>NC_060124.1:413082752-414332752 GCF_021461395.2 Schistocerca americana | reverse complement strand
AAAGTTTTATTTTTACAAAATTGTAACTTGTTCAGCGTAAAAGAGTTGAATACTTACTTATGGAATTAAGCAGTGTATTATTTTCTGCCAAGTGAAATAATAGGTAAATTTCCATTATCCAGCCATTGTAAATGTGAACCGATTTGTTCCGTATCATTACGATATTTTGTACAAGTGACTCTTCGACGTGAAATTAACTAAATAACTAATACCACTCAATAAGCTCTTCCTCTCCTACCTTGAAGACTACCATCGCACATAACCACAGCTTTCACCACTACATGTTTATCTGTATCTAAATTTGCATAAGTATAATTAATGTCACTCTCACATAAAATCTCCCGTACCGCCCCAACTATTGACAAACAGGGCGAAGTACATTTAAAGTAGTCCTCAAGCGCAAGTTTGACAAGAAAACCTACCCAAAGTGTATTCTTCGACTTTAATCGGCTTTGAAAATGTTGCAGTGTAGGGCAAAATAAGAGACACATATTTCTTTGTACGTGCTCATACGGCTGTTAATGGGGCAAAACACCCACCTGAAAACAATTGAGTATAATGTTCTGATTACCGTTGAAATGGTAACTTAT
Source organism: Schistocerca americana (assembly GCF_021461395.2). NCBI lineage: Eukaryota > Metazoa > Arthropoda > Insecta > Orthoptera > Acrididae > Schistocerca > Schistocerca americana. Next base: position 414,332,162 of record NC_060124.1, on the reverse strand, counting down.
AAAAAAGACTTAAAGTAAAAGTTCTGTCGTTTTCAATGTACATTACGACGGTGCCAGATTTGCCGGGAAAGCTATGTTTTCGAAACACCTCCAACCTACTATTTTATTTTTCATTTCGACGTCTGACAAATGGCAAAACGTGTAGCACCGTTACCAACAAATTCAGTCATACAGAGATGGAAAAAAATCGCAATACAAAATAATTAATGTAGAGTAACGAAATTATGGGAGTACATTTGTCTAGATAACATGTAGTGATTAACATTGGAAGAACAGAAATTAACGCAAGTGGGAGATACGCCATTGCACAGTGAAATGCTGGTACGTTAATAAGTGGCGTAACCGTCTGAATGTTAAATGCAAGCATACAAACGTGCATCCATAGTGTTGTACAGGTTCCGGATGAGGGATGGAGTTCCATGTCTGTTGTTCACAGTCGGCCAATACAGGGACATTTAATGCTGGTTATGGATGCTGCTGGAGTTGTCGTCCGATCATACCCTATATGCGTCCGATTGGACATCGATCTAGCAGGCCAAAATAGCATTTCCACCCTCTAGAGCATGTTGGGATACAGCAGCGGAATGCTACCGAGCGTTATCCAGTTGTAAAACAGCTCCTGGAATACTGATCATAAATGAATGCACTTGTTGTAGTGGGGATTCACAGTCATAAAAAACTTTTTGAAGGACATCATCTTTACGCCAGTGACTGTTATACGTTGTTATTACATACTATTGCAATTTCGGCCTTAGGCCATTTAGGCCGTAATGTCACCTGATAATGGCCTAAAGCCGAAATTGCAATAGTATGTAACAAAAACTTATAGCAGTCACTGGCGTAAAGATGATGTCCTTCTTATCATAAATGGCAGGCTAACAGGCATTCTTGACTAACATCAAATCATCACGTATAACATCAGAGGTAACTAATGTTCACAGCCGTTACAGCGTGTACTTAAAGGAAAGCTGATTTGCATTTTCATAGTGGTGGTAATAGCGCGACTCTTATGCGACGGGTGGGAAATTTGAATTGAGATCATCTTTAGCACATAGAAACACGGCTACCAAATTTCGTTTACATCGCACAACTCCTTCTTGATGTTGCTATTTTTTTCCGTCAGTGTGTATGTATATCACAAAGTGTTGTTCCAAAGATGTATTTATGAGACATAATCTAGAACTTTCTTCATGTGTACACATGGGTTGTTTAGTTAAGTATTTCCCAGATAAATAGGTTGTAAATTTGGGTTGTGCATATAATGTTATATATTCTTTTAATTTCATTTATCTTTTAATCTTGTATTTTTGTTTACTTTTCACATATGACTTTTTTCTTGAAGTTGTAACATCTCAAGACTTCATTATATTTGAAATTGTTTCTTCATGATTGTTGTAACATCGTTGTATATCTATGAGCAAGAGCAGAATTGTTGGGGTCAAAAATGCTGACTGAACTTTGATTTCGCGCGCCAATCACAGGGAATTCCGACAAGTACGCCTTTTGCGAGGTATAGACTATGGGTCCACAGTTGTTGCGTACATTACAAAAGATAGAACTTTCATCTGAAGCGCCTTGGTTTAATCTGTTACCGTGCCATCGGCATACATTGAGAAATATTAAACACAATTGTTTTTCAAGGGGGTGTTTTACTACCTTAAGGGCTCTATGGCCGTGTGTAAAAAAATATGTTGCTCTATTTTGCTCATATTCAAATCCAACCAAAAGCGAAGTGGATCCTTTGGATAGGTTTACTAGTACGATGCTTTAGTAGATATGTTACTCTTCGAATAGCTTCGCGCTTGCGTTATTTAGACCTTTGAAACTTCGCTTAACTATAAGTAAACCCTCAGAAAAGCCAAGATACAATCGATGGCAGCACAGTATGGGGATACCGTAGCATTCCATAAAACGAATATGAGCTATCCAAGTATTCAGAAGTAACCCTGGACAGGAAACTAACCTGGAACACAGAGCTTGAAGAAAATCCCAAACTCGAAAGTAACTACAAAAACGACGAAATCGTCGAAGTTGGGTGCTGCATTTCTTTACGTAGAATCTTAGGACTCCCACATCAGTCCCATACTAGCTTAATACAAGAATCCCGTTAATTATTAACCTAGGTGCTCTGCTGCGATACTGCATCCATTCCTTAGCTTTCGTGCTAGTCTGTGCTTTAGATTTCTCCCTTTCTCTAAGCAGCTCCTTCCGAATCATGAAGCCCGTCCCAGCATGTATCACTTACGCCAACGATAGCTCACAACACTGCACACTAACCTCAATATAGAGAATCATTTTGTACCTTCCCACTCCCTCCCCTCCGCGCGGAGACAAAATCCTCCCTTAGTCTATTGTTAATTATTTTTAGCACTTTTTCACGATCCTGTAACAGTAAATGTCGATTCATCTACCTCATGAACAAGATCTTTTCAATTATCCAACACTATAACCATATCCACCGTTATATTATAGGCAGCCTGACCACTTTAAATATTCATGATTCTGAATTATTGTATAGCATTAGTATCTACACACACTTCTCAATTGTTTTATGTTTACTCCTTCTCACTTAATCGCGGGGAACAAAGACATTAAAGGGAGACAATTATATCCTATTGTATACAGTACGCAGATGAAGAAAGCTTGACGCGGTCATCAATCAAGAAGCAATAGTGGGAGATCCACAAATACCTGTAACATATATTTGCATCTTCTGCCTCCTTTTATTTTTCCTTCTCGTATTAATCCTGATGGTATTCGTGGATGGCATAACGGAAATCCATCACCACGTTCATACGGTTGGTTGTTAATTTTCATCCAATTTAAAATTCTTGAAAGCATTCTGTAATTGCAGCACAGCATTGGTATAAAATTCTAAAAATCAAATAAAAACAGTCTCGAGCGCGTTTCCATATCCTTTACTTGTTAGAAACGTGTTTCGGCGCTTTCCTCAGACCTTCTTCAGGCTTTTCCCCGGCATTGTGGCTGCTGGTGGTGGCATACGAAGTGAGATCCGTGGAAGTAAGGCTGAAGCATGGTCTGAGGAAAAGGCCGAAACCGGTTGCTAACAAATAAAAAAATCTGAAAACGCGATCGAGCCTGTTTTAATTTGTTCTTTTGCATTTTAGACAACTCTTTCATAACTCATAACATAAACGTTCTTTATTTCAGCATACCATACTTTTTTTCTTCAGTTACAATGTAAAATCCTTCTGTCAAACGATATACAAAATATGTAATTTTCTGGAATATGGTCGATTTCATGGTGCTACAGTCGTTTCCTCAACGTCTAGAAAGGGTGTATAATGCTACATAACAATATTTGCCTAGTTGGTGAAGTTGAACTGACAGCTACTGTTGCGTAAACCCGCGGATTCTGCAGTACAAGTTAACATAAATGACACATTATTTTCTCTTTAGCTGCGTCCACGGTCCTTTAGTATTTTGGAAATGACGTAATTCACCCGGGTTGTTAAATGTACACTATCTGATCAAAAGTATCCGGATTGCTGTTAGTGCAGATTAACAGGAGATGTGTCCACCCTTCGCCCTTATGACTGCTTGAATTCTTCTGGGACACTCTCAGTCAGGTATCTGAACGTCTGTGGAGAAATGGAGACCCATACTTACTCACCAGCCGCTACCAGAGAAGGTAGTGATGATGGATGCCGGGGTCTGTCTGGATCGTCGTCGACAGTCTAATTTATGCCAATTGTGTTTCATTGGGTTCAGAACGGGGATCTAGGCTTGTCATTCCCTTTCAGGAATCTTATTGCACACAAATCATTGCTTCACAGATGTTGCTTTAAGCATGGTTCAGTGTGAAGCTGATGCAGACTGACTTCGTCCCCTAATACTCAATTGTACACAGTATACGGTGTTGTAAAGAGAGTTAATATACCTCAGCATCTAGAATTTTCCTTAGCGCAATAAGCGGACCACTCCGTAACCTTGAAAAATATCCCCACACCGTGACTACCTCCTCTGTATTTCAGTGTTGTCACTTCAAATGATATAACTGGCTGACAATTGAGGTGCCCCCATGGCGCGGTTGAAGAGCGTTACGGTGGCATACAAAAGGCACAGTGTTTCCGACATTCTGCGGACGACTTTTTATTCCCAGTATTTTGGGCACCTTTTGTTCTGGATCTTCACGATTGAAACAGAGCAAGCTTGTAGACCTTAAGTACTGACTTGAGGTTACATTCCAACAGCTGTTCCCATGCAGTGAAATACAAAGATTATGTTGAGGATGTCGAAATGCTAAAACGGCTTTATGTGCTATTTCGTTTGTAATGCTCTCAGTACTATAGATGTACCTCTAGTCGTGACGAGACTCAACTTCCGTTAGTCAAAGAGATAGAACGTGCTTAATACTTGTGACTCAGTTCCATATTTAGCTTGTCCATCAATGAGGTTAGCGTAAGAATTTTCTTATATTTCAGTTGTTTTGACACAACAAGTGATCCAGGGTATCTAGACACCTGGCTGAATATGACTTACAAGTTCGTGGCGCCCTCCATCGGCAATGCTGGCATTAAATATGGTGTTGGCCCACCCTTAGCTTTGATGATAGCTTCCACTCTCGCAGGCATACGTTCAGTCAGGAGCTGGAGGGTTTCTCGGGGAATGGCCGCCCACTCTTCACAGAGTGCTGCACTGAGGCGACGCCTGTCCATTACAAGTATGTTATTGTCGTGTGACCACTCCGCCACAGGCCGTGCATTATGAACAGGTGTTCGCTCGTGTTGAAAGATACAATCGCCATCCTCGAATTGCTCTTCAACAGTGGGAAGCAAGAACATTCTTAAAACATCAATGTAGGCCTGTGCTGTGGTAGTGCCATGCAAAACAACAACGGGTGCAAACTCCCTCCATGAAAAACAAGACCACACCATAACACCAACGCATCCGCATTTTACTACTGGCACTGCACTCGCTGGCAGATGACGTTCACCGGCCATTTTGCCATACCCATACCTTGCCATTTGATCGTCACATTGTGTACCGTGATTCGTCATTCCATACAACGTTTTTCGACTGTTCAATCGTCCAATGCTTACGCTGGTTACACCAGACGAGGCGTCGTTTGGCATTTACTGGCATGATGTGTGGCTTATTAGCAGCCGTACGACCATTAAATCCAAGTTTCCTCACCTCCCGCCTGACCATCGTAGTACTTGCAGTGGATCCTGACGCAGTTTGGAATTCCTGTGTGATGGTCTGGATAGATGTCTGCCTATTACACATAACGATCCTCTTCAACTTTCGCCGGTCTCTGTCAGTCAACAGACGAGGTCGGCCTGTACGCTTTTGTGTTGTACGTGCCCCTTCACGTTTCTACTTCACTATCACATCGGGAACAGCGGACCTATGGATGTTTAGGAGTGTGGAAATCTCCCGTACAGACGTACGACACAAGTAAAACCCTATCACGTGACCACGTTCGGTGTCTAGTGACTACTGAGGACACTGGTATGGAGTACCTGGCAGTAGGTGGCAGCACAATCCACCTAATATGAAAACCCTATGGTTTTGGGGGTGTCCGGATACTTTTGATCACATAGTATTTTTCAGAGTATTTTGGAGAGTATAGAGTCTTTTTTTATCTTATTCTGATGCACTGTGGAATTTCACATCTGATGTTTCATCATAGAACACGTGTCAGTTTGTCCTTGCCACTATCTTTTGAGTTAGATATTAATAATAAGGAATTTCGCTAACAATTCTTCTATTTATTTGCATCTCCCAGTCATTTATGAAGTTCGCACGACGTTTTAACTCTTCACGCGTACTCTTCTATTTGTACTTGCGACATCTGCCTTCAGAGGAATTAGTAAAAAAAGAAAGGTACAATAAGAAGAAATATTGTGAATTCTTTGCATGCTTTTACCATTATTAACGTGCGTCATTGTTGGCTAGACTCCGAAATTTTGTGGTGCTCCAGACTACGTTCGACATCACTCCTGATTTCAAGTTCTTTTGTGGATAGGTGTTACACTTACAAATTGAGGTTGAAAATTATCATCGCACGTGATATGCCTATAAGGAAAGGTAATCTTATGAATCTTGGTAGAAAGTTATACGGTGTATATGTGATCTTAGGTTCTTTCAAACATTGGCTGAAGCTCCCCTTTCTTCTTCGACAGTGCAATGAAAACACCTCCTAGTCACGAATGTTGCAACCGAACAGTGGTCAGGTGTCTTCAGTAATAACTTTGTTCCAAATTTTGTATGAAAGGGGATTTTTTTCTGGTGATTTTACTGAAGTTGTGTATTTTATGTACTTTGCTTGGATCAAGAAAAAGGCTAGGAGGCTTTTATCTGGCAGCTGCGAGCCTGGATACGTTCTTTCGTGAATCTTCTGACATTTACCAGGATTAGAATTTTCGGGCACTTCTGATGCTTCATGTATCGCTCTATTATTCAGATTTATTCAGATTCTTTACTCTCATACTTTCTCTTGTCAGTCTATGTACTACAAACCGATATCCATACACCTTTGATGAGATATTTTAGTTATTCACGACCGCGATTTCGGTGTATTGTGCGATTCCCAAGTGATCACTCACTGTGAAGTGCATCAATCCGTAATTGTTCTTTTCAAGTGAACATTGCCTTCGCGTTAACCATCATCACACAGACCATGTGCATAAAAAGACAGCAGTCTTCTTTGGGAATTGCTTTTTTTTTTTCAAGGGATTGATTTTGCACTGACACTCTTCATAATGGACTGTGATTGAGAGAAGTCTAATATGGCAAAATCACTATACTGAAGAATTACATTTATTGTCAGTCCAGATCAGAAATGCTATCATGTCTAAAACAACTGACACATGATGTATGGAGACAGAACCGGTGACCGTGCATCGTGGTAGAGGAATAGGCACAGATACTTTGATAACTGGTACCTTGATATGTACCCACTTAATGTGCATTTGTTGTTTTTCTCTATGTGTAACGTTCCTCCAACAAACAGGTCACGTGATTTATTAACTGACGTTTTTTGTTAGGTGGTAACAGTGCCACAAAGGAGACTACGTCTGTCGGTAGACACTTCCAATTTTGCGTCTATGAATCCCCACTTCAATATGTAACCTGCTGCACAGAGGTAAATAACCATTAATGACTTCCTTGTGCTGCACGTGCATGGAGTTACTAACTATCCAAAATACATGCTGCTCATAATAGCTGTAATTACTAGTGTGCAGATGAAGTAAATCTAATGCAAGGGCGCCCATACTATAGTCTGTGGAGGTGTAGGTGTTCTAGAGTATTTTTAATATTTTTGAAGACACGTGGTGATTTGTAGTTCTGAATCTGTTATAAACCTACATAACCGAATTTTAAATCATAAAAGAAAAATACGCTTTGTATATGTATATACATATATATATATATATATATATATATATATATATTCAAGCACTTTTGCTTGGAAAGGTGTAGAAACATGAAGGGCCAAGGAAATTGGTACACTTGCCTAATATCGTGTAGGGCCCGCGCGAGCACGCAGAAGTGAAGTTCCATAACACGATGTGGCATAGACTCGACCAATGTCTGAAGTAGTTCTGGAGGAAACTGACACCATGTATCCTGCAGGGCTGTCCATAAATCCGTAAGAGTAGGAGGGGGTGCAGATCTCTTCTGAACAGCACGTTGAAAGGCATCCCAGGTATGTTCGGTAATGTTCATGTCTGGGGAGTTTGGAGGCAAGTGGAAGTGTTTAAACTGAGTAGAGTGTTGCTGGAGCCACTGTGTAGCAATTCAGGACGTGTGGGGTGTAGCATTGTCCTACTGGAATTGCCCAAGTCCGTCGGAATGCACAATGGAGGTGAATGGATGCAAATGATGAGGCAGGATACTTACGTACATGTCACCTGTCAGAGTCGTACCAAGACGTATCAGAGTCCAATATCACTCCAACTGCACACGTCTCACACTATCCCCTTACAGAGCCTCCACCAGCATGAACTGTCCCCTGCTGACATGCAGGCTTCATGGATTCATGTTTCCATACCCATACACGTACTCCGCTCGATACAATTTGAAACGATACTCATCCGACCAGGCAACATGTTTCCAGTCATCAACAGTCCAATGTCGGTGTTCAGTGGCCCAGGCGAGGCATAAAGCTTTGTGTCGTGCAGTCATTAAGGGTACACGACTGGGCCTTCGGCTCCTAAAGCCCATTTGAATGATGTTTCGTTGATGGTTAGCAGTCTGACAAATGTTGACGGTCAAGCACTGCAATCTGCAGAATTTATGGAGGCGTTGCACTTCCGTCACGTTGAACGTTCCTGTTCAGTCGTATTTGGTGCCTTTCTTGGAGGACCTTTTTTCTGCCGCAGGGATGTCGGAGATTTGATGTTTTACCGGATTCCTGATACTGAAATGGTCGTACGGAATAGTCTCCATTTCATCGCTACCTCGGAGTTGCTGTTTCCCATTGCCCGTGCACCGACTATAGCACCAGGTTCAAGCTCACTTAAATCTTGGCAACCTGCCATTGTAGCAACAGTAACCGATCTAACAACTGCGCCAGACACTTGCTGTCTTATGTAGGTGTTGTGACCGCAGTGCCGTATTCTGCCTGTTTACATATCTCTGTACTTGAATACGCAGGCCTATACCAGATTCTTTGCAACTTCAGTAAATCTGAACTGACTCAGACAGTCATGTCACATACGTGCACCTGTTCCTGCACAGTGCTTGTAAATGGACATCATGTGTGAAGCATGACGCTTTCGACGAAACGAGCATTAAGGAATTGCAGCGGAGCCAACTGTTTTATATTCCGTTTCCACCAGTCTGGTCTGCATCTCCTCACAATCCTGCTCTTGGGGATCTCAGTTTCTGACAGTGCTTCCCCAGTTCCGGCTATACTCGTTTTTTAAAGTATTTACGTCGATAATTCTGTAGCGGAGAGTGGTCCCCTGCCGGCAGTTGGCAGACGCGGCCAGTAGCGGGTGTGCAGGTCCGTTCAGACGCTGCGACAAGTCAATTAGCAGAGGCGGCGATCGCGGGGCGCAGACGGCGGTGAATTAATGAAGGGAGCTGCCCGTCTCGCCGCTGCATCCGTAACGGCGCTGACGCGAGGAAAGACTCCGCTGCAGCCGGGGATAGGCGGCCGCTTAATATTTTAGCGCAATGGGACGCGCGTGTGTGGAGTCTGCCGTGCTGGACGGCGTTGTGTGTCTCGCCGCCACTGGCCGCCGTCGCAAACAGAAGCGCCCCGCGAGGAATCCAGCTCTCTGTGCGCGAGAGCAGGCGGATTTCCCCATTCCCAGAGCTGAGCTGCAAAACTCAGGATCACCGGCGAGGGCTAAAACGTCCATTTTCATTATCTGTCTTGCCGCAACCACCTGACAGAAAGGTCGTCATTCTTATGTTAAAATGACTTTCTAGTAGACTGAGTTAAGCAAATATTACAGGAATCTGAAATTAATCTAAAGAGGAACGTTAATGTAGACATACAACAAGTAGTTTATGGAGAAAACTTAGGAGAGCTGGAAAGAAATATATGAGTATACTTTGCACCAGTTTTGGTCAAGGGTAAATAAACCTAAAGAAAAATTAATTTACAGAGAAGACGAGAGGAGAGGAGAGCTGCCATAGATGAATCAGGCAAGATGGATGTAGGGTAGTACACTGAGGAGAAGAATCTTATGGGATAGAGATATGCACATTACAGGTGGTGGTAGTATCATGTACACATGGTGTAAAAGTGCGGTGCACTGGTGGAGCTGCCGGCCGGGATGGCCGAGTGGTTCTAGGCGCTACAGTCTGGAACTGCGCGACCACTACGGTTGCAGGTTCGAATCCTGCCTCGGGCATGGATGTGTGTGATGTCCTTAGGTTAGTTTGGTTTAAGTAGTTCTAAGTTCTAGGCGACTGATGACCTCAGAAGTTAAGTCCCATAGTGCTCAGAGCCATTTGAACCATTTTGAACTGGTGGAGCTGACATTGTGTAGTGAGACGGAATGGCGTGTCTGGTAGATCTGTAGACGGTAGGGCACGCATGGGGAGAGCGATAATGAGGAGGGGGGGGGGGGGGGGGGGGATACGGTCAGGCGTCGCACTGGAAATGCCGGGCGCTGATGGTAAAGTGCCACTGAAGCCTACGCTCACATCTTTTGTAGGAATTAAGTGGGGCTCCTCCACGCCCACATTTCCCTGCGAACCATTCAAATAGATCTACTGTTACCTCTGTTTTGGTTAATATCTGAAAAAATTCCATCGAAAATGCAGCGATTTATTTTTGCCTGGCTTGTCAACCATTTGTAATTTTGAGAGAACCTTCATGAGTGGCGAATTTTGAGTGAAAAATGGTTTCCACGTAAAATTTTGTTTCTTTTGCCAGAACAGAGCGGCTTTTACACAGTCTCGCATGTCTAACATGTTTGTAACAAGCCCGGGAGTACACATGGGTGGGGTACTGCCTTTTAAATTGTTGTCGTTTCGTGACCGTTTCTTGACCGTGCGCCCTGTCCACACCACGTACCTGATACTGTTCTGCCCCACACTGCTGCTGGCTTGCCTGAAATTATCTATCAAAATATGCAAGCGGGTTTAAGGGAGCCACTCAACGTCATGCACAACACTGTCCTACGTCTGGTATGAACATCTATATTCTGAGACGATAAGGAATCACAGGTTGCACTGTTTACATTCTAAGTCGTAAATGTTTATCCCAATTAACAATCTTGATTATCTGTCTACAGTATCACTCAGATGAGCGTACGCGTAACCGACACGACGCGGGTGATTGTTGATGATGCGGAAGCCGAATGATCGAACAAAAGTTCTTACGCTCGTCACACATACAGATATCTGGTAATAGTCCTCTTTGACACTAGTATTGATATAACACTGTTCGTAAAGTTGATTTTTCAGTTTTTCAGTTCTCACTTGTAGGAGCGTGAAAACCGAACGCACGTCCTCACGCTCGCTACAAGACACTGGCACTTGACTGCACTCTTTTATGGTAACTAATTTTTACAGATTCACATCGGTTCATTCTGGGAGACCGAACACGGCGCGGATGATTGATGCTGTGCGACACGCAACGAGAGGATATATATATACGTTATTGACGGCACTGCTCATTTTCGATTACTTCTTGACGCACTTTCCTCTGAACCATTTCCATATATCATCACTTTACTATAATAGCAGTTGTAGCAACACTTCAACTTCCATACTAACAATGCCTCTCACAAGCGGAGCTACACACTACACAACAGCTCCGTGTCCCGCGCTCGACTCTCTAGACGCGGCTGCCCGCAAAGGTACTCCACAACTAAACCAACGATATGACAGTGCACTTACATGTTGTGCAGACACAAATGGGAGAGAACCAGTGGTTAGTAAGTTTTGTTGAGTGAGGAGCTGAGGAAATGTAAGGTCAGTAGCTTAAGAAGAAGCACATCCTCAGTACCAAAAAATATGCCGTGTCTTCCTCAATGTTGTATCAAAAGCTATAGCATTTCTCGTTTCACACGCTATCAATGGCTCTTAAATGTTACATTCTTTCATTGAAAAAGTCTGTAGCTAGTGGAATAACACGGTACATAATTAAGTTTTGCGTCATAACGATATGTCAAAATACTGTCCTCTATGCGTACTGTCATTTGCCATAATCTCACTTAGATATCCGAAACCGTTTATGAAATCTGAGAAATGTTGTGGATATTTCACTCTGGCTTTATCATTGGCGATCGAAATTGAGTGTGCTACGTCAGATCAATTATCTCCAGAATGATGACAGACACCTCTACCCAATCTAAAGAAAAATCCAATGTGTTCGCTAAATTTCTTACAAAACAACATAGTATGTTATATGCACCAGACGCAAAAACAGAATGATCTCTATTTTTCGTGACAGACTTTTCCTAATTTCGCGCAGTATGATAGTTCCACGTAAATATGACAATAATTATGACCATTAACGAAATGGTGGGAACGTCATCATGAACCTGGTATGTAAATGGCTCTCAGCACTATGTGACTGAACATCTGAGGTCATCAGTCCCCTAAACTTAGAACTACTTAAGCCTAACTAACCTAAAGACAACACACACATCCATGCCCGAGGCAGGATTTGAACGTGTGACCGTACCAGCACCGCGGTTCCAGACTGCAGCGCCTAGAACCGCTCGGCGGTATGTAAAGCTATAAGCAAAGCAAAAATGTAATTTTTTACCAAATAGTTTCTGTAAAACTATTTGAGAAAGATCGCAAGGCGTACGCCTCGATTCTGTCATTGCTGACCGGCCGAAGGGTGGAAACCACCTGTCGGCCTCCCCTTGCGAATGAACTCTTGAACTCGCCCAGCGAGTTGGGCGGCCGAGCACTGCGCCGCCAGCGACGACGATAACCACGTCGCAGAGGCATTGCTGAGGCACGTAACGCAAAGTGAACGCAGCAAGCAAAGACCCAGTGAGACCCAGAGCTAAGCTTACGCACTACACGACTTTCGCAGAGCGAATGACGCTCCGTGCTGCAGCGTAGAACATTTAAAGATAACGTCCTTCCTGGCAGCGCCCAAGCGCTTATAAGGTGACTCATGTGAGAGGGTTTACGAGGTGATTATGGCCAAGCGAAAGGAATTAACAGACTTTGATCGGTGAAAGGTGTTCGAGCTAGCCGCATGGGACATTCCATTTCGAAAATCGTTAGGGAATTCAATACTTCGAGATCCACAGTGCCAAGAGTGTGCCGAGAGTACCATATTCCAAGCATTGACCGTCACCATGGACAATTCAGTGGCCTACGGCCTTCACTTAACGACCGAGAGAAGCGCTGTTTGCGTAGAGTTGTCAGAGCTAGCAGATAATTAATCCTGCGTGTAGACATATGACGGACATATCCGTTAGGGCAGTGTCGTTAAAGGGCTCTTGCAGCATGCGACAGACGCGAGTGCCTTTACTAGCAGCACAACACCGCCTCTCCTCGGCTCGTGACAGTATCACTTCGACCACAGACGACTGGACAACCGAGGCATGAAACGTAGACTAGCAAAGATGAAGAGCACATTCCTGGCCAAGAGAACTGTACTAGTATCATATACGGACCTCAATTTATTGAAGAAAGATTTGTGAATATAGTAGGAGACCAGCATTTTATAGTAATTAAATGGACTGTAAGAAAATCGGAAAACAAGAGAATCGAAGCATTTGAGAATTGGTGCTAAAGAAGGATGTCGACAAGTATTTAAACTGATAAAACTCGTAATGATTAGGTTCTTTGCGGAATCAGCTAAGAAAGAAACATGGAAGGCACTGACGAGATGAAGTTAAGGAACGATAGGACGTGTGTTAAGGCACGAGGGTAGTACATCCACGATTCTAGAAGGTGCTCTAGCAGATAAATATTGTAAGGAAGACAGTAATTGGAATACACTCAATAAATAATTCAAGACATTGTTTGCTATTAATAGTCTGAAACGCAGAGTTTGCCCCAGAATACGAAATCCAGGTGGGCCATATCAAACCTGTCAGAAGACTGATGACCATGGAAAAGAAAACTCGGAATAGTTTCTTTTTCGGTGTTCCGACAGAGACGCACATGTGTTTTTGGAGACACATATCCAAGAACGTTTTTCTGGAGTTGTGTGGTGCAGTGCTATAGACAACAGTAAGTTAACTGGGCCTGTTTTTCTGCCTACTCGCCTTCTAGGGCCTTTATATCGAGACCCATCAAGTGGAGATAAGCTCATTATTAATAACGGTTCCTTTTTCTATACGGACCCCCATGTTCTTTGATCATGAAGGTGCCCTCGCACTTCCTAGCAGTCAGGTGGCAATCGTATAATCCTACATTCCCCAGAAGATAGACCTGTAACCGCGGTCACCGCTACTCACCCGCCTTAGATATTGCCTGTGGCGATTGTTAAGATGCATAATTTACAAAGAAATGGTAAACACAATAGACGAATTGATCGATATGATTATTGATATTGCTGCTTGGTAGCTAGACCAATTAGAATAAATACATTTCATTTTGTGAAGAAAATTGGCAAGAAATTGAGGTTACATGTGGAATTTTTGAAAATTAACTTCTAAATTGACGTTGCTTAACGCATTTTTTTAATATGTTTGGGCTACATTTTAACAGAGTTGAGCTTTGCGGGCATCAGAATCGATATTTATCCCTAGTCAAAACTCTCTGCTCTTCGTATTCTGGCGACAGTTTCGCAGGCTTCTCCTAGGCGGCGCAAGCCGTTCTGATTGAATCGCTTGCGCTCTACCTTCTGCGGTAAATGTTTGCCAAGTGTGTGTGACTTATCAGGGCGGATTGTTCACTAAGGACTGACGCGCAGTTCGTTGTGTTCTGGATGGCTGTGGAAAATATGCCACCGTATCTGAAGAATTACAGCTTCGCTCTGCCTTCACAGCCGCGGATTTGCTTCTTCACAGTCTGCACGTTTCCTTCTGCTACTGCTGAGCTGTCGGTAACTATACAGCACAACTATACAGCACAGCAGAGAAAAGAGAGAGCGCGCCTTTTGTTACATGTGACTAAAATGCTGATTGTTCATTGAAAAAGGGTTTGCTACAAATCTCCAATTTGGAGTCTCCTCTGTTACGCTATCTAGTTTAGAGTAACGACCGTTATTTCGGTCTTAAAGCACCCAATGTGAGCCAGTGATCCTGGTTGCCAATACAAGCCCAAGCTACTTTAATTTTACTTTCAAAAGACAAACAGAATTTAGATTTTAGTCTTGATGGATTTATGACAATTTGATTTCCTGATTTATTCACTGACAAAAAATTGATCGTTAAATTGTGTGCTTCTTTGTAAAGACTCATACATTTAAGCTTGAAAAAATTTATCCTCTAGAAGAATTCGGCTTGTTTTTAAAAAACTCACTGTCAAATTACTGTCGTTGTTAAGGTGCAGTGTGCACTGTAATTTATTTCTGTAGATGTTAATTCTGTATATGTGTGTAACGATGGTAGTGGTAGTGGGAGAGATAGGACTGAGCTGACATGTGAGTGAACATACAATTTTATCCATTTATTTAGTAATCACATAAAATACCAGTTTATAAAATTTCACCACCAATGGTTTTATTGTCGGTCAATGATCTAGACAACCAAGATAACAGTAAGAGTTCATCCACAAGACAACGCTTCCTCAGTGGAAGCCAAATGCAGAAAACCATCGCAACTAATTTTAATCACAGTGATAAAGCAACTCCAAAAGTTAAAAGCAGTAATAACCGAAAACATTACAATATGATATTGAAGTTACAGTATTGAAACAACAGAAATCCAAATAAGCAATGCACAGTCATAATTAAAATATTTAAAGCAAAGATAAATTTACACTATTACAGCGAATGCAAATGAGAGAAGAGAAAGAAATAAAATTACTCTCCAGAGTACAGAGGAAGTTCAGTATCAATTAATAGGGCCCGCGGTCCAGTTAAACACTGTAAATTAATAAGAATCATCTTTATGCCTGACATATGTCAGTCTATTACTAAGGTACGTATACAATGCCAAAACAAAAATAATTTAATTCACTGAGCATCATTACGTAAATCTACAACTGAACTTAAAACTTCGGCTCAAAATCAATCCTCTAAACGTTTAACTGCAATGTAAATACAGTTAGATTCACACACAGCCACTGAATATATCTGTTATACAGGTCCATCTTCTGATTCCTGCAGATATGACACCGTCCATGTAACAGGAAGAGTTATAACATGTGCTGGAGACTGGGGAGAGGTGCAAAAACAGGTTCACACACACACACACACACACACACACACACACACACACAGACCTATGACCGTAGCAGTCTGGTCCGTTCAGTCCCCCCCCCCCCCCCCCCACACACACACACACACAGAGCTCAAATATAACCCCAGTTCTCCCACTTCGGTAACAGCACAGCATACACTCCTTCACTAGAGGCACCGTGGACGTGTCGTACTTGCTCCCGCCGAAGACAACACACGCTTCTGCCCATCCTTCCGCCAACCAATAGCTAACCAAATGTACGAGTATATATCAACGCTTCCTGTTAATTCTGCCTTTTGGGGGTCAATGTTCTTCTTCCTGTGGTGCTCGGCGATCTGTCTGTAGTTCACAGCGGCCTCTCACATTGACTCTGGACAGTGTTGGCACGGCCTCAACTCCGTTCGTGCGGTACATCAAATTCCCGTGGATGTGTGATGTCTAGTGGTTACGCCGTTTTAAATTTTTCTCTATTTGAGTGATCTGGAATTCCTAATGTAAGTTGACTGAAGGAACTGAACGATGTATCTGCTAAGTTCAAGCCAGTTGCCTTGCGATAACATCTGTCTAAAGGCCACATGTATTTGTTTGATGTCTTTCAATTGTGATTAATATTGCCTGATATGTGTATGTGTACGTTCTAGAATTCCTAATGTAAGTTGACTGAAGAAACTGAATGATGTATGTGCTAATTTCAAACAAATCAAAGTTTCCTTAAAGTGATTTCCTTATTCAAAAAACAACTAATGCTTGTAGAACTTCAAAATTTGTTAGACTAGATAAGGACTTGAGTTATCATTTTCATTGCTACATATGTTAAATGTTTTACGGTGGATTTTTATTGTTCATTTGGTTAATGTTATTTAATTGTTGGCTCAGCACTTTACCCGGCACCCAGCTCCACTCTCCCTGCAGTTTCAAGTTGTATCTCTGCTTCGTTTATTATTATTCCAATCTTGGATCTCAATGTTTATTTGTAATCAGGTAATTAATTTGGGTCGGTAATGACCATCTTCAGACTTAGAAAAATATAAGCACGTAGAGATAGCCTAATTTACAAACGCACACCTAACTATAGGAACGTAAAGTGGAAAACGCTATAGGCAATTGTACAACATATCCATACTTGAGAAGAAACGTCTTGCATTACAAATGTCATGTCATTACATGTGATAATGTAGCCATTTCGGCTTCGTCAAATTAATAAAGGTGTGGTATGTAAATATCACCACTGAAGTGTACACACTGCAACAAAAGAGCCTCAATCCAGGCCAGCTAGGTGTCGACATTGCAGATCAGTTTACGTGATTGCAAAGAAGTATATTCTTTATAGTCAAGTGTATAAAAAACTTCATTGACGTTTTATGAAAGGAAATGTAGAAGATAAAGCGGAAATGCTTGTACTTATACGTCATGTAGTAAAATTTAATGGGAAAGAATGCTTTATTGGAACATACACCTACTCCCATTGCTTAATCTCTTTACACAATCAAAACATTTTGATCACAGAAATAACAATAGATCACAAATGAAAACATTCTCAGATATGGACAATGCGATCACGCAACATGCTCGTAAGACGGAACCTCGCAATAAACCACTGGCACAACAGTAAAATGGAATAAAAATGTCTCTGGACGTAATCCATGAAACAGGCAGATTATCAAGTTTCAAAGTGTTACAATAGGTGTTATAAAAATAAACAGCCGAAAAATATAGAGTTAGAAATGTCGCATCAGGAATTACAAGCCACTGTACGATACAGCTGTTCAGGACATTTCAAATGTTTGGTTCATAAATGAAACAATTTTTAGTGAGCAGGCTACACTCCTGCATTCCACACTTTAATCATGAGTTGATAAAATGGCTCACAAAATGTGGTGGGTCGACGTAAAAATACATTGCTGCGAAATAATATTACCTGTTATTGTGATCATGATTAGTTTCTATATCATAAAATAAGTTGAACAATATGCACAATACCTTTGTACATGGCAATCAATATTCAAATACACACGGACAAAAAAGTGAGGAAAATTCGAGGGAAAAAGAGAAGCTCTCTCCTTCTCGATAAAAAAAAGAAAAAAAAAGAAAATTCATCGCACGTACATAATCCCACAATCCATACATACTGTCTCCGCTGTATTTCTACAAACAACAAAAGTCTGACACATTTAAACAGAATGTGTAATTAGAATTAGTGAGTACTTCTAACAAATACAGGGTGTTTATACATGAATATCGGTGTTTTAACGCTTTATAATATTTATTATATTAAACTTACAGTCATAAATGATATGTCAAATGAAAGAGCAAGTCAAACAGTTTTACCAAGAACGTTATAAAGGTTCAATGTGAGCACCATTTGTCACACGGCACAAATCAAGTCTATAGCCGAGCTCTTCCCACACGTTGATAAGTGTATCTTCAGTGATTGTAGCAACAGCTGCTTCAGTCAGGTATCTTAATTCAAGAAGGTCAGCTGGTAGCGGAGGCGCGTACAAACGATCCTTGATGAAGCCCCAAAGGAAAAAATGGCATGGCGTTAGGTCGGGTGAACGTGGAGGCCGTGCAAAGCAAGCCCTGTCATGGGGCCCCATTGCGACCTATCCAACGCTTGGGTACAGTGAAGTTCAACCAATCGCGTACTTCGATATGCCAGTGCTCTCATTCAACATTTATAAGGTTCTTGGTAAAACTGTTTCAGTTGCACTTTCATTTGACATATAATTTATAACTGTAATCTTAATCTAATAAATATTATAACGCGTTAAAACCCCGATATTCATTTATAAACACCCTGTATACTGGTATCTCTTATTTTCGGCTGCCGTCGCATGTCAATAGTTTTGTTACGACGAGTGGCGGTGAACGAGTAAGAGTAACTTACAATAAATGTGTAACTTACAACAAAATCAGCTGCCATCACGAGCCTACCTGTTTTGGTAAGCATAGCACGTGAAATGCTCCACATTCTGCACCGTTGCGTACACAAAGGAGTGGGTAGGAGCGTGCCTCTAGGCGTGGTCCTATAGATGTAGTGTGCAAGTATCGATTAAACACAGTGAAGATTATCTAAGAATTGCATTCATTACTTAGAATCGTAACACGTAGCACGTATCAAGAACAAAAGCGTTTCAAATTCCAGCGTCAAAGGGTAAATACTTTCCCCTAATTCGCATAATATTCTTAAAATCTTAGTGCCTTGTACTATACACTTTTTAAGTTAGTCTGTTTTCTTCCACAGTACTCAAGCTATCTCTTTATCAGATTTCATCGGGGTCGGTTCACCGGATTAATAATAACAAATTAAAATGTCATGATGATGCGTCAGTCTTTCACGCATGTCGGTGTTTGTGACTTCATCTTTACTGAACTACGTGTCGTACAATGATACACCTTCACAGGTACATTCGGTAATGTACATGCACACCGTCTGCAAAATGTGTCACGAATACAGTAAGTATTAAAGAAATAATAAGAGACAGCGTAATGAATGATGCGGAAATGAAAAGCAGAAGCAGACAATTTTTTTTCCTTCCATCACTTTCTGAGGAGTGGCAGCGACAGAAAGTTTCACAAGGGTTTCAGATTACGTGTAAAGTTGGTTACAAGTCACTAACTTGTCTCATTCTCAAATATTGGCTTAATAAAATCTGGGTATTCGCTCTTCGTTACCAACCCTTCATTTTCACCTCTACCCCTTTGGCAGGTATGTGATTCTCGCATCCACACAGATTAAAAAAAAAAAGTTCAAATGTGTGTGAAATCTTATGGGACTTAATTGCTAAGGTCATCAGTCCCTAAGCTTACACACTACTTAATCTAAATTATCCTAAGGACAAACACACACACCCATGCCCGAGGGAGGACTCGAACCTCCGCCGGGACCATCCCACACAGATTCCTTCCAGGTAGTCATATGTGTACACGATCAACGTATTTGTACATATCTTTCTTTCCGTTATCCGATATTGATGGATTTAAAGCCTGTGCCGTGCACAAAGCTACAGTCAAGTATCATGCGAAAATCCAGTGAAAATTCGTCTTTTAGTTTTATATATTAATGTGTTCAAAGCCGACACCACACACGACGGTTTTATATATTTACTGTTAGTATGTACACTTAAGGACCGAAGAAACTGGCACACCTGCCTAATATCATGTAGAGCCCCCGTGAGCACGTAGAAGTTCCGCAACACGAGTGGCATGGACTCGACTAATGTCTGAAGTAGTGCTCGAGGGAAATGACATTAATCCTGCAGAACTGTCCATAAATCCGTACGAGTAAGAGGCAATGGAGATCTCTTTTGAACAGCGCTTTGCAAGGCATCTCAGACATGTCAATAATGTTCGTATCTGGGCAGTTTGGTGGCCCCGGAAGTTTTTCAACTCAGAAGAACGTTCATGGAGCCACTCTGTAGCAGTTCCAAGATGTCGCATTTTTCTGCTGGAATTGCACAAATCCGTCGGAATGCACAATGGACATGAGTGGATTCAGGTAATGAGACAGGATGCTTACGTACGTGTCTCCTGTCAGAGTCTTATCTAGGCATATCAGGGGTCTCATATCACTCCAGCTGCACACGACCCACACCATTACGGAGCCTCCACCAGCTTGAACAGTTCCCTGCTGATATGCTGCGTCAATGGATTCATGAGGCTGTCTCCAAACCAGTTCACGTGGGTACAATTTGAAACGAGACTCGTCCGACTAGGCAGCATGTTTCCAGACATCAATAGTCCAGTGTCAGTGTTGACGGGACCAGGCGAAGTGAAAAGCTTTGTGTCGTTCAGTCACCAAAGAGTGGACCTTGGGCTCGAAAGCCCATGTCGCTGATGTTCCCTTGAATGGTTCACACGCTGACAGTCGTTGATGGCCCAGCATTGAAATCTGCAGCAATTTGCAAAGGGTTGCACTGTGTAGCGTTTAACGATTCTCTTCAGTTGTCGTTGGTCCCGTTCTTGCACGGTCTTTTTCCGGCCATAGCGATGTCGGAGATTTTATGTTTTACCGTATTCCTAATATTCACGATACACTAGTGAAATGGTCGTACGGGAAAATCCCTACTTTATCGCTACCTCGGAGATTCTGCGTCCCATCGCTCGTGCACCGACTATAGCACCACATTCAAACTCACTTAAATCTTGATAACCTGCCAATGTAGCAACAATAACAGATATAACGTAGGACACTTGTTGCCTCACCCATTCGTTACTGATCGTAGTGCCGTATTCTGCCTGTTTACCTATCTCCGTATTTGAATACGCATGAATATACCAGTTTCTTCGGCGCTTCAGTGTAGATTCCTCCTAAATCTATATTCACCGGACGTATCATATATTGACAAAGGTGCTGTACGTAATACGAGGGCTGTCCAGATAGTAAGTTACGATCGGTCGCGAAATGGAAACGACTATGAAAATCCGATAAAGCTTTGCAAAGATATGTTGGGCAGTGTCTCTAGTATGAATCTAGGTAGAATTATGTCGCTCTTTTCATTCCTGAGATCTTAGTGAGCGCGTAAATATGTTATAGAAAATAGTGTCTCCCGCCAAGTACGAGGGCCTCGTGAGAATTTTTCCCTGAAGCTATGCAACCAACATTACATAACTGTCATGCGGTTCCTTCTTCAAGACAGTTCTCAGCCTCATTCTGCAGGGGCAATGAAGATGTTCCTGCATCGTTTCAATTGGAAATGTTTGGTTACCCACAATACAGCCCGTAATTTTCTCCCATTGAGTTTCATCTCCGCTCAAACGAACCGCTGGCTATGAAAACAACATTTTGGCACAGACAACGAGCTTTAGGCCAGCGTAGAGAATTGGCGGAAAGCACTGGCGGCTGCCTTCTATGATGAGGGTATTGGAAAGTTGGTACAACGTTACGACGAATGTCTGAGTCAGAACGGCGACTACGTAGAGAAGTAGCTGAAAGGTGTATCTAACTGTTACAAATGAAAGATTTCTGATTTGCACTGTGATTTTCATTTCGCGATCAATCGTAACTTACTTTCTGGACAGCCCTCGTATTTTCTTGGCCTGTAATGGACACTGTGGGACATTTAGGACGATGGTATCTATCTGTGACTCTAATGTTTGCAAGATGTGGCGTATGAATGAAACAAGCTGTGTTTCACACGAATTTTGTTTTTCCCTGGCTGTTAATCTGTATCTCATTGCTGTCTCTCTGGCGGTTACGCACTCCGGTGGCATGCGGCAGGCGGCGGTGGCACAAGAGGTCGATGCCCACAGCTTCTCCCTGCCTCCGAGCCGGTGGCAACCTGGCAGGGGGCCGCTTTTCAATATGCAAATCCCGCCGTCAATCGGCTATGATTATGAATGGGGCATAAATCAGCGCGCACCGGCACTCGTACGCAATCACATTTCCATCGGCCGGCCGCGTCGCTTCCGGATCATTATTTGTTGTTGGCGGGCCCGTTCCGCCGTCCTACGGCGTGAATAATCGCCGCTGTCGCGGCAGCCTCACGCCTGCTCTGATTGCTCTTCTCCTCAATGGATCACCGTCCACTTGGTGGACTGCAGCTACCGTGTCTTCCTCCGGGCATTTATTTCACAGAACTAAAATGGTTTAACCTACACTGGTGACCAAAATTAAAGCAACAAACAGAAATTTTGTAAGGTTGCAAGTTTGCTGCTCACGCCACTAAGGATCCTCTTCGATATCGCTCTCTTTCCAAAATGTTTGGGTCTCGAAACTGTGTTCCGCGTCTCCTCCAGAAGCAAATCCGCCGAGAATGACACTCCAGACCAAATTGGGATTCATTTGTGAAAAGAACATTGGCTCACTCTTCTACCGTGGAGGTGGTATGTGACGGCTCCAGTCTAGACGTTCCCTTTTGTGAAAGCACGCCTGAGGTAAACAAACAGCAGGTCTCCAACAAAAAAGTTCACTCTGCTCAAACTTTCAGTACATCGTTTGCCTCGATGCAAGGCGCCCAGGGGATGAAGCGGGATCAGATGCCAGTTGCATTGCAGTATCTTCGTGCCCTTACTGCGAAATAACGATCCACTCTTTCTGGTCAGCCCTTTACCGGTGTCTGGGATACAGTTTATGTCTGTATAAACTGACGCGTCTTCTAGGTTCATTAGTCCCCTAGAACTTAGAACTTCTTAAACCTAACTAACCTAAGGACATCACACACATCCATGCCCGAGGCAGGATTCGAACCTGCCACCGTAGCAGTCGGGCGGTTCCGGACTGAAGCGCCTAGAACCGCTAGGCCACCGAGGCCGGCCGTCTTCTAGGAACAGCATCTTTGAGTCATATTAGAAACTTCGTCGGTCCTGTATTCGAAACCCGCCACCGTTTAAATTTTGATTAACGACCAGATTGGAGGCATGCTGAAGACTTCCATCATAAGACGTGACCCATTCTTCCTAAGGTCTTGCCAAAGAGAGTGGAGGAACACTTTCTTGCCCATGAGGCGGGAAATTGCCCCAAAAGGTGGGAGAATTAGCGATGATTAACGACATGAAGATGCACAAGACAATAGAAACGACTGCATTAAAGACACATGCCGTGTCTCCACAGGACATGTGGCCTCTGATTGACAAAATGTCATTATGAAGATTACAAGTGTAATGTGCTGCGAATACATGGAAAGAAAGATCCCTTAAGATTTAGCTACAATATAGCACGTCAGCAACTGGAAGCAGTTAATTCCATAAATTATCTGGGAGTAGGCATTAGGAGTGATTTAAAATGGAATGATCATATAAAGTTTATCGTCGGTAAAGCAGATGCCAGACTGAGATTCATTGGAAGAATCCTAAGGAAATGCAATCCGAAAACAAAGGAAGTAGGTTACAGTACGCCCACTTTTTGAATACTGCTCACCAGTGTGAAATCCGTACCAGATAGGGTTGATAGAAGAGACAGATAAGATCCAACGGAGAGCATCGCGCTTCGTTACAGGATCATTTAGTAATCGCGAAAGCGTTACGGAGATGATAGGTAAACTCCAGTGGAAGACTCTGCAGGAGGGAAGCTCAGTAGCTCGGTACGGGCTTTTGTTGAAGTTTCGAGAACATACCTTCACCGAGGAGTCAAGCAGTATATTGCTCCCTTCTACGTATATCTCGCCAAGAGGCCATGAGGATAAAATCAGAGCGATTAGAGTCCACACAGAGGCATACCGACAATCTTTCTTTCCACTAAAAATACGAGACTGGAATAGAAGGAAGAACCGATAGAGGTACTCAAGGTACCCTCCGCCACACACCGTTAGGTGGCTTGCTGAGTATAGATGTAGATGTAGATGAACTCTCCATTGGCAAAATATTACGCAATAGGATCTCTGGAGGGGACTGCCAAGTGTAAGGTGACCATGTAAAAAAGATTGAATAATCAACGGACGGATAACGTCTACGAGTCGGGGCGTGGAATGTCAGAATCTTGAATGTGGTAAGAAAGCTAGAAAATCTGAAAAGGGAAATACGAAGACTCAATCTAGATATTATAGGGTCAGTGAAGTGAAATGAAAAAAACAAAAAAAAAAACAAGTATTTCCGGTCACATGAGTATAGGGTACTACCAACAGAAGTAGAAAATGGTCAATTGGCAGTAGGACCCGTTGTGAATAGGAGGGTGTGACACTGTGAACAGTTCAGTGATAGGGTTATTCTTATCAGAATAGACAGAAATCTAATGCCAACAACGACAGTTCAGGTGTACATGCCGAAGTCGCATGCTGAAAATGAAATAGAGAAAGTAAATGAGGATACGGAAAGGGTAATACAATACACAAAGGCATATGAAAATCTAATAGTCATGTGGGACTGGAATGCAGTTGTAGGGGAAGGAGTAGACGAAAAGGTTACAGGAGAATATGGACTTGGGACAAGGAATGAGAGAAGAAAAAGACTAATCGAGTTCTCTAAAAATTTCAGATAGTAACACAAATATACTGTTAAAAAACCACAAGAGGAGGAGGTATACCTGGAAAAGACCGGGTGTCACTGAAAGATTTCAGTCAGTTTACATCAATGTCCAAGAGAGAAACGAAATCAGATTCTGGATTGAAGGCGTACCCAGGAGCTGATACGGACTCAGATAACAATGTAGTAGTGATGAAGAGTAGGCTGCAGTTTAAGAGATTAGTCAGGAAGAATCAATATGCTAAGAAGTCGGATGCGGAAGAACTAAGGAATGACGACATACACCTGAAGTTATCTAAGACTGTAGATACAGGAATAAATAATAGTCCAGTAGGCAGCACAGTTGAAGAAGACTATACATCTCTAGAAAGGGCAATTACAGAACCTGGAAAGAAAAATATAGGTACAAAGAAGGTTACTGCAAAGAAACCATGGATAACAGAAGATATACTTCAGCTTATAGATGAAAGAAGTAAGAACAAAATTGTTCAGGGAAACTCAGGAATACAGAAACATTATCGCTACGGAATAAATAAGTAATAAGTGCAGGGAAGCTAAGATGCAATGGCTGCATTAAAAAAGTCAAGAAATCCAAATAGAAATGATAGTCGGAAGGACTGACTCAGTGTATAGGAAAGTCAAATTAACCTTCGGTGAAATTAAAAGCAAGGGTGGTAACATTAAGACTGCAAGCGTAATTCCATTGTTAAATGCAGAGGAGAGAACAGATAGGTGGAAAGGGTACACTGAAGGCCTCTAGTAGGGAAAGATTTGACTGATGTGATAGGAGTCGATTTAGAAGAGATAGGGGATACAGTATTAGAATGAGAATTTAAGAGAGCTGTGGAGGACTTAAGATAAAATAAGGCAGAAGGGATCGATAACATTCCATCGCAA
The DNA here is from genome assembly GCF_021461395.2 of Schistocerca americana. Lineage (NCBI taxonomy): Eukaryota > Metazoa > Arthropoda > Insecta > Orthoptera > Acrididae > Schistocerca > Schistocerca americana. The sequence goes on along the minus strand of NC_060124.1, from coordinate 414,306,612 downwards.
TTTCTATAATCATTAGGGGGAGTGGCAACAAAACGACAATTTAAGTTGGTGTGTAGAATGTATGACAATACATCGTCTGACTTTCGGAAAAAAATCATCCACACAATACCAAAGACTGCAAGAGTTGACAAGTGCGAGAATTATCGCACAATCAGCTTAACTGCTCATGTATCCAAGTTGCTGACAGAAATAATATACATGCGAATGGAAAAGAAAATTGAGGATGTGTTAGATGACAATCAGTTTGGCTTTTGGAAAGGTAAAGGCACTGGATAGGCAATTCTGACGTTGCGATTGATAATGGGAGAAAAACTAAAGAAAAATCAAGACACGTTCATAAGAATTGTTGACTTAGAAAAAGCGTTCGACAACGTAAAGTGATGCAAGATGTTCGAAATTCTGAGAAAAATAGAGGTAAGCTACAGAGAGAGAAGGGTAATATGCAGTATGTACAAGAGTCAAGAGGGGGAAATAAAAGTGGACGACCAAGAACGAAACGCTCGGATTGAAAAGAGTGGAAGACAGGGATGTAGTCTTACGCCCCTACTGTTCAATCCGTACATCAAAGAATCCTTGTTGCAAATAAAAGAAAGGTTCAGGAGTGGAATTAAAATTCAAGGTGAAAGGGTATCAGTGATACGATTCGATGATGACATAGCTATCCTGAGCTAAAGTGAAGAAGAATTACATGATTTGCTGAATGGAATGAACAGTCTAATTAGCACAGAATGGATCGAGAGTAAATCGAAGAAATACGAAAGTACTGGCAAAAAGAGCCTTCCTGGCAGAGAGAAGTGTACTAGTAGCAAACATAGGCCTTAATTTGAGGAAGAAAGTTCTAAGAATATACACTCCTGGAAATGGAAAAAAGAACACATTGACACCGGTGTGTCAGACCCACCATACTTGCTCCGGACACTGCGAGAGGGCTGTACAAGCAATGATCACACGCACGGCACAGCGGACACACCAGGAACCGCGGTGTTGGCCGTCGAATGGCGCTAGCTGCGCAGCATTTGTGCACCGCCGCCGTCAGTGTCAGCCAGTTTGCCGTGGCATACGGAGCTCCATCGCAGTCTTTAACACTGGTAGCATGCCGTGACAGCGTGGACGTGAACCGTATGTGCAGTTGACGGACTTTGAGCGAGGGCGTATAGTGGGCATGCGGGAGGCCGGGTGGACGTACCACCGAATTGCTCAACACGTGGGGCGTGAGGTCTCCACAGTACATCGATGTTGTCGCCAGTGGTCGGCGGAAGGTGCACGTGCCCGTCGACCTGGGACCGGACCGCAGCGACGCACGGATGCACGCCAAGACCGTAGGATCCTACGCAGTGCCGTAGGGGACCGCACCGCCACTTCCCAGCAAATTAGGGACACTGTTGCTCCTGGGGTAACGGCGAGGACCATTCGCAACCGTCTCCATGAAGCTGGGCTACGGTCCCGCACACCGTTAGGCCGTCTTCCGCTCACGCCCCAACATCGTGCAGCCCGCCTCCAGTGGTGTCGCGACAGGCGTGAATGGAGGGACGAATGGAGACGTGTCGTCTTCAGCGATGAGAGTCGCTTCTGCCTTGGTGCCAATGATGGTCGTATGCGTGTTTGGCGCCGTGCAGGTGAGCGCCACAATCAGGACTGCATACGACCGAGGCACACAGGGCCAACACCCGGCATCATGGTGTGGGGAGCGATCTCCTACACTGGCCGTACACCACTGGTGATCGTCGAGGGGACACTGAATAGTGCACGGTACATCCAAACCGTCATCGAACCCATCGTTCTACCATTCCTAGACCGGCAAGGGAACTTGCTGTTCCAACACGACAATGCACGTCCGCATGTATCCCGTGCCACCCAACGTGCTCTAGGATGTGTAAGTCAACTACCCTGGCCAGCAAGATCTCCGGATCTGTTCCCCATTGAGCATGTTTGGGACTGGATGAAGCGTCGTCTCACGCGGTCTGCACGTCCAGCACGAACGCTGGTCCAACTGAGGCACCAGGTGGAAATGGCATGGCAAGCCGTTCCACAGGACTACATCCAGCATCTCTACGATCGTCTCCATGGGAGAATAGCAGCCTGCATTGCTGCGAAAGGTGGATATACACTGTACTAGTGCCGGCATTGTGCATGCTCTGTTGCCTGTGTCTATGTGCCTGTGGTTCTGTCAGTGTGATCATGTGATGTATCTGACCCCAGGAATGTGTCAATAAAGTTTCCCCTTCCTGGGACAATGAATTCACGATGTTCTTATTTCAATTTCCAGGAGTGTATGTCTGGTGCACAGCATTGTATGGTAGTAAAACATGGACTGCGGAAAAACCGTAACAGAACAGAATGGAAGCATTTGAGATGTAGTGCTACAGACGAACGTTGAAATTTAGATGGATTGAGAAGGTCAGGAATGAGGAGGAAAGGAATATGCGGAAAACAGTGCCAAGCAGAAGGGACGGGATGATAGGACATCTGTTAAGACATCAGGAATTGATTTCCGTGGTAATAGAGAGAGCCGTAGAGGGTAAAAACTGTAGAGGAAGACAGAAATCGGAATATATCGCAGAGATAATTGAGAACGTATGTTGCATAGTTCTCCTTTGAGATAAAGAGGTTGGCACAAGAGTGGAATTCTTAGCGGGTGACTTAAAATAGACTTGTCGCCTCATCTGAGATACTAAATGACGATTCACATTAAGCCATGGGGCCATTTCGTTTTGTGATTCTCCTGCTTCCATTCTTCTTATAGTCCTCTACAGCAGAGAGTCTGTAGGCGTCTTGTCTGCGCCATACTGCACCGTCTGTGACTGTGTACACAGCAAATGTGGATGTGGAACCACCCTGCACACACCGGCCCGCTTGATGGGTGCTCTGACGTCGTTGTTGGCGTGGTTGTCCGTTGATCAGAATGCCATTTTGAATGCAGAACACTGTCGTAATGATATATTTTGACAGTTTGTATGATTATATTGTGAGTTATACACACGACGGGGAAGTAGCAGTTTGTTGCTTTAATTAAGTACACCAGTGTACTTAGGAGAAAAAGTGAAAATTGTAGTGCTGCTGAACAGGTTGTTCAGATTAGATGGAACAGTGGTTTCCAAGCTATATTAAGCTGGTAATGCTCTGTTCTCAACTAGCTCCTGGTGAATGCCATTATGAATCATGCATACATTGCTTTGTGTGGAAATTTGTAGGTATTGCCGGCCGCTGTGACCGAGCGGTTCTAGGCGCTTCAGTCTGGAACCGCGCGACCGCTACGGTCGCAGGTTCGAATGCTGCCTCGGGCATGTATGTTTGTGATGTCCTTAGGTTAGTTAGCTTTAAGTAGTTCTAAGTTCCAGGGGACTGATGACATCAGATGTTAAGTCCTATAGTGCTCAGAGCCATTTGTAGGTATTACCTCCTTTCATTTTTATCAGTGGGCGCAAGTTTTCAATTAAGCTGTGGCGAGTAAGAGATATTTGCTCTTCACTGATAGATGATACCTGTAGCTCGACGTGTGTTTGCAATCCATAGTGCTTGCCTCCCACGTATTGTAATTCAAAAATATTGTGACTAAAGATTTATCACTTCATATTTATTTTATACGTGACAGGCCACTTTGAATGTTTTACGTCTGTTGAAGGCACTCATGTAGTGACGAAACCAAGTGAAAAGCCTTAATTTTGTGATTTAGGGCTGTTGTTGCTTTAATTTTACTTCGTAAACGGTCGCTGACAACGCAGCACGTTTAAAACTTTAGGATTTACGGTGTTTGTCAGCAGGAGGTAGCCAGAAGAAGGGACAACAGAGGCGTGCGCAGTGCAGTGCTCTATGGTGACACTGCTCATGGAACCGTAACAAGCCGTGTCTGCTTCTGTACCTATATAAATATTCCGCGAACCATCGTATAGTGCGTGGAGGAGGATATTATGTACTACTTCCAGTCATTTCCCTTTCTCACAAGCTACGACATGGTCGCGAATAAAACAGTGACCCAAATATAGAATAAATTTTCTTTACTTCATTTCTGTGGTCACAATTTTTTTTTTCATCAGACAACCGGTTCCTGTTAGTAATGACCATCTTCAGATCTGTTCTATAAGAACAAGTCCTAATGTGCTGCAGGCATAGTGACATCGTCAAATGTTAGATACAAAATTAGCACCAGCATCTTCAAATAAATATAAATGACAGCATATGCGATAGTGACCACTGCATGTGCTTCCTGTGTAATGGATGTACTAAGATCCTAACAAGGAACTTCTCTGCGCAACACAATAAATGTAAGATGCTGCAGAATTACAACAGAAGTCTACATCTAATAGGAAATGTAACACAGCATGCAGATAAATGCCCAGTTCCCGGAACACAACAATGTTCGGTCATGGCTCTGATTTTAATCCCTATTGTTCTGTCTTAGTGCCTGTACTGAAACACTTTCCAGCATGTTGACTTGAAATTTAATCACGCTGCTCAAGCAAAGGTTCTCAAATAAATCATGCAAGGAGCAGTGCGTGTGAACGTGCTTCATATCACGCGACTGTGCGGTGGGTGTAATAAGGACGGACACGCTAAGTAATTTTCCAGTCAAATCAAAGCATATTTCAGACTGAAACTATATTAAAACTCAGAAAAGTAAATTGTTACGGTAGTTCAGTTACATCTGAATAGAAGTTTCGAGCCGCTTTTAGGCATCGTTGCTAACAATTGCATTACCATTAGTATGTTACAGAAGGCTGTATTGAATAATTGAACAATTTTTAACCACTAATAATCTCCGTATTCGCTGCAATTAAAGGGCTGAAGAGCGATGTAATGATTTTCTGAAAATATGCAGAACAACAGTGAAAAAGCTACATCGACAGTGATTTGTTAACGCTGAATAGTATTTCTACCGTTTGTCTGTCGAAATGAAAAAAAAGAGAAGGTCTTCCGTAGTATGCCATTCAGTCTCGTTCACCACACCCTGACGTGGACAAACAACTGCCCATAAATAAGTCTCTACACAAATACTGCCAACAGAACACGTAATTTAAATAGTGTTCACTTTAAGAAGCCACAGACGTTATCTGATCGTAGCAGCACGAACCCTGGTTGTCAAATAATCTCCTGCAACCATGTCCTGGGGAACAAAACTGTCGGTGGCAATGATCACAGAAACTACTACCATTTACCACCATACAGACACTTTACACGGTGACTGAAACCACAAGAGAGGTGTTGAGAATCGTAAAGAGATTTAGTGTTACCATCGCAAAAGCGAATGTTACAAGAGGAGTCAGTCTTCCTTCTACGAATATCTCGAGAAATAACGGCGATGACATCTACAATAATCTAAACGCTTAGTGACGATCATCTCTCGAAGCGCCGTTAGTGAAATAGAAAAGGAATGAGGAGAACTGACCGTGGTACCAGAAACACCTCTATCGGCAGCTGGGTTACGCGTTACAGATGTTATGCTTAGCTAGGCAATTTTTTGTATTAAGAGATTGGGATTGCGTTATATATGGAGTGTAGTCATCGAGTAATAATGAGATGCATTTTTTGGGAATATATTTCCGGTATTCGTTCTCGGAACCTACTACATCTACTTGATTACTCTCCAGTTCACAATTAAGTGGGTAGCAGAAGGTTCATCGAATCACATTGAAGGTGTCTCCCTATCGTTCCATTCTCGAGCAGTGCACGGAAACAGTGCGAGGGAAACACGAGCAAGGAAATATTTCTGTGCGAACTCTGATTTCTCTTATTTCAACATGATCATTTCTCCCTATGCAGCCGTACGCCGTTTCGGAATAGGAGGAGGAAGATTGATATTTGACTAGAAAATTCTGCCGCAACGATAGACGCGTTTTCTGTAGTAATTGCCAATTGTCAATTCATGTATCACTTTCGTAGCACTCTGAGCTTGTCTTCTTTGAAGTTTTTCGATGTCTTCCGCCAGTCCCATCTGATGAGGGTACCACACTGCACAGCAGTACTCCAGAAGAGTGCGGACAAGTATGACCGTCAATTACTACGAACTGTGATCTTTCTGACAGCAGCTCACGAAGCCAGTCGCACAACTGAGGGGGTACTCCATAGACACGCAATTTGATTAGATATCGATGAACGGTGTCAAAAGCCTTGTGTAAATCTAAAAATATGGATCCAATTTGACGTCCCTGTCGACAACGCTCATTACTTGGTGAGCAAAGAGAGCTAGTTGTGATCCACATGAATGACAGTTTCTGAATCCGAGCTGACTATTTGGCAATAAATTTGTAATTATTCGTAGCCAATCGCCCTTTAACCGAAAGTAGCCAGAAGTGGTGATTTTACTTTACCTTAAAAGGAAAAATACCGATAATTATATGCAGTATTGTAGAAGAATTGTTGGGTAAATAGTAGTGCAATAGAATAGTTGTTGACTAAATATACACACAGAGCGACTTATCCTATAGTAGGGGAAGGTAGACAAGAGGGTCGAGTTATCGACCTATAATGCTTAAAAATATCTTATAATAATTATAGATTATTGTATGAACTTTTAAATAGTAAATTACGTATTACAGGATTAGCAGTACAGATAACTGAAATTGGGAAACAGATGGGCCACGGTGGAAACTGATTTCCGGGGGTTGACTTTAGTTAATCGAGTCAAATAATTCTCTTAGCGTTTTCGATTTCGATGCCATAGCAATAATACAGATTTAGTGAACGTGACGTCACGCATTTACAGAAAGCAAATGCTAAAGAAAACGGAAATGACAGTGCATTCATTGGAAGAAAGGAAGCCGAAAGAACCAAGAAACGAGATTTCAGTGCATGGTACACGTGAAGAGCTGCATATGGCTCGAAGAATGCAGTCAGTCAGTACTGCACGACGAGAAACGTGGCGAATTCGACACACAATGAGATTGTAACTGTCACAAACGATACGTGGACATAAAATAATATAACGATGGGTGACGTCAATTATGAAGGCGACAGCCCAAGCTAGCTAACCTGTGTCGAAAGGTAACGAATATACTAGATAATTGATAACACTGCTGCAAAGCGTTAATTAGCTGAAGCCATGTTGTCACTGTATGATGTGATGCTTAGAGCAATTACTAGTTTGCAAAGATCACTAACCAGACACAAGAGACGGACCCGCCAAGATGAAAGAGAATGTGGAGCACAGCTTCTCAGTACAGAAGCAGTAACAGCAGAGTAGATCGGTCACGAGAGCTCAGTGGGTACCTCCCGAGTTAGGAACATTTCAACCCTACTGAAGAACCTACTCAAGTCAACTGTTAATGGTGTGACCGAGAACTGAAAACACGAAGGAAGAAGCAAAGCTAAACCAAGACCACTCAGGCCTCAGCTACTAAAGAGCAGGAAGCATCAAACACGAGGAGTGTGGTTCTAAAAAATTACATAAAATCAGCAGAAGGAATCACTCTTGAGTTCAAATGTGCTACCAGCAGCCTAGCTAACGCAATAAATGCGCATAAGAAGCTACAAAGAATTCGGCACAATTTTCGAGCAGTTCTTCATTAGGAATACATTTCTGAAGTAAATGCTAAGAGACTCTTGAGGAGGTGTAAAGAATGGTGGCACTGGACAGTTGTGAGTACCCTATTTCTATGTTTGTGTGTTGACAGTCCTAAAGACAATATTACTATCGCTGACAGCGCTCTGCACCCTCGGCAAGAGATTCTGTAGTTGGACGGACTAGCAGTTAGCGAGCAGACAGAGCAGGTTTTTGACATGTTTTGGTTCGAGGTGAGCCGCCAGCAGTGGTGGATGTGGAGTGAGATATGCCCGAGTTTTGAAAGGTTACTATATGAGAACGATCTGGACGTGTGTCCGCCAGAAAAAGGAAATTTGTAAAAATAGATGTCATGAATTGATAGACATGTATTTGATGACTTTTGAACACTATTAAGGTAAATACATTGATTGCTCTCTATCAAAATCTTCCATTTGCTAACTATGCCTACCAGTAGTTAGTGCCTTCAGTAGTTACAATCTTCCAGAAACTTCATTTCGTTCATCGGCAGTTCATTTAATGTTTAACATTTTTAGGTGATAGCAAGTTTTATTTAGGATAAGTAGTTGCACCTACTGGATAGAGTACCTAAGAACTTTTGCTTTATTTTTAATCAAGTTGGCTCAAATGGTTCAAAAATGGCTCTGAGTACTATGCGACTTAACTTCTGAGGTCATCAGTGGCCTAGAACTTAGAACTAATTAAACCTAACTAACCTAAGGACATCACACACATCCATGCCAGAGGCAGGATTCGAACCTGCGACCGTAGCGGTCGCTCGGTTCCAGACTGTAGCGCCTAGAACCACACGGCCACTCCGACCGGCATTTAGCTTACAGTATTGGCGCTCGCTGTATTGCACTAGTTGGAATAACGAAGATTTTTGTGAGGTTGTTAGTCAGGGGCATTCTTTTGTAGGGATTACTGAAAGTCAGATTACATTGCGCTAATATTATTGTGTGTCAGTTTAGTGATTATCAGAATAAGTAAAGAGAAAACAATTAGGCTGTTTATGTTTTTATGTTGGTAACGCCACATAGTGCTCTGTATGAAAATCACTGACTGCGCTGTGTGCAGTCTGTGGCTGGTTGGACTCATTGTTGGAATATTCGCTAGTGTAGTGTTGGCCAGTTGGATGTGAACAGCGCGTAGCGGTGGCCAGTTAGAGGTGAGCCGCCAGCTGTGGTGGATGTGGGGAGAGAGATGCCAGAGTTTTGAGCGGACGATCCGGACGTGTGTCCGCCAGAAAAAGGAAATATCTGTAATTGGATGACGCAACATATATATATATATATATATATATATATATATAATGACTTCTGAACGCTATTAAGGTAAATATATTGTTCGTTCTCTATCAAAATCTTTCATTTGCTAACTATGGCTATCAGTAGTTAGTGCCTTCAGTAGTTAGAATATTTTATTTAGCTGGCAGTATTGGCGCTCGCTGTATTCCAGTAGTTCGAGTAACGATGATTTTTGTGAGGTAAGTGATTCATGGAAGGTAGAGGTTATTGTTAGTCAGGGCCATTCTTTTGTAGGGATTATTGAAGGTCAGATTTTGTTGCGCTAAAAAATATATTGTGTGTCAGTTTAGTGATGACTAGAATTAGTAAAGAGAAAACTGTCTGAATACGTTGTGTTTTACTCAGTTGTTTCTGTATCAAATAACGTAAGAGTTTTTCCAGCACTGTCATTCATAATTTTTCCAAGGGGACGTTTCATATTTCTTAACTTGTCAATGGGGACGTTTCAATCTACATAGTTTTTGGAACTGGATGTCACATGAATAAGGTAAAATCTTCTAAATACATTGTTTGCTCTTCAACAAAATCTTTGCTAACCACATGCCCCCTAGTAGTTAGAGTCTATAGTACTTAGAATCTTTATTTAGCTGGCTGTAGTTGCTGCTTGCTGTAATTGCTGTCGCTCGTGTTATGAAGATATTCTGTGAGGTAAGTGACTTATGAAAACGTATGGGTTATTGTTAGGATTTCTTGCAATTCAGGGCTATTCTTTTGTCTTAATTACTTAAAGTCATGTTGTCCTTTTATAGCAGTCAGATTGCGTTGTGCTTGTTTATTCTGGGTAATCAATGGATAGGTTAAGTTTCAGTTGTCTTCGTCAGGGAAAATTCCGTAGGTCAGTGTTGAAATGATGAAAACAAGTAAAGCGATAGTAGTTTCAATTTCACTCAGTAGTTACACAGTGGATGACTGGAAACAAGTGATGAACCTTGCTATATCCTGTGACAATCCGACGGAAGGGGTTTGGTTTGGCGAGTGCTTGGAGAACCTTATCTGCCATCAAGTGTATTTCCAACAGTGAAATGAGGAGGAGTAGTGTTAAGGCAGGTGGTGTTGTTCCTGGCTAGTGTGTGGTCCACCTATTGCATTTAAGAAAACTCTAAATGGGGAAGACTATGATAATTTTTTGCAGCATTGTGCACTGCCGTCAGAGTAAAGGTTGGGAGATGTTGATTGTATCAGCATGACAATCGACCGTGTCATGATGCAGCGTTTGTTAGGCAATGGTATGGGCAGTTACTTTCTTCACATGGACTGGCCTATCCGGATTCCCGTCATAAAACCAATGAAAATCTTTGGGAAGAGTCGAAGCTTCGCTCCAGACGCCAGCGTCCAACGGCAGTACCTTATACAGTATGGTTCAACTCTTGAGAAGGAATTGCAGTTCCTACACTGACATTCAGACACTTCATTTACAAAACACTCAGCAGAAATAAATCCGTCATGAAGGCGAAGGTGGATCCACCCCATAATAATCTCTACTAATATGTATTACCATTACAAAAAAAGATGTTCGTTGATTGTTGTTAACTTTCAGTAACAATATTTTTAAATGAGTACTAATTTATAAGTGGGGTCAGAACCTCAAAATGCCTTTTAGCACTGTCGTAGCTTTACCAACGCAATTTCCGTAACGTGAACACCAAGGGAAGGGGTACTTCATGTCGCAGACTTTTACTTACAAATCACTATTTAAAGAGTTAGAGGGCTGTAAGAAGGGCCCTGAATCTGGAAATATGAATATGACATATGTTGTGAAAAGTTACATCTACTACTAAGACAGAAATTTTTAGGTCAATTTTTACTCAAAAATTTAAAACAGTTACGCAGTATGATACAAGAAATCATTTAAAAAAGAAACACTTTTTCCGAATTTTAAAATATAGAATACATGACTAGATGGCAATATTTTCAAACGGTGGGAGTAAAGTACCCCCCTCCCGCCACTCGGTATTGCGAAGGTTAAGCAATTTGTGGCCTCTTCTAAGCACTATTTTGTGCTCAGAGAATACTTAAGCATATGTTATTTATACTGCCATAGATGCATGATACAAAATATTCTTGCAGTGGATGGACTATGTGAGGAAGATAATATTCATACGTTCGATTTATAATTTGCAACCTCCATCACACAAGGTCATACGTTAAAGCTATAACTTGAGAAAAAGAAATTATTTATATTTTATGTAATCATTGTTACAATCTTAGGAAATCGTAATAATAGGAATGATTTATAAAAAACACTTCAATTTTGTGGCCGAAATAAGATTGAATGTCTTTGTTTTTATCCATCATACAATTACATTTTATCGCTCAGGGGATAATTACGTCCAGATTGGGAACCACTGTTCCAAGCAGAACGAAGATCGCGTAGTTGATATACAAGGTGTTAGGAAACTCCCGTTGCAGACTTACAGGACTAATTGAGCGGAGAGAGTACACAATATTTTGAGTAGGAACCCACGTCCGAAAATATGAAGCGATGCTACAGAGCGTCCAAATTACAGTGTGATTCCCTGATAATATTACAAACATTCTAGGGTGGTGGAGAAGGGAAAAATTGAGGTAAGGGTCCCTGTGCCGGAAACGAACGAGTCGAAAGTTATAAGCGAAAACCATTCTGACACCTCGGACAGTAGAGGACATTTAGTGCTACTGTTGTTGCTATGACTCCTAGGGCAGGCAAATTTCAGAAGTGGTAGCACGAACGAAAGCAAGGAAAAAATGTCGACATTGGCTCCAAAACGCATACCTGTGGAGCTGTGAGCACTTGCTCACCTACGCTATGAAATACATCGACTCTATTGAAAAAGTGCTCACGGCTCTTAAAGAAGGCGTTTCAGAGCCAACATTTACTTGAACTTTTTCCTTGTTTTCGTCCGTACTACCACATCTGAAAGTTGTCTAGCATACAATATTAGCAACAACAGTGCCACTAAATGTCCTCCACTGTCAGAGATATCAGAATGGCTTTCGCTCATAGCTTTCGACTCGACCGTTTCCGGGACATGGAGCCTGACCTCAGATTAATACATTTATCCTTCCCTAGAACCCCAGAAATTTTGTAACACCATCATGGAATCACCCTTCATATACAGGGTGCCGCGCTTAAACCCGGACAGATTTCAATCTGAATTTCCTGCCATGTTGTAATTCCGCCAAAGGTCGCGATTGGATTTCCTGAAAGCCGTAGTCATCTAGTAAACAGTCAGACACTCAAAATGGATGGGTTGTTATGGACAAGTACAGAGTACAACCGAAGAACCACGATTATCGAAAGTCTTCGTTCTGGGCGTTCGCCCACTGAAATAGTTCGGTTCTTTGGGTACCCGAGATCAACTGTTTACTATATTGTGGCAGAGTGTAATGCTTCGGAGAGGTCTGGGGAAGGTTTCGCTAACCCAGAGACGAAACCTGATTCGAGAAAACGGGTGTCAAGAACTGCGACCATCATCGAAAAGGCTCAGGCGCTGTTTTCGGAGGATCCGGACTAATCGCCGAGGAAACTGGAGTCAGTGTTGAATGGCAGCGGGTGAACAAAGCTAGAGAAGGACCTCATACGAGCCGTTTAGTCCAAAATTGGCTCTCGGATAACGTGTTCTGCTCAAAGGAGTTCTGGCCAACGAATATCCCAGATTTGAACCCCCTCGACTGCTGTGTTAGGAGCGAAGTCAAAAGAGTAACCAATAAGACGGGGCACCCTGATATCCTATCTCTACGCACCGCTATTGAAGCATCATTCGTGAATATGGACAGCGTTGTTTTAAAGAGTGCGTGCGCTTGCTTCAGGACATGATTGGAAGTGACCATTGCGGCAGAAGGGGGTTACATAGAGTAATGTTACTCTTGATAGGTACCACTACTTATATGTAAAAAGATTTTAATTTTCACTTGTATTTTGTTTTAAAACATTTGCATTCAAAAAGAAGTTTAATTTGTCCAGATTTAACCGCGGCACCCTGTACATGCGCTAGCTTCGCTCACGTAGACTGTATGGCCAGCAGAAACTTTTTTTTTTATTTAATGGGTTTTTCATGTTGTTCACAAACTGCAGCACCTTCTAACCTCTTCAAGCTAATTAAGGCCGTAAAAGCATGGTATTTCCAGAATGTGCTTCTGACCAAAAGCTGATTATGGTAAGTGAAGTCTAAAGTTTTTTTAACCATTCCTTTTTCGTTCTTGTGGAGATATTTCCGTAGCAACTTTCATCTACAACAATAATTACTTTATATCTAACCGAAAAACTCCATAAATTTGCCTCAAAATTTTTTAAAATAAGGAAGTATTTTCTTAAAAATTTTCATCCCCTATTGCACTCCCTTAGGAGTTGTATTTCCAGAAACACTGAAACGCGTACTTTTTATTTCTAACCGAGAAGCCAAATAGCAATTGTCGTAGATGTAGCCTAAAATTCCTTTATTAGTTCTTTAGTAATTATTTATTTTCAAAAGAAACTTTCACTCACTATTTTACCCCCCTTAGTGGTGGAATTTCCAAAAATGCTGAAACACATATTTTTTCGTTTTCTGTTTCAGAAACCAAATGCCAGTCTTAGTAGTTCTAGCTTCAAAATTTCCTTAACAGCAATATACGAGGGTTGAATGAAAAGTTATGCCTCCACCTTCGTTAATTGGGTTGAAATAATCCTTAGAAAGTGATCTTTAATTATCAATATTCACTTTTCCACATAATCACAAGCCAAAAATGGATACACTTCTACCAACGATGAACAAGTTTTCTGAAGCCGTCACGGAAGAAGTCGACACTCTGTTTCCGCAAGCACAGTCTCACAGTTCTCTCAACGTCTTCATCAGAAGCATAACGATGCCCCACTGATCGTCTTTCACTATTGGGAACAGATGGAAGTCAGACGCTGCTAAATCTGGACTGTATGGAGGATGCCGTACAGTGGTGAGATTCAGTCTCTGAAGTTCTGCTGTCGTGGCACGTGAAGTGTGTGATTTGGCATTGTCATGCTGCAGGAAAACATTTCCCTTTTCCTTTCGGACCCTTGTTAGCCGTCGTTTCAGAGTTCGCAGGGTTGGGATGTACGGCTCTGAATTTATTGTTGTTCCACTATCAAGGAAATCAACAAGTATATCACCATCTGCGTCCGAAACACTGTGGTCATGATTCTTCCAGCAGAGGGCTGCGTCTTGTATTTCTTTTTCTGGTTCGACTCTTTGTTTCGATATTCCATAGCCTGACGTTTCGTTTCCGAGTCGTAATGGTGTACCCACGTTTCGTGTTATGTCACAATTGCATGGAGAAAGGCGTCACCTTCTACATCTACATCTACATTTATACTCCGCAATCCACCCAACGGTGTGTGGCGGAGGGCACTTTACGTGCCACTGTCATTACCTCCCTCTCCTGTTCCAGTCGCGTATGGTTCGCCGGAAGAACGACTGCCGGAAAGCCTCCGTGTGCGCTCGAATCTCTCTAATTTACATTCGTGATCTCCACGGGAGATAGAAGTAGGGGGTAGCAATATATTCGATACCTCACCCAGAAACGCAACCTCTTGAAACCTGGACAGCAACCTACACCGCGATGCAGAGCGCCTCTCTTGCAGAGTCTGCCACTTGAGTTTGCTGAACACCTCCGTAACGCTATCACGCTTACCAAATAACCCTGTGACGAAACGCGCCGCTCTTCTTTGGATCTTCTCTATCTCCTCCGTCAACCCGACCTGGTACGGATCCCACACTGATGAGCAATACTCAAGTAGAGGTCGAACAAGTGTTTTGTAAGCCACCTCCTTTGTTGATGGACTACATTTCCTAAGGACTCTCCCAATGAATCTCAACCTGGTACCCACCTTACCAACAATTAATTTTATGTGATCGTTCCACTTCAAATCGTTCCACACGCACACTCCCAGATATTTTACAGAAGTAACTGCTACCAGTGTTTGTTCCGCTATCATATAATCATACAATAGAGGAGCCTTCTTTCTATGTATTCGAGTTTCATTACATTTGTCTATGTTAAGGGTCAGTTACCACTCCCTGCACCAAGTGACTATCCGCTGCAGATCTTCCTGCATTTCGCTACAATTTTCTAATGCTGCAACTTCTCTGTATACTACAGCATCATCCGCTAAAAGCCACATGGAACCTCCGACACTATCTACTAGTCATTTATATATATTTTGACAAGCAATGGTCCCATAACACTCCCCTGTGGCACGCCAGAGGTTACTTTAACGTCTGTAGACGTCTCTCCATTGATAACAACATGCTGTGTTCTGTTTGCTAAAAACTCTTCAATCCAGCCACACAGCTGGTCTGATATTCCGTAGGCTCTTACTTTGTTTATCAGGCGACAGTGCGGAACTGTATCGAACGCCTTCCGGAAGTCAAGGAAAATGGCATACACCTGGGAGCCTGTATTTAATATTTTCTGGGTCTCATGAAGAAATAATGCGAGTTGGGTCTCACACGATCGCTGTATCCGGTATCCATGTTGATTCCTACAGAGTAGATTCTGGGCTTCCAGAAACGAGATGATACGTGAGCAAGAAACCTTTTCTAAAATTCTACAACAGATCGACGTCAGAGATACAGGTCTACAGTTTTGCGCATCTGCTCGACGATCCTTCCTGAAGACTGGGACTACCTGTGCTCTTTTCCAATCATTTGGAACCTTCTGTTCCTCTAGAGACTTTCGGTAAACGGCTGTTAGAAGGGGGGCAAGTTCTTTCGCGTACTACGTGTAGAATCGAATTGGTATCCCGTCAGGTCCAGTGGACTTACCTCTGTTGAGTGATTTCAGTTGCTTTTCTATTCCTTGGACACTTATTTCGATGTCAGCCATTTTTTCGTTTGTGCGAGGATTTAGAGAAGGAACTGCAGTGCGGTCTTCCTCTATGAAACAGCTTTGGAAAAAGGTGTTTAGTATTTCAGCTTTACGCGTGTCATCCTTGTTTCAATGCCATCAGCATCTCGGAGTGTCTGGCTATGCTGTTTCGAGCCACTTACTGATTCAACGTAAGACCAGAGCTTCCTAGGATTTTCTGTCAAGTCGGTAGATAGAATTTTACTTTCGAATTCACTGAATGCTTCAAGGATAGCCCTCCTTACGCCAACTTTGACATCGTTTAGCTTCTGTTTGGCTGAGAGGTTTTGGCTGCGTTTAAACTTGCAGTGAAGCTCTCCTTGCTTTCGCAGTAGTTTCCTAACTTTGTTGTTGAATCACGGTGGGTTTTTCCCGTCCCTCACAGTTTTACTCGGCGCGTACCTGTCTAAAACGCATTTTACGATTGCCTTGAACTTTTTCTATAAACACTCAACATTGTCAGTGTCGGAACAGAAAGTTTCGTTTTGATCTGTTAGGTAGTCTGAAATCTGCCTTCTATAACTTTTGCTAAACAGATAAACTTTTCTCCCTTTTTTATATTCCTATTTACTTCCATATTCAGGGATGCTGCAACGGCCTTATGATCACTGATTCCCTGTTCTGCGCTTACAGAGTCGAAAAGTTCGGGTCTGTTTGTTATCAGTAGGTCCAAGATGTTACCTCCACGAGTCGGTTCTCTGTTTAATTGCTCGAGGTAATTTTAGGATAGTGCACTCAGTATAATGTCACTCGATGCTCTGTCCCTACCACCCGCCCTAAACATCTGAGTGTCGCAGTCTATATCTGGTAAATTGAAATCTCCAACTAAGACTCTAAAATACTGATGAAATTTATGTGAAATATATTCCAGATTTTCTCTCAGTTGTTCTGCCACTAATGCTGCTGAGTCGAGAGGTCGGTAAAAGGAGCCAATTATTAACCTAGCTCTGTTGTTGAGTGTAGCCTCCACCCATAATAATTCACAGGAACTATCCACTTCTACTTCACTACAGGATAAACTGCTACTAACAGCGACAAACACGCGACCTCCGGTTGCATTTAATCTATCCTTTCTAAATACCATCTGTGCCTCTGTAAAAATTTCAGCAGAATTTATCTCTGGCTTCAACCAGCTTTCCGTACCTATAAGGATTTCAGCTTCGGTGCTTTGTATCAGTGCTTGAAGTTCCGGTACTTTACCAATGCAGCCTCGACAGGTTCCGATTACAATACCGATTGCTGCTTGGTCCTCGCATGTCCTGACTTTGCCCTGCACTCTTTGAGGCTGTTGCCATTTCTGTACTTGCCCGAGGCCATCTAACCTAAAAAACCGCCCAGTCCACGCCATACAACCCCTGCTACCTGTGCAGCCGCCTGCTGTGTGTAGTGGCCTCCTGACCTATCCAGCGGAACCCGAAACCCTATGGCGCAAGTCGAGGAATCTGCAGCCCACACGGTCGCAGAACCGTCTCAGCCTCTGATTCAGACCCTCCACTCGGCTCTGTACCAAAGGTCCGCAGTCAGTCCTGTCGACGATGCTGCAGATGGCGAGCTCTGCTTTCATCCTGCTAGAGAGACTGGCAGTCTTCACCAAATCAGATAGCCGCCGGAAGCCAGAGAGGATTTCCTCCGATCCGTAGCGACACACATCATTCGTGCCGACATGAGCGACCACCTGCAGATGGATGCACCCTGTACCCTACATGGCATCCGGAAGGACCCTTTCCACATATGGAATGACTCCCCCCGGTATGCACACGGAGTGCACGCAACGCGAGAGGAGTTGCTGGGAAAAATTTCAAGTCTGTACGCTTCCATTTCAGGAGTTAGCATCCGGGGTACCCACTGTGCACAGATCTTCCGATAGCCAAGCTAAGCAATAATGTAACCCACACGTTCTTGTGAAATGCCGATTGTGCTCGCAGTTTCTCTCTGAGTGATACCACGATCGTCCAGAATCGATCTGTCAAAATTTTGCTTGTGAAACTCGGTGGTTGCCGTCAGAGGATTTCCACCTCTCGCCCAACGACCCACAATACTCACATCAACACAATCAATGCTACGTTATTTATTTTGAACCAGTGTAGGCACTTCAAATGGTTCAAATGGCTCCGAGCACTATGGGACTTAACATCTGAGGTCAGCAGTCCGCTAGAACTTAGAACTACTTAAACCTAACTAACCTGAGGACATCACACACATCCATGCCCGAGGCAGGATTAGAACCTGCGACCGTTGCGGTAGCACTGTTCCGGACTGAAGCGCCTAGAACCGCTCGGCCACACCGACAGGCCACAATCAACATAAACTGCTTTCATTCTCAGATGAATCGGCTTTGGGGTGACTCCTTCTGCTGTCAAGAATTTAATGACAGCACATTGCTTAGATCGCATTGGCCGACCGCCTGCGTAGAGTTCCATACTTTACACTGTAACAAAACAACCGTTCAATACTAAGGCTTCCCGCCAACTGGAGCTGTAGAGAAGAGGCTACGGAACAATCCGGTACCTGCCGCATACCAATGCTGCCAACTGTTGAAGAGTTACCGGGTGTTGTGTGATGTCCTTAGGTTACTTAGGTTTAAGTAGTTCTGAGTTCTAGGGGACTAATGACCATTGATGTTAAGTCCCATAGTGCTCAGAGTCATTTGAACCATTTTTGAAGAGTTACTAAGATGGAGGCATTACTTTTCAGTCAATCCTCGTACTTTCAAAAAGCCTTCCATTCCCTATATCACGTCCTTAGAAGTGGAATTTCGTACAATCCCTTATTAAACCGCCCCTACAGTGTAAGACCCACATCCTCACAAAACTTCAGTTTCTACCCATAGCGGTTTGGGCTGGGCGATAATGAGTAAGAACATTGCCTTTTCTATATAGAGAAACTTCTGTAGCGTCGTTAGATGTTAAGCTCAGACATGGTTTCCTGTTCAAAATATTATGTTTCCACTCCCCTCTGATAGAAGTATGTGACGGGAATTTCCCAACCCCCTGTATGAGGCGAAGCTATTCGTGTGATCTACCTCCCTGCTCCTTTCGAGGAACTTTCCGCGCTAAGCGGTGGTTCTTGGTGAGAGTCAAAAGAGCTCGCAGCAACACGGTGCAATCTGTGGCAGCGGCGCTAGCCAGGAATTGATGGGTGTCGGGGCGTTGTGCGGCGATGCAGATTGAATTTGCCAGCCGGGACACACTGGGCCCTCATCCGGATGAATGGAATAGCGGGACACGCTGCGGCACGCCGTGCTAATGGCGCGTCAATAGTAACGAGATTGCCGCTCACCGCGCCCAAACACGAGTCCCGCCACCGACCTACCTGCTGCGCTCGAGGGCAGCCATCCCTGATATGCGACACCATAGCCTCTCAGATGCGTGTGCCTCTTCTGCTTTCTACTGCCGAAAGGAACCTCTTAGAGGTGGCTCTAAGTGTTCATTAACTGGCGACAGCTTCATTTTTCCTTCGGAGCAACACGTCCCCACCGAATTGCTTTTATTCGAGGGCGGCAACAAATTGTTCTGATCCGCAATCGGTACACATTTCAAGATTTTACTGTCCTTCAAAAGAATCACCAGCATTTTGTATAAACCGTCACCAGAGAATTAGAAGTCGTAGGATACCATTAGCGGAGCCAGTGAGTTGATAGTACGAGTATAGCAGTCTATTGTCCAAATAATCTCTAAAACAGACCGAAGCGAATGCCAAGAAGCGGAGGAGGAGCAAGAGATTAGTGTTTAACGTCCTGTCGACAACGAGGTCATTAGGGACGGTTTAGGGAAGATGGAGAAAGAAAGAGGCCTTGCCCTTAAGAACATCCCAAAATTTTCATTAACCGTTTTGGGGAAACCACGGAATATCTAAGTCAGGGTTGCTCGACGCGGGTTTGAATCATCGTCCTCACAATTCCGAGTCCGGTGGGCTGACCACTGCGCTATTGCTTTTGATGCCAAGAGATGCTTCCTTCATATGAAGAATAAAGTTGAGGATACATGAGCTGAAGTGCAGGAAGTGTGGTAGATAGTACAGCACTTCCCAACTCCATCGATTGAACAAGTAAGTTGTAAATTCGCCGTGTGGCCCCGAGCAGTATCCGGCATTATGATGGGTGGATCCTGCAGAAAGTGTCGTCATTTCTTTCCATAAGGCGGTCGTAGGCTTATTGCGAATCATGAATCAGAGCAGCTGAAGCGAAGAAACGACGACACTTTCTACACGACCCGTCCATCATTTCGAAGGACACTGCTCGACCGATGGTGCCACTCATCGGATTTACTCCATTGAGACATCAATTTGATTCCTAAGATGATTGAAGCACTTCATGACATTCGCATCAAAATTATTACGGAGATTACCCGGGAATGGACCGCCACACTCGAACTACACTATGTGATCAAAAGTATCCGGAAACCTGCTGAAAGTGACTTACAAGTTCCTGGCGCATCCTAAGTAATGCTGGAATTCAATACGGTGTTGGCCCACCCTTAGCCTTGATGACAGCTTCCGCTCCCGCAAGCATACTTTCAATCAGTTGCTGGAAGGTTTCTTGGGTAATGGCAGCCCATTCTTCACGGAGTGCTGCACAGACGAGTGGTATCGATGTCGGTAGGTGAGGCCTGACACGATGTCGGCGTTCCAAAACATCCCAAAAGTCCTCTACAGGATTCAGGTAAGGACTCCGTGCAGGCCAGTCCATTACAGGAATGTTATTGTCATGTAACCACTTCACCACAGGCCATGCATTATGAACAAGTGCTCGATGCAGACTGCAACAATGAAAAAGAGAATATCCTCATCTGTATGAGTGTTGAAACTTCCTGGCAGATTAAAACTGTGTGCCAGACCGCGACTCGAACTCGGGACCTTCGACTTGAGCGGGCAAGTGCCCTACCATCTGAGCTACCCAAGCACGACTCAGGCCCCGTACTCACAGCTTTACTTCTGCCAGTACCTCGTCTCCTACCTTCCAAACTTCGCAGAAGCTCTCCTGCGAAACTTTCAGAACTAGCACTCCTGAAAGAAAGGGTATTGCGGAGATACGGCTTATCCATAGCCTGGGGGATGTTTCCAGAATGAGATTTTCACTCTGCAGCTGAGTGTGCGCTGATATGAAACTTCCTGGCAGATTAACACTGTGTGCCGGACTTTCAGGAGTGCTAGATCTGCAAGGTTCGCTGGAAAGCTTCTGCAAAGTTTGGAAGGTAAGAGTCGAGGTACTGGCAGAAGTAAAGCTTTGAGGACGAGGCCTGAGTCGTGCTTGGGTAGCTCGGATGTTAGAGAACTTTCCCGCGAGAGGCAAAGGTCCCGAGTTCGAGTCTCATTCTATATGAGTGTTATTCAACATAACGTTTACAGACTGACATGGCACTTCCGGCCTACATCAAGGATCAGTAATCACATGCGAACTGGAGGTCGCAAAGGTCATCCGGATATACTAAATGGTGTTGGAGTTATTTAGTTATCTGGTACAAATGGACGCTTACTAGAAGAGATGCTCAAAGTTTTGTCCAAATGCATAAAGACAAGCCTGACATCGACGCTGCATTGAACGAGCCACCCTCTCAGAGATATCTGGTGTATACACCGGTTTCGGTGTATAATGACCATCTTTAGATGTGTTTTATAAAAACATTGTCGTAATGTACTGCAGCTATAGTGACATCGTCATATGTTATAAAACAGGAAATTTATCTAGTGTATCTCGAAGACATCCTTCTTCTCAATAGGTCCTCTGGTGATGTAGCAGATGTTTCATACACAACCCCTTCAAATAATCCCACAGGAAAAAATCGAGTGGGGACAGATAGGGTGATAGTGGTGGCCTTGCGACTGGCCAGGAAAGGTTGCCTGCAGATGTGCCCCCACTTGTCTGCTGAAATTCATGGGGGCTCCATCGTGCTGAAATCGAATGTGGCAACGAATCATTCAGCATGTGGCAGAACCTCTCGCAGGATTACGAGAAACGTCGGAACATCAAGTCATTCCGGCGAGAATGTACGGCCCAATTACACATTATCCGACGATGCCGGTCCACATATTAAGAGTAAATTTGCGATGTAAGAAATACGTATGTGTAGTATGTGGGATCACACCAACCCAAGTGCGCAGATTGTGAACGTTCATCTCACCAATGAGTGAGAAGGCAGCCTTATCGGTCAAGAAGACACTCGCTGTTAATCTTCAGTCTGGAGCGGATTCCTGCAGAAACCATCACGCAAATCCCATGCTCTTGTTGTAGTCCTCCGGTTGCAATGCTTGGACGCGTTGGAAATGAAACGGATGCAGCCCTTCGTGTGTACAATGTGCCAGTGGAGGGTTGTGGGATATCAGTTGTCCTGGATGCATCTCGTATACTTATTGACGGTGTACGCTGCACTCTTCAGAGAACACTTTCTTCCACGGCAACTATCGATAATGTTCGTTGGCGAACAGCATTCGGATTGTGCACATGGAACGAGCCCGTTTAGCTAATCGGCAATGCACAGTGGCGAAAACATGTAGCACGGAAGCATCTCTCGGGATATTTCGCACGATACAATCGCACGGCTTCTCGTCCATTGCCGCCGGCCGCGCCATAAATCAAATGCACATTCGCAATACGCATAGCTAAGTATATTACTCCCACGCTTCCGTGGCGTGAATGACGACTGACTCCGTTTGCTCCGATTGTGTTTATATAGCAACACGCTCACCTAACAGCAGCGTTGTTAAATTTTTTAGTAATTGACATTCTTGGCATTACAGGCCAGCAGCTGTGACTGTCGCTACTTGTCTTAAAATTCTAATGTGGCATTTGTATTTTAGCAGTTAACCTTTAATACTTTGGTGATTTGTTTTCAATATTTTAATAACTGTAGTTTGTGAATTGCAACAAGTTCAGCAATTCTTAATTTATTGCCATTACGGCCTCCAGCCATGAAACAATTCTTAATTTATTGCCATTAAGGCCTTCAGCCGTTAGTGTCGTTCCTTGTCTTAAAATTTTAATTTGGCAATTGTATTTTTGCAGTAAGCTTTAAGACTTTGGTCACTTGTCTTTTATAATTTAATAATTGTAACTGTAAGTTACAGAAACTTTAATCAATTCATAATTTCAGCCGTGAAACAATTATTAAATTATTGCCATAATTTTAATTTGTTGTTGATTTTAAATAACCTGTGTGTGATTAAAAGAAAAGCCAACCAATAGTAACTGATTACGGCCCCGTCCACAATCGTCACCGAATCCTGCCTTCCTTGGCCACCAGTTCTCATTTGTGTTGATTCACTACGTGATCAAAAGTATCCGGACACACCAAAAAGCATATGTTTTCCATATTAGGTATATTATGCTACCACCTATTGCCAGGTACTCCACATCAACGACCTCAGTATTCATTAGACATCGTGGAAGAGCAGATTGGGGTGGTCAGGTGATTGGGTGTCACTTGTTTCATAAGTCTGTACGCAAAATTTCCACACTTCTAAACATCCTTAGGTCCACTGTTTCCGGTGTCATAGTGAAGTGGAAACGTGAAGGGACATGTACAGCACAAAAACGTACAGGCCGACCTCGTCTGTTGATTGACAGAGACCGCTGACAGTTGAAGACGGTCGTAATGTGTAATAGGCGTACCATCACCCAGGAATTTTGAAATGCGTCAGGATCCACTGCAACTACCATGATAGTTAGGCGGGAGGTGAGACAACTTTAATGGCATGGTCGAGCGGCTGCTCATAAGCCACATATCACGCCGGTAAATGTCAAACGACGCCTCGCGTGATGTAAGGAGTGTAAAAATTGGACAATTTAAAAGTGGAAAAACGTTGTGTGGAGTGACGAATCACGGTACGCAACGTGGGGATCCGATAGCAGGGTGTGGGTATGGCGAATGCCCGGGAACGTCATCTGCCAACATGTGTTGTGCCAAAAGATAAATTTTGAGGTGGTGGTGTTATGGTGTGCGGTTTTCATGCCCCCCTTGTTGTTTTGCGTCGAATTATCACAGCACTGGCCTACATTGACGTTATAAGCACCCTCTTGCTTCCCACTGTTGAACAGCAATTCGAAGATGGCGATTGCATCTTGGAACTGACTGTCAGTTGCAACGTAGTGCCCGCGGCTAACCGAAAGCTTTCCACGAAGTGGGCCGAAGCTGTTTCTCAGCGAAGTAGCGTAGCTTGATATTGTACTACGGTACTTTATCTTTTTATGTTTGACCGTGCCTTACCAGTTTATTTTATGCTTCTGAAGAAGGATAGATTACTCTAGCTGAAACCTGGGTAAAGACCAGTAACTTTTCGCAATGAGGCGGATTTTTGACACATTAATTTATCACAGGTGCTGACAGGGCTACAACTTGTTAAAACTTCGTATACATTATTCTCATTCGCTTGATTAGACGATACTAGTGTTACTGTTCCTATTAGTGTTGTATTGCCAAACAGTCGAATTATGTTTACATGTCAATGGCGTGTTAGATGGATGCGCCGTGTTACTATTTGCACGATAAACGAGAGAGAATTGTCAGATAATGTGCTTCGATAAGTGCCGAAGTGATAAGGAATACCACTCAATCCATGATAAGAAGATTGCAGCACCGCATTGATACTAAAGGTCATTAATTCGAACACCTGAAAACGGACGTTCATGACACCTCTTTCACCTTCGTTGACTTTCAAAAGACCTTGCTGTTAGACATCATCGGATTCGTCTCGATAGCGGCTCTCAGAAAAGAAGAAACTACAGCATCCCATTAAAAACAACAAAGTTGGACTTCATGTCTCTGACGCGATCGCACCTAACAGCAAAAAACTAACGTCTTATTATGGCCCCCGTTGTCCCATGCCATATTTGACCCACAAACGTTTCAGCTCCTATCATACTTTCTGAGTTATTCTAGGTGGCATTGTTAGTGACTCACCCTGTATAACTAGTTTTGTAAATACAAAGAATTTGGCAGAGCTTATAATTATACAATAGAGTAACTAACAATATCTTCCCAACAGCTTTAATATATTCTACAACACCTTCATGTATAAATATGAAAATATTTGCAAACTCTGAATAAAACACATCATCATACCTCATAACAATAAAAACAGCAGAAAATATTGGAAACTGCTTATGGTGGTATCTAGCGGGCATTCGTTTATGTGATTAGAGGGTCGGTCACTAGATTAAAAATGCAGCATAAGTTCTAAGGTACTCTATCCAGTAGGTAGAATAACTTAACCTATGTAAAACGTGCTATCGTCTGAAAATGTAAAACATTAAATGGAGTGCTAAAGAAGGAAATGAAGTTTCTTGAAGTTTTGATTAACATGAAAACGATTATTTGTAGGTTTCCAGAGTTTCGTTTTGGTACTGGTTACGTCATCATTTATCCGGTTCTGTAAGATTCTACACCGTCCTTTAGCGTTATACTGTTGCAGAAGGATTTATGCTGTTGCAAAATGCAAACAAATACCGCGCCAATACAGTATTACTGAAACATAGTTTCAAAACTTGTACTAAGCTTAGCCTATACTTTAAACACTTATCCACAACAGACATGGGGAGGCTGGGTTAACGTGACGTGGTGTGGATTATGACGCCTCACGGCATCATGTCATTTTGTAAAACTTCAAGCTCCTGATGAGCGCTACATACAAGTGGCTGTTGATAATCCGTACAAGGCAAGATGAAACAGCCATCATTTGCCGCTGATTTAATGCATTGAAATAAGGAATGTTTCATCACCGTTTTTTGTAATTCTTCTCCCGTGGATTTAAAAAGCAATATCATCTGTGTAATTCTTTAATAAATACACATGTCATAGGAATAATCTTCAAACGTTTCTACTTTCCGAAATAGATTATTTGCTTGGTTGATTTGGGGGAGGGGACCAAACAGCGAGTTCACCGGTCCAGTAGATTATTCGATGGACCGCATTTGATACTTATTATTTGAAACGTGTGAAGCTACTAATGCATACTGGGGTAATATGACTTCTCGCACGGTAGGTGGTAGTGTCATGTAACGCCACAGTATTGCACGCGACTCATTTATTATAATTGTAGTGACAGATACAGAAACGCAAACGGAGGAATTCAGCGCTCCACAATTTTGACAGCTGTGCTGCCCAATGAGTTCTTGAAAATCGAAGAAGTGGAACGGAATATGAAAGAAAAGGCGAAGATCGGAAGTCGACAGAAAATGACGAAAAAGAGAACACTTCCTGCTAAGAGAAAATGTGCAGATTATTAGGGAAAAGTTTAATTTCATATTTTGAATCTGAATCAGACCAACTTGTGCGACAAGAACTATCTAGATGATAAAGATGACGCTTTAAAACAAGAAGTGTGTTTAGTTTGTGATGACTGTAAAAATCTGTGAAATTTGGCATACATACCAGCAGGCTAGTACTGAAGCCAGTCAAAATGAATTGGACGTAACAGTCCACGTATTTATTTATGTGAAGCGTGTTGACACACTGAATTTCTCAAAATGGAATCGAACATGTTTAGTAGTACTTTATTCCTATATATTGATATGCTATAATATTATATTATGCCTAATTTGAATCATTCAGCACGTTAAAACAAAATTAAATAGTAAAAGGGACTCCATAAGACAGAACTTTGTACATTTTGTTCGATTACTTAACCCAACTTGAAGTATCATTAGTCCCATCATTTATGCCGGCCGAAGTGGCCGCGCGGTTCTGGCGCTGCAGTCTGGAACCGCGAGACCGCTACGGTCGCAGGTTCGAATGCTGCCTCGGGCATGGGTGTGTGTGATGTCCTTAGGTTAGTTAGGTTTAACTAGTTCTAAGTTCTAGGGGACTAATGACCTCAGCAGTTGAGTCCCATAGTGCTCAGAGCCATTTTTTTTTAGTCCCATCATTTCTGCGTAAAATAATGCAATGAAACAACTGGGAAAGATAAGGTGTCACATGAAACTTAGTCATCGAAAACTTGCATTAAAAACTTGCATTACCCTATAGTTGAGATGTGGACACATGGATGAAAGATCAGCAAAAAACTTCGTGTTTTTAAGAATAAAATCTTGTCATTAATAACAAAATTCCCCTAGAGCTACAGTTCGTAGATAAATGAGCTTTTCCGCTGCAATATCTGTTTGTCCCTTTACACTCAGAGACAGACTCATTTAAGCACACCCTTTGCATGCTAATGTTTTCAAGTACTGCTGATAACAGCGACAGATTTACGATTTCTTTCAGGGGTATTTCCGTTACTCTGTAAAGTAAATTGAGAATAACAGCCTCGGTCCATTACGATTCTTTGGAATAGAAGTCGGAGTTACTGTATCCTTAAAAACAGCCACACTGATGTCAGTAGCATTGTCCAGGTAATCAGGAAAAACTGTCATTGTTCTGTTATTTCTGTACCTTCCTGGAGTTTTTTTTAATCTGGGTTGCTGAATTGTTTTATGTTTGCAATGAACTGCCTATTAACAAAGCAACGAATGAGCAGCTGAAAATATATTACCCTATTCTCGAAACTCACCGTCTGAAACGCAACAGCTGTCTATATTACCGTACATGAAATCTCTGGGAATACGTTCATCTGATAAATTACGCCTGTAATTATTGGAAAGCAACGGCAGTCTGAAGATACCAGACAAAAGAAATAGGTTGTATAGAAACATACTCTCAGCTCAAAACTGGACAAAGCATTTTAGGAAAAAAATTACAGTGAGGAAATGCAGAAACAACAGAAGAAGTCGGAACCAATTCATAAGTTATAAAATATAGTTTCTGAAGTTTTTCTCTAACATTAACTGGTGGCAAAGGAAATTCCTGATAAATGGAAGAAAGTACAGAGGTGTACAGAGGTGTAAGTTCGATGGATACGGCACGAAGCGACCGAGTACATAATATAAAACACTGACGGGGAAAATCAGAAGGTGTATATTATTTATATGAATAACTTTGAGCGAACAATTGCGAGATTCCCACTCTGATAACGTATCCCTGTGTAAGAGGCACCAAGCACTACATCTCACGCGAGAATCTTCTGTACCTCCATCCTATGACATACTATTTACTAGCTATGAAACGAAACTGATAGATTACAATACGCAGAATATATCTCGTAAACAACATTGAAGTTTGCAGGGATTCGGCATCCCATACATTACTATTTCATTTCCGATGAACTATGACACTTCGCATTAACACATTTCGTTGACAACGACCGGAGGCGAGTAAGCGTAGCAATCGAGAAATGACGCGTTCCTCCAAACAAATTGAAATCCCCAACGACTATTAGATTTTCATCTCCCTTTACGTACTGAATTACCCTTTCAATAGCCTCATACATTTACTCTGTCTCTTCATCTTCAACATGCGACGTCAGCACGTATATCAGAACCGACGTCGTAGGTGTTGGTAGGTATTGGTTTGCTGGGGATTCTGATGAGCACAACCGTATCACTGAACTGTTCACAGTAACTCACCCTCTACCCTACCTTCCAGTTCATAACAAATCCTATTCCCGTTATAACATTTTCAGCTGCTGGTGATATTGCTGCATACTCATCTGATCAGAAATCCTTGTCTTATTTTCATTTCACTTAAGTGGTACCGACTATATCTAGACCTAGCCTTTGCATTTCTCTTTTCAGATTTTCTATCTTCTCTACCACGTTCAAGCTTCTGACATTCCATACTCCGACCCTTAGTATGTTATCTTGTCGTTGGTTATTCAATCTCTTTCTCATGTTCACCTCCCCTTTGGCAATCCCCTGACGGTATCCAAATAGGGGACTATCCGGAATCTTTTGTCAATGAAGAGATCATCATGACATTTTTCCGATTACAGGCCACATGTCCTATGTATCTTTAATAGAGTGGTTCCCATTGCCTTCTGCATCCTCATGCTATTGATCGTTGATGATTCTTCTGCCTTTAGGGGCAGTTTCCCACTCCCAGGAGAAGAGCGTGCTCTGAACTTCTGTCCGTTCCTCCACCCTCTTTGACAAGGCCGTTGGCAGAATGAAGGTGACTTCTTATGCTGGAAGTCTTCGTCCGCCATTGCTGATGATTATTATTCAGAATTTAAGCTTTGTGGAGCTTGAACCTGGGAAGGAGGGCGTTTTGGTTACTAATCAAAGGCGCTGCCCCCATGCCATGGGTCTAGCTCTTACGCAACTTCCAAGGGCTTTAGATTCTCTCAGCCACACTGCAATGTAGCACGCACTTACCGAACAAAGCGTGGAAGCAAAGTACATAAACTTACTACGTAACATCTGTGACAGTTCGATGGCTAGGAAAACACACCAGAAAATTTTCTATTGGAAGAGGAGTAAAGCAGTGTGTCCCTGTGTCCCAGAAGTCCTTGAGAGGGCTACGACCAAAATTATTTGAGAAGAAAGAAGAATTAATATAAGCTGTTAAGGACTCACAACTTGAAATTTTCAGACTATATTGTAATGCTAGCGAACAGTATGACAGAATTACAATCCTCTTTAGTTAATTTATCAGACAATTGCCAAAATAAGGGGCCGTAAGATAAATCTGTCCAAAACAGATGCCCAGCAGATGTCGATAACTACAAGACAGCTAACACTGATCAACAACTGTCTAAAAAACGTCAAAGAACATATTTATCTTGGCAAGTTAATTGATATTCAAGGAGATTTAGAACATGAAGTTTTTCGCCAGACCAAGCTAGGTTCGAAGAAACGGAATACATTTTAAGTTTAATATTCCAACAAACTTAGAAGAGGTTGTTTTCAAGCACTGTGTTCTACACTAACATATGGCTATAAAACTTGGATTATAACGAATTTTTCGAAGGAAACTGCGAACAGTTCAGGTATCGATGGAAAGGGCTCTATTAGGTGTCACTGGGATAGACAGGAAAAATAATGAAGACATGAGAACAAAAAAAAATTAAATAAGGGTATAGCATCCTTGACCGGGAGGCCCCATCCGGTGAAGTTCGGCCGCCAAGTGCAAATCTTATTTCAGTCGATGCAGCAATGGGCGACTTACGCGCCGGTGATGAAGATGAGTTGATGATGATGACAGCACAACACCCAGTCCCCGAGTGGAGAAAATCTCCAACCCGGCTGGGAACAGAACCCGGGCCCGCTTGCATGGGAGGCGAGCACGTTAACACCCAGCTAAGCAGGCGGACGACATAAGAGCAGCAACAGCCGAATAGGTAGCTGCGGAAAAGGTAAAGGCTCTAAAATAGAAATGTTCCGGACACGTCGCACGAAGAAAAGATGTAAGATGAGTTAAGGCATTACTATAGTGGAGTCCCAGAGACAGACGAATACCACGAGACAGACCGCCTTAGTGCTGAGGTAAAGAGTTGAAGGAAGCTGCAGGCTTCAGTTGGCAAAAGACAATAGGAGACACAGAGGCATGGAAACAGCTAGTGAAATTGTACCTGTTAGTGCAAGGTTATTTAAGACCGAACTGGATGAAAATTATATATATTTATAGAAGGAAAGCTGGAGAACTGGCAGCAGCCAAAGGAATTCCCGATAGCCATTTGCATTGTAATTGTATATTCAAAAACTTCAGTAAGTAGATTCCTGCAGGTGTTACGTCCTCAAAGTCAAAATCGTTACATTCACCCATCAATATTCCTTTCGGTGTAATTGTATTTACCGTTTCATGTTAACTTACCTTGCATTAATTTAATGTGCAGGGTGGTAGCGGTTAAGCGTTCCTTGCTTGAGAGGGCCCCCATGATAAACGAGTGGTCGTTGGCCGCGAAATTTTGTGGAGACCTTTTTAAGGACATGCTGAAGACAACTAATAAACCACTGAATTATATATTTTAATGTTCCCACGGGAGGATAACATTTGTTCATTGAGTACCCAGTTTACATTCTAGGTTACAAACGTTCCACAGTGTGATGACCATCAAGATCCATTACATCCTGGAATTCCTTGCGGATAGCATTTCACAGCTGTTCGCAGCATTTTTCGAACGGTGGAACTTGGAATGTTCGTCTGTCATGGCACAGCTCGTGTGCTAGTTTGAAGATCGCACATTGCGTCCAGCATTGTATGGCCGTCAACACGAACTTCTTCAACGATGTGTGGTGCAACTGGCGGTCGGCCAGTCCATTCGAACTTCCGAATCACGTTCCTCAGCCTCGGTGACGAAGAGGACCTCTCTGAATTCCTCTAATGCGTCTATACACGCGAAGAGGAGTGGCGCTATTGCCGTTGTTGTGATAAAACCACTTTTCAAAACGTCCTGCTCACCCTCCCTCTTTCATTCTAACCCTACGTCACAGTACACGTAACAGCACCTAACGACAAGTCGTGAAACTAGCAACAAGACAAAACCTGCAGCACAGCAGTCTGAATACCATTACTACAAAGTTTGGTACATTTACGGTAATTAGTTCCGATCTAAAGTAGCGAAACCTTTATTATAACCTGGTAATTGTACACATATATTACAGCTCTCGAATAATGAAGTTATAATGAAATCTAGACCTTTCGCTACTTATAGGCGTTGATAAATATTGTCTGCGTCGTCGGTGGCTCAGTTGGACGCCGGCACGGTAGCTCAGCGTGTTCGGTCAGAGAGGCGGTGGCCCTCTGTAATAAGAAAAACTCCGTAAAGGAATCAACGATCAACATGAACGGATGTCATGTGACGTCCACCCAGACCAAACGCAACGTACAACACGGAACAAAACCAAGAAAGAAAAAAAGACGGATAGAGCGTCTGCCATGTAAGCAAGAGGTCCCTGGTTTTTCAACTGTCCGCGTTGATATTTATCAACGCCTGTGAGCAGCGAAAGGTCTAAATATCATTATAACTTTATTATAACCGTCGTCCATCATAACCAATAAGGCTTACGCTAACTAGATATTAACTGTGACTAGCTACTAGGAGAAACTGTGAGTTACCGTTACTGAGGCTTAGCTAAGGCTTAGTAGCTAAATGAGCAACGGTACGCAGCCAGGTTTTGCTGGGCATTAATCTAATAATGTAACTTCGAATTTAAAATTAGTGAAACAGCTTCACTCTTAATTTATATAAATGTGTCCGTACTAGTAGTTACGTCCTTCTTTCGTTATAGCGTTTTTTGGTATTCTGTGTTGTCGCTCCCTTCCTGTGTATTCTGTAACATTTGTATGTGGCAGGAGTAAGTGGACGGAAGAGTTATCCCAGAAGAAGTACAATCTCGGTTGCGAAATTATTTAATATCAATGATGCGTTTCTACCATTCACGGTTTCATTTTTTTCTTGAGTCATCAGTCTTCTGGCTGATTTGAAACGACCCGCCACGAATTTCTCCCCTGTGCCAATCTCTTCAACTCGGAGTACTACTTGCAACCTATGGTCCCATTTATGAGGCGGATGTAATCCAATCTCTGTCTTCCTCTACAGTTTTTGACCTCTACAGCTCCTGATATCTTAACAGATGTCCTGTCATCCTGTCCTTTTTACTTGTCAGTGTTTTCCACATATTTCTTTCCTCTACGCTTCGGCACCGAACCAATTCGTTTCTTTAACGTATCAGTCCACGTAACGTTCAACTTTCGACTCTAGCACCATATATCAAACGATTTGACTCTCTTCTGTTCCGGTTTTCCCACAGTCCATGTTTCGGTACCATATAATACTGTACTCAAGACGTACTTTTCCAGGAATTTGCCGGCCGGAGTGGCCGGGTGGATCAAGGCGCTACAGTCTGGAACCGCGCGACCGCTACGGTCGCAGGTTCGAATCCTGCCTCGGGCATGGATGTGTGTGATGTCCTCAGGTTCTTTAGGTTTAAGTAGTTCTAAGTTCTATGGGACTTATAACCTCAGCAGTTGAGTCCCATAGTGCTCAGTGCCATTTTTTAACCCAGAAATTTCTTCCTGAAATTTAGGCCTATGTTTCATACTACACTCCTGGAAATGGAAAAAAGAACACATTGACACCGGTGTGTCAGAACCACCATACTTGCTCCGGACACTGCGAGAGGGCTGTACAAGCAATGATCACACGCACGGCACAGCGGACACACCAGGAACCGCGGTGTTGGCCGTCGAATGGCGCTAGCTGCGCAGCATTTGTGCACCGCCGCCGTCAGTGTCAGCCAGTTTGCCGTGGCATACGGAGCTCCATCGCAGTCTTTAACACTGGTAGCATGCCGCGACAGCGTGGACGTGAACCGTATGTGCAGTTGACGGACTTTGAGCGAGGGCGTATAGTGGGCATGCGGGAGGCCGGGTGGACGTACCGCCGAATTGCTCAACACGTGGGGCGTGAGGTCTCCACAGTACATCGATGTTGTCGCCAGTGGTCGGCGGAAGGTGCACGTGCCCGTCGACCTGGGACCGGACCGCAGCGACGCACGGATGCACGCCAAGATCGTAGGATCCTACGCAGTGCCGTAGGGGACCGCACCGCCACTTCCCAGCAAATTAGGGACACTGTTGCTCCTGGGGTATCGGCGAGGACCATTCGCAACCGTCTCCATGAAGCTGGGCTACGGTCCCGCACACCGTTAGGCCGTCTTCCGCTCACGCCCCAACATCGTGCAGCCCGCCTCCAGTGGTGTCGCGACAGGCGTGAATGGAGGGACGAATGGAGACGTGTCGTCTTCAGCGATGAGAGTCGCTTCTGCCTTGGTGCCAATGATGGTCGTATGCGTGTTTGGCGCCGTGCAGGTGAGCGCCACAATCAGGACTGCATACGACCGAGGCACACAGGGCCAACACCCGGCATCATGGTGTGGGGAGCGATCTCCTACACTGGCCGTACACCACTGGTGATCGTCGAGGGGACACTGAATAGTGCACGGTACATCCAAACCGTCATCGAACCCATCGTTCTACCATTCCTAGACCGGCAAGGGAACTTGCTGTTCCAACAGGACAATGCACGTCCGCATGTATCCCGTGCCACCCAACGTGCTCTAGAAGGTGTAAGTCAACTACCCTGGCCAGCAAGATCTCCGGATCTGTCCCCCATTGAGCATGTTTGGGACTGGATGAAGCGTCGTCTCACGCGGTCTGCACGTCCAGCACGAACGCTGGCCCAACTGAGGCTCCAGGTGGAAGTGGCATGGCAAGCCGTTCCACAGGACTACATCCAACATCTCTACGATCGTCTCCATGGGAGAATAGCAGCCTGCATTGCTGCGAATGGTGGATATACACTGGACTAGTGCCGACATTGTGCATGCTCTGTTGCCTGTGTCTATGTGCCTGTGATTTTGTCAGTGTGATCATGTGATGTATCTGACCCCAGGAATGTGTCAATAAAGTTTCCCCTTCCTGGGACAATGAATTCACGGTGTTCTTATTTCAATTTCCAGGAGTGTATTAGACTTCTCTTGTCCAGAAATGCCCTTTTTGCCAGGGCTAGTCTCTTTTCGATGTCCTTCTTGCTCCTTCCGTCATTGCTCATTTTACTGCCTACGTAGCAGAATTCCTTAACTTCTTCAACTTCATGACCGTCAATCCCGATGTTAAGTTTCTGGCTGTTCTCATTCCTGCTACTTCTCATTTCTTTCGTCTGTATTCGATTTACTCTCAATCCATATTCTGTATTCATCAGACTATCCACTCAATTCATCAGATGATGTAATCATTCTTCACTTTCATTCAGGATAGCAATGTCATTATCAATTGCCAGGTCAGAAATGTCTCTCTGATGCCTTAAACTTTCCTAAAGCCAAACTGCTCGTCATCTAACACATCCTCAGTTTTCTTTTCCATTCTTATGTGTATTATTCTTGTCAGAAACCTGGCTGCATGAGCTTTTAAGCTGATTGTGCGATAATTCTCGCACTTTTCGGCTTCGGAATTCTGTGGACGATATTTTTCCGTATGTCAAATGGTTCAAATGGCTCTAATCACTATGGGACTTAACATCGAAGGTCATCAGACCCCTAGACTTACAACTATGTACACCTAACTAAGCTAAGGACATCACACACATCCATGCCCGAACCTCCGACCTTAGCAGCCGCGTGGTTGCGGGAGCGCCTAGAACCGGTCGGCCTCCGAAGTCAGACGGCATATAGACAGACTCATACATTCTACACACGAACGTGAATAGACGTTTTGTTGCCACTTCCCTCAATGATTTTACCAATTCTGATGGGATGTTATCGATCCTTTCTGCCATATTTGATTTTAAGTACTTCAAAGCTTTCTTAAATTATGATTCTAATACTGGATCCCATATCTCTTCTAAATGGAATCCTATTTTTTCTTCTGCCACAGACAAATCTTCCCTCTCATAGAGGCCTTCAATATACTCTTTCCACCTATACACTCTCTCCTCTGCATTTAAGAATGAAGTTCCGATTGCACTTTTAATGTCACCACCCTTCCATTTAATTTTTGACTTTCCTATATGCTGAGGTAGTTTTCCCGACTATTATTTCTTTCTCGATTTCTTCACATTTTTATGCAGCCATTTCGTCTTAGCTTCCCTGCACTTTCTGTTTGTTTCACTCCTCAGTCACTTGTATTTCTGTGTTCCTG
Organism: Schistocerca americana; assembly: GCF_021461395.2. Taxonomy (NCBI): domain Eukaryota; kingdom Metazoa; phylum Arthropoda; class Insecta; order Orthoptera; family Acrididae; genus Schistocerca; species Schistocerca americana. The sequence continues at coordinate 414,271,525 of NC_060124.1, read as the reverse complement.
AATTTCTCAGAACATTTTTGTACTTACTTCTTTCATCGATCAGCTGAAGTATATCTTTTGCTACCCATGGATTCTTTGCAGTTACCTTCTTTGTATGTATGGTTTTCTTTCCAGCACCTGTTAGAGAAGTCCGTTCCTCTTCAACTGTACCGCCTACTGAACTTCTTTATTGCTGTATCTTCAGCAGTCCTTCCGACTATCTGGTTCGATTTCTTCACCTTTTTAATGCAGGCATTGCGTCTTAGCTTCGCTGCACTCCCTACTTGTTTCATTCCTCAGCCAGTAATATTTCTGTATTCCTGAATTGCCCTGAACATTTTTGTACTTACTTCTTTCATCGATAAGCTGAAGTATTTCTTCTGTTACCCGTGGTTTCTTTGCAATTACTTTCTTTGAACCTATATTTTTCTTTCCAGCTTCTGTCATTGCCCTTTATAGAGATGTATATTCCTCGTCAACAAATCTAGAATCTGATATAGGCATCTCTGTCTTACCATGATGTAATCTAACTGAAATCTTCCCGTATCACCCGCCCATTTTCCTAGAACATCTCCTCCTCTTGAGATTTTTGAACAGAGCGTTCGCTGTTACTAGCTGAAATTTATTACAGAACTCAGTTCGTCTTTGTCCTCTCTCAGTCCTTGTCCCAAGCCCATATTCTCCTGTAACCTTTACTTCTACTCCTTCCCCTTCAACTGCATTTCAGACCCCCATTAAATTTGATTTTCGTCTCCCTTTCAGTATCCTACTCTCTCTCTCTCTCTCTCTCCCTCTCTCTCTCTCTCTCTCTCTCTCTCTCTCCGTCTCATTGACTTGTGACATCATCGACATGTATACCTGAACTATCGTTGTAGGTGTTGGTTTGCTATCGATTCTGATAAGAATAGCCCTATCACTGAACTGTTCACAGTAACACAATCTCTGTCCTACCTTCCTATTCGTAACGAATCCTACTCCCGTTATACCATTTTCTACTGCTGTTGATATTACCCTATACTCATCTGACTATAAATCCTTGTCTTCTTTCATTTCACTTCACTGACCCCTACTATACCTAGATAGAGCATTTGTATTTCCCCCTTCCAGATTTTCTATCTTCCCTAGCACGTCAAGCTTCAGACACATTACGCCCAGACTCATAGAACGTTGTCCTTCCGTAGATTATTCAGTCTTTTTCTGATGGCAATCTCCCCCTTGGCATTCCCCTCCCGGACATCCGAATGGGGGATTATTCCTTAAACTTTCGCCAATGGAGAGGTCATCATGATACTTTTCCAATTACAGGCCACACATCCTTTGGAAACACATTCTGTTTCTTTAATGTAGTGGTTTCCATTGTCTTCTGCGTCGTCATATCGTATATTATTGCCGATTTTTCCGTCTTTAGGGGCATTTTCCCATCCAAGGGCAAGAGGGCGCGCTGAATCTCTGTCAGCTCTTCCGCCCTCTTTCACAAGGCCGCTGACAGAATGAGGGTTACGTCTTGTACTTGAAGTCTTCGACCGCCATTGCTTATTATTATGCAAACTTTAAACTGTGGCAGGATTCGAACGCGGAGTGGGTTTATTAGAATTACTAAACAAAGACGCCACTTCGAGACCTCTGGTGCTGCGAGACCTAGATCGAAGAAAGTTCGTTGTATATTTGAATGCTAGTATAGTTGTAGTGTCGCACGCCATCTTTGAGCCAAAGTATTAAGTTTTTAGCTAAAGTAATAAAAAGTAGCGAGAAAACCACCAGGTTGCATTGCATTACAGGCCGTTGGCTGGTAGTTGCCAGTGTGGCGACGTATGGATCACACCACCAGGCATGCAAAGAGATTCCAAGATGACGTTACCTGAGCCCAGCAGTAACGTGCACCGCGCGTTGGTACCTGCATAACAAACGGATCAGTGGCACCATACCGTATCATGTCTCTTGTAATGGGCAACGTGCCTACGTACCGGGTATTATACAAATGCGTTCAGAGACAAATAAATAAGTCTGAATTTAGAGGCAGTGGCACTTCAACAGTAAGGGGATATGTAATCCCCCGTCGTAAAATTTTATAAAATGCATGGTGACGTTGTACACACCGGTTAATTCCGGCATAGCGGTACACAACACAACCACGCTTGCAATATAAACGCGGTATGAGCCGCAGACAGTACAATGTCTGTTTAGAGTGCACGCAAATGTTGCTGTGACGAAGCAATATCTGTGTGCACGTTAAAAGGACATTGTGTTTGTGGGGCTCATGCTGCGTATATTTTGTAAGCGTGGTCCTATATTGTACTGCTGTGGCGGAGTCAGCTGGTGTGCTCAAGGTGCAACGTACATTTTATATGTTTTATGTCGGCTATGTTATCTATCCAGTTACTGATGCATTTGTTTTCAATTTTGTATGGCTTTATGTCGGATGGTTTACGTATCCCGCTACTCACACAATATGATGATGCCCCAAAAGAGTGAAACGCATCATTGATATAAAATAATTTCGCAACAGAGATTGTTTTTATTTTGATGTAATTCAAAACTAATTGCTGTACCACCCTGCTGCAATAGAATGGAATATATTTTTCAGGAGTTATTCATTTAATTCGACGTATTGTTTTGCATTATCTGGCGTTGGTATTCCAGTACCTCACCCATCCTTTCAACGGACGCTAGGTATTAGGGAAATTAGCAGTTAGAAGGGCCTGAGGAGCGATAGTTTGTGAACTACCGTTCTCTCACGTGCTCGAAATTTTATACTGAGCCTGGGTACCCAATTATTTACGGTTACTGGTGCTGTGAGGTTTAGCATTGGAAGCAGCCGAAAGCTAAAATCTTTGTTTACGTAAGTGGGTGGTCTGTTGAGGTTTGTCACATTACTCTGTCACTTATTTCACATGTACATGGGAAATCATTTTGATCTGATAACAAGAAAGCGGAGAACACATTGCTTGAGAATTTTGAGTTAGAAATATGTATCAGCAGACATGTGAGTTTGATAAAATCCTGTAAAGCGACAGGAGGGCACAGTTCTAATGAAATTTGAAATTGGAAAACCGATATGAAATTTTTGAGGCAAAAGTTTACTGAGTACCTGAATACGTATTTAGTAACAGGAAGATTTCTAAACGTCATTATATGCAGTTAGTACTTTGAAAGAGTCTGTCGCACCGTCAGCGAACATCTACTGCTGGCAAAATCATTTCAGGTAGCACTCACGAGAATTTGATTAAACGTTTAAGGGAAAACACTGCTGGCTTTTTATTTTCCGTTAGTATTGTCAGAAAGCTTTATCGCACGCAAATCTCTTGTAAACACCACCACAATGGCCGATTTCTGGAAAGCGAGAACCATTGGCTGAAAAAACGCTCAGTCCGACAAAGGGAAGCAGTGAAACATTTGATTCCCTAATTTACATTGCGTGTGTGCCTAAGTGGCACAATTGGTCTGTTGAATATAGACCGCAGTCGTCTAACCGCCGGCGATGTAAATTGGATTTTCAGTTTTGTCAAACACGCTACGTTATTTAAAAGCCATTCGACACTGGGTAATCACTCGATACGTGCCATGTGACTTGTGTGTCAGATCTCAGCCCACGACCTGTTGCATTCCACGAATCACACAGTTCCGGAATTGTTCTCCTCGCCTGTATTTGAGTCACTGCTTACAATATGCAGCCCCATACCCATAGAGATGAGCCATCAAACTAATGAGTTACGTATGAAATAAAAAGAGAAACTAATAAAAACAAAAATTAATTTACGAAGCATGTCCAATATTAAGAGTATTCAACCATTTAGAAACGAAGAACACTAAAATTTATAAAAAAAGTTGCCGATTCAGAGATGTTCATCAAACATTAGTTTTCGACGAATTCGCCTTCGTTCTCAACGTACGTTGTGAACTAAAGAATGAGCTATAAAAGCCTTTCGCTGCCTCTTTGGTCCATTTTTTGGCAGCACTCGGGACCCCATCGCAGTTAGAAAAACTGTTTTTAGCCACAAACCACTTCAGATAGATGAAACGATGATTCCACATCAGCGTTGAGGATGTCACAACCAAATGAATCCGAAAGATGCTTTGTGGCGTAGTCTGTACCATGAGAGTACTGGTTCCATCTGAAATAACTTCCTTAAAATAAACTGTTATGTGAAAGGAATTGAGTAACATAGTATAGACATTTGTGTGTCGTGGGACTGTATTTCTAACGGTACATTGGCCTACTTTCACCAGCATAGAATCGCCAGCACATGCTTGATATCCGGCCTACTCTCAACTTATTCCCCTTGACCACATTCTTTCTTACATACCTTCAACTATTTTCACCAGCCCACACACGTCAGCACTTATTTCACCTACTGTCCCACCCTGAACTCCTCAACCCTCCTCACAACCTCGTCATGATGGAAAGTCCAAATAGTTCAGCAGTCAAACCCCTCACACACGGACTCATATAATGGCAGGTTGTGAAGCTGAGGATAAAAATAGGACTTTCTTCAATAATCGTATTTTAGAATGTTTCACGACATACGCTTGTCTCAGTGGTTCTCCGATTAGCAGTTAAGTTGTAATTTTTTTCAGTTCATACATTTTTTTGTTATCAACAAATTACCTTCAGTTAAATAAAGCGAAATGGCCCTCTTATCCATGCCAGGGAACTTTTGGGTACGTGTTCAGAAATTAGCATTTTCGTTGAGAGGTCAGCTTCATGACCATTCTCTCTAGTCCATCAACCTGTAGGAGTTGAGGTTGTATAGGACATATGTGAGACAGTTCCAATCATATTCAGTTTGGAGGCAGTTTATTCATAATTTATTTATTTACAACAGTCTACTACTGAAACTACCCACATCTGGCAGATGGAGGCTGGTCGTAAAACCCATGATCCTCAGTGCGCGATGTATAGTTGTGAAGATGCTTTCAGAAGCTACGCCCAAATTAGCCCATTAGTGTGACAATGTTCTGAAGGAAGTGCTCCTGCGTGGTGTTGCGTAGATGCGTTTGATGCTGGCGCTTTAGTATGGTCTGCCCAGGCCGCTAGCAAGGTAGGCTACTAGACGGTCATGGTGCAGTGGTAACATCCAGGAATGAACCCTGGCGTCGCGTCCGACTGGCGGCGCCTGTATTCGATGGATGACAGGGCGTCAGGCTGACCCTCGGACCATGCGTTCTGTGGCTGGAATCCAAAGCAGAAAGGACGGTATCCGGAGATACCTGCACCAGCGGAAGGCAAGTGAACGAAAATGACCCCTAGGCAGTAGCCTTCTCTGCTGTGTTTGGCAATCAGATGCCTCTTTGCCGTCTGGACATCCAGCTTCTGTACTTCACTGGGCAGATATATTGGTCACCAGAAGGCACAGGTGTCATGTACTCCACTAGGTACAACGTTGCTGGTATTCAATAATCATTCGTTACTGACAGAGCAGTCGTACCGGTGTATCAAGAACGGCGTGATGGCGAAATGCTTCACTAGTTTATTACGGCAAGCAGTGTGATTAAGTCCATACTCATATGTGCAAGCAAATGCAGCTACATTCGCCCACTCTTTATAGAACTCAGCCACCAATTTCTTGCTGTTGCTCAGCCTGCAACCAGTCTACGTTTTACAGAGGTTTTACAAGACATATTCATTGAGTCTTTAGCTCTCGTCATTGAAACACGCTTGTAACCTACCAGCGTCTATGCTATTAGTATAGGCCTTCGGGTGGAAGGACAGCAAAGGCGAGATCTGGCCGACTTTACGCTTGAGGTACCAATTTACTACATGGAAGTTCCTAATATAGGGTGGCACATGAATAACCGGCCCCGAGTACTAGGACTTATCCATTAGCTTATTTGTTATTTCCTTATTACCTGATTATTACATAATTACCTAGTTGTTTTAGTGTCTGCTAACGAAGGCAGCAATCCGTGCGTAATTGGGAACAGCCCGTCTATGCTAAAGTGCTTTATGGTACTGACAACGATCAGCCACAAAATTATGACCACCTACCTAATAGTCAGTACGTCTACCTTTAGCACAGATAACAGCGGACAGCGTCATGGCATGAAAGCAACGAGGCCTTGGTAGGTCGCTGAAGGAAGCTGCCACCACATTTGCACACAAAACTCACCTAATTCCCATAAATTCTGAAGAAGGAGAAGGGGAGTGGCGGGGAGATCTGACACTACGTTCAGTCACATCCTTCGATTGCGGTGACAACTCCTGATGCTGACCGCAATGCGAACTGCCATTTTCGAACACAAAATGTGTGGGAATCAACACCACAAAGAAATGGATTGTTGCATTGAAGCCCTTTGCGCCACCCCGTGAGGCCATCTCGTTGTCGAAGCGGTGATGTGTCTGAAATGTTTTCCTCGGCCACCCACAAGAAAATGCCACTGGATGGCGCGTTTCGAACCTCCATCACAGTTGTGTCAACAGAAGGGGTGAAATATGGGTAAGAGATGATGTGACAAGTCAACGGTGGCGTCGGGCAGAAATGTGGTGACATTTGGTGCCAATGTGGCATCATTAAATGATCTTACACCTCATATGAGCCTCTGAGCTCAGGTCTTTTTCTCGTATGTGTCGACACTTTGCTGTCTGAAGCGTAGCAGAGTCCGATAATGACGTCACAGAGTGTTCGGTTTTTGCACCTCTGCAGAGGTAGCTTGTAGGCCTACAAACCAATTTTTCACTCGCATATGTCGCTATGTTACACAGTTTCGGAGTTCTGCATGAGTGAATCTTTGATTTGATGCTCAGTGTAGATAATACACTCAAGAAGGGAAGGAATCCCTGACCGGAAAAAAAAAAAAAATCAGATAGGCATAGGGAGAGAGGAAATATATGTCGTGGGTTGGATAAGATTGTCAGTCTATGCACTTGTAAATCTTGTCCGAGAAGGTATCTTACTTGCTACTGACTGAGGAAGTTAGATCAGGGGCTCTCAGACCTTTTGTCTCTGTGTAATAATTTACATCTTTTAAAAATTAATAACTTCCGCCATCTTTCTCAGTGCTGACAACGTACAATACAATTTTTGTGTCGTGTCGATCAACAACTGAATACGATGGAAATGCGACACAAGTAATGTGTAAGAGACAGACATCAGGCCAACACACAGGAATTCCTAACTGCATCAGGACCCACTGCAAGTACTACGACAGTCAGGCGGGAGGTGAGAAAACTTGGATTTCATAGGCGAGCGGTTGCTCATAAGCCACATGTCACACCGGTAAATGCCAAATGACACCTCGTTTGGTATAAGGAACGTAAACATTCGACAATTTAACAATGGAAGAACGTTGTGTGGAGTGACGAATCGCGGTACACAATGTGGCGGTCCGATGGCTGGGAGTGTGGTACGTCGAATGACAGGTGAACGTCATCTGCCAGTGCGTGTAGTGCCAACAGTTAAAATCCGAGGCGGTAGTGTTATGGAGTGGTCGTGTTTTTCACGGAGAGGGCTTGCACCCCTTGTTGTTTAGTGTGGCACTATCACAGCACAGGGCTACATTGATGTTTTAAGCACCTTCTTGCTTCCCACTGTTGAAGAGCAATTCGGGGATGGCGATTGCATCTTTTAACACGATCGAGCACCTGTTCATAATGCATGGTCTGTGATGGAGTGGTTACACGACAATAAGATCCCTGTAATGGACCGCCCTGCACAGAATCCTGACGTGAATCCTACAGAACACAATTGGGATGTTTTGGAACCCCGACTTCGTAGCAGGCCTCGCCGACCGATATCGATACCTCTCCTCAGAGCAGCACTCCGTGAAGAATGGGTTGCCATTCCAGCACCTGATTGCACGTATGCCTGCGAGAGTGGAAGCTGTCATCAAGGCAAAGGGTAGGCCAACGCCATATTGAATTCCAGCATTACCGATGTCATTTTCAGCCAGGTGTTCGGATACTTTCGACCACATAGTGTATCACCTGGTTGGCCCCCTGGTATCATATAACGAATGTCTTCTTTTCGTAAAATGAGGGTTGGTTAACAGCACCCATTAGTCGACTTGGAAGACAGACACGTTGGTCTTCTGTTTTTATAGCTTTTGCATTTGCCTCCTGCACCTAATGCCATGCGCCCCTTGTCTTTCTTCCAGAATATAGGACGTTGACACACCCTGCAAGGCAGAGGGACATTCCCTCTGTATCAGCTATTAAGGCTTCTTCCCGTTTGATTTACACGTGGTGCGCGGGACGATTGTTCAGATGCTTCTGTGCGCACTGTAATTAATCTAACCTTGTCTTCACGATCCCTACTGGAGCAATACGTTGGGGGTTGTTGTATATTCGGAGCTTCATCATTTTCAGCTGATTTTTGGAACTTTGTAAGAAGGCTTTCTCAGGACTTTTTCCGCCTGTCTCTAAGTGTCTTCCATTTCAGTTTCTTCTGCATCTCCTGACACTCCCTAACGTGTCGTAAGACCTGTGAACATGTGTTCTGCACTCCTTTGTACACATTGAACATTCCCCATCAGTCCTCCTTGGAGTGAGTCCCGCAAAATTGAGCAGTATTGTAGAATGGGTCACGCGAGTGATCTGTCCGCAGTCTCCTTTGTACACTAATTTCATTTGTAATTTATTTATTAAAGACAGTCGTGGTAGCATATAAGTTGCTACATTCTATCATTATCAGATCTACATTACTTGGTGTTAGTTGGAATCCCTGGTGTGGAGCAGGCTCGTCCTTACTGTGTTCTCAAAGTCAGCACGGAAAGGCCTACGCCACACCAGCGATTCCGGGAATTAATATAAAGTAGATGGCTTAATTTTGGAAGTCACTAAATTTACTGATTGCAAGCGTTTACTGTTTATTATTTGACATGATTGGAACTAAAGTTGTGACGAATTTAACGACTGACCATACCACCAATGGTCTGACACATATCAGTATTGGTGCTACTGAGTTACTTTTCAGAAATCGTGAAATATTGCATCTACCTGAGTGCCTTCATATACGGCTTTCAGGATGTCTCGTGACTGAAGAGCAAACTGTGTTTCACAAGACAGATGTCTTATGAATCAGTGCTGGTCGGCACAGAGGATGTTTTTCGTTCGAGATACGTCGTTATGTTTGTGCCGTCATAAGACGCCACAGAGCCCCAGCTACTCAAAAACCACGTTGCCTGTGCTGTGGCCACTGCTAACCATTTCTTGGGGGCACTGTGCCAACGGGCACGCCACAACGTGGGCGTCACCGCTAAGAGCTCGCTGAGACCAGCTGCGAGAGTGCAGGGAGAGCAGTGGAGTCACCTCAGTGAGAAACGTTCAGAAGGAATATAGCCGAGATACAGGCCGTATCGATTTAATTGTACGCCGGGGCAGCCATGATCGCGTTGGCAGGCTGGAGTGGTTGTCATACGCGATGCCGAGCTCAGTTTGGTTTAGGAGTTTTTTCTAGCCAGTTCCTGCAAGGCTACATATGAGAAGCGAGCTAGCCCACATGATTGTGTTACCGGACAGGTCTATTTTAATTTTCTGTGACAAGCGGAGGTTAGATATCTCCCTGGTGTAATCAGTGGCGTGTTAGATTAGAGAGAGTGTACTGATTTCTGAGATTTACATTTCTTGCTGTTATGAGCTGATCTCTGATTCCCGTGTGCTCCACAGATTGGTTATGAATTTAAGTTTTCTCCGAGCCACATATATTGGTCACCGTAGTGGTGTAGTATTTGACGCACGCGTCAGACGTACTTGAAAGTCGCACGGCCGGTGTCGGCACATAAATAAAATATTGCAGTGCCTGAGTTATTCTAACTACGATGCAAAGCTCCTTTAGACACGCACTCATGTCCAAAGGAACAGGCACTGTAGTGACCACAGTCGTTACGAAACACATCAAACCAATTCGCAGTTGTGAATAGGGGCTACCATTAGCTGCAGAGTGGAATGACGACAATGAAAATTTGTGCCGGACCAGGACTCGAATCCTATGTCGCGCTTGTCACGATTTGACTGTGTGTGCACGACTCACGGCCAGACCCAAGACTTCCATATGTCATCAACCATGGATCTACGGCATGGACTAGTATCTCCATTATGTAGGTGTCTTAACAGGTCACACGTTGTAGTTGAAAGTCGCTTTCACTGTCGTTATTCCATTCTGCTGGTGGTGGTAGTCCTTATTCGCAATTGTGAATTCATTAGAAGTGGCTGGTCAAACAGAAGTTGCTTTAGCGGCCGGGCAATGGTGGTACACGGCGACGGCTACGCGCCCGGTTGAACCCCCTGCCTCAGGCAGGTTTCTGACGGCAGCTGACATTCAGTGTCTGACGCAGAAGGTGCAGATGGCACGTCAGCGGCGTTTTGGCACCATGTAACGTGAAGGACTTAATGCTTGGGAATCTGCGAGTATGATCTCTGAAAAGTTGAGTCCTATGGGGAATATTCCTTATCAAAAGCACAAGTTTTTTGCTGGTAAATCAGTTTTAAAGGCCGAGAACCCTTTGGCGATGAACATCGAGCAGTCCAAATTCAAAAGCTGGCGGAAAACGTCGAACCTGTGCTTTGTCCTGTGAGATCAGACCGATGTTAAACAATAAGGATGATGGGTGACCTGGTAAATTTGAATGCTTCCAACCTACATCAAATATTGACCGAATTTTGGCAAATTGCAGACAAGTGGATGCTGCATCATGGCGACGCCCTGTGTCACTCATCCACTTCCAACATGGAAGTTTTGACATCAAAGGGCATTCCTGTCGGCATTCTTGTCGTTCCACAGCCCAGCTATTCATTTGAGCTGAATCCCTGTGACTTTCTTTTATTTTGCCTATATTGAAAAGTTTCTTGAAAGGATGTCATTTTGATACCCTGAAGAATATTGAAAAAAAATAAGACCGACATGTTGAAAGGTCTTACCTGCTGAAGCGTATCGCTCCTGCTACCAAGATTGAGAACAAAGACGCTACCGATGTATAGCTGGCGAAGAGAACTGTTTCGAAGGAGATAACATTGTTGACTGAAATAAAACTTTGGTAGATAAGAAATCTGTCTGATTACTTTTCTCACACTTTGTATACCTATTACAGTTAAGTTGAGTTACAGCAATAAATTTCATTATTTGAAACTTTAATTCATCATCAAATACAAATGACAATGTTTAGTTGAATCCTTAGGGCCTCTAAATTATTTTTTTAATTTCACAATCTTCCACCTATTTCTGTGGCGTTCTTAACAACTATTTTGTGACGTTATATAATTTTAGCTTGAGTCATTTCTTTATGTTTTCCGTCTTTCGTTAGTTGCTTTAAATTCGTTGAGGCATGTTCCGTCTAGCAACTAACTGAAGGTAGTTTGTTTATTGCCATACGTGTTTCGCTTTGTTTTATTTGGAAACAATCTTCAGTGGCCTGTAATACATGTTTCTTTTTAGTCATAGTTTGTCTTAAATATTAAATGTGTTCACCGAGCGAGGTGGCGCAGTGGTTAGACACTGGACTCGCATTCGGGAGGACGACGGGTCAATCCCGCTTCCGGCCATCCTGATTTAGGTTTTCCGTAATTTCCCTATATCGCTCCAGACGAATGCCGGGATGGTTCCTTTCAAAGGGCATGGCCGACTTCCTTCCCCGTCTTTCCCTAATCCTGTGAGACCGATGACCCCGCTGTCTGGTGTCCTTCCCCAAACAACCCAACCCAACCCAATTAAATGTGTTCAGGTTACTATCGTGTTCATTGTGTAAATCGTTCTGTGTTGTTCGTGTTGCCTGCAGATTCCTTGGCTTGCGCCATAGGGTGGTGGGGTTTCGGGTTCCGCTGAATAGGAGTTCACTACACTCAGCTGGCGGCTACATGGGTATCGGAGGCTGTGTGGCGTGGACTGGGCGGTTTTCTAGGTTAGAAGGCCTCGGGAAAGTACGGGGTGGGCTGCAATCTCAAAGGGTGCATGGCAAATACAGGACGTGCTTGGATCAAGGAACAGTCGGAATTGTAGTTGTAAATTGATGTAGTTGTGCTGGGAAAGTCCCTGAGCTTCAAGCGCTAGTAGAAAGCACAGGAGCTGAAATCGTTATAGGCACAGAAAGCTGGCTAAAGCCTGAAGTAAGTTCTGCAGAAATTTTTACGAAGTATCAGACGGTGTTCAGCAAAAATAGATTAGGCAGAATTGGTAGTGGAGTGTTTGTGTCTGTCAGTAGTGGTTTGTCTTGTAGTGAAGTCCAAGTAGATACTCCGTGCGAATTGGTATGGGTGGAGGTTATACTTAACAGCCGAACTAAGTTAATAATTGGCTCCTTCTACCGACCCCCAGACTCCGATGATATAGTTGCGGAACAGTTCAGACAAAATTTGAGTCTCGTATCAAATAAATACCCCACTTATTCGGTTATAGTTGGTGGGGACTTCAATCTTCCCTCGATATGATGGCAAAAATACTTGTTCAAAACCGGGGGTAGGCAGAAAACATCTTCCGAAATTGTCCTGAATGCTTTCTCCGAAAACTATTTCGAGCAGTTAGTCCACGAACCCACGCGAATTGTAAATTGTTGCAAAAACACGCTTGACCTCTTAGCCACAAACAATCCAGAGCTAATAGAGATCATCATGGCTGATACAGGGATTAGTGATCACAAGGTCTTTGTAGCTAGCCTCAATACCGTTTCTTCCAAATCCATCAGAAACAAACGCAAAATAATTTTATTTAAAAAAGGGGATAAAGTGTCACCAGAAACCTTCCTAAGAGACAATCTCCATTCCTTCCGAACTGGCTATGCAAATGTAGACGAGATGTGGCTCAAATTCAAAGATAAAGTAGCAACAGCAATTGAGAGATTCATACCTCATAAATTGGTAAGAGATGGAACTGATCCCCCATGGTACACAAAACAGGTCCGAACGCTGTTGCAGAGGCAACGGAAAAAGCATGCGAAGTTCAAATGAACGGGAAATCCCGATGATTGGCTAAAATTTACAGACGCGCGAAATTTGGCACGGACTTCAATGCGAGATGCCTTTAATAGGTTACACAACGAAACATTGTCTCGAAATTTGGCACAAAATCCGTAGAAATTCTGGTCGTGTGTAAAGTACACAAGCGGCAAGACGCAGTCAATACCTTCGTTGCGCAGTGCCGATGGTACTGTTACCGACGACTGTGCCACTAAAGCGGAGTCATTGAACGCAGTTTTGCGAAATTCCTTCACCAGGGAAGACGAATGGAATATTCCAGAATTTGAAACACAAACAGCTGCTAGCTTAGAAGTAGATACCTTAGGGGTTGCGAAGCAACTAAAATCGCTTGATACGGGCAAGTCTTCAGGTCCAGATTGTATACCGACTAGGTTCCTTTCGGATTACGCAGATACAATAGCTCCCTACTTAGCAATCATATACAACCACTCGCTCACCGATAGATCTGTACCTACAGATTGGAAAATTGCGCAGGTCGCATCAGTGTTTAAGAAGGGTAGTAGGAGTAATCCATCGAACTACAGACCTATATCATTGACGTCGGTTTGCAATAGGGCTTTAGAGCATATATTGTATTCAAACATAATGAATCACCTCGGAGGGAACGATCTATTGATACGTAATCAGCATGGTTTCAGAAAACATCGTTTTTGTGCAACGCAGCTAGCTCTTTATTCGCACGAAGTAATGGCCGCTATCGACAGGGGATCTCAAGTTGATTCCGTATTTCTGGGAAGCTTTCGACACCGTTCCTCACAAGCGACTTCTAATCAAGCTGCGGGCCTATGGGGTATCGTCTCAGTTGTGCGACTGGGTTCGTGATTTCCTGTCAGGAAGTTCGCAGTTCGTAGTAATAGACGGCAAATCATCGAGTAAAATTGAAGTGATATCAGGTGTTCCCCAGGGAAGTGTTCGGGGACCTCTGCTGTTCCTGATCTATATAAATGACCTGGATGACAATCTGAGCAGTTGTCTTAGGCTGTTCGCAGATGATACTGTAATTTACCGTCTAGTAAGGTCATCCGAAGACCAATATCAGCTGCAAAGCGACTTAGAAAAGATTTCTGCATGGTGCGGCAGGTGGCAGTTGACGCTAAATAACGAAAACTGTGAGGTGATCCACTTGAGTTCCAAAAGAAATCCGTTGGAATTCGATTACTCGATAAATGGTACAATTCTCAAGGCTGTCAATTCAACTAAGTACCTGGGTGTTAAAATTACAAACAACTTCAGTTGGAAAGACCACATAGATAATATTGTGGGGAAGGCGAGCCGAAGGTTGCGTTTCATTGGCAGGACACTTAGAAGATGCAACAAGTCCACTAAAAAGACAGCTTACACTACACTCGTTCGTCCTCTGTTAGAATATTGCTGCGCGGTGTGGGATCCTTACTAGGTGGGATTGACAGAGGACATCGAAAGGGTGCAAAAATGGACAGCTCGTTTTGTATTATCACGTAATAGGGGGGAGAGTGTGGCAGATGTGATACGCCAGTTGGGATGGAAGTCATTAAAGCAGAGACGTTTTTCGTCGCGGCGAGATCTATTTACGAAATTTCAGTCACCAACTTTCTCTTTCGAATGCGAAAATATTTTGTTGAGCCCAACCTACATAGGTAGGAATGATCATCAAAATAAAATAAGAGTCAGAGCTCGAACAGAAATGTTTAGGTGTTTGTTTTTCCCGCGCGCTGTTCGGGTGTGGAATGGTAGAGAGATAGTATGATTGTGGTTCAAAATGGCTCTGAGCACTATGGGACTTAACAGCTGTGGTCATCAGTCCCCTAGAACTTAGAACTACTTAAACCTAACTAACCTAAGGACGTCACACACATCCATGCCCGAGGCAGGATTCGAACCTGCGACCGTAGCAGTCGCGCGGTTCCGGACTGCGCGCCTAGAACCGCGAGACCACCGCGGCCGGCGATTGTCTTTCGATGAACCCTCTGCCAAGCACTTAAATGTGAATTGCAGAGTAATCATGTAGATGTAGATGTAGACAATCAATTAGTCTGATGAGTCTGGGCTCGCTTGTTTTCCACACCCGAATTCCTGCATCTCATACTGTTTCACAATGCTTATTGTCGACACTTACTTGCATTCTTCTGCTGAACACGGCTGTTGAAGCGCTGCTGCCGTTATTGCTTTACATGGATTTCTGTCATTTACTTGTGTAAGATAGCTTGTTGGAGAAGGTCATTGGGGGTGGGGGGCGGTGGGAGGGGGCGGGGGGGTGTGCTTCGAATCGACAGTCCGCAGTGCACGATACGTTTCAAAGATGTTGTGCATGCTATGCGTGATGTGGAGACCTTGCGAGGCAACCATTCCTGGGCTGTGATGTGGAGCTGCGTCACATGATGACGTGTTTGTCTGGCCTGACTAGGCCAACAGAAACGCAGGTAGAGATCTGCCTTAGCGCCCGTCGGCTGTGTATAAATTCGGAAACGAACCATGGTCCCACAGCCTCACAACCAGCTGGCGGTATGTAGTGTCTGTGGACAAACAGTGGATCAGTGGCTGGAAGGGCCTCAAGTTGATCTCGTTCCATCAGTGCGCTCTTTCTGGGCCCCCAAGCAGATAGTACCGAAGGGTGGCGAACAGTGATAGCTGTTTAAAAGTTGGCTTGTAACGCCGGAAATGCATATCCTCCTATTTTCATCTATTGTACTATTAATTTTTTTCCTTGTTTTGTTACCTCAAGATATGACATTTCTGTGTCTTTATATATTGTAATTGTTTTACTATGTATATATATATATATATATATATATATATATTTATGCATATATGTCGATTTATAATTGGTTTATTTTGTGAATATTATTTGTATTTATACGCTGGGTCTGGCCTAGGGAAAACTATACTATCGAACGAATACATCGATAGGTCGTGTGAAGAATCAAAGTGTGTAGGATCTTTGGTAGTGTTAACTCTGCCGCGTGGAGCGCGGACAGAACAGTGAGAGTCTGGCGGGAGTAGCGAGTGGAGCAGGTGTTGTGTGACGTTCCCGCGAGTTGCCGCGCTTTCGGGGTTTGGCAGCATGTAATTGCGCTCGACTCGCGATGATAGTTTCTGACATGGTGTCGCGGACGGGAAGCATTAGCTGGCGCACATCAAGAGCCCATTTCGCCTGGTGACCGTGTCGAGAAGAAGGCGCGCCAACATCCAGCTTCTGCAACAGCGACGGCCGACAATGAGTGACTGTCGCCACCTCCTCGATCGACGGCTTCAAACCTTCAATCAACCAACAAGGAAGACTAAAAGCACGTAAAGTTTCAGAACTGTATGGCAGACCTCAGCTTTTCAAATTGTCCCATTTGCCTCGCAAAATTACAGCAACTTAGCATGAACCTTTGTTGCTCATTGTCCCAATTGCATTGCCAAGCAGGGTCCCTTCCTTTTCCGAAATGAACCTATTTTCATCTATTGTACTATTATTTTTTTTCCTTGTTTTGTTACCTCAAGATATGACATTTCTGTGTCTTTATATATTGTAATTGTTTTACTATATATATATATATATATATATATATATATATATATATATATATATGCATATATGTCGATTTATAATTGGTTTATTTTGTGAATATTATTTGTATTTATACGCTGGGTCTGGCCCCAGTGTCGTTGAAATTCAAACGCCAGCATTAAAATAATATAATTAGATTTCACTGCTTTAATTTCAAAGTTCAGTAGCTGGCTACAATATTTAGGTTACACGAGCACAAATTTAGAGTGCGAGTTTTGTTAGCATATTTTAGCTCAGCTTGGTACGTACTAAATTTTACTATTGTTAATAGTTCAGAATCATTTAATTCAAGTTCAAAGTAAAATCTCTTGTTTCTAAATTGCGTAGAGTCAAGTTGCTTTTGGCCCGCATCTCGTGGTCGTGCGGTAGCGTTCTTGCTTCCCACGCCCGGGTTCCCGGGTTCGATTCCCGGCGGGGTCAGGGATTTTCTCTGCCTCGTGATGGCTGGGTGTTGTGTGCTGTCCTTAGGTTAGTTAGGTTTAAGTAGTTCTAAGTTCTAGGGGACTTATGACCACAGCAGTTGAGTCCCATAGTGCTCAGAGCCATTTGAACCATTCAAGTTGCTTTTGAAATGATTGTTGAGGTAGTCCAAGACTAACCGTATTTTACTGGATTTCGATGTGCTTCAGAAAGAAAGCTCACTATTAACTTCAGTCACTAAATTAACTTTCGATTTTTCGGTTTCATTAATTCTTTTGCTAAATTAAGTCAGAGTGTAGCGAAATTTATTACTTCTGACAAACTTTCAGTTTTCACACTACACGTGTCAACCTTCAGTTGTCACGCTTCTAGTGTTAATTATGTGTATAATAACCTTTCTTTTTCAGTTACTATAGTAATTGTCCTTAGGACTGGCGACCGTGATTTCCCCCAAATCTCAAATATCTAATTACCACTAGTTAATTGTTAACGTAACGGCCGCACATTTACTTTCTTTATTAATTTTACCCCTTTTCAAAATTAATTTCCACCAGTTTCATTTGCGTTTTTCCTTTCATTTAGATGTAACCCTTTCCTCCCTCTTTACCGATAGATTAACTTCGGTGACGATTGCTTTTCCCAAATTTCCATTAGGTACACGCGGTTTAATTTTTCACTGTCATTAAGGTCGATAAGTGAGGGGGGAGGTTACACGTGGCGACCTGGTGACAGGACAATCTTCAAATTTGAGGTTGTTCTGGACACGAATTTTGCATTGTGCAAATCTCGTAACAAAGTACTGGTTACGAAATGGTCGATACGTCAGCGAGAATATTCGTGTGAGGAATCCTAATTAGAGTTGAGATTTTGCATTTATATTGAAAATTATTAAAATGAGTGAAGGCAACAATTACCAAAATTTGGTAGACTTAGATACGGAACAATCGGTCGAACAGTGGGAAACGCGCACAGCGGTACCCATTGTTCCGGGGCAGGCGGCTAGCATGAAAGATGCGACCGCCGAAACGCAACAAAGAGCAGAAATGGAATTCCAGACTTTAGAAAATGTTTCGGAATCGGAAGTGAAAATCAAATCTGAATCCCTTGATGACGAATACGGGGGGACAATGAAAGAGGAAGCCGCTACGGAAGTAAAACCGGTGGTTTCCGGGAATTTAACTGATTTATTGAATGTTTTGATTAACGAAATCAAGAGTCAATCGGCAGAAATTAAAGATCAGGCTGCCAAGCAAGAAGCTCAGGCTGCCAAACAAGCAGCTCAGGCTGCCAAGCAAGTAGCTCAGTCTGAAAAAATTGAACGAATGCTAGACAATCAGAACAAAGCTATTAATGTTGTTAACAACAATGTTGAAGTTGTTAACACAAAAGTTGATAAAATCAAGGACGATATTCTCGTGATTAATACCGAAATCGGTAACCTTAAACAGGAAATGATAGGCGTTCAGGCGGAAATTGCGAGCATAAATACTCGTTTTGATTCCGAAATTAGCAGAATCGAGAAAAGTGTAGGAGACGCAGTTGCTCCGATCATCGAGAATAAGGTGACGGAACAAATTCAATTAGTGAGAAAAGAGGATCAACAGAAGGTGGAAACTTTAAAGGCTTTAGTATCCGAAGTAGATACCAAAGTGACGAAGCAGGCTAACACCTGCGAAGAGAAGAAGAGGGAAGTGGAAACGCTTGCGACAACCACTTGCCAAGTGATTACGGGGGTGTCGGAATTAGAAAGGAAACTTGACGAAAAACAGAGCTATATGCCAATCTGTGCACATAGTTCGGAGTTGTTGACGAAAGAGGAGCGGTTCGACCCCTTGAAAAAAGGCGGTATACACCCGACGGATTTCATTAAAAATTGTGAAAGAGTTTTACCCAGATCATGGACTAATGAGAGAAAAATTAATGCGGTTATTGATGTGTTGGCTGGTGATGCCAAGCGTTGGGGCCTTAACCTCAACATTACGAACCTGACTTTTGACGAGTTTAAAAATTTGTTTCTGGCTGAATACTGGTCAGAGCAAAAACAGCAAAGTGTCTGGCGCGAATTTGTCGTATCGAGGCCTTTCGATGCGAATTCGCACGGCTCGATGAAGGAGTTTTGTGAGGGCTGGATCCGCAAGTTGGAATATTTGCGTGATCGCCGCACGGAATCCGAAATAGTCTGGGAACTCTACAAAAAGCTTCCAGATGATACAAAACGCTACGTAGGAAGCAATTACAGGACAATAAATGATTTCCTGGAAAGAGTGGAGGACGAGGACAATTGGCGCAATAATCGCGACAGTGGTAGAGGCCGTGGTAACAACAACGGGTACCACAGCAACCACACCAACGGTAAACCATGGGAATAATGCATACCGCAACCATGGCAGCAATAACAATAATGGTTCGGACCGTAATAACAATCGGTACAATGCAAATAATAACCGGAATGACGGAAACCAGTATCATACTAGCGTGATACGGGCTGCGCAGAATAGTAATAACGCCAGAGGGTGTGACCAGCCGCCTCAGCAGTATCCGGGGAGCTTATCTGCTGGGACGAGACAGGGAAACCATCAGCCGCGCCGGTGAGGGGCCGAATGGGCGTGGAGAAATTTTGGCGGCCCAATAACAGGAGAAAACCCAGGTGTCGTCGTTATGAAAATTCCGTATGGAGTAATCAACGGCGGGAGAGTGTGCCAGTGTTAGGAGAAAGGAGTGCGCCCACAAGTAGTAGATCAGCTGTAGACACGGCAGTAGGAAGTACATTCACTGTCAGTGAGAACAATTTAAGTAGTATTCCGGAAATCGATTATAAAGTGGCAGCTGTAATACCCACAGCGGAACTGGAGATTGAGTTTAAGAATGATTCGCAAGTGTTGAAAGAAGATCAGATGTCGGATAAAACGTCCGTCATCGAGCGAGGAGATGCAGAGAGGGATGAGGTCTGGTTAAGGCAGTTCGGTCGCTTATACGACGAACTAAGAGATTATAGGGGCCTGTACGGGAGAAGTGTTTATGGGGAGCGCGGGCAGGATTTGCCGCGTCTCGTCCCGCAGGAAGATAGTGATTGTGAAGTGATAGAAAGTTCTGGCCCTAACCGGCAGACTTTACTAGAAATAGTTGATGTTAATGGGGAGC
This sequence comes from Schistocerca americana, assembly GCF_021461395.2. Lineage (NCBI taxonomy): Eukaryota > Metazoa > Arthropoda > Insecta > Orthoptera > Acrididae > Schistocerca > Schistocerca americana. The sequence goes on along the minus strand of NC_060124.1, from coordinate 414,251,552 downwards.
ACGAGCAAGATGCGTCGTGTTTCGTCCCGCAGGAGTTGAATGTTGAAGTAGTAACGGAACGTTCTGGCCCTAACCGGCAGACTTTACCGAAAGTTGTAATGGTAGAAGTAGCCGACCCATCCGACGCGAACATCCAGTTTAAACATTGCGAGAGTATTAAGGAGAAAGATTACGAAAATTTTAGTGATAGCCGAACACGATTGGTAGAAAAGCACGTAGATTACAGCGTGTATGAGGTTAGAGCTGACATTATACGGTCAGAAGATAACAGTGTGGGTTGCGCAGATCTAGAGGAAGTAATTGCAGATACTACTGGGCACATGTCTCCAGGTAGATTGGCAGATGAGATCAATCTGATTAAAGAGGAATCAACGAAGGTGACAATTAGTGAATTGATAGCAAAGCAACACTCACTAGTTGACGAGTTACAGGAAATGGTTTCGGTATTGGAGGCGAAGCTACAGACTAAGCCTCAGGACAAACGTGTTGAAATTAAAACTGTATGTGAACAGAGGCTGAAAAAGCCGCCAGATAAACCGGATTTAGGATCAAAGCCGGATGGTTTTTTCTGGAATGACCTGGATATAGACGAGGATTTACTGTGGGAAAATAAAGAAACAGTCGAGGACAAGTGTAGACAGATAGTAGTGTCTGTTAATATGCACGACCTACAACTAAACGTGTTGATTGACACCGGTGCAGAATTGAGTGCTGTATCTGGGAAAATATTTGAGTTACTGAAAGACAGACCTGGCATCGTAGTTATGCCAGTAACAGGAGTGAAAATTATCGGTGCTACTGGGAAGGCCAGTAACCCGGTCACAAAACAGATTTTTGTCAACTTCGAGATATGTGGGGCACGATTTGAACAAGAGTTTGTCGTCGTGCCAGACTTAACTACGGAAGTAATTATCGGGTTCGATTGGCTATTAAAGTACCGTGCAGTGATTAACTGCGAAAGCAAAACTTTGACATGTATGTCACTAGATAAAACAATGGTAGTTGGTTTTGACGAGGCAGGAGACGGTGTGCATAGGCAATACCAGCCTATACACATTGTTAACTGGCCGGATGACATTGACGTAGAAATGAGTTTGAACTGCCGTAACATGAGGAATTTCGGCATTGGAAAAAGTGTAGAAAGTGAATTGGAAGAGATAATCAAATTCCCTCCACGGATTAACATTAGTATTGGTGTGAAAAAAGATCGTTTGCGAGAAGTAATGAAGCTAAAAGCTGATGCTCGCATACGTCGTCATGACGCTAAAGCGCGTTTTCCTAAGTTTGCAATCGGACACTTAGTACCTGTAAAAGCACATGAGAAATCCAGCGAGATAGACAATGAAATCTCTGAATTTAAGTTTGTTTATAATGGACCATATAAAGTCATTGGTATACCTCACACAAATGCTTATTGCTTAGAGTATCCAAGCTCTGGAAAACGATTAGGTATACGGAATATAGTAGACTTGAAATTGTACCAACCTAGGATCGATTAATACCACACAATGCGTAATTTGTACTATATGTAAATATAGAGTGTAAGATTTAAGGTTTGCTAGATTGCCATGCTTTTGCCTGACCAAGAGGACATTAAAGAAGTTGTAATTAATAAGTAATTAATTTTGACTAAATGATTTAAGAGTTACTGAATATTAATCAATTTAAAAATCCAAGCTGCTAGTTTAAGTTTTCAGCTGAGTCACAGTAGATTAAGGTATGTAAATATGCTTTTGTAACTAGCTGTCAGATTTCATGAATGTGTGTTTTACTAGTCATTGCCGATGTACTTAGACGCTGTTTTAAGTTTCAGGCTAGTACATGCGTGTGATGATGGACAGTGTTGAGTTATCCACTGTGATAGTGTTAATGGACTCCTTGAGATTACTCGGGAGTGAGTTTTTCCCAAAGAATTCAGTGAAGCGGACGTTCTGGAAATGCCGTTAGACAGGCGAGTGAGATCAAGCGTGCCGCACAGGCGGGCGCAACAATACTGACGAGGCGGAGCCGCTGTCGGCTCTTGTGCCGCCGTAGGCTCTCCGTGCCGCTCTCGGCATTCTTTGTACTTGCGGGTACGAAAGGCGGAATAGATTTTCTTCCCGGACAGCTGATGTGAAAGAATTCTGCTGTCAATATTTATGTTTTTTTCGATCTACTGAATATTATTTTCTTGTTTAGCGTTAAGTAGATTCTCGTGACGAGAATATTAATTATGAAAAGGTTATATAAAATGTGTAGTCTATTTAATTATTTATTTGCGTATTTTGATCTACCTGTTTTTATGACCATGCAATCTAATTAATTCTGCAAATAGTATTCCATTTCTCATAGTGTTACGAATTTTAATGATTTTGGAATAGCTAAACCATTTTCTATATTTTCTATGAATTTTAATATGTTGTCAACCTGTTTTATTTTGTGCAAGGTGACAGATTGGAATAAGATTAGGAGTGTCTCCACTCAATTATTATGGTCTAAAAATTGATTTATGGTTAATTAGACGAATGCTAACTTTTGTTGATGTTTTGAGCATATGCATTTCCGCTGTTTCTTTTTTGGGACATTTTCTGAGTCTGTTTACGTTACACGAACATCCTCAGACAATGTGGGGCACGTGTAACGCCGGAAATGCATATCCTCCTATTTTCATCTATTGTACTATTATTTTTTTTCCTTGTTTTGTTACCTCAAGATATGACATTTCTGTGTCTTTATATATTGTAATTGTTTTACTATGTATATATATATATATATATATATATATATATATATATATATATGCATATATGTCGATTTATAATTGGTTTATTTTGTGAATATTATTTGTATTTATACGCTGGGTCTGGCCCCAGTGTCGTTGAAATTCAAACGCCAGCATTAAAATAATATAATTAGATTTCACTGCTTTAATTTCAAAGTTCAGTAGCTGGCTACAATATTTAGGTTACACGAGCACAAATTTAGAGTGCGAGTTTTGTTAGCATATTTTAGCTCAGCTTGGTACGTACTAAATTTTACTATTGTTAATAGTTCAGAATCATTTAATTGAAGTTCAAAGTAAAATCTCTTGTTTCTAAATTGCGTAGAGTCAAGTTGCTTTTGAAATGATTGTTGAGGTAGTCCAAGACTAACCGTATTTTACTGGATTTCGATGTGCTTCAGAAAGAAAGCTCACTATTAACTTCAGTCACTAAATTAACTTTCGATTTTTCGGTTTTATTAATTCTTTTGCTAAATTAAGTCAGAGTGTAGCGAAATTAATTACTTCTGACAAACTTTCAGTTTTCACACTACACGTGTCAACCTTCAGTTGTCACGCTTCTAGTGTTAATTATATGTGTAATAACCTTTCTTTTTCAGTTACTATAGTAATTGTCCTTAGGACTGGCGACCGTGATTTCCCCCAAATCTCAAATATCTAATTACCGCTAGTTAATTGTTAACGTAACGGCCGCACATTTACTTTCCTTATTAACTTTACCCCTTTTCAAAATTAATTTCCACCAGTTTCATTTGCGTTTTTCCTTTCATTTAGATGTAACCCTTTCCTCCCTCTTTACCGATAGATTAACTTCGGTGACGATTGCTTTTCCCAAATTTCCATTAGGTACACGCGGTTTAATTTTTCACTGTCATTAAGGTCGATAAGTGAGGGGGGAGGTTACAGGCTGAGCGTCGAAGGCCTCAGGGTGCATCCCACCATGCAGCAGTCGTCAGTTCGATGCCACGCACCAGCTGGAAGGCTAGTATTTATACGTTGCAGGACAGGCTTTTTGGTGAACTAGGCCATCAGAAACGCTGGTAGAGATCTGCCTTAGCGCCCATCGGCTGTGTATAAATTCGGAAACGAACCATGGCCCCACAGCCTCACAACCAGCTGGCGGTATGTAGTGTCTGTGGACAATCAGTGGATCAGTGGCTGGAAGGGCCTCAAGTTGATCTCGTTCCATCAGTGCGCTCTTCCTGGGCCCCCAAGCAGATAGTACCGAAGGGTGGCGAACAGTGATAGCTGTTTAAAAGTTGGCTGAGCGTCGAAGGCCTCAGGGTGCACCCCACCCTGCAGTAGTCGTCAGTACGATGCCACGCACCAGCTGGAAGGCTAGTATTTATACGTTGCAGGACAGGATTTTTGGTGAACAGGCGCCCCAGTTGTCACGCACTCCACTTGCTACAATTTCGCTATAACATCCCGGATTTTGTTAATACCTAATTGACAACGCACGAACTTCATCAACTGTCCACCATTGCAACCGAAGAAGGCCACCGGTCTGCCTCTGAATCACTCGGTCCCGGTTTTGATTCCCGGCCGGGTCGGGTATTTTTCTCCGCCCGGGACGGGGTGTTTGTGTTGTCCTCATCATCATTCGGGAAGTACCGAGACTGAAAATGGAAAGATTTCGAACTCGTTCGGGCGCTGAAGACCACGCTGTTGAATGCCCCACACGCCAACCTCATCATCATCAACATCGTTGCGCTCCACTTCAGTTAAAGCATATCGTCCATGGCAAAACGCCATTATCCATAATCGAGGCAAAGGGAAAATCGGTGCCAAGGTAATTGTGGTGACCCACAGGTCATACATAAGAGGAGTGAACGATAGCTATGGGGATGTGTACGGATGAATAGACGCGTAGCTGTTGAGAGAAAGCCTCCTCAGCTGCTACTCAACAAAAGTTGCTGCCTATGACCTCCGCATCAGTTACTTGATTCATACACCCATCGACGACGATTGGAATTCGCACGCCAGTACCAAAACGGGACGTCTATCGAGTGGCGACACGTGCCCCTTTCTTATGTATCACGTTTTAGGATGCATCGATCAGAAGGCCTTTAATAATAATCGTCGGAAGGGTCCATGCTAGAGGAAGCAGCGTTACGTTCGGAAAAATTTTTTCGTGGAATTCCCTGGATGATCTCGACATCCTGGAAGGTACGATGGATCAACAAATCTATGCATGTATCCTGGTGACCATGTTCGTCCCTACATGCAGTTTGTTTTTCCTCGGCACAATGGCATCTACCAGCAGGATAACACATCGTGTCACACGGTTCCCAGTGTACGTGCTTAGAATAAAGCACCAGGATGAGTTTACCCTACTCCCTTGGCCACCAAAGTCCCCATATTTAAACGCAATGGAGGGTATGTGCGACCACCTAGATCGGACTGTTCTCACCATTTATCCTCAATCGCGAAATCTAGCTCAGCTAGTCACAAATGGTTCAAATGGCTCTGAGTACTATGGGACTTAACATGTGAGGTCATCAGTCCCCTAAAACTTAAAACTTCTTAAACCTCACTAACCTAAGGACATCTCACACATCCATGCCCGATGCAGGATTCGAACCTGCGACCGTAGCGGTCAAAGGGTTCCAGACTGAAACACCTAGAACCGCTCGGCCACACCGGGCGGCACAGCTAGTCACTGGCTGGATTCAGTAAGGCTTCACACCTCTGTGGGTAACTTCCTGAGTGACAATGACTGTCTTCCGGCGCTTCTAAGGTTCTAAATGTGCTTATTCATAGTTTTGACTGGAGGTTACATTTATGTGTCCAATGAGTCACCCACCATCTCCGTAAACGCTTCCATAATACCACTGGTCATTGATCACGTGGTTGTGCTGAGAACAGTGTGGTGGCGCAATGCTGTGCTAGCTGATTATGGCAAGCAGCATGATTATACCCATGAGTTGTTGCTAAGGCCACGCCGCAGCATGTGATAATGTCTCTATACTTAATTCAGTTCCTAAGCGCCAGTTCAGAGTAACAGTAGTACAGCCTGGCTCTGTGTAAAACCTGAATGCTTGTGGTAGGCATGCCAGTTCACGTAATCATCGGTAGTACTCCTTACAACAACAGGAAAAGCCGGCCACTGTGGCCGAGCGGTTCCAGGGGCTTCAGTCCGGAACCGAGCTGCTGCTACGGTCGCAGGTTCGAATCCTGCCTCGTGCATGGATGTGTGTGATGTTCTTAGGTTGGCTAGATTTAAGTAATTCTTATGTTTAGAGGACTGATGACCTCAGATGTTAAGTGCTCAGAGCCATTTGAACCATTTGAACAACAGGAGAGCTGCGCTGCCTTCTTGCAGATGGTGAAAGCTACGTAAGAACTCGATGAAAATTACCACATCGTTTAATGCAGGTGATGAATCGCTCAGTATTGTTCTCGATAGCCAAAATATCAGCATTTCAAATAGTCCCAGCGACAGATAAAATCTGCAATACGGAGTATATTAACCAGTAAACACATATATAATACAAGCATCAACACTGAAGTAACTGATGTATGAAAGCTATGCATTTCGACCTCTTATAGATGAACGAACTGAGTAGCCGACGTTAGGCAAGATGAATGAAAAGTGTTCAAAAATGGTAGAAATGGCTCTGAGCACTATGGGACTCAACTGCTGAGGTCATTACTCCCCTAGAACTTAGAACTAGTTAAACCTAACTAACCTAAGGACATCGCAAACATCCATGCCCGAGGCAGGATTCGAACCTGCGACCGTAGCGGTCTTGCGGTTCCAGACTGCAGTGCCTTTAACCGCACGGCCACTTCGACCGGCGAAAAGAAAATTGTACTGAGTTCGCAAGAACGTTATAAGCCATTATCATATTCTTCACAAATTACATGAGTTCATTCAGGGTGGTGAATAAATTCCATGCCATGAAATTTATATCACGGAAGTATCAGCGTCCCAATTATAACGCTATGTGAATTTTTCATATCCGAGGAGGCCGGATTACTCGGCAGTGATACAAATGAATATGGAACATGTGGCGTTGTTAAACGCATGTGATACGGTCCCCAAGTATTGGAAATTGTACCTTATACAGTACGTCCGATAAGTGGAAGAACAAAAATGTGTATCTCGTCTGTTACCTGTTTTACCTAATAACCCATAGCAAGTAGCATGTGTAGTGAATGCAGTAGTATACAGTCACGTTGTCTCATCGCCAGAAAATCTCCGAGTAACTACATCGGCTTCGACTTACCTCGTTTGCTGAAAATCGCTTATTAAACACAAGCTTAACCGAAATCACGGCCACAGAGAAACTGAATACAAATTCAGCCGTAAGCAAGAAGCATACCACCTTGGGAGTACATGAAAACTAAAATATGGATTTGAATAAACGTGGTTGGGACTGGTAATAGCACGAAAAGGTGTAAGTTAATGAACCCACGAAACGAAAGTGCGATAGTAAATCATATAATCAGGCAATAGACAAGGTGTACAGTATCGTCATGATGCTGACGAGTAAACACCGAGTAAGCGTAGCTAACTCTCCCTCCGAAAAACCACTTTGATTCACAAAAGCAATAATGTTACAAATTCCTGAAAAACCAGCAAATACATGTAAAATGTTGGTTTTGAGTTTTCAGGTGCCTGTTCCAAAGACGATTCCGATAATGCGTTTTGAATCAAGTAGAATGTTAACAAAGACACGATATTTTTCCTGTGAGATGTGGAGACAAACGTTCCCGAAAACGGCACGACTTTACTTAACTTGACTTTTAACATAGTTCCCAATTAACAGAAAGCGGTTCCATTATTTGCTACCGGCCGGTGTCGCCGAGCGGTTCTACGCGCGTCAGTCTGGAATAGAGTCCTGCATGACCGAGTAGGCGAGCACAAAATAAGAGATGGGGCGAGCACACCCTAACTGGATAGGCTGCCCGCACTAGTTCTAGAGACCGAGCATAGAAGCCGTCACCGGATACGTAGCACGTAACTGCAAACACATTATAGTGTCATTATCCGTGTGAGACTGCAGCCAGTACAAGCTTCTCATTTGTGATGTGTCTCTCTCTGTAATCACGAAAGGATTCCTTGTGCTGCTCATTCTACAAACACAGCACTCAGCCATACTTTCAATGAAGATAACTTCTTGTTAAATCATGCCCCGAACATCGCATCAACAGTAAATACTGCAAAATACATTGTAAGATACATTAAGAAAAGTGGCCTCTGCTCGTCTTTGAAATCATCGTTGAAACAAGAGGTATGCACACGCTGGACTATGCTGGAATCCTTACACATTCAGTAGAACGAAGTTGCTGCTTTGCTAACGGAAAAGGCGCTTACAGACTGCAAGGATATGATAACGAGCTTGCAGGAAAAATAGCGCATTTTCTGAGACCATTTAAAAAGGCCACAGATGAATTAGAAGGCGAAAAAGAAACGACAATCGAGTTAGTTCTTCTTTGGTTTCACAAACTGCAACAAATTTGCAGTGTCAATGACACTGACTGTCAGGTGAGTGATAACTGCAGTTAAAAGCACTGTTTCATTATGATACGCTACATATTGATAAGTAACTAGCATAATTGACGTGTAGTAACAGATATGTATTTTTTAACAGGAGGTACAAAGAATTAAAAATCGAGCCTTGAATTTCGTTTGTGAGAAGATTGTGATCACTTTCAGACATAAAATTGCTACTTTTCTTTGGCCGTCTTTCCGTGATCTTAATAGGCTTGAAATAAATGAAAAGCTGAGAATCCTTAGCAATGTGCGACAAATATGTGCTACTTACGCAGGTACAACCTGCAATCATTAACGTAATCGTTTTTTCATAGTTAGTGGATGGTGTATTACAGAGAAACGGGAATGTTATAATTCGTATAATATTTCATTAACGTAAAACACCTCGTTTTTACGGGAACGTTTCGATGATTTCCACATCAGTTCTGTATTACTAGTTTCTTTTGTTTATTATAATAGATCCTTCAACTACTTTGTCATCGCGAGCCAGAAAGAGATATCGTTTCAAGGAATGGAGGAACAACAGATCATCCGCAGCAACTGAAGTAGATCTCTGCATTTTAATGCACCCCAGAGGTGATGATGATGACATCTTAAAGTGGTGGAGCAGACATGAAACAGATCTGCCAGGCCTCGATGCAGTTGCAAGACGTATTTTATGCATCCTAGCAACAAGCGCACCTAGTGAAAGATGCTTTAGTAAAGCCGGCATGTTACTAAAATATGGCCACGCCAATTAAATCCGGAACGCGTTAGTGATTTACTGGTGATCAACAATAACTATAATTTTGTTTCTGTTACAAACAAATGAAAAGTATGACGAGTTACGTCTGTAAATGTTTAATGTTCTTTGTATGCTTTCTTTATTATGATGGTTGTCTTCTAGATTACGGAAACAGCACTTATTTAATGTTTCCATTAATGAAAGGAAAAATATCTTCTGTTTGGAAATGAGACTCGTCTTGTACCCGCAGTTGTATTAAGATATCATTTTACTTTCCAAGTGCTTTATGAATTTAGCTGTGTCAAGTACGCGGTCTTGGAAACGTTACTTTTGTATTAAAAGAGAGAGAGAGAGACAAATACATTGTGTGTGAGTGTGTGTGTGTGTGTGTGTGTGTGTGTGTGTGTGTGTGTGTGAGAGAGAGAGAGAGAGAGAGAGAGAGAGAGAGAGACGGAGACAGAGAGGCGTTGTATTTGTACAGTATAGTGCAGCGAGCCGGGGCGAGGTGAGGTGAGACGTCAGCGGTGACCGGTCATGTTCGGTTATTCGCGTGTCCGGAATCCGGACAACAGACATGGGGCGAGTAAGTGACCGAACCGAGTCGTATGGAGCCGGACACGAGCGGCTCGGTCCCCACGTCAACAGGCGAGTCGTGACCGGCCAAACATTGAGCGTTGCAGCACTCTAGTCTGGAACCGCACGACCGGTACGTCGCAGATTCGAATCCTGCCTCGGGCATGGATGTGTCTGACGTCGTTAGCTTAGTTAGCTCTAAGTTCTAGGGGACTGATGATCTCCGATGTTAAGTCCCGTAGTGCTCAGAGCCACTTGAACCACTTGAACCATTATTTGCGGTAAGCTGCGATCTTACCAAAATGCCGATGTTTGCTGGTCAAATGCCTTCGAACTGGCCCTAGACAAAGTACTTGGTACAGCATATTCCTCCGGACGACGTAGATGTACCGGTAAGAATTAAGCTTTGTCTCGCGAAGTGTAGCGGGAACTGAGACGAATTCTGCAGCCTTGAGTTGTCATTGGTCGAAGCCGGCCGGGGGCCTTAGCTCGCACTAAATGAATCCTGCATGTTGGCGATTTCTCAACAATGTTTCGTTCGAGTAGAAAGAGGCGACCTCTCACTGAATGTACAGCGTGACTATTATTGAACTATATGGAAAAAAGAAAATTAGTTACAAGTTAGTACACACACTTTATTCGACATGTAAACGTCACTACACATATTCGGATTTAGGTTATGATATTTTCAATATGTCTGCCATCATTGGCGATGATGTGGCGCAGACGAATAGCGAAATTCTGCATGACCCGCTGAAGTGCCGGAACATCTACACTCCTGGAAATGGAAAAAAGAACACATTGACACCGGTGTGTCAGACCCACCATACTTGCTCCGGACACTGCGAGAGGGCTGTACAAGCAATGATCACACGCACGGCACAGCGGACACACCAGGAACCGCGGTGTTGGCCGTCGAATGGCACTAGCTGCGCAGCATTTGTGCACCGCCGCCGTCAGTGTCAGCCAGTTTGCCGTGGCATACGGAGCTCCATCGCAGTCTTTAACACTGGTAGCATGCCGCGACAGCGTGGACGTGAACCGTATGTGCAGTTGACGGACTTTGAGCGAGGGCGTATAGTGGGCATGCGGGAGGCCGGGTGGACGTACCGCCGAATTGCTCAACACGTGGGGCGTGAGGTCTCCACAGTACATCGATGTTGTCGCCAGTGGTCGGCGGAAGGTGCACGTGCCCGTCGACCTGGGACCGGACCACAGCGACGCACGGATGCACGCCAAGACATTAGGATCCTACGCAGTGCCGTAGGGGACCGCACCGCCACTTCCCAGCAAATTAGGGACACTGTTGCTCCTGGGGTATCGGCGAGGACCATTCGCAACCGTCTCCATGAAGCTGGGCTACGGTCCCGCACACCGTTAGGCCGTCTTCCGCTCACGCCCCAACATCGTGCAGCCCGCCTCCAGTGGTGTCGCGACAGGCGTGAATGGAGGGACGAATGGAGACGTGTCGTCTTCAGCGATGAGAGTCGCTTCTGCCTTGGTGCCAATGATGGTCGTATGCGTGTTTGGCGCCGTGCAGGTGAGCGCCACAATCAGGACTGCATACGACCGAGGCACACAGGGCCAACACCCGGCATCATGGTGTGGGGAGCGATCTCCTACACTGGCCGTACACCACTGGTGATCGTCGAGGGGACACTGAATAGTGCACGGTACATCCAAACCGTCATCGAACCCATCGTTCTACCATTCCTAGACCGACAAGGGAACTTGCTGTTCCAACAGGACAATGCACGTCCGCATGTATCCCGTGCCACCCAACGTGCTCTAGAAGGTGTAAGTCAACTACCCTGGCCAGCAAGATCTCCGGATCTGTCCCCCATTGAGCATGTTTGGGACTGGATGAAGCGTCGTCTCACGCGGTCTGCACGTCCAGCACGAACGCTGGTCCAACTGAGGCGCCAGGTGGAAATGGCATGGCAAGCCGTTCTACAGGACTACATCCAGCATCTCTACGATCGTCTCCATGGGAGAATAGCAGCCTGCATTGCTGTGAAAGGTGGATATACACTGTACTAGTGCCGACATTGTGCGTGCTCTGTTGCCTGTGTCTATGTGCCTGTGGTTCTGTCAGTGTGATCATGTGATGTATCTGACCCCAGGAATGTGTCAATAAAGTTTCCCCTTCCTGGGACAATGAATTCACGGTGTTCTTATTTCAATTTCCAGGAGTGTATATTGTCGATGACCTCCTTAATGGCTGTCTTCAGCTGAGCAATGGTTTTGGGGTTATTGCTGTACACCTTGCCTTTAATATAGTCCCACAAAAGAGAGTCGCTTGTGTTAAGATCCGGAGAATATGGCAGCCAATCGAGGCCCATTCCAGTGGCCCCCGGATCCCCAGCGCCGGAAAGCGGTCCCCAAACTGCTCCTCCAGGACATCAAATACTCTCCTGCTTCCATAGGGTGGAGCTCCGTATTGCATTAACCACATCTTGTCGAAATCAGTGTGATTTTGGATAAGGGGGATGAAATCATTTTCCAAAACCTTCACATACCTTTCGATAGCCACCATGCCACAAAGGAATATTGTACCGATTATTCCGTAATCGGACACTGCACACCACACATTGACTCATTGAGGATGAAGAGACTTCTCGATCGCGAAATGGGGATTCCCAGTTCCAAAAATACGGAAATTTTGCAAACTGACGAACCCATCCAAATGAAAATGGGCTTCGTCTCTAAACCATACGTACTATACTAATTTTCATCATGTCCCGCAGCCAGCACTGCAGTTTGAACGTCCTAACGTAAACCGTTCAGAAATGTGACGATTTTATTTCATACAGTTCAATAATTGTCACCCTGTATGTGATCAAAACGATGCGTCGAGGGTGGAGCAGTCCTACGATAAATAAGAGGCGCCCGTTCTAAATTGGTCCTAATCACAGAGATAAAGTAGTGGAGTTGTGAGGTCACAGAGATGAAGCGGACGTCCACCATGTTAGCAGCCTCAAATATTAGCTCCTGGGGAAAGTGTTTTGCTAAAAAACTAATTTTCATCATGTCCCGCAGCCAGCACTGCAGTTAAAACGTCCTAACGTAAACCGTTCAGAAATGTGACGATTTTATTTCATACAGTTCAATAATTGTCACCCTGTATGTGATCAAAACGATGCGTCGAGGGTGGAGCAGTCCTACGATAAATAAGAGGCGCCCGTTCTAAATTGGTTCTAATCACAGAGATAAAGTAGTGGAGTTGTGAGGTCACAGAGATGAAGCGGACGTCCACCATGTTAGCAGCCTCAAATATTAGCTCCTGGGGAAAGTGTTTTGGTAAAAAATGTCAACGTGCATCATAACAGGTGTATAGTCGTTCTGATTTAGCTCAAAGTGTAGAATAATCACACTTCATTCTTGAGAGGGCTTTTTCAAGCAACATTTTCTACTATATACATGAATTTTAGTTGTGATGGTTACTTTTAGTGTAGTGGTTTTATTTCTGTAAACTGACTTTAGATTTCCATTCAGTACAACTCGAAGCGACCTCTGAACGCTTTGAGAAGGAAATATTCCAAACCGTCTGGACATAGCATCATAATTATATCCTCAGCATTTTTCGGGAAGAGGACACAGGCGGAACCGCAGTTTCGCCAGTCCTTATTAAGGGGTTGGGGTTGTTAGGGGAAGGAGACCAGACAGCGAGGTCATCGGTCTCATCGGATTAGGGAAGGAAGTCGGCCGCGCCATTTCAAAGAAACCATCCCGACATTTGCCTGAAGCGATTTAGGGAAATCACGGAAAACCTAAATCAGGATGGCCGCCGTATTAAGGAAAACGCTGAATTACGAAGCAGCCTTTCCACATCATATACTTCGCCTCTGGGTTATTCGAATAGTATAACCAAAAGAAAATTACATTAACGAGCCCATTTGCATCGTACTACGTTAAAAAATATCTTTAAGGCCATAAAAACTTCTGGAGCTGCATTCGCGACACTATGTTACTCACGAAAGCAGTGTAATCTTTACTATTTAAACCAGCTGTTGCGTAGACACGTCAGAAGTCAAGAATAATTAGAAATTTTGAACAGGAGTCTGCTAATGATTATGGGCTACTAACATGGCGGTGCCGGCTTCAGAACAATATACAGCGTAAGTCTGAAGCACCTCCTTCCCATATTATACATCCTCGGCTCTAAACTGCCGTCTTTCACCGTGGAAGTACAACATTTAGGACTCAAATCTCTCAGACACGAATCCATTAATGCAAAGTAATGGAATGCTTGTGAGTTCTGAAATAGCAGAAAGTTTCAGCAAATATCAAGAACTGAACAAGTACCGCTTCTGGGATTTAACCTCAGCATTTGACATGCATAAATATTTGTGCGAGGGACATGTGAGTTAGTTTTTCTCACCTAGTTGGTCCGTTGGAGTGACCTGGGTGGTGGTGGGGGGGTGGGGGGGGGTGGGGGGGGGAGTGGAGGGGGAGGGAGAGGGCGAATGGAACTGTGCGAGAAGTAGGCCCTTGTGTGTCAAAGGCAGTGAAAGTACGTCAAATAGCCTCTGAACATACATGTCTTTAGTGCTGCACATACATTTTTATTACATGTTAAGGTCCTAATCATGCGCTTTTCACATAACATCGTGATTCTCATCATCATCGGCAATTAGAAATCTGCTTCTGGCTAAAGGCATCTTCCACCTGTCTCATTGCTTTCTCAAGTTACCTCCATACCATTAATTTCTATTTTCCAACTTTTCTCATTGTTTGGAATACAGTACTTTCTTGGTCCCCTTCCTGTACATTTACAGGAGTATACGTTCTGCCCACGGTCATGTTATTCTCATTGCAGTCATAATTACGCCTTCATAGTAACATCACTGAGCAAGCCTCGGTTTTTGAATGATTTTCTCAGTGTATACCAATGCCTCACTGCCATATGTTAAGACTGGGAACGTTCAACAATGTTAACTTTCGTTTGCACGTACTACAATTGTTATTTTCAATATTTTGGTTAGCTTACAAAATGTATTCTAGGTCTATACCAATCTTCTGTTTATCAGTTTTCCTGTCCATTCAGTCGTCATATTCATTTCGAAATTTCGGTGGGGAGGGTAGAAGCGGCAAGGGCTGCCCCATCATCGTATGGGAAGACAGCATAGAGAGTACGCTATGCGGCAAGTAAACTAATCCGTCTGCTACTGGTTTGTCAAAGTTATCGCGACTGACAGGATCTAAACGCTCTAACTGTCGTACTACTCAGTGGCCATTCTGTCATGTCCGTCCTTCATTCGGGCATCAGCTTAGCACAGATACATTGACTGTGGTGTAGTCTAGACAAGGTAGTGGCCTCAGTGCCAAATCTTCCCCGCATCTGGCTCTGTAACACACGCGTCAGCGAGGCTCTGAGAACTTAAGCGTCTGTTGACATGACGAATCAAGCGTTGAGTGGATACGTACATACATATCTGCCTGCTGAGCCCGTTTCAGACTGTAACTGCTTTCTGAATTGTTATCGTCTCTAATGATGATGTCTTGAGCATTGAAAGACGTAATCTTAACAAGACATATGTCTTGGACAACAGCCTAATGCACGTATATGATAAATAATCAAGGACGCCGTATTTACTTTGATATAAAAGTAGGACCAGTACCATTTGTAAAATGTAAACATTCATGACCGATAATGTCACACATAATAAAATGCTCCAGTCTCTAAGCGTGATCTAATGGATTGCACATTAAAACCTAACGTTTTAGCTTTTGACCAACATTGTATTAATAAGTGTGTGCATTTGATATCTTTCTTACTGTAATTATGAAAATTTTTTTCAAATCTGTAGTGGCCAGTGCCCAAAACAATATGTAAAATTTTTTGTGGGGAGCATGGGGGCTATGTAAGTAGGCTGTTTAGGTTTTCTTATTGGTAACGCCACGTAGCGCTTTCTATGAAAATTGACTGGCTGTGCTGTGTGCAGTCTGTGGCTAGTTTGCATTGTTGTCTGCCATTGTAATGTTGGTCAGTTAGCTGTTAACAGCGCGTAGCGTTGCGCAGCTGGAGGTGTGCCGCCAGCAGTGGTGGATGTGGGGAGAGAAATGGCGGAGTTTTGAAATTTGTAAGACTGGATGTCTTGAACTGCTATGTATATTATGATTTTTCAACACTATTAAGGTAAATACATTGTTTGTTCTCTATTAAAATCTTTCATTTGCTAACTATGCCTATCAGTAGTTAGTGCCTTCTGTAGTTTGAATCTTTTATTTAGCTGGCAGTAGTGGCGCTCGCTGTATTGCAGTAGTTCGAGTAAAGAAGATTTTTGTAAGTGATTTGTGAAAGGTATAGGTTAATGTTAGTCAGGGCCATTCTTTTGTAGGGATTTTTGAAAGTCAGATTGCGTTGTGCTAAAAATATTGTGTGCCAGTTTAAGCACAGCCATGTACAATTGTTCTAAGGGGACGTTTCACCCTCTGCCAGGCACTTTATTGTGAATAGCAGAATAATCACGTAGATGTAGATGTGGAGTGACGTCACATGTTTTAAATATACCAGCGCTATTAGCCGTTATAGACTGCCATCGTCGCTGTGGTACCCACGGTGGAAGACGGGTACACATCATCTTCAGATGTCGTTCAGTTCCTCGCACTCCTCCTTGCTACTGAAATTCCTGGGGAGCTTTACATTTTCTGTTGCCTTTCTGTATAGCGTTTAGTGGTATCTTCTTGTGGCTGCCCGTACCTGAGTCCTATCAAAATGAATGTGGTCGTCTCCTGCCAGGAAAGCATGCTCCGGAACAGCTGGTTGTCAATCTCCGCTCTTCTTCAATGGCTCATGTGTTCTCTTAGTCGGTTTTGACCGTTCTTTTGTAGTGTCCCCGTACATGTTGTAACTGGACATCCTCTTCTAAAATTCCTCAACAGTAGTTGTCGATACCAGTATTATTTTTCGAATTTTGAACAGGTCAGT
The DNA here is from genome assembly GCF_021461395.2 of Schistocerca americana. Classification (NCBI taxonomy): domain Eukaryota; kingdom Metazoa; phylum Arthropoda; class Insecta; order Orthoptera; family Acrididae; genus Schistocerca; species Schistocerca americana. The sequence goes on along the minus strand of NC_060124.1, from coordinate 414,235,060 downwards.
ATTATCTCAGCTGCTTTTCTAAAAACTTTCATATAATTTTATACATAATATGTTATATTTCAAGCTAAAATTTATGAAAAGGAATTACTTTATTTTCGATGTTAAAATCGATAAGTAATCTGAATGTACAGTTAAAATTACTTTTTTTAGAAACATTTGAAATTGCGAATTATTTGTACACTCACAATTTCTATTATGAATTACGCAATCTGGCACTATTTACTAGGTTTATTTCTGGATTCATTTATGAAATAATAATAGAAATTGACAGAAATTCATTTTTCAAGAAAAACTGTAAACCGTTTGGAATATGGTTATTACCGCAGAGTGAAGTAGTAGTAAGCATGCATGTGATGTGATCAGATTTATTTTTGTATTTTGGGCTAACAACGTTAGTTCAGCTTTTGTTGATGTGAAAATCCTACAACAAAAATTCTCTACAACAATCTTCAAATTTACTTAGAGCAGGTCAACCATGAGAACCTAAAATGTGTGAATTTCAGCTTCAAGAATTAGACCCCGAGACAAGAAGAACTGGAGCCAACACTACACGAAAAGCTTTATTATTATCTTATAATCTTCACTCTTCGGTGGTTTTAATGGTCTTTTTACCTCTGAGAACGAATAACCATTCTTGGGTAATGAACTGTTGAGATATTTTTATTCTGCGTCAAGCAGCTCTGGTTTTTTTACGACGCCTCGTTTATGTTGTGGGTGGTTGTTCGAATTCCATTGTAGGAACGGTCTGTGTGTGTGTGTGTGTGGGTTTCGGTAAACAGTGTGGCACGATCTACCATCTCCTTTTCTGAAAATTAGCGCATCAAGAAATGTATGATTCAAATGGCTCTGAGCATTACGCGACTTAACTTCTGAGGCCATCCGTCGCCTACAACTTAGAACTAATTAAACCTAACTAACCTAAGGACATCAGACACATTCAAGCCCGAGGCAGGATTAGAACCTGCAACCGTAGCGGTGGCTCGGTTCAGACTGTAGCGCCTAGAACCGCACGGCCACTCCGGCCGGCCAAGAAATGTAATCTTTAGCCTATGTTCTCCTCCAAGGTAAACCGGATCTTCGGATTTATGCCTTTCAGATGTTTGAGAAAACCACCTGTTCCACCCTGCCATGCCGTCACAAAACGAACTTCTCATCCACATACCGAAACGAAATATTCGGTTTCTTATTCGCAGTTTCCAGGGCCTGCTCCTTGAATTTTTTCGAAAAGTTCTAAGGAATTGGGTTTAAGGGCCTCTCCATAGCGACACCATCCGTCTGTTCATAGAACTCATCGGTCCTTTTGAAATATGTGGTTGTGAGGAAATATTTAAATAGTTCTACAGTATCGGGGAAAAATCCGATTGAGCTGTTGCAACACTTCATTGAGCAAAACCGTAGTGAATAGCGACACCACATCAAAACTAGTTTATCCTTTGGCTGGACAACTGAGTCGCTTAATTTACTGATAAAAAACGTCTAATTCTTGATATACGAATCCTATCCACCCACGCATGGTGGTGATAATATTTTCAAGGTAATAGAATAGGTTGGCTAACCAACAGTACTCACGATAGGCCTTACAGGAATTTGTTCTTTGTGTACCTTCGGCAATCCATCGAGTCTTGTTGGTAACAAAATAGAATTGAACAGGCTTTTCTGGACTCTCTGTTCGATGGAGGACTTCTTTACCAACCGCTTGAGAGTTGTAAGATCTTTGTCGGTGGGGAATTTACTCAGTTTCCTATTCGTTTGTGGATCTAATAAGTCGTTAATCTTACTCTCTTAGTCAGTCACATTCAAAATAACCGCGCATTTCCCTTGACAGCCGGACGAATGATAACACTATCGTTCAGGCGTTTGAGGGCAAATTTCTCACCCACAATTAAATTATTTTTCGGACGCTTTGCGCGAGACAGTACTCTTACCGCTTCTATACGGGTTTCTTCAGCTGTAACAGTGTCCAAGGTAAGAATGCCTGATCTACACTGGCTAATATTTCTCCCGTGGGCGCTACTGGAGAAACTTCCATCCTTGGCAAGCACAGATCTCTCATCGTCAGATAACGGAAGTCCGCGTGAATTGATAACTGTGCGGGAGCATCTAAACGTTGAATTGCCTGATTAGGTTGCAAATTAACCCAATTCTATTAGACATTGTCGATATACGCTTTCTAACATAATTGTGTAATAGTCTGTTAATTCTGTTCCGGTCACGACTACGCAACTTATTGCTGATAGTAATACTGAGAGACATTAACTGTGGTTGCCGGGTCCCGGCGGGTCTGTTGAATCCACTCTTGGTGTAAAGCCAATTCCGTCCGTTTGAAAATTCGCTGTACCTTGTCCGTTCTGTATAGTCACTTAGTCCTCAAAAACTTCGGAATAACACTAGCCGTTCACGACAACACAGTAATGTGAGGGAGGAGAAAAGCTGAACACTCTTCTTCTTGAGACCTTCCATGCGTGTGGCGAATAGAGCAAGGAAACCCTGCGAACTAAAGCTGATTGACGCAGAATTAAAACATCTCACCAGTGCATTGCTAAAGAATGGTTACGGGGACAAAACATCGGGTTTTAACGTGGAATCTATTCTACCACGCATAATAGCTTGGAACATTTTACTAACTGACAATCGGTGTCACCCAAATCCTACATCAGCAGCCGTTTTCGCTTACAACGTAGATGGTTGTGGGCTAATAATGTCTGGTTCTGATGATAATCTGAAACGTAAATTGTACAGTAAAAGGTGCGTCCACGCCAAAGCATCTTAATAGCATTAGTTCTTGTACATATTGTATATTATCTGTTTTCCCACAGATGATCCCTACTTTTCTCAGAATTTCGAACATTTGGTACCATTTTACATTTCCGAACTATTTTTGCAGGTCGAGAAATCTTGATTTTTCTTCTTGCTTCCATTATCGACCGTAACGTCAGAATTGCCTATCCAGCGCCCTTTCCTATAGTAAAGCCAATCTAGTCGCTATCTAACAGATCCTCAATTTCCTTTTCCATTCTTGTTTGTTTCATTATTGTCAGCAACTTGGATACATGATGTGTTAAGCTGATTGTGCGATAATATCTCGCACTTGCAATCTTCGGAATCGTACAAATGATATTTTTCTGATAGTCAAATGGTATATCACCAGACTCTTACATTCTACACACCAGCCAATAGAAGTCTTGTTACCACTTCCCCAAATAACTTTACAAATTCTAATGGAATGTTATCTATCCCTTCTGCCTTATTCAATCGTAAGTCTTCCGTATTAGATCTAAGTCGACACCTGTCTGTTCTCCGACCACATCAGACAAGTCTTTCCCCTCACAGAGGCCTTCATTGTACTCTTTATCTCTATCCGCTCTCTCCTCTGCCTTTAAGACTGAAGTTCCCGTTGAACTCTTAATGTCACCACCCTTCCTTTTAATTTCCACGTAGGTTATTTTGACTTTTCTATATGCTTAGCCAGTCCCTCCGACAGTAATTTCTTTTTAGATTTCTCCACATTTTTCCTGGAGTCATTTCACCTTAGCTTCCCAGGACTTCCTACTTATTTCATGCCTAAGTGACTTTCATTTCTGCTGTCTTGAACACCCCTAAATATTTCTGTACGTCCTTCTTTCCGGATCAACTGAAGTATTTCTCGTGTCACCCAAGGTTTCTTCGCAGTTTTCTTCTTTGCACCTGCGTTTTCCTTTCCAACTTCTGTGATAGCCGTTCTTAGACATGTCCATTCCCCTTGAACTGAACAGCGTACTGAGCTTCTTCAAATCGCATTCACTAGAGTCTCAGAGATTTTCCAGTGTATTTTCTCATTTCATAGTACATCCGTATCGCACTTCTTTGAGCAAAGATTTCTCCTGACTAACCTCTTAAACTTCAGCCTACTCTTCATCACTAACAAATTGTGATCTGAGTCTGTATCTGCTCCTGGATACGCATTACAGTGTAGTATCTGATTTCGGAATCACTGCTTGACCACGATGTAATCTAACTGAAATATTCCCTAATCTTTCCGCCTTATCCAAGTATACCTCTTCCTGTTGTGATTCTTTACAGAGCATTAGCTGGCTGAAATTTATTGCAGAATTCAATTAATCTTTCGCCTATCTCATTCCTAGGATCAAGCCCATATTCTGCCGTGAATCTTTCATTTACTCCTTCTCCAACAACTGCATTCCAATCCTCCATGACTATTAGATTTTCGTCTCCCTTTACTTACTGAATTACCCATTGAAAACTTCCTCTATCTCTCATCTTCGACTTGCAACGTTGGCATTTATAAGTGAGCAATCGTTATCGATTTTGGTTTTCTGTCGATTCTGAGGAGAACAACCGTATCACTGAACTGGTCACAGTAACTCACCCCTGCCCTACCTTCCTATTCATAACGAATCCTACTTTCGTTATACCAATTTTTGTTGCTGTTCATATTACCCTCTACCCGTGTGAGCAGAAATGCTTGTTTTCATTCCATTTAACTTCACTGACCACAATCTATCTAGGTTGAGCCTTAGCAATTCAGATTTTCTAGTTCCAGTATCATGACGTATACCCTTTTAATCAGAACACTTTGCTCCAGTATTATGGTTACCTCTTGGTTCTTGTACGTATTGTGTATTACTCGTCTTTCCCCGTAGCTTACTCCTATTTTATATTCAGATTATGGAACATCCTATGAAAATGTCTTCAGTTTTCTTCAGTCTTATTTTCATTATAGAGCGCAACGTCAGAGTCGTCTCTCTGGTGCTTTTACCTTTTCCAAAGCCATACTGATCGTCATCTAAAGGATAGTCCATTTTATATTCATTGTTCTGTATTTATTCATTCCAACAACCTGCATGCTTGAGCTGTTAGGTTATTGTGTGATAGTTCTCACACTTACTGCTCTTGCTATCTTTGGAACTGTATAGAAGATGTTTACAGAAAAGCGTAGCCTTCTGTGCTAATGCGTGGACGTCCATAACCTTGAGACCTGGCCGCTCGTGGTAGTCTCGCGATCTCAAGAGTCCTGTCACGGTTCGTGCGTTTCCCCCCCTCAGAGGTTCGAGTTCTTCCTCGGGCATGAGTGTGTGTGTTATCCTTGGCGTAAGTTAGTTTCGGTTTGATTAAGTATTGTATAAGCCTCGGGACCGATGACGTCAGCAATTTGGTCCCATACGAACCTACCACCACCACCACGGTCACCACCACCACCTTGAGGCCTAGTCATGGTGTCGTCATCCTTCAGCCAGTTTCCATAGATGCTTGCGATAGGTACAGGCAAACAACCGATCCGCACTGTCGCTTCAGAAATTCTTGGTCCCACTTTTCGAGACACGGTAATCCTCGCTTTGCCTGTAGATTGCTGCATCCCCAGTTCATGTTACCTTTTGAATGATTCCCCATCCGCCCCTCCTCTGCTTGTATGTTGTCATTACTGCGTGACATGCCTGCAACGCCTCTACGCGGCATTCGGTACCGTATTGGGCAGTGATCATGATAGAGAATGTCAAATCAAACTCCTTTCAGCCGTCTAATTTCCAAACTGTTATTTCATTGGGCTATCTGTTGCGACTGTATATTACTCCATATTTAGGCCTCCTATCCGACTGTTTGATACAGCGATGACTTCAAACATCAAGATGTCTGAAGGGATCACAATATGAAGCAGAAATCTACAGATAACAATCTTTGAATTGTGGCCGCTATTTCGGCGGGAACCGAGGTTGGAATCTTCCTACATGTCGGACAGGGGGCCTGAGATAGCGTAATACATCGCCGAAACTGGCAGCCCAATAAAATAACAGTTTGGAAATTAGAGGGCTGGATGGTGTTTGCATTGACTTCCCGCAAGGGTCTCTGAAAAGATGGACGTACAGAATGATCATGATGTTTTTGCTCATCTGTGTGTTTTCGACGCAGAAGATGCGTAGGAGCAGTGTCAGCTCGTGCAAACTTTAGCCAGTGTGGTCCGTTGTGGTGGTCTATAGGTTTTTCACTTCAAATGATAGTAATCATAAATTAGTTGATTATATTAAATATACGCATAAAACTGATGGTTGAATTTGATACTTCCGCTAAACCCGCTGGGCAGAATAGGTAATTATGATTGTGGAAAGGGCCAAATAGGTTTGGGTCAGTTTTACCTTCTAATTGTAATTTACTGTAATTTAATAACTTTTACAACCAAAGCGGAACATAGCCCGACTTTTACCGAATGCAACTCTTTCATGGCTGAAGGCCTCCAAATAGGAAATCGTAACAAATCAACAAGATAAAAATCCAATTAAGATAGCAATAAGATAACAAAAAATACATCACAGAAAAGTAGATACAACAAACATATGCAAGGTGCAATACCAATGGCTGAAGGCCACAATGGTGTTTCAAAATTTTAAAATACATTACCATAATGTTTTAAAGGCAAAAGGCCGCAATGTTTAAGTTTGAAAGATAAATTTAAGAATTAATTTTGCAAAATTTTTAAGAAAAAAAATAACCATAAGCCTTAAATTTTATGTAGCTGAAAACAGATAATTAAACACCGATGGCATTCAGAAGCTTCCAGGGTGGTCGGTCTGCCCTCGTTCACTTAGGTGAGACAGTTGGTGAGCCCAACTACACTTGATCCGTCGGAACCCTACCAGGGGACAGCCACGGACCAACCGATACCACTACTTGCTTCCTGTCAATCAGTACATGAGAACTCAAACAGAAAAGGCTAAAAATGTGATAATCCACAATGGAGTATGTAGTAGCTATCAAAATTACACACCATGTTGGGCAGTGACAACAGGTGAGGAAAGGACGCTGCGTGAAATTACGTTAGTTGCCAGGGCTGGTAACTGGAACTCTAACGGCCACTAGGCAGAAAATTCCGCTGGTACACTTGACATTGAAACACGGTAATAGAGTTAACTTCACCTTAAAGAACACTGCCTGAATTTACGTCAGTGCCCAGGGAAGGTAATCAGAACACAAGGCAGAAAATTCCACTGGTGCATTCGAATTGTAGTCAACCAAAATAGTTAATTGCACCGCATGGCGGCTAAATTTCAGCAGTTGAAACACTCTGTGTTGCTCACAGGAAAACCTCCCCAACAGCAAAACGACTGAAACGAACCACCACAACATGAATGGACGTGGCTTGGGTAGTTGAAACCACACTTCAACTTTGACGTCCTGGGTCGGTGAACCACGAAGTTCGTAGCGATCCGACAGCTCCACACACGCTCCGACACTGCGCAGGGAGTGCCAGCGGACCCAGCCGACTGTACTGCGCGGAGATAACTTCACTCGTCCGCAACAACCGACCGACTGCCTCAGAATGCAGGCAACATTTAAAATAATTGTTAGTGCTAATAACGGCAAGTACATACACAGCCTGACAAACACTGCACGAAGACCCAACAATAACTAAGCGCACACAAAGACAAATCGGGAGTCGATGCACACACGCACAGGTAACTCATGAACGATAGGCGAGCCAAGACGCGTCGTCCGGCTGGACGACCGACCGATGATCCACCAAGACCGTGGCCCGGATCAAGTGATGCGTGGCGGCAATGGTTGGGCGAGCCATGTCAACCCAGACCTCACTGCTGCTCCAACCCGACTGCATTAGTGCCGCATTGCAACCCCGCCGACTGGCAGGTCCGGACTGCGGTCCAGACACGCTCCAACCGACTGACAGGTCCGAATCGCACTCTTTGCACGTTCCAACTAACTGCATGACAGACGACAACCGGGAAGTATCAGCAGTCAAGCAAAGATACTACGAGAAGGGATATATCGGTACACGGTCACGGTCAGGCAAAACAGCATCTCAGTGACAGTAGTAATTTAAATTAACGTAGTGATGTGGAAGTACGTTAAATACAGGGTGCAAAATACATGATGGAGGGAACACGAGCCGTGCACGGCTCAGAATTCTATAAATAATCATTTAATATTATGCGGAATGAAATAAAATGAAAAAAAATTAGCAACATGAATCGAACCCGAGCCGGCGAACAGCTACTCATAGGCGTGACTAATCGGTCACGAAGCCATTAAGTGCTCCTCAAGAGTTTCTTGAACTCTACGCTTGCACAGTACATCAGACCCATATTCAAAGAAAAATACTGACCTAATTCTATAACCAACGTAGTGTTTATTTCAGTACATGACTGGTTTCTCGAGTGTCACAAAACATCCGTCTTATTTGCATGTCACCTCGAATTCGAAGAGCCCGCATCTCGTGGTTGTGCGGTAGCGTTCTAGCTTCCCACGCCCGGGTTCCTGGGTTCGATTCCCGGCGGGGTCAGGGATTTTCTCTGCCTCGTGATGGCTGGGTGTTGTGTGCTGTCCTTAGGTTAGTTAGGTTTAAGTAGTTCTAAGTTCTAGGGGACTGATGACCATTGCTGTTAAGTCCCATAGTGCTCAGACCCATTTGAACCATTTTTGAATTCGAAGAGAAGTGGTGGAATTTTAGTGTGATTCCTTTCTTGCATTGGAAGAGAAACGGTATAATTCCACTTCAGCATTCACATTGTACTGTAGTACCTTAGCACACGACATCTGGCCGGCACTGCCTACAAGAAATTGAGGCAGATGTTAAGTATCATTCTTTCAGGGTCCAACTGAGAATAGTCAAGTGTACAAAGTTGAAAAGTTGTAATATTAGGTTGATGCGTAAGTTCGTAACGTTTCTGTTTTGCACGTTGGTATTCCGCTTCCTCTGAGTTTATTTATCGACTGTCATTTTTATTTGTGGTTCACTGTTGCTATTTCAATTCACATATTGTAATTTTGTTACTTCTAGATGGTGAGTGGAGCTGCGGACGCTATAAAATGGAGTGCGAAGTGGGGGAAATTGAAACATTTTCCACATACTCTTCTGCCTCAGTTCAGCAGAGGGATGACAGCAGCGGAGACAACCAGAAACATTTGCGCCGGATATGGTGATAATGCCTTTGGACAGAGCACTGAAAGGAAATGCCTTTATCTTTTTACGGATCGTCGTTTCGGTATTAGTGACACTCCACGTTCAGAAGGCGAACGGGATTTGGTGAGGATCGTTTAAACGCATTAATCCACACTTTCATGGAATAGGTAAGGTTCCAAAATCGCGTGTATGAGTGTCGCATGTTCTAAGCCAAGATCACAAAAATCAACGTGTGACCCTATGTGCATCTGCTTGGACATCTTAAGCTGGCTGGTGAACAATGCCGTTCATTTCTATCGCGTATCGTTACTGGTGACGAGAAATGTTACCTATGTGCTAACGCAAGGAAATGGAGGGAGTGGCTGAGCCGTAACAGGGCATCAAATATCTGTACAAATACATAGGAGCATCCACAAAAGATAATGTTATACATCTGATGGAACAACGATGGTATGATGTACTACGAGTTTCTTCTAAGAATTGCAGCCGTCACTGCTGACATTTATTGTCAACAACTGAGATGCAGTCCAAAAGCAACCACCAGGAAGACCAAACGAAGTGATGCTACAGCTAGACGGACAGAAAACACTATACAGGACTTCACATGGGAACTCATTCCGCACCCAATTTATTCACCTGAACTAGCGCCCTCAGGTTTTCAGCGTCTCCGCTCTCCATCGAACATCCATCAAGGGACTTCTTTTCCCTATGAAAATGCGCTCTGAACATGGCTTGACGAGTTCTTCGCCTCAAAACCACGTGAATTCTACAGTCGTGGAAGAGAAAAGTTAGCCCAGCGTTGGTAGAATGTTTGAAATAGTGAAAGAAAAAATATTAATGATGATTGAAGTCTCTGTTATGTGGATAGAGTTGGCTATTTTAAACTTATGAAAAATGGCTTCACACTTAAGCACCAACCCCAAATTTAGGGGCGTTTCTGCTTTTCATAAGGCCTACTCGAGCGAAATATTCTACGAACGTATAGGGGGCAACTACCTGCTTCTATTTGCATAGTTTGAGCCAAAGCCATGAGCCTCGCCCCGGTCCCACCCGCTGTTAGACATGTCTCCTTAACTCTTTAAATCTCGGTTACTACTTACTACTTCAAAGTTCTACTGGAAAAGGGCATCCTTAGCAGATAATCTACAGAAAACCCTTTCATGCTAAATTTACTCATATACCAGCTTTTGTACCGCCGTCAATACCTTTTTGGTTTACAATTTATTATATTAATTTTTTGTATTTAAATTACTTTGTGTAAATACATTTAAATTTTTAATTAATGGTTTAATATTACGAGGAATAAAATAAAATTGCTGCTTGGTGTGGCCGAGCGGGTGTGAGGCGTCATGTCAAGGACTGCGCTGCCCCTCTCGCCGGAGGTTCGAGTCCTCCCTTGGCCATGTGTGTGTGTGTGTGTGTGTGTGTGTGTGTGTGTTTTGATCTTAGCATAGGTTAGTTTAAGTAAGTAGTGTGTAACTCCAGTGACCAATGACCTAAGCAGTTTGGTCCCTTAGTAATTAACACACATTTGAACATTAAAAAAAAAAAAATTGTAGTAGCAGCGGCAATCGAGCCCGAGCCGGTAATCAGACAGGCATTGCGCTTGACTGCTCGGTCACAATGATTTTATAGGTACTGTTGCTGGAGAAACTCTGATATTGTTCGCTTGCACAATACGTTACACGCACTTACAAAGAAAACTACCGACCACGTGCTGTGTGCAACGCAGCAATGAAAGTGTCGGAGGGGATGACGTCACATCATAGCAAGAGCAATTGAAAACAAAAAAACAAACAGCTGCGTAACATCACTGATTTGGTCGTAGCATGGCTAACCGTCAAAAAAATGGTTCAAATGGCTCTGAGCACTATGCGACTTAACTGCTGTGGTCATCAGTCCCCTAGAACTTAGAACTAGTTAAACCTAACTAACCTAAGGACATCACAAACATCCATGCCCGAGGCAGGATTCGAACCTGCGACCGTAGCGGTCTTGGCTAACCGTCATTTCAGCCCTTTATACTGGTTTGTTGTTATCGCAGAGAGAGTGCTACCAAACATGTTTTCATCCGTATTATTCGCGTACCAGCATTCATTAAACAGAACTGACGTAATTTTAATGTCATTTCCAGCTCGCGCTCGAAGCCAATTGACGTAATTTTAGAACGTTTTCAGGCTCCAGTTCGAAGAGAAATGGCATAAATTTTACTGCAATATTCACGGTGTACAGGGTGTATGAAAAGCAGTCATCTGATAAGGCAAGTCTATATATCTGAAACCAACAAACATAATAGAGTTAATTTTGTTTATTAATGGACAGGAAACTCAAAAAGTATCTTTTTCATACCTATGAAAAGGTATTAATTTTTTTTTTTTTTTTGAGTTTCCCGTTCAATACGCCTCCCTTGGGATGCATGGCATATGTCAATGCGGTGTTCAGATTGATCCCACACTGCAACGAAGGTGTCTTGGGTTACAGCTTCCATAGCTGTTGTTATGACATGGCTCAGTTGATTCATTGTTATTGTTAATGGGGCGAAATAAACAGAGTCTTTTATAAACACGGACAAGAAATAATCACATACAGTCAGGTCCGATGACCTTGGAGGCCAGTAATGTAAGACTGAATCATTCAGTCCAGTACATCCTATTCGAGGTCTCTCGAATCAGTCTCCAACTGTGGAAACAGAAAGCTCTCAAGCGTTTCGAGGTATGTTCTTCCTGTACCAGTGTTCTCGGCAAAGAAAAATGGACAATACACCTTTTCCTGTCAAACTGCAAAAAAAAAAAAAAAAAAAAATACATTAAATTTTGGAGCGTCCCTCGCGTTTTTCGTACAACTTCATGTCTTTGTTCCGTATCCCTCATTCACCTTTCCATTTAAATGGAATGTTGTCTCGTCACTAAAAACTAAGAGTGGAAGAAAACTGTCATCCTCCATCTCACCAAGAACGAAATTACAGAGCTCAATACGTATTTTGTCACATTCACGAAGAGCTTGGAGTGGCTGAATTTTGTATGGTTTCATTTATAAACGTCGACGCAACACACGCCAGAGAGTGATCAGGGGCGTGTTGAGCTATCGAGCTGCAAGGTGAATATCCGCGGATTCGTTGTGAAACTATGGCGGATGCGTTCGACGTCTGTGTCAGGCACTCGGGGACGGCCCGGCCATTTGCCTTTACACAAACATCCTGTTTCTCGGAACTGTTCATGCCATCGTCTAATGCTCTGTACTGTAGGAGGATCCATATCGCATGTAGTGCGAAAGACACACTGGACAGTTATTACTGACTTGCACTGCAAAAAATGTGGAAGGCAAAATGCTTTCAGTGGTCCTGATACCAGTTTTACTAGAACTCAGCCGGCCGCGGTGGTCTAGCGGTTCTAGGCGTGCAGTCCGGAACCGCGCGACTGCTACGGTCGCAGGTTCGAATCCTGCCTCGGGCATGGATGTGTGTGATGTCCTTAGGTTAGTTAGGTTTAAGTAGTTCTAAGTTCTAGGGGATTGATGACCACAGATGTTAAGTCCCATAGTGCTCAGAGCCATTTGAACCATTTGAACTAGAACTCAATTGGCGTACACTGCTGCTACCTAGCGGGAACCATGTAAAACTCATTCGTAAAATAATTTACTAATGAATAAACCCTTACGATTAAGACATCTCTTAATTAAAATTATCAACAACTCATTAGTTGATTTATGTGCAACAACTAATATTTCATTTTGATGAAATTTTTGCTCCAACAGTACGTTGTTCATGATCATTTCTCAAATAACATAATAATTATGATTTTTTTTACATCAGATGATTTTTTTATATACTCTGTACTGTAGCACATAAGCACATGATAATCACTCGTCACTGTGGTAAAAGAAATTGAAGCAGTTAAACAGAGACACAAGGTCACTACCAGCTGAGAACAGCCAACAACACTGAGAAGTCCAAATAGTTTGGGAGCTCTCCTCTACCTCCTGTACACAGCAGATATGCCCCCCCTCCCCCCCCCCCCAGTCTCCAGTACACCTCCTGCAGTATCCTAATGACACCGCCTTCCTTGCCCTCGCTCCTACCTTCCAACGGTCCCAGCGCCTTCTCCAGGACGTTTTTGCCGCATGGTGTAGCCAGTGACTGCTGACAATCAATCCTTCCAAAACTCAGGCAATCATCTTAGGTCGTACCGCCCGCTCCTTCCGACTCCTTGATTTCTCCCCCACCCTCACCAACCTTGGCCTCACCATTGACTGTCACCTCACCTGGATCCCTCATCTCCTCTCTATCCAAACTAAAGCCCTCCCAAATTCTGTAAGTCCCTCCAGATCCTCAAGTGCCATGCACTCTGCCTTGCCTTCTGATTACACTTCCTGTCCCCCATGCAGATCCTCTACGACATTCGTTTCCCCCATGTGCTTCTTTTCCTTGAACATATCTGTGTACCCTACATCTCCCACCACCTTGATCCCCCCCCCCCCCATTCCCTGGTTGCTCCTCTCCTCTCCAACCCCTGTGCTCTGTAACACCTTCACCGTTGTCCCCCCTACCCTTCACGTATCCAATCTTCAACTCCTTTCCCAAGATGGCATCTGTCGACTCCCCCTCCCGGATGATGCCCCCCTCTCCCTCCATTTATCCCTCTTGTCGACTCTGATCCTCACCTCCCCATCCCTTCCTCTTCGCCCTTTCCATCCTGTTTTTCCCTGACCTACCCTCTATCTGCATCCCTTCTCTCACCCAAATCCTTTTTGCTCTCCCCTCCACTGCCTTTCCCACACCTTCTCGTGTCTGCCCAGCCGCCCCCCCCCCCCATTTTCTATGTCACCTCCCTCCATCGGCTCTCCCTATTTTCTTTCCTCCTCTCTCCCCCTTTTCCCCCTCATCCGTCCAGGTCCTCCCCCCCCCCCCCCCCCCCCCCCACTCACCATCAGCCACCGTGTCACCTGTATAGTGCTGTTTTAAGTGAGTGTTGACTGTTGTGCGTCCCCTGTCAGTGTTGCAAACAACAACCATACTGTCATTAGTTGTGTTTTTTTATCTCGTGCGCACAGAAACCAGACTGTCGCATTGTTTTTTTTTGTTAATTGTGTCTGTCTACTTATTGTGTGTCTTCATCCGCATCGTCACCGCAGTATTTTTATATTTTAAATTCCACACCTTTCCTCCATTTTACAGATTTTTTACACCGTTTTATCGCCTTTTCTCTTGTTTTTTTTATATTCTCATTATGTTTCTTAACTTTTCTGTAGGCTGCAGAGCAGCATATTACGCTGCTGCCAGCCCCCCCCCTCCCTCTGGGGTGGAATCGAAATGCAATAAAGGAAAAAGAAAATAGTTTCGGAGCGTCTAGCCCGATAGTTTGCTTGGTTACGTGGCGAGCGTGCTCGGGAGAGGTCCCCGCGGATCTGCCGCGCTCCCAGGTGGCGGTGTCCGGCTGCACTGCCGACCGAGGCTGTAATTAATGAGCTCCGAGCCACTTCGCAAATGACGTGCAGGCCGATTTGTTTAATGGATGCGGACAACCTGGCGCTGATAACCGTGGCCCCGCTCTGCTTTATATAACGGCGATCGAGCCGCTTACCGTGCCGCTACCCAGCGGTGCGCGCCGTGTTTTACGTAACGCCCGGCCAGAGGAAAAGCACTAGCGGTGGCCGGGCAGATATTCAGCTGCGTGATATCTGTAAGGCGGTTAAACCTTCTTCCAAAGGAATACGGCTGAGACTACCGTGCATTACTTGCCACCAACATCGTCCGTGACAGTCAATTCGACGTAAGGTCAAAAGATGAGGGAACTTCTAAGAGGAAGTTCTGATCGAGAGGCACCAAAAATGGGTAAAGTTCAGAATGTTTTTGTACAACGATTGTTTTCATTAAAATGGGGACTTTACCACTTCATTGCACACACATTCGTGTATGAAAAAAGAATTATCTCATTACAAATTAAAAATGGTGGCTGCAGGCGTTTCAAAGTACGCACTTCGTGGCACGTTGTGTACGGACTCATCACTATTTCAGAAAGCCATAAAAATAGAAACAATCTTAAGGCTTAAATTAGAGTGAATACTGGAGGCCATCATGATGGTGTTACCTTAAAAGAGAGCAGCTATTTCATAAACATGTCAATTTCTTGGCACGTTTGCTAAGTTCAAATGTTCAAAAAACATTTCAAATTCGAATGCATAAAAGCTCTTGCTAATTTCCCTATTTGTAACTGTCTTTGGCCGGCTGGTGTGGCCGAACGGTTCTAGGCGCTTCAGTCTGGAACCGCGCCACCGCTACGGTCGCAGGTTCGAATCCTGCCTCGGGCATGGATGTGTGTGATGTCCTTAGGTTAGTTAGGTTTACGTAGTTCTACGCTCTAGGGGACCGATGACCTCAGAAGTTAAGTCCCATAATGGTCAAAGCCGTTTAAACCATTTTGCAACTGTCTTTCACTTTAAAAAAACAAAGGAATCGGTTTACCTGTCTATGTTCTAGAGCGCTTTGCGTGCTGAAAAATGTTGTTTCCAGACAAACGCGTGTAAAGTTGGAAAAACAGAAAGAAACGATGTTTCAAATCCTACGGTTACTCTGCCATGCCAGGCCCGTAGGGGCGTCTTTCCTATTTATCAGACATACTGAGGTTCTAAATTTGGAGCTGTATTTTTACATTAGCGAACTCTTTTAACAATAGACGTCCAATGAGCAGTATATTCTGCTACACGTCAAATGCCGGATATTCTGCGGGGTTTCTAGCCGAATAGCCGAACAGCCGAATATTACGCAAAAGTATTCAGCAGGCGCGTTGAGGGAAAACTTTTATCGCCGTGTTTGTTTCTCGCTCGTTTGTTCAAATGATACGTAATCCACTCCCACGCCGCACCGTTCCGCACGCTCAGTTGTTAACTGCACTGCGAGCTTTGTTGATAAGTTCAGTTTGATACATGTCATCAAAACGTAAGCACAATTTATCGTACTCTCTACCTTTTTATTTGTTTAAATGCGAAATTTTGTAAGGTCCAACTAATAATAACCGATTATGGCTTCTACAAGATGGAGATATTTTGAGGACGATGAAAATATTCCGAAAAGTGCTGTGTGTAAATTCCAAATTAAAAATATCTCTTGATGGCAATGGAAACAAGGCGACTACATCAGGACTGATAAATCATTTGAAAAATAAACACAGCGACAAAAGTCATTAGTTGCAACCGACGCTTCCTAAGAGGTGTGAAATCAAGGATCAAGATACAGGTGTAAGTAAAACTTCGACATCAAAAAGGGAATAGAGTCTTGAAGGATGTACTGAGACACCTAGAAATGGGATATTAATGATTGCAAGGCTAAAAAATACTATCATTCAACTACCGAAATGATAACACTCGAAATTAGGCAGAAAATGTAGTAGAAAGACGTGATTTTAGTAGACTGACCAATAGCGTTTTGCCATAGTACAAAGTACCAAGCCACCTTTACTTTTCAAACAAAGTAATTCCAGAAATATATCTTAAGATGTTTGAAACAGTTGAAAGATTATTATCAGAGACTGATTATATCTTCGTGACATAAGACATGTGGACGTACCCGCATAAATTTTTTAAGTATTATCGTGCATTTTATTGATCGAGAATTCAATGTGAAACATGTAGAACTGAGCACCAGGCATTTTGAGGGACAACACACAGTAGAAAACATAGCGATTAGTTTACAGGAAACTGCAAGTTTACAGGATGTCCAGCTAGCAGATATTCTTGTCGTTATTCATGACAATGGATGAAACATACACTACTGGCCATTAAAGTTGCTACACCACGAAGATGACGTACTACAGACGCGATATTTAACCGTGATGCTGTGATATGCAGATGATTAGCTTTTCAGAGCATTCACACAACGTTGGCGCCGGTGCCGACACCTACAACGTGGTGACATGAGGAAAGTTTCCAACCGATTTCTCATACACAAACAGCAGTGGACCTGTGTTGCCTGGTGAAACGTTGTTGTAATGCCTCGTGTAAGGAGGAGAATTGCGTACCATTGCGTTTCCGTCTCTGATAAAGGACGGATTGTAGCCTATCGTGATTGCGATTTATCGTATTGCGACATTGCTGCTCGCCTTGGTCGAGATCCAATGACTGTTAGCAGAGTATGGAGTCGATGGGTTCAGGAGGGTAACACCGAACGCCGTGCTGGATCCCAACGGCCTCGTATCACTAGCAGTCAAGATGACAGGCATCTTATCCGCATGGCGGTAACGGATCGTGCAGCCAAGTCTCGATTCCTGAGTTAACAGATGGGGAAGCTTGCAAGGCAACAACCATCTGCACGAACAGTTCGACGACGTTTGCAGTAGCATCGATTATCAGCTCGGAGACCATGGCTGTGGTTACCCTTGACGCAGCATCACAGACAGGAGCGCCTGCGATGGTGTACTCACCGACGGACCTGGGTGCACGAATGGCAAAACGTCATTTTTTCGGATGAATCCAGGTTCGGTTTACAGCATCATGATGGTCGAATCCGTGTTTGGCGACATCGCGGTGAACGCACGTTGGAAGCGTGTATTCGTCATCGCCATACTGGCGTATCACCCGGCGTGGTCGTATGGGGTGCCATTGGTTACACGTCTCGGTCACCTCTTGGTCGCATTGACGGCACTTTGAACAGTGGACGTTACATTTCAGATGTGTTACCACCCGTGGCTCTACTCTTCATTCGATCCCTGCGAAACCCTACATTTCAGCAGGATAATGCTCGACCGCATGTTGCGGGTCCTGTACGGGCCTTTCACGATACAGAAAATGTTCGACTGCTGCCCTGGCCAGCACATTCTGCAGAACCTCTCACCAATTGAAAACGTCCGGTCAATGGTGGCCTAGCAACTGTCCCGTCACATTACGCCAGTCACTACTCTTGATGAACTGTGGTATCATGTGGAAGCTGCATGGACAGCTGTACCTGTACACGCCATCCAAGCTCTGTTTGACTCAATGCCCAGGCGTATCAAGCCGTTATTACGGCAAGAGCTGGTTGTTCTGGGTACTGATTTCTCAGGATCTATGCACCCAAATTGCGTGAAAATGTAATCACATGTCAGTTCTAGTATAATATATTTGTCAAATGAATACCCGTTTATCATCTGCATTTCTTCTTGGTGTAGTATGGCTCTGAGCACTATGGGACTCCTCAACATCTGTGGTCATAAGTCCCCTAGAACTTAGTACTACTTAAACCTAACTAACCTAAGGACATCACACACATCCATGCCCGAGGCAGGATTCGAACCTGCGACCGTAGCGGTCACGCGGTTCCAGACTGAAGCGATTTTAACCGCACGGCCACACCGGCCGGCCTTGGTGTAGTAATTTTAATGTCCAGTAGTGTAGTAAAAGATATTAGTGAGGCAGAAGCTGCATGGACAGCTGTACCTGTACACGCCATCCAAGCTCTGTTTGACTCAATGCCCAGGCGTATCAAGCCGTTATTACGGCAAGAGCTGGTTGTTCTGGGTACTGATTTCTCAGGATCTATGCACCCAAATTGCGTGAAAATGTAATCACATGTCAGTTCTAGTATAATATATTTGTCAAATGAATACCCGTTTATCATCTGCATTTCTTCTTGGTGTAGTATGGCTCTGAGCACTATGGGACTCCTCAACATCTGTGGTCATAAGTCCCCTAGAACTTAGTACTACTTAAACCTAACTAACCTAAGGACATCACACACATCCATGCCCGAGGCAGGATTCGAACCTGCGACCGTAGCGGTCACGCGGTTCCAGACTGAAGCGATTTTAACCGCACGGCCACACCGGCCGGCCTTGGTGTAGTAATTTTAATGTCCAGTAGTGTAGTAAAAGATATTAGTGAGGCAGAAGCTGCATGGACAGCTGTACCTGTACACGCCATCCAAGCTCTGTTTGACTCAATGCCCAGGCGTATCAAGCCGTTATTACGGCAAGAGCTGGTTGTTCTGGGTACTGATTTCTCAGGATCTATGCACCCAAATTGCGTGAAAATGTAATCACATGTCAGTTCTAGTATAATATATTTGTCAAATGAATACCCGTTTATCATCTGCATTTCTTCTTGGTGTAGTATGGCTCTGAGCACTATGGGACTCAACATCTGTGGTCATAAGTCCCCTAGAACTTAGTACTACTTAAACCTAACTAACCTAAGGACATCACACACATCCATGCCCGAGGCAGGATTCGAACCTGCGACCGTAGCGGTCACGCGGTTCCAGACTGAAGCGATTTTAACCGCACGGCCACACCGGCCGGCCTTGGTGTAGTAATTTTAATGTCCAGTAGTGTAGTAAAAGATATTAGTGAGGCAGATTTGACCTGAGTATGTTGTTTGATTCACATTCTTCAGTTAATTGTTAACGATTGTCTGAAGGCTCAGTCAACCATGACCCTAATGATATCAACATATTTGGGGATGGTAAATTATTTTAATCACTCTGGCACTGCACAGGAAAAATTGCATTCTGTTCAAAAAGATTTGGATGTCCCTCAGCATGAATTGGTGGAAGTTATCAGCAAACGGTCGAATACAACATATTACATGCTTCCAAGGCTAATGGAACAAAATCGGGCTGTTTCACTCTGTTTCACGACGAGTGATGTTGACAAAGAGTCTGCTGCACGATGAGAGATTTTAGACCAAGTTTTGAAATTATTACAGCCATTTTAGAAAATAACAAAAATTACGTTCCGGCTACGCTTGCATTTATGGAATGATTCCGTATGTTGTTAATTAATGCGGTATTACGCTAAAACAAGCACGTAAGGGCTAACACTGAATTTAAGCCCGGTGAGGTTTGTCATACAACAAGGGCTGCGAGAACGATTTGCAGACATCGCGAAAGGTAAAAATTATTGATGGCTACCGATTTAGACACACGCTTTAAATGGAGGTTTACACCAGTCTACTGCAAAGAGAAAAAGTCAGGCAGTATATTTTCAACCATAGCCTAACGATTAACTGTGAAACAAGCAGCGACGATAGCGTGAATTCCCTATTGGGGCTAAAAGAATGAGACCCTAAGAACAGAGCCAAAGGCAGACTATTCACTTATCTTTTATGGATTCCTTCTAAGAGGTGGCTCATACCGAAAGATCGAAAGAAAAAAATGCAGTTGTAACTGAAACACACCTTTATTCAAATATTAAGAACATATCACGTCATGACGATCCATACACGTGACGGCAAGCAAGAAAAGATAAATTTACGTGTTTGGCAAATCTTGCCACAAAACAGTTGTCGGCGCCAGAAAGTAGTGTTTATTCAGATCGTCGTTCTTCTGAAGGTGGGGATGTCTTCAAGAAGAAAAGGAGTAAATTTCTGCATAAAAATGCAGAAAAATTAGTCTTTCTCCACCATTATCTTCCACTTCTAAATTTTAATTATGAGATTCATGTGTCTAGACTTTACTATTTTAAAAATGAGCCAGCGGAATACATAATTTTTTTTTGTATTTGACACCTACCTTTTTGCTAATTTTTGTAATGAGGAAATTGATTAGGTACCTATGGATACTGTAATGATTAAAAGAAAAATACATTATTGTTACAAAATAAATCATAAGTTCATTTTACCATTTATCTGACTACAATGAAACATCTTGCTTAACTATTCAATATTCGGCCGAATAATAACTATAAATTCGGTTTTCGGCAGAATAGGATAAAAGTAGCAGAATAGGCTGAATACCGAATGATAGCCGAATATTTGTTGCAAATCTAGTTATGGCATACTGCACTGCATACGAGTCAGCCATTTGCGTTCATTTCCTGCCGTTCTACGAAAACAAATTATGCCCCTTGATGGTAAATGGTTCAAATGGCTCTGAGCATTATGGGACTCAACTGCTGAGGTCATTAGTCCTCTAGAACTTAGAACTAGTTAAACCTAACTAACCCAAGGACATCACAAACATCCATGCCCGAGGCAGGATTCGAACCTGCGACCGTAGCGGTCTTGCGGTTCCAGACTGCAGCGCCTTTAACCGCACGGCCACTTCGACCGGCTTGACGGTAAAGCGTTCGGTTTTAAGTAGATTGGTATTGGCAGCTTGGAAAGACGATAGTCGAGTATAAATTATTTATTAGACGTGACGTTAAAAGGTGTATTTCGATTGACGTCGACAAATGACTAGTCTCGACACACTTATTTGATCAAACGCTTTAATTTCAACCCTTCCTTGGAAAGTTATTTGAAGAGTCCTCGTGGACGTTGTAAGAGCGGGCCTTTATTTGGGAATTTATTTGCAATCCCATGTCATTCTTAGCCTTTCCTTTTCAAATCTTTTATGAGAAAGTTAATAAATACAAAATATTCAGCACTATTTCTGCTCATCTGTAATGTAAGTACGGTAAAAACTAATAAAAAAAAGTTCCCTCTTACATACTCGATCCCACAACCATTGAATTATCGTTCTGTGCACTTTCACCTGCGCCAATTACGGCCCGTAAACTACGCTAACATAAATGGGTCATGCCCGACGCACATCAGAACTGCCATTAAGCCGAGTTGGTGCTGTTTGTAGGTTTCCGTCCTCTGTAGGAGGCCAGACCGTATCGTTTAGTTGACATGGTTGTGGTTGTTTGTCTTCTTCTCGTGTTGACTGACGCCACTTGGTTTCGCAAGCGTTGCCTGTCCGCTAGTGGCAGCAGCGGCGGTTATAGACATGTAGTAACTCTGGCCATATCTTTGGGCTGACGTGGTTCCTCCGGGCCTTGTCAGTGGGCAGTTTGGTTGGAGAGCTCAGGAGGAGTGCGGTCCGTGGAGTGCGTGAATATGCCGGGACCACTGGCGGCGCGCATGGACTGACGTATCGAAGGCCTCTGGTCACCAGGGTGCACGACCTTGTCGTAAACCGGATCCTGCAAGCTTTGAGTGCCTTGGATTCAAGTAGAGAAACCTCCACCAATATGAGATCTTGCGATTCTGCAGTGACTTGAGTTCGTGTTGCTGCTCGTAGTGTTGCCGAGGCGAAGAGCAGCGAGTGGAGAACTCGGGGAAGGCGGATATGATTAGCTTTCCTGGACTTCTAATTGCTATTTATTGCGTTCAGTTTGCCACTATTTGTTATGTTCAACCAGCGGTATTTTTCCTACCCCGTGGCCCCTTAAGCTCCAGTTACCTGTCCTGGGTGTTAGTGTATGTAACGGCAGTGTACGTTTCCTCGCCTTGCCGCTGCTTTCTGGTGAGACGTGTCGTTTTGATAGCTTCCGTGATTGTAAGTTAGTTGGCGATCCTTCTACTCTGGTGGTAGTGATTCCTTTCTCGTTCCAGGCGCTCTAAGGACAGTATTCTGCGGGCGGAGTCCAGACCGTCGGTTCCGGCGTTGGTGTATTTTTACATCTTTGCATTTGGTTTGTTGGACGTCAGGTAGCCTCAGCAAGATTATCATTAGTCATTCGTTAGACTGCCACTAGTCTGAGTTACCATCTTGTGAAGTGAATGCAACTTTTGGCGCCTATCTCACCGCTCGCAAAAGTGTTTTTTGCCGGACCTACTCAGAGATCGATTCTTGGTGCACCGTCTGTGACTGGCCCTTGTATTTTATTACTGTATTTGCTATTTTATTGTATGTTTCTAAATTTTTATATAATTTCCATCCTTGGTGTTACAGAAGGTTTAAATGATTGTGCTACCAAGTTTACCATCATTTTGTCTCACCTGTTTGGTAATCAGTTGCTTGTCCTTTTAAATTATCCTTTGCTGTTGTATCTGCTGCTTTGCAGTATGTTTTTTTTAAAATTTTTATATAATTGCCATGCTGGGCGTTACAGCAGTTTTAAATGGTTGTTTTACCTAGTTTATCGTCATTTTGTCTCACCCATTTGGTGATCAGCTGCCTATACGTTTAAATTCACCTTTGCTATTGCATTTTTGTTTCACTGTAAGTTTGTTAATTTTTTTTATAATTTCCATTCTTGGCGTTAAAGGACATCAGTCGTGACTGTCGTTACGTGCTTTAAAATTCTAATTGGGATTACATTGGCTTGTTTTTAAATCATTTTGCGTCTGTATTTTGTGCTACTTGGCTAATTTGTAATGCATTGAAAGCACTATTAACTACACAGTTGTTTATTTCTTTGTTAATAACGAGTGATATCTTTATTTGTTGCTGAGTCTGGAATTACCGTTTTATAATAAATTTGTGTAATTGCTAAAGGGAACAAATAGTAACTGATTACGGCCTCGCCCACAATCGTAACCGAATACTGACTTCCTTGACTACCAGGTTTCAGCCATTTATTCCAAACGCTTGTCCATCTGAAGTTCACATTCGTGTCACTTCCAGTTCTGGCCAAGTACTGCATAAGCCATGAACCTGTACAGTGTCGGCGATGACTAGTAGGCGTGGTCCCCTTGGTAGGAAAACACAACTTCTTGTTACGAAAATGCTTTCATTCTGTTTTTCGGCCTTGGATCGCACAAAAGAATACCACAATGGATAAGGACTGCTCAGCCACTCACCAGCAAGTATCTGTTTAAAAAGATAGTGAAACTGTGCTAATGAAATACAGTGATGGAAGTGGAAGTCTTTACTCCATGAAGCACCAGTCGACATGTTTGGACATGTTCATTGTGTAACTGGCATCTGTTCCATTCGGAACAGATGTCCATCAGATACATTGGTATGACGGTAACTCCATCTTCCGTCTGGACTATGGGACTAAAGCTGGTCAATATCTAATAAAACAATAGCAATCGCCGTTATCTAGGTTTTATGTGGGCTACCAGTTTCGACATACGTCATCCTCAGGCCTGCTTCAGCCGATTAACCTTGGTGATACAAAACACAGCAGCACTTTTTAACTGGTCACGTAACGATACGGGCATGCGTGCTTCTTGGACTACTGTGAGTTTCTGACGTCCAAGGAGCACGCATGCCCGAAATAATCGTTACGAGATCAGTTAAAAGTGCTGCTGTATTTTGTAACACCAAGGTTACTCGGTTGAAGCAGGCCTGAAGATGCAGTGTATCGTCGAAGCTGGTAGCCTAAGAATAAAACCTAAATAACGGCGATTGGTATTGTTTTATTGGACATTGGTATGAAGTTAAACATCCACGGGCACCGAGTCCACTCTTGTTTTCGTTATGGCAGGGAGGGAAATTGCCTCTGACTGCCATATTGAAGAATAGATTTCAATGCGTGAAATACGTACTACAACAATTTCTGAAAATCGCTACTTGGCGACTGGGATGAAGATACACTGCGCAGACACATAAATGTGACAGCCTGTCGCAAGAACCTCTATAATCAATATTATGAGTTCTGCAAGGTACTGAGAGGGATGTAGAGCTATGCTGATTCCAGAGCCGCGGCCAACTATGCCAGGTTTCACGACGTTCCATGGCGCGAAGAACCCAAGCAAGGTGAATCCACAGATTCTCGATTGTGTTTTGATTCGGGGAGTCTGGTGGCCAGGGGAATACGGTGAACCCATACTAATACACTATGAGCTGTGTGACATGTTGCGTTGTCCTGTTGGTAGATGCCACTGTGAAACGTCCCCTTAGAAAAATTTCTGAATTACTGTGCTGATAAACCTCTTACATTATTTGCTTTTCAAACAGCTGAGCAAAACTGAACGTACTCAAACATTCACTAAAGTGACACACAATGCTTTTAGCGCAACGCAATCTGACTTTCAGTAATCACTACAAAGAATGGCCCTGACTAACATTAACCTATACCTTTCACAAATCATTTACCTCACAAAAATCTTCGTTACTTGAACTACTGCAATACAGCGAGCGCCACTACTGCCAGCTAAATAAAAGATTCAAACTACTGAAGGCACTAACTACTGATAGGCATAGTTAGCAAATGAAAGATTTTGATAGACAACTAACAATGTATTTACCTTAATAGTGTTGAAAAGTCATAATATACATAGCAGTTCCTGACATCCATTCTTACAAATTTCAGAACTCCGCCATCTCTCTCCCCACATCCACCACTGCGGCTCACCTCCAACTGCGCAACTGTACGTGCTGCTCACATCCAGCTGCCCAACACTACAATGGCAGACCACAATGCAAACTAGCCACAGACTGCACACAGCACAGCCAGTGATTTTCATACAGAGCGCTACGTAACATTGCCAATAAGAAAACATAAACAGCCTACTTACATAGTCTCCATGCTCCCCACAAAAAATTTTACAAATTGTTTTGGGCAGTGGCCAATAATGATTTGATAAAATTTTTCATAATTACAATAACAAAGATATCAAACACACACACCTTATTGATACAATGTTGGTCAAAAACTAAAATTTTCTCACAGTCCATAAAGATAGTCCTGGTCATTCATCACAGTAAAATTGCAGTGTTTTTCTCAAAGTCTGAGCAGTAAAAGAGAATGCACACGGAAGTACTAGATTTCCATGCAGTCTTGAAGAAGTAGTGTTGTCCTTCCAACGGAAAGACAGTGCTGACTCTTGACATGCAGACAGGTAATGGGGCACAATAGAGCAAACCCACATCAGAGTCAGTCCAAGTTTAAGAATATTGGTGGGTAGGTCATCACAGAGCAGTCCCCCTGTAGTCCTGGTAGAGAGTATGGTATTGGTGGGCCACCAGAGGTGCAGACCCACTTCAGTCCTTGTAGAAATAATGGTATTGGTGGGTCATCAAAGGTGCAGACCCACTGTAGTCCTTGTAGAGACGGCCAGCAGCCATCTGTTGCGACTGTGCAGGTGCACAATCACCATCCAAGAGTCTTGCAGAGAGTATAGCAAGTCCATAACCACCACTTGTGCACTCACAAAGTTTTTGGAATTGTCCTTAGAACCAGCAATGCTGTTATCCAGTCCCTTGCTGAATTATTAACACATGTGCAAACACTAACAGTCCCTACTCTCACATATTGTCCATATACTATGACCAACAGAAACGTGTGCAGTGAAATGGAACTCACAAGTTAATAATATTACAATTCTATAACAAAAGAATACAATTATAAAGGTACAAAACACATCCTTAAAGAACATAACAATACAGATAACATTTGTAGTACAAGCTTTACAAAAGAATCGAAGTAACATATACATCAGTGTTACAGGAATTATGACATGATTACATACATAAAAGATCAGAATAACTTTCGAAATATCAACTTCACACATGAGCATTAAAACAGAACAGAATAAATAATGTCTAAACATATTTACAAAGAAAATAACGTATTATCAGAAAAATTCTACAATATAAATCTTATTAGCTAAACACATAAAGACAGGAAAAAGACAAATACGCAAGAGTACACAAACACATAGTGGGTTTACACAAGGAAAGGACAGGGTTTGTTTTACTGCAGTATTTTGCAGACAAAACTTTCTTTACTTCTTGGAGATCTGCCTTCGTTCTTCATTATTTCCAAAAAGTCCTGTCCTAACATGCTTTCTGTATTTTGTTCACGTCCTCTTTCAAAAATAGTTTTTCTCCACTGTACACTACTTTTTTTTGCCAAACCATTTTCTTATAGCTTCTCAATGCATTTCTTCCAATTTATCATAGTTAGTTTCTTATATAGTCTACCCCCTCGTAAGCTAACTTAAATCTACTGAGCTCAGATGCTAAACTGAGGGACGAGGCGATGCAGCAGCACAAAACAATTAACACGAACAGCAATGACAAAAAAATGGAAACTGTCAAAGCAAGCTACAGTAAATCTAAATTACCAAGCAATGCAACATTACAACTAATATGAGCCAATGTGCATCAACAAGAAAAATAAATCAGTAGTAAAACTAGCTTAACAGAGTAATACAAAGTGAAATTTAGTAGCACTATGCCTGGCAAACAGCAGCAGCAAATGCAATAGCTTATATCTAAACATGGCATAGCTCAAGCAGAAAAAATATTACATTAAAAATGGCCATTTTTAATACCTATGTCACATCTTAACACTAGAGTGATGCATCACAATTTATTCTACAAAAGAAATTACCAAGTACTTGAAAAGAAAATTATATATGCAGTTATTATTATTGGTCCCTTCTTACTGTTCTTTCCATTCCAAGAGCTCCTTTTTCGAAGAATGTGTATCATAAAATAATTATTTAATAGATCTGTTGACAGAAAGTGTTCACATTGGCAGATGCATTTATTTTATAAAACCAATGCTGCAACACACCTGGAAAACAGATATCAAATAAAATAAGCAACTTTGTACAAAGTGAAGCATAAAAATATCATTCAGTAGTCATGAAGCATTTCATAAGTTAGTAGAAATTCTCTCAATTCTCGTCGAAAGACACTTGTCATAATCAGGTGTGCAGATGTAAGTATCTTTCTAAGTAATGAGCGTGTCGTATTTGCGATGCTTTCTCTAAAGGAATGTCAATGGCGAGGATAATGGCCTCTTTTTTTCTCCACCTAATGGATTTCTTTTGTCAAACGACTACCTCTCAGCTGGGCACCCAAAACGCATTATGTCAGGGTCACTTACCTTTCTTACTAAAATATTTACGACAGCAGTTTCTGCTACAGTGACAGTCTCATATAAAAATTTCACAGGTCGAGAATTTGATTTAAAAATGTGTAGAAACAAAATCCTGTAAATATAACAGTGTCCAAAATATTTTCGCTGGCATTGTGATACATTCACACATATACACACATTTCATAACTCTTAAAGTACGATTCTTGGTTTCCAACAACCTTTTTCACAAACCAGAGTCCCTAACCACTACTCATTATTCCTTACCTTATTACACAATACATATTCGTCGACACTTCTTCAATATTTCATCATGACAGATATGTAGCATAATCAAATAACTCATATAGCATAAGTTTATTAATCATAAACATATCTCAGCAGCGTAATACACATCGTCGTCGTAATAATAACATCATAACACCTCAGTCAAATCTCAAAAACGTCGTAGCTTTCTGCAATAATTTCAAAACCTAAAGCAAATTCTCTGCTCATTTCAATAGTGTCATCTACCTCAAACGTACTTTAAAAATCATGATCCCATACCAAATATATCATTCAAAGCTCTCATAGTAGCACAATGGTTCCGAAAAAATATGAACAGTTCACAAAGTACAGACAAAATACAATTTCATAAGTGTGAAGTTATCCAACTGTGTAACTGCGTAAACATGTGTCACTGATGTAGTAAAAAAAATGGTTACCTCTCAGTTAAATGATCAGATAGCTGTGTAATTTGTGTGTTAGAGAAATATGGTACCAATGTGTAAAGTTGTATAAGCAAATATCATATTAGCTAGGGCTCCTTGTGCTTGCCAAACACATGGTACACAAAGTAAGCGTGTACCCCCCCCGAGGATTCATGTAACTATACCCTCAGGTGTTACAGATTACAGCAATGGAATGAAATGTATCACGGAAAACCTTTGTATCATTGTACTTAAAATATCTTTAAAAATAAATGATTTAAGTACAAAATTAATCACTCAAATATGTGTACTGTAGCGCTATACTGTGCGTCTTGTTGTGAGATAATCTCTGTCGAAGTGTCGTAGTTATCATCCTCCGAAAGCTAAGTTCTGCAGAAGCCAATGTACTTACCTCATGATAAACAAAAGTGAAATGCTTTGCGTATAGATATTGTAGTTATTATGCTTATTGCCGTGATGAAGAAAGTACTGTGCTGTAAGGCATTGTTGTGCTACGGAAAAGGCAGTCTCTTTGTAGCTATACCAAAAAAGTTACTACTAAAACATGTTTTACTATCTAGAACAATACAGAAAAACTGTGCAGATATAAAACAGAAACACTGCAAAACCAACATTGTAAATTGTCAGTCATTAGTAGCGTTGTCATAAAATCGTGTAGCTGTCACATAAACTAACCACTGTGTCATCTGGTATCTCACTGAAAGTACTTTAAATCCAGAATTTATTTTCAAGTAAACCAAAATGTAGCATTAAAATCTCATTAGCAGTACCAGTATACGTTCTAAGTATGTAAGCCTTATAGTCGTTATGTAATCGTGCAGCTAACAAGCAAGAATGTACACACACAATAACACTGTGACGTCTGTTCACTATAACAATGCATTCGTAATTTCTGTTTAAATAAGATCTCTTGGTTCTTGATTGGATATTTAACTTCAAACATTGTTGCGTGGTAACAGTTTCTAAGTCTGACAATGCATACTAGAAATGTGAAGTGAAAAGTTTTATGGCAAAGACAAAGTTAAAAAGCAGATTATCTTTCAATAAACGGTTTTACATGTGAAATGTGGTGTAAACCTTTACTCTTCCTAGAATGCAAAGCTCGAGCTTCAACGGAATTATCCTGTCGTATACGTCGGTAAAGAATACTGGAATTTTTCTCAGGGTTAGC
The DNA here is from genome assembly GCF_021461395.2 of Schistocerca americana. Taxonomy (NCBI): domain Eukaryota; kingdom Metazoa; phylum Arthropoda; class Insecta; order Orthoptera; family Acrididae; genus Schistocerca; species Schistocerca americana. Next base: position 414,205,819 of record NC_060124.1, on the reverse strand, counting down.
GTCTATGTAATTTTTCCCTGAGCCAGCCGGCGCACGTGGCTACCTGCGGTGCGAGTCATTGTCTGTTTCTTTGTTGGCGCGCGTCGTTACTGGGATTAGGAGACCTAACTTCTACAAATTCACCTTGTCGAGAGTGCCCTGCTCTGTTTGAATCTCGCCAGTTCTGATGCAATTCAGGTCTGTCGTTACGATTATATCGTCTGTCGTCATGTCGGTAGTTCCTGTAGTTTATTTCTTGTCGGTTAAGTGGTGGAGAATTTCTCCCTGAATCGTAACTGCGCGCTGGACCGTTGCGTTTAATATTCTGTCTCCCGTAATAATAATTGTTTGGTTCCCATATTGTCTATTTCTCAGATTGTCTCTGTGATAGTCACTACCGCGGAGAGGTGATCTTTCCCTGTAATTATTACTACTCTGCCAACGATTGTCATAGGGGTAGTGTCTGTTTTGGTCACGATTTGTGTTGTGAGAATAGCCTTGTCGTGTCCAGTTATTATTTCTTTCATCGCGGAATTGTGACTGATGTGACCTGTAATTGTTGTGTTCCTGTTTTCGCGTTCCGTGATTGTCAGTGTCGATTTCTAATTCTTGTAAGAATTCCTGAAAAGCTTCAGTGTCGTCTTTGCAACGTCCTGCCAAAATAATATGTTGTAAATGTTCAGGTAATTTGATTAAGCAAATGCGGAAGAGTTCTGAGGGACTGTACGGGTTTGACAGGTACTGATTCTTGTGCAACATGTCTTCAAAATATTTCACAAGACTGGAAAATTCAGATTGTTGGAAATGTTTCATCATTATGATGCTATGTTTTACTCGGTCTTGTGTAGTTTGAGACCAATATGCTGAGAGGAAGGCATGGTAGAATTCTCCTTCACTGGGACAGTCGTGAATGACTAATCGCATTCTTACAACTAGTTCATTCTCTAAATATCCACACATAAATTCTAATCTGTGCTCTAATGACCAGTTGGGAGGAAAACAATGAGAGAATTCATGGAGCCACACTTGTGGATTAATGTCGTTGCCAGAATTCTTATACGTTTTAAATTTACGTGTGGTAATGAACAGCTTATAGCCAAAATCATCATGTTGGCGAGTCGCATATCGGTCATTGTTACGTCGTTTCGGCGGTTCCATTTCAAAATTCGTTGCACCTTGCCAATTTCTTTCATAATTTCCGAAATGCGCTGTGTTATTATTTTGTGGCTGTTCCGTATTTCTATGTCCCTCTTCCCGTATTGGAGCGCGAGTGTCCTCTGAAATACGTAATTCTTGTATTACCTGTGTCAGCTGATCTTGTACTTCCCGGATTTCTCTTTGGGGTTGCGTACTAATTTGATTCTGATTTTGTTTGAATTTCCTTTTTTTTTCGCACTCTTCTGTGTCATTAAAGACTACCGGTTTTGTGTCATTCAGATTATCATCTACCTTCGTAGATAAATTATTTAGCTGATCCGAAAGTTCAACTACTTTCTCTGATAATGAACTAATTTTCTCCATGTGTCCTTTAAGTTTTCCTGAGTTTTTGCAAGTTACGTAACCGAATCGGTAGATGCAACTGAGTCAATTTTAGCTTGCAAGGTCTCAGGATTTTCATGATCAATAGTTTGCAGTTCTTTTATGGCTGCTTCGTGATTCTGTAATGCATTAGTTAATTAATTACACGGCGGCGCTAGCACACTGCTTTCATCTTCACTGTCATTTCTCAGTCTACTTTGGAGCCTAGTATTACGTTTTTCACACGCCATTATTGTCACAATATTTCACACGACAACACAGAAAAGCACAATTTGAAGAGCAAAACAAGAAAACACATTAACATAACATTGAAAATAATATCTCGTTAACTGCAAGCGCAGCTGCGAAATACTTGGTACAAATCTACATGCATGCCACAACTATTTTACTGTACAAGAATGAAAACTACATATACAAAGGAAATTCTCTCTATGATCACGCGCTAGCAATAAACAAAAGCTACACTAATTACACAAACTACAAGAAAAAAATCAGAAGATTCGAGTGAGGTATCCTCGGGTAAGGGTCGACATATGAAACGTCCCCTTAGAAAAATTTCTGAATTACTGTGCTGATAAACCTCTTACATTATTTGCTTTTCAAACAGCTGAGCAAAACTGAACGTACTCAAACATTCACTAAAGTGACACACAATGCTTTTAGCGCAACGCAATCTGACTTTCAGTAATCGCTACAAAGAATGGCCCTGACTAACATTAACCTATACCTTTCGCAAATCACTTACCTCACAAAAATCTTCGTTACTCGAACTATTGCAATACAGTGAGCGCCATTACTGCCAGCTACATAAAAGATTCAAACTACTGAAGGCACTAACTACTGATAGGCATAGTTAGCAAATGAAAGATTTTGATAGACAACTAACAATGTATTTACCTTAATAGTGTTGAAAAGTCATAATAAACATAGCAGTTCCTGACATCCATTCTTACAAATTTCAAAACTCCGCCATCTCTCTCCCCACATCCACCACTGCTGGCGGCTCACCTCCAACTGCGCAACTCTACGCGCTGTTCACATCCAGCTGCCCAACACTACAATAGCAGACAACAGTGCAAACTAGCCACAGACTGCACACAGCACAGCCAGTGATTTTCATACAGAGCGCTACGTAACGTTGCCAATAAGAAAAACATAAACAGCCTACTTACAACTGTGCCGAGGAAAAACAAAGTAAATTTATGGTTAGATATGGCCCCAAGGATGCATAACTTTGTTGATACATTGCGCTTCTAGAATGACTAAATGGCACAGGAAATGCCACGAAAACATTCGCCAGATCATAACGCTCACTCCTTGTTGCAGCGTGTTGGCATTCATCTTTCTGTTTTCCAAAGCAGGAAATTGTGCTCATTCTTTTTCTTCCCTACCTAGGGCGCATCATTTACACATGGCTCCGTCTAAGATCCTCCAGTTCGGCAACACCCTTCATCTGAACCAGAGCCATTGATGAGCACATAAAACACACTTGTATCAGAGAACCTGTGATGGAGTGCTGTGCACCTTCCTGCAGGCAACCACCTGACACAATTGCAGCTCCAAATTCGCTCTAGCAGTGTTTACACCAGTAACCATAGCCTGCCTTCATGCGCTTAGGACTCCATCACGGCTTCTCCTTGTACAGGTTCATTTCTAAAGTTCTCTACTGAGATGGGCCGATGGCAGCGACAGTGTTGTCGAAAGGATGGTCTTAGAAGTAAATTCGGGTATGTATCAATGTCCTCTTCTCCGTGATCACACCCCACGAGTGTGCGAATCAGGAGAACTGAAAAAGCGTAAGCAGAATTTGCTGCTTCGGATCACGTTCAAATTTCGTCGAATGGTTTTGAAAAGTCCCTAGTGGTTCCACCCTCAACACCTGAGCAAACATTACTGTCACACTGCACTCCAAAGGAGTGCGATCACTTTCTTTAGAGAAAAGGTTGAATTGTACGGAGTATGTCAGTAGCATCAAGGGTTTTCAAGAATGTCGTCCTGATGCTGATCGCAATACGAACTGCCATTTTCGAATGCAAAGTTTGAGGGAATCAAAGTCACAAAGAAATGGGTGGTTTCATTGACGCCCTTTGCGCCAACCCCTAAAGCCTTCTCGTTGTCACGAGAAGCGGTGGTGTGTCTGAAATGTTTTCCTCGGCCATTCACAAGAAAATACCACTGGATGACGCAGTTCGAACCTCCATCATAGATGCGTCAACAGAAGGGGTGAAATACGGGTAGGAGAGAATGTGACAAATCGGCGGCAGCGTCGGGAAGAATTAGGATGACATTTGGTGTCAATGTGGCATCGTTAAACGATCTTACACCTCCTATGAACTTCAGAGCTCTAGCCTTTTTCTCGTATGTGTCGCCACCTTGCTGTCTGAAGCGTAGCACAGCCCGATGGTGATGTCACAGAGCGTTCCGTTTTTGCACCTTTACAGAGGAAGCTGGTAGGCCTACAAACCAATTTTTCACACTTATATGTCGCTATGGAAGACAGTTTCGGAGTTCTGAATAAGTGAATCTTTGATTTATTGCGCAGTGTAAGAATTAACAGGGGAAGGGATCCCTGATTGGAAAATAAATTAGAGAAGCAGGCATGGGGAAAGAGGAAATGTATGTCGTAGGTTGGATGCGATCTTTGTCAGTCTACGCACTTGTGAATCTGGTCTGAGAAGGTATCTTGCTGTTTACCCACTGAAGAGGCTAGGGCTGGGTGTCGCAGACTTTTGTCACTCCGTACTACTTTACATCTTTTAAAAATTCGGGTGAACCACCATCGCTTGTTCATTTTGTGATGAACCTCGTGGACAGGCGGAGAGGGGGGTGGGGGGGGGGGGGGGAGAGAACGACTGCCGCAGGGGTGAGAAACAACTTCCGCCATCTAGCTCAGTGCTGACAACGTCCAACACAATTTTTGTGTCGTGTCGATCAACAACTGAATACGGTGCAATAGTGACACAAGTAATAAGGATTCATGGAAGTACATTTTCTTGGGTAGTTCATGTTCACTGTCGGTACTTATTTTTAGCTAATAATATGATAATAAATTAAGCTGGTTTGATATAAACATTCAGTGAATCAGAGAGGAATGGTATGAGTATTTTAAATATATTATCAAACACTTATAGTAGCTGTTCGGTGTTGGTTTAGGTGTTTTACTGCTTTCTTGCAAGTATGAAAGTAGTGCCTTAAAAATCGCTCCATGGTTAAAACACTATCACGTTTACGTCACACAGTCAGCTTTAACATCATATCACAATTATAGAAGTAAAGAATACCTACACTCCTGATCCAGACTTAGCTTTCTTCATACCACGATTCCATTTAACGTAACACCCAACAATTCAACAATAACAGTAATAAACCATTCACTGCGTGACGACTACAACAGCTCCATATATTAGCACACCGCAGCGGTTCTAAAGAGGCACGAAAATTTGCATAACCACCGTCGAGAGCACATAGAAATATCGCCAAAGTTAAAACAAAATTTATCATTTTCGGTGAAGACAGCGGCGACTAATGTTGCAAGGTGGGAGGGGGGGGGGGGGGAATGGGGGGGCGCACGGTACAGTCCCACTTTGTTGTGTCTTGTGCGCAATCCGAAACAAACATTTTGCGGTGAATCCATTTTCCTTAAAATAAGCCGCGTGGGGTAGCAATGTAGCCTAGGCACGGTTCGCGCGGCTACCCCCATCGGGGGTTAGAGTCATCCCTCGAGCACGGGTGTGTGTGTGTTGTCCTTAGCGTAGGTTGGTTTGAGTTACATTAAGTAGTGTTTAAGCTTAGCGACCGATGACCTCAGCAGTTTTGTCCCATAAGATCTAACCACAAATTTCCAAATTTTCTTTAACATTATTCAGATACTACTTTTATCAGTTTTCTCGTTAGATTTTACTTTAAAAATAGAGTACGTAAGACAAATAATTTTACTTACATCAGCATCTATTTTGTTTACTTGTTCGTGTACCACATGAACTGTCCTTGCACACTATTAGTGCAGTGGTACGCATACTACCGTTGGGAACCCCTGCCTAGCCTAGAGTACCACGGCAATCGTTATCAACTTCGATGTTCCGTTCAGATGCAGGAGTGATGCCAAAACAAATCTAGCTCGTTTAGTAGCGCAAGAAACAATTTCCCGTTTATTTTGGCTATCCACGCTGCGCGCAGCCTCAACGTGGGCGGTCTGGCGGAAAGAGAAGAAGTACCGGTACAGCCCAGCCTAGCGCGGTCCGGGCTGCCAGCGGCCGCTCGAGGAGTTTCCAGTTCCACGTCCGATGGTAATCGCGGCGCCCCGGAGACCAAGTTTGCAGGGCCGCCTCAGTTTGAGAAATAAATACGCGGCCGAGCCGGCAGCCGAGAGGAAACTGCTGCTGAATTTCTTCCCGGCTTTGAATTCCGCCGTACCTCAAGCTACTACAGTGTACTCTCCAAGCCCATTGTGTGTGTGTGTGTGTGTGTGTGTGTGTGTGTGTGTGTGTGTGTCTGTGTCTGTGTCTGTGTGTGTGTGTGTGTGTGTGTGTGTGTGTGTACAGGAGAAGAAGGAAAATATACAAGGAGAAAAGGAGGAACAAGCGAAGAGTGAGAAAGAAATATGTGAAAACTTAACTTCAGGATGACAGTCGAGAAAGATGTATGGCTTTAGTAAGACGCGTAGGTGGGTATTCTTCATTGCGCGACGAATATGAAGAATCTATCTGTCGCCCAAAAGGTATGTCAGTGATTCAGGCAGGTAGGAAGACAGATTACGGTTTAATGGATGTTAAGATGAACAGACACGAAAGGGTAGCTAAAATGGTGAAATATCTAAAAGGAGTGAAGGGCGTGTTCATGACACGTGACGCCTGTGAAATAATCAGCCTGCAGTATATAGCATAACATCGTGTGTAGGTGTCAATTCTTTTAACAGAAATTATTCAACCCTATTAGTACAACGATTTTCCATAACGTGCATTACCAAGGACGGTGAGGCGGAAACTTTATGGTAAACCGAAAAAAAAAATTTCTTATTTGTTTTTAACTTACATCAACAACATACCTCTTAGGCACCCTGATGTGTGAGGTCGAGAACCTGAAAACATCTTTTAGCACACTTTTAACGCTCTCGACACATTTTCAGTAACATTTACTACCAACTTTATGATGACCGAAAAAAAACTAATTATTATTTAAAGACATTGGTTTGTAAGTGAGGTCCTGATCCAAAAGAAACGTGTACTAGCAACTTTATGCTGACCGAAAGATATGTTAGTTTCAAATTACTATTTAAAAACATTAGTTTCTGAGGTCCTGAGCCTAGGATGTGGAATACGATATACACTGGAATGGTGTCTAGTGTCATCTGTTCCTACGTTTTTGGTTGTACTTTATTACCAACCTTACGTTGACCAAAATAATTTTACGCACAAGGTACTGTTCAAAGAGATTGTTTTCTAAGTTCAAATGCCTCGAAGCACTACGGGACCATCGGAGGCCATCAGTCCCCTAGACTTAGAACTACTTAAACCTAACTAACCTAAGCACAACACTCACATCGATGCCAGAGGCAGGATTCCAACCTGCGACCGTAGCAGCAGCGCGGTTCCGGACTGAAGCGCCTAGAACCGCTTGGCCACAACGACCGGCTATTTTGTAAGTGAGAGCCTAAACCCGAAAATACCGAATTTCACTAGGACAGTCACAACTATACCTACTTTTCTAGTTCCACTGAATGAGTATTAGAAATTAAGCAAGTTGATAGAAGGAAATGGACTTCCTTAAAAGAATCATGGAAGAATGCGCTAGACGTTCTATGACAGTAGCGCTTCTCCGAGGAGTGTAAATCTCCTTATGAACGTTTACTGCAATTGCGACTTACTTTGGTTGGTAGACTGAGCGAATACTGACGTGTATGCTATCAGCAATTTGTACTATTATTGATAATAATTAGGGCTTGTATTCATTTAAAGCCAATTTTTCGATACGAATAGTATCCCGTTAGTGTTATCTCCATTTACAGCAGTGTAATGTTTTCATGAAAATAGAACACCCAAAGTTATAGGTAAAGAGGAATTTTTATTTATCCAAAAGTGACAACCGGAGTGTGTGCAATGAGTACTGAGATAGGATTTTCGGACATTGATTTCTGGATCTTTCCTGGAGAGTCTCGTAGCACGTGTGCTTCATCGAGAGAATTAACAACCCGTTGATATTTTGTGGAAATCTACGTATCCGGCTAGGAAATTCAGGAGTCAACTGAGTACTGCAATTGTACTGGTACAGGCGCCGAAGATTCAATGTGTTAGAGTAAACACAACATTATCTCTCAAGTAGTCCTCCATTACTGAACGGAACTGCATATAACTGGCGAGATCTTCGCAGATCAGCGTAGCGACTTCTGGATATACTCTGAAAAAATGTAGTCTATTCAAAATCCACTGAAATCACGGCATTTTCAGTTAATTAAATGAACAATAGGTAAATAAGAGGAGAGTTAAATAAACTAGGACTTTCATAATTGCGTAGGCTTCCGCGTTGATATTGAAGTTCTCTGAGTATTGTGGCGCGTCGCAATGAAAAAACTCTACTGCGGTATCCAACGTTTCGACCATGGCTACAGTGGGTCTCTTCTAGGTCTACTGATGCATTTTAGCTATGAGGAGTCGCTAATATTTTGTCACTGCCGCTCACTGAGAATGACGTTACGTCATAATTTAGAAAGGTCGTTGTTGTGATTGGATTTGCACGTAATGAATTAATAATAATAATAATAATCACAGTAATAATAACAGAAATAGTAACAATAGTACTAACTAAATCAAAATATTGTAATAGATGCTCAAATTCAATTTCTTAAATAAAACCCAACGAAGTGGCGTAATTCATGTAGTTTACGGACTTACAAGTAATAAGACTTTTTAACTTGGTCTGGACAAAAGGGTACTAGCACAAACAGGCAGCCTGGGTGGCTGACTAGAGGGATAAGAACATCTTGTAGAACAAAGTGGCAATTATATCAAAACGTTAGAAACAGTCAAAATCTAAATGCAGCAGCCCATTACAAACAGTATTGTAAGGTGCTTAAAAACGTTATTAGTAAGGCATAAAGTATGTGGTATGCAGATAGAATAGCTAAGTCTCAGGATAAAATTAAAACCATATGGTCAGTCGTAAAGGAAGTTGCTGGTCTCCAGAGACAGGTCGAGGATATAGAATCAGTGCGTAGTGGGAATGTCCGTATTACTGATAAGTCGCTTATATGTACAGTATTTAATGATCACTTTCTGAATATAGCTGGTGAACTAAATAGAAACCTAGTCCCAACAGGTAACCATATAGCGCTCTTAGAAAAAAGTGTTCCGAGACTGTTACCTGAAATGCTCCTCCATGATACTGACAAGAAGGAGATTGAGTTAATAATTAAATCACTAAAGACCAAGAACTCTCATGGATATGACGGGGCATCTAGCAGAATACTCAAGTATTGTTCTATGTATGTTAGCCCAGTTCTCAGCCATGTCTGTAACTTTTCCTTTAGGAGTGGTCGGTTTCCTGACCGATTAAAGTACTCGGTAGTGAAGCCACTTTATAAGAAGGGAGGCAATGATAATGTTGACAATTTTAGACCTATTTCTATGCCATCGGTGTTTGCTAAAGTTATCGAGTAGGTTGTATATACAAGGTTACTGGAGCATTTAAATTCACATAATTTGCTGTCAAATGTTCAGTTTGGTTTTAGAAATTGTTTAACAACTGAAAATGCTATATTCTCTTTTCTCTGTGAGGTCTTGGACGGATTAAATTAAAGGTAGCGAACGCTAGGTGTTTTCTTTGATTTAACGAAGGCTGTTGACTGTGTTGACAACAAAATATTACTGCAGATGTTGGACCATTATGGAGTAAGGGGAGTAGCTTACAATTGGTTCGCCCCTTACTTTAAGGACAGAAAGCAGAGGGTAATTCTCCGCAATATCGAGAGTGGTAGTGATGTTCAGTCCCAATGGGGCATTGTTAAGTGGAGCGTTCCCCAAGGGTCGGTGCTGGGGCCACTGCTGTTTCTTATTTATATAAATGATATGCCTTCTAGTATTACAGGTGATTCAAAAATATTTCTGTTTGCTGATGACACCAGCTTGATAGTGAAGGATCTTGTGTGTAATATTGAAAGAGTAACAAATAATGTAGTTCATGAAATAAGTTCGTGGCTTGTGGAAAATAATTTGATGCTAAATCACAATAAGACCAAGTTTTTACAGTTTCTAACTCACAATACAACAAGAACCGATATTTTGGTCAAACAGAATAGGTATATTATAAGCGAGACGGAACAGTTCAAGTTCCTAGGCGTTCGGATAGATAGTAAGCTGTTGTGGAAAGCCCATGTCCAGGATCTTGTTCAGAAGCTAAATGCTGCTTTATTTACCATTAGAACAGTATCTGAAATAAGTGACACTTCAACACGAAAAGTAGTCTACTTCGCATATTTTCATACGCTTATGTCGTATGGTATTATTTTTTGGGGTAATTCGTCTGATTCAAAAAGGGTATTTTTGGCTCAAAAATTGGCTGTTCGAGCTATATGTGGTGTAAGTTCGAGAACCTCTTGTCGACCCCTATTCAAAAATCTGGGAATTCTGACATTGCCCTCACAGTATATATTTTCTTTAACGTCGTTTGTTGTTAGCACTATTAGCCTATTCCCAAGAGTTGGCAGCTGTCACTCAGTTAATACTAGGCAGAAATCAAATCTGCATGTGGAATGCACTTCCTTGACTCTTGCGCAGAAAGGAGTGCAGTATTCTGCTGCATCCATTTTCAATAAGCTACCACAAAAACTCAAAAATCTTAGCAGTAGCCCAAACTCTTTTAAGTCTAAACTGAAGAGTTTTACACATGTACAGTGACTCACTGTGAACATTATACAGCAAAAGGGAAAGTTACTGCTTCAAGAGAAAATTTCTATGTCCATTGCGATTATTGTGCATTTGATGATCATTAAAACGCCATTGGTATGTAGCCTCCTTTCAGTACTTAACATAAATTGCTACAGCTCAATAAATTTCTACAAACACGTGCGTCGCACATCCGATGGAACACCTCTAGCCATAGATGTTGCGCTGAGACTTGGCAGTGTGCCAGTAACGTTTCACTGGATTATCTGAAGTGACGACCAGTTAGAGCTGGGTTGGCGTAAGCTTAAAAGGGTTAGTTTTGCCTCAAACAGTCATGGTGGATTTTGGCAGCTGGGTGGATACAGAACTAGCCAGAGTCACCTATTGCTTCGGTTGTTGAGAATTCCCAATGCTCTTGCACGGAGGAAATGCATTGCTGTTATACTTATCTGCACTGGCTTACATGTCATTAAGTTTCCGTCATTTCTTTCACAAATAGTAAATTAAGTCATTTTATTAACTGCTCACGTAAACTGGAACTCGGTGTTTTGTTATTGTGTTGCTGCTTCGTACGCATGCGAGAGATTATACCCTACAAAATCATTCATAGTCAGTTTTTATATAATACTTGCAGCCTCTCTCAATGGGAACCATGTCACTTAAATGCATTATCTTTGAGTGCTGTGAAAATTGTTATTGAAGGGTTGTCTTTCTATGTGGCGGCAAATCCAAATGTTTTGTTTGCCCCTTGTATTAGTTTTTCATGAATTATGTTGTCTCTTACCGCTTAATATGTTCATAACTAGTGGACTTCTGCATTGTTATTGGGTTTTCTAGTACAGTCGATATGCTAGGCCGCTTTGTATGTCAGTCTTGTTTGCGATATGATACTAAATACAGCGAAATTTAAACTGACTTGTTCGGAGATGAAAAATTTTACCACGATTTATTCCTGTCTTTTCCACTTCCCACATATGTCGAGAATTCATAAGCCTACAACATCTGATGCTTTGCATTTTCGTTATCCTATCCAGATATCTTGCACTTGTAGAAGCATTGTTAAATAATTTGATTGCCTGCAATTTTCAACTGTGCAAAGAAAGCCGACAAGCAGAGCGTCCAGTAACTACATGTAGCCCATTCCTTGAGTCCAAATCAAGCCACCTCTGTACGAAGGATAAATTAATTCCTACACATTGCAGGATGTTAAAGAACATAGTTCTTGTACAGGAAAACAGCTATCTGTAATTATTATAAATAAACTTATTATTATAAATAAACTTGAAGCAGTCTTGATAACATAACTTTTTTAATGTGGTGACCGGTTTCGATCTTTTTATAAGATCACCTTCAGACCATGAATGTCTGCCGGAAGCGGTGGCGCATGGCAACCCTCTTCCGTGTGGCTTCCTGAATCTTACAACTACCCTTTCTCCTTGTGGGAGCTGGAATCGGTATTATCTGAGACGTGATACTGCATGTGGTCACGATGCAGGGTGGCTGACTCACCCATGCCTTTTTTTAAGTTGTGAGCCCGTCACATTTCCCTGTGCTTTTCTATTAGTTCCTCTGTCATTTTACTTCTGTTTTAATCGAACGAATAACGTCTTTCACCATTCTCCATCGTGTTAAGACCTGTGAGCTAGACTGATTGTGTGGATGTACGCGAGAGAGGTGAGTGTGAGTGAACGATTGTCATTTTACAGGTTCACTTTTCACTCTGTGATAACAATTTTCGACATTTTATCGACATTACTTTCGTTTGATTGTGTAAGGGTGCTGATAACCTCGGGCTGAGAGCCCGTAAACTCGAAACACCCTCACACACACACACACACACACACACACACACACACACACAATTCGACTCTGTTTGAAGGAGTTGCTGTTGCTCCAGCTCATTCACAATTGATTCTTGAGTGTGGAGCTAGAACACAAGTACCGACAGTATATTCCCATTTCTCTGGCGTGTTCTTAGATGTGCTTTCAGTCATAGGAATCCACATTGCCAAATATCTTTTACCTCCACCTTCAAGAGGGAGTGCGTCCCTTGGATACTTTCTATCATATGTCCATGACTTTTCTTGCTTGTCGCCTTCTCAGGAGTCGTTTTCTGCAGTTTGTTACCAGTTAAGAAAACCACCCTTCATAGGACTGTTCTTATTTTCTTTTTCCATAGTAACGGAAATTGTCAACTGCTTTGTATATATCTTTATGAAAATCAACTGAAATCAATTTATCATGTTTTTGCTTTCATATCTGTGGAAATTAGAGTGAATTTACTCAAATTTATTTTTCCGTTTTGTTTGTCACTATCGGACCCAGCAGTTCTTCGCGAGTCCTTACCGTGTATTGCTTATTATGTATTTCCTTTCTCCTCCCCTCTAATTGTCCATATTTTCCTCTCCCCCCATCCCCCGCTCTGTTCATCAGCTCTTCCATCACCTCTTTCTCCATCTTCCCCTGCCCTGTGCCTCTCTGCACATTCCTCTCCCCATTATTCTGTCCATCTCCTCCCTCCCCCTCTCTACGTCCATTTGTTCCAACCCAACATCTCAGTTTATCTCTTCTCCCCCTCTGTTTACCCTTGGGCCTTGTCTGTTGTTATTGGCAACGAAACCTTCCTGTATTCTGTTAAAACCAATTGAAGGGAAGGAAACGGCACAGTACATAGTTGTACATGCAATTATGTTCAAAATTCTATACAAGGAGAAGGAAAACATTTATAGGCCCATGATAGAAACAGTTTGTCGAGTGGTTTGCACGTCCTGCTACCGCAGTTAAAATAACTACAAGAGGGAAAACGTGAACGTTTGATAGAGTATCGTGTAAAAATTTGAATGAAGGCGGTCAAGAACTTTTCGACATTTCTGCAAACTGTTTTTCCCATGTCCATACGTCCTAATTTTTATTAAAGTATCACGTAAAGATACTACGTACCACGTAGAGATTTTTGGAATAAACGTAAACAACGTCTTTACAGCAGTATGGGAGATTAATAACAAAGATAGCACTGTAGAGCGGTTATTTGAAATTAATGAACAGAATTAGCAAAATACACTCCTGGAAATTGAAATAAGAACACCGTGAATTCATTGTCCCAGGAAGGGGAAACTTTATTGACACATTCCTGGGGTCAGATACATCACATGATCACACTGACAGAACCACAGGCACATAGACACAGGCAACAGAGCATGCACAATGTCGGCACTAGTACAGTGTATATCCACCCTTCGCAGCAATGCAGGCTGCTATTCTCCCATGGAGACGATCGTAGAGATGCTGGATGTAGTCCTGTGGAACGGCTTGCCATGCCATTTCCACCTGGCACCTCAGTTGGACCAGCGTTCGTGCTGGACGTGCAGACCGCGTGAGACGACGCTTCATCCAGTCCCAAACATGCTCAATGGGGGACAGATCCGGAGATCTTGCTGGCCAGGGTAGTTGACTTACACCTTCTAGAGCACGTTGGGTGGCACGGGATACATGCGGACGTGCATTGTCCTGTTGGAACAGCAAGTTCCCTTGCCGGTCTAGGAATGGTAGAACGATGGGTTCGATGACGGTTTGGATGTACCGTGCACTATTCAGTGTCCCCTCGACGATCACCAGTGGTGTACGGCCAGTGTAGGAGATCACTCCCCACACCATGATGCCGGGTGTTGGCCCTGTGAGCCTCGGTCGTATGCAGTCCTGATTGTGGCGCTCACCTGCACGGCGCCAAACACGCATACGACCATCATTGGCACCAAGGCAGAAGCGACTCTCATCGCTGAAGACGACACGTCTCCATTCGTCCCTCCATTCACGCCTGTCGCGACACCACTGGAGGCGGGCTGCACGATGTTGGGGCGTGAGCGGAAGACGGCCTAACGGTGTGCGGGACCGTAGCCCAGCTTCATGGAGACGGTTGCGAATGGTCCTCGCCGATATCCCAGGAGCAACAGGGTCCCTAATTTGCTGGGAAGTGGCGGTGCGGTCCCCTACGGCACTGCGCAGGATCCTACGGTCTTGGCGTGCATCCGTGCGTCGCTGCGGTCCGGTCCCAGGTCGACGGGCACGTGCACCTTCCGCCGACCACTGGCGACAACATCGATGTACTGTGGAGACCTCACGCCCCACGTGTTGAGCAATTCGGCGGTACGTCCACCCGGCCTCCCGCATGCCCACTATACGCCCTCGCTCAAAGTCCGTCAACTGCACATACAGTTCACGTCCACGCTGTCGCGGCATGCTACCAGTGTTAAAGACTGCGATGGAGTTCCGTATGCCACGGCAAACTGGCTGACACTGACGGCGGTGGTGCACAAATGCTGCGCAGCTAGCGCCATTCGACGGCCAACACCGCGGTTCCTGGTGTGTCCGCTGTGCCGTGCGTGTGATCATTGCTTGTACAGCCCTCTCGCAGTGTCCGGAGCAAGTATGTTGGGTCTGACACACCGATGTCTATGTGTTCTTTTTTCCATTTCCAGGAGTGTATTAACTTCGACTTCATGGACAACGCATGCCTCAAGTTCTGAAGTAGTATCGGAGTCCATTTTTAGGGTTCTGTACTTAAGCAGGTAGAAACGGAGCCTTAATAGGATCACTCTGTTGTCCGTCTGTTCGTCAACTTTTAAGACCCCTCTTTCCGCAGGAGCGGGTCGTGGCATCAAGTTGAAATTTATGTCAAACTGTAAAGTGTACAATCCCTTGACGGAACAAAAATTTTTAACTTCTAAGTCATTGCAATCAAAAGATAAGGCAAATTATGTTACATAAACTCAATCGTCGACACTTACAGATGAACTGTCTACATAAGAAATTACGTTTGTATGGACGGCATGAGTCAAAAATCGCACTTGTTCACTTTTTCCATTGTCATCAGTGTCTGAAGGTGCCTTCGATTAGAATGCATGGACACATAACACGAACAGTTAAAATTGTAGTTAACAATTTGCATAAAAAGAACGACATCTTCTGTGGTACTTGCTTTACTTCTAGTCTGTCAACAACGTGGCCGGTGTTACTATACACACAGCCGAGAACAGCTCAACTATACAAACAAAAGCACGCGCGGTGCACAACACAAACAACAACGTATGCTCACTTTTCTCCAGATGTTTCCACAGAATTCTAGTGTACTGTTTTTGTTCCGATGAATATTCGCTACGGGCTAGGGGAGTTGTTATTGGTGCTCTTTTGTTATGCGATAAAACAAAAAAATATTTTCCTTAATGTAATCCCCTCTGACATAATTAAGATTATAATCAAGCAAGAGAGGATTTAACGTCACATGGGTGACGAAAGTACACCGAAGCGCCAAAGAAACTAATATAGGCATGCATATTCAAATACAGAGATAGGCAGAATACGGCGACGCGGTTGGCAACGTCTATATAAGACAAGTGTCTGGTGCAGTTGTTAGATCGGTTACTGCTGCTACAATGGCAGGTTATCAAAATTTAAGTGAGTTTGAACGTAGTGTTATAGTCAGCGCACGAGCGATGGTACACAGCATCTCCGAGGTAGTGATGATGTGGGGATTTTCCCCTACGACCACTTCACGAGTGTATCGTAAAATCAGGAATCCGTTAAGACATCAAATCTCCGACATTGCACCAACCGGAAAAACATCGTGCAAGAACGGGGCCAACGACGACTGAAGAGAATCTTTCAACGTGACAGAAGTGCAACCATTCCGAAAATTGCTGCAGATTTCAATGCTGGTTATCAACAAGTGTCAGCGTGCTAACCATTCAACGGAACATCATCGATATGGATCTCCAGAGCCGAAGACCCACTCGTGTACCCGTGATGACTGCAAAACACAAAGCTTTACGCCTTGCCTAGGCCTATCAACACCGACATTGGACTGTTGGTGACTGGGAACATGTTGTCTGGTCGGACGAGTCTCGTTGCAAATTGTATCGAGCGGATGGACGCATACGGGTATGGAGACCTCATCAATCCGTGGACCCTTCATGTCAGCAGGGGATTGTTGAAGCTGGTGGAGGCTCTGTAATGGTGTGGGGCGTATGCAGTTGGAGTGATATGTGACCTCTGATGGGTCTAGATGCGAGTCTGAAAGTGACGCGAACATCCTATCTGATCACCTGCATCCATTCAAACCTATTGTGTATTCCGAAAGACTTGGGTAATTCCAGCAGGACAATGTGACACCTCACACTTTCAGAATTGCTAGAACTTCTGAGTTTAAATACTTTTGCTGATCACCAAACTCTCCAGATATGAACACTACTGAGTATATCTGGGACGCCTTGCAGCGTGCTGTTCAGAAGACATCTCCACCCCCTCGTACTCTTACGGATTTATGGACAGCCCTGCAGAATTTAGTGTCTTTTTCCTCCAGCACTACTTCAGACATTAATAGAATCCAGGCAACATCGTATTGCGGCACTTCTGCGTGCTCGCGGGGGGAATACACGTTATTAATCAGGTGTAATAGTTTCTTTGGCTCTTCATTGTATTAGAGACAGAGTAAAAGCTCGCACTTGGAAAGGACAGGAAAGGAACTGATCAGAAACCATTTCGGAATTTGCCTTGAGTGATTTAGGGAAATCACGGGAAACCTAAATCCGGACGGCAGGACGTGGATTTGAACTGCTGACCTTCCGAATACGCTTCCATTGTCTTAATCAAAGCGTCATCTTGGTTGATAAGTGAAGGATGGTTTATAGCAGACGTGTTACTGCTTAATTTCGTTCATTGTAATCGATATTTATGGAAAGCCTTCATCAGTGTAATTCCCGATTTAAATAATGAAAAACTACGTCAGATACTCAATTTTTCATGCTTAGCAAAGGGCGCTTGCAGAATTTATTATCATTTTCAAGTGCACTTGTTAACATAAGTATGTTTTGTGATGTTTTCCTCCATATGATAGCTGTAGTAATTTCCATAAATATATACATTATATTGCGGACTCTGCTCAACATCTGTATCAAAATAGAAGCTTAATAATTCAGCAGTTAAAAATGGCAAAATAAATTTATGATATGCAACTTAATGCATATAATCTAATCCTCAAAATATGTAACATCTCCAACATTATACAAACTCTATGTGAAACCCTACTGCCGTAATATCTCTGCAGCGTGCTTTGATCATAAAAACAAACACTCCAAGTGATTATTTGCGTGTGTGTAATTTTCTGTGTGTTGGAGGAGGCGCAACACTTGTAAACAGTAAAACAAAACACTACCTCTTACATCAGGATGTAAAAAAAAAAAATTCCAAGATTAATTGCTCCGATTTTACTAATGCAGTGTAATCTCAGAAAACAGATAAAGTGGAAGAAATACAGAAAATTACACATGCAAACATCACAGCAAAATTTATTTAAACAAATGCACCTGAAAATGAGAATAAATTTCCCAAAAGCGTCGTTCTAAGCATGAAAAATCAAGAAACTTTTGCAGTTTTTCATTATTTATAGCGTCATACTGCTACTGAATGTCTTCTCCTTTCTGACCCTTCGTACAAATAATCTTTCACCAAAGGTCAAATGTGGACTATGATGGTGATACATTACACTTCCGACCTGTGTCATGCTGACTGTTACCAAATTCTAATCTACCATCTCGTAATGTCTAACAGTATGTTCGAACTGCAGTCCTACTCTTACATCTACATGTATACTCAGTTAGCCACCTTACCATTTGTGTAGGAAGGTACTTGGTGTACTGCAGTCAACTCTCTCCTTTCCTGTTGCAGTTGCGAACAGTTTGCGTGAAGAACCATTACTGCTAAGCCTCCGTGTGACCTAGAAGCTCTCTAATCTTACTTTCACACTTTTTCTTCGAGATATACATAGGATGAAACAATACGTTGTTTGACTCTCACAAAAAAGCAGGCTCTCGAAATTTTAACAGTAAAACAGATTGTGGTGCAGGACGCCTCTGTTACAGCGTCTTCTACTGGAGTTGGCTGAGCGTCTGCTCTTTCACGCTTGCAAACAGAGCCTGTAGGTAAGCGCTTTGTTTTTGTTGGATCTGCTCTATTTCGTGTATCATTCCTTTCAGGATCGGACGAGTATTACGTACGCTACCTCCTTGTCGGGTGGAGAAAACTTCCGAAGGGTTCTTGCACTGACGCTCAGTCTGTTCTCTGCCACACCTGCTATTAGTTTTATGTCGTCAGCCCACTTTACATCGCTCCGTACGCATACTCCTCCACGTTGACTAGGATACTGTGAGCCAAATGCACACTACAGACATGTAGTGTCATTGTACCCAATACATCCAGGATCTCTACTACACTGACTGTTGCAGGCACACTACATGGCCTCTTACTTATACGCAACGTAAGTCTTGTGTTTATGTTTCTTACCACCATAAGTTGGCTTCACATCATATCCTAACGTATTGTTTTTTATGGCTAGGAGATTCCGTAATTCGCCGACTTAGGTGTATTTACGGAACTGACAGCAAAACAAGTTGACCAAAAGTCATCGTATGTAATACACACTCAATAAACACGAAGGTAACAACTAAAGATACATATTTCTAAAGAAATAGTACAGAGTCGCCCGGTTAGTATAGTAAATACTCTGGGATACGTCAGGAACAATCATGGGAACCATCAAGTCTAGTAAACGTGGGCTGTAGAATGCGTATCTTAGGAGACATGAGCACTTCTTCATCTTCGACATCGTGAAACAAATCGCTTCTACAGAAAATTCTTTGCTTTCTTTATCTTGGGAGGATGTAGTATGGACCAAAGCAAGAAAACACTAAGCAAGGGCTCTAAAATGCATATCATAATACCTATGAGCATTTATTCAGTAGAAGAGACGTGTTTCATAGTAGCGAAGACGAACGAATCCTCATAGTTCTTAAGGTATTCTGTGCAGAACCAATGTATACCGCATCTTTTTTTTAGTTTTGGTCCTTATTACCAGCTCTCAAAATGCAAAACGGAAAGAGCTTACAGTAGAAGAAATTTGTTTCATTGTATCAAAGATGAATAAACTGCTCATAGCTCTTAAGGTAAGCATTTTAGAGCCTATGTTTACTTTGAATGATCGACCTTGTCATATTCCTGAATATTGGCCATTGCTCCTCGAACACCCTGTACATCTAGGTCACTAAATTACACCACTATTTATCCCAAGATGATGAACAGCGGCTCAGCTTAAGGATTTAAATACGTAGTTATTACGTATGTGTGTGATTGGGTGCTCATAATTTATCAAACAATTCAAACGCTAAAATTTAATGGCAAAAACCAATTTATTATAGTGGGAGTCAGTACCGCTGGCGGATGAGCTTAGTCTTGTTCTGCGCACCTATGTCACGCTATCTCCGATAGCCAAAGAGCTTGATAGCCAATGAGCTTTCAGCAGTATTCTAACCGCTGTGCTGTGAATATTGAAGCCAATGTGAGCATTGAACATGACTGTAGCAAGTTATTTAGTGAACTGTTATTCCATTTGTTATGAGTTGTTATCCCTGATGTAGGTGAAAAGTGACAACTCTAACCAAAAGGTATATATAATTTACAGCATACAAACGTCGTCTAAGCGCAGATCACTTCCATGTCTGTACCGCAACTGTCGCTTGGGACAATAATCCGTTCATCATAAGAATAAACCTCATGTAAACAAACACAAACGCGATGATTGGTCGGAAGCCATAGCACACGTACACTTGTGTTGTTCCGCTCTTGGAAGTATAATTTCAAGATATTGAAATGTATTAACAGCCATCAACGTTTTTCTTAATCACGCTTTAGCTACGTAGTTTTTATTTAAAAAATCGTGTACAGTCACACTCTGCAGCATTGTGCTCTGATTGTCGCGCTGCTAATGCGCAGTATGAAAATGGCTGAGGCTGCTTTCTGATCCGTAGTGAAACGCACATGTGGACCACTGTTAAAAAGTGCCGACAAATAGGCTGTTCTTAATGTTTTTCGTAAATTTACGGAGATAATCGGCTTTGAAATTTTCCCAGCGTTGTATACAACGCACTTATTAAAAAACCCACATTCAAGGTGTAGAGCAGTCCTAAGCGTATTGGCATGGGAAAAAACTGCGTTGGTTCACATCTCCCTGGCATCATGTTTTTTCCTTGTTCAGTTTGAGATACCTACATCTCATAATTATAAAACTCATCATGTTTGTTATGAATATTCTAATTACATATTGGACACTCAATTCCTCTTTCCATTTGAAATATAAATTCTTAATTAATGATGTATTATGAAAGACTGTTCATTTTTTTTTTTTTTTTTTTTTTTTGATGCGGCCCGCCACGAATTCCTTCCCTGTGCTAACCTCTTCATCTCAGAGTAGCACTTGCAACCTACGTCCTCAATTATTTGCTTGACGTATTTCAATCTCTGTCTTCCTCTACAGTATTTGCCCTCTACAGTTCCCTCTAGTACCATGGAAGTCATTCCCTCATGTCTTAGCAGATGTCCTATCATCCTGTCCCTTCTCCTTCTCAGTGTTTTCCACATATTCCTTTCCTCTCCGATTCTGCGTAGCACCTCCTCATTCCTTACCTTATCAGTCCATCTAATTATCAGCATTCGTCTGTAGCACCACATCTCAAATGCTTCGATTCTCTTCTGTTCCGGTTTTCCCACAGTCCATGTTTCACTACCATACAATGCTGTACTCCAGACGTACATCCTCAGAAATTTCTTCCTCAAATTAAGGCCGGTATTTGATATTAGTAGACTTCTCTTGGCCAGAAATGCCTTTTTTGCATAGCGAGTCTGCTTTTGATGTCCTCCTTGCTCCGTCCGTCATTGGTTATTTTACTGCCTAGGTAGCAGAATTCCTTAACTTCATTGGCTTCGTGACCATCAATCCTGATGTTAAGTTTCTCGCTGTTCTCATTTCTACTACTTCTCATTACCTTCGCCTTTCTCCGATTTACTCTCAAACCATTCTGTGTACTCATTAGACTGTTCATTCCGTTCAGCAGATCGTTTAATTCTTCTTCACTTTCACCCAGGATCGCAATGTCATCAGCGAATCGTATCATTGATATCCTTTCACCTTGTATTTTAATTCCACTCCTGAACCTTTCTTTTATTTCCATCATTGCTTCCTCGATGTACAGATTGAACAGTAGGGGCGAAAGGCTACAGCCTTGTCTTACACCCTTCTTAATACGAGCACTTCGTTCTTGATCGTCCACTCTTATTATTCCCTCTTGGTTGTTGTACATATTGTATAAGACCCGTCTCTCCCTATAGCTTACCCCTACTTTTTTCAGAATCTCGAACAGCTTGCACCATTTTATATTGTCGAACGCTTTTTCCAGGTCGACAGATCATATGAAAGTGTCTTGATTTTTCTTCCGCCTTGCTTCCATTATTAGCCGTAACGTCAGAATTGCCTCTCCCGTCCCTTTACTTTTCCTAAAGCCAAACTGATCATAACTGTTCATAAATGTTGTTAAAATTAAGGAAACATAAGACTTTAATTTTTAAGGCAGAAATGAAGAACCAAAAATGGACTATATCCATCATTTTATATCACAGACTTAATAAGCTTTGTAGAAAAATGAAAAACAATCATTTTCACAGCGTCGAGCACTCAAACAAGTGCTGCATTTTTACGTTTGATACTGAAACATTGCAACATGAATTCAATAGAACCGATCTGGAACCAAGCTGCGGGATTTGGCCCTAGAAGTAACAAGACTGTTGAACTGCCAGTCTTACTGGAACTAACGCACACAGTTTTTTCACACGTCACTGCCGAACGATGGCAAGTTATAGAACGGCTCGTCATAAAAGTAGAAGAGAAAATGCTGCGCTTGGTTGGGTTTGTGGATTCTATTGTTGATAGGCTCGTTATCATCGTAGCATGTGACACTTCCAGAACTGAAATGTATTTCTGGGATTCCGATAGGGAAGGACCTAAGAGATTATCTGTCGACCGATTGTATGTAATACCTTCAGTGGCTTCAATATTTAACCATACGGTGAAATCTCGTAACGCTTAGCACAAAACGCACACATATTATCGCACTTAACAGTAGTCGAGACAGCTTGGCTGCAGTCCCACGTGAAACGAAATCAAATGAGGTTCCAGCAAAGGCGGAAGAATACATAGTGCAATGTTTACATCAGGTTTATCCTGATGATGAACGGATCTTAGCAACAATGTAGTTCACGTCTTTGCTTTTATTTTCGTGAACATTGTTCATGAATCGGACTACCGTAGTAACGACGATGGGTAACAATCAACATCAGCCAGCGAAGTTCTTTGTCCGCAGGGGATCAGCTACAGTTAGAACTGTAAAGCAGTCACAAGTCGCATATGACATTTTCCTTATTTTAATTTGTTTCAGTATACCAACGACGACGCTTATCATAGTCCGATGTTTGTAACGTGTGGCCTTCTTGTACGTAATTTCTGAAGATGCTTGATATCAAAATGAACTTTAGGAACAGAAATGTGGAACACATCTTAATGCACCTAGTAGGCAACTGGTTTCCGCTAGATAGCTATAAATATATCTTAGAAAGAGTCTTCAAAGGGGCTGCGTAGTAAACTAATTTACGACGAAGCATCCTGTGTTTCGAGTCATTTTTTTATTTTTTTCCAAACAAAAGTCTGATGTGGCTGTAAATCTGAAACAGGTTATTCAGTACGTAAATACAAGTGGGACCAAAACTGCGAAATCTACAGTATAATTTTCTAAAAGCCGAGTTTCGAAATTAATGACTTAGTTTGCTACACTTCGTAACATGCACTCACTACATCGTGGCGCTTAGGTAATTATATCAGTCTTACGAATCTGATGATGATTCGTTGTGATGTGGAAATAGATCGCAGTGAAAAACATTTTATTACTTTTGGTGGTCGATTAAACAACCACCCTCCCGAAAGAAATACTAGTCTTTGACACTGTAATTTAGTACTGTCTTAAGACTGGTTTGCTGCAACTCTCCATGCTATTATACTTTGTTGTGGCTGATTGCTTTCAGCATAGCTACTGTAACCCAATTCCATCTTAACCTGCTTACTGCGTTCAAGTCTTGGTGTCACCTTGCATTCTTAACACCCCCACATTTCCGTTACGAAACTGACAGTGCCTTGATCTCTCTGCTATGTCCTATCAATCGATACCTTCTTTTAATTGAGAATCTCTTCATTATTTATTCGATCTACCCATCTGATATTCGTAGCACACAATTTCTGCAGATTCTGTTCTCGTCTTTTCCTTCCGTATGAAGCACAACTTCACTTTCCGAAAAGACATCCTAACATCTAACTTCGTATTTCACGTTAAGAGATATCTCTCTTTCCGAAACGTTTTTCTTCCTATTGTCAGTCTGCGTTCTATATCTTCATTTCGACCGTTGTGATTTATTTTATTGCTCAAATAGCAAACCACATGGACTATTTTTAGTGAAGCATTTCCTAATCTAATCGTGTAAACATCATCTGATTTACTTCGACTACACTCCACCAGCCATTTTTACTTTTGTTGATGTGCTCGTGATAAGCTCTTCTCTAAATACTATCCACTCCATTCTCCTGGTACGATTATATCTGAGATATACGGTATAAGGGGTGATCAAAATTTTTCCGTTCGAAGGTCATACAGTCCAGATTTGGTATGACAATCAGACAAAATCAGAATTCACCGTGAGCACTGAGGCAGTCATCCCAGCGATACAGGTTGAAGTTACCCATTTGGTAGAACACCGCTTCCTGCTGCGTGTGGAAGTCCGTAACCTCACATCCTCCGACTTGAGTTCGTATAACTTCTGCGCTCTCAGTGGTGTCACCAGCTTTCGTAGCCTGCAGCTATGCGCTCAAGGAACGTGTTACTTTCCACCTCCAAATGCATCAGGTGCTACAGACAAACAGGCATCCGATTTACTTTGTCTTCGGCTTTCAACGCTCGGAGTATGCACCGGCTGCAACCTTTGCGGTTACCTAACTCTTGCGAGATAATGTGTAGCACGCTATCAAAGCTGAAGTCGGGATCCATTGCTAGCCTGGCCTCCCGGATCGCCCAGCGTCTTGAGTCGAAAGAAAAACAGCATGTAGGTATTGTTTCGACACACGTGTTAATAACACCTCCATAGTTAACGCCTCCACGTTTACCACATGCACGTCAGAAACACACGAATGCCACACTAATCCCTTGCCAACATCTCAATGGTGGTATACCCGTATCACAGTCGCGCTACGTTGCACACACGTTGCAGCAAAGCCCTCAAGCGGAAACTTTTGATCGCCTTTTCGTGTTGCTGTTGTGTTCTTCAGCCCTAAGACTGGTTTAATGCACCACTCCACGCTAATCTACCCTATGCAAGCTTCTCTATCTCCGAATAACTACTGCAACTGCCGTCCTTCTGAATCCGCTTACTATATTCATCTCTTTGTCTCCATCAACGATCCCACTCCCCCCGCCCCCACACACATACGTATATGCACGTCTCCTTACAATACTAAATTGGTGATCCCTTGATGTCTAGAATGTGTCCTATCAACCGATTCCTTGTTCTAGTCTCGTTGTGACATATTTCTTTTCTCCACAGTTCCCTTCATTATCTCTTCAATAGTTACCAGACCTACAACCTGATTCATCTGTAGAACGCCAATTCAAAAGCTTCTATTCCCCTCTTGTCTGAACTATTTATCATCCATGTATCACTTCCACACATGGCCAAATTCCATACAAATATTTTCAGAAAAGATATAACTCTATATTCGACGTTAAAAAAAAATTCTCTTCTTCAGTAACGCTTCCCTTGTCATTGCTAGTCTACTTTTAATATCCTCTCTACTTGGCTACCATTAGTTACTTTGCTGCCCCAACAGCAATACTTATGTACTGCTTTTAGTGTCTTGTGTCCTAATCTAGTATCCTGAGATTCACTTGATTTAATTCGGCTACATTGCATTACCCCTGTTTTTCTTTAGTTGATGTTCAAATTATATCCTCCTTTATAATCACACGGTAGAGCAGTTCCAGCACAGCAAGGCCGTTTCGGTGGATATTACATGGCCAGCTCAGTGAGACATCCTGATGATCCTTTTCCAGGAACCACACGTTTGTCTGGCCTCTATACAGATATCTGTCCATTGTAGTTGGACCTACGGTATGATTATCCGTATCGCTGAAGTACGCTGGCCGCTCCACTAACGGCAAGGTCCATGGTTAACGGTGGTGGGAGGAATACCTTCTTACGCTTATATTAACTATACATGGAGATCTATATGTTAAACATGTTCTACTGAAAATATTTAGTTTTGCCAACAATGGCCAATTTCTTTAGCTGAACTATATACCATAGAAGCGTAATTAATAGAAGTAATTGGCGTTAGAATGGATACCGTTGATTACATAATTCCATCTATCTTCATTAGGAATATGTTAATGCAAAAGATATGCTCGGAAACTAGTTTGTTGTCTTGTCCAATCCATGTCCAGGTCTCCGCACCATATAGTGCAACGTTCCAGAAGTAACATTTGGCAAGTCTTTTCCTCAGATCTTTGTTTAGTTTTCCACAAAGTAATTTCTGTTTCCTCTTGAATCCTTCTTTTGCCACTGCAATTCTTTTCCTAATTTCTATTGAGTAATGCGTATCATCCATTATTACACTTATCAAGTAATTGAAGTTATTCACTTGCTCAATTTCCTCTCCCCGCATTTTCATACAGCATTTTCTCCCCCTTCCTCCAGTTACCATGCTTTTCATTTTCTTCTTGTAAATCTTCATTCCATATTCTTCTAATGTTGTGTTTAGATCATCTAACATTTGTTCCATCTCTTGCACATCTCTCTTCTGCCATCAGAACCATGTCGTCTGCAAATCTTATACACTCCACTCTCCAACCCCCTACACAAGCTCCTCTCCTTCCATCAAAACTTTGACTGATAATTTCCTCCAGTTTTAAATTGAACAGTGTTGGTGATAAATAACAACCTTGTCTTACACCTCTTCCCAGTTCTATTTCTTCACTCATCACACCTATTCCTACTCTTGCTCTAATTAGCCATCTATCCCTCCAGCCAACTCCACGTTTCCTTAGGGTTTCCATCAGTTTGTCCCATCTGACACAGTTAAAAGCCTTGTCAGGATCAATGAACACAACATACACCTTCCTTTTCTTCTCCATATACCTCTCCCCTATCACTCTCAGTAGCCAAATGGCATCTCTAGTTCCCACTCCTCGCCTGAAACCAAATTGTTCATCTCCTATTACGCAGTTCAGCTTTCCATGTAGTCTTCTGTTGAGTGTCCTCAGCAAGACTTTGGCTGTATGCCATATCAGGCTCACTTTTCTACGTTCCTCGCTCTTTTTGCTGTTCTTTTTCATTTCTATACGTACTAAGATACTTTCTGTAAAGTCCTTTGGCCATTTTCCTGTCATGTACATTTGATTACACAATTCAGTCAACTCCTTTTTCCCTTCTTTCTCCAATGACTTTAATAGCTCCGCAGGAACCTCTTCAGTTCCCATTGTCTTTCCATTTTTCTTCTCCTTCATAGATTCTTCAATTTCACCAGTTAGTATTGCATTTCCTTTGTCATCACCTGCAACTTTATCTTCTTCTTCTATCCCAAGGTTTTCTTCACTTGGTCGGCTGTCTGCAGCGTATAGCCATTCTATATTCTCTTCCCATCTAATTACTTCTTGGGTTTCACTGCCTCTACTTCCTTTAATCCATTGTTGTTTCTCCTTTCCCTGAATGTCAAATCCATAGTTGACAATAAATTATGACTAATTGTAAGATTATAGCAAAACGGCGTACATATCAGTCCCTAGGGATCATAAAGACACGATTAGATTAATTGCAGCACACATAGAGGCATTTAAAGAGCCATTCTTGCCGCGCACCATACTTGAATGGAACGTATAAAAAGCTCTAATGACTAGTACAAGGGGGCGTACACTTTGACAAGTACTTCACGGTGTTGTGTAGAGTACGGATGTAAATACAGATGTAAACCTCGCGATGTGGATAAATTAGGTCATGCCAGTAAAACTCCCTGTGACTTATCCTTCTTTTCTTGCCATTTTATTTGACGAGGTCTCTCAGTGTCGTAAGTGTATCAGTGTGTGCTTGATTCTTAACGAGCAGAAGAGACGGCCATGTAAATATTTTGAATGGCTTTTCAGAACTGTGAGTTCGTCGCAAATTGGCGAAACTTAACAATATTCTTGCAGCATAATTTAAACTGTTACGAGAAGTTTCGGCGTGCCAGAGGCGGCGGTGGTCCGCTGTCGGGAGTCAGTGCGCTGCAGTAATAAATTGCCAATTAAAAGTGTATCTGGCGGAAGTTCTTTCTGCGCGGATGTCACCGAGGGCAGTTCACTGCAGCGGGCTGCTAGCTGCGCAAGCTGATCGTATCGTCACACAAGTTGTCGGAGAACAGCTCTGAAGAAGACGAGGCCAGGCAGGAATGGAATGTCTCTATAGCATAGCCGTCGACCGTTGAATACGTCACTGGTTCAACAACGTGTGAAGCAACGCCGTGAAGAGGTGCCCATATGATCTGTATATTTAAGAACTACATAAAAACTAGCAACAGAACTAAGCGAAACTAAAAGATGCCAGAAATTACGTACTTATGAAGAACTTAAATCTGAAAACCAGTTTTGTGTAGGATTGCGACAGTAATTTATAAGTCTGGTAAAAAGCAAGATGAAATAATTTTTCGTGAACTACTAAGCTTCCTTCCCGATTAGTCTTCTTTTGAGGATATCACGTGGTTCAGCGATTTTCGAGCTTTTTCATCCCATCAGAAAAATAGGTTATGTGAAACTCTGCAAAATACTCGTTGACTGCAACTATCACTTCCTCATTTGATCAAAGTTTCTTTTCAGCAAACCAAAGTTTGAAGTTAGCAAACAGAAAGAAGTCACTTTGGGCTAAGTCTGGTGAATAGGGTGGTTAAGGAATAAATTCAGAACCAGATTATGGACTTTAATTACTGTTATCGCTGACGTGTGGGATGGTGGATTATCCTGGTGAAAGAGCACTTTTCTGCTTGCAAACCTCGGTCTTTTTTCAACCAACTTAAGTTGCAAACAATGAAACAATGAAGCATAATAGGGTCTAGTTAAGGTTCAGCCATTTTACAATTAATCAATTAAGTTTATTCCTTGGGGATCCCAAAAAAACAGTGGTCATCACCTTTCCAAGTGAGCAAACTGTCTTTGCCTTCTTCGGCGCAGTTTCACCAGCCTTCAGCCATTGCTTTGGTTACCGTTTTGACTCTGATGTGGAGTGATGGATCCAGATTTCATTTCTAGTCCAAAATCGGCGAGCAAAATCTTGTATATTCCCATTTAACATCGCCTGACATTGAGTTGAAATGTTGTGCCGGATGCGGTTTTAGTCGACGTGTCTCACGCGACCGACTTACCTTACAGGTTTAGTTGAATAGAAATAAACCTTCGTTTCTAGTATTTATTAAAGATAAAGATAGATTTTGACAATGCGACTACAAAACACGTATTGAAATTATTAATCAGTAATTAAGAATCAGAAATAAATGGCATCGAAAAGCCATCTACAACTTGTGCAGAAACCAGACTTGAGTTGTAAGACTGGAAAGACTGAATAGCAAGCGATAGGTTTGACCGGAAAGAGAAAGAGCAAGCAGTAAAAGAGTCAGAGGAGAGTTTTGGAAAGACAGAACAAAGCCGTCGAACTGAATAGATAGTGTATGGAAAAGAGATTCCAAGAAGAATCAAGGACCCTGTAGTAAAATCAAAGGAAATGAGGCGATGCCGCGGAATTAGATCAGGATGCGAGACACAAAAAGCAGTTTTCCAGTTGGGTAGCGAAGTAACTAGTTATACATAGGATAGAAAGTAGGATTGACAGTAACACGAAATGAAGTACTAGAAAAGTGTAATTTGTGAACATTGATTTAAAATATCAACGACAGGAAGTCCCTTCTGAAGATATTTGTACGATAAGTAGTCATGTACTGAAGTAAATGTGGTCGACGTGAGATATGCTCCCAGAACTTTTGATACCAGTTAGTCGTGGCTTCATGTCGAAAACTTCGGTTAAGGCTCCCAATATACCATGTGATAGCATTCAACAAGTAGCGCTAGAAATTTTTTTCTGAAATCAGGTTGGTTTTGTTCAGTAATCCAATACACCATACTGTTGCCCACTATTTTGGCTACAAAAACCTACGCCACCTTGGTAGGAAAGCCTGTATGTTTGCATGGTACCACGCTACTGGTCGACGTCGGAATCAGCGTCTCGCGGCATCAATAACCCCGCAATCAACCATGTACTGCTTCCCGCGGAATTCATCCTTCACTGGGCCAGACAGATGGAAGTCGTAAGGTGCGAGATCCGGGCTGTAAAGTGGCTGAGGAATAGCAGTCCAATGAAGTTTTGTGATTTCCTCTCGGGTCCATAGACTTGTGCGAACCTAGCATTGTCACAGAGAATAAGAAGTCCGCCTCTATTCTTTTGGCGACGAGCATACTAGTCGCTCATCGTAATATTGCATGGGTCACAACTTTGCGCTCTCGGCCGGCTCGCGAGGAAACGGATTTGTTTGTGAGACCATCTTGTGCTGATGACAGACATCTCGGCCAACGACCCTTCGTGCATTTGTTCGTCGCCATATCTCCAAAGGCATTCTGCAGGCGCCTATGAATATCTGCAATGCACTGGCTTTCCGCAAAAAGAACTCTATGATAGCTCTGTGCTTGAAACGCACATCCTTTATAGACGCCATTTGATTCCTACATAGTACAACATAGGAGATGGAATACTTCAGGATATACCACAACAAATTCCAAATTTTTTCAGCCGAAGCTGTCAGAGAAAAATAATGTGCTCCATTACTTACTGAAGCCCCTCGCTATTTCTTTGTCAAAATATACTCAGATGGATTCCCCATAGCAGAGTTTCTAGGCGATATCGATAACAGAAGCCTCGAATTTCGCCTTAGGAACGCTTTTAGAACGACCAGGCTCTTTGTGTAGGTTTGTTTTAAGTGAGCAGCTTGAATTCGTAACTTAACCAATGCCAATATTTGTTAACTGGATGAGACATATATTTGTGGTGAGTAGAACGAACTGGTGGTATAGTGAGAGTCAAAAGAATTTTAACGCTTTATTGACACACAGTAACCCATCACACAAAATCCAGACTAGCTGGATAATCACACCAAGCTCTAGTAAGGTATGTGGTTATCGTACATAAAATTAATATTCACATACTTTAATTCTTGGATGCATGAATGGCTGGATTAGCAAAAGTGCATGAGAGGAGTCTGTAAGACTCCAATCTTAAAATAAGTACTAAAAGTTGGTATTAAAGAACATATAAAACTTTGAATGGGTTTATTATGATACTGTGACTTATATTTTAGTATTATATAAAGTCCAGTACTACAGATTGTTACAATTTTCCAGAGTTGAACAACTGTTTGCCAGTTTTATTGATCCACAGCAGATCATAATTAAAACTGATAATCTACACAGATAATTTCACTGTGGTTTCTGTATATATATTTGGTATGCATTTTCAACATGATCGCTTTTCTGTGTTGTAGACGTCGGCACACGAATCATATTCCTTCTGATGATCTTCCATTTACTGCAATCTTCATCTCATTGACTACTTATTCCACAACATGCCGTGATTTGTAGAACTTTATTTTGAACGTATGGCTTGTTGGTTCTCCTCTACAAATGAGAAAATTTCTGTTTTTGTGAGACCTGCCTTTAAAGTAGCTCGTGTTTACTGTGAAAATTGTTGATATTAGATAAAGCAAAGTTTGTCCATAACACAAAGTACCTTATTCATGAGTGTCTCTTCCAGGTCTATTTACTTGCCTTCTGTGCAAGACACTCAACTCCTGATGTGCATTCACTAGAGATTAGTGTTTCTTTTAGGTCTCTGATTTGCAATAGTACTGCAGAGACTTAACAACATCTCATACTTGTGCTTTTGGCCCACCCGATGAACTGATGTCAAATTGTCTTTCAGGTGAAAATGATGGTTATGAAAGCTCTCAGGTCATGGAAGCCTTTATTGTGAGTGGATTTTCCTTTTTGTTTAGTTACACTGCCTCTTACTAGACAAAGCTTAATTTTCATGATGCTGTGCCCTTGTATTCTGCTCAATGGCGACGGTATTCACTACATTGAATTCCATCGTGATCGGTAAGGAAATCAGCAAATTTTGAGTCTGTATCGTCCAATTATTCACTGCAGGTTCCCCTGTGTGTTAGAAAACAGAGAATCATTATCCTGATGCCCATCAGAATCTGTATCTCGACTGTGTACCTGATCAATGACAGCTTTTATTGAAGTCCTTTAGCAATAACTGATTTAAAGTTCTGATCACTTGTCCTGACTTCTGATCTTCTTCTGTCTTTAACGGCCCCTGTTATGCAACCAACAGTTAAAAAACTTCTAGAAGTTAATAATTAATCTCAAGATACTTTAAAAATTTTGTACAGGTACAAATATGAACTACTCCTCCATCAGTGTAAAAGTATTAATAATTATTCGTAATGCCCGTTAACACCTTCTTCGCTGAAATTTTCCAAACAGTACACAAAGATTTAACCTTCTAAAATTACAAGAAATTTTAACTGACGGATAAATAAGAAAAAATAGTGAAATAGGATACGTTTATTTGAATACGCTAATTAATGCAGAATAATTGTTCCACAGTGAATCAAATAACAAGTACACACGAACAAATAATTACTTACAGTTACTCACTGCTTCGACTAGTCAGTTCTCAAAATTACTCATGTCGCTTCTTTCTGGCCACAACGACAACAAGGTACAAGTCAGTTCGCATAACCGCAGACTGCCATTAGATTGTAGGTTGCGTAAATGAACGCAATAGTCCCTTGGAAATTTCTTATCATGAGTCTTTAGGCCAACGGCTCTCTCATATTCCGGCACGTCTATAACGAAATCAAGTTCGTAACACAGTTATACCGCCCTTATCAACATGAACACTTCCTTTAACGGAACCCCCTGCTCCAACGGCCAAAATTTCTCAAATTCTCCAAGGTCGACATACCGTAAATCTGTCCATTGTGGTCGACAGCAACTTCTTATCTTCTTCATCCACCATGGCGACCCTCAGTCCGTATGCGTTACTTGGTGCCCAACGGAACCGGTGTCGACACCCGCTTAGAGGCTGAAACACTGCCCCGACTCGTTCGCCTCGACTGGAGGTCTACTCCACGCTCCTCTCCCGCTGCACTCTCCAACCAACAATACTAACTGACCTCTCTGCCCGTTGGACCCTTACTCCTCCGAATAAATGGTTCAAATGGCTCTGAGCACTATGGGACTTAACCACTGTGGTCATCAGTCCCCTAGAACTTAGAACTACTTAAACCTAACTAACCTAAGGACATCACACACATCCATGCCCGAGGCAGGATTCGAACCTGCGACAGTAGCAGTCGCGCAGTTCCGGACTGCGCGCCTAGAACCGCTAGACCACCGCGGCTCCACCGAATAAATCCAGCTCTCGACAGTGAATATCTTTGGGAGAATCGGTGAAGACGTCTGAGATGCGACAAAAAAAAAATTGTCAACGATATCTCACGCTTCACTTTCCTACCAGATTGTCTTTACGATAGATTGTCGTCATGTCACGTAACTCGCAAAAGAAATTGCATAAGTGTTTCTACATCAGCGTCTACGTCTACATAAATACTGCAGGAGCCATTGTATGTTGCGTGACGGACGGAACCCTTTACTAATACTACTGCTAGTCATTACTGTCGTATCTGCTCACAAATAGAGCGAGTTGAAACACGTCCATCTATACGCCCCGTATGAGACCTAATTTTTCTTATCCTCGTGAGCCTTCCGTCAGACTTACGTTGCCGGCAGCAGAATCGTGAATCGTTCTGCATTCACCCTCAAGTGCCGGTCCTCTGAATTTACTCAGTAGTTTTCCTCGAAAAGAACATTGCCTTCCCTCCTGGGATTCCCGTTTGAGTTCCTGAAGCCTCTCCGTAACATTTGCGTGTTGTTCGAACCCACCGGTAACAAATCCAGCAGCTCGCTTCTGAGTTGCTTCGATGTCTTCATTTAATCCTATCTACTGTGCATCCCAAATTACCGAGCAGTATTCAAGAATGGGTCGTACTAGCGTCCTATACGCGGTCTCCTTTACAGATGACTCACACTTTCGTAAATTTCACCCAGAAAACAGAAGTCAACCTTTCGCTTTCCTTACATGCTCGTTCCCTTTCATATAACTTTGCAACGTTACGTCTAGATGTTTAATATACGTTTTTATGCCAAGCAGCTCACTACTAATGCTGCAGGCGATTACGGGTTTGCGGGTTTATTTCTCTTACTCGCCTGCATTAACCTGCCGTTTTTTTAGAGCTCATCACGCCGTCTAGAAATTTGGGTAACTCGTCTTGTATCCTCCTACAGTCACTCAACGACCACACCTCCCGTACACCACGGCATCATCGGCGGAGAGCCGCAGACAGCTGTTTACCCTGTCGTCCAGACCATTTTTATATATATAAAAGCGGCAGCTGTCCTATCACACTTTCCGGAACACTCCTAATGATACCCTCGTCTTTGATGAACACTCGCCGAGGAGGGCTACATACTATATTTTGTTACTTAAGAAATCTTCGAACCACTCACAGATCTCGGAACCTACACCTCACGCTAGTACCTTCGTTAACGGTCTGCAGTGGGGCACGGTGTCAGATGATTTTCGACAAAACTAGGAATATGGAATTTGTCTCTTGCCCTTCATCTGTAGTACGCAGGATATCATGTGAGAAAAGGGCAACCCGTGTTTCACACGAGCAATGCTTACTAAAACCGTTATGATTCGTGGATATGGGCCTAACTGTCTCAAGGAACTTTATTATCTTTAAATGCGAACATTTTAGGTTAGACTTTACCGTGACTGTTATTGACATTAAATGAGACAACAAGTTTACTGTTACCAGTCACTGTTTACTTATCTCTACGACGCGTTTCAGAGCTTTAAGTCTCCATCATCAGGTGGATTTACATTTGTTAATATGACATTTGTGTATGTGTTATGTTACGATTTTTGGAGGAACTTCTGGCACTGTGTCCAATGGTCACGGGTTCCTTTCACAGTCGTAACACATCACATGTATACTGTCATATTTTACCCTCACTGTGGTCTGCCGTTATCATGCTAAAGGGAATGGTGCTCCATGTGTGAAAGAACCTTCGAATTCGGAACTCAGTAGCAGCAGTTTCTCACACAATGAGGGAGTTACCTTATACACAACCCTAGCGGCAGAGGGCTGCAAATATGTAGACGTGAAGAATAAAGGTGTAGAATGTTAATAAAGTCTGTTTTATTTAAAAAGCTTTAAGCTTTTCACGTACACAATTCGGAGGCATAACAGCACGCCATCGTATTTAAACATCAACGTGAAATGATATGGAAATTCCAGCTAGTCCATTGCATGTTTCATTTACGACATTAGATTTCGAATACAAGTCGTAAACCTTCTAGCCACTCTGTGACAGTGCATTTGATTCCACTTGTAGTCCTCAATTGATCTGATAATTTCACTTGTCATTCCCTTTCCATTTTGCCAAAGAATTTCTTCTAACAATTTTCAGCTCCACTGAACGAAACGGAAAATAATGAACTAGAGTGTACTGGTCTGCGCTGCAGTTAGGAATGACAGTTCACACCGCCGCTGCATCGCAAGATACGTGCAGAACTATTGAGATAATGAGACGCTGCTGGCAAGAATCTTCCTCGTGGTATAAAACGGAGGCTTCTGCGGCTCATGACGGAACGCTTTCTTTTCTCTCTGTTTTCTTAATCTTTTTTTTTTAATTTATTGGCTTTCTGGACGTGCCCACACAGCCAGCTCAAGAGTGCAGTCACTTACGACGATACAAACGTAAGAACAACACGAGACCCAGTTCCGAGGGGAGAAAATCTCCAAAATCTCCGACCCGACCTGGAATCGAACCCGGACCCCTTCTATCAGCAAACAGCCACGGCAAGAGCGCAGCTAACGAGGCGAACTACGCAACGTTAAAGGTAAGAATAGTTGCCACTTGTGTGGGTACAACATTCCTGGAGTCGAAAAATTAGATTTTCTCTCTCAGTGTCTCGTCTTATATGAGGATTAGGTAGAATAAGTCACCGAAGTGGAAAGGGAATGCCAAGTGAAAGTAGCAGAACAATTGAGGACCACAAGTGGAAACAAATGCACTGTCACAGAGTTGCCAGACTGCTTACGAAATGTATTCGAAATCGAATGTCATAAGTGAAACACTGAAAAATTGTTCTAATGGCTCTGAGCAGTATGGGACTTAACATCTGAGGTCATCAGTCCCCTGGAACTTAGAACTACTTAAATCTAACTAACCTAAGGACGCTACACACATCCATATCCGAGGCAGGATTCGAACCTACGATTGTAGCGGTCGCGCGGTTCCACACTGAAGCGCCTAGAACCGTTCGACCACAACGGCCGGCTCCTGCGAGTGAACGATTTTTAATAATAACAGCAACAACTAAAACTAACAACGAATATTGTTTATCGTATTACGGAAGGAGATCGACGATTAAAAACACAAATAAATAAATATAGACTGGTCCTACAGATGGTTTTTCTTTATGAATGCCTTTCTGGCTATTTGCATAGCATGGTGCCACAGAGCGAACATGTCACTGCTACGTTTAGCTCCTTGCCAACGATTTAACGGTAGGTAATGCAGACTCTTCACAACATGAAACGAAAAACCAGTTAAAATTGAAGTGTGGAATGAGCCTTCTTCGATTACAATCTCAATGTGGTATGAAAGTGATGACCATACAGATTGATTAACAGTGTTAAAAGAGAATATTTAAATAATTTAGCAGGATCACTCAGAACCAGTCCCGAAAGCAGTAAAGGATCACGAGCCGACAAACATCGTCAGCAATACTGGCAAATCTTATCTGCCCAGGCAATATGAAGAACTTCAAGGACAGGTCGTAGTGTCCACAGTCTGCTCCCAATACTGGCAAATCTTATCTGCCCAGGCAATATGAAGAACTTCAAGGACAGGTCGTAGTGTCCACAGTCTGCTCCCAATACTGGCAAATCTTATCTGCCCAGGCAATATGAAGAACTTCAAGGACAGGTCGTAGTGTCCACAGTCTGCTCCAGCCAACCCACAGTGGTGCTGCAGAACCAAACGTCGATCTAAGGGACGGCTTCAAACCGACAGCAGATTATACTAATGAAAAACGCAGTGTTGCTCACTTATCCTGTTCGGCTTGTGGTGAAAGCATATTTTAACGAAACTTGTGCAAAACTATCTTGTCCAAAACGTTCAGAAACAATAAGAGATTATCTATGAGCGCTGCGAGATTTAAATGTTTAGTTCGTGTGAAGCGAATGACCCGATTGGAGCTCAACGTCAATGTTTGGAGATGGTGGCACTAGGAAATAGAGCAAAAGGGTGGCCTAGGAAGAGATGGGCACGCCAGGTTAATGAAGACCTCAAGAGGAGGAGAGTGACGTAGGATGCGGTGGAGAAGGAAAAGCTACCCCAGGATAGCAATCAATGGAGCCCTATCGCTCAGTTCCCATCCAGCTTGCTGGAAGGAAATCTTTATGGGATATGTGAAAATCGCACCCAATGAAAATCGCACCCAGCCAGGTATCTCCGAAATTCGCATCCAGTTTTGCTGGAAGCTACCTGCTAAAGGGCAGAGCCCACCTGTGCCCCCGGGAGTTGTCAACCACCGGAAACGGTCCCTGTACACCACGGCCTACCTACACTTGGGAAGTTCACTCAAGCGACTGACCGCCTAGCTCAGGGGCGGGCAAACGTTGCACGCGGCTCATGAGCGCACAGCGCTGCACGTGTGCTGCTCGCTTGCAGGCGTCGATCGGGGCTGTGGCGACAGCCGACAGGTTGCGGCAGTGTAGTGCTAGGCTA
Organism: Schistocerca americana; assembly: GCF_021461395.2. Classification (NCBI taxonomy): domain Eukaryota; kingdom Metazoa; phylum Arthropoda; class Insecta; order Orthoptera; family Acrididae; genus Schistocerca; species Schistocerca americana. Next base: position 414,168,510 of record NC_060124.1, on the reverse strand, counting down.
AGCTGCGGACGTTGATGCGAAGCGAGCACTATGTAGTGAACGTTGTATTTCAAGAAACGGAGAAGTGGAGATTTGCTATCTTTTAAAAAGTAATGGGAGAATCATTTTTTCTTTGTGCAAAAACGCGAAAATTCGAAATGTTTAATATGTGGCAGTATTCTCGCTGGTCAACGGAATTTTAGTATTGAAGGCCATTATAATAAATTTCACAAGGACGAGTACAATTTATTGTCGGATCCTGAGCGGATGGGGAATTGACTGAGCTTAAGAAGAGCGATATGACGATACCAGATGAATCTGTCGTAGTTGGCCGGCCGGAGTGGCCGAGCGGTTCTAGACACTACAGTCTGGAACCGCGCGACCGCTATGGTCGCAGGTTCGAATCCTGCCTCTGGCATGGATGTGTGTGATGTCCTTAGGTTAGTTAGGTTTAAGTAGTTCTAAGTTCTAGGGGACTGATGTCCATAGCAGTTAAGTCCCATAGTGCTCAGAGCCATTTGAATTTGTCGTAGTTGCTGTTGTCACGAGAGATCTGCGACTTTCTCCCGTCATGTCTCTCATCTAACTGATTTAACATTTTATGGAGCACTGTTTTCAAGTTTTCAGGACGACAACAATAATAGCCCAGCGGTATGTGCGAGTTATAAGACTGCGCTTAATATAGCGAGAGCTGGAAAACTTTTTGCTGAATTAATAAGTCTCGGTTAAGAGCAAACATCAGTGATGAAAATTTATGTAACTGTTTGTGTTTGTCTGTATGTAGAAATTTTGTTCCAGATATTAAACGTATTGTAAACTCCACCTGTGATAATTAAATAAAACGTATCGTAGGTAATAGGTACTCTTTCAAACCATGATTCCTTTCAAGCACTCCTACTAACCTTATTCATACACTCAGTAAAGAAAGCTAGGAAACAAAACGCATTACAGAGGAAGCAGCGGACAGAAGCTATGGTGGGGATGGGAGATAAGCGGGTGGCCAGCTTGCCCCTCTGTGCACGTGGAACACCTGTCAATTGCACGCGTGCAAGTGCACCGCACATGTGCAGGATTCCTGCCCGCCCCTGGCCTAGCTAGTCATTGTCATTGTGTGTCTAACTTCCGGAGTGTTCATCTCGTTGGCCTCGTGTCTATGTGTGCTTATACGCTCGATGTGGAACTGTCAACAACCACCCAGTGTAAACCATGTGCCCACTATGATGGTCACACATAGGTCGTAAAAGGAACCAAAGCAGATGTGACCGTGATATGGCGCTGTTCGAAACATAGAACAACATATTGCCGAGGAATGCTTCGGACTAAACGCTGTATCGTGCTTAGTTGAAACGAGCATCGATCTTCTGCACCAGATGACCTGGCCAAATCACATGGCAATTATAAAGAGCCATAAACGCGAGAAGAAGTTGATATTCAAGCAGAGTTACTAACCATGAATAACGGCAGCAGTTTTCTCTTAAGTAATGACAGCTTTGGAGACAAGATCACAGTTTTTAGCGGAAAAGCAGGAAGGGAGGCTCTAAAGACTAAACAACACTTTTTATCGATGGGATCCTCAAATGCTGTAGCAGAAGTAATTTTCAAAAATATACGCTGTTCATGCAGACTTCGGAAGTTCAAAGTAAGAAACGAACATCTATAGAATGGCTTTTGCATTCTTACCAAACAAAAGAACAGAAACATATACCCGTCTTTTGCGTAATGTTCTGGATAGTGTGCCACAATGGAAACCTAATATCGTCACCGTTGATTTCGAATCATCTGCGACTTCTGCGCTAAAAGTTGTAATCCCGTCGGTTCAAGTGCATGCCTGCCATTTCCATATGAAGAAATCTTTCTGGATGAAAGTGTATGACTTGGGACGTACTTGTGAATACACAGAAAACGAAGAACTAAGGCTGCAAATTCGCATGTGTGCTGCTGTGGCGTTCCTTCAACCTGATGATGTATGCGATGGCTGGTTTGTGATACATTCATAAGCACCGGATATCGCCAAGGTTGCTCAGTTTTTCAGCTATTTTGTAGACAGGCGGTTGGAAAATGATGAAAACCCGATCAGTCTTTGGAACTGCTACAGACGGTGACATTATCCCTAACGCTGTAGACGGTTGGCACAACAAAATTAATAATCTTCTCGGAAAACCGAATCCTAAAACTAAAGACGTGATCCAGTGTATGAATACAGAAGCAGAGAACTCGGAACGTGCTCTAATGAGGTCCGAATTAAGTATAGAAGGCAAATGAAAGAAAATAACTTACACGAGACTTGATGAAAGGCTGGAAAAGACAGTAGGAAAGTATGAAGAGGGTGGTGACATCAGAGCTTGTTTGAAAGCAATCTCTTATGTCTAAAAATTTGAATGAAGCCATATGTTAATGTTGGACGATATATATGATAAGACAGTAAAAAATGTAAATATTCATAATAACTTACAAATTTATAAATAACATATAAAATTTAAAAAATTAAATACAAAAAAATTAATAATATGAAAAATTCAGAAAACTGATTTTAAACATGCCTAAATGACTGTTAGTCTTGCCATTTAGCCAAGCCAAAGCCTGGATGAAGTGTCATGGGAGTCTGTTTATTACGAAAAATCCATAGACACAGTATTATCACTTCCTATAAGAAACGATGTTTCATGTATGGAGTACCATGATTGACTGCGTGATATTTTTTATATTTTCTCTCTGACGCAGTCACAACTCTTGTATTTGTCAAAAGCGTACTTTAAAATACACATAACATGGCTCATAGCTACGGATGGTATATCACGTACATGGAATGTAAAGTACCGAAAGGTGAATTAAGAGAACTAGAAAAAAGAGAGAGAAAAACACTAAGAAAAATTCTAGGTCCTGAGAAAAACAATGAAAATATGAGGATGAAAAGGAGAAATAAAGATCTATACAAAAATTCAGGATAGATCAAGGATACAATGAGGAGGAGACGGCTAAAATTTTATGGACATTTAAAAAGAATGGAAGAAACACGGATTACAAAGAAGATTTTTAAATTACGTTATTAAGCTGAAGAATACTGTAGGATGGATAGAAGCAGTAAAGAAAGATGCCAACAAAATAGGTGTTACAGAAGAAATAATACGTGACAGGTATCACTTCAGGCTACTGATAGGAAAGGCAAACTATGAAGAAGATGAGCCAAAAACTTGTCTCAAGAGAGTGTGGACAGTTGAGCAAGACGAGCAGTTGTAGAGAAAAGGAAGGAGTACTGGGAAGAAAGGAATAAAATGAAAAACCATACGTCTTAAATTGTATGCGGTCCATAGCTGGTCAAATTCATGAAAAAAATTAAAGTACATAATGTGCGAAGACGAAGACGCCCTGTACAAGGTCTGACCGTATGTAGAGCTAGGTGTGACGTGAGAAACCCTGTACAGCTATTTTCACCTATATTCGTGACTAACCCTGGACTTTTAGTTAGTATGACAATGCGTGTTAGGTACATTACATGTACCATATGCTGATCCACGGCTGTGGACCACGTTTTACTTTCTGTTTATTTTAAAGTATTCTTTGTGAAGTAGAAGTGGTTATACGTTTAAATTGTGTTTGTAAATTAGTTTTTCTGTTTTCGAAGATATAGGACTCAGTAAAAATAATCCAACAGAAAAACTGATAACTTCACGTAACAAATAATGTGACATTACGAAAATTATTCGATCATTACTAATCCCCTTCACCTGTAAACCTCGTTAAAGTACTTTACACGGACCGTAAAAATTGGCTATTGCTGACAATATAGGCCAGCAATGTTGTCTGGCAATATCACGGCCACACGAATTACAACCAATGTACGGCAAATTGCCGGGCTCTGTTGGCCGGCAATGCTTGCGGCAAAATATTTCCGGGCCAAATGAGTTACATCAGCCACGCTATGGTCGCATAATGAACAGAAACAAGATACTGGACGTGAGTGGAGATCTCCTCCATTCGCATTCTACAAGGAAAAAAATTTGCGAGAACAAAAGAAACAGGGCATCATGGATGCGTTCTTTTCTAAAGCACGCGAACTGCTTCCGAAACTTTCGCTTGTTGACTGATACGGGGAACATATCTTTTCCAGAATGCTAAAATCCGGTTTCGAATATATCGTTTAAAAGTAATTCGTCCGAAAATTGGTAAAACTAATACCACTATTATCTACTATTTAAGAGTTGCAACCGTTCGGTTTTCGACTACTGGGGGTTGATACAGACGTCTGATATTCCTCTTTCAATAGGTGAAAATTCATTTTTAAAATACAGTTTTAAAAGTTTACATCAGAGCTGTTAGTTATTTAGTGTTGGCTGACTAGTTTCGGGCTTCGCCTATTTTCTGATGCAACCTGTTACAGAGGATAAAATTTGTAAGGAGTCGATGCGTCGAATCTGGATAATAAATGTAGCCTATCAGTAATAATGGGGTTCATATGGTAACTACAGTACTTACGTGTTTTGAATTTAGGATGTGTGCACAGCTCGCGGTCTTGCGGTAGCGTTCTCGGTTCCCGCGCACGAGGTCCGCGGTTTGATTGTCGGCGGGGTCAGGGATTTTCTCTGCCTGAAGCTGACTGTGTGTTGTGTGTCCTTCATCATCATTGACTCGCAAGTCGCCGAAGTGGCGTCAACTAAAAAGGACTTGCAATATGGCGGCCTAGCTCCCCCGCATTAGGACTCCCGGCCAAAAATGCCATACGCTCATTTCATTATTTTGGATGTGTTTGGTCCGGACAGTTCTGTCTTTTCAATGACACTCACACGTATCTCAGATATGCATTAAAATACCTCACAATTGTGGTTACACCTTACTGTATTACGTAAACATATCTAAATAAGCCGGCCACTGTGGCCGAGCGGTTCTAGACGCTTCAGTCTCGAACCGTGCGACTGCTACGGTCGCCGGTTCGATCCTGCCTCGAGCATGGATGTGTGTGATGTCCTTAGGTTAGTTAGGTTTAAGTAGTTCTATGTTCTAGCATACTGATGACGTCAGATGTTAAGTCCCATAGTGCTCAGATCCATTTGAACCATTTATCTAAATAATATATACTTTTCTTAATTGTTGTGCCTTCATTACCCAGCATGGTATGATTCACGTGACAACGATATTTTATATACAATGGAGAAGTTCCTCGATGAACTACACTGTACGTCGCGCTGGATCATTTATCGGAAATATTATCACAATTTTGACAAATCCTGGTGCAACGAATTTTATTATGTCTTATATAATCTTTGACGTATTCAATTTATTTTGCGATTGTATGAAGATCAATGACTGTTTCCAGTGTAAGATAATGTTCCATCACATCACAGTTGTACAATAAATATTTCATTTCCTTTCAGTACCATTCGAAAGCAAACATATTGTTTGCTTTTTATTTCAATGAATTCTAGATCTGTTACAATTCTCACTGTAGAGATTGTAATTTATATGCTGATTAAGGTACTCTTGAAGGTTTCTATGAATGGTTTGCAGTCGAGTATTTGATGATCAATGCATGGTGAAGTGCCTTTCATGTGCTGATTAAGGTGCCATGGAAATTTTCTATGATTTTTCTGTTACGCGATTCTGTTTGTTGGTTTAACATTTGTTCTGAGAGCTTAGTCGTGTGAATGCAGATTTTTACAGGCATTTCTTCTAGCATTTCAGCAACTGGCCTTTGAAGAAATAGGAAAAGCAGTGAAATTTCTCTCGATATTTTCAATGAACGGTGTGTTATTCTCTGCGGTACATATTGAAAATTGAAAGATTATTTTCGCTTCTGTTTATGTACCCTGTATATTTAGTTTTAAGGGGAGCTGGAGTTCAACGGGCTGCATATCTACACCTCGCTTCCATAACCCGTTCTCTTGATCTACAATGCGAAGGAAGTTTCGGTTTTGTAGCAACACTGAATGACGTTAACTAAAACTGTACAAGGAAAACTATGTAATTATATGTTATAGTTTACGAAACACAACATTCTGTATAACAGACGGTTCACTTTGAAGCAATTTGGTGATTATAGCTCGAATCATCGTGAAGATATACGTACCTAATGTCCTAAAAAGTAGTTCCGAGAAAATGAGATAAGCTTTTTCTCAGTTTTTCTGACTCATAGTATGCCTCTTTCAGAACATTCCAGCAGCATTATCATCCTCGCTGGCCAGCTGCTCCTTCATCCTCTGCAGAATTTTTCAGGAATCTTTTCCTTGCTCTGGACCGTTAGTGTTGACTTTCGCAATCCTTTCAGATTCAACTACTTGCTGACAATCTTTGTCATTCAATACAGCTATCATATTATTTCCTGGTTGGATGCCTAATTTTCCCATTAGTTTTCTCTTGCTGAATACACCACCACTGAAACATATGACAGTATCTATTACACCTGAGTACTGTCAATCTAACAAGCACGTTTTTGCCACACGCAGCTGTTGAAACTCTCATTAGGGTATGCTGTATGGCCATGTAGACATCTACTAAGTAATTTTGTATCTGAAAAGTACCTGTATATTGGCTTTATTATTTCCATGACTGCGGCAGGCAAGAAATGTTTATGGTGATACTCCTTGCCTGTCGCATGAGCCTGACTGGTTCGCAGACATTTGTTGAAAGAGCGTTTAAGACCAAATCAACAATCGAAACGGGAGAACTCTGTCTTTCAGATGGTGACGAATATATGTTTTCGAAAATTTTAGTCATTTCACCTCCAGGTCACCATAAACGTGCTTCTGTCCAATGTTTTTTTCTTAAACTGCTAAAATAGTTATATTGTCATGTTTTGGCTACTGAATAAACTCCTGTAATAAATAAGCCAGCGTAATCCCACGAGAACAAATTCTACAGTGTATGTAAAATATTCAGCGGATCACATCATGCTGGGTAATGAAGATACTACAATTATATATATATATATATATATAATACTTTAATTGTGATACTTTCATTACCCAGCATGATGTGACCCAATTGATATTTTATATACAGTGGAGAATTTGTTCTAGTGGGATTACGCTGGTTTATTTCTTACGGGAATTATCGCAATTTTTTTTTTCTACCCCTATCAACCATGGACCTTGCCGTTGGTGGGGAGGCTTGCGTGCGTCAGCGATACAGATGGCCGTACTGTAGGTGCAACCACGACGGAGGGGTATCTGTTGAGAGGCCAGACAAACGTGTGGTTCCTGAAGAGGGGCAGCAGCAGCCTTTTCAGTAGTTGCAGGGGCAACAGTCTGGATGATAGACTGATTTGGCCTTGAAACACTAACCAAAACGGCCTTGCTGTGCTGGTACTGCGAAAGGCTGAAAGCAAGGGGAAACTACAGCAGTAATTTTTCCCGAGGGCGTCCAGCTTTACTGTATGGTTAAATCATTATGGCTTCCTCTTGGGTAAAATATTCCGGAGATAAAATAGTTCCCCATTCGGATCTCCGGTCATGGACTACTCAAGAGGACGTCGTTATCAGGAGAAAGAAAACTGGCGTTCTACGGATCGGAGCGTGAAATGTCAGATCTCTTAATCGGGCAGGTAGGTTAGAAAATTTAAAAAAAGAAATGGAGAGGTTGAAGTTAGATATAGTGGGAATTAGTGATGTTCGGTGGCAGGAGGAACAAGACTTTTGGTCAGGTGAATACAGGGTTATAAATACAAAATCAAATAGGGGTAATGCAGGAGTAGGTTCAATAATGAACAAAAAACTAGGAGTACGGGTAAGCTACTACAAACAGCATAGTGAACGCATTATTGTGGCCAAGATAGACACGAAGCCCATGCCTACTACTGTAGTACAAGATTATTTGCCAACTAGTTCTGCAGATGATGAAGAAATTGATTAAATGTATGATGAGATAAAATAAATTATTCGGGTAGTGAAGGAGACGTAAATTTAATAGTCATGGGTGACTGGAATTCGAGAATAGGAAAAGGGAAAGAGGGAAACATAGTGGGTGAATGTGGATTGAGGGAGAGAAATGAAAACGGAAGCCGCCTGGTAGAATTTTGCACAGAGCATAATCATAAAAGAAGGTTGTATACATGGAAGAATCGTGGCGATACCAGAGGGTATCAGATAGATTATAAAGTGGTAAGACAGAGATTTAGGAACCAGGTTATAAATTATAAGACATTTCCAGGGGCAGATATGGACTCTGACCACAATCTATTGGTTACGAACTATAGATTCAAAACTGAAGAAACTGCCAAAAGGTGGGAATTTAATGAGATGGGACCTGGATAAACTGACTAAACCAGAGGTTGTATAGCGTTTCAGGGAGAGCATAAGGGAACAATTGACATGAATTGGGGAAAGAAATACTGTAGAAGAATAATGAGTAGCTCTGAGTTACGAAGTAGTGAAGGCAGCTGAGCATCAAGTAGGTAAAAAGACGAGGGCTAGTAGAAATCCTTGGGTAACAGAAGAAATATTGAATTTAATTGATGAAAGGAGAAAATATAAAAAAACGCAGTAAACGAAGCAGGCAGAAAGGAATACAAAGGTCTCAAAAATGAGATGGACAGGAAGTGCAAAATGGCTAAGCAGGGATAGCTAGAGGACAAATGTAAGGATGTAGAGGCTTATCTCACTAGGGGTAAGAAGAGCAAGATGTATGAGACAGGCGAAATACCCTCAGACCTCAAGAAGAATATAATAATTCCAATCTCAAAGAAAGCAGGTGTTGACAGATGTGAAAATTACCGAACTATCAGTTTAATAAGTCACAGCTGCAAAATACTAACGCGAATTCTTTACAGACGAATGGAAAAACTGGTAGAAGACGATCTCGGCGGAGATCAATTTGGATTCCGCAGAAATGTTGGAACACGTAAGGCAATACTCACCCTACGACTTATCTTAGAAAATAGATTAAGGAAAGGCAAACCTACATTTCTAGCATTTGTAGACTTAGAGAAAGCTTTTGACAATGTTGACTAGAATACTCTCTTTCAAATTCTGAAGGTGGCAGGGGTAAAATACAGGGAGCGAAAGGCTATTTACAATTTGTACAGAAACCAGATGGCAGTTACAAGAGTCGAGGGGCATGAATGGGAAGCAGCGGTTGGGAAGGGGGTGAGACAGGGTTGTAGCCTCTCCCCGATGTTATTCAATCTGTATATTCACCAAGCAGTAAAGGAAACAAAAGAAAAATTCGGAGTAGATATTAAAGTCCATGGAGAAGAAACAAAAACGTTGAGGTTCGCCGATGACATTGTAATTCTGTCAGAGACAGCACAGGACTTGGAAGAGCGGTTGAACGGAATGGACAGTGTCTTGAAAGGAGGATATAATATGAACATCAACGAAAGCAAAACGACGATAATGGAAGGTAGTCGAATTAAGTCGGGTGATGCTGAGGGAATTAGATTAGGATATGAGACACTTAAAGTAGTAAAGGAGTTTTGCTATTTGGGGAGCAAAATAACTGATGGTGGTCGAAGTAGAGAGGATATAAAATGTAGACTGTGTAACACTCCGGTTTAATCTACTGACTTATCCCGCTCGATCGGGATCTGATAGCAGCCCAAATAGATAATGACTAATGTGACCGTGTACCTAATGGGGCTGGCAATCGGATTGGACTGCTACGGAGATGTTACATTCCATTCTGTCCTTCTCAAATGCTGTAATAATAAAATGTCTGGTGGCAAGAAGAACAACAATACAGCTTCATTAATCGACAACCTATATTTATCACCAAAAACACAAAGTAAGGAGACAGCCACTGCCTTCGTCGTACAAAATTAATAACGGCTAATCTCAGCACAGGCCTCTTTGTTATTCATTATCGTCACACGTAATTTCAATCACTGTAATCCAACACTGCAATCCAACACTGCATCCAAATAATGCCAGCGCGGTAGACGCGAAAATACAAATATCGGCACTGAAATGTCACTGAATCACACTAGTAATTGTACTTGTTCACTTTCCCGTATATTTCTAACACAAAAGGGGTTAAACCGCGGCGATGGCCACCCCCTTTGTCGGTACGGCCTTGCATTACGGCCACCGGCCGCCCCACGGCCCGGCCCGCAGCGCGTACCACACTCTACTGTCTCAACACTCGCTCTCGCTCTCGCAACCCGACACACACTATCGATTGTTTGTCCTGTCGACCTGTGCTGTCGCAAAACTTATAGTAAGGGCCTACGGACCCCTTACATCCCCGCCCTCGAAAACTTCTTTGGAGCCACAGGCGTAAAAGAATCGGTTAGGGAATTAGACATCACTACATATGAACAAAACACACAGTGCAAATAAGTAATGAAATTACAATCACCAAGAAAATCCTTGACTCCGGTAGTGGGCTGCCTCTACAATAATATTCTACAAAAAGTTATTACATCTCCAAAAACATGGCATTGTCCAAATAACACACAACATCAATCCTACTTACTTAACATAGCATGGTAAATAATTTTTATAAACTTATCTTACCAAAAATTTCCAAAAACTCTTCACTTTCAAAGGTTTGTACGAGTCATTAACTACATATCTGTTATAACTTGCTATAGCAAAGACAAGAAAAGAAACTAGTTGAATGCCAGCTACCCCTTTGGTATGCCGTCCTTTCAGCGGGGTTTGTGCCGTCAATACTACTATCACTCTAATTTATAACTCACTTGGCCAACACTTATAAAGGTTAAGGAAGAAATTCACAACTTGTTCATTACAGATTCCATAAATTTAGATACTACATTATACCGCTATGCATGTCTTACATAATTATTTGCAACACTACAACTAATGTGGTCACCCAATGAAAAATTTTAAACTACTGATCATTTCATTTTGCCAAACATCACTTCCATATGTGAATTGTTATCAAGAAAGCTTAGATGAGAGGTACAATATCTCCTGTCATATTCACACTAATTTAAATCCACTATATGGATATTTGTCATTCATTACTCAGTGCCAGAATCCTGCTTCTAAAGCTTGACCTACGTATAACCATAATTGACTCTGATAGCTAATTGGATACATGAATTACTAATTATTCATTAGTTACACCTTGTTTTATCAGCATACTTCAGATAAACATGTATACCTACAAATAACTTGCAAACAGATGTTGCTCATGTGCTAAATGACATACTTCAATATTTCAAACATCTCATACTCCATACTCTTCATTACACATAACTTAACACCAACTTCACTGCAAATACATATACTCAATATACATCATTACACATAACTCCCTCAACTTAACAGCAAGTTCAACTGCATATATATCTTCAACCTACATCAACTCTCCATATTCGCTGCAATAACCACATAAAAATACTACTTCAGGCTCCTTAGCCTCTCCATTCATCATATTTCACATCATTTATTCGAACAAGTATCTCCATGTGTATTTGTTTCTTTATATGTTCATCTACTTACAAGCTGATACATTACTTCAATTTTCTTACAACAGTTTGACCTTTTCATGCCTCATAAAACAACTCTATAAGATTACCCAAATTCTTGTTTAACCAATTAGCTTACCACGACATTATGTAAACATTCGCTTTCTGATATGGTTCTCATTTTATTCCTTCTGGCATTATTAATTTTGGTTATTTACTCACAGTAAACTGAGCTTTTTTTAAGTTATTGATTCTCTGACATCTCACACTCTACATCAACAGCAGCTACTACAAATTTACTACATGGTTCCTGACTCAATTACTTGGATGACCACTACCAATCCTAACTACTACTCACTAACTTTCTTAACCTAAGGATAGAGAAAGATGGTAGAGGAGTGAAACTTGAAATTAGAAGTAAAGTCTCACCCAGCTGGGAGTGTACCAGTCGCCACTTGGTATACCAGCAAAAGAGTTGCTAGCTCCCTACACCTCAACTTTCTTCAATTCGTACCTCTTCCTCATCTGGGTTATCCCTGTTCTCGTGTGAGTAGTACCTTTTTATGTTTTCCACATGTTCCTTACCATGCACTCTCTTTGTCCGTGCATACTCCAACTCCACAGTGTTAGGATGGCCAATTTTTATAATCCTGTATGGTCCCTTATAAACGTGGTTGAATTTATTTATTTCAGAGTTTATTTTCTTTGATTTTGCATGAACCTTTACTAGTACCAAATCTCCCCAAGTGAAGGCCTCACCTTCCATTCTATCTATTGCAAATTGAATCTTGTCTGAGTCTTTAAGATGTGCTGGGAAAACTCCTTTTAACCATTTCATAAATATCATTGGGTGCAACCCTCCTTTCGGTCTAAATTTCTGCCCTGTATTATTTTGGACGTACCGATTATCACTGCTCATCAAGGTAACTACTCTACCTTCCCCAACGGTTAAAGTGGCATTGCTAATTCGTTTATCAATTTCTTCTGTCTTGCTCTCCAATTGCTGCACTCCCTGTTGTAATTGCCTGACCTCCATTGCAACCCTCTTGTTATCCTCTTCTCGTTGCACGGCTATAGCATTTCTCAGATTGACAGCCAGTTGGTTTTGCCTCTCTCCTATCCCCTTAACCTCATCATTACATTGTTTCTGCATTTGCGTTATCTCGGCGATTCCATGATCGCAATTTGTCTCCACTTCGGTGATCCCTTCTCCCAATTCGGCTTTAGTTTCTTCAATATCGTCTTCTACCTTTTTTGTTAGCTTCCCTTCTATCTTCTCCACGTCTCCCTGGACTTGGTCTATATTCTCCTGTTGCTTCCTCTCTCTCTCGTCAATGTTCACCTTCAGTTGTTCGGGTAACTCCTGCACTTCCTCCTTCAGATTGCATTCCATCTTCATGTATGATGTTTCGCTATTTTGTGAACCCTTCTTTAATGATTCTCTAAATTCTCGTAATGATGCGTTAAATTCTTTTATCAAGTTAACCAACATTGACCACATATCTGCATCTTCTGAAACTGGCTTATTTCTCATCGTTTGTCCCGGTGTCTCGGGATAACTGGTTGAATGTGCTGATGGGCTATCTAATGACACTCGATAATCACTGATTCCTGAATCATCTCTGTCTTCCTGTCCTATCCCTTTCCTTTCAACTACAGCCTCACAAACCTGCTTATCTTCAGTAGACATGTTTGTTTATTTTTAATGCACAGGTAAGTAATGTAGAATAACCTCTAGTAACCCAAAACACTCCTAATTACCACAAAACTAATCAAACAGTACCTGAAGTATTATTCAATTAACCCCTAAATTAATACAATATGCAGGAGCATCGAACATAACAACTCTCAAAACCTAATCACTTCAAATATCAATTTTCACATACACAGCTTATGTAAAATGTTTTAAATAAGATAAATCATACTACTCATAAAATCTATACATATAAAATCCCCCAAAAACAATAAGCATATCTGTATAATTATCATTTAGACTGCGCAGTATGCATAAATAAGTATGCTCAATTTCAGAGTATTTTTCGCAAACTTTTCGGAAATTACTGCGATTGGGCACTTTTCCTAACACGCAATTCAGTTTACAAACGTTTATTCACCGCGAAAACTGCACATTGCAATTTAATGTTATGTCAACCAGTCGTCTCCACTCACCAACCGATGTTACCACGAGTCGCGATGTTTTGACGTTTGAAGTGGGCGTGGCGCTGTACTGCCGCCGGAACCACATGAAGTCGCGCTGTGGTGGGACGTCGTAGTTCTCAGCCGGCCGCTCCGTGGCACTGCAGGCGGGCGTAGTTTGTAGTTCGGTTGCTAGATGTCAGGACGGCGCTTGGTGTAGTGCGTCTGTGCTTGAACTACTCCTTGCACAGGTAGTTGGGATGACGTGTGAAATCACCTCGCAGATTGAAGCTCTTTGGCACAGCTGCTACAAGGGTCTGCGTGACGTCACTCAACAATTGTGTTGCCACATAAATTGTCGCCTGCATAACAGTTTATGGGTCCACATGAAGCTGCCCGATTTTCACTATTCAAAAGGCAATTTCAGTCAAAATATTACCACTAAACACTTCTTTAAAAGCTTTCGTGATGAATTCTTAGTTCGTTTTGCTATAGTAATGTTCACACGTGTCTTTCTTTAGTGTTCACTTTTCACAGTTTTTCGTGCGGATTTACGCGTTTGCACATTACAACACAGTTTATCGACATTGTTACCCTCATCTAATATGGCAAGAAAAAACAGTTTATTCTCAATCGTAAGGTGCTATTACTTCGTATTGTTCAAAATGCACTGTTTCTTGTCGCGATTATAAAGTTTATGCTCTGTCCCGATTCAACATTGGAAAATATTTTCTTCGCGTCAAATAAGATAAAATTACCTATTGTTCTTTACGATTCGTCCGAAAATTGCACTTGTCCTTTCACGGTAAGCCAAGGGTGTAACACTCCCGGTTTATTTTACTGACTTATCCCGCTCGATCGGGATCTGATAGCAGCCCAAATAGATAATAATTAATGTGACCGTGTATCTAATGGGGCTGGCAATCGGATTGGACTGCTACGGAGTTGTTACATTCCATTTTGTCCTTCTCAAATGCTGTAATAATGATATGTCTGGTGCCAAGAAGAACAACAATACAGCTTCATTAATCAACAACCTATATTTATCACCAAAAACACAAAGTAAGGAGACAGCCACTGCCTTCGTCGTACAAAACTAATAACGGCTAATCTCAGCACAGGCCTCTTTGTTATTCATTATCGTCACACGTAATTTCAGTCACTTAATCCAACACTGCAATCCAACACTGCATCCAAATAATGCCGGCGCGGTAGACGCGAAAATACAAATATCGGCACTGAAATGTCACTGAATCACACTAGTAATTGTACTTGTTCACTTTCCCGTATATTTCTAACACAAAAGGGGTTAAACCGCGGCGATGGCCACCCCCTTTGTCGGTACGGCCTTGTATTATGGCCACCGGCCGCCCCACGGCCCGGCCCGCAGCGCGTACCACACTCTACTGTCTCAACACTCGCTCTCGCTCTCGCAACCCGATACACACTATCGATTGTTTGTCCTGTCGACCTGTGCTGTCGCAAAACTTATAGTAAGGGCCTACGGACCCCTTACAACTGGCAATGGCAAGGAAAGCGTTTCTGAAGAAGAGACATTTGTTAACATCGAGTATAGATATAAGTGTCAGGAAGTCGTTTCTGAAAGTATTTGTATGGAGTGTAGCCACGTATGGAAGTGAAACATGGACGATAAATAGTTTGGACAAGAAGGGAATAGAAGCTTTCGAAATGTGGTGCTACAGAACAATGCTGAAGATTAGATGGGTAGGTAACATAACTAATGAGGAGGTATTGAACAGAATTGGGGAGAAGAGGAGATTGTGGCACAACAACTGGGAGATGAAGAAGCTTGCACAGGATAGAGTAGCATGGAGAGCTGCATCAAACCAGTCTCAGATCTGAAGACAACAACAACAACATCGCAATTTTGACAGAAACACACTCGACACCAATATTTATAAAGTTGCCAAAACATGACGATAGATCATCAAATACGAGACTACAAATCATTCACAGAAACCTTCAAGAGTACCTTCATCAGCATATGAATGGCAATCTATACAGTGATCATTATAACAGATGTAGATTTCATTGAAATTAAAAGTAAACAATATGTTTGCTTTCAAATGGTGCTGGAAGGAAATGAAATATTTATTGTACAACTGTGATGTGACGAGACACTGTCTTACCCTGGATATAGTTATATTGCACGTAAATTAAAATAATACGGTGCAGTAAGGTGTAAATACATTTGTGACATCTTCGAAAGCAGATCTGAGACATATTCAAGTGTGGTGACATAAATAGAACGGTCCATATCAAAGACATCCTAAAGACAAAATACGTAAATATATACTATATTTATAACACCTTTATGATCTACAATCAACGCATCCACTAGAAAAAATTTGTTCTGTGTAAGAAGTGGCTTGTGAAAACGGTCGAAGTCCGAAACTAGTGAACCAGCAGTAAATAATTAGTTAGCAACTTTGTTGTGAATGTTTGAAAATGTCTTTTCTCCCACATGATTAAGCTGCCAGACTCGATGCACCAAAAATTTTATCTCTTTAAAGTTCAGTTCTCATCTGTGTGCTTCTTGGTATAAGGCATTTGCAATCCTTTGGCGAAAGGCCTCAAAGAATTTATTGAAGTAGTAGACCAGAGTTATGGGGTGTGTAAATTAATAACCGTTGACAAATTGATGATCATTTAAAACACATGATCAAACTTCAAAAACGTTCAAGCGTCTTAATAACCGATGTAGAATAAAATTTCTGTTTGATTCTGCAGATCTTCTAAAATGTTAACAATGATAACGTCCTTTCTCAGAATTCGCTCTTTGTATACGTTACTTCCTGTTTCTTTCGCTCTAGTTGCAGATGTATTTATCACGATCACGGATTTCTCTTTGGTTGTCTCGTTTGGCCAATTTTACATACCTGCATTTGCTTCTGTATTCTTGGAGAAGTGGTTCGTGTAATTCACAAGACAAACTTAGTCTCCAGGAAAGAAATAATGCGGTTTCACGTGACTTGGCACAGCAGCAGTGTCGGCTGAGAAAGAAGGATCGAGGCCGAGAGTGAGGGCAAACACATACAGACAAGAACTGAGACGGATTTGACCTGGGCATTGACGCATAGCAGCAGTGTTGCTGGCAACACTATTACGGCCACACATTGCCATAAAATAAGACCTTCGGCTCTCCTACATGCAGAGCGCCGATTCTACCTGCCGGGCGGAGATCGGAAAGAGGAATTAGAGGACATTTCCTCGACCTTTTCTGGGTGCGAATTTTGCTGGTTGCGAATTTCACTGGATGTGAATTTCAGGACACTATCCTTATTATGGTGACGACAACCCACTGTTCATATCAAATGGACTGTATCTACATACTACTACACTATCAGGAATACCATCAAAATATGGAAGTATGGATAATAGACTAATACCTCGATGCTAGGGAGTAATAAATCAAACTGTGGACTCACAAGAAAAGAACTGAATGTTTGAGTACTGGAGCAGGAAAAAAACAGATCATATAGGCAAATGAGCATTGAGGACTTCCACACGTTTTTCGCTTCCAGATCATCCTTAGGTAACGCATACTAACAAGCTTGTTCTTTGCTTTCGCAATTTTTCATATCATCTTCGATACAACCACAATGAACAAAATATAGATTCATCTCGCTGACAGTCACTTCGAATTTGTTCAGATACTTTCTCGTATTGTGTTAGTGATGTAGCTTAGCTCACGAAGTAGATGACTATGGCTACAGCTGTGATGTTGCCAGGAGACATGTCACAGGGAGGGTTAAGATTCGTCACCCACTTGTGGCAATTAGCAGATCTATTAAAGTAGTAACGAAAGGAAGCGATGAGACACAGCTTTTGCAGCAAAACTGGGACTAATTTCGAAAGCAGCTACCGTTTTGCACAGTGAGCACTTTACAACAGCGCCGAATAGGCGTTGCTGCAACACTTTCTCATCATCAGAGATAGCTAGTAACGTGAATGATGGGAGTAGGGATGGCTTATGCATAAAACGACCTTTTTGGAATCAAAACGCTTATGAACTCAATGTCAAATCTTAAGCGGGAATAAAATGTTTCATTAAGACAACTACATGTCAAGCGAATTTAGCAGGATAAATCAGACCCAAATCCACAAATCACTGTTACTCGTATAACAACAGAGTTACCAACCAGTCACTACAACGTTGCAACCTCTTGAGCAATATCAGCGTGGCCATATTATTTGTCCCATGTCGTGATCGACACGGACTTTGAGGCCGCTTATAGACCACGAATATTACAGATTGTGTTGCGAGGCCTGGAGCCCAAATCTGGACAATACCAATCTTCTTTGTTTCGATTACATCCATGCTATATAAGAGTGTGACTCTGCACCGTATGGTGTGTGTGTGTGTGTGTGTGTGTGTGTCCTAATAGCAGAATGCGCATGCATGACTATATGTTCTGATTGCCGTTAACAATTACGTCCTACATAACCAGACGAACAGTGGAACAAAACGAACCAGGATTTTAGTAGCGCTTTTGGATTAGAATGTTATTTCTGTGGACATCAATTACTGCATTAATAGGGGAAATATAGTAAATCGTAAAACTAATTACCAATTTGTGATATTTTAAATTCGGGTAATTTCTGCGGACCAGTTCGAAACTTTTTCTAAAAGTTAAGCTGTTTTTCTCCCTGGAGCTGATACAGTAGCGACGTGGAAGCCGATATTCATTTAACGTTCCATTATGCCAACAAATGAATGCAGATAGCTGAAAAATACTGTCTTCATATTGGAGCAGTGTTATATTTAATTATTTTCGTATAGCCTTTGGTATTGGGTTACACCTCTCTTAATTAAGCAGCAGAAAACGCGAAAGGTAGAGCTAATTAATTTCGTTTCAAGCTTCACAACCGCCGGAGCTCTGGACTGCTGACAGAAACCTAACCGACCACGTAAAGAAAACGTAATGCGGAAAAGGAGGTAGGCCCCGTCGAGAAAGTACCGTCCACCGTAATTAGAGAAAAAAGATCCGAATTTCAGCTATGTGCAGGAATACAACGGAAATAAAATAATACTTAGAGAGACCAAGTAACGATGATATATCTGTAATTAAATCCATTTGCACTTTCATTAAGTGAAGACTAGTAAAAGGCAGCCAGTGCCGTGGACTCAATGACTAAGAAATAGCTCGAGTGTATCGACGAGGTAAAAACGAAGAAAGCTGCCAAACGGCACACATTTTGTAGTGAGAAGATATTCGGAACCCGTTTGAGATATTCATTCTGGCGGCATTACGACATGTACTGAAGCTGAAAAAATTTACGGATTGAATGAGTACGAATGCAGTGAGAAACTTGCCCGTAAAAGTGCAGAATCTGTGGCATACAATTCACTAGTCCGAATAGCAGTGCATAAATAATGGATGTATCGTCAGAAAAGTACCTAAGAACCAATCACGAAACTCATGAATTGTTCAGCATTATCGTTCTGAAAATGCTATCCAAGCCAAGTTTTCTTCACCTAAGAAGAAGTCACTGGATGCTATGTCGGGAGAACACCGGGGATGGGACAAAATTTGATAGCCCTGCATGTTTGACCACGTCATGTGCAGAACAAGCTGAGACGTTAACGTGGAGAAAAAATATCACAAAAAAGCTCTCGGACAGTTAGGTATCATCGATCATCGGTAACTTCACGCCAGCAAACGACCACCTCAAAGATGCAACATATTAACCTATCGTTATCGGCGGCGACAATACTGACTAGGCTTAAGTCATGTGGCTCGGAATTGCGTAGCGCCATCACAACGCAACGGTTGTGAAATACCTCAAAATGGTTCAAATGGCTCTGAGCACTATGGGACTTAACTGCTGTGGTCATCAGTCCCCTAGAACTTAGTACTACTTAAACCTAACTGACCTAAGGACATCACAAACATTCACGCCCGAGGCAGGATTCGAACCTGCGACCGTAGCGGTCACGCGACTCCAGATTTTAGCGCCTAGAACCGCTTGGCCACTCCGGCCGGCTGCTATGAAATACCGCCGCATGGGACAAACCATGAGTTTTACTTCTGCTTCCGGTGGATGGAGTCGCTGAGCTCTCACTCTGCCGAGCTTAGGTCAGACTACATTGAGTGTTGAGCTGTGTCATGTAGACAAAAGCTAGTAATAGTTGCACTTAAACAACATTCAGAGTTAGAGAACCATAGATTTGCTGTCTCTTCCATCCCGGTGTTTTCGGCTGCTTCTTTGTGTCCTAGTGACAACCAAGAATTATATATATATTCTCTCCAGTCAAAATAATAAGACCACCTGTCGAAACCTTGAATAACCACAGTGCGGGCCACTACGAGATGTGCAGGAAGAGCGTCATTGAAGTTCTGGAGCGTACTGACAGGGACGTGCAGTCAATCCAACGCCAGTGCCATGGTTAGCCTGGGTTCAAGATCCATGGCGCGAACAATCTGATCGTGGTGGTCCCACAGTATCTCGAATGGATTTAAATGCGGGGAGTATGCTGGCCAGGAGAGTATTTTTAACTCATCCTGGTGTTCTTCGAGCCTCACACTTACACTGCGAGTTCTGTACCACGTTGCATTGTAATAATGGTAGATGACATGGTGCAAAAGAAAAAACTGCATGTTCATGTAGTCATGGCCTCAAGCGTAGGTGCATTCTTGTGATGATCCATTGTGCCTTCCAGACTGGCGAGATCACCCTGAGAATGCTCCCCAGCCTGGGCCATTCGAAGGATGTTGCAAGGTGTTTGCTTTCAGACGATTCACGCCATACGCACCAGATGCTATCTGTCCGAGGGAGCATAAAATGTGATTCATCTGGGAAAGCCACCTGTCGGTACTCAGTGGACGCCAATCTCCGTTATTGGCGTTCAGATTTCAACGTCCGCCACCGATAAACAGCATAGGTGCAAGAAATAGACATCTGCGTCGGGGGCCCATAAGCAGGGACTTTCGTTGGAAGGTCGTTGAGGAGACACAGTTGGCATCCAACTGGTTCATCTGCCGGTCAGTTGGACAACAATTGCACGTCTATTCGCCCATACACATCTCCGGAATTGTGGTTCATCTCTGTTATATAGGGCCCGTGGTCACCGCATTTGCTTCATCGGCGAATTTGGATAGCGCCATTTTGCCGGCCGGAGTGGCCGTGCGGTTCTAGGCGCCACAGTCTGGAACCGAGCGACCGCTACGGTTGCAGGTTCGAATCCTGCCTCGGGCATGAATGTGTGTGATGTTCAAATGGCTCTGAGCACTATGGGACTTAACATCTGTGGTCATCAGTCCCCTAGAACTTAGAACAACTTAAACCTAACTAACCTAAGGACATCACACACATCCATGCCCGAGGCAGGATTCGAACCTGCGACCGTAGCAGTCACGCGGGTCCGGACTGAGCGCCTAGAACCGCTACCACCGCGGCCGGCTGTGTGTGATGTCCTTAGGGTAGTTAGGTTTAATTAGTTCTAAGTTCTAGGCGACTGATGACCTCAGAAGTTAAGTCGCATAGTGCTAAGAGCCATTTGAACCATTTTACTTTAACCACGGCGGGAAGCGAACAATTTACAAACTTAGCCGTTTCGTAACTCTTTTGGACGTTAGATAAATCCGTACGTTTCCGCATTACGATAACGAGTGTAGTGTTTCCGCCTCTCCCCCCCCCCCCCCCCCCCCACCACCACCCCCCCGACACACTTTATACACGCTGCACTCCTGCACTGCTAGATATCAGGTGCCCTCTGTGAGTGGTTATTGAACGCTGATGTCGGCCGTAATTGATGGTTATACTAATGTGACTGGAAGGAGATAGGAGAGGTATAATGTATAAGTGCTCTACTATTGCTAAAGAAAGAGCTTATAATATCGAACGCGTGATAATCAATTGCCTGCCCTCTGTGTCCAACTGCGTGTAAAGAAGGAGAATACATTAAACGGAATCCCGCTACGTTTCGTTTTTACAGCCTACCTTTGTATCAACAGCAAATGGTCTAACGGAAGAAGGATTCGTCATCAAGAAACGGCTGACAGCGACTTAGTGTGAAGAGTTCAGTGATATTAACATCCTCATGAGAATCAAAGGCAAACAAGTGACAACATAGTTCATGTCTTCATACCGCTTGATAAGGGAACATGAGCAGAAAGAAGAAGTACGTGGATTGGGTAACGCTTTATAAAGGTTGATGAAAATCTAGTAGTGGTAGTAGGTGATGGATTAGGTGAAATAGTTACTGGAGAATATATGCTAGGTAATAAGAGTGAGAGAAGGAACACTGAGGTACGTAATAAATATCGGCTAATAGTAGTGAATACAACGTCCAACAATCACAAGAGAAGGGGTGTACATGGAAACGGACTGGAGACACGAGAAGACTGCAGCTGAATTACATCATGGAGAAACTGAGATTCTGAAATCAGGTAGTGGATTGTAAGATATACACAGGGGCAGATATAGCTCCAGATGACAATTAAGTAATAATGTAGATTCGCTGAAATTTGAGAGTGTGATCGGGAAGAATCATTGTGGGAAGAAGTGGGATACTCAAAAAAAAAAAAAAAAAAAAAATGGCTCTGAGCACTATGGGACTTAAAAGCTCAGGACATCAGTCCACTAGAACTTAGAACTACTTAAACCTAACTAAGCTAAGGATATCACACACATTCATGCCCGAGGTATGATTCGAACCTGCGACTGTAGCAGTCGCGCGGTTCAGGACTGAAGCGTCTAGAACCGCTCGGCCACAGCGGCCAGCGGCCACAATTACACCTGTGCCCATTTTTACACCTTTTCCTTATACACCGAAGGAACAACAAAGGGAATAAGAGAAAGATTCTGAGATTAAACTTCAGAGGGAAAGATTATCAGCGATAAGATTCGCTTATGGTTTTGCTATCCTCAATAAAAGCGAAAAAGAAAAACAGGACTTGTAAACGGAATGAAAATTTGGATGAGCACAGACTATGAATTAACGATAAACAGAAGACAGATCGAAGTAATAAGGAGAGAAATGAGATTTATGAAAAACTTAACATGAAAACTGGATACCAAGTAGTAGAAGATTAGTAGGAATTCTGCTACATTGGAAGCAATATCATACATGACGAACAGTGGGGGAAGTAAAAAGCAACCTAGCTCAGGCGAGGAGGCATTCCTGGCAAGAAAAAGAATACTCTGCTCAAATGTCAGCCATAATTGGAGGAAGAAATTTCTGGGAACGTTTGGCGCTCAGCATAGTGTGGACTTAGATCGTGGACATATGGAAAACAAGAAATGAAGACAATCGAAGAGTTTGCGATGTTGTGTCATATAATGATGCTGAAAAGTAGGTGGACTAATAAAAAAGAGTAACGAGGGGGTGCTCTGCAGTATGAGCGAGAAACATTAAAAGGAGGGGACAGACTGATAGTACATAAAACATCAAGAAATAAGTTCCATGGCACTTGAAGCAACTGTAGACGATAAAAACTGTAGTGTAAACAGATAGTGGATTATTTCCAACAAATGACTACGGCAGCCGTACCAAATGATCGGAAGACATTTAACACAAAGATTTTTTGAATGTGAAAGCAGTACACTAGCATGGACACGTAACTTTCTGAATGATTGAAATTTAGTCGGTGATGGATTCGAGTTCGTTTGCGCGGCAGCAGTGTTGTGCGTTTCACTACATAAGATACGTACACTGCAGGAACACACTCGATTTTTTTACTTTAACTTCGGGTTCACCCATGTATTTCATGGCACATTTCATTGCAGAGTTCATTACAGGTTCAGTCTTAGTGCAGAAACCTACAAACCTCTAACAGCTATTGATAACTGTCTCCATCTCTAGAATTTGAACCACCTATTTTTAACTAAAAATTCACGGCACTAGCGTAAGCTGGCTGATCCGTATTTGCTCACAATATTGATTTAAGCCATCGTCTCTTCTTTACATCCCACTCTAACTCTTTCTTGCTCATTTCAGGTTGTAAATGGTGAATACGCTGTACGCTCACCTCATTTGGATTTCTGTAACTTGTTTAGTAATTGGGACTTTTGGTATTAATTCAGTAATTTACATTTCCTTTGGGTTCTTCTAGTGAATCTTAGTTTGGCCTTTGCTTTTCTTTACAGAAGCATTCAAAAGTATTAATGACAGACCAAGTAAGTAACACGGTGTCTTAGCATTGTGTTGCAGTTTCTATCCTTAAATACAGAAAAAAGTCACGTAGAAGGTCTCGTCATCCCAAAAATTGTACAAACGTTTTGGGAAAAATAATATGAAGATGCTAGTTGGAACGCACTTTGGGAACATGTATTACGACAAGCCGATGCTTGCTATTAATACTGCCTTCAGTCACTTTATAATGCTTAAAAAATTGCCCCAATTAGGTTAGCTATGACACAGCGCAGTTTCATCACCAAATAGTGGGTATTTACAGGCAGTTTTCACCAGGTAAAACCAGTCGCTGGGATCGTGCTGTAAATAAATTCTGCTGGTTTATGTTTATAAATAGTGGATTGCAGTAATATTTTCTTACCAACATGTGATGTAATTCTTGAAGTTGTAAATATGGCACTTTACAGCGGACGCTAGCTAATAAAAGACTAAAAGACTTTAAGAATGCAAAATAAAGAACCTAGTTTAAACATCAGTACAAAGAAAACGCTATTTTAATCAGCGTCGTAGATTCGACGTCCATAATGGTTGACATAAGTATGTTCTGCCTTATACATAACGCAATGAGACAATCCATTCTTTTCCGTTGCACTGCAACAGCTTCCTTCCATATCTTATGTTAAGATAGCATACAGCCGCTACTTTTTATTATTGAAGGCCCTGTTGATAGCATACAGCCTGTAATATTTATTATTGAAGCCATAGTTGAAGGTCTATTCCGAAGGATACTTGTAAAGGACTCTAATTACGATTAATAATGCTGTCTGCAAAAATTGTGGCACAGAAACTTAAGATTTTTGAAGGCAGGTACAAACTAAATGCAATATTATAAGGCTACTTGCATGTAGATTAGAAAAGAAATACAGCGTCTCTCAAAAGGTGCTATAGCATCAAATGGCTCGGAGCACTATGGGACTCAACTGCTGAGGTCATTAGCCCCCTAGAACTTAGAACTAGTTAAACCTAACTAACCTAAGGACATCACAAACATCCATGCCCGAGGCAGGATTCGAACCTGCGACCGTAACGGTCTTGCGGTTCCAGACTGCAGCGCCTTTAACCGCACGGCCACTTCGGCCGGCTGCTATAGCATCAAAACTAATTAAGATATTCATACAATGTTGGGCTTATGTGAAACACTATCTCACAAAATCTTTTACCAATCTGTCAATTTCAACCTGTGAGCCTTTGGTGGCACACAGATCATCCAGTCTGTACCCAAGTTGTATCCACACTCGCCTCAACATATCTGCATCAACTGTGGCAATGGCAGCAACGATTCGATTCTTTAAAACATTCATGTGGCTGGCAGGTGTTTCGTAGACACTATCCTTTACATACACTATGGATTTGGAGCTCCAGTGACGCCATTCGAGCAGCATCCTGAGTTGAACGTTGAAAAGCCAACCGTATCCATTCTGTCTCCGCTTCATTTGTTCCAGGTCATCTAGAGTTATGCTTCACATCAACGCTTCCTGTCTCCATAAAATTCCTGTACCATCAACATGTCAACGACCGCTAAGGTGACTGCTTCCTGTACCGTGTTCTAAAGTTCCTCTGATCCGGTATGTCCGATCTGTACTGAATATAACATTCCAAGCCAGGAGAATTTTTTGAACCTTTGCCATTATGCTTCACTCACGACCTGGAACACACACAAACAAAGCTTTGTGAATTTGTCTTTCACATAAGCCAAGTATGGTGTATATATCCTAACTACAATGGGCAGTATAACATTTTTAAGCTGTATCATACCTTTAAACGCTGTATTCCCGACAAACGAGTTACGAAACCCGATTTTGATTACTCGGACTGTACGTCAATGTTAAGTTCAACGAACACGAATTTCAGTTCTTCTCCTAATCGTGACATTTGCTTAAGATGATTAGCAAGCTAATTAAAAATAAAATTCTTAGCTGCGGAAGATACCGGGAAAGATGGACTTCGAGTCAGAAGTTGGGGTGAGTGGGTGGTGCTTCGATGAGGCCCCTAGGTCAGGTCGGTCGGGTTTCCAAGTGATTACCAGAAAATTAGTTTCCTGCGGGAAGATTTAGAGCTTAGAAAGGCACCACGATAACCGCACAACATTATTCTTTCCTCAGATCACCCTCCCGGTTCTCTCTGCGGAATTTCATTAACCTAAAATGGAGCCATTAACAGTTTAAGAGCGTTCTGGGCACGGCGAAACAAGAGAACTTCCTGTCGTTTCTCCAAAACTGTTGTATGTACTCATCTATTTTCCTTAATTCTTTTTTATTTGCTGTTAGTGACCAAAAACCATCAGCAGTTTCAGAAATGCTTTGAAGTACAATCCTAGAAGTGACTAATTAGGAGAGAGGATAATAATATTAACTCGGTGTATAATAGTTCTTTTCGAAGTGTTGACATAGATTCGTGCCTCACTCACATTTTAATTTGTGCCAATAAAAGTATTTGGAGAAACCGTTTGTGAATAAATCGACTTAAGGATAGTAAACATTTCGATGTGTTTAGCACTTTGTAATCTATTTTGAGATGCTAGAAAATACCTGCTCTTGTCTGCAACTCTTAGGACACCACAGAGCTGCTCGACCATGACTTCACTCAAATAAAAAATTACTTTTTTTCGAAAAGCACTCTATATTTTTCTGTCGCTTCAGCTCCTTTTCTTTTCAGCAAAGAATTAATGCGTTGATTCGTAAGCCCTGTGCACATCCGACTTCTCAATATCTCTGTCGATCAACTTAATTTCTGCTAGACATGGACTTGGAAGGAGCTCGATTAATATCTCCAAGCAGTTATTCTGTTAAGTTTTCCACGATTTAAGAGCTACCTTAATTGAACGCTTGGATGGTGTTTCAAACCACTGGTTGATTTTCTGTCCGACAGCTTCCATACAAAGAAACAGCACATTGAATTATTAGAAAAGAAAGCTGTTCTCAGTCAATTCTTAAGAATATTTTTATTGAATATCATTGGCGTCTGTTATTTCAAATCTTCAACATTTCCCACTCCCTTTACATAGATTTGATGCAGCTGCTGCTAGGTTCGTAAAGGTCTTGGATCTCAGTTTCCAAGCGACGTCGTGGTTAACTTGGTTAACACCCGCAATATTGCACTGACCAAGAGAAACCATTTGAGTACGCACCTTCTTCAGCCAAGCTAAAGCTGTGGTACACTTACTTATGAGACATGATCCATCATATTCGGCTTATCTGTAAGCAGCAGGTGATGGATTTCAGTGAATTAGGCTGTAAGGCTTAGAGAATATCAGCTGATAATGGAAGCGTCTGGGAAACTGAAACTTACAGGTATTTCACATTCAATGTAAACCACAATCCTCTTGAATATGAAACCAGTGTCTTAACCAAAGCGCCATTTAGCAGGTCCAAGAACGTTTTGTGTGCGTTCATTAAACAGATCTGTGATTTTGAAGTAACTTTTCTTGACCTTGTAGTTCCATTTAATATAAGCAATGACACACAGGAAGACTATCTACATTAGAGAACATCCTGATTGAAAGTACAAATCGCAAATCCAAATTACAAACAGTCACGTGACGACAGAAAACAAGAAAACAGACAGCTAGACTACTGGACGATATCATGTAATTGCAATCTCCAAATGAGCAACGAAACGAGTAATATGCGCTTACAAGTGTGCACGCATTATGCCACTTTGCAACTCTCTCCACAAGACTCTTCAATTCTGCAGGTATCTTGTCCGGATATTAAACCAAATATATTCAATATTATAAGTCTTTTTAGTCATCAGTCTCATGAATTGTTTGATGCGGCTCGCCGTGAATTCCTCTCCTGCACTAATCTCTTCATTGCAGAGTGGAACAAGCACAATGCGTCCTCAGTTAATCACTGGCTATATTCAAATCTCTGTCTCACCATGTAGTTTATACCCTTCACATTTCCTTCTAGCACCTTGAAGGTTATTTCTTTATGCATTAGTCCATGCCCTATGATCCTGTTCCTTGTCAGTGTTATCATATGTTCCTTCAAAAATGGTTCAAATGGCTCTGAGCACTATGGGACTTAACTTCTGAGGTCATCCGTCCCCTAGAACTTAGAATTACTTAAACCTAACTAACCTAAGGACATCACATACATCCATTCCCGAGGCAGGATTCGAACGTGTGACCGTAGCGGTCGCGCGGTTCCAGACTGTAGCGCCTAGAACCGCACGGCCACACCGGCCGGCTATGTTCCTTACTGAACCGATTTTCTTGAGAACCGCTTAATTCCTTATGTACCAATACATTTTATTTTCAACGTTCTTCTGCAACACCATTTCTCAAACGCTGCGATGCTCTTCTCTTCCGGTTTCCCCAATGCCACGATTCACTACCATACAGTACTGTGCTCGAAACGTGCACTCTCAGTAATTTCTTCCCAAAATTAGGGCCTATGTTTGATACTAGTGGAATTCTCTTGGCAAGGAATGTCCTCTTTGCTCGTGCTAGTCTGCCTTTTATACCCTCCTTGCTTTGTCTGTCAGGATAATTTTGCTTCCAACCTAGAAGAATTCATGATCTCTAATTTTGATGTTAGTTTTCTCGCTATTTTAATTTATGCTACACCTTATTAAATTTGTCTTTCTCCCATTTACTCTCAATCCATATACTCTAAACGCTAGACTGTTTATTCTGTTCAGTAAATTCGATAATGGTCATTCACATTCTCTGACGATAGCAATGTCATTAGTGAACCTTATCATTGATATCCTTTTCCCCAAGTTTTATTCCCGCTCTTGAACCTTTCTTTTATGTCTGTCACTTGCGATGTAAAGACAGTAGAGGCGAAAGACTGCATCCGTTTCTTACGCCGTTTCTAATACGAGCACTTCGTTCTTTGTCTTCCAATCATGTTGCTCCCTGTCAGTTCCTGTACATATCGTATATTACCCTATAATTCATATAGCTGACTCCCATCTTTTTCAGAACTTCGAACGTCTTTCAGCATTTTAAATTGTCGAGCTATATTGTAGGTCGACGAATGTTACAACTCTTGGTTTTTCTTCAACCTTGCTTCCATTATCAAGTGCAAAGTGAGAACTGCGTCTCTTTTGAGTTTACCTACCTTGAAGCCAGAATGATCTTCCTGTAACAGATCTTCAGTTTTCCTTTCCAGTTTTCTGTGTATCAATCTAGTTAGCAGCTTGGATGCACGAGATTTTAATCCGATAGTGCGAGCGTCATTTCTCGTACTTATCTGCCCTTGTTATCTCCGGAAATATGTGGATGTTATTTCTCCGAAAGTTTGATGCTACATCACCAGTCTCATAGGTTCTGCACACCTACTTGAACAGTCGTTTAGTTGAAACTGGCCTCAGTGATTTTAGAAATCCCTTATACCTTATGCGGGCTCTAATATTGGATACACTATGTCATTCCTGCCGACTCCGATTTCTTATAACACGTCATCAGACATGTCCTCCTCCTCATAGAGGCTTTCAGTGTACTCTCTCCACTTATCTGCTCTCTCTTCTATGTTGAAAAATAGAGTTCCCATCGCACTCTTAAAGTTACACATTTGCTTTACATTTCATAGAAGGTTGTTTTAATTCTCTATACGCAGAATCAGTCCTCTCGACGATCATTTTTTTTCCAAAATTCCTCGCATATTTGCTGCATTTATTTTACCGTGGCCTCCCTGCATTTGCTATTTATTTCATTCCTAAAGCTTGTATATTTCTGTATGCCTGTTTTACCCTGGACTTCTTTGTTTCGTCGATCAAATGAAGCACATTATCAGTTATCCCCAGGTTACATCGCTGTTACCTTCCTTTATCTATCTTCCATCAATACGACTAGGTTATATCGAATGATATAATTAAATTTTCCTTGAGCCATTTGAGTCTCATCATTATATCGAATGAGTTTAGGTGATGGAAGCAATTGTAGAGTCCTTTTTACCAGCGTAGCCCCATGCATGCTGTTTGGGACTCTGCTTATGTGAATATACAAGTTATTCTGTTCCTACAACGTCCACACCCTCAATCACTTGTAAGATTTTCAATTCTGGAGGGGTAGTTGGTAGAACACAGTGCAATGTTGCGAAATTATTCCGGAGCTATACGTGTTAACCAGTAGCATTAAAACTGCATCAACCAGTTGGTAAACGGGTGACGCACCAATTGCTATTGCCAGATAGGCAGTGCAGCCTTCCACTTCTCTGGCAACGCACAAGCAAAGCCATTTCCTTGATGATAGCAACCGTTCATGAGTGCACTGCTTCCATCACGCTCATCCGAGTTGCAAAGATGGGATCGACTTTCTCCGCTTCAACAGAGTCGAGTTTAGTTACTGATCCCGGTCAGCCAGAGGAAACGCTGTTCCGAGCAACAGAATTATTCACTGTGTGGCAAAGTATTGTTCTGCTACTGAGTATGATGGCCTTTGAGCCGTAAATTAATTGACAGCCCATTTGTCGAAACCGAAGATATTTCTTACATGTAAGTTGCTGACGTACTGTTGGAATCCTTATTATTTCTTCTAGGCATTACCGTAGTAATATGCTAATAACAGTGATCGGCTTCGTCCGTACATTGTCCAGCTTCAAAAACAATAGTTCTTTATAGTTTATGAAAAAAAAATTAAATGAGCATGTGGTACTGATGGCCGGGAGGTCCCATCAGGGGAAGTTCAGCCGCCAAGTGCAAGTCTTATTTCAGTCGACGTGTGCTGTAATAAAAAAATAAATAAAAACAAATTATTAAATACATATGCATATGAAATTTAGTTAAAAGGATAATACAATTGCAGTATTAGAAATGTTCTGTGCTTGTACGAATTTTAGGCGATCGGACTTCTTCTCTTACATATCAATTGTAGTTCCAGGCAGTGGACTTCAAGTACACCAGTGCGTGTCATAAATAAGAAAATCCTCCTTACTTGGTTTTACTTCACTTGAATAAAATATACCTAATACTGATATCAATTTTTTTCTTATTTCGAAACGTGTGGTACAAAACACACGTAACCCGTCATATTCCGAACAGTACTCTTTAACAGAACTTCTACATACCAGAAAGTGAGGAACAAAATCATCTCCAAAAAAATGAATGAATGTTTTTTCCATTTGTCTGCACCTTACCGCGCATTCATAATTAACGTCTTTGCCAGCGCTCATGTTCGATCAGTGTTTCATTTTGTTTGTAATAAATTTTAACTTTACGATATCCTGGGGGTCTTTCATCATGTACCTACACAGATGACGTGCGTGCCCGAGATGAGTGTGAAATTATGATGACATCACAACACCTAGTACAAGAGCGGAGAAAATCTCCAACCCAGCCGGGAATCGAACCCGTGCCCGCTGCACAGTAGGCCAGCACGTTACCATTCGTGGTTTATGAAGATACATGGCCAGTGATGATCCGCATCTACGTACACAGCTTTCCAAAACTTAAGTACGAGCCGGGTAAAGTAACATAACGTATTAAGAAGCTACTGGAAATTAGTGGAACTGCGGGAATACGAGGCAGTTGAAGGAACGAGAGGAAGATGTGTTCCACTCAGCAAGAGTTATGGTGCGGCGCGGTGGTGTTCTTCATCACAACAGTCTGTGCAGACATCATTTGGATAATAATGGCATGGACAATGATGACATGCGGTAGCATCGTCGGGAAACTGGAAGAAGGGTGAAATGTGTCGAGTGTAGCTCAGGAGTTTGGTATTGATCACAGAATTGTTTTCACTGCGTGGGTAGCGTTCTGATCCACAGGCACTGCCGTCTGAAGGAGAGCAGCTGCTCGATCACAGTCAACTACAGCAGTAGCTAACAGCTACCTTCTCCAACAGGCAAGTTTCCCACATCAAACAGCTGGTGCAGTTACAGCCACATTTAATAACACTGCAAGGCATGACACTCTCTCTCCACAGTGGCACGGCTACTTCCTGGGAGTGGGTTCTGCCTAATGGTCAGTGTATTGTGTTCCTTTGACACCTGCACATCGAAGGGACCGTTTCCTATGATGGCGAGGACTTAGGGACTGGAACCACGAAGTGTTGCATGCTCTTCTTGGATGAGAGTAGATTCTGAGTAGTCATTCTAGACGTACCGTAATATGGCGTGAGGCGGGAGCACACAATGCACGAGTGAACATTGTCGAACATACCAGTTTTGATGGTCCAGGTGCTACTTTACGGGGAGGCGAACTGTTGAGGTACTCTCAGCGGGCATCGTTATTATGGCACTGTGCTCCTTACCCACGAGCTTCTCTTCAGGAGTGCATTCAGCGCTGACTCAATTTATGTATGACAATATGTGAGCGCATAGAGCAGCAAAGGTGAAGAGCTCTCGGTACTGGAGGGTATTCAGCAAATGGACTTGCCTGCCCATTCTGTCGACTTGAATCTCATCAAGCAATTGCAGGATGCGTTGCGAAGGCATACTGAAGCACAAACGACTATCCAGCAGCAATCGCGCTTGGTCGAGCGGTTCTAGGCGCTTCAGTCTGGAACCGCGCGACAGCTACGGTCACAGCTTGGAATCCCGTCTCGGGCATGGATGTTGCGATGTCCTTATGTTATTTAGGTTTCAGTAATTCTAAGTTCTAGGGGACTGATGACCACAGAAGTTAAGTCCCATAGTGCTCGGAGCCATTTGAGCCATTTTTTACATCGTCCTTGAGGAAGAATTTAACCCCTTACCACAAGAACTCCTTACTAACCTTGCACCAGCATGGGAGCATCTAGCAGAGCATACACTGCCGATCGTGGTGGTTACGCACCCTAATAAGAAACCTGTCTGGAATTGCGTAATGTTCTGGGAACTATCATGAATTGCACTTACTTCACCGTAATTATTGTCTTTGAATAAAAGTCTGCTCGTCTTGTCACGTATTTCTTTCAGTAACTGTAGTGGGACGTGAAATTGAAGCGACACCCATCCACCAGTGTCAGCCCTGTTTGCAGATGAATATAAGTTTTAGTTTTTTGTTTATATATTTTTGTAATATTTGTAATGGTTGGGAATTGTCTAAAGTTTTGTATTTATTTTATGTTTCATGTACTGAGAGGGCGGCGCAACGAACGGAGACAGCATCTTCGCGGGTCGACAGCCAAAGAGCAACAGAAGATCCTGAAACCGAGTTGTTGCGTCGTGCTTCTAAAAATTGAAAATTAACAATTTGTAATGTTTCCGCAACAATGACGTCATAGAAAGGTTAATCATGTTGTTAATGTTCAGTTCTATCTTCTCAAGGCTCAGGTTCACGTCTATATGTAGGAAGATAATAAACTAGTGGATGCTACTAAAGTTTAAATACGTGTTCCGAGAATTTATTTATGAAGAATTATGTTAAGTAATTTATTTGACAAGATTATTAATTTTTGACAGCGTTCATCGCGAGTTTGATTCTTGAAAGTTTATTCAATGTGGTTCTAATATCTATTAAAGTAGATAACCTGCATTAATATAATTTCTGAGGAGAAACAAACGACATCTAAATTGAAAAAGTTTACGCAAACCAATTGGACTGGATGACGTAATTCTGCGCATACGACTCAAATAATCATGTTTTAATTATAGTTTCGTTCAAGAACCATTCAGGCAAATTTAAAAAGAGATTAAATTATTTTGAAGTGTGTTGTAACTGACGTAGGTGACGAAGTCTGCACATGGTCATATGTCCAAAGAAAATCATTTATACAAAACTTACGACGCTACACTTCATAACGTTCTATATTACACTGCGGCAGTTCTTTCAATGAATGTAGCATGTATAATCGAACTCTTTTATTTGGCTGTGACACCATGCGACAGATACTTGCTTCCTCAAGTTTTGCACATCAGTCTATATTTCTTGTAAAACACTGTACAACGCATGATGGGGACTAATTCGTACAAATGTGATCGAATTTGAATCCTACTGTACTCGTGTTCAGAGCTAGCGGAAAAATAAATATATGCCTCTGCACGTGCCTTATTCTCTGTCGTATGGTTGTTGCAGCGCTTACAGCACACGCTGGTGCTAACGTAATAATCAGTCTTCTTCGACAAACAGGTTCTCTAAACTTATTTAGACTTAGGGTATCGCGAGATCTATGTAGACATCCTTATCCAAGGATTCGAATTTAAGCTACCCGAGCATTTCTGTAACACCCTTGCACGCGATGTGCTGACGTGCTACAGTCCTAGCAACATCTCTCTTAGTTCGTTCGACGTCTTGAGGAGGAGTCGAAAAACTGGAACACCACATTAGAACTGGTCGGACCTGCGTCTTTTAGGCCATTTGCTTTTCTCATAAAACTACCAAAAAATACCATTCAGCTTCCCTTAACCAAATTTCTTATCGCTTCTTAGTTATTTTCTTTTTAATTGAATCATCACTCTTGGAACGTCCCCTTTGAAAAATTAAACATGGCTGTGCTTATACTGACACACAATATTTTTAGCGCAACGCAATCTGACTTTCAATAATCCCTACAAAAGAATGGCTCTGACTAACATTAAACTATACCTTTCACAAATCACTTACCTCACAAAAATCTTCGTTACTCAAGCTACTGCAATACAGCGAGCGCCACTACTGCCAGCTAAATAAAAGATTCACACTACGGAAGGCACTAACTACTGATAAGCATAGTTAGCAAATGTAAGATTTTGATAGAGAAAAAACAGTGTATTTACCTTAATAGTCACAATATATATAGCAGTTCATTACATCCAGTGTTACAAATTTCAAAACTCCGCCATCTCTCTCCCCACATCCACCACTGCTGGCGGCTCACCTCCAACTGCGCAACGCCATGTGCTGTTCACATCCAGCTGCCCAACACTACAATGGCAGACGACAATGCAAACTAGCCACAGACTGCACACAGCACAGCCAGTGATTTTCATACAGAGCGCTACGTAACGTTGCCAATAAGAAAACATAAACAGCTTACTTACACTCTTCCGACTGGTTTGATGTGGCGCGCCACGAATTACTCTCCTGTTCCAACCTCTACATCTCGGAGTAGTACTTGCAGCCTACGTCCTCCGTTATTTGTATATATTCAGACCTCTGTCGTTCTATACAGTTCTTGCCCTCTAAAGATCCTTGATTACTATGGAGATAATTCCCTGACGACTTAGCACACGTCACATCAACCTGTCCCTTCTCCTTGGTACTGCTTTCCATTCGTTCCTGCCTTTGTGATTTGGCGGAGAAACTCCTCATTCTTCATCTGATCAATACAGCTGATCTGCAGTATTCTTCTGCAGTAACATATCTTATGCACTTCTATTCTCTCCATTTCCGGTTTTCCTACTGTGCATAATTCAATGCTGTGCTCCAAACATATATTCTCAGAAATTTTTTCCCAAAATTAAGGTGGGCGTTTGGTGCTAATACACTTCTGTTGGCCAGAAAATCTGTATTTGCCTGTGGTAGTCTGTTATCTGATGTACTCCTTGCTTCGACCATCATGCTTTATTTTGCTTCTAAGGTTGCAGGATTCCTTGATTTCATCTACTCCGTGATCATGGATTTTGATGGTAAGTTTCCTGCTGATTTCATTTCTCCTACTTCCATGTCATTTTACGCCTTACTCTCAATCCATATTCCGTTCTTATTAAACCATTCTATTTAGCAGATCCTGTAATTCTTCTTCACCTTCACTATGGATGGCACTGTCATCAGCGAATCGTATCACTGATACTTTCATCGTATGATTTTAATCCCATTCTTGAATCTTTCTCTTATTCGAACGTTGTAGACAGACATCTACAGCATGAGAATATTTTTAAAAATTGATGTTAACTTTGCTGTATTCAATTCTACCCATTTGTTTCGGCTAGTTTCAGGTTTCGGCCATCATTCAGAGACTAAATCAAATAGCAGAAAGGAGCAATACACGTCACAGAAGAAAAATACACAGTCCAGAGTCGTTACGAACTGCAATGTCACACAAGAAGAAAATCGAAAAGAAGTACCTAAAAGCAAAAAACAATACGGCTTTTACATTCCACATATCAGCTATGAATGCCATGACACACACCAACTGGTACCAGTGAAATACTGTGGCTCGTTCAACTTAGATACAAAGACGGTGCGTCAAGGATACTTGTAGAACCAGTGTAAACATACAATACCACAATAACGAGTGTACACGTCAACGATATTACAATCCAAGAAAGAAACATGATTTACAATCAATCATTCTGGAAATATACAATGTATAATGTAACAATTTTTACAATAAAGTATATTTATATATTCACACCTGCATGTTACCAGAATATCAAAATAACATCAGTAATGCACAGCTAATATAGACACCTACTTGCCGCGTAATTAACCCACATTATACTGAGCACAAAATGAAG
The DNA here is from genome assembly GCF_021461395.2 of Schistocerca americana. Lineage (NCBI taxonomy): Eukaryota > Metazoa > Arthropoda > Insecta > Orthoptera > Acrididae > Schistocerca > Schistocerca americana. The sequence continues at coordinate 414,132,566 of NC_060124.1, read as the reverse complement.
AAATAGTTTGAAGATTACAATTTTACACAGAAGAACGAAGTACATCAATTTGGTATGAAATCAAAATTGTTATTCTTTCATATGTTGCAAAGTCTAAACTCAGTGAACAAAGAAATCTTCCAATGTCACATTAATAAAATTATTATTGAGAAATAAAATGTGCAAAAATAAGATACCACGTAAAATTCATACATGTGTGTGGAACAAAAAATGTAGTTCAGTTCATGACAGACGAACATGGTATGCCTGGTTAAATCACCAGAACAAAAATCCTCCCAAATATTTTTGGAGTAATGAAACACATTCATAAATAATATACTAGCACTTTATAAACAGACTGGTGCTGTAACATATACAACACCTCAATTCCATAATGTCATTAAAGAGAGCGCATCCCGATGTGAATATTCAAATGGGAAACATGCAGCAATATGAAATACCTAGACATATTTCTGGGAGTGACCATGATATAGGGATGTAGTAAGAAATATACATTTTTTCCTTTCACCATTCTGTGTGGGTTATCTGCGAGAAAATGTCTCACAAATGTTTGAAATTATATGTGAAGTTTGTAGCAAGTCAGTAAGTGCTCTAAATCTGAAATACTGAATGAATGTATTCTGGCCATTAGAGCGTCGTGAACTGTGATTCTTTCTCGCACTCATCCTCATCTGATGTAGGTGGTTCTTATCACCACAGCTATTTTTTCCCCGACTGTAAGTGATATGTGTACCATATTTTGTTGAAGTCGATCCATTAGTTTAGGACGACATGCAGAACATACACTGAAGTGACAAAAGTAACTGGTTAGCAATAGGAACATATACAGATTGGGAGTGTCTTGTACACAAAGTGTGGCATAACTGTCACTTGCACTCAGTTGACTCATGTGAGAAGGTTTCCGACATGATCAAGGCCAAACGACGGGAAGTAGCAGAGTTTGAGTGTGAAATAGGAGGTGGAGCTACGTGCATGAGACATTCCATTTCGGAAATTTCAGGCATTCTCACGTGGGGAGTGCAGTGGCTGACAGCATTCACTTAACGACCGAGAGCAGCGGCGTTTTCATAGAGTGGTCAGTGCTAACAGGCAAGCAACACTGCAGGTGAAATAACCGCAGAAATCAATATGGGATCTACGACGAATGTATCCGTTACGACAGCGTTTAGCGCTAACGTGCCATGGTAGCATAAGACTGATGCGAGTGCCTTTGCTAACAGCACGATATCGCCTGTGGCGTCTCTCCTGGGCCAAAATAGGTGGACCCTAGACGACTGGAGTTCCGTGGTCAGGTCAGAGTTCCGATTTCACCTGGTAAGGGCGGATCGTAGGTTTTGATTGTGGCGTAGACCCCACGATGCCACATACCCAAGTTGCCAACAAGGCTTTGTGCAAGCCAGTGATGGCTCCATAATGGCGTGGCCTGTGTTTACATGGAATGGACAGGGTTCTCTGGCCCAATTAGCCATTGACTGGAAATAGTTACGTTCGTCTACTTGAAGACCACCCGCAGCCATTTATGGAACTCATGTTTCCAAACAACGATGAAATTTTTATCGATGACAATGCGCCATGTCACCACGACACAGTTGTTCCCGATTGGTTTGAAGAACATCCTCAACGGTTCAAGTGAATAATTTGACCACGCATCGCCCGACATGGATCCTGTCGAACATTTATAGGACATAATCGAGAGGTCAGTTTGTGTACAAAATCCTGCACTGGCAATACCTTCGCAATCATGAACGGCTATAGTGGCAGCATGGCTCGATGTTTCTGCAGGGGACATTCAGCGACTATCTGAGTGCATGCCACTTTAGGCTGCTGCTCTACGCTGGGCAAAGGGAGGTCCGATACGATGTTAGAAAGTATCCCATGACTTATCTCACATCAGTTTTTCCTGGTTATCTGCGCGTCGTGAGTTACGTTTCATTTTCACCCTCACCCCCGTCGCTTTGAAAGGTAGGTCGCTCTTAGCCCCAAGTGGTTCCTTCCAGACAGTGAGTGATATGTGCACCATGTCTGGTTGAAATCGATCCAACAGTTTAGGAGGACTTGTGGAACATGAGTACATACGTTCATACAGACACTTTTATAGTATGTTTGGGTATATTTGTGTAGCACATAATTAAATGATAACTTTAACTGTTGATGGCAATGATAACCTATTACCAACACGTTTACATTATTTTTCCCGAAATTTTAGTTAATATTTGAGACATCGTGCAAACTACAGTGTACGTTTCTTACGTGATAAAATAAATGAACTGTGAATCTGTCCAGATGATGTTCAATAAATCATGTAACAGAAGATGTTTTTCATGGGTGTCTTTTGTCTAATAGTCACTTACCATAGTTTCTTTTTTTTTTTTTTTTTTTTTTTTTTTGTGAAACTGCAAAAAGGCGAGCAAGACTGTTGCAAATGCCCTCGCAGAGTACAGCGAAGAACAGATTTAGTCGGCGAGACGGCTCTATCGGCCCCCTTAATTATCGGGAGATCCCAACGAAAGTAGCGAAAAATTCCTTTGTTGTCGACACGGGGCACGCTCGTAGTCTGAGAGTAGGGAGGGAATGCGTTACGACGGCGGCGGCTGTGGGGCCCCGGCTGCAATTTAGCCGGAGGCGTAATCAACGGCCGTGCTTCGTCAGGATCCCCAATTAGGAGCTCGTTGGTCTGAATTTACCTGCCGGCTCGCCGGTCCCGGCCCGGCTAGCAGCGGCGTGCCCGCCGCGCTGATTGCGCGGGCACAGCAATAATTTTTGAGATGAGGGTGCGCGCCACCCCTTTGCTTCCCCCCCCCCCCCCCCCCCAACCCGCACTGCTGGCCGCCAGCTGACAGCTGCCGCCCGGGTCCCGACCTCGCCTCATCTCGTCTCGCTCTCCCGCCGTTTCAGGCTCCACATCAATAGAGTCCAATGGCACCGCAGAATATGCTGTTTTCGCCTCGAGAGCATGCGTCTGCTGGCACCAACGGAAATAATGATCACGACAGCACCAGCGGCATTCGATTTATTTGTTGGCACATCGCCACGTGTATCGCTCCAGGGAACAGCATTACAGGGTGTTTCAAAAGAATGCCCTGAATTCCAAACTCCATATTTATTGATAGAAGCGTACTATAAACGAAGATAATACTCGCAAGATCATAGAGTTTTAGCTATGCTGTTACAAATTCTGTGTGTGTACAGCAGCAGCAGCAGCAGCAACAGCAAGAACAACATCTAGACGATAGACTGTACAGAATGTATCAGCTTTTACACAAGTTATTGCTTAACTTCTTCTATGTCACGAGATAAAGGGGAGATGAACACACTGTACTTCACATATCCCCACAAGAAATGGTAATTAACAGCGCTAAAAACGTATCGTCTTTCACGTCCTTTAGCTGCGCATTGCTAAAGTCAAACCATTTCCTTTTATTACCAACCCAAGGAGCTTGCATCACTTGTAGTCTGTGTGGTTTATAAACCAAAGGACACCTTAACTAGTAGGCTGTTTAGGTTCTCATATTGCTAAAGCCACGTAGCGCTCTGTATGTAAATCACTGGCTGTGCTGTGTGCAGTCTGCGGCTGGTTGACATTGTTGGAATATTCGTTATTGTGGTGTTGGGCAGTTGGAGGTGAGCCGCCAGCAGTGGTGTAGGTGGGGAGTGAGATGGCGGAGTTTTGAGAGCGGATGATCTGGACGTGTGTCCATCAGAGACAGTAAATTTGTAAGACTGTATGTCATGAACTGATATATATATATTATGACTTTTGAACACTATTAAGGTAAATACATTGTTTGTTCTGTATCAAAATCTTTCACTTGCTAACGGTGCATATCAGTAGTTAGAATCTTTTATTTAGCTGGCAGTATTGGCGCTCGCTGTACTGCAGTAGTTCGAGTAACGAAGATTTTTGTAAGGTAAGTGATTCATGAAAGGTATAGATTAGTGTTAGTCAGGGCCATTCTTTTGTGGGGATTATTGAAAGTCAGACTACGTTGCGCTAAAAATATTGTGTGTCAGTTTAGTGATGATCAGAATAAGTAAAGAGAGTAATGTCTGAGCACGTTCAGTTTTGCTCAGCTGTTTGAAAATCAAATACCGTAAAGGCTTTACCAGCACGGTAATTCATTAATTTTTCTAAGGGGACGTTTCAACATTCGTCAGACAGTCGAATAAGGCACTACCAGTTCTCTGCTTGCGCGGCGACTAGACTTTCGTGGATTCCGCTTGAACGTTGTACGAAATCTTCCCACCACGTCATCAGAAGCGCGAGGTCGACCTGGACTCTTACCTGTGCACAAACATACTGACTTTTTCATCTGGCGTTACCAACAACGAATGTTTTTGTTTGCAGGAGGATCAATGCCAAAACGCTGATGAAACGCATGCTGGACCGAAATCAGTGACTCACTCTTTGCTAACAGAAGCACACAAAACGCCTTCTGTTGAGCTGACGCCTTTTTAGTCGTGACTGGCTGCAAATTGATAAGACGCGTTGACTGACATCCAACCGTGATCTCATTCTCTGCACAGATTGTCTGCAATATAGTTCTGTGGACTCTCCCAGGAGGACTGTGCGGTGGACTTGACGAAACTTCAATGACTATCTGGCGTTAAATGCGTGCGACTTGTTGTTTGGGTAAGAATATCAGCACGTTATGTGATTCATTTAGTTCCCACGTGTAATCCAGACCTACACTTATTATGTCCTTCCTTTTACTTACCTTGAGTGTGATAGCACGTGAGTGAATGGGTGTTTACGTGTGACATTTCAGGTTTGGTTTAGTGGTTCAGTTGCTTTTCGCTTGTTGGGAGTGCAGGTTAACCAACCTTTTATCTCTTACTTGGCCAAAGAGGTCTATTCCCTTTGCTCGAGATATGTCTGTTACGTTGTTTATCTCTGAGTTTGGTGATGGAACCGACCAGTCTGGTCGCTTCCGTTTCACGTTTGGGTTTTCTGAGTACGCTGAGAGGAACAACACTCTGCTGCTAGCTGTTGGTGAATGTGGTTCGTAGTTCTTAAGTAAATTTGTTCACTTATTTACTTCCTGTTTTCTGTTACTGTGTTATCTATATCAAAGAACAGATCGAATGTTGAATTGCCATGAATGAAGCACATAGTATTTTAACACAATTTCAAATGTGGTAGTAATAACTAAGCATTATGCTACTATGCCATTTAAGCTACATAGAATAGCTATATTAAAATAATAATAATAACTTTAAAAGTCTGTATACTGACAGTCTGGAGCAAAAGTATCCGTTCATCCGGTATCTAGAAGGCACACGCGACTAGTCTATTACACTATGCAGCATTGGTACATCACAAATTTTGTAATTTATAATTCTGGGCTACCATACTACAACCCTACACTACATAGCAGTACACAACACCACACTATTGTACTTGGTATCAGAACCATCATAAGCTGAGCCCGGCCGTTGTGGCCGAGCGGTTCTATGCGCTTCAGTCTGAAACCGCGCGACCGCTACGGTCGCAGGTTCGAATCCTGCCTCAGGCATGAATGTGTGTGATGTCCTTAGGTTAGTTAGTATTAATTAGTTCTAAGTCTAGGTGACTGATGACCTCAGATGTTAAGTCCCATAGTGCTCAGAGCCATTCGTAAGCTGATACCTGTAAGCGAGTTCAGCTTATGGCACAGTACCCCATTCCTTATTATAATACAGACTATTGCGTTTCCAAATACCGGCCTGTCCTGGTCTGGAACATCTCTTCTAATGGCACACTCCCAGTCGATGTGATTCGGGGTACTGATTGCTCCATATTCACAAGTGTCTGTGAAGCGCTGTAGTATTTGTAGTAAGTAGCTGGGGTACGGGCCGTGATCTGACAGGTAATTCATAGCTCCCTCGGTCGGAAGGAAGTACGTAATTCTTGTTCTTTCTTTTACGTCAGGAAGCAATTGGTAGGTCCTCCTCCCTCTTCCTTCCTGTCCCGGATTTCTTGCCATTTTCTAACTCATGCTTTTACTTCCTTACACGACGCGGATCTTGTGCCCAGTATATCTTTCACCTCACCATATTCGTGCTTTTTGATCCAATATCGTGCACCTCTCTTTCTTACTGCAAGACCTGGAGCAAGCATCGCCTCAGGGGGTATTTATTCTCAATGCGCCTGTCAGGTGCAGGATTACGCTCCTCTGTCCTCGCCTTAGAGACAGTGGTGCCCTTACCTTTCTGACTCTATGAGGCCAAAAACTCGACCTGTAGCCCACATAGCGACTAAGATTGCTTAGTGGTACGAACTTACTGAACCTAGTGGCAGCTGAAGACTTCTTTGGCCAGTTGATGTGGCTCCGTAAACTTCCCCTTGGTATTAAACGATTGTACTCATATCGGCTCTCCAGCCGAAACATATCTTCATCTGTACACAATATCTCGGCGGTCCACCTGGCCGCGATCTGCAAGTGAGTAGGCCGTCGCACTGTCTCGCCGAAACTGGAATCAAATGGTTCAAATGGCTCTGAGCATTATGGGACTTAACTACTGAGGTCATCACTCCCCTAGAACTTAGAACTACTTAAACCTAACTAACCTAAGGACATCACACACATATATGTTCGAGGCAGTATTCGAACCTGCGACCTTAGCGGTCTCGCGGTTCCTGACTGTAGCGCCTAGAACCGCTCGGCCACCCCAGCCGGCGGAACTGGAATCAAACACGCCGCGGCGGCTCCTTTGTAGACCGACCGTGGGTTCACCGCGCGTGCGCGAACATAACTGCCCTGTAGCGGCAGGCACAACACCGCATGAGGAGACGATAAATCGATATCAAACATTAATGACACTTTTTAAAGACCGAGACAAGAACCGTTGTTTCTTAATGTCAAACAGAACAGGGTCCCAACTCTTACATAGAGGATACCCCTTATCTCTGTCAATAATTTTGCCAGATAGCCGTATTTTCGGTGGCTTCTTTCCCTACACAGTCCTAATACCGCAACCCAGGGCAACCACTAGTCTCTCATCGTGCATGTCCTTCAGCAAGACTGCATATTTTTCAGGCTGAAATAAACGCGTGTGTCGATGATGCTCCACGCAACGATCCTGGACTGTACGAATCGTTTGTCGAATATACACTTTCCCCCAGTGGCAGGGAATCATGTTGACCCCGAGCGTTCTCAAACATAAGTGATCCTTCACTGAGCCCAGCAGAGCTCGGGTCGTAGCTGGCGGACGGAATACACTTTTAATGTCGAGTTTCTTTAAATTCTTCCTATTTTGAAGATATACTCCCAGAAAACGGTAGGAATGCCACCGATTTGCTTGTATCTTCTGTTGATTCCCGCGAAGGTCCAGTCTGTAGATCACGACGGATCAGATTGTCAGTAAAACCATTCTGCTTGTACACAGCTTCTAGATGGTCCAGTTCTTTTGTCAAACTATCTGCATCTGAGATGGCGTAAGCTCTTTTTACCAAAATACGTAGGACCCTGTTGCGTTGGTACGATGGATGACAACTTGATGCATGAAGATATCAGTCCGTATGAGTGAGCTTGTGACCAGAAGATATCAGTCCGTATGAGTGAGCTTGTGACCAACACTATGTCCTAATGTCCCATCATCCCTCCTGTAGCCCAAGACACCTAAAAAAGGATGTTTCATTTTCAACTTCCATCGTGATCTTAAAACAGGAATGCAGACGATTAAAATGGTCTAGGAAACGACCCAGAGCATCCCTCCCATGTGGTCATGCGATAAACGTATCGTTGGTTTTAAGAATGTCGTCTTCAGTGCCATGCCCTCAAAATCCTCCATAAACAATTTGGCGACTATGCCGGGATAATGGGTTCCCCATAGCCACATCGTCAGTTTGTTCAAAGTATGTGTCATTAAATAAAAACGTCACTAGAGAGCAGTTATGTTTGCGCACGCGCGGTGGACCCACGGTCGGTGTATAAGGGAGCCGCGGCGGCGTGTTTGATTCCAGTTCCGGCGAAACAGTACGACGGTCTAGTCACCTGAAGATGGCGGCTAGGTGTCCAGATGAAGGTATGTTCCGGTTGGGGATCCGATATTAATACAACATTCTTCGGCCAGTTGTTGCTATTTTATTTAGGATTTTACTGCCTTTATGCCAGATGATTCCTACATGTGAATGAAAGTTTCGCTTTTCGTCGATTTTAATTCCAAGGTATCTGTATGTTTCTTTTCTTTTTACACGTTGGCCATTTATTCTGATTGTGGGACTTCTCGTACTTGATAATGTTCCTGTAGTAACATATAGAATGTGTTGTGCACTGCTGTCGTCACTCTGTGTTCTATGCAGTAGTTGCTTAGTCTTTGAAGAACTACCCTACTGTTTTCCTGTGATTTAGACCTTGTGTTAGCTGATACTGAAATCTGCAGATAGTCTGATTAGCCGATGCAGCCTCTAGTGTTCCTTATACTCTGAAGCTGGTTCAGTAATGATTCTATGCCAACATCCCTCAACTCAAACATAACCCTGTGGGCAGCCTTTGGTGATGTCTTTCAAAATTTTCTTTCCCGGACGTTCTCATCACACCTACCTGTCGGTGCAAAAATCTCATAACCGTTGCAGGCACAACTTGGACTGTACATCTGTTTCAGTGTTTTGAAGAGGTAGGCCACCACAACTTATCAAACACGAACGCCCTAGCAGTGTAATCATTATGCCTGTAACATACTTTTCTGAGGTGTTCACAATATTCATTGCGTGATTTATCACATTCTCGGTGGACGTCCCTCTCGAGAAACTGTACTGCAGAGGGGCTCATACCTATTCTAAGTAAGCTGTTTATGTTTTCTTATTGGCAACGCCACGTAGTGCTCTATATGAAAAATCACTGGCTGTGCTGTGTGTAGTCTGTGGGTAGTTTGCATTGTTGTCTGCCATTGTAGTGTTGGGCAGCGGCAGCTGGATGTGAACAGCGCGTAGCGTTGCGCAGTTGGAGGTGAGCCGCCAGCAGTGGTGGATGTGGGGAGAGAGATGGCGGAGTTTTGTAATTTGTCATGAACTGCTATATATATTATGACTATTAAGGTAAATACATTGTTTGTTCTCTATTAAAATCTTTCATTTGCTAACTATGCCTATCAGTAGTTAGTGCCTTCCGTAGTTTGAATCTTTTATTTAGCTCGCAGTAGTGGCGCTCGCTGTATTGCAGTAGTTCCAGTAACGAAGATTTTTGTGAGGTAAGTGATTTGTGAAAGGTATAGGTTAATGTTAGTCAGGGCCATTCTTTTGTAGGGATTTTTTGAAAGTCAGATCGCGTTGCACTAAAAATATTGTGTGTCAGTTTAAGCACAGTCTTGTATAATTGTTCAAAGGGGACGTTTCATATGGCGACCCTGCCGGGATACCTCACTGGAATCTTCTGATTTTTTTCTTGTAGTTTGTGTAATTAGTGTAGCTATTGTTTATTGCTAGTGCGTAATTGTAGAGAGAATCTCCTTTGAAGTTGCAGTCTTTCATTGTTGTACAGTAAAACAGTTGTGGCGTGCATGTAGATTTGCAGCAAGTATTTCGCAGCTGCGCTTGCAATTAACTAGATATTATTTTCAGTGCTATGTTAATGTGTTCCCCTATTTTTGCTCTTCAAATTGTGTTTTTCTGTGTTGTCGTGTGAAATATTGTGACAATAATGGCGTGTGAAAAACGTAACACTAGGCTCCAAAGTAAACTGAGAAATGACAGCGAAGACGAAAGCAGTGTGTTAGCGCCACTGTGTAATGAATTAACTAATGTTCAACATAGTAGCTTGGTAATTCTGCGTAGGGATATGGAGCGGGCGGCAAACAATGGTGTAGGCAGTGAAACAATTAGTGAACAGGGAAGCATTATCGATCGATCGCTCGGCATGAGCTCGCCTCAGGAATCCGAAATGACAGGACACAATTTTGCAAATACTGTAGATTCAGGTTTTGCGTCCTCAGCGTTTTCTCAAATAAGTCAAGACACATTTTCTGCTTCTCAAAATGTGAATGTTGCCGGTGCAAATTCACTGCCGAAAAGCACTGAGGAACATGTTTCAGACACCAGTGCATTGTTATTACAATTAATGCAAGAAATGGGACAAAAGCTTCAAAAGTTAGACACAGTGGAACAAAATCTTACAAAGTTAGACACAATGGAACAAAATCTTCAAAAGTTAGACACAATGGAACAATACCAGAGACAAACACAGCAACAGTTAGACTCAGTGGAACAATACCAGAGACAAACACAGCAACAGTTAGACGCAATGGGACAAAATCTTCACACCACGCTTGAACAAACACGTGAAGATTTAACTACTGAGTTACGTAACATTGAATCGAAATGTCAAAAAGTCTGTAATGACGTAAAAACACAAATTTGTGAGCATTTTCAACCTATTCTTTCGCGGCATGAAAATGCATTGCAGAATCACGAAGCAGCCATAAAAGAACTGCAAACCATTGTTCATGAACATCATGAGACCTTGTGGGCTAAAATTGACTCAGTTGCATCTACCGATTCGGTTACGCAACTTGCAAAAACTCAGGAAAACTTAAAGGACACAGTAGATTCGATTTTAACACAAATGGACACTCTGAAACTTGGTTCAGAAAAACACACTGAGGAAATGTGTTCACTATCGGAGAAAGTAGCCGAACTTTCGGATCAGGTCACTAACTTATCTACAAAGGTAGATGATGATCTGAATGACACAAGACCCGTAGCCTTCACTGACACAGAAGAGTATGGACAAATTAGAAAATTTAAACAAAATCAAAATCAAATCAATACACAGTACAAAAGAGAAATCCGGGAAGGTCAAGATCAGCTGACTCAGGTAATACAAGAATTACGTATTTCAGAGGACACTCGCGTCCCAATACAGGAAAAGGGACATAGAAATACGGAACAGCCACAAAATAATAACACAGGGCACTTCGGAAATTATGAAAGAAATTGGCAAGGTAATCCGAATTTTGAGATGGAACCGCCGAAACGACGTAACAATGACCGACATGCGACTCGCCGACATGATGATTTTGACTATAAGCTCTTCACTACTACATGTAAATTCAAAACATTTAAGAATTCTGGCAACGACATTCATCCTAAAGCGTGGCTCCATCAATTCTCTCATTGTTTTCCTCCCAACTGGTCATTAGAGCATAGATTAGAATTTATGTGTGGCTACTTAGAGAATGAACCAGAGGTGCGAATGCGATCAGTCATTCACGATTGCCACAGTGAAGGAGAATTTTATCATGTGTTCCTCTCAGCATATTGGTCTCAAGCTACACAAGACCGAGTATAACATAGCATCATGATGATGAAACACTTTGAACAATCTGAATTTTCCAGTCTTGTCAAATATTTTGAAGACATGTTGCATAAGAATCAATATCTTTCAAACCCATACAGCCCTTCAGAACTCATCCGCATTTGCTTAATCAAATTACCTGAACATTTACGACATATTATTTTGGCAGGACGTTGCAAAGACGACATTGAAGCTTTTCAGGGACTCTTACAAGAATTAGAAATTGACACAGACAGTCGCGGGATGCGAAAACAGGAAAACAATCACTACAGGTCACATCCGTCACAATTCCGTGACGACAGAATCTATAACTTGACACGACAGGTCTATTCTTACAACGCAAATCGTGACCAAAATAGACACCACCCGTATGACAACCGTAGTAATAATTACAGGGAAAGATCACCTCTCCGCGGTAATGACTATCACAGAGACAATCAGAGAAACAGAAAATATGGGAACCAAAATAATTATTATCAAGGGAGACAGAATAACTTTCGACGCAACGGTCCAGCGCGCAGTTACGATTCAGGGAGAAATTCTCCACCACTTAACCGACAAGAAAGAAACTACAGGAACTACCGACATGACGACAGACGATGTGATCGTAACGACAGACCTGAATTGCATCAGAACTGGCGGGATTTAAACAGGGCTGGGCCCTCTGGGCAAGGTGAATTTGTAGAAGTTAGACCTCCAAATCCCAATAACGACGCGCGCCAACAAAGGAACAGACAATGACTCGCACCACAGGCAGCCGCGTGCGCCGGCTGGCTCAGAGGAAAATAACATTGACGCAAACCTGGAGAAAAATTTTAGCACTCCTCACCGACGTATACCGAATGATAATTCCGTTCAAGTTGAAACTCTGAGTACTAGGAAGAGTAAAGGATTGCATCACCTTTCTCATGTAAAACCGTTTATTGAAAGATAATCTGCTTTTTAACTTTGTCTTTGCCATAAAACATTTCACTTTACATTACTAATATGCTTTGTCGGACTTAGAATCTGTTAACATGCAACAATGTTCGAAGTTAAATATCCAGTCAAGAACCAAGAGAACTAATTTCAACAGAAATGACGAATGCATTGTTATAGTGAACAGACGACACAGTGTTGTTATTTGTACATTCTTGCTTGTTAGTTGCACAATTACGTAATGTCTATAAGACTTACATACTTAGAACATGTACTGGTACTGCTAATGAGATTTTAATGCAACATTTTGGTTTACTTGAAAATACATTCTGGATTTAAAGTATTTTCTGTGAGATACCAGATGACACAGTGGTTAGTTTATGTGACAGCTACACGATTTTATCACGACACTACTAATGAGTGACAATTTACAATGTTGCTTTTGCGGTGTATCTGTTTTATATCTGCACAGTTTTTCTGTATTATTCTGTAAAGTAAAACATGTTTTAGTAGTAACTTTTGTGGTATAGCTACAATGAGACTGCATTTTCCGTAGCACAACAATACGTCACAGCACAGTACTTTCTTCATCACGGCAATAAGCGTAATAACTAAGATATCTATACGCAAAGCATTTCACTTTTGTTTATCATGAGGTAAGTACATTGACTTCAGCAGAACTTTGCTTACAGAGGACAATAACTACGACAGTTCCACAGAATTATCTTACAGCAAGACGCACATTTGGCACTACAGGACACGCATTTGAGTGATTAATTTTGTACTTAAAACAATTATTTTTTAAAGATATTTGAAGTACAATGATACAAAGGTTTTCCGTGATACATTTCATTCCGTTGCTGTAATCTGTAACACCTGAGGGTATAATTACATTAATCCTCAGGGGGGTACACGCCTACTTTGTGTACCATGTGTTTGGCAAGCACAAGGAGCCCTAGCTAATATGGTATTTGCTTATACAACATTACACATCGGTACCATATTTCTCTAACACAGAATTGCACAGCTATCTGATTATTTGACAGAGAAACAAACATTCTTTTTACTACGTCAGTGACAGATGTTTACGCAATTACACAGTTGGATAACTTCACACTTATGAAACTGTATTATGTCTGTACTTTGTAAACTGTTCATATTTTTTCGGAACCATTGTGATACTATGAGAGCTTTGAATGATGTATTTGGTATGGGATCATGATTTTTGAAGGACGTTTGAGGTAGACGACACTATTGAAATGAGCAGAGAATTTTCTTTAGGTTTTGAAATTATTGCAGGAAGCTACGACGTTTTTGAGATTTGACTGAGGTGGTATGATGTTATTATTACGACGACGATGTGTATTATGCTGTTGAGGTATGTTTATGATCAATAAGCTGATGCTATATGAGGAATTTGATTATGCTACATATTTATTATAATGGAATATTGAATAATGTCTACAAATACATATATGTGTAATAAGGTAAGAAATAATGAGTAGTGGTTAGGGACGCTGATTTGTGAAAAAGGTTGTTGGAAATCAAGAATCATACTTTAAGAGTTATGAAATGTGTGTAAATGCATGAATGTATCACAATGCCGACGAAAACGTTTTGAACGCTGTTATATTCATAGGATTTGTTTCTACACATTTGCAACGCAAATTTTTGACCTGTGAAATATTTTTATATGAGACTGTCACTGTAGCGAAAAGGGGTGTCGTAAATATTTCGGTAAGAAAGTTAAGTGACCACCTGCACGTAATGCGTCGTGGGCACCCAGCTGGGCGACAGTCGCCTGAAAAAAAAAAAAAACGCCATTAACGTGCGTCTTTCAGAGGTACAGGTGGAGAAAAATAAAAGGGAGGCCATTATCCTCACTATTGACATTCCTTTGTAGAAAGCATCGCAAATACGACACACTCATATCTTGGAAACATTCTTACATCTGCACACCTGATTAGGACAAGTGTCTATCTACGAGAATTGAGAGAATTTCTACTAACGTATGAAATGCCTCATGACTACTGAATGATTATTTTATGCTTTACTTTGTACATAGTTGCTTGTTTCATTTGATATCTGGTTTCCAGCTGTCTTGCAGCATTGGTTTCATAAAATAAAATTAAATGCATTTGCTAATGTGAACACTTTCTGTCAACAGATCTATTAAATAATAATTTTGTGATCCACGTTCTTCAAAAGAGGAGCACTTGGAAAGGAAAGAACAATAAGAAGGGACTAGTAACAGTAACTGCATACATAATATTCTTTTCAAGTACATGGTAACATTTTTTTACAATAAGTTGTTGTGGTGCACCACTTTAATTACACAGACATTAATATGTGATTATACATTTCCCTTGTCTGCATTGTTATCTTTAGTGTACTATTTTTTCTGCTTGAGCTTTGTCATGCTTAGGTATACGTTATAGCATTTACTGCTGCTGTTTGCCAGGCATAGTGCTACTGAATTTTAATTTGTGTTACTCTGCTAAGCCAGATTTATTTTTCTTGTTTGCTGCACATTGCCTTATATTAGTTGTAATATTGCAATTGCTTTGCTGATTTCTATAATGCTGCTTGCTTTGCAAATTTGAATTTTTTTGGCATTGCTGTTTGTGTTAATTGTTTTGTGCTGCTGCATTGCCTCGTCCTTTAGTTTAGCATCTGAGCTCAGTAGATATAAGTTAGCTTATGAGGGGGTAGACTATATAAGAGAATGAGTTGAGATGAATTGGAAGAAACGCATTGAGAAGATATAAGAAACAGATTTGGCAAAAATGAGTATTGTGCACTAAGAAATAATTATTTTGAAAGAAATATGAATAGAATACAGAAAGCAGGTATAGATAGGACTTTTTGGGAATAATGATGAATGAAGGGAGATCTCCAAGAAGTAAAGAAAGTTTTGTTTGCAAAATACTGCAGTACAACATACCCTGTCCTTTCCTTTTGTATTATTCCGCTATATGTTTGTGTACCCTTGTGTATTTGTGTTCATCCTGTCTTTATGTGTTTATCTGATACGATTTATTTTGTAGAATTTTTCTAATACTCAGCTACATTCACTATGATGAGGAATACTGTTATCCTCAAATATAATTTGCATTAATAATATGTTATTTACTTTGTAAGGATGTTTAGACATTATTTATCTGTTGTGTTTTGTTGCTCATGTGTAAAGTTGATGTTTCAAAAGTTATTTGATCTTTTATGTATTTACTTATGTCATAATTCCTGTAACACTGATGTATTGCTGACGCAGTAGTGAGTATGAACGCAGATCTTTGCTCTGTTTCTCGATGGGCACAGAACCTAGGTCTGAAACTAAACCCCAAGAAATCCCAGGTCATACTTATATCTCATCCAAAGTTAATCAGTCGGTACTTTCGCGAAACAGTCCCTCAAATACTCCTCAATGGTACCCAACTACCATACCAAAAAACAGTAAAAGACCTTGGAATAATCTTGGATGAACACCTAAACTGGGAAGAACAAACAGTCACAGCTTGCCGGAAATCGCTCTCCTCCCTACATGCAATTCAAAAATTTAGAAAAATATTTCCAACCCATGTTAAACAAAAATTAGTCCAAACACTAGTCTTGCCTAATCTTTACTACTGTGATGTAGTTCAACATGGCACAAATAATGAAAATTCGAGATGCCTCGAGCTAGTGATGAATGCTTGTGTTAGATACGTATGCAACATACGGTTGTATGATCATATCAGTCCTTCATACTCCCAGCTAGGTTGGATACGCCCACATAAGGCACGCGATCTCCACACGATGTGCTTACTTCATCGATTTCTTAGCCACTGGTGCCCCCAATACTTATCTTCTCACATTAAACACCTATCATCATTACACAACCGCAATACCAGATCGGATACGTCTAGCATCTTGGCTGTACCTTTACATAACACAAAATCTTTCTCTGTGTCATTCTCCATCTCAGCCATACGACTATGGAACGCGCTCCCCTGTGATCTGCGTCTTATCCAAAACCACTCAACATTCAAGAGGGAACTTAAGACTTACATACTAGGGACGGTATAGCCACCATTGTTGTGCCCCCCCCCCCCTCATCTTTTTCTTTCTCCTCTCCATCATAGCTTCGAATTTTACCATTCTATTTCTCTTCCTCTAACCTATCTACCTCTTCTATATCTCTTTCACCTCATTCCATCGTCTTATGTCTCTGCTTGATGAGAATAACTCACAAGCTGCAAGAATATAACGAGAAAATTCCCAACTAGCAATAGGACTGACACTCATATAAGAAAAATATGTTTACTTTCATATACATAATCATTATTATTATTATCATTATTATTATTATTTTTATTATTCTTGATTGTTATAATTATTTTTTGATTGTTATAATTATCATTGTACTACTTTTATAATCTCAATTTTTTTTCTTTAACATTAATACTGTATAACATGTTATATGTCCTAATTTTATGTAGACACTGAAATT
The DNA here is from genome assembly GCF_021461395.2 of Schistocerca americana. Taxonomy (NCBI): domain Eukaryota; kingdom Metazoa; phylum Arthropoda; class Insecta; order Orthoptera; family Acrididae; genus Schistocerca; species Schistocerca americana. The sequence goes on along the minus strand of NC_060124.1, from coordinate 414,115,889 downwards.
TGTTGAATCTGAGTATGCCTGGTTAGGTGTAAGAGAGGGCCTGAAGGCCCTAATCTTGCCAGGTAAAATAAATGCATAAATAAATAAATAAATAAATAAATATATGTTATTTCGATTCTTTTGTAAAGCCTGTATTACTACAAATGTTATCTGTATTATTATGTTTTTAATGATGTTTTCTATATCTTTGTAATTGTATTCTCATGTTATAAAATTGTAATTGACACCAGTTCATCAAATTAAGTACCTTGTGAGTTACATTTCACTGCACACGTTTCTGTTGGTCATAGTATATGGACAATATGTGAGAAGTAGGAACTGTTAGTGTTTGCACGTGTGTTAATAATTCAGCAAGGGACTGGATAACAGCATTGCTGGTTCTAAGGACATTTAAAACAAATTTTTTGTGAGTTGACAATTGGTGGTTTACGGATTTGCTATGTTCTCCGCAAGACTCTTCGATTGTGATTGTGCACCTGCACAGTCGCAACAGATGGCTGCTGGCCGTCTCTACTAGGACTGCAGTGGGTCTGCACCTCTGGTGGCCCACCAATACCATACTCTCCACCAGGACTACAGTGGGTCTACTCTGTGATGACCTACCTACCAATATTCTTCAAAACTTCGACTGACTCTGCTGTGGGTTTGCTCTGTTGTGGCGCATTACCTGTCTGCATGTCGAGAATCAGCACTGTCTTTCCGTTAGAAGGTCAACACTACTTCTTCAAGACTGCATGGAAATCCACTACTTCTGTGTGCATTTTCTTTTACTGCTCAGACTTTGAGAAAAACACTGCAATTTTACTGTGACGAATGATGAGGACTGTCTTTATGGACTGTGAGAAAATTTTAGCTTTTGACCAACATTGTATCAATAAGTGTGTGCATTTGATATCTTTGTTATTGTAATTATGAAAAATTTTATCAAATCATTATTGGCCACTGCCCAAAACAATTTGTAAAATTTTGTGTGGGGAGCATGGGGGCTATGTAAGTAGGCTGTTTATGTTTTCTTATTGGCAACGCCACGTAGCGCTCTATATGAAAAATCACTGGCTGTGCTGTGTGCAGTCTGTGGGTAGTTCGCATTGATGTCTGCCATTGTAGTGTTGGGCAGCGGCAGCTGGATGTGAACAGCGCGTAGCGTTGCGCAGTTGGAGGTGAGCCGCCAGCAGTGGTGGATGTGAGGAGAGAGATGGCGGGGTTTTGTAATTTGTCATGAACTGCTATATATATTATGACTATTAAGGTAAATACATTGTTTGTTCTCTATTAAAATCTTTCATTTACTAACTATGCCTATCAGTAGTTAGTGCCTTCCGTAGTTTAAATCTTTTATTTAGCTGGCAGTACTGGCTCTCGCTGTATTGCAGTAGTTCCAGTAACGAAGATTTTTGTGAGGTAAGTGATTTGTGAAAGGTATAGGTTAATGTTAGTCAGGGCCATTCTTTCGTAGGGATTTTTTGAAAGTCAGATTGTGTTGCGCTAAAAATATTGTGTGTCAGTTTAAGCACAGTCTTGTATAATTGTTCAAAGGGGACGTTTCACTATTAACTGTCTATGGTCCCTCAAGCGCCGGTAGAGAAAGTTTTCCTGTACTTTTGCTAGACCATTTACTAAGAAACTCAGTCTGTAAGATTTCGGTTCGCTTGGGTCTTTGAACCATTTTAGTATAATGACATTCCAGGTTTTCCAGATTATAAGCACCTGCCCTGCAAAAGACTTTCGTCTAATAACACTGTTATATATGGAACAGTTTTGTTCACTAGCTGATGACACACTTCTGCGAGTATGCTATCCGGCCCTAGTGATTTCTTCTTCTTTAACTTCATTATTGCATGTCTCACTTCCTCTACGCAAATGGAATCACAATACTTTTAGTCACATGCTGCTCTAGAAAAAAAAAAATTCATATGTGTGTGAAATCTCATGCGACTTAACTGCTAAGGTCATCAGTCCCTAAGCTTACACACTAATTAACCTAAATTATCCTATGGACAAACACACACACACCCATGCCCGAGGGAGGACTCGAACCTCCGCCGGGACCACCCGCACAGTCCATGACTGCAGCGCCTTAGACCGCTGCTCTAGAACATCATATCGAAGATGCTGATGGAACTCAGTGTCTTCCATTGTTGCATCATTCGGCAACAAAGTTCTGAGCAGCTACTGGCAGTCTGTCGTCATCATGACGTTTTATCTTGTCAGGCTTGGTAACACAATGGACGATCGAAACTTGCTTTTTGCAGGCTTGCATGGAAACCTCAAACATCTCTTACCGTTTGATCCTTAATATACGCTTCCCATTTCTCTACTCCTGTTTGGTGTAGTAGTTCTTTATATTGTAGCTTTGCAGTCCCATAGAAAATCAGTTTACTTTGTCGTTCTGTTACCGTTAAAGATCTGTGGTACTATTTCCTCGCCTGCCTTGCTCTACGTGTTAAGGAGTTTAGGGACTCCAGTGAATTCGCCTGCTTTGACGTCGGCATCAAATCCGCTTCCTTGCAGTAGCTGATCTTGAGTTCCGCCACCAGGAAAAGGATTGGTACCGTCAGGACATATACGTCCTTGTTTCGGGCTGGAGGAACTCCACTGAGGGGGATGGAGATTATGTGGAAAAACAGAGTGTGTGGATAAAACACCATCCTTTCGTGTGTGTGTAATTCTCATTATCTTCAGTACAGAATCGTTTAAGAAAAAAAATTGCGGTGTATTACTTTCTGGCCAACCCTAGTGATGTGCGTCCAATTTTCAATGAGTACAGAGATACAGCTGTTAGTAAGTAATCCAAACAAACTTTAAGCAAAGGCAAATGTGAACATTCTCAGTTGATTTTTAAAAATTCCACCTCCAACGTCATTTCACTTTGGACTTCTCTTGATAACACCATGTGTTGTCTTTGAGTCCTTTTGTGAGGGCTGCACTACTCATAATTCGAACGATCGTATCGGCTCTTTTGGTTACTTTTCTTTGTAGACTTCGCCTTTCAACCATCCCCACAGGCAAAAATCCATTGGGGTAAGGTCTGGGTCCTTGGTGGCCAAGAAACGTACCGATCTATCTTTCGGGGAATGTTAGGTTTCGATGAAGTGTCACCTGACGACTACAATGTGCAAAAGCCCCGTCATCTGGATGAATATACTCATTCTTGTAGCCAAAGAAATCTCTTTCAATAACGCTGCAATCTCATTGTCAAGAAAGTGTAGATAACGGTGTCCTGTAAGACGATGCGGTATACAACTGGCCCAGTTAACTAACTATCAGACCACACCACACATTTACAGAGAAGCGTCCTTGAAAATTTGTCTCTAAAGTGGCATATGCATTTTTTTCACACCATTGATATGAATTACGAGTGTTATTGATGCAGTCACGAGTGAAATTGGCTTATTCAGTGAAGAGTAAAAATGGGATTACGTGGCGATTTTCAAATACCCTATAACAAAATTCCAGTCGCCTATCTCCACCTCCTGCTCGGAGGTGCTGAATGAGCTGTAAATGATACAGATGGAACTTGTACATACGTAATGTCCGCCATAATCTTGTATGCGGAACACCAATATGTACAGAAATTCAACGTGTGCTTGTTGAAGGACTATATTCCACCGACCGAATAATGTGTTCTACTTCATCCACTCTCTGTTCATTTACACGTTCAGATGCAATATGACGGCTGCGCACCGTACCGGTGTACCGCAGTGTACTGATCACAGGAGTAAACACTCTTTAGTCCGGCAGTCCGCGATTAGGAAATTGTTTGCCATATTCTCTACAAGTAGCAGCAGCGTTTCCACTAAAATACCCATACCCAAATACTACATCGTCATATTCAGCATGTGTAAATACGTGCGGCATGTTTACACGCTACAGTACAGTAGAATAGGTCGACACATCACAATGAAAACTTCAGTGTAAGCTAAAGCACAACTTCACAACGTGAACATCACTGAAGACATTCGATAAAGACGCCCATAGCTACCCATAGCTACCCATAGCAAAACTGGTGTGTGTCTGTAGTTGTGAGATATGAGATAATGATTACAGTATAAAATTATAGTGAGAAACCCGTATACGAGCTGTCGTCATAAAAATAAGAAGGTGTTGCTTCTGCAGGACTGGGAGAAGGCAGCTACATCAGATATGGAGCAACCGATAAAGGTTTTAATTATTCCAATACACGCCTTAGGCTGCCCAGTGTTGTCGCTTACTCATCGTTTGTAGACAGAGTGACGGCATGCAGTGTCCAAGGCACTGGACTTTGAAAGAAATGGGTTCAAAATAATACCACGCCACTTAGATTCTATTTATCTTCTGTAGTGTTTTCCTGGAATCATTTAGGGCACAAAGCGAGATGATTCTTCGAAAACGCCGTGGATAATTTCCTTCTATATCCTTACAAAATCGTAGTATGTGCTTCGTCCTACTTTGCCTCGTTGATAACGCGATGATAGTTTCGCCTTCCTTCCATGCCACTAAAGTGAAGAAAGAAATTATATAGTTTAGATTTAACTAATTTGTAATTAAAAATGATGGTGTTATTTCATTACAATGAGTAATGAAAAATCTTTTTCTCCCGGCTAAAGATTTGGTCAAGTTGCTAAAGAAATCCAAGTTAACATTGTGTTAAAGCGATGTCTGTAAATTGTGTAAGTGTCACTAAATCACATTTCATCCAACAGATTCTATACAACTATTGATTATAACGGAAACAGTTATCTTCAGCATAATGATCATTAAAACCACCGAATATCAGCAGTGCACAACACTGACGTATGTTACCTGAAACAATATTCTTCGCAAATCGTACGTAATTAATTTCGGCTCCATACATCAGCAAGAAAAGTTTGTTATGTGAATCGTACTATGAGCACTGTTTTTACAGAACCAATCTGATTCGAATTATTTTCATTAAAGTGAGTTTAGGATCATCGGTGCACATTTATTTTTACACATTTTTATTACCTTCGGCATGTATGTCTGCAGAGTTGCCTAATTCGAATTTGACACTGAGGTAATTGTTAAGATGGCGGCAAAGAATTGACGGAGACTTTCTATTGTTAGAACAAATTTCCTTTTAAGAGGATAAGTATTTGAATTAATGCTTATTAAACTTTACTTTTATATTGTGCACTATTTAGACTAATTTTCATCAAGCAAATCTTTGATGCCTTCGTAAGAAACACAGATAAAATGCAATACAAACAGCCATCGTCAATGGCTGCGCTCCTTGCAGCGGAAAGAAATAATTGACACAGATAATGTTTATTGAGAGAGGAATTAAACTTACAAATATTTATTCACTCATATTTATAATATTAATGAACTCTATTCTCAAGTAATAATTAACAAATAATTACAATTTCTTAACAGACCTCAGTTTGATATGCGTCTTGCGTCCGCAACCTACAAAAGCCAACCAAAAAAAGGTAAAAACAAAGGAAGACAAACGCTGATCATAAAAAAGGAATTTAAAATTATCATTGTCTTTGTATGATGCACATCGGTATGTCCAATTACATCATAAATTATTTTATAAATAATTAATATTTGTCATCGTTTTGTTTTATTTCACTGTTTTTCCGTATGTCAGGTAGATAATATTTATAACTGTTAGAGGCATAATTTCCTCTTGTCGCACTGTAGCTAAAATTTATGTCGTGGATGTTACACCTAGTACGTGTTTCGTCCTACTTTGCCTCGTTGATAACGGGTTGATAGTTTCGTCTTTCTTCCATGACACTAAAGTGAGGAAAGAATTATGTCTCGCGGATTTAATAAATTTTAATGAACTGCTACGATTGTCTGTGGTTGATTTTGCACTGTAGAGTCAAGAGTACAAAACTCGTGGTTTCAGTCATATTCACAGATGAGACTAAGTCATACATCAGCGAGATTGCAATGTGATGAGAGAGGCAACAAAGATAAGTACCTGCCTTTCCGCCTTGTGGGACGCATGTTATAAGTGAGAGCCCAAGACGCCATCGCCGCTCTGCTAACACCACGGCGGAGGAGCGCCTCTTACGGTACCCATATTTTTTATGTGAAACTCTCTCCTCCCTCGCGAATAAATAACGTCCTAAATTAAAATGTCAGTCTGGATTTTGTTCCGCTTCCGCGGAACTCAAGACTTTCTCTCTCGAGAGCGGCGGTCTCTGCGCTGCGTCTTCATCGATCGATCCTCAGTTTACGATCGAGTTTTCCCTCGCTTCGACGTCTTGCGTTACTGTCAATCAACTGCGTCCTTCCGGCGCATCAGGGTTCATCTTGTGGTGCCGATATTCTGAGGGGATAATGTCCTAAAAAACAAATGACGCCATTGTCTTCTCTTCCACGCAGGATTACACGAAACGTTTCTCCACCACTCGGCCCCCTTCTACTTTACTTACTCCTAGTGATAACACGTACTGACATTCCTCTGAGCAGCATGATAGCGTTTGAATTCTGTCTTTCCTTTTTCTATTATTATCTCAGTTGTGGAATCCTTTTCATTGTAATAATTGTTTGCTGTTCTTACACTACACTGATTTTTGGAGTGCTAAAGCAGGATGTAGTGCACAGTACTCAACAATAATTATCTTTGTTTGTAGGCTGCTGTATTTTTAAATGTTTTAACGTTTTAGCTAAGTATGTTTGCGCATTTGCCGGGCTTTTAGAGGCCAGAGTTGATTTGTATTTAATTTGATGTTTTAAACCGTCGACCTGCTGCTTTTATTCTGTTGCTTTCTGTCTGTTACAGTAGACCGTTATTTGTTGTCCTGTCCATTTTTTAATCCCATTCCAAACCGCCAGTCGGCTAGGTATGCCAACGCCAGTGAACCACAAGTATACTTCATTTATAATTTTCAAACAAGAGTGATTGGCTAATACAGTTAAAGTTGTTTTATTGCTTTTACTGTATAATAATCGACTGAAATTTGAGGTAAAGTTTGTTAATCCAGTCATCTAGCCAAAAGGTGTATGTTTCATTAAATTCATGGACAACTATTACTATTCTATTGCATTGAGTAACGATCTTTTAATAAGAAATGTGGAAATATGTTTGGATTAAAAGTTTATATTTGTCATTTAGAAGAAGAAGAAATTAAAAAAAAGCTTTGTGCTAATCTTCTTGTTAAAACTATCCCCGGAACCGTTGCACTTCCCACCAATCTCCCCCCCCCCCCCCCCCCCCACCATCACCCGCTTAAAAAGGAACACACACGTCACAGTACAGGGTGCCCAAACAGTTACCTCGATACACAATGTAGCCCGACCCATCTCGCATGCAAACGATCATTAAGGTGCCGACTGTCAACCAAGGACAGATTGTCCCAAGGACCTCGCTCCTTTTCTTGCAAATCGGTCACGTTTCTTGCAAGACCAGAAGAACGAGCAACTTCCCGCTTCATCAAGTTCCATACGCACTCAGTTGGCGAGACACCTGGCGTTCCTGCTGGCCAGGGCATTTGTTGTACACCACGAAGAGCAAGTTGAGTCGCAGCAGCCGCATGTGGACGTGCATTGTCCTGCTGGAAAAGCACATCATATTCCTGTCAAAGAATTGGGACTAGCATTAGGATAAAAGCCTGTGCAGCTTATCGGCACTGGTTACTTCATCCAGCAAAAGCACCAAATGTCAGCGCGGGTTGTAACTGATGGCCCTCCACACCACGAAGCGTGGGATGTGACCTGTGTGTTGTAACCCACTGCACTCTCGGACAGATAGCTTACCTGGTCTATACCATACACGTCCATCTATCTCATACAGACTGAACCTACTCTCCAGAGTAGCCATGATTGGTGGTGTTGTGTCAGTGGTAGCATGCCAGTGGCAGCAGAGCTCCAAGGAGACGGTTCCAAATGGTCTCTGATGGTACAGCAAGAGGAAAGTGTGTCCAGATTTCGCCCCGGTATGATGTTTTGTCGGCCACTGTCGCTCGCCCAATACATCGATCTGGGAGTGCGTCTGTACTACGCGGGCGTCCAGATCCTGGTCTACAGGTGTGGGGATGTTCCACATCCCTCTACTGACAGCAGCGACACACCACCCATACGTTGAGCCCAACACGTGCAGCAATCCCTCGACATGTCCATCCAGCTTGCCGCAGGCACACAATGCAACCACGTTCGAAAGACTGACACTCCTCAGCACGGGTATGTACTCTTCGGCGAGTCATGACTGTACGCTAAAATAAATGTTGCAAACACTCTTCAGCTCCAAACTCAGCACAGTTACTGAATCCAGAAACAAAGATGAGGGTGCGTAGATAGGGTGCCTGAGCGGCACCTGTTCGCCGATGACCTAGAAAAATGAATCACTAGCATTACTACACCTCAGTATGCACATATTATACCCTAGTACCAGTGTTATGAAAATCCTTGAGTGCTTTGAATTTCTTTTCCGGCAGTGCTTATTCGATGCTGACACAATTCTTTTCTTCAGAAACGTCTTTCTTGCCATTTCCAGTACACATAATATATCCTCACTACTTCGGCCATCATCAGTTATTATACTGGCCAAACGGCAAACATCTACTACATAATGTCTCGTTTCTTAATCAAATTTCCTCAGCATCATCTGACTTAGTTCTGATGGATTCCATTACCCACGCTTTTCTTCGTTTTCATCTTATATCCCCCTTTCAAGAAAGTGTCCATTCTATTCAGCTGCTCTTCCAAGTCGTTTGCTGTCTCTGAGGGATTTGCAATGTCATCGGCTATCCCCAGAGTTTTTACTTTTTGTCCCTTGACTGTAATAACATTTTTAAATTTTTGTTCGTTCTACTTTACTGCTTTTTGAATGTAGAAATTGAATAACATCTGGGGAAGTCTGCAAACCTGTCACACTCTCTTCCAACCATTGCACCCCTTTCATGTTCCTCGGCTCTTTTAACTGGCGTCTTGTTTCTCTACGAGTTTTAAATAGCCTTTTGCCTTTGCTACCTTCAGAATTTCTAGGAGTATATTCCAGTCAACGTTGTGAAAAGCTTCCTCTAAGCTTACGTAAGCTTGCCTTTCCCTAACCTACTTCTAAGAGGAGTCATAGGGTCAGCATTGACTTCCGTGCTCTTACATATCTCCGCATTGATCTTCCCTGACATTGGCTTCAACCAATTTTTCCATTCTTCCGCGAATAACTCGTTTTAGTATTTTTCAACCATAACTTTAATAAACTGATACCTTGGTAATTATCTACACTAGTCAACACCTGCTTGCCTTGGAATTGAAATGATTACATTCTTCTTGAAGTCTGAGGGTATTGCACCTGTCTCATTAACCTTGCACAACAGGTGGAATATTTCTGATGTTTGGTTTCGCGCAGTCAGCAGTGGCCGGAATAGTTCTGTCATGCCTGGCTCTCCCTATTCCTTGGGAGCCATGAGAATGGTTATGAACGGAATGTAGTCTACAACGGGGGTCTTATTTCGATTTATGTCTTTCAGTGTTCTGTCTTCTTCTCGCAGTGTCGTATCTCTCATCTCACCTACGTCCTCTTCCCTTTTTATATTATTGGCTTCAAGTTGATTTCCCTTGTACACCCTCTCCATCTATTCATTCCACTTTTCAGCTCTGTTTCTTTGCGGAGTACTGGTTTTCAGCACCATTTCTTGATATCCGTACAGGTGCTTCTCTTTTCTCCATACGCCTCTTTAATGTTTCTATAGACGGAACCTAACTCACCCGCGGTAATACATGCTTCTATATCGCTACATCCGTCCTCTAGCCAATCCCATTAAGTCATTTTGTGCTTCTCGTCAACCTCTTTTTTAGAGTTCGTGTTACCTTTCACCTGCTGCACTTTCATACTTTCTCCTTGTATCAGTTAAAATCGGTATCACCTGCGATAGTCAAGGATCTCACCTCGACGTTTTCTTTGTATCTATTTGATCCTCTGCTGCCTTTCATATTTCTTCTCTCAAAGCTACCCATTCGTCTTCTACTACATTGCTTCGCTCTGTTACAGTCAATCGTTGCGTAAAGCTTCCTCTGTATCTCTCAACACCTCTGGTTTTTTAACTTATCCAGGTCCATCTCTTTAATTTTTCATTTTAATCTACAGTTTATAACCAATAGATTGTGTTCAGTGTCTACATTCGCCCATGGAAATGACCAACTGTTCAAATTTGGTTCCGAATCTCTGTCTTTCTGTCGTATAATCTGCCGGTTGTCCAGATCTCTTCCACGTATACAACTTTCGTTCATAATTCTTCAACCAAGTGTTAGTGATGAATAAATTACGCTCTGTGCAAGATGCTACTAGGTGGCTTCCTCCATCATTCTTTCTTCCCAGATCATATTCACTTACTATTTTTCGTTCTCTTCTTTCTCCTACTGTGCCGGCCAGTGTGGCCGTGCGGTTCTAGGCGCTTCAGTCTGGAACCGCGTGGCCGCTACGGTCGCAGGTTTGAATCCTGCCTCGGACATGGATGTGTGTGATGTCCTTAGGTTAGTTAGGTTCAAGTAGTTCTAAGTTCTAGGGGACTGATGACCACAGATGTTAAGTCCCATACTCAGAGCCATTTGAACGATTTCTTTCTTCTACTGTCAATTTCCAGTCACCCATAACAACTAAATTTCGTCTCCCTTAACAATTTGAATAAATTCTTTTAACCCATCATATGTTACTTCAAAGGCTTCATCATATGCGGAGGTAGCTGGCATTACGTGTACAACTGTGGTGGGTGTTGGTTTCGTTTGTATCTCGGCTACGATAATGCGTTCACTATGGTGTTCATAGAAACTTACAGCATTGCTGTTTTCTTATTCGTTATTAGACCTACTCCTGCATTACATTCATTTTATTTTGTATTTATAGCCCTTTGAACACTTGACCAGAAGTCATTTGCCTTCTACTACTGAACTTGGCTGATTCCCACTATATCTAAATTCGACCTATCCATTCTCCTTTTTAAATTTTCTAACCACCTGCCCGATTAAGGGCTCTAACATTTCACTCTTCAACCTGTAGACTACCAGCTTGTTTCTCCTGATGACTCCATCCTCCTGTGTAGTTCCTACCCGGAGATGCGAATGGTGACTGTTTCCTTTTGAAACATTTTATTCAAGAGGATGCCTTCATAGTTTAACCGTACAACAGAGCTGCATTCTCTCGATAATAATTACAATTGTACTTCCTAATTGCTTTCAGCTATTCACAGTACCAGCACAGCAAGGCAATGTTGGATAATGTTACACGGCCAGATCAGTCGGTCATCCATCCCCTACAGCTGCTAAAAAAGGCTGCTGCTGCTCTTCAGGAATCACTTATTTGTCTGTCCTCTCACCAGCTGTTGTGGCTGTACATAAGGCACAGTTCTCTGTATCTTTCAGGCATGCACGCGACTCCACCACGGCAAGGTCCAAGTTTCGTGATGGGAGGAGGAAACTACTACAATACTCATAATGATAATATATCAGTTCAGTATTCATCTACATCTACATCTACATCTATACTCCGCGAGCCACCTTACGGTGTGTGGCGGAGGGTACTTATTGTACCACTATCTGATCCCCCCTTCCCTGTTCCATTCACGAATTGTGCGTGGGAAGAACGACTGCTTGTAAGTCTCCGTATTTGCTCTAATTTCTCGGATCTTTTCGTTGTGATCATTACGCGAGATATATGTGGGCGGTAGTAATATGTTGCCCATCTCTTCCCGGAATGTGCTCTCTCGTAATTTCGATAATAAACCTCTCCGTATTGCGTAACGCCTTTCTTGAAGTGTCCGCCACTGGAGCTTGTTCAGCATCTCCGTAACGCTCTCGCGCTGACTAAATGTCCCCATGACGAATCGCGCTGCTTTTCGCTGGATCATGTCTCTCTCTTCTATTAATCCAACCTGGTAAGGGTCCCATACTGATGAGCAATACTCAAGAATCGGACGAACAAGCGTTTTGTAAGCTACTTCTTTCGTCGATGAGTCACATTTTCTTAGAATTCTTCCTATGAATCTCAACCTGGCGCCTGCTTTTCCCACTATTTGTTTTATGTGATCATTCCACTTCAGATCGCTCCGGATAGTAACTCCTAAGTATTTTACGGTCGTTACCGCTTCCAATGATTTACCACCTATGGCATAATCGTACTGGAATGGATTTCTGCCCCTATGTATGCGCATTATATTACATTTATCTACGTTTAGGGAAAGCTGCCAGCTGTCGCACCATGCATTAATCCTCTGCAGGTCCTCCTGGAGTACGTACGAGTCTTCTGATGTTGCTACTTTCTTGTAGACAACCGTGTCATCTGCAAATAGCCTCACGGAGCTACCGATGTTGTCAACTAAGTCATTTATGTATATTGTAAACAATAAAGGTCCTATCACGCTTCCCTGCGGTACTCCCGAAATTACCTCTACATCTGCAGATTTTGGACCGTTAAGAATGACACGTTGTGTTCTTTCTTCTAGGAAATCCTGAATCCAATCACAAACCTGGTCCGATATTCCGTAAGCTCGTATTTTTTTCACTAAACGTAAGTGCGGAACCGTATCAAATGCCTTCCTGAAGTCCAGGAATACGGCATCAATCTGCTCGCCAGTGTCTACGGCACTGTGAATTTCTTGGGCAAATAGGGCGAGCTGAGTTTCACATGATCTCTGTTTGCGGAATCCATGTTGGTTATGATGAAGGAGATTTGTATTATCAAAGAACGTCATAATACGAGAACACAAAACATGTTCCATTATTCTACAACAGATTGACGTAAGCGAAATAGGCCTATAATTATTCGCATCTGATTTATGACCCTTCTTGAAAATGGGAACGACCTGCGCTTTCTTCCAGTCGCTAGGTACTTTACGTTCTTCCAGCGATCTACGATAAATTGCTGATAGAAAGGGGGCAAGTTCTTTAGCATAATCACTGTAGAATCTTAAGGGTATCTCGTCTGGTCCGGATGCTTTTCCGCTACTAAGTGATAGCAGTTGTTTTTCAATTCCGATATCGTTTATTTCAATATTTTCCATTTTGGCGTCCGTGCGACGGCTGAAGTCAGGGACCGTGTTACGATTTTCCGCAGTGAAACAGTTTCGGAACACTGAATTCAGTATTTCTGCCTTTCTTCGGTCGTCCTCTGTTTCGGTGCCATCGCGGTCAACGAGTGACTGAATAGGGGATTTAGATCCGCTTACCGATTTTACATATGACCAAAACTTTTTAGGGTTCTTGTTTAGATTGTTTGCCAATGTTTTATGTTCGAATTCGTTGAATGCTTCTCTCATTGCTCTCTTTGCGCTCTTTTTCGCTTCGTTCAGCTTTTCCTTATCAGCTATGATTCGACTACTCTTAAACCTATGATGAAGCTTTCTTTGTTTCCGTAGTACCTTTCGTACATGATTGTTATACCACGGTGGATCTTTCCCCTCGCTTTGGACCTTAGTCGGTACGAACTTATCTAAGGCGTACTGGACGATGTTTCTGAATTTTTTCCATTTTTGTTCCACATCCTCTTCCTCAGAAATGAACGTTTGATGGTGGTCACTCAGATATTCTGCGATTTGTGCCCTATCACTCTTGTTAAGCAAATATATTTTCCTTCCTTTCTTGGCATTTCTTATTACACTTGTAGTCATTGATGCAACCACTGACTTATGATCACTGATACCCCTCTTCTACATTCACGGAGTCGAAAAGTTCCGGTCTATTTGTTGCTATGAGGTCTAAAACGTTAGCTTCACGAGTTGGTTCTCTAACTATCTGCTCGAAGTAATTCTCGGACAAGGCAGTCAGGATAATGTCACAAGAGTCTCTGTCCCTGGCTCCAGTTCTGATTGTGTGACTATCCCATTCTATACCTGGTAGATTGAAGTCTCCCCCTATTACAATAGTATGATCACGAAACTTCTTCACGACGTTCTGCAGGTTCTCTCTGAGGCGCTCAACTACTACGGTTGCTGATGCAGGTGGTCTATAGAAGCATCCGATTATCATATCTGACCCACCTTTGATACTTAACTTAACCCAGATTATTTCACATTCGCATTCGCTAATAACTTCACTGGATATTATTGAATTCTTTACTGCTATAAATACTCCTCCACCATTGGCGTTTATCCTATCCTTGCGGTATATATTCCATTCTGTGTCTAGGATTTCGTTACTGTTCACTTCCGGTTTTAACCAGCTTTCCGTTCCTAATACTATATGCGCACTATTTCCTTCAATAAGAGATACTAATTCAGGAACCTTGCCCTGGATACTCCTGCAGTTTACCAATATTACGTTGACTTTTCCTGTTTTTGGTCTCTGAGGACGGACGTTCTTTATCAACGATGATAATGCCCTCTCTGGTAAGCCGTCAGGTATTTTATCGTTTCGCCCAAGGGGGGGTCCCTCTAACCTAAAAAACCCCCGTGTGCACGCCACACGTACTCTGCTACCCTAGTAGCTGCTTCCGGTGTGTAGTGCACGCCTGACCTGTCTAGGGGGGCCCTACAGTTCTCCACCCAATAACGGAGGTCGATGAATTTGCAACCATTATAGTCGCAGAGTCGTCTGAGCCTCTGGTTTAGACCCTCCACACGGCTCCAAACCAGAGGACCGCGATCGACTCTGGGCACTATGCTGCAGATATTAAGCTCAGCTTGCACTCCGCGTGCGATGCTGGTTGTCTTCACCAAATCAGCCAGCCGCCGGAAGGAACCAAGGATGGCCTCAGAACCCAAGCGGCAGGCGTCATTCGTTCCGACATGTGCTACTATCTGCAGCCGGTCACACCCAGTGCGTTCAATAGCTGCCGGAAGGGCCTCCTCCACATTACGGACGAGACCCCCCGGCAAGCACACCGAGTGCACACTGGCATTCTTCCCCGACCTACCCGCTATTTTCCTAAGAGGCTCCATAACCCGCCTAACGTTGGAGCTCCCTATAACTAATAGGCCCGCCCTCTGTGACTGTCGGGACCTTGCCGGAGAATCGGCCACTGGCCCAACAGGCGAGGCATCCTGTGGTGGCTCGGAAACGATGTCATCACCACTAGGAAGCACCCCGTACCTGTTGGAAAGGGGTAAGGCAGCTGCCACGCGGCCAGATCCCACCTTCGCCTTTCGGCCAGGCACGCGCGAGCCCACCACTGTCCGCCATTCACCCTGGAGTGATGGCTGACCGGTAAGATGCTCACTGCCGGAAGACGCAGCGACATCAAGGGTTCCATGCGATTCCAAGGCCACCGAAGTAGGCATAGGTCTCACCACAGTTGCCCCAACGCCACTACGAGCCGACGCCTGCGCCTCGAGCTCGATGAGCCTAACAGACAAAGCCTCCACCTGCCCCCGAAGAGTGGCCAATTCTCCTTGCGTCCGCTCACAACAACCACAGTCCCTACACATGACTATGTTTACCCTACAAGCGAACGGTGTACTCGCCTTATTAGCAGCAGGAAATCGAAGTGCTCTCTCACTGACGCATCATATTATCATTATGATGCGCGAAGCAGTGACAACCCGATGGACAGCTATCAATGAGTCAACCTCATCTGAATTCATGAGGTGAATTTCGGGACATAATGTGTACGAGCTATGTTGTTCGAGCATCTGTCAGTATGTTTGTGTTCCAGAATTCTTAATTTAGTAACACTTACTTCTGCTGTGTTCAATACGCTTGATCATTCTCTTCTGGAGCATTTCTGCGTGGTATCGGATCCTTACCAATTAGGACTGATGGAGGATATCGAAAACAAACAAGCACAGCTCGTTTTGCAATCTAGCGAAAGAGGAGAGAGTGCGTCGCTCTTATGATATGCGAGCTATGGTGACAGTCAATAAAACAAAAGGCGTTTTACGTTGCGGTGATATCTTTTGTCGAAATATCAGTCAACTACTTTCTCCCCCGAATACGAAAGTTTTTTATTAACTTTCATCTACATCAGAAGAAGTCATTATTATAATAACTCAGGAGAAATCGCAGCTCCCACGGAAAGGTTGAACTGCTCGTTTCACTCTACCCGGGAGTGGATCGGTAGAGAAATGGTCGGAAAGTGGTTCGATGAACCCTCTGCCAAACACTTGTGTGAACTGCAGAGTAGTCACGTAGATACAGATGCATACTGAATTTTCAGACAAGTAAATGTGGGCTTCGTGTGGCTTTTCTCTTTGTTAGTGTTAAATGAAACATCAAACATTCAAAGTATTTGTTTCTATTACACTGCCGTGTAAGGTTCAAATGGCTCTCAGCACTATGAGACTTAACTTCTCAGGGCATCAGTCCCCTAGAGCTTAGAACTACTTAAACCTAACTAACCTAAGGGCATCACACACATCCATGCCCGAGGCAGGATTCGAACCTGCGACCGTAGAAGCAGCGCGGTTCCGAAGTGAAGCGCCTCGAACCTCTCGGCCACTCAGGCCGGCGCCGTGTAAGGAAACAGATCTCAAACCAGAAGTGAACCTTAGGATCTATGCCTCTAGTTCTCAATCTGCCAAACATTATTTACATTCATGGGAGCTCGCAAAGAAACTAATGACCAATAAACTGTATTTGTTTGAAGCAGACTATCAAATCGATTTCATCTCTCGCCATTACTGACATATTTTATAAATGCTTATATCAAACAATAGAAGTTATTAAGCAAGAATCTGAGTCACCACAAGAAACAGATTTTTCCTTCGTTTTTTGCTTCTGTACAGATTACATCGGTATATGTTCAGAAGGTATACATATGTTCCCTTGGAATCTTTCCCCTATCTCAAGACTAACTTAGTTGCTTTATCTTCTCTAGTTTCGAGTTTAATATCAAACAAAATAGTTCGACACGTTTTACCGTACCTGTATAACGCAGCAGGATGATGTTACGCGAACTGCATCTAACAACATGTAGATGAGCTTCACCTTCCAATTACTACATTTAGATTGCTTGAATTCTTCGATGCTATCTACCAAGACAAACTAAGGTGCTGCGGTTAGATGTACTTTTCCCGATTACTTCCCTCGAAATAAAAAAAAAGTATTAATGCTTGACCTGACAGTGTGTACACAGTTTCATAATCCAAGACTGGGAGTTAAGTATCTAGTTTTATACAACAATCTAGCAAATATCTTCACACTTACGTACAGTAAATTGATTCTGCGCTACCATGGATTTCGAAATAAATCAGCCATGTGCTTTACAAAGCCGAATATTTTCCTAAAGCGACAGTGAAACCATTAGAAACAGTGATGCCCATGGCAGCACGTGGATTTGAACGCCACTGACTCCAAATCGGAATTCTTTGTCTTAAACACTGTGCCTCTTATCTCGGTCGGGAGAGTAGAATACGTTTATATTCATAAATACATATACTTTGATCTTATTCACCATCCCACGGTATTTGAAGTGATACGCACGTTGTGAAGTAAAGTACTACTGAAACTTTTAGCGAACGATTCGTCACTGGTATTTTTGTTCGTTTTTAAAATTCAGACGTTTTGTCGAAAGAAATGAGTACGATTACACTGAGCTACATTCGGTTGCACAGCATGCATAAAACATGCGTTACATGGAGCAATAAAATAATCCTGTAGAAACATTATTCAGAATTCGAGAAACTCGTCTAAAAAACTGTGTATTTTTCCAGTAACAAAAACACGTAGAGAGCACGTGCGCTAACAGCTTTTTGTATAAGAGAAAATCCTAGCCAATAAGCTGATTTCTCGCATGTGTTAAAACCTTCCATTTAAATTTTGTAAACTAGGATCACGAAAAGCAGCAACATTCGCTTTGAAAAATAAAAACCTTTAAGGTTATCTGTCTGTAGCATATGTGAAGTAACTCTCAGTACCTTTTCAAGAACAACTGTGGCAATTGATCCATTATGAAACATATTTCAAAGAATAATCTTTTTATTGTTGTTATTCTTGCTTTTTGTCCGTCGTCGTGTTGTAAGCGATGTGTTTACATCGTAATAAATTTTTCACTGAGCACGGAATCGATTCCATTTAATAATACATATTGACATTGTTCATGGTCTATTCTATTTCAGCTAGGAAGGCCATATGACTAGTCCACATCAGCCAACACTTCATTTTGCCATTTTACTCTAGCTCAACGCTCTTTTCGTACTTAGATCACATGTATTTCGCCAAACAAGTGGAATAGTGGCCGTAAGCGATACTTCTGTCTTACATTCTTCACAGGTTGTAGTGCTGGATAGGCGACTTACGAATATCAGTCTGTCGTGTTTCTTCTAAATTACAATCGGAGCGCTATCGGTAGTATCATGTCACCCACAAGTGATATGTTTTTAGGAAAATATGAAGTACTGCCCAATATAAGAAGACGAAATATTGTTTCATAAGCTGTTGTCATTGATGAAATGTATTCACAGTTGCGAATATGGACAATCATCAACTCTGTAATGGAATAACGCCAACGGAATTGTGTGCCGCACCGGGACTCCAAGCCGGATATCCCGCTCATCGCGAGAGGTCACCTTACCAGTAGGCTGTCCGAGCAAGCTTCACAGCCAGACCCAAACATCTGTATGTACTCAACTACGTGCCTGCAACCTGCACTCGTACATCCATTATGTGTATTCCGGTACAGCGGTGACATTTTAATTAAAAGTCGCTCGCCTGTGTTAGGGCATAAATACGATATTGTGCTGACTGTGTTGTTCAGAATTACGACGCAGAGCTCTTCCGGACACGCATTCATGCCTGTCCGAAGTAACACTACATCGTACTTCTGAACAATACAGGTACTGTAATATCTGATACAGGTTTTTCTCTGTCAAGCATCAGAGCTGCAGAATTTGCTGAGATTGTAAGAAATTCGTCAACACATATCCTGGACTACGAGGTTCTTGTCGCTTTGTTCTGAATGCACTTAAGTTTTCGTTTGTTTCCCTAAAAATTAGATCTCTGGAAATAAATGTTTTGATATACTTGTGGCCCCTCCCGGTAATGAGTTGATCTACTGATAAGCTCATATGTCACAGACTTCCATCGACGGGAAGTTGTTGGGATTTCTACAATATCTTGAAATAGGCTATTCTAGAAACTTTGTATGTAATCTACACAATAAAATATAGAGTAGGTGTATATCATAAAATACCATTTGTGACTGAACAGGACGTAGAAAGGAAAACCAAACTTACTTACAGAAAGAGGAGGGCATTCAAGGGAACTGCTACAACTAGTAAGACGGTGTTTACCACTACAGTGATGAGCTTAATATGCTGTAAATCTAAACAACAGTGAGTCTGAAAACGCGTAAAATGCACATTCGTATTAGAGATGCTGTTCCCTAAAAACAATAGTATACTACGTGAATCCAAAGATGAAGTTTCGACGATTCGTGAAGTACATATCCATGACTACCAGAAAATGGACGCACGTAATACATCATCTGAGCGTAAGACTTTAAGCGTTTTCGTACTGAGAACCTTAACCGCAAACTATGCTGCAGGTTATGTGACGAATAGTCTGATTCCAACAGCGTGGGTTTCTGTAGTTCCTGTTGCCACACTGAATGGAAACCTAACTTACGAGGCATTGTCAACATCTGGAGGTCTTTGAATACAATTCCTCTAGTACTAACAAGGGGAATGCCAGGGTTGCCGGCCGAAGTGGCCGTGCGGTTAACGGCGCTGCAGTCTGGAACCGCAAGATCGCAGGTTCGAATCCTGCCTCGGGCATGGATGTTTGTGATGTCCTTAGGTTAGTTAGGTTTAACTAGTTCTAAGTTCTAGGGGACTAATAACCTCAGCAGTTGAGTCCCATAGTGCTCAGAGCCATTTGAACCAATGCCAGGGTTGGGAAAAGAAGTTCGGAGTGGGACGGCGAGTGTTTGCAGCACTACCCCATAGTGTTACAATGCCCCAGCCATACGGCAAGATGGCCAGCCATTCACGACAAAAACGCTCCGAAACTTTCAGTCCTACAGTATATAATACCCATGCGCCCGTTCACTGAACCGAATGGCGCGGTAGCCGATGCAATATTGGTAACAATTCGTGCTTCGTATTTTCAAAGTATGTTTGTGGTGCAGAGAGCGCGGATGCGCGGCTATCCCTTCGCTCTCCAAGTTTGTCAAATGCCCCTTTGTGGATACCCTCGTTTATAGCGGTCTCATGACACTGAAGTCGATCGTGTACCTGAACTAGTCGGATAGAAGCCTTACGCTCCTGTTCGACGGATGTTATGTATAATATACATCATAGAAACGAAATATTTTCAGTATACAATACGAACGAATATTTGAAGGAAATAATTCGGTTGGAAAAGTTGAAAATGTTTAAAGAACAAAAGTTTACAATTGGAACATCATTGTATTTTTTTAATGAGGAGAAGCAAATAGATACTTTGAAAATATGAAACACGAATTGTTACCAATATTGCATCGGCCACCGCACCATTCTGTTCAGTGAGCGGACGTATGTGTATTACATACTGTAGGACTGAAATTTGCCGGCCGTTGTGGCCGAGCGGCTCTAGGCGCTTTTCAGTCTGGAACCACGCGACCGCTAGGGTCGCAGTTTCCAATCCTGCCTGGGGCATGGGTGTGTGTGATTTTCTTAGATTAGTTAGGCTTAAGAAGTTCTAAGTTCTAGGGGACTGATGACCTCAGATGTTAAGTCCCATAGTGCTCAGAGCCAGCCAGTTGACTGAAAGTTTCGGAGTGCTTTTCTCGTGAATCTAGCCATATGGCTGGGGCATTGTAACTCTATGGGGTAGTGCTACAAACACGTGCCGTCCCGCTCCGAACTTCATTTCCCAACCCTGGCACTCCCCTAGTAAGTCTGGAAATGTTCGTAGTCGGTTTGACGAAGATGAATACTATAAAAATGTCCTGCATGATATTTACAATC
Source organism: Schistocerca americana (assembly GCF_021461395.2). Lineage (NCBI taxonomy): Eukaryota > Metazoa > Arthropoda > Insecta > Orthoptera > Acrididae > Schistocerca > Schistocerca americana. The sequence continues at coordinate 414,095,121 of NC_060124.1, read as the reverse complement.
GCTGTGACTGAATGTTATGGAGCCATTGTGACTTCTGCAGCAAAGAACATAAAAAGATAATTTTTTTATGTGAACCCTCCAGGCAGAAGTTATTAGGTTGCAACAGCTTTTAAATATTTTAAGATCGACATTGAGTTCAGTTCTGCCAACATAGTATAACTTCAAGGAGCTCACAACGATATAGGTCATTCTTTGCACATTGTGAATGCATGCTGCCTTATTTACTCCACGCTAATGACGTAACTTTAGGGACAAAAATTAAACTTATTTTCACTATTTGACCAGAACTACCCCCAGAGGGCCATAGTAACCTGAGCTTTAGGTACTTGTCACTGTTTTCCAAGTGATGCTTCTAGGTGGAGGAAACGCGGCCAGCTGGGTCGCCAACAACACGAGGGTGACCGCTGGGGGTTCGGCTTTCCTCACCACGGAATTACCACTGGCTTCTCGCCGGCTGTAATAGCCACACGCGAGGGCCGAGTGGGCTCTTTCTTCTTATTTGCGCTGTCAGAAAGACGGTAAAGGTGCGGGGAGCGCGTCCAAGCTGAAACGAGCGAGAGTAACCGATGGGCTGGGGGGGGGGGGGGGGGGGGGAGAGGGGGTGATCCCAGGTAGGGCCCTACCCCGGCGGCCTTCGTTTTCCAGCGGGCGCGTCTCAGATAAACAGACGGCAAAAAACTGGACCCATGTATATGAGGGGGGCCCCTCGTGCCGCCTTCATTAACGCGGCTGATACGGACCCAACCACACCGGAGCCCTCGGTGTAATTGCTTTTAATGAGGGGCCAGACAGAGAGCTGGAGAGGCTGCTCCGTTCCATAGTGTTAGCGGCAAAGCTTATTAAAAGTGACGTTCCTGTAATTAACATACACTCTGGAGAACGTATTTGCTTCGAAACGCTGCGTTGACTCGCTAACAATCATTGTTACACAGCTGTTGCTGCCGGGGAAGGTTTGGCAGGTAATGTACCTACTACATTCCTCATGTGTATTATTCTTAGCAACGAAAGATTAACGGCGTCGGAGCGTGGTGGTCTGGTAATTGCTTCTGTGCTTACTATTTCACAGCAGTCACGAAGCGAGGCGGTTTTGTACATCGTTCTTCGTCTCGATGTACTTGCTACCTAAATTTCTTAAATGACCAGAAGAAACAAGTTATTTCACCAGTATCTGTTGCTGCTTCGGCACATAATGCGACGATAATGAGTAACAAAATTTATCCTTCTTTCTTGTGGCTGTTGTTCGTGTATTGTTGTCGTGATCTGCAATGAGGCCTTGGTGTGCTTTTGTAATTTTTAACGCACCACCCTATTTCCCTCCAGTACCGACTTCACTGTTCCTTGATGTCCCACAATGTGTAGCATCAATCGATAGATTCATTTTGTACAATAACTGTTTTCTGTCCAATCAGATTCGCCAAAACTTCATTCGCTCTCAGAAGACATCGCAACACTGCGTTTGCGTGTTTCAATGACGTGGATAAGTATAAACGTGACAGCGCAGCCACAGGCAGCGTTTTTCAAGCCCGTCAGGCTTCTACGGAGTAGTTAGATAAATAGTGTCGCACAGCGTCCCTGCTTACCTCCATCCAGTCCTGATATTTCCTTTCCCTGTTTGTCAGTCGTGCAGAGTTCGCAGCACTGGGAGAGCGATCTGTCACGGAATGGCAAATATTGACAGGTCCTGCTGCGCGGGGGTTGAATTGTTGGGCCAGCTCCCTAGCGTTTGTGCAATATAACTATGGAAAAGGACTTTGCTCAGAGCAACATTGAATGTACACAAAAAAAATATGCATTTCAGGAACTACGGAGTTTTATGGTTGTTGTGAAGGTTGTTGTTTTGGTTCTTAGTGGAACAAAAACCAAGACGTTAAAAAGGGGGAAAGGGGCAAAACAGGATTTCAGTAGATGTCGATAAGAAGCATGTATAAGATACAAAATGCTGGGAGATAATTGATAAGAAGATTATGAGTGTGGAAATCACAAATTATGGCCACAAAGTTGTCATTGTCAGAGCTTAAGCACCTGCAAATGATGCTGAGAGTAACGTCAGGGTTCAAAACTTAACATGAGTGCTAGAGGGCATAAAGAAACAATTTTATTGGGTGAGTATAATGGAAAGGTAGGGGTGAGTACCGATAGTGGAGTGGCGTGAAGGTATGGAGATGTGACAGTAAATGACAATGGAGAATGAGTAGTAGATACATGTAAGATACTGTCCATGAAGAAATTAAAAGAGTACTTTCCTCACAAGCCGATACATGGAAGAGTCCATCGAGCAATGTCAGGTAGATAATAAACTACATTATTCAAAATAAAAAGTTGAACACAAGAACAAATAGTGTTAAAGTCTACAGAAGTGCAGAATGTGGTTCAGACCACTTCTTTATGGGTGCGAAAATGGTAGTAACATCTAAGCGGCAAAGAAAAATTAAAGAGGCACTAGAGCTGTTAATTTGGAAACATTTAGTCTGAAAAAAGGGTCGGTACAATTTTCCTATCAATTATGGTTAGCAAACAAACTGAGCACCTACAAGAAGAAATAGTGGAGCAGAAGTACCAGGGAACTAAAAAGTGCGTACGTGAAGCAGCATTTGAAGCGCTGGGGCAGCAAAAAGGAAAACAACTCAACGCCACAATGGTGGACTCAAAGCTTGAAGGAGAGGAGAGATGTTGTATAGTAATTGGTTGAGATCAAGGGACTAGTAAAGTAGAGCCTTGTATGCTGGGTGTACAGAAAAGTGAAAAAGGACATTTTTAAAAGAAAGAAACAGAAATCTGAAATGATAAATGAGAGGAATTCAATCGACGCATGAGGATCAAAACACTATAGATAGCATGGAAAACGGTGGCAGCTCTGAGAAAAGAGATAAAAGAAAGAGGGAACCTGCGTATTATCAGTCTGATAGAGTGGGAGAAGCATTTTTAAAGGCACGCTACCAGAAGAAAGGATAGAGTACAAGGAAATGTGGGAAATGAGATAGAACGAGGGTAGGGAAGAGGCAGTAAAAATATCACAATAGAATTAAAGAAGGCTACATAAAAGAAAATGGGGAAATCACCAGGGCGTTTGAATGTACTAACGGAAATAGTGAGGTATAGCTCAAGTATTCTATATTAATATGTAAGGAAGTTATCTAATAAATATTAGATGGGGAGGAAATTCCAACCTAGGGGAACTTCATGCATATAAGCTCCTTAAGTAACAAAAGACCCAACGAAGTGTGTAGCAGTTATGATGGTATATGAAATCCATTCTGGATGAGAATGCGATATACAAAATGTGAAAATTGGCGAAAAAATCGTTCCCAAAGCCAAAATCCTATGTTAACATATTCTACGCACAGCAGGTATAGGAATGGCGGAGAGCTTCACTAAAAACTGCTAAACATTGAGTCAATGCCGTAACCGTAGATGCCATATTAAAATGGTGTGATTTTGCAGACTGTGAGATGTACGCGTTTGAAATGGTAACTTGGGAGAATGAATGTTGAGATGCGATACTAAATGTATTTTATGTGAATTATTGAGGGCAGTGTGGACAGCATACAGGCAATGTAGTATGAGAAATGTACAGGAATCGACGACTACAAGACAACGTTGTGTGTTACAAAGACCTGCTCTAACGAAGGTCAGTAGCATTACTAGCCGAAACGTTCCTACATTTTTCTACATTGCATAGTCTTCGCACAGAAGAATTACATACGAAAATATTACAGCATAACTGATCACTGTTTTCTAACGATGCAGACGTAAAGGAAAAACAGATCGTTTGATAAGAAAGTGTTCTTACTACGGCTCATAGGTTAGATATACTAATATTTCGGATTATAACTTTATTCGATTTTAATTTTATTAAATATATGTATTAATTATCATGGTTTATGGTTTTGTACCTGAAGCAAATAATAGTTGTAACAAAGTATAACTGCAGAAAAAACAATTCAGTTGTAAGTGTACTGCCTGCGATAGAATCAACAGTTTCATCTTTTGAGAGGAGAGGTAGTAGTAGTTGACCTGTGCCGCTATTAGAACTGCTAACGATCTAATCTCATGGTAACTGTGTAGTCTGATCAACCACCCACGCCTCTCCGACACTTGTGCGTAGTACAATAAAGTTCACAAGGTAATCTGATGGCTGAGAGGCAGAGTGTGTTCTGGCTCAAATCGCTGACTCAGCATTCATCAGCACTTTCTGGCTAGTTTCATATTACAGCTTACCTGATAACCACTGTCGGCATGTGGCAATGTCACCCAACATAAGGAGGTAGGGGGGAGAGGGTAGGAGAAGGATGAGGGTAAGTCTTTTAATTGAACTGAAATCCCTTTCCCCACCCCCCACCCTCCCCAAATTACTTCCATCCAACAGGAATCACTGAATTTCTTTGTTCTGTAGTGGGATGAGAGTTTGAACAATTTTATAAAAATTATTATTATTCTTACTTCAAAGAACTGTTGAAACAAACAACACAGCATCAACGTCGACATCGACGCTGCATGTACTCGATGCACTGTCAGCACAAATGTATGCATGCACACCGACACTGTCAGTCGTGCTATGGTTGCGTGAACTCGCCACACGCACACACATGTTGCGACCTTTTCTGAGAATGTGGTCAATTGAGACTTTTTGAGAACACAAGAGGTGTAGATGATATTCCATTCACGTGCTGCCAGCGTGTGTCGTCTGGCAGCCATCATACATACACATACAGAGATACGTTAAAAAAACCTTTAGCCGATAATCGAGATGTACAAATACAGGCCACAAGTGGCCCATCGGGACCATCCGATCGCCGTGTCATCCTCTCTGCTCTCGCGGTCGATAAGATGGTTTTCTGTGACCGGAGCCGCCACTATTCGGTCGAGTAGCTCCTCAATTGGCATCACGGGGCTGAGTGCACCCCGAAAAACGGTAACAGCGCATGGCGGTCCAGATGGTCACCCATCCAAGTGCCAGCCACACCCGACAGCTCTTAACTTTGGTTATCTGACGAGAACCAGTATATCCACTGCGGCAATGCCTTTGCCCTAAATACAAATTAAACATGTACAAATTTTAATTGTACTGCAATGCTTGAGTGCCTCACTTTCCCTGCAGAGGAACAGCAAATAGCCTGAACATATTTGCTCTAAAGTTTGTTGCCTATGCAGTAAAGTACATATTTTTATTGGATCTTACTCATGTTCGTCGCCCGTTTCCCCACCCCCTATTCACAAGATATATTGTACTAAAAACGTCCATGCACTGTGTAAATACACTCACAGAAGACGTATTTTCAGACACACCTCTGGTATTATTACCTGTGTGAATTACGGTAGCAGCAGGAACAGGACATTGATCACGAGAAAACAGGGTTATAAATACGTGATCAAATAGGCGTAACACAGGAGTAGGTATAACAAAAAATAAGGAAATGGGAACTTGGGTAAGCTACTATGAACAGAACAGTGAACGCATTATTATAGTCAAGAAAGACACGGGGCCGACACCCACCACAGTAGTAAAAAATCTACGTCTTCTTTCGTTTCTATAGTATTTTCTGCAAGTTCCTCTTTTCTGTGAAGACCCTCTGTATATTTCTTCCACATTCCAGCTTTCCCTTCTTTGCTTACGGCTATTTTTCCATCTGGGCACTTGATATTCATACACTGCTTCTCTTTTCTTCAAACACCTCTTTAAATTTTCTGTAGGCAGTATCAATCCCTCACCTAATGATAAACGCACATAAATCTTTAAAAATTTTCTCTAGCCATTTTGCTCAGCTTTTGGCGCTTTCTATCAGTACCATTTCTTAGACGTTTGTATCATCTACTTCATTTGCTGCAATTTTATATTGTCTCCTTCATCAATTAATTTCAGTATGTCCTGTATCACTCAAGGGTCTCTACTAGGCCTTGTAGTTTTACCTATTTGGTCCTCAATTGCCTTCACTATTTCATCTCTCAAAGCTACCCATCCGTCTTCCGCTGTATTCCTTTTCCCTGTTTTAGTTAATCGTTCCCTTATGCTCCCTTTGAAACACTCCTTAATTTCCTACATTTTTGCAATTTCCTTAGCTTTAACCTACAGTTAATAATCAAAATGGTTCCCAAATCTCTGTCTTACCATAATAAAATCAAATCTTCAGTTTCAACATTTCGTTTGACTTGGTAACAGGCATGTGTGGATCGTAGTATTCATCCCGCAAACATTTATAGAGCATGTGTTGCTATTCAATGGTTATTATTAAGATGTAGATGAGATGGGAGACTGATACCACGAGAAGAATTTGAAAGAGCACTGAAATATCTAAGTCAAAGCAAGGCCCCAAGAGTAGACGACCCATTCCGTCAAACTTACTGGCAGCCTTGGGGCAGCAAGCTATGACAAAACTCTTTCATCTGCTGTGAAATATGTGACTATCAGTTTCATACTAACAATAATTTCTTACAGAAGTGTGAAAAAACTAGTAGAAGCCGACCTCTGGAGAGATCAGTTTGGATTCCGATGAAATGGAAGCACGCACAAGGCAGTATTGACCCTAAAACACGTCTTGGAGGATAGGTTGCGTAAACCTATGTTTATAGCAATTGTAGATTTAGAGGGAAACAGAGACTGGAATACGTCCAGCAAATAATTGACGTTGTAAATAGGAAGCGCTACTCTGAGATGAAAGGGTTGGCATAGGAGAGGAATTCGTGGCGGACAGTATCAATTCAGTCACGCTATTTACAACTTGAACAGAAATCCGACTAGAAGCATGGAAAGGAAGCAATGACTCAGAAGGGAGTGAGACAGGGATGTAGCCTACGCCCCAATGTCATTTACACTTTACATTTGACAAGTATTAACCGAAGCTAAAAACAATGTAGAAGGCATTCAAAGAGAAGTAATAAAAACTTTGTGGTTTGCCGACAACTTACTAATTCTGTCACAGACAGCGAAGTCTTTGGGAGATCAGAATGGATAGTGTCTTGGACGGTAGATGTAAGATGAACATCAACAAAAGCAAACAAGGTTAATGGAACGTTGTCAGACTAAATCAGATGAGGCTGACGGTACTAGATTAGGAAACGAGACATTTAAAACGGTATATGACTTTCGCTATTTGGACAGTAAAATAACGGATGATGTCCGAAGTAGACAGGATACGTAGACTGGAAATGGCAAAAAAAAAGCATTTCTGAATAAGAAAAATTTGTTAACATTGAATGTAGATTTAACTGTTAGGAAGTGTTTTCTGAAAGTATTTGTATGGAGTGTAGCCACATACATAAGTAAAACATGGACGATAAGCAATTTAGATAAGGAGAGTGTCGAAGCTTTTGAAAGGTGGTGCTACAGAATATTGTTGATGATAAGCTGGGTGGATGACGTAACTAATGGGGAGATACTGAGCAGAACGGTGAAAAAAAGAAATTTGTGGCACAACCTGACTAGAAGAAGGGATCGGTTGGTAGGACATATTCTCAGACGTCAAGGGATGACCAGCTAGGTACTGGAGGGAAGTATACACGGTAAAAACCGTAGAGAGAGACTAAGTGACGAATACAGTAAGCAGGTTCAGGAGGATGTACATTGCAGTTGTTATTCGGAGATGAAAATGCTCTCACAGAACAGAGTAGCACAGACAGCTGCATCAAATCAGTCTTCGGACTGAAGACCACAACAACAACAACAACAACAACAACAACAACAATAGTGCCTACATACTCCACAATGATGAGGGACATGTATGATGACTCCCAAAAGTATTCATCTAGCCATAGCATACAGAATATAACAAGCACAAGTAAAATGAGTAAGTAAAAGTATGGAAAAAAACTAATTGTGAACTTTAAGAAAGAAATATCACAGAGAAATATAACCGCCTTAAGCAAACATAGATGTGGAGATATGCAGACATATACGTGCATGGTATCTATTCTATCGGATATGTCCAATAGAATACACACCACTACATGAAGCAGCAGCTTCTCATTATATGAATTAAGACTAACGACATCAGTCCACTCGGGCTCAGAAATACGTCAGAAAGCGGCAGGTGAAAATTGATACCAGGTCGGAACTATAACGACGATTTCCTGCTTAATGTGAACAATCACCTTCCCCGCCTTGGCTATCCTCACATGCCTCCTATCCGAACCTAATTCCTATCTTGCCATACGCAACTAGCGTCCCTGTCCATTCTCCCCCACCCTGGTGGGGCGGCTCACCTTGATTCCTACAGGAGTTGGGACGTAATGTGCATCGACACTGAAATAAATGTAAGAGCCGCCACAGTCATAGACATGAAGATATGCAGTACACACATACATACTCATATGCCTAATGTCTGTTCTATAGGACATGCCCTAGCTTCACATTTGCTGATTCTTGCAAAATCTCCCTCCATGACCATGACATGGATTTGTAGTTTCTTGTGTGTGAATAACAGAGAGTATGCGGATAACACAGAATAACTATGGCTGTCAAAGTTTTATATGCAACGTAAGAGTATAAGACGTATGTAACAGATGGGAATATTGTCCATAATAACGATCAACTGCAGCTATCAAAGTTTCTACACGAACAAACAATGAAGGTCCCACATGTTTGTAAATATTAAAATAACCATGTTTCAGGACTTTACTATATGCTTGTGTCACTGTATCACGGGGCCCCCCTGGACCTATTGCTGGTGGATCCACCTACAGATGCTACCCCAGGTGTAACACAGGTGGATCCACGTCCAAACAGGCTTAATGGAGGGATCCACCTCCACTATCCTAAACATACACTGGACAGAGAGCTGCCACAAGAAATCGACACCGGCATACATGTGTATCTGCTGTAGGAGTAAGTCAGTTACCAAACTTTATTATTTTCCTCTCCTACATACATGTGATATCCTAAATTTTATTTCCATCTTTTATGCACTTCTTGTTTCTTTAGTGTATATATGAAGGTTTGAAAGCAATAGTTCCGTATTATCGACATGAAAAATGGTTCAAATTGCATTGAGCACTATGGGACTTAACATCTGAGGTCATCAGTCGCCTAGAACTTAGAACTACTTAAACATAACTGACCTAAGGACATCATACACATCCATGCCCGAGGCAGGATTCAATCCTGCGACTGTAGCAGTCACGCAGTTCCGAACTGAAGCGCTTAGAACCGCTCGGTCACCGCGTGTGGCATAGACATGAAAATGCATAAATGCCTGACATTGTTATTAGGTGGTAATTACAGTGTAAAGACCTCGAATATCATTCTCAAGTTATTGGAATAACAATAAAATGGGGAGGTAGGAATTTGATTTCAGTCTTCCCATTGGTATTGAGAGAAATTGAGAGGGGTGGGGCAGAGTGTTCTCATCTTAGATCATTATCTCAGACAGAACCAGCACAGTGTGTGGGTTACTGTCATTTTTAGCGAAATCAATTGCCCACCGTGGGGCAAGTGTCCCAGCGGCTTCGGTGAGATATCAGGGCACACCATGACTTTGAGGTCATTATTTGTGGATAGGTGAAGTAAGAGGGGAACACGTAATGTATATTTGGTTACAAACTGACCTTAATTGTACCACACCCAAGTGCTCCAGGGGCGTGGGCGGATTATCAGGGTACACTGTTTTCAAACAACTTACGGGAATTCAGCCAGATAATGTTTACTGCAGTCATCAATATTTCGGCGGGAGTACGCCCCGCCAGTTTCAAGGCACAAACACTCTATCTGACCTTGATATAAGACAATTATCTCTTCTCATACTGGGACTGGTCCACTACTGAGACTCATAGCCAAGAGCTACGCGTCAGCTTCTGTTGCGACGACATGAGCCTTACCGTATGTGTGACTCGTAGAACCCCAAACTCTGCGTTTCCAGAAGAGAGTAGAATTTTCACAATAGTGGTCATATAGACTCGCTCGTGTCATACATCGTCTGCAAAACTAATGAACTATTATGAATCATTTAACCTTCCGTATCAATGTGTTGTGCACTAGATGTGATGTTCAATCACGACGCAACAGTTAACAGTTACTGAATCTGAACTTGGACATAATTTTATTAACATTATACTTGAGAGGTACTATAAACTGTATGTACTATAAGTTGTATGTAATTAAAATTCACGAGTGAAGATAATTTAATTGGTGTATCGTGCAGTAAGACCAACAGCTAATGCCGTCGCCAGATGGTTACGTGTATACTCGTGACAAAGGTGGACGTCATCGTTAGTGCGAGTCGGTGATAGTTACAAGGAACTGTATCAATTATCTGAAACAGAATTTAATGTTTCGACAGTAACTTTTAAAGAGCAGTACTAAATAACAGTGAGACAATGGGCTGCAACGTATTACAAACAGACCACTGTGGCTGAAGTATCAATTACGATCTTTGACTAATCACATTATTAAAATCATTTGCGCACAGTGTTTTCCACATTTATGTTTCGACGTAGCATATAGGCGGACCATTACCAGATATTTGTCATCCACATTGCTTGTATGTTTCCCTAACCCATAGTTAGTTATCCATTATAGTACTTAATTTATAGTTGGCAGTTGCAGCAAGTGAAAAAGTGTTCAGCGGAAACCAGCAGGAAAATGTGATATAGGCAGACGTTCGTTAAATACTACGCTTCATGCTTTGTATGTGTAGTTGTGCGGTGTGACTTCCTGTTTTGAGATAAGCAGTCTGTATCTTTGGTATCCCTCCGCCAGCCACAGACAGATATTCTCAAGTTATTCTTCTAAAATGCATTTTTTTTTAATTTTGCTGTTTCTGTTTCATTATGCGCTGAATCATGAGGTACTTTTCTGCATGAGGAGGACATAGTCTTCGTGTCAACCTTATTTTCACTGTATTTAATGTCATATGAGTTGATTCTCAGTGACTGTATGTTTGTTATTATTTGACAATGACAGAAGAGCTGAAATCGCAAATGTAAATAAATTCATTGAGTACTGGTGCTCGAGGTAAAGGTTGTCATTTATGAAATGCTATATGACTGTAGACGCAAATAAAAAACATTAGTATGTTTTGTATTAATTAAGAGGTATTGCTTAAGTTGGAAGTTGAGGGGAGGAAAAGGAAAGGAAAGGGAAGTAGCTGATGATACCAGCTGGATCTGGGTCTTTATACGGAATAGGCGGCGGCGGGCGAAAATGTCTACTGGTCTCGGACTCCAGCCAGAGATCTCCTGTTTACTTGCAAACTGCCGTTCTTTTTCTCAAAAAAAAAAAAAAAAAAAAAAAAAAAAAAATCAGAACTGCAATATGTTTCAACACAGAACCGCTACCACCACACAGGAACATTTAACTGACTTCCTTTTTTAATTTTACAATAACGACACGGTAGAAAATGTACTGTACAACTTGAATAAGAAAAATGTTACTAATTTTTCCTCTAGCACTTTAACATCTTTTTTAAATTTATTTACGTTATCCTATTTTTTGGTTTTGTTACAAGCAAGTAGACGCACATGAACCTAATAATAATTTACGTAATTAAATTACAGTATTAAGTTAAACATGTGGGACAGCGTTATATTTTGTTTGTAAACAGTATAAAATAAAATGCAGCCAGTCTGAGTATACCCTTCCGGTAGTACAATAAAATAAACGATGTCTGGTCCCAACTCTTCACAGCGGGGAATCGGGTGCGACTTCTCGAAATAGAGTTTTGATCAATTTTCCATATCGAGATTCAGATCAGTGTACACCAGAATCAACTTGTTTTACCCGACAGTGCCCATCAATGGCAAGGAGGGAGAGGGGGGGGGGGGGAGGGCACTCCTTGAATATAAAGTAATTAGAAAAGAACTGACGATATCTGGACGCGTATTGCAATTGATCATTGCCTTCCTGTACGATAGTCCAAAAGCCAAGCACATCTTTGAGACCATCCCAGAAAAGTTAGCGACCAGAAAGTCTTTTGATCCGAATAATCGCATGTGGCTTTCACTGGGGAGAGTAGATCTTATCTGGGCGAAGGAGCATTCCGGGCTCAAAATGGTTCAAATGGCTCTAAGCACTATGGGACATCGGAGGCCATCAGTCCCCTAGACTTGGAACTACTTAAACCTAACTAACCTAAGGACATCAAACAAATCCAAGCCCGAGGCAGGATTCAAACCTGTGACCGTAGCATTAGCGCGGTTCAGGACTGAAGCGCGTACAACCGCTCGGCCACAGCAGCCGGCATCCCGGGCTCGATCGTGCGGCGCGGCACTCGGAAACAGACGACAAACATATTCTAAACTAGAAGCCACATATCCGCGGAAAGAGTACGTTCCAGACGATGTTCATCCGTGTCAGTCACACGACACTTCATGCACATTGGGGAGTGAGCTAGAGCAATGCGTACCGATGCGCCATCTGGACACAGTATTTATCGCAAATCTGCGGACTATCTTGGCACGCTTCCCTGCCCCCACATTCCCATCTAGCGCCACCTATCTGCGACCTCTGTCCATGTCCTCCATGCTTGCTAATGTCAGATTCCCGCCGGAGGTCGAACCATACTGTGCATCGGCACTGCAGGCTGTTGGTTCATCGCCCATCGAGACGAATCAAGTATATGAATACGTGGTGTCTGTTGTAATGTCCGAAGGAATAGACACCATGCATTCATCTAAGCTGCATCTAGTCTGACTGTTAAGACAGTTAAGCGGGCACATGATCTAGCAGTGTTGACTGAATTAGAAGAAGATTTACATTTTGTGAAAGAGCGCATCCGATTGGGCCCGACTCCATCTCTCCGCAGGCATTTTGGATGGGCGTAAAAGGCTGCGGAACGCAGTGGGCTCCGAAAATTTTCATGTTCAAATTGTTGTACAAAATAAAACTGAACCACATACGGATTTCACTATTTCGATTGAGGTATTCTAGTCTTCGAGTACCAGTACCAACAATTCTTACACGCATTCCCTATTCCTTACAAAGAGATGGTCTGCCATTTCGTTCTTAGTCATTCATATTTGGTTGACCACACTGGACGCGCCTGAGCGATGCTCCGACAGTGCCACACGATGGTGCACTGTCACCGTACACTTCACCAACTCACCACTTATTATTACATTGTTGCTACCCTTGAAAAACAGGAACTGAATTACCGCACGATACTATATTTTATTTTGCTTTGGCTCATGTAGCAGTGTTGACTGAATTAGAAGCAGATTTTCATTATGTGACAGAGCGCATCCGATTGGGCCCGACTCCATCTCTCCGCAGGCATTTTGGATGGGCGTAAAAGGCTGCGGAACGCAGTGGGCTCCGAAAATTTTCATGTTCAAAATGTTGTACAAAATAAAACTGAACCACATACGGATTTCACTATTTCGATTGAGGTATTCCAGTCTTCGAGTACCAGTACCAAGGAGGCGTTCTTTTCGTGAATCGCTACTGAGGAAATTTAGAGAACCAGCATTTGAGGCTGACTGCCGTATAATTTTACTGCCGCCAACTTACATTTCGAGGAAAGACCACAAAGATAAGATAAGAGAGAACAGGGCTCGTACAGAGGCATAAAGACAGTCACTTTTCCCCCGTTCTGTTTGGGAGTGGAACAGAGAGAAAAGATGCTAGTTGTGGTACGAGGTACCCTCCGCCACGCACCGTATAGTTGGATTGCGGAGTATGTATGTAGATGTAGAATTCTTACACGCATTCCCTATTCCTTACAAAGAGATGGTCTGCCACTTCATTCTTAGTCATTCATATTTGGTTGACCACACTGGACGCGTCTGAGCGATGCTCCGACAGTGCCACACGATGGTGCACTGTCACCGTACACTTCACCAACTCACCACTTATTATTACATTGTTGCTACCCTTGAAAAACAGGAACTGAATTAACGCACGATACTATATTTTATTTTGCTTTGGCTCATGTAGCGCCGTGCTAAGATGCTGTGGTGCAGATGTTTCAGTGTGTAGGACTACAGACGTACAGGGTCTTCTGAGATTCCCGTTACATACCTCTAGGACTTTTAGCGGGAAGTGAGTACATAATACTTTGAATATGAACCCACATCCACTACAACAGTTTGAAAAGATGTTGGTAATGCGACCACCTTTACAAGCAAGTGTTTGGGCGTTACCCAGTGCATCACTTGTTTTACAGTTCCACTCATTAAGAGCCAAAGAAGTTGCTCGCGCAGTCGTTGACGGGTTTTCTGCAACGCGACGGAGTGCGGCCTCTTCCAATTCGGGTGTGCGGCGACTCCATGCAGCACCAGTCATGCTGCTGACGGCGAAAGTATCCCTTTTCCAAGCCGTTGCGTAATTGTGGCGAAAAGTACCTGGAGTCTGACGTTGTGGATAACGACCCTGATAAAGGTGACGAGCAGCTGTTCCATTACCTGAGTTTCGTCATATAGAAGTATCTTGTCGATGTATTTTGCAAACGTGTACTCAACTATGTTGCTCTAATACTCAGAGACATGTGGATGAGGCTCGAACCGGGTCAGCGAGGTAGGACAGACATCAGGTGTCATCAAACAATCCGACGTAATGGTGTCAGGAAGAGTTCCGCTCACAAATGGCAAAACTGTTGTTTACTGAAACACCACAGGTTTCGCGGATTTAGGCCATATTATCAGATGAACAATGTTAAAACATCATAGGTATACCCGTTGCTTCTAGTCAGTAGTTACTATTTAGAGAATATCGTCAATATTACCGCGAGCGAAAGGTAAGAAGTGCCCCAATCGTTAAAATTTGACTGCAACAGTATGACAGCAGGGCAACTCAGTACAGAGTAAGGCAAACGAGGGCAGCACGAAAGACAAAGAGAGACGTAAGCACCCCACACCATGACTACCCGTTTGGATGGCTGCCTAGCAAACGTGTTTTCAAACGGCTGTAGCACGGAAACGATGCGTTCCTGGAATATTATTTACTCACCCCGTTCTACAGGCCCTAGAAGTTTGTAACGGGATATTCCGAACACCCTGTATGTCTTAAAACAGACAAAGCCCCAATTACACAACTCTATTTCTATGAGGTGAAAATTAAAACAATGTGACTTCCTTTCGTACTAATTTTTCCTGGGAACCAAACGACGTCAATGTATGAATCTACATGGTTCCCAGAAGTACCACCGCTTTGTCATTCATAAGAAGCTTTGATTCCATAAGGAAATTTTGTGTAGAGCAACTATAGAAAGATAGGAACGCAACAATCTATTTCACTCACATTCGTTTTTTTTTATTCTTGTATTTCCAGATTTCTGATATAAATGTCCATCTTCTGTGCTAAAAACACTGGGAAATCACAGAATCAGAACTGATTTACACAAAAAATTAAGCAAAACTAAATCTTACACTAGGCAACAGCCATTTTGCATCTGGGATGTGTTACATCGACTATGTAGTATGTATTTTGGTGTGTAGAATCCGAATATACCTTTGATAATGTTCTAGCACGTACCATTTCTGAGTTTTTAAGGGTTTTTTATTTCTCGTCTTCAGTATTTCTCTTTTTGCTGTTCTTCTGTTTTGAGGTTCAACTGTTTGTTTTTGATTTGCAGAGGAGAGTTAGAAGATCTACAAATCATCAGTAAATGGTTTGTGTGGTAATCCAGTGGTGTGAAAGATATCCTCAGTGAGTGTTTCCTGTGAAGGATGGTGCGATCTTTTTGTGTTTAAAATTTACACTAAGAAAAATGGCAACTGGTAAATCTCGTTGCTGTCTAAGCCACCCCGACAACTTTTGTTATGTATGTGGGAAATTCATTCCAAAAGCCCAAAGAAACCGAATCATTCATTGGCTTAAGAAGGCAAATAAATTGTATTTTGATTGTCCAATTGGTGATCAAGATAAAATCTTTGTGCATAACCTGTACTACAGCTTTAACCGAGTTGTTGAAAGGAAAACGCAGAGCCATGGCATTCGCTGTTCCGATGGTGTGGTGTGTGCCTAAAGGCCACTATTCAGACTGTTACTTCTGTCTTACAAATATGTTGGGTCATTAAAGCAAAACTAGACATAATACAAAGTATCCAAATATGGCTTCAGAGCATTTGTCTGTGCCCCATGATGAGGGGTTGCCTGTTCCTATCTGTAACTTGAAAGCCACTGAACCAGACATTATTTCAAGTGAATCAGAAAGTAGAACATAAAGAAGAGTACTGCCCCCAATATCATGAGACTTCGCCTCACCTCTTTAATAAAAAGGAACTGAACGATTTGGTTCGCGATCTGCAACTTTCGAAACAGCAAGCTGAACTCTTGGGGTTGAGACTACAACAACGGAACGTTCTTACTCTAGGGACAAAAATTTCCTGTTTCAAATCAAGAGGTTCTTCCTTCGCTCAATATTTCGATATGCGGAATTCAGTGTGTTTATTTAGAGATGTCAATGGTCTGATGATGCAACTAGGTGTACAACATAATTCACAAGAGTGGCCACTATTTATTGGCTCCAGTGAAACCACCTTGAAAGCAGTACTACTGCATAACAGCAATACGTTTCCATCGGTACCTTTGGCTTATGCAGTAGACGTGAAAGAAACTTTTGAAACCATTGCTTTGCTGTGTTTTAAAGTTGTTGCACTCCTTATAGATTTGCAGGTTGCATTCAAGAAATACTGCTGCTTTTTGTGCCTCTGGGACAGCTGTGACGCCAAGAATCACTACACAGTCAAGGAAAGGCCTATAAGGAAGTCATATGTTCCTGGAAACGTAAATGTGAGCAATACCTCATTGGTTGAGCCAGATAAAATCATTTTGCCTCCCCTTCATATCAAGTTGGGCCTTACCAAGAAGTTTGTAAAAGCTATGGATAAAGAAGGTGAGACCTTCAATCAATTGAAAGAAAAGTTTCCCAGATTAAGTGAGGCAAAGCTGAAAGAGGGTATGAGGCATATTTGTTGGACGGCAAATAAAAAAATATCTGAAAGATCCAACCATTGATACCTATCTCTTAGATACCCAATTAGCTGCTTGGCCTTCTTTTAAAGCAATTCTGAAGGGCCTTTTGGGTAACAGAAAAGACAAAAATTATGTTACTCTTTCGAATGATCTGTTGGACAACTATAAGATCTGGAGGGGGCCGGTGCTCCAGCTGGCTCTACCGCAGGCTGTGTTCGGTCTGGTAATGCTGTTGCGCTCCGACAACTGCTCTACAGCAGTGACTAAAGAGCCCAGTTCCTCGTTCACGCGGTTCACTGCCTCCTCGTTTTGTACTGCTGCCGCTTGCTCCTTGTTGGCATCACTAACGACCTAGCGAATCTGCTCCAGATAGAATGGTGCTCCCTCAGAGCCACTAACCGTACTACTATCGCCGCGCCGCTGGTTGACACTCGATTGTTTCTCTGTAACATCAGCAACATGAATGTCAAGCTGCTCTTTCCAGGACACAATGGCTGCAAGACCATCATCCTTCATACACTCCTGGAAATTGAAATAAGAACACCGTGAATTCATTGTCCCAGGAAGGGGAAACTTTATTGACGCATTCCTGGGGTCAGATACATCACATGATCACACTGACAGAACCACAAGCACATAGACACAGGCAACAGAGCATGCACAATGTCGGCACTAGTACAGTGTATATCCACCTTTCGCAGCAATGCAGGCTGCTATTCTCCCATGGAGACGATCGTAGAGATGCTGGATGTAGTCCTGTGGAACGGCTTGCCATTCCATTTCCACCTGGCGCCTCAGTTGGACCAGCGTTCGTGCTGGACGTGCATACCGCGTGAGACGACGCTTCATCCAGTCCCAAACATGCTCAATGGGGGACAGATCCGGAGATCTTGCTGGCCAGGGTAGTTGACTTACACCTTCTAGAGCACGTTGGGTGGCACGGGATACATGCGGACGTGCATTGTCCTGTTGGAACAGCAAGTTCCGTTGCCGGTCTAGGAATGGTAGAACGATGGGTTCGATGACGGTTTGGATGTACCGTCCACTATTCAGTGTCCCCTCGACGATCACCAGTGGTGTACGGCCAGGGTAGGAGATCGCTCCCCACACCATGATGCCGGGCGTTGGCCCTGTGTGCCTCGGTCGTATGCAGTCCTGATTGTGGCGCTCACCTGCACGGCGCCAAACACGCATACGACCATCACTGGCACCAAGGCAGAAGCGACTCTCATCGCTGAAGACGACACGTCTCCATTCGTCCCTCCATTCACGCCTGTCGCGACACCACTGGAGGCGGGCTGCACGATGTTGGGGCGTGAGCGGAAGACGGCCTAACGGTGTGCGGGACCGTAGCCCAGCTTCATGGAGACGGTTGCGAATGGTCCTCGCCGATACCCCAGGAGCAACAGTGTCCCTAATTTGCTGGGAAGTGGCGGTGCGGTCCCCTACGGCACTGCATAGGATCCTACGGTCTTGGCGTGCATCCGTGCGTCGCTGCGGTCCGGTCACAGGTCGACGGGCACGTGCACCTTCCGCCGACCACTGGCGACGACATCGATGTACTGTGGAGACCTCACGCCCCACGTGTTGAGCAATTCGGCGGTACGTCCACCCGGCCTCCCGCATGCCCACTATACACCCTCGCTCAAAGTCCGTCAACTGCACATACGGTTCACGTCCACGCTGTCGCGGCATGCTACCAGTGTTAAAGACTGCGATGGAGCTCCGTATGCCACGGCAAACTGGCTGACACTGACGGCGGCGGTGCACAAATGCTGCGCAGCTAGCGCCATTCGACGGCCAACACCGCGGTTCCTGGTGTGTCCCCTGTGCCGTGCGTGTGATCATTGCTTGTACAGCCCTCTCGCAGTGTCCGGAGGAAGTATGGTGGATCTGACACACCGGTGTCAATGTGTTCTTTTTTCCATTTCCAGGAGTGTATGATCTACATCGTTCCTAAGTCCAGCTGCGATGCCCTGTACCTCTGCTATGAACGAATCTGTCTTTTCTTTATGTTCGTCAATTTTATCAGTAAGAGTTTTTATTTCTTTCCGCTTTCGTTCTTCAGAAGCTTCGATTTTCTTTCCTAGCTGCTCTGAAAGCGCTTGACTTTTCTGCTCGGCATCTGCCTTCAATTCATTACGTAGTTAGGCTACCATAGCCTGCTGTTGCTCTGCCGTTGCTCCGCGAGTGCTTTATTCTGCTGCTCGGCAACTGCCTTATTGCGCTCGTCCATCGCCCTCATTTCATTTAGTAAGGTCTGGAACTGGGACTGTTCTGGGGGGGGGGGGGCGTAGCCGCTCTGTGGGCACTCTGGCTTTCCCTTGGAACCGTCGGGTCAGTGGCCTCGGCCACCACCGGTGTAGCCGGCTGGTTCGTGCTCGCTGGTGCGGGCTCATTTAACGGAGGTGAGGGGCTGGGACACACCCGCACCTACCCACTCAACCACGTGGTCCACGCAGGTCTGGTGCACCCTCCTTTATCTCGCGTAATGTCTCACCCTTCTCCGCTGTCCTTGGCGCGGAACCGCTATCCTCGGCCATGGCCACGTGCGCCACTTCCAGCTCGGCTGACCTACCCTTACACTCATATTGCTAATAATGTGTTAGCGCCGCAACACCATTTTATGAATGACACACTGTCTCAAATGAAATGCAGTCGGTGGGGTGGCAAGTAATTTGCACTATATTAATGACTACTCAAAAGCGCGCGAAACATTAGTTCAACAACAAAACATCGCTGTTTTTGCAACGCCATCACAGATGCAAACGGAATTGCACGACAACCTATGAAAAGAGAGAACATTATACCTACACAAATTATTATGCTACGCCCAGGGAAACAGACAAAAACAAGGATAGACACATGGAATGAATAATCTGATTACGGGGGTCGGAAGATACAATCAGTATCGATCCTGGACCAGGATCGCCATGTAAAAGCGGTGGCTCGTTTTTTACAGGTTACTATCCTTTCTGTAGGGGCTGTATTACTGATATTTTTTTAAAACAGCAAGATAAAACATAGGCCACTACTTCAACCACATCAGGTGGATTTAGAGCTCACATACTCACACTGAGCCATGAACACTTACCAGTTTATCAATGGGGGATAATTGTGAATTATTATTACTATTATCGGTACCATGCGTGCAATGGTCGTGCCAGGCACGCGATATTGAATCTTTATCCTATGGCGCGAGACCTGCACGACCTTATAGCAACCGTTATACTGTGACACTAAGGGTGATTTCACGTAATGAAAGGGAGACTGTAAAGATTAAAGGACTAATTTATTTAACAGTTGAATATTCAACAATTATACAATCAAATGGGAGTGGGGAAGCAGGAAATGAGTTCAGCAGCCTGCCCCAACGTACGTTCAAAACAAGCCACGATGGCAGGGGAAAAGAAACTTTAGGAACGACCACCGTATTATCAATGGAGTTCAATTCACTAAAGGAAGGGGTTGCAGACATGCAACAACCACCACCCAGAATCAGCCAAAGACTAAGAAAGATGCTACTGGGGGTGAATCGCTAGGTAGCCTCCTGTACTAAAGGAATAAAACCAGCAAGAAGCGAAACTATTCATACCGACGATACTAGATAATTTTGGCTCGCGGTCCGACTACGTTAACGAAACACGAGGGGGCGGCAGAAACTCGCCACGTGGCGTAGGACAAAGGGCACAAGTTTTCCAGCTAGGAAGGCCTGCCGGCCGGTGTAGCCGGTTCTAAGCGCTACAGTCTACAGTCTAGGTTTAAGTAGCTCTAGGGGACTGATGACCTCAGATGTTAAGTCCCATAGTGCTCAGAGCCATTTGAACCACGTAGGAAGACCTAAATTCTGAGTCAAATTTCGCACGGGAGAACTGAAAGAGATACTGCCAGACGGAGCGGAAAAGTGACCATGAAAGTATGCACTTTAGTGCCGAACTGCAAGCTACTGTGACTAACCAACACATTGCGTACATTATGCCCAGCTGTACACGGAAAACATACAGTCTTATAACCCAGAAAAATTGCATAAACCGTAATTTAAGGAACGCACATCAGTAAAATGATCTATAAGTTTCCCTCTGGGCCACAGGGCGTGACGCTACAGTGCACGTCGGCATTCATACTTAGCGAAACTTCATCTTCTCGAAGCAGCACCTCCAGCCTCAGGCACGGTGACACTGCCGGCCGGGATGGCCGATCGGTTCTAGGTGCTACAGTCTGGAACCGCGCGACCGCTACGGTCGCAGGTTCGAATCCTGCCTCGGGCATGGATGTGTGTGATGTCTTTAGGTTAGTTAGGTTTAAGTAGTTCTAAGTTCTAGAGGACTGATGACCTCAGAAGTTAAGTCCCATAGTGCTCAGAGCCATTTGAACCATTTGAACGGTCACACTAGGTCTCTGCTGCCCCTTTGTCCACTATCCACCCGCGGAAGGCGGTTGCGCCCACCTGCGAAAAACGGGCGCGCACCTGAACTGGCCAATCAGAGGGCCGGAATCTCACAGGGAGGCGACCTCATGACATTAAAATCGACCAGAAATTGCTGTTACAAGCTTGGTAAGGCAGGTTGGGAAACTGAGAACAGGAGAAACTTTGGCCACTACTGAACGTTCGGACCACACCACGTGCTATCCTGGTGATCGGAAAAAGCATGGGTAACGGGAAGCCATCATGGCTGCTAGGAAGACTGCTGCCCTCCCCCATAAATAAAGAAAATTCCTAGCGCCAAGCTCCTCTCACAGATCAGTGTGAGACAAACTCTAAACATTGCCAAATAAATTAAGTAGCCCATAGACATTATTAACAGGTCCTCAATTATTTTACAACCAGAAACCAGAATGCTGGGGTTAGAAATATGAAATACGAGCACTGAATGGTGAATGAAGTGCACGTCTTTCTATATGTTCATAGAACATCGGGCAGGAGGTGTCAACACATAGGATGGATGTATTACGGAAACTTTGGCCTTCTACATCTACATCTACATGTACGTAGATACACCACAAGCCACGTTATGGTGCATGCCGAAGGGTACCCTGTACCACTAGTTGTCATTTCCTTACCTAGTCCACTCGCAAATAGAGCGATGGAAAACCATGTCTCTGTATGTCTCCACATGAGCCCTAATTTCACATAGCTTATCTTAATGGTCCTTAAGTGCAGTGTATGTTGTCGGCAGTAAAATCGTTCGATAGTCAGCTTCAAATGCCAGTTCGCTAAATTTTCTCAATAGTGTATCTCGAAAGAAACGTAGCGTTTCCTTCAGCGATCCCCATTTGATTAGGTAAAACATCCAGGCTGAGAGGCCGTGGTCGACCTGTAAAACTTCTTCTTCCTGACGTTTCGTTATCAGCCGCGGGCAACATCTTCCGAGGTGAGCCAACGACTAGCTGTCAGGCGGCGGAGGTGCCATTTACGTAAAGCGCATACAGGGCAACACAGTAGTCACATGGGGCTTACTGTAAGTCTATCTCTCTCTCTCTCTCTCTCTCTCTCTCTCTCTCTCTCTGACTAAAGTCATTATTCTCGATTGAAGGTAATCAATTGTCACATCGTTGCTACGAAGTCGACCGTCATATCTAATTTTAAGCCTTCTTCTTTTACATTAAAATGATTGTGGTGTTTCTGAATATATGTAGCTTCTCTGTACATGCGTGCATAATACTGCGATGCCCAGGCTAGCAGGCTCGTCTCACTAAATTTTATTTCTTGATCACTGTCTTTAAAAATATGTTCCGCTACAGGTGATCTGTCAGTACGTCGTAGTCGACAATTCCTTTTTTGTTCGGTTAAGCGAGTATTAACATTTGTTTTCGTTGTTCCAATATAAACCTTCCCACAGCTACACGGAATTTTATGCACCCCAGGAGCTGTTAAGGACTGTCGTGCGTCTTTCGTCGATCTGAAGCTCTCACTAATCTTCTTGCTGGGTCTAAAGATTGTTTCAACTTCAAACTTGGCCAGAATTTTCCCAATACAGTCGTTAATATTGGGAACAAACGGAAGAAAAACTTTTCCAGCTGACAGTTGTTGTTGCTGCTGAATGTTGTCAGACACTTTTCTTCTGGGGTGGTGTGCTCGATCTATCTAGATGTCAGAGTATCAATTTCACTTAAAAGCACTTCGCAAATGGTTTAGTGGATCTTGTAAATAAACTGACTCACAGAACTTATTAGGTCTGCCCAACAATGTTTTAATGATACCTCTCTTGTGTCTGGGATGATGGTTCAAATACTTTTGGAGGAAATGATCGGTGTGTGTATACTTTCTATGCCCTTCATGCCCTGGACTCCCATCTGCTCGTTTAATTACTGATACATCCAAATACTTAAGTTGTCCACTGCTCACAATCTTGATAGTAAATTATATCTTTGGATTAATATTACTTAGCTGCACCTAACGGCTATTTCTGGTAGATTACAGCACCTGCTGTACAAAAAATTCCATAAACAGATTGGCAACAGCTGCACTCAGAGGGCTACGCATGGCCTCTTTGCACCAACGATGTGACAGTCGATTACCGTCAATCAAGAGTAATGACGTTAGTCTGATTTACACTCCTGGAAATTGAAATAAGAACACCGTGAATTCATTGTCCCAGGAAGGGGAAACTTTATTGACACATTCCTGGGGTCAGATACATCACATGATCACACTGACAGAACCACAGGCACATAGACACAGGCAACAGAGCATGCACAATGTCGGCACTAGTACAGTGTATATCCACCTTTCGCAGCAATGCAGGCTGCTATTCTCCCATGGAGACGATCGTAGAGATGCTGGATGTAGTCCTGTGGAACGGTTTGCCATGCCATTTCCACCTGGCGCCTCAGTTGAACCAGCGTTCGTGCTGGACGTGCAGACCGCGTGAGACGACGCTTCATCCAGTCCCAAACATGATCAATGGGGGACAGATCCGGAGATCTTGCTGGCCAGGGTAGTTGACTTACACCTTCTAGAGCACGTTGGGTGGCACGGGATACGTGCGGACGTGCATTGTCCTGTTGGAACAGCAAGTTCCCCTGCCGGTCTAGGAATGGTAGAACGATGGGTTCGATGACGGTTTGGATGTACCGTGCACTATTCAGTGTCCCCTCGACGATCACCAGTGGTGTACGGCCAGTGTAGGAGATCGCTCCCCACACCATGATGCCGGGTGTTGGCCCTGTGTGCCTCGGTCGTATGCAGTCCTGATTGTGGCGCTCACCTGCACGGCGCCAAACACGCATACGACCATCATTGGCACCAAGGCAGAAGCGACTCTCATCGCTGAAGACGACACGTCTCCATTCGTCCCTCCATTCACGCCTGTCGCCACACCACTGGAGGCGGGCTGCACGATGTTGGGGCGTGAGCGGAAGACGGCCTAACGGTGTGCGGGACCGTAGCCCAGCTTCATGGAGACGGTTGCGAATGGTCCTCGCCGATACCCCAGGAGCAACAGTGTCCCTAATTTGCTGGGAAGTGGCGGTGCGGTCCCCTACGGCACTGCGTAGGATCCTACGGTCTTGGCGTGCATCCGTGCGTCGCTGCGGTCCGGTCCCAGGTCGACGGGCACGTGCACCTTCCGCCGACCACTGGCGACAACATCGATGTACTGTGGAGACCTCACGCCCCACGTGTTGAGCAATTCGGCGGTACGTCCACCCGGCCTCCCGCATGCCCACTATACGCCCTCGCTCAAAGTCCGTCAACTGCACATACGGTTCACGTCCACGCTGTCGCGGCATGCTACCAGTGTTAAAGACTGCGATGGAGCTCCGTATTCCACGGCAAACTGGCTGACACTGACGGCGGCGGTGCACAAATGCTGCGCAGCTAGCGCCATTCGACGGCCAACACCGCGGTTCCTGATGTGTCCGCTGTGCCGTGCGTGTGATCATTGCTTGTACAGCCCTCTCGCAGTGTCCGGAGCAAGTATGGTGGGTCTGACACACCGGTGTCCATGTGTTCTTTTTTCCATTTCCAGGAGTGTAGAATTAGAGTCGGACCCACGTGACGTATGGTGGTGCCCTCTATGCGCTCTATATAGACGGGACCTCCACGGCCTGGCACCTCGGAAGATGTTGCCCACAATTGGCAAAGAACCGTCGGGAAGAAGAAGTTTTACAGATCGACCACGGCCTCTCAGCTCGAAAGTTTTAATTAATGAAGACGCCGGCCGTGAAAGTCTACAAGTTATGATTCCCATTTGAGTTCCCGAAACATCTCGGTAACACCTACATGTTGTTCGAACCTACCAGTAACAAATCTGGCTCCCAGCCTCTGAATTGTTTTGATGTCTTCCTTCAATCTGATTCGTGAGGATTCCAAACATTCAAGCAGGACTCAAGAATAGGTCACACCGGTGCCCATATTCCGTCTCCTTTACAGGTGAACCACTCTTTCCTAAAACTCTCCGAATAATCTGAAGTCAAACACTCGCCTACCCTATCACAGTTTTCACATGCTCGTTCCACCTCATATCGCTTTGCAATGTTACGCCAAGATGTTTAAACAAATTGACTGTGTCACGTACGACACTAGTAACACTGTATTCGAACATTACAGTTTTGATCTTGCTATTCATCTGCATCAAGTTCCATTTTTCATACTTAAGGGTAGCTGTCATTCATCACACAAACTGGAAATTTTGCCTAAGTCGTTTTGTATCTTCCTACAATCACTCAACTTCGACACCTTACCATACACCACACCATCATCAGCAAACAACCGCAGATTGCTGCCCACACTATCTGCCAAATCATTTATGCACATAGGGAGCAACAGCAGTCCTATCACACTTCCCTGGGGCAGTCCTGATGATACCCTTATCTCTGATGAACACTTGCGTACTCGAGGACAACATACTGGGTTCTGTTATTTAAGAAGACTTCGAGTCACTCACATACCTGTGAACTTATTCCATATACTACTAGCTTCGATAACAGCCTGCAATGGGACACCATGTCCACTGCTTTCCAGAAATCTAGAAATATTGAATTATCCTGTTGTCATTGATCCATAGATCTCAGTATATCAGGTGAGAAAGGGCAAACTGAGTTTCGCACAAGCGATGCTTTCTAAAACCATGCAGAACAGTGGACATAAGGTTCACAATCTCAAGAAAATTCATTGTGTTCGAACTGAGAATATGATCAAGTATCCTGCAGCAAACAGAAGTTAGGGATAGTGATCTGCAGTTTTGTGGGTCTGTTCTTTTACCTTCATTTTACAATTGAGTCACCTGCGCTTTTTTCAGTCGCTTGGGACTTTTTGCTGGGCGAGAGATTCACGACAAATGCTGGCTAGGTAAGGGACCAATGCTGTAGTTTAACAGTCAACTTTCCTTGATACATTTCATTGGCGCTTACATCGTTTCTATGGCCAAATAACTACAACACTACTCGTCTCTTAGCCATAGCTGTTAGGTATAACGGAATTTGTTACATATTTCTTTCCAAACAGTGCATGGCAACTGGAGCTACAACGAATGTTACGTACGATATTTATGTCAGTAGCGAACAGCAGTATGTCTATGCCGATTCTGGACCAAAGAGCGTATTGGATTAAAAACTCCAGGATAAAAAACCGAGATTTCAATTTCGCTGTGCCCGCCCCCCTCCCCCCCAACAAAAATTTATCTATACACAAAAAATAAATTTTCATATAATGTAAAAAATAAATTATTCAATTTAAAACTTAATACTCAACATTAAATTTAAAAATCTAAGTATTATTCAAATTCAGTAACTTAAATAGGACGATCTTTCTTTGTTTTCTAACTCGATAAATATAATGTACTCCTACAACATTCTCTAATTTATCATCATCTTGTCAAAAGATTTCAGTATAACGATCTAGAAGAGTAACTTTAAATTTATAATCTAAAAGTGATAAAACTTTTCACCATATTTAGATGGTAAAATTTCAGCTTTTGAAATGATGTAAGTATATGTTTTTTCCACCCTGATATTTTAGTGAATGCTTTTCACAACCATTACTATAATTGCTACTATTGACATTCATTTTTGTTTTATTTCTATACAAACAATTTAAGTTATCAAAAGTTAAAACATTTAAAGAGAGGAATAATTAATGGAGATTGATGGAAAGTGAAGACAGCAAAAATGGACAACAGATGTGAAAGCATGTAAATGAATGAAAAATGGAAATAAATGGGGAGTGGCGAAAATAATAATCCATTATTCTGTTGAAAATCAAGTTGGTAATATCTTTGGATATAAACATCCTACCGATGTAATTAAGGACCTTGTTAAATCAAAATATTGTGGAACATATAAAATTTCATTACCATTGAAATGGTATTACCTAAGAATATGCATCATCACACAAAAATCATTAATGAACTCAGTTTATATTTTTAGTTGTTTGTTGTTGTTGTTGTTGTTGTTGTTTTTGTCTTCAGTCCTGAGACTGGTTTGATGCAACACTCCATGCTACTCTATCCTGTACAAGCCTCTTCATCTCCCAGTACCTACCACAACTTACATCCTTCTGAATCTGCTTAGTGTATTCATCTCTTGGTCTCCCTCTACGACTTTTACCCTCCACGCTGCCCTCCAATACTAAATTGGTGATCCCTTGATGCCTCAGAATATGTCCTACCAACCGATCCCTTCTTCTAGTCAAGTTGTGCCACAAATTTCTCTTCTCCCCAATTCCATTCAATACTTCGTCATTAGTTATGTGATCTACCCAACTATTCTTCAGCATTCTTATGTAGTAGCACATTTCAAAAGCTTCCATTCTCTTCTTGTCCAAACTATTTATCGTCCACATTTCACTTCCATACATGGCTATACTCCATACAAATACTTTCAGAAATGACTTCCTGACACTTAAATCCATACTCGATGTTAACACATTTCTCTTCTTCAGAAACGCTTTCCTTGCCATTGCAAGTCTACATTTTATATCCTCTCTACTTCGACTATCATCAGTTATTTTGCTCCCCAAATAGCAAAATTCGTTTACTTCTTTAAGTGTCTCATTTCCTAATCTAATTCCCTCAGCATCACCCGACTTAATTCGACTACATTCCATTATCTTCGTTTTGCTTTTGTTGATGTTCATCTTATATCCTCCTTTCAAGACACTGTCCATTCCATTCAACTGCTCTTCCAAGTCCTTTGCTGTCTCTGATACAATTACAATGTCATCGGCGAACCTCAAAGTTTTTATTTCTTCTCCATGGATTTTAATACCTACTCCGAATTTTTCTTTTTTCCTTCACTACTTGCTCAATATACAAATTAAATAACATAGGGGATAGGCTACAGCCCTGTCTCACTTCCTTCCCAACCACTGCTTCCCTTTCATGCCCCTCGATTCTTATAACTGCCATCTGGTTTCTGTACAAATTGTAAATAGCCTTTCGCTCCCTGTATTTTACCCTGCCACCTTTCGAATTTGAAAGAGAGTATTCCAGTCAACATTGTCAAAAGCTTTCTCTAAGTCTACAAATGCTAGAAACGTAGGTTTGCCCGTCCTTAATCTATCTTCTAAGATGAGTTGTAGGGTCAGTATTGCCTCACGTGTTCCAACATTTCTACGGAATCCAAACTGATCTTCCCCGAGGTCAGCTTCTACCAGTTTTTCCATTCGTCTGTAAGGAATTCGCGTTAGTATTTTGCAACTGTGACTAATTAAACTGATAGTTCGGTAATTTTCACATCTGTCAACACCTGCTTTCTTTGGGATTGGAATTATTATATTCTTCTTGAAGTCTGAGGGTATTTCGCCTGTTTCATACATCTTGCTCACCAGAAGGTAGAGTTTTGTCAGGACTGGCTCTCCCAAGGCCGTCAGTAGTTCCAATGGAATGTTGTCTACTCTGGGGGCCTTGTTTCGACTCAGGTCTTTCAGTGCTCTGTCAAATTCTTCACGCAGTATCGTATCTCCCATTTCATCTTCTTCCACATCCTCTTCCATTTCCATAATATTGTCCTCAAGTACATCGCCCTTGTATAGACCTTCTATATACTCCTTCAACCTTTCTGCCTTCCCTTCTTTGCTTAGAACTGGGTTTCCATCGGAGCTCTTGATGTTAATTCAAGTGGTTCTCTTTTCTCCAAAGGTCTCTTTAATTTTCCTGTAGGCGTTATCTATCTTACCCCTCGTGGGAAAAGCCTCTACATCCTTACATGTGTCCTCTACCCATCCCTGCTTAGCCATTTTGCACTACCTGTCGATCTCATTGTTGAGACGTTTGTATTCCATTTTGGCTGCTTCATTTACTGCATTTCTGTATTTTCTCCTTTCATCAATTAAATTCAATATTTCTTCTGTTACCCAAGGATTTCTACTAGCCCTCGTCTTTTTACCTACTTGATGCTCTGCTGCCTTCACTACTTCATCCCTCAAAGCTACCCATTCTTCTTCTACTGCATGTACAACCTCTGGTTCTTTCAGTTTATCCAGGTCCCATCTCCTTAAATTCCCACCTTTTTGCAGTTTCTTCAGTTTTAATCTACAGGTCATAACCAATAGATTATGGTCAGAATCGACATCTGCCCCTGGAAATGTCTTACAATTTAAAACCCGGTTCCTAAATCTCTGTCTTACCATTAGATAATCTATGTGAAACCTGTCAGTATCTCCAGGCCTCTTCCATGTATACAGCCTTCTTTTATGATTCTTGAACCAAGTGTTAGCCATTTTTTGTAGTCTGCAGTTTTCATCCATCTCCATTCACTTCTATTTTTAGTTTCTTTCATATATGTTATTTACTTTTTGTTGTCCTCATATTTCCTCAGTCTCTGTTACTTCCATTTTCCAATCATGTGCTTTCTTTCACATATGATGTCCTTTTTTTGTTGTCCTCATCTTTAAACGTTTTAATTTTTCAAAACATAATTTTTTCTATATATATAAAACCAAAACAAAATAGACGTGAATGTAGCATTGAAAATCTATTAAATGAATTAACAACTATAATAATGGTTGTGGAGGAGTGTTCACTAACTATCACAGCAGTAAAAACATAAATCTTACACCATTTCAAAAGCTTAAATTTTAGATGAAAAATTTTAAATTGCTCTTCCAGATCGTTGTACTAAAATCTGCTTATAGGACAATGATAAATTGGAGAAAGTGGTAGGATTGCAACGAAATAAAGATTGCCCCATTCATGCTATTGAATTTGAGTAAATTTTAGATTTTTAAAATTAATTTTTGAGCATTACATTTTAAATCTAATAATTTATTTTTATGAATTTTTTTTTTTTTTGTGTAGTTAAATTTTTTGTGGGGAGGGGTATGGCAAAATTTAAATCTCAGGTTATAGCCTGAAGTGTTTTATCTAAAACCCTCTTTCATCCAGAATTGGCATGGATATACTACTGAGGGCATTTGTATGTTTCATTAAATGTAGCTCGTTAAAATTAGTCTTGTCATATTGATCTTCAGGATTTTGCTGTGACGTTAACAGATATGTATAAACAGATCTGTATGAACATGCTTATTTCTTTTATGTTACTAATTTAGTGGCTCACTTAACCAATATGATACAAGTGACAATGCTAGTTAGTAGTTTTTTTGACAAATTTCAAATTGGTGTGTAAATTTATTTTGTTAAGACACTCTTCAAAAAAATTACTTTTTCTTCCTATTGTGATGTAATATTTTTTCTGTAGCACAGTAGAATGAACTTATTAATGAACTTTTTGTACAAAATTTGGTGGATGGCTTCACTACTAATACTAAACAAGCAGTGGTATTTCTTGATGTATTTACAGAGATATGCGAATATGCTTACTGTAATAAAGGTTTTATAAATTACTATATTGGAATGACACTCTATTAGTTATTGTTGTATTATAGAGGGCGTTACTTGCAAGGGATTACGCAGACTGAGGCTGCTGTAGTTGATGTAAACAACAAACTCAGCTTCCTGCTGCCTTTAAACCAGTAAAATCATATGGTGACATGTACTGCAGCGAGTTTGTTGGATTGTAACTAACTCAAATTGTTTGTTGAGTAGAATGGGTCATTGTTATTGGATAACGTGGTGTTTTGCTTAATGTTTCATGTAAATCCATTATGATTCAGCAATTGCCTTGTATTTTGGCACTGCAGATGGCTATATATAAATCTGGAATCTGGATATGCAAGAATGATAAATACCAGTGATGCGACTGGTTATTGTGTTCCTATCATTCCTTGTTCATTCTTGACATCCAAAAGCCAGTAGTTACGAGCTCAGGTTTAGAAAGTGTTGCCTCACGTCCAGAGAGCCTTCGATACAGCTCCGCGAGCATGGGGAATATCGGAAATGATTAGGTTGCACAATTCCTCAGATTGTCTTGTCACTGGCGTGGCATCGTCGAAAAGAAGGTAGTTTTCGGCGAACCTCATGAAGTGTGAAACGGCCTATGCTGTCCATAGTTTACAAGATGAAGTCTAAGGAATTTTTGGAGTTGTTCGGGGTGTTTTATATGTATTTTGGTATAAAGGACCCGTTTCCCATTATAATCCATGCCTACGCCTATGTATTAGAAAAATGTATGTGTGTATGTTTGTATGTACGTTCCCCTACGCCTGTCTCCTCCTAAATGACTATACTGTAGGCGAAAACAATAGCAGTCTATAGAGGTATGAAGAGGCGTTGCCATAGACAGGTTTACAAAATTGTGTTGTGGATACGAGAGGCAGCGGCGACCAGCGTACGGAAACGGTCCAGTAACGTCTTGCGAGTTTGTTGCAGGAGTGCATATAAGGTTTCTAACAGAAAACTAGAAAAATGAATACCAGGTCAATGGCGGGTTTTTCAGCTAGCGTGATTTTAGTTTATTCGGTTTGCTACCCAAATTATCCTTGTTTCTACGAAAATGCCTTCAAGCATGACTGCAGACCTTTACACGCGAACAACAAAGCAAACATTACAGAACTTTAATATTTCGATGCGATTAATAACTATCTCCATATCGTGAAGCAACTCCATGCAGTTGAGAGTAGTTAAAGAGAAGATCGCAGAAAAGGCAATGGATACGTCGAAGATGACTTAGAAAACTGGATGATACTATCTAGAAAATGTAAACATTTTAAACACCGTAACCTGTCACTTTTATTCCTTCAGTGCACCAAGCATATGAGCTACATTATTGGCCAGTAATCAGTATCAGATGTTTGATACTGGCGTGTTATGTGGGGAGAGACACATGGATTTTTTTTCTTTATAAACAGACACGTATGTGAAAATTACCGAACCATCAGTTTAATAAGTCACAGTTGCAAAATACTAACGCGAATTCTTTACAGCCGAATGGAAAAACTGGTAGAAGCTGACCTCGGGGAAGATCAGCTTGGATTCCGTAGAAATGTTGGAACACGTGAGGCAATACTGACCCTACGACTTATCTTAGAAGCTAGATTAAGGAAACTCAAACCTACGTTTCTAGCATTTGTAGACTTAGAGAAAGCTTTTGACAATGTTGACTGGAATACTCTCTTTCAAATTCTGAAGGTGGCAGGGGTAAAATACAGGGAGCGAAAGGCTATTTACAATTTGTACCGAAACCAGATGACAGTTATAAGACTCGAGGGACATGAAAGGGAAGCAGTGGTTGGGAAGGGAGTGAGACAGGGTTGTAGCCTATCCCCGATGCTATTCAATCTGTATATTGAGCAAGCAGTAAAGGAAGCAAAAGAAAAGTTCGGAGTAGGTATTAAAATCCATGGAGAAGAAATAAAAACTTTGAGGTTCGACGATGACATTGTAATTCTGTCAGAGACAGCAAAGGACTTGGAAGAGCAGTTGAATGGACTGGACAGTGTCTTGAAAGGAGGGTATTAGATGAACGTCAACAAAAGCAAAACGAGGATAATGGAATGTAGTCGAATTAAGTCGGGTGATGCTGAGGGAATTATACTAGGAAATGATACACTTAAAGTAGTAGAGGAGTTTTGTTATTTGGGATGCAAAATAACTGATGATGGTCGAAGTAGAGAGGACATAAAATGTAGACTTCCAGTGGCAAGGAAAGCGTTTCTGAAGAAGAGAAATTTGCTTACATCGTGTATTGATTTAAGTGTCGGGATGTCGTTTCTGAAAGTATTTGCATGGTGTGTAGCCATGTACGGAAGTGAAACATGGACGATAAATAGTTTAGATAAGATGAGAATAGAAGCTTTCGAAATGTGGTGCTACAGAAGAATGCTGAAGATCAGATGGGTAGATCACATAACTAATAAGGAGGTATTGAATAGAATTCAGGAGAAGAGGAGTTAGTGGCTCAACAAGAAGGGATCGGTTGGTAGGACATGTTCTGAGGCATCAATGGATCACCAATTTAGTAATGGGGGGGGGGGGGGGGCAGCGTGGAGGGTAAAAATCGTAGAGGGAGACCAAGAGATGACTACACTAAGCAGATTCAGAAGGCTGTAGGTTGCAGTAGGTACTGGGAGATGAAGAAGCTTGCACAGGATAGAGTAGCATGGAGAGCTCCATCAAACCAGTCTCAGGACTGAAGACCACAACAACAACAACAACAACAACAACAACGTATATCACCAATACGTATATCTGATAACGGCCTGAAGTAAAAAGTGGCCAGTAATGTAATTTACATGCATGGTGCAATAAGGAAATAAAATATCGCTCGCTGGTTAAAATGGTTCCATCATTTAGACGGTACACCGATGCTGAGGACCCATACATGAAGAAATTAATAGACGGCATAAAAACAGATTAAGGAAGAGAAACTGGACAAGGGATACTAAAGCACGTCCGATAGATATCGACCGTAAAAACAAAACAAAAAAACAAAACAAAAATATGTTCAAATGGCTCTGAGCACTATGTGACTTAACTTCTGACGTCATCAATCCCATAGAACTTAGAACTACTTAAACCTAACTAACCTAAGAACATCACACACAACCATGCCCAAGGCAGGATTCGAACCTGCGATCGTAGCGGTCGCGCGGTTCCAGACTGTAGCACCTAGAACCGCTAGGCCACCCCGGCCGGCCCGTAAAAACCGGGTGACTATATGACAGAAGATGAAGCGTTCAATTCCTTTGCTGCATTAGTGTCAGTCAGGCATCGTATGATTTAATTTGCTTTTTTCTTGGTCTCTTATTTCTGCAGACACTGGCAAATTTCAAATCCAGCAATGCGTTTGAGCTGGACGGCCTTCGCAGTCACTTTGGGCAGTGTGGCGCCTCTGCGAGGTCGGCCGAGATCGCCTTCCGCCTGGCGACAGCCGGTGAGCCCGGCTGGAGCTGCGGCCTGGGACCGCTTTAGGGCGGAGCGCGCTTTTTACGGGCGGCGCGTAACTCGGGATTTGTCCGAATTTGCATGTTATCTGCGTGTCCCAGGCGCGCCGTCTTACGGCCGGCGCTGAGGTACAGCAGTTGCTGGGAGCAAGGCGGCGGCTGGAACAAGCCCTGACCCCGCACTGTGCGTCTGCGCGACCACTTGACACCTCTCCTTCTGAGCTAGATTCTTTTGGCAATGAACCTTTTACTCCAGTCAGAACTAGCGTAAATATTTTTGTTGGTATATCAGTTCCGGTAGGGTAATAATTTTCTAAAGCCAGTGGAATGATGGTTGACCTAAATCTGCGTCGTAATACGTCGTTCGTGATATGTTTACGATGCTTGCGTCAGTGTTAAAAAACGAACTATCACAGCGAGATTGGTATTGCGACACAAATTCCTACGCAAGTTGTGACTGTAATAAACCTTATTCTCAAGTACGAGTCATGTTTAGAAAGTAAATGAACAGGGTAGGCGAGAAGTCCTCGTGCCCCTGGTATTGAACAGTAATTGATTTGATTTGTTTTAGCACAAGGAATTATGTAGTAACTGTCCAATATGTCGTTATCTTTTGCATTTCCAGAAGTCTTCATGTCCTTCTTGGGAGATTTATGAGCAATTTCGTTGTTATAGTACGAACAGCATTGCGCAGTTCTTCGTTTTGATCGTAACAACTTGCAATTATTTTTGTTTTTAATCGTCAGTCTTATGACTGGTTTAATGCATCCCACCAAGAATTCCCCTCGTGTGCCAAACTCTTTATCTCAGAGTAGAAATTTTATACCATCTCCCTCTATCTCTGTCTATCTCTCTCTCTCTCTCTCTCTCTCTCTCTCTCTCTCTCTCTGTGTGTGTGTGTGTGTGTGTGTGTGTGTGTGTGTTTGTGAGTGTGTTTGTGTGTTATAGTATAATAAAATAATGGAATAGATGATAATAAAATGCGTGGCTTTTTAAAATGTATTGAATTAATGAGATTAATTTTTCGGCGTGAATGACAAGCACAATAAGCTGAGGTATGCCTGGAAATAAGTCCGTATTAGTTCATATTATTTTGCAGGGCGGAGTAGTTTCTTTCTCCGCTGTAGATTTGTGCTTACCATTCCTCATAATACTACGTTTGGTCGCCGCGTTCACCTTTGAAGTCTTGACCGTGTTCCTATTAAGCTTATCGGATCTTCGTAATTTTCCAAAGTACACAGGTGGGCTTCAGTTATTGTAATTATTGTACTATTTGAAATAACAACTCACATGACCTTTCTGTTAATAAAACAATACTGTATTTTTCTAAACGGTGCACATATGAAATCCACACTCCTCACTTATTCATAGCGACCCCAAAATGGCGGTCTACAATTACTCGCTAAAAAATTGACGTGCTTCTCACTCTTTCACTAGCTGAACGCGAATCCCTCCTTCCTCCTACCGGTACCAGAAAAAATCCTCTGTTTATTAACAACTGAAAGTCAAAAAATACATGACGGTAGGCATAGGCTCTATGATGGGCTACCGCTTCATCTTGTCTCTTTGCCTTTAAGGAAGACGAAAACATAAAGGAAATGCAAAAGGTTTATCACAGTGTGTTTATGCGTGAGTAAGTCTGAGTGTGTGTATGTGTGTGTGCTTTTTATGAAAGGTACCGGTCTATTACGTTTGTAATAGTGGATGAAACTATTTATACGTCGTTACATCGTGTATATTTCGCAGACTCGTAGTAGCAATTAAAATATGCATCAACAATAATCAACGTTGCTACATAAGCAAACAATTCTGACTAAAGGTAGTAGGTTGTGCTGTAACAATTTACGTATGTTGTCAACACACACGGCTAGTTCGAAAGTACGCTCGTTTATTTAAAACTATGGTACTTAATGCCCGATAAATAAATACTGTTGCAGAGCGACACACTATGTATCACCTACGTAGCTGCGCTATTATTCTCTATATTACGTAAGCTCCTTGCTAAACACTGACCTTTTATACTGTTAACTATGATCTGAATAATTCAAGCTGTTTCAATAAGGACTTTTTAACTTTGGAAATTGATATAAGTTAATTCATACTACCTACAGAGGTGATTGTAGTATCAATTTGTATCAAAAAACATCAAGTTTTGTCTCGCGCAGTTTGTTATTGCCGAATGGCACCGAAGGAGCTCTAGCGAGATTTGCGTTAAAGATGGCTGTCTTCACTGGACCTGAGCATGCTAGCTGTGTGTTCTGGTTTGAAGAATCGACAACAGTTCAGCGTAATTTCCGTACCAAGTACTAAACAGCCTCCTAGTAGGCCTACAATTTATGAGTCGCATAAATGTTTTGTAGAAACAGTGTGCTCGCTAAGACATGGGAAATCATCAGGTCGTCAAAGCACATTTGAAGACGTCTTTGAGCGAGGGAGAGAACGTTTTGTCAAAAGCCGTACGAAATCGACCTGGCGTGCATCTCGCGAACTGCAAATCCCACATACGACTGTTTGGCCAGTGTTGAGAAACCGTTAGCATTTGAAATCGTACTGATTGACGATCGTAGAAGCAATAAAAGATACTGATAAAATTGCTCGCAAGAACTTCTGTGCGGATTTGTTAAATCGATTGCATCAGAATGAACGAGTCGACTTTTCACTTAAGTAGCAAGGTTAACACACATAGTTGTAGGATTTGGCGCGGTGAAAATCCATATCAAATATTGGAACATGTTCGCGATTGCCCTAAACGGTATGTTTTTTGTGCATTGAGCACGAACAAAGTGCATGCCCCCTTTTTTTCCCGTGAGAGAACCATCAACGGGATACTGTACATGGATAT
The DNA here is from genome assembly GCF_021461395.2 of Schistocerca americana. Classification (NCBI taxonomy): domain Eukaryota; kingdom Metazoa; phylum Arthropoda; class Insecta; order Orthoptera; family Acrididae; genus Schistocerca; species Schistocerca americana. The sequence continues at coordinate 414,058,218 of NC_060124.1, read as the reverse complement.
GTTAGAACAATTTTTGGTACCACAGATCGATGAAGGTTGCCAAGAACGGAATGTTTACTTTGTGCACGAAGGTGCAAAACCCCACTACCTGACTGAGGACTGTAATTTTATCAGTGACCGCGCTCCGGGTCAATGGGTTGGCCAGGTGCATGGCCCCCACGCTCCCCAGACCTAACACCACTCGATTTTTTGTAATCGTGATTCATCAAGGATATCGTATTTGTACCTTCTGTGCCATCTTCTCTACTTGAACTTAGAGCAAGAATTTACGTCGCTACTGATCAAGTTACACCTGCAATGCTACAGCGAGTTTGCGAAGAAACTGACTTTCGATGGGAAGTGTGCAGAATAACAAACGGAAGCCACATACATCTTTAGTCTAAGGTAAGACAAATTGATGTGTTTCTCAACGAATTAATACTAAATCCATCTCTATGTCATATTTCAATAAATTTTTGAAACACCCTGTACTTTACGGCAGCAAAAACAAGATTTTTACCAGTCATCGATTTACTGAGCCTCATATTATTATTTATTATCTTTGCATTCGTCGTGTTTATTTAATGAAAACTTTTCTGCAAAAAAATATTTTCTTTTCCTGAAATCAAAAACGTTTAAATTATATTTACCTGTTATCTTGTGGGTGAAGCCCGAAAATCTGATTATATTTTACAAAATGGCCCCCAGTGCGCCATTACGACAAAAGAATGGCAAATGGCTAGTGATAAATCTTGAATTCTGGCGACAGTTAATTATTTCCTGTTAATTATATTCACATTAAGATGGATGAAATCAGGTGACAAGGACAAATACGTTTAAAACTAATATTCTGAAACATTTTAGGTACAATTAACAAAATCGTGCTGTCGCAAGCAATGTCGTATAAAAGCGTCTAGTAGGTTCGAGAGCTGACATCAGAGCTATCATTTTGTTCATTCAAATCTTTAACACACAATTATATAGAAATTCCATGACAAGCTGTACTCATAGCCTTTGTTATTCTTAGTACTTGTTACACAGAAATACAATTATTAATATTTTTATGTTCAAAACACGTTAAGGTGGACAGTTTTTGTCGTTCAAAAACAATATTCCATCATTGATAGTACATTTACATACATAAACACGCATCCTTCTGTTTGTTATTGGTACAGTTACTTGTGGTTATCGTAACATTTTAATACGATTCTTAGAAGGCTTTCCAAAAGACGGTACAACTTACAACCTACTTCATCAGATATTTTCTGGATGTATGCCAATCCCTGTCCTCCTCTCCCTCTAAATATCCCTCTAGTACCAAGGAAGTTATTCCCTGATGTCTTCACAGATGTTCTACCAACCAGTCGCTTCTCCTTGTCAGTGTTTACCGCATATTCCTTTCCTCTCCGATTCTGCGCAAAACCTCATCATTCCTTACCGTATCATTCCACATAATTTTCAACACCACATCTCAAATGATTCTTTTCTTTTTCGGTTTTCACAGAGTCCATGTTTCTCTACCATACAACGCTGTGTTCCAAACGCTCATTCTAAGAATTTTATTCCTCAAATTAAGGCCCAAGTTTGATACTAGTAGACTTCTCTTGGCCACGAATGCTCCTTTTGCCAGCGCTAGTCAGATTTTTATGTCCTTCTTCTTCCATTCGTCATGGGTCATTTTGCTGCCTATGTAGCACAATTCTTTAACTTCATCTACTTCGTGGTCATGAATCCTGAAGTTCAGATTCTTGCTGTTCTCATTTCTGCTACTTCTCATAACTTTCAGTCCATATCCTGTACTCGTTAGTTTACTCCACTCACGAGATCCTGTAAATCTTCTTCACATTCACTGTGGATATATGCGCGATAATGACTCCAATGAGTTGTCAGGTGTGGTGAGTTCAGGACTTGGTGGCCATTTCAAGAGAGTTGGTGTTGTTGATGAACCACGACCTGTCCAACGTTCTGGAAAGCGTTCATGTAAGAATTCGCTCTAAGCAAGGGCGTAGTGAGGAAGCACCCCATGTTGCTGCAATCATACGCGTTGTGTGAGCCCCCTTTCGTCAAGCTGAGGTACTAACCACGTTTGTAAGACGGGTAAATAATCTGGGGCAAAAATGCAGATGTTGAGATGTCATGGCTACCCATATCACTACATGAGGCAGGTTCCTAACTCGACTGTGTGATGAGGATTGTCTTTCGCCCAAACAACAATATTTCTAGAAAGTGACCTGCGTTAAAAACCACATTCATCTGAGAACATAGCCCTGTTACAGTTTATTGCAGTTGGAAATTGAGTTAACAAAGCAGGGAATACTAAAATATTCTCATTTCCGTCTACATCCGATAAGTCATTTACGAATGACAGTCGAAAAGGTCTGGCCTTAAGGTCTATTTTCATATGATCTCACATTGTTGTCCTCGGTATTACGAGCTCCAAATCACGTTTCCGTAACGACTTCATAGGAGATTGTTCACTCAAAGCAGAGACTCCGGCACATGTTTCTTCTTTTGTCTCCTTCCTTCCACTTCGCAGCCTGTCTTTAAGACTGCCAAAAGCAAAACCACGTCTTTCCCAATCCAAAAGTGTTGCCTTCCGTAGTGGAGCCTTATTAAATTTTTCACAAACTGCGACACGGTCGCGAATTAAAACAGTGATCCAGGAAGTTTAGAATGAATTTCTTTTATTTCCGCCAATAATGAAGGGACAAATGTATACTGATCATTGACGGAAATAAAAGAAATTCATCCTTATTAAATCTTTCCTGGAATTCTCCAATAATCTTTCAAATTTTCTGCCGTGTGTGTTGCCATTCGTGCACCCACACATTTGTCACTATGCATCTATTAACAGTGTAACTAACCGCTTACTTCTGCCGTGACGTTAAATTGAAACTCGACTGCGATTGCGGCTGCGAAAACATTTAAAAATGAAATCCAATAATTGATTCCATAAATTAATAACAAGTAACACAGTTACCAAAATGAATAATAATATTTCACACAGAACGTGGGTTACAGAGGTAAGAGGACTTCTCGCACAACGCATGTTTGATTTCTCTTTAGGAAAGTTATATCTGGAAAATAACACAGGATATTTTTGACACACTTGTTGACTATTTTTCCACATAATCGTCTTACCGTTCAATGCATTTGGTGAGCCGTTGCACAAGCTTCTTCATGCTCTCCCCGAAGAACTCCCCCGCCAGCTCCTTCCCACACTTCAGAACCTCTATCTGCATGTATTTGTCGCCGGCCGCTGTGACCGAGCGGTTCTAGGCGCTTCAGTCCGGAACCACGCCGCTGCTACGGTCGCACGTTCGAATCCTGCCTCGGGCATGGATGTGTGTGCTGTCCTTTGGTTAGTTAGGTTTAAGTAGTTCTGAGCCTAGGGGACTGATGACCTCACATGTTAAGTCCCACAGTCCTTAGAGCCATTTTGAACCAATTCGTCGGTTGAAAACTAAATTCCACTCATGTGTCTTCAGGGACGTCAAAAAATGATAATCCGAAGTTCAAAGTCAGGTTAAACACATCCCAACCAGATGAGTCCAAGAGGGGCTTGGTGACCAACGCTCTGTAAGCACGGGCGTTGTAGCGCAACAAGCGCATTTCTCTCGTTAGTGCTCGCCTCCCTTTGTATTGAATACTTATTTCGAGTGTTTTTAGGGTCTCATAATACAGTTGCCCATTGACGGTCTTCCCCTGAGGTATAAATTCGATCAAAATGATTCCTTTTCGGTGCGTAACCACAGAGGCCATGATTTTCTTGCTCGAAATTGCGATTTCCAATTTCTTGCAAATGGAGAATTGGTGTGTCGCCACTGCGACGATAGTCTTTTTCCGTCAGACGGGCAATGAGACACCCACGTTTAATCTCGTTCCAACAGAGCTCATAAAATCCTCATCTTCCAGTTCTAGTCGTTCAAGAAATTCACGGACGCTACTGGTCCGATGATGCTCTGTCAGCTCTGACATCTGTTTTGGGATCCACCTTGCGCACAGTTCTCGGTATCTCAGCGTTTCTGTGAGTGTCTCGTATAAGAGAACTCCTGAGAGTTGTGGAAATTAGCAGAAATTTCATCTGCTGTCAACTGACGATCTTCACGAAGAGTTTCCTAGATTTTCTGCACTAACTCGTCACTCAAAACGGAAGGTCTCCTCTATTCGTCATGAATATTTGTTCTAACTCCATTGAACTTGCTACGCCATTTTAACACACACGTTCTCTTGATAACGCCTTCACCGTAAAACTTTCTTTATTCGCGAAATAAATTGGGTAGGTGTTATTCCTTCGGCTAGCGGGAAGCGGATCGAAGCACATGACTCGCGCTTGACGGCATTTCTTACCGACATCTTTCACGCAACTGGGCACTTTGTGTTCCTCCGATGCTCGCTCTTGCCAGGGTGTCTCCCTCTACCACTGCCAACCCACAAGAAACAAAAAAAACGACAGCCCGTTAGCGTTAGAGTAGCTACAGTTACTCTCTGAGCATGCTTCGTAAGTAAAAAGTTGCAGCTTCTGCTAAAAATGGTGAAAGGTGTGTGTGTGTGTGTGTGTGTGTGTGTGTGTTTGTGTGTGTGCGTGTGTGTTTTTGTAAAAACTGAACTTCCATGAGTAGTTAATTAAAGCACTAAACTACACTACACACAATCAGTATCGTTTCCTCGAAACATACTAGTTGGCACTGATTGCACCGCGTAAGTTTGAAATGTAGTTCAAAAATACCTGCAACCCTCATCTGTAGTGACGCAAAAGTGATGTGTCCTGTTACATGGACATCAGGTTCGGCGATGCTTCAAACAGTGAGGTGTCGACATATGAGAAGAAAAGGCCAGAGTAAAGACGTTCATGGGAAGTGTTAAGGTGGGTTAAATATAATACATTGACACCAGATTTCACCACAATTCTGCCCAACGCCATCGGGGACGTGTCACTCGATGGGAAGGTTGTCAAAACCACATTTTACCACTTAGTTGATGCCTCTGCGACGGTGGTCAGAACTGCGACACCCAGCGTCGAAATCCCGCGGTTTTCTTCTAGGTGGCCGTCATTTTAGACACACCGCCGATCAGAATAAACACGAATAAGCATTACAGGTTGACATATAAGGCTTCAATGCAACGATCCGTTTTCCTGGGGCGTTGATTGACACACATTTCGCCACCGAAAACGGCAGATGACATTGCGATGAGCGACACGACGACTTTCTTGACAATCTTTGACACTATAACACCCCCTGACGTTTCAACCCTTCTCTAAGCACATCAAGGGCCAGCAACCAAACTGAAAGTGATCGCACCCCTTTGAAGTGCAGCGCAACCGTAGTTGTTGCTCCCCCTGTATAGCACTCCGACTTCAGGCCACGAGTGGCCTACCGGGACCATCCGACAGCCGTGTCATCCTCTGAGGAGGAAGCGGATAGGAGGGGCGTGGGGTCAGCACACCGCTTTCCTGGTCGGAAGATGGTATTCTTGACCGACGCCGCTACTATGCGGTCGAGTAGCTCCTCAGTCGGCATCACGAGGCTCAGTGGACCCCGAAAAATGGCAACAGCGCATGGCGGCCCGGATGTTCACCCATCCAAGTGCCGGCCACGCTCGACAGAGCTTTACTTCGGTGATCTCACGGGAACCGGTGTATCCACTGCGGCAAGGCCGTTGCCCTCCTCTGTATAGGCTGGTACACTATGAGCCATTTCAAAACCATTCGGCGACGTCTGGACGTGATGCGAAGCAGTAAACTGTGTTTTTGCAACATTTGCAACAAACTTTAATTCGAAATCATTACTTTTAAGCATGCAATCGTACTTTTGAGTATAGTGGGATTCCCCAGTGGCTTGCCGACCAGCATTTCTCAGTACAGTATTTTTTGCAAGTTACGAATCAAAAAGTCTAAGAATGCACAAAGGCTACAAAACAGTCAACGTCAGTAAGGAATTCATCAGAATATTTTTATTTTCTTTGCCTCAGATAAATACTTCACAAAATAAACATTTCATACGTGGTCAAGATTGAATATATATTTTGCCAGCCACATAACTTCTTTCCCTGTTTGCTCTGAATATGATTAAATGATCACATTCATTTTCTAACCGTACATCGATCGGGACTAATTTACCTTTATGTTGCCTCTATTCGTTCTGGTCATAACTTGTCTTCAGCTCTGGGACTGATGTGCCTGCATGCGTATCAATCCTTGAGTCCCTGAGAAGTATTTCACATAAGCTACATAAATAAAACTATTCCAGCCAGCTCACAGTACAGTTCATAACCACTTTTTGGCTCTTCTTCCCAGCCCATAAGCAGGTGTAGCTCTGCGGTTTCGTTCAAACCTTCCATATTACAACTGCAGTCCGGTACAAGATAAGGGCACTGAAGTTTCTTTTTAGTGCTATTCTACTGGTTTCTGGACATAAAAATTGTTTCTGTCCCATGGTATTTGGAAGCCAGATCCACAGTTTTGTAGTATTTTCACGAAAATACTCAATCCCGCAGGATGATATCCTATAATCAAAGTGACCTTTCTCCATTTCTTTAGAAGGTGAAAGATTAGATGGGAAACTTGCCGTGCTACTCCTCATTGTGCCAGAAGCCCAAGTATTCTCTTTTTTAAGCCTTCCAGGTAGATCAAAGTAAGTAAAGAAGTTATCAAAGACCAGTGTCCCAAATTTGCCACAAAACTTCTTCGGCAAACCGAAAACTACCCTTCCTCACAACGCATAACTTACTAATTCCCTCTCCAGAGCTTCCTTTCTCCCTTGACAAACAGCAGTGGGCCGGCCGCTGCGACGGAGCTGTTCTAAGCGCTTCAGTTCGGAACCGCGCTGCTGCGTCGGTCGCAGGTTCGAATCCCGCCTCGGGCCTGGATGTGTGTGATGTCCTTACGTTTGTAAGGTTTAAGTAGTTCTAAGTGTAGGGGAGTGATGAACTCAGATGTTAAGTCCCTTTGTGCTTACATCCATTTGAACCATTTTTGAAACAGCAGAGGCAAGCATATAGCATTTCTGGTGTGCAATATGCCAGTTTGGAACCGCGTCTTACAGTCTTCATTGGGTTGTGTTGTTCCACTGAATGTTTCCCACTGAAGAAAATGAGTAAGTCGTATACGTTTCCTCCAAGTTCTGTGAATTTCTATGCCCCGCACCTTTCTACTTTGGCAAGGTGTTAAGAGTAAGCAACCATTTATTTATTGCTTATCGCATTTCTATACAGTTTTAGTAAACCGATTTAGAGCTCCATTGGTGCACATTGTATTAAACTTCTACCAAAAGTTCCATAAGAATTTAAAGCTTTTTCAAAAATTGAGTAACAACCTTAAGCTGCAGGATTATTGGCGTCGGCTGCGAAATTGTTTTTTTTTTTTTATTCTCTTCTACTTCCAGTACATCACAGTCATCTACAAAATCTTCTACAGGAGCTGAGTTCCTTTCGCGTTGTCGACGCACGAAAAGTGGTTAATTTCTGAGAAACAACATTTACAGTAACAAGAAACGTGCTAACTCTAAAATGAACGTGACCTTTCCGCAACTGGATCTACGCAACTGGATCGACAAAGTTAGCAAAACACAACAAAAAATCTATTAAATTGCGCTGGTGAAGCAGTAGACGTGTAGCAGTAGACCATGGAGATATTATGAGAAGCCGCTACAGTCATTGCTCTGAAGCTAGCGCCGCCATGTTAGTAAGACCCAGACATTATCAAACTGATGCTTGAGTTGTTTCTCGTTCTTAATTTCTGACGTATCGACGCAACAGTTGTTTTTAATAAAACATAGTATCAGGAAAGCATTTTAGACGTTTTTCTAAAGGCATATTTCATACATTAATACGACGCATTCGGCCTCTTTAATGCAAATTTCTTTCCGTTACGCTATTCGAATAAATAAGGAGCGAAGTATGTGAGATGAAAACGCTGCTGTCGCAATCAAACATTTTCCTTAATACGGAATAACGAAACCATCTACGTCGTTTTCCCGAAAATGCTAACAACGTATTTCGCTGCGTCTGGACGAATTGCAGTAACTCCTTCTCATAGCGTCCAGCCAGAGCACTTTTCGATTTGTACTGATAGGAAACCTAAAGTCAAATTACAGAACTAGAACTACTTCATTAACAGTAACTAGCGGAACTACAGTTGACATAAATAAAGGAAAATGTCGTCTGAACGCGTCCATTTACGAATGAAATGTAATTTTTTCACACACAGACTATAATCAGAGCGGCCAGTACACTTGTAAATTATGCAAGCTTGCATTTTTGTTAAAACATTTCCACCGTAGGCGATGTTGGGCCCTACTAACATGGCGGTCTTTGGCTTGAAATTTGTAGCGTCAGGCCAAGTTCTCTTCTGCTTCCATGCAGTAGACGAAAAATGCATGCTCCGGCAGACGGTACTGAAAAGTAACACACCCTCTGCGCTTTATTTCGTGAATAATAACTATAGATTTAACCAAGCATATGCGACACAACTTTTATCACAACTACGTTAGTAGACACAAGAATTGCTAACAAAATTAATTAGATCCCTCCAAAGTCAACTTTCAGTCACCAATGACTATCGAAATAGCAAAAAGAACTACAACGCAGTGAAGTGCTTCAAATTCGAGATAAACATGCATTTAAACGTACTACCACTCCAGGGTGTGTGGAATATGTGTGCTAACGGAATAAACAACGATCGAAAAGGGTGGTTATTAGAAGTACCAACAGCCAAAAAAGGGTGACCCGGATGTCATGGGCTGTAAATTTTAATGGTATTTTGATAAGTAATAGCTCAAAAACTTTAGCAGTTATTGGAATGAAACTTCAACAAATAATTAATATATTGTCACCTCTATGTGAAAAAATTTAAAAACCGTGGAATACGTAGTGCAGTGAATATAGATTTTTATCTTACATACTGAATTACACGTTATATTTGTGTAGACGCTGTACGTCCACACTGTTCGAAATAAAAGCCCGAAAAAAATGTATTCCTTTTGTTATTAAATTGTTTTAACAGTAAATGAGTAATATTTACCAATCTGTTGTTTCATGTATTATTAAACATGTTTTTTAGAAGTCAATTTTTAAGGGCGTATAACCCGCTTCAGCTTAAAATATTTTATACACTGGTGAATAATGTTCTGCACTGTGTAGGTAAGCACTATATTACTATTATCCATGCATTTTTTTTCGTTGAATATTGGATGAGATAATGATACCCAAGTATGTAAAAACGTTGATTACGGGAAATTGAAACTAAAGATATACATATCATTTTTTCCTCAATGATTACATGTTAATAAATTCCAACTACGTATTCTTGTTTCTGACAGTCCCTTTCATCTTCTTTAGTTCTCTTTCTTTTCTTTGTTGTTCTGGCCTCCTTTGTCAAGCTTTCAGCAGCTTTTCCATCGTCAACGACACGTTGCCTGTCCACTGGTAGCAGATCACTTTTCATATGGCCCCCAGTTTTCATGCCCAGTCTGCTCCTGTTACTCCACCATTAAAGCAATTATGGTCGTCCATTGTACCAATCTGTAAAGCTGACATTCCAACAAAAACAGGTTTTAGCAAGTTTTCCCAAATTCAACAATAGAAGCTTTCATTCGGTTTGTGTATTTTGCCATGTTAACATTTTTCAGTAGTTGATAATATGGAAGGTCTCTATGTACTGGCTATAGATCTAGCATAACAATTTCTGACGTGGGGTTTGCCTGTAACGACACGCTGTAGGGAAAGTTTTGTGTTGGACAGTAGGATGATAGGTGGGCATTCACGGACAACATACGTTTTAGAACGGCATTTAAAAGCGACAATGATGACGCACTATATATAAAAAGTATAAATATTCAGAATATTATTAAATTATTTAAAAAAATAACTTTTTGAGCTCTAGTGACGTCCAGGAGCCCTAAGCAAAATTGTAATTTGTCGTCTTTATTATACCGGAACGTCTCATTCTCAAGGTCTTTGGTGGCGACTGTCGATAAATGGCCCAAGGCACGCGCCTGGAATCCGTCTCTGTCCCGCGTGCCTGCTACTCGTATCCCCGGCGCTGCGTGAATATTTCATACTTTTCTGCCGCCATAATTCACATGCTACGCCAGACTAATGTAGTCTTTACATTAGACGGCCCGTGGCAGGCGCACGTGATCCTCTGTTATTTATGGACACAACTCCCGAAGTCGTTTACCGAGGACTATGCTTAGGTGACGGGCGTCGGTTGCAAAGTGTATTCGAGAGCCAGGAGCGAAGCCGGTACCTTGCTAGATACGGTTCTCGTTTAGATGGTCTCTTAGGAAAGTTAGTACAGTGTGCATGCCACGCCCTCACTTACCGTACCATAGAGAATTAGATCCGGGTTATGATGCCTCACCTGATTAGCACCTCACTTGATTCCATATACAAGGGTTGGAAAAATATGTCAACACCGCGAGAAATGTATGCTTGAACATAAACGCAGATGCTAGTCAAGCTTCCAGGTTGCCCTTTGACCACGCACGGCATTTGTGTAATCTCCTCAATAGACTACAGGTGTCGGTATGGTCAGAACAGTGTTCTGAGTAGTTGTGAGTGCGTTATGTCGTAGCTAAGTGAATTCTAACACGTGCAGATTGTTGGTGCTCATATGGTGGCTGCTTCCATAACCAAGGGAGCCACCTTGTTGGAGATTGGAGATCTAAATTCCATAGAAAGAAAAGTACCATCCGAACAGACTTTGAAGGCCCAACCGCACCGACCGGCCGCCATGTCATCCTTGGCCCTTAGGGAAAGGAAGGGGGAAAGTGGAGAAACATCATCCGCTCAGTTACGACGCGGTCGAAAATGTGTGTTGAGTAATTATGACAGATGCCGCTGAAGAGGATCGTGACGAGAAATAAGAGGATAAGAAGTGTAAAACTCACTGCAGAACTGAATGTCCCACTCACGAACCCTGTCGGCATCAAAATAATACGAAGGGAACTCCACAAGCAGTGTATTAGAGGGAGAGCTGGACTTCCAAAACCACTTATCAGTGATGCAAACGTCCGTAACAAGTAAACGTATCGCTGAAGCCATAAAACGTGGCCTGTGGAACAATAGAAGAAAATCGCTTGGTCGGATTGTAAGTGGGCTGTTTAGGTTCTTACATTGGTAACGCCACGTAGCGCTCTGTATGAAAATCACTGGCTGTGCTGTGTGCAGTCTGTGGCTGGTTGGCATTGTTGATATATTCGCTATTGTAGTGTTGGCCAGTTGGATGTGAACAGCTGGTATCGTTGCGCAGTTGGAGGTGAGCCGCCAGCAGTGGTGAGTGCTGGGAGAGAGACGGCAGAGTTTTGAGAGGGGATGATATGTACGTGTGTCCATCAGAGGCAGTTAATTTGTAAGACTGGATGTCATGAACTGATGTATGTATTATGACTTCTGAACACTCTTAAGGTAAATACTTTGTTTGTTCTCTATCAAAATCTTACATTTTCTAACTATGTCTATCAGTAGTTAGTGACTTCAGTAGTAAGAATCTTTTATTTAGCTGGCAGTATTGGCGCTCGCTGTATTGCAGTTGTTCGAGTAACGAAGATTTTTGTGAGGTAAGTGATTCATGAAAGGAATAGGTTATTGTTAGTCAGGGCCATTCTTTTGTAGGGATTACTGAAAGTCAGATTGCGTTGTGCTAAAAATATTGTGAGTCAGTTTATTGATGATCTGAATAAGTAAAGAGAGAAATGTCTGTGCACGTTCAGTTTTGCTCAGCTGTTTGAAAATCAAATAACGTAAGGGGGTATATCAGCACAATCATTCATAAATATTTCTAAGGGGACGTTGCAGGATGAGTCTTGCTGCACCCTGTTCCCAACTTCTTTTGTCGTGTTTACAGCCCAAGAGTGAAATATTGCGAGTGTTCGGTGATGATCTGCAGAGCTATATCGTAGCACACAATGGGCCCCATGGGTACTTTGCAAGATGGGATTACTGACAAGGTTTATGAGCTAATTTCGGCTGATCAAGTCCATTGCATGGTGCAATGTTTGTTCTCAAATGGTGATACAAGTTCGCTGTTCACACACATTGCATCGTTTAAGACTGGATTTGTGAGCACGAGGACGAACTGTCTCATATGTCTTGGCCACCACAATCACCAGATTTCATTATTATGTAACCTCAGTAGTATACTTTGGAGAGAAGGGCGTATGATTCCTCTCGACTTTCATTATCACTACCAGAACTCGTCATTATTTTGCAGAAATATTGGTATAATGTTCCACTTAAAACCATACTGAGACGAAATATTAAAACTTGTACGGCCTTAAAGGCACTATGAGATCTAATGGGCCGCGATGTGTAATTCATTTCTCTTGTTGTCACCTTGTAGCTATGTGGATTTTGTTTTTACCATGTATGTATTTTAGTGTTGGCCCCTACCCTGAGCTGAATGATGGGACTAAGTGATGACTGGGTTAATCTCAAGCAGATCACCTTCTGTCAAAGCCTGGTTACTAACCACTGTATTTCTTTCAGCTTTTTGGAGTATGATTTAATATTTTTAGTGCTTTCAAAGTTCACATATGCATTGGATGTTTTCTTATCTCGTCTATCGAATAACAGAAAATTGTTTGAATCTTGTACATTCTGTTAATACTGATTCTCTCATTTTTTATGGGATTTAAAACTCATATGTGCAGACTTTTCTGTAAATTTCTAAAATAATTACTCGAAGTTTCATTTCGGTTGCGTGACTCATTAATAACTTTATGGTGGCTCTTACGACGCAGCCGGCCGTGGTGGCCGAGCGGTCCTAGGCGCTTCAGTCCGGAACAGTGCCGCTGCCTCGGTCGCAGGTTCGAATCCTGCCTCGGGCATGGATGTGTGTGATGTCCTTAGGTTAGTTAGGTATAAGTAGTTCTAAGTCTAGGGGTCTGATGACCTCAGAAGTCCCATAGTGTTTCGACCCATTTGCACTATTGTTTCGTACGACGCCTATTTTGGAAGAGAACAAAAATATTTCTGTGTTGACTGAAATAGCATGTATCTCCGTTGTTCAGTTGTTCTGTGTTGTCAATATTGTTCGAATGCTGCTCAGGTGGATAAACGTTGCAGCAAATCTTTCTCCTTTCTGCGTTACTGAGTTCAGCGCTTTATCTCTCCTAACTCTATGCTCCCTACGTCTCAGAGAAACATGAAATTCTGAACAGAGCTACGTTTAGAAAGGAAGTTTTAAATTCCCATCTCTAGTGAAAGCAAAACTGAAAAATTAAACTCGAGAAAATGATTAGAAGCTCAGAAATGACAACACTCTGATCAAACGAAAAATTACAGGGAAAAGCGGAAGTTAAATCGTAGTTATTTACGTTGCCTCTAGGAGGCATAAAAAGGAAAAAAAGTACATCAGGATCTCTTCGAAAATCTAAATGGAACTACCATTTTAAAATACGTTTCAGTAGAATGATAAATAAATGATCAGTGGATCCTTGCTATAATATCGTTTACGGAAAGTCTCTCACACTGCTAGTTGGATTAGGAGGTCAGTAGGCAAGAGGCTTTTTTCTGAACACCATCCCTGCGGCTGCCGATCTGCCAATACGAGCGGCTGTTTTCGGATCCGTGTTTGCGCGAATTACGGTTTGTTTGCGTGCGACCGGATCAGCCGCCGCGAGCTCCGCGTCTGTTTCACGGGCTGCCGCCACGCGTTACGCCTGACCTCTGGCGAGTCTAGTTACTATTTATCTTAACTTAACCCGGTGGTATTATGGGGCCATGAATGCACGCCACAGCTCCAGGAGAATAATCACTGCATACTGTCTATATGTAAATCAGGGCTGTATCGGTATCGACTTGTTTAACGAGTAATGCACGCTGCCATCTGTCGCAGACACACAGGTAATACGTAATTAACACTGCAAAGGCGATGAGTTAGCTAATGAAAGCGACGGAAAAACAATTTTTTTCTTTAACATCAGTTACTTCCTAAAAGCATTCTGTGGAGTGTGCCTCTTCTCGATTTAAAATTACTTCGTGTGTCCCTCGATACAAGCGGCCTGATATTAAATTTCATTTTCTCTGGTTTTCACTAAATACCTGTGTGTGACTTTCACATTCAGGCTCATTACTCCTATGCTTCACCCTACTCTGCAGCGTTATCGAATTGTGATCTGAGTCTTTATCTGCTCCTGGGTACGCCTTACAATCCAATATCTGATTTCAGAATCTGTGCCTGTCGATGATGTAATCTACCTGAAATCTTCCTGTTTCTCCCGACCTTTTCTAAGTATAGAGCCTCTTCTTATGATTCTTGAATAGAGTATTCGCTTTTATCATCTGAAATTTATTGCAGAACTCAATTGGTCTTTCTCCTCTCTCATTCCTACTACCAAGCCCATATTATCCCACAACCCTTTCCCCTACTACTTGACCTACAACCGCATTCCAATTCCACATGAATATTAGATTTTCATCTCCGTTTACCTACTGAACTGCCTGTTCAGCATCTTCATATACTTTCTCTATCTCTTCAACTTCCGCTTGCGACGTTGGAATGTATACCTGAGCTACTGCTGTCCGTGTTGGTTTGCTGTCGATTCTGATGAGGACAACTATTTCACTGAATTGTTCGCAGTAACTTACTCCATGCCCTACCTTTCTATTCATAACGAATCCCATTCCCATTACACCATTTTCTACTGCTGTTGATGTCACCCTATACTCATTCAACCAGAAATGCTTATCTTCTTTCAAAATGGTTCATATGGCGCTGAGCACTATGGGACTTAACATCTGGGTCATCAGTCCCCTAGAACTTAGAACTACTTAAAAGTAACTAACCTAAGGACATCATACACGTCCATGCCCTAGGCAGGATTCGAACTTGCGACCGTAGCGCTCGCGCGGTTTCAGACTGAAGCGCCTAGAACCGCTCGGCCACACTGGTCGGATGTCTTCTTTCCATTTCACTTCACTGACGCCCACTGTTTCTAGATTTCATTATAGTATTCTAAATGTGGTGGGAATGGTGTTTGAGACCTGTGGTGAATGTAAATAATTCTTGTACCAGCTTCAGCAGTATTATTAAAATTCAAGGTGAAAGGATATCAATGACACGATTCGCTGATGACATTACTATCCTGAATGAAAGTGAAGAATTACATGATCTGCTGAATGGAATGAACAGTGTAACGAGTACAGGATACGGATCGATAATAAATCGGAGGAAGACGAAAGTAATGAGAAGTAGCAGAAATGAGAATAGAGAGAAACTTAACTTTAGGAGTGATGGTCATTAAGTAGATGAAGTTAAGGATGTCTACTACCGAGGCAGCAAAATAAACAGTGATGGACGGAACAAGGAGGACATCAAAAGCGGACTAGCACTGGCGAAAAGGGCATTCCCTGCCCAGAGAAGTCTACTAGTATAAAACGCAGGCCTCAACCTGAGGAAGAGATTCGTGAGAATGTAAGTTTGGGGCACAGCTTTGTCTGATAGTGAAACATGGACTGTGGGAAAACCGGAGCAGAAGAGAATCGGAGCATTTCAGATGTGGTGGTACAGACGAATGTTAAAAATTATGTGGAGTGATAAGATAACGAATGAGGAGGTTCTGCACACAATCGGTGAGGATAGAAATATATGGAAAACACAAACAAGGGAAGGGAGTGGTTGATAGGCCATCTGCTAAGACATCAGAGAATGACTCCCATGGCACTAGAGAGAGCTGTAGATGGCAAAAACTTTAAAGGACGACAGAGATTGGAACACATGCAGCAGATAATTGAGGACGTAGCTTGCAACTACTACTATAGGATGAAGAGGCTGGCACAGGAGAGGAATTCTTGGCGGGCCGCATTAAAACAGTCAAAAGACTGATGGCTCAGAAAACAGCTCCTGACTTCAGGTTGAATCTTTCTTTAACTTCCCCCGTTAGCAATTGGTCTTCCGATTTGGTATTGCTGTTAAATTGTGAATTTTAATTGGATTTAATTTTTATTTGGTGTTAATTTTTGTTGAAAATATGTCAGTTACTTGTTGTGAATTTCAGTAATTGAAAGCAGAGGCACAATAGGTCATGTAAGCTTTCGTCCTTTTACAAGTATACCTCCTCCTCTTGTGATGCTTAAATATAGTATTCGCTATTGTCATCTGAAAGTTATCGGAGAACGCTATTGGTCTTCTTCGTCTCTCATTGTTACTACCAATCCCATATTTTCCTGTTTGAAGTGTATAATTTACCTTTTTCATGATTTTAAACACATTACTAGATAGCTTAAGGACGTTTAGTTCAACAATTAAGTCTGCTCGACGCACCATCGTGTGCCGTAGGTAGCGTTGTTTGTGTAAAATGAATTGTGAATTTCTTTTTTTTTTTTTTTTTTTTTTTTTATGAATGTTGGCCTTGTCGCTTACTACTCCGCGAGCCCTGCTTCCTCATAGTTTCCGAAACATCGTAAATCCGTCTAATATGCTTGTTTGGTTCACAAGCAGGTTAGATGTTTACATAAAAACGCTTGTATCATATCTTTTTAGAAATCCACAGTAAATTTTCTGGCCTGTATCTCTGCTGCTGAATTAGATACGGATCTTAGTGACGCCTTCAATATTATGACTGAGGTCTCATATTATTCACTTCCGAAGGACCATCATTTACTGATCGACAATAAACATAAACATGATTTTTATCGATAGATATCAAAAAAATTGTCAAACGGCTCTGAGCACTATGGGACTTGACATCTAAGGTCACCAGTTCCCTAGAACTTAGAACTACTTAAACCTAACTAACCTAAGGACATCACAGAACACCCAGTCATCACGAGGCAGAGAAAATCCCTGACCCCGCCGGGAATCGAACCCGGGAACCCGGACGTGCGAAGCGAGAACGCTACCGCACGACCACAAGCTGCGGACGATTGATATCAACAAACAGAATAGGAGATTGAGCTCAGGTACGTATGGAACGATAATTAGTTTGCAGCAACAGACGTGGGCAGACTAATTGGGCAATTCAGCTGAACCAGAGGGCAAGTACAGAAACTGATGAAGCTGTTTGCATGTTGTTGGCGGTTTCATGTGACATATTTTGCTTGTATACAAAGAAAAAATGAGTTCCTTAAATCTAGTAACGTGAATGTGTTAAAAAGCCACATAAAACGGGATAAACCTCGCAGACGTACACTAGGTTGACTCTTACCCTGCTCATAATCTCTCTTTCTTTAATTTTTCTTTAGCTAACCCCAGTTCGGTTTAATGCCATGTAAAATTCATTACTTAGCCAACAATTATCTAATACGTATGGGTTGTGCACACAAGTTTCCCGTTGTCTGAATGAGGACTCACTTCAGGAGGCGCGCTGGTTGGGTAACTTGGTATATCATACACTCCAAGCCATGTAGATCGGTCAGAGAGAGCCGAACTGTTCTCTTTTTTGATCCATTCCGCATCCCTGAGCTGTCTTTCATTTTAGAAGAAAGGTTACGGTCATAGCAAGAAAATCTTTTTCTGTGTTTTGTTCATTTACGGCAGAAAGTTATTTTGCGCTGCCATTTCTCTCACGAAATAACGGGAAGCAAACAGCCGTCTTTCAAACAAATATAAGTGGCTTCCTTAGGGTGTGTAAATTAACTGTGCTTCAAAGCGCTAACTAGCTCTGCGGAAAGCGAAGATTTATTGAGAAAAAGAACGAAACCTGCACTGGAGCTGAGAAACTGTATACCGAAATGAGAGCTTTTTATGTACTGTGGTGCCACTACAAAAACAAGCTCTCGTATCACCAGGGTGTTATAAGCGAACGGAGAAAGGATTAACTCAACATTTAGATGACATTTTTAACACACTACTATGAATATCATTACCGCGTGAGAAGCTGAGATGTTTAAGATCAACTGACTACCCAAAGCCTGGCAAGGGTTCAATGCGTGGAATTAATCATCAGTTAATGAGAAATAGAGAACCGCTTCTGAACGAACTAAGTCAGTCAGGAAAAGGAGGGGCGAAGCGGGTATGAGATACAGTAAACTGATGTTTCTCAGCTACGCATTTACAATTCATATTTTACTCACATATACATTTGAAATTGAAAGATAAATTCTTTGCTAATTCAACGCTTGTACTTTTCGAATTTATTAGTAAGTAGAAGTGAACTACCTGCGTAGGGCGCGGGTGCTCTATATTCTACATGCATGGAGTGTTCACAATATTCGATAAAGAACTTCCAGAAATCAAAACACTAAACCAAAAATAACTACATATCGCGGGAATCCAACTGGTGATAGCACTTCTCCAATAGCGACAACTAGCGCTACACCACTTTCCCTGGACTCTTCTTCAGTCCCTTTAGCCCATCCTAAACATCACTGATTTCTTTCTCCTCATAGGCTTGTTGCGCGAGAGGTCTCAAATAAGGAACCAGGAACACGAAAATGTTCTACCTTCATTATGAAAATTAATGTTTAGCGTTCTTAAAAACAAAAAGAAATTATTTCTTCTTGCAAACTAAAATGTAGATCATTCTTCAGAATAAATTCTTGAAAATACAATCATTTATACAAAAAAAAATCTTACTCTTACGTTAATATGTTCTTTGTGGCACCCCAAATGACGTTAACACTTCATTACTAATCGAATTCCACTTGGCATCGGCCGTTAAGTGATACATACAAATTATAGCGTCGGTTCCTGGTGTTAAGTGCCCTCTAATGTATGCTCTACAGACTAAACACCGTATCACTTAACAAACTTAACTACAATAAGGGGCTGGACATTATTATTTAAACTGCAATAACTAAAGGATACCAAGAGTCCCTAGTAAAAATACTGATCAAGAACATGCAGAAAAACACAAAAATAAAAAAGTAAAAACACAATATAGATCCAAACCCATTACACCCACTATAAACACACACACTCACGCCAACACCCCTACATAGCAAGGGCACAACACACATATTCGTTCACACTCACATATGGAAATAAATTGACACACAAAACAAGAAATATCCACAAGAAACTAGAATTAAAAATAACATGCTTAAGTAACAGCTCCATATGGACACGCCCAAAAAAAGGAAGATTGCACTGTCATACACAAAAAATCTGGCATTTACCAAATCCAGTGCAACAGCTGTGACGCTCTATACAGGGTGTTACAAAAAGGTACGGCCAAACTTTCAGGAAACATTCCTCACACACAAGATGTTATGTGGACATGTGTCCGGAAACGCTTACTTTCCATGTTAGAGCTCATTTTATTACCTTTCTTCAAAGCACATTAATCATGGAATGGAAACACACAGCAACAGAACGTACCAGCGTGACTTCAAACACTTTGTTACAGGAAATCTTCAACATGTCCTCCGTTAGCGAGGATACATGCATCCACCCTCCGTCGCATGGAAACCCTGATGCGCTGATGCAGCCCTGGAGATTGGCGTATTGTATCACAGCCGTCCACAATACGAGCACAAAGAGTCTCTACATTTGGTACCGGGGTTGCGTAGACAAGAGCTTTCAAATGCCCCCATAAATGAAAGTCAAGAGGGTTGAGGTCAGGAGATCGTGGAGGCCATGGAATTGGTCCGCCTCTACCAATCCATAGGTCACCGAATCTGCTGTTGAGAAGCGTACGAACACTTAGACTGAAATGTGCAGGAGCTCCATCGTGCATGAACCACATGTTGTGTCGTACTTTTAAAGGCACATGTTCTAGCAGCACAGGTAGAGCATCCCGCATGAAATCATGGCGGTGAATCGAGGAGGTACAGTACATATTGACGAAACTAAAATGAGCTCTAACATGGAAAGGAAGCGTTTCCGGACACATGTCCACATAACATCTTTTCTTTATTTGTGTGTGAGGAATGTTTCCTGAAAGTTTGGCCGCACCTTTTTGTAGCACCCTGTATTTAGGTCAGACAGGCAAAACTTTTGAAACAAGGTACGAGGAACACAAAGTGCACGGAAGTATGCCACCAGCCATTTGACATTTGTAAAACATGTCCATCAAGAAAATGACTACCCTACCATAATAGAAAATAGAAGTGTCTTCTAAACCTACAAGACAATTTTCAAATTCGAAAGCAATAATAGAGAATAACCAAGTAATAAACGATCAGACACACATCAAGAACAAGATGTTATTTGCAGCAGCAAAAGAACAGCCCCACTCGACACCACGAAATAATATCACAAACTACGCAATATCTCTATCTTCGATTAGACATTACTGTACCATAGCGAAGGAGTAATCTACACACACAGCTGTAGGACACATTGGCGCCCTTCACACACACACACTCACACGCACACACACACACACACACACACACACACATACACACACGCACACACACACGCACGCACGCGCACTGCACCAATAGAACAGCCCCACTCGACACCACGAAATAGTATCACAAACTACGCAATATCTCCATTTTCGCTCAGACATTACTGTACCATAGCAAAGGAGTAATCTACACACACAGCTGTAGTACACGCTGGCGCCCTTCACACACACACACACACACACACACACGCACGCACACACACACCCACGCACGCACGCACGCACGCACAGGAACTCTCACGCTAGTAGTAAGTACGAACACTCACACTCACAGAGCAATAACAGACGCTACCACTACTGCAAAACAAACAGAAGGCGAATGCATATTACAATAGTAAAACGGATCACACAAAATGGCGATATGACCGTGATTATACACAACACAAAATTTTGAATGTACACTGCCGGAAAAAAAGTTAGTACACTCTTGTGGAGGTTTCCAGTTCACTGAAGATCTGTTATTGTAACAGTGTATTTGGAGTAAATGAAATGATTACATTTACCAAACAATAGCAAATGTGGTATTGCATCAGGTATCGACCCATGCTGCAGTAACCATATTAGCATGTGGTGTGGTCTCCATGGACGGCAATGCAGATACTGACTCTGGCATCCAGTCGACCATACAGATAGTGAATACTGTCCTGAGATAAGTTATGCCACACCTGATCGATCTCTTCACGTAATTCTGTGAGTTGTTGGCTAACGAGTCGCACGAGTCACTTCTTGTCCCGCCATATCCCACATGTGATCGATAGCAGACAAGTCTGGAGATCATACTGGCCAGAGATGTTGCTGACTGTCTTGCAAAGCATATTGAGTTTCATGGGCAATGCGTAAGCAAGCATCCCCCCGCAGAAACGCCGGCCGCTGTGGCCGAGCGGTTCTAGGCGCTTCAGTCCGGAATCGCGCTGCTGCTACGGTCGCAGATTCGAATCCTACCTCGGGCATGGATGTGTGAGATGTCCTTACCTCAGATGTTAAGTCCCATAGTGCTTAGAGCCATTTGAACCAGTTTTGAATCCCACAGGAACAACACATCACCTTTCTGTTGCAAGAAAGGTAAAAGAATGGGTCTAACTGCACTGTGCACTCTCCTAGCGCTGGTTAGCGTCCCCTCCATAAATACCAAAGGTAAACGAGCAGTAGCTTATGAAACCACAGTTCATAAAGAATGCGGTGGGACCACTGTGTCTTACACAAATGCACTTTGTGAGACAGCGCTCGTACATACAAAAGACAATCACTTTCATGCAGGCAGAATCTGCTTTTATCGCTGCAGACCATGGAGAACCATTCCACATCTTGAATTTGATCCTCCGATGGCACCAGTCGATCCGTGTATGTCGATGCTGTAGCGTGAGTGGAAGATGGGCTGGAAGTGTGTGTGTGTGTCCAAAGCCAACTGCTAATAACTGGTTCGCCAAAGTTCGTGGGGACACGCCTCTGTACTATGGTAGCTGTACGCTCTACCGCCGTTGTCCATACAATATGACGATCCTGGCGCCCGTCTGTGCTGCGTGGACGTCCGGAAACTCGTCACATGACCACTGATACCAGGATCGTTGCCCAAAGGACGCAGCCATCCTACTTGTGTAGCAATTCTCCGATAAGTCCATCCCATCACTCGAAAGGCCACAGTTTCACACCCTTTAAAACCTGTCACTGGATTGTAGGATGCATGAGAGCATCCTTGTGCAGTGGTTGCTTGCTGGCTTCACTCGTTTGAATCACACTGAGCTGTTTGACTGTGAGCATTCCCTACTTACAGGTAAACACAGATGACACTCTGGTAGCTGTGACACTGCGCTAACTGTTGGCGGACGACGTTGAAAGCATTATCAGTATATTTACTACCCCCACCCCAGCTGGAATCTGTCTTCATTGTAACAAAAACGACGTCGTATTTCAAGGTGTATTAATTTTTTTATCTGATGTGGTTTGAGATCGTTTACTGCTGCTACAAAGCTATCAAGATTTAAGTGAGTCTGAACGTGGTGTTATAGTCGGCGCACGAGCGATGGGACATAGCATCTCCGAGGTAGCGATAAACTGAGGATTTCCCCGTACGACCGTTTCTCAAATGTACCACGAATATCACGAACTGATAAAACATCAAATCTCCGACATCGCCGCAATCAGAAAAAGTTCATGCAAGAATGGGACCAACGACGACTGAAAGGAATCGTTCAACGTGTCAGAAGTGCAACCTTTCCGCAAATTTCTGCAGATATCAGGCAGTGCTGGGACATCAACAACTGTCAGCGTGCGAACCATTCAACAAAACATCATCCATATGGGCTTTCGGAGCCGCAAGCCCACTCGTGCATCCTTGATGGCTGCACGATACCAAGCTGTACGCCTCGCCTGAGCCCGTCAAAACGGACGTAGGACATTTGATGACTCAAAACATGCCTGGTCGGACGAGTCTCGTTTCAAACTGTAACGAGCGGATGGGGTGTATTGGTATGGAGACAATATCATGAATCCATGGATCCTGCCTGTCAGCAGTGAACTGTTGAAGCTGGTAGAACCTCTACAATAGTGTGGGACGTGTGCAATTAGAGTGATATGAGGCCCCGGATACGCCTAGATACGACTCTGACAGGAGATACATACGTAAGCACCCTGTCTGATCACCTGCTTCCATTCATGTCCATTGTGCAGTCCGACGAACTTGGGAAATTCCAGCAGGATAATGCGACACCCCAAACGTTTATAATTGCCACAGAGTGGCTCCAGGAACACTCTCCCGAGCTTGAACACTGCCGCTGGCCACCAGACTCGCCAGTCATGATCATTATTGAGCATACCAGGGATGCCTTAGAACATGCTGTTCAGAAGAGATCTCCACCCCCTCGTATTCTTACGGATTTATCGACAGCCCTGCAGGATTCATCGTGTCCCCTCCAGCACTACTTCAGGCGTTAGCCTAGTCCATGCCACATCGTGTTGGGGCACTTCCACTTGCTCGCGTAGCCCTACACGAATTGGGCAAATTTCTTTGGCTCTACAGTAGATACGTATATACATAGTTACTAATAGTGCTAATGCCAGAAGGGCGTATGGTGAGAATCTTTATAAATTGCTGCACACTGTTCTGTACTGGTTGTAGGGGATATTGATTGTTTATTATGCTGTACAGCAGTTGCGGCGTTCTTCCGGAAAACGCAGCATCCCCAACTATGAGTGCTGCTTGTTGCGCTGTTCACAGTCTTGCTGTACCTCTCCCGCATTTCCTGTCCAGTTCTCTTGTGCGTTTACAGACAAAATCACCCCAGCATCTTCTCTCCTCTACTCTTACGAGAGTAGACAAAGTAATCTCACAGAGCACTCGTTTACATAGATTTTTTTCCGTTTATTAAATTACTTACTGGTTGGTATGAGCTTTCGTGTAAAATACCTTCCTGTAAAAAATGTCTGGTAGGTATTTAATTTGTAAGTCGATTGGTAAATCTGACAGCTTGTTGCTACCTATTATTGACAGCATACTGGAAATCCATAAACTGTGTTGCTGTCAGTTAGTTGTGAATTAATGAATGATCAGAAAGTTACTTAATTTCTCTTATTATTAATTGTGTTACTGGTAGACGGCAGATGAAACTGTAGGGGACAAGTTGGGGAGAGGAAAAGTACTAGGACCACAAAATAAGGTTTAATAGAACAACACTTTATTATCAGAAAATATTAAACCTTTTACAACAAAAAATACGCAGTGAAATACAATCCTTGAAATGAATGGAAGTAATATGATAATTAAAGAATCCCGCATCCGGGTTCCCAGGTTCGATTTCCTGCGGGGTCAGGGATTTTCTCTGCCTCGTGATGACTGGGTGTTGTGTGATGTCCTTAGGTTAGTTAGGTTTAAGTAGTTCTAAGTTCTAGGGGACTGATGACCATAGATGTTAAGTCCCACAGTGCTCAGAGCCAATTAAAAAATAGCAAAGTTGGCAGGCCAAAATGAAATTATCAAAATAATTCAAGTTCACCTCTAGGAAGGTAAAATAATTAATCAGTTGTGGTAACAGTGGTTAACCGAGAACTGCAAATAAACATCAAACAAATCATTGTTCTTAGGAACCGTGCGAACGGCTTAGGACCCAATGATACATGTCATCCATGGTGTAGCAGAGAAAAAGTGAGATATTAAGTAGCTGCAATAAAAGTGGTTAACAGAGAATGGTAGGTCAAGACGAAGTAAATAATTACTTTAGCAACTGCAGAGAAGGCTTAAGGCCCATTGATAAATATGTACCACGGTGAACTCATTTCTAGCTTTACAGTTTCACGAAAATTTTCATTCAGAAACACTCTCGGCCATGAAGACCCGTTTTCGACAATACTGAGCAACCTTAGCGGGACAGAACTAATCTTCAAGAAACTTAACAGTGTTAGAGGGAGACACTAGGTAACTGAATGCAAAAAGCTTCACTCTTCGTGAAAGCGCGTCAGGATTTACGTCAGCTACGTGACATTAGTAACTGTTTTGAAGGATCTTAAGCTTAAATTCAGAGAGCTTTACGGTGCAATTGCCGACCAAAATTTCAGGTTGAGTGTATACTACAGGACATTGCTACACAACGTCTTTTAGATTTACTTAAGCGGTATTTAGAAGCAGTCAGTTGCATTAAATCATATACAGTTGAAATATGAATTACCAAAGAAGTGCAAACACATAATTCCAGAGG
This sequence comes from Schistocerca americana, assembly GCF_021461395.2. Taxonomy (NCBI): domain Eukaryota; kingdom Metazoa; phylum Arthropoda; class Insecta; order Orthoptera; family Acrididae; genus Schistocerca; species Schistocerca americana. Next base: position 414,033,251 of record NC_060124.1, on the reverse strand, counting down.
TTACAGGAAACCAATTAGCGCCAATAGCCGACCAAATATACAGACGGAATCCACTAAGCCCGGTGGGCAGAATCGGAATTACAACGCAGATGGCTACTTCGGAAAATTCCAAATGACAAGTAATGCGGAATAACTGTAATCAGCTGGCCAGCTGTCATACCAGAATACACTGATGGGAAAAGGATCCCAACACGAAAGAGATGTGCGACATAAACGAAAGTTGGTAGGCAAGTTTGCACATCTGAAATGTGCTGTCTAAGCGAGGACGACATCATTATCAATATTTCACTCACATTGAACATGGTCGTGTAACAGGGCTACGAGAAGGAGGATGTCCATTCTGCGACACTGCAGAAATACTTCGCAGGAATGTAGCCAATGTACATGACTGCTGGGAATGGTAGTCACGGTCGCAAGAAGGCCGGGCTCCAGATGGCCACGTGGCACTACTGAGAGGGTTCAAATGGTTCAGATGGCTCTGAGCACTATGGGACTTAACATCTATGGTGACGAGACAGAGAAAATCCCTGACTCCGCCGGGAATCGAACCCGGGAACCCGGGCGCGAGAAGCGAGAACTACTGAGAGGGAAGACCATCGTGTTCGGCGTGTCGTACTGCGTCTGCAGCAGCAGTCTGACCAGCAGTTGGTACCATGGTGAGAAAACAAACTGTTACAAATCCGTTACATCAAGGACAGCTCCGAAACAGAAGCTCTGTAGCGTGCATTCGACTGACCCCAAACCCACGCCGTTTTCGACTTCAGTGGTGTCAAGCGAGAATTCGTTGGAGAAAGCTGGTTCTGCCTCGATGCCACTGATGGCCACGTGTTGATCAGCTGGAGGCCAGATGAGGGCCCGCATTCAACCTGTCTGTGTGGTAGATCCACTGGACCTACACTTGGAGTTATGGACTGTATTGATATGTCGTACCAAAGCACGAGCAATCTCGTGGATTTCCCGTGCACCCTGACTGCAAATCTGTACGTCAAACTCGTGGTGTCATGATGTGCTGCCGCCGGCCACTGTGGCCGAGCGGTTCTAGGTGCTTCAGTCCGGAACCGCGCTGCTGCTATGGACGCTGGTTCGAATCCTGTCTCAGGCATGGATGTGAGTAATGTCCCTATGTTAGTTAGGTTTAAGTAGTTCTAAGTCTAGGGGTCTGATGACCTCAGATGTTAAGTACCATAGTGCTCAGAACCATTTGAACCATTTGATGTGCTGTCATTCATTACGAGCAGTACAGTGACTTTTTCCAGCAGGAAATTAACATACTTTGAAGGTGAATGGAAGCTGGAGCTAGAAGCATGCGACTTTCTATTCCGGATATCGTTAGAGGATTCAATATTCCGACGTCCACGGTGTCAAGAGTGTGCCGAAAATACCAAATATCACCCATTATCTCTCAACACGGCCAATGCATTGTCCGACTGCCTTCACTTAACTCGGCGAGGATGTGGTAGAGTTAATTTGACCCTGCTGATCTTGTTTTGTTGGCAGTTCTTTGTTGCGCAGTTGCACATTGTCGAAATTCTCAGTAGCTGTAATTATTCAACTCCCCTTCCTAATGCGGGCAAGCACTCAGTCGGTTGCCGTCTATGAAAGGAGATAAATGAGTGCAAACGGTAAGAGGGTATTTTTGACCCTTCCACAACCTCGAAGTAGTATTTCTGTGCCATTTTTCTATTTTTTTTTTCTTGGATGTTTCGTTTTTTTTGTGTTTTTAGTGAAATTAAACAACGAAGAAAGGGAGGCTGAGACCATATGTCGTTAGTTGGGGGAATTATCAGATAGTGATAACATCTTTACGATAGATGGCAGTGAAAATGAAGATTGTGTAAGTGAGTGAAGTGGCAGTAGTACGGAGCTAGACGTAACGGCCCACATCTCGTGGTCGTGCGGTAGCGTTCTCGCTTCCCACGCCCGGGTTCCCGGGTTCGATTCCCGGCGGAGTCAGGGATTTTCTCTGCCTCGTGATGGCTGGGTGTTGTGTGTTGTCCTTAGGTTAGTTAGGTTTAAGTAGTTCTAAGTTCTAGGGGACTGATGACCGTAGCAGTTAAGTCCCATAGTGCTCAGAGCCATTTGAACCATTTAGACGTAACGGAAGGCAGGGACAAACAAGGTAATATACCACTAAATGAGCTATAAAATACTGCCCTCAATGCTGTGTTACCAGACTTAATCGAACGATAGAAAAATCTGGTACGCAGTTCATTTTATTTTGGCAAAGATGGATCCATGTGGTGCAAAAATCCACCTCAACAACACGTTAGGACCCATTCTGAAAATATCATCAGGCATCAGTTTAGTGGCAAGATTAGCACGGAGCTTAAATGCGGGATTCTGTTTTGCAATGAAAATATGCTTAGTATTACTTTAAAATACACAAACTTGAAAAATTGCAGAAAGGAAAGCAGCTTATGGAGAGTTGCAAATCACTGTTTTATGAAGGAAATAACCATGAGCGACTTGAAGGCTTATAAAGGCTTGTTCTGCACTGCTGGATCATACCGATCTGGGTGGCAGAACACGGTTGACCTTTGGGCATCAGAATGAACAGGCGTTGAAATATTTCAGCTGACAATGACATGGCAACGTTCCCGTTTTATTCAAAGCTATCTTCCTTTGACGATAAATCCACACGCGAAAAAAGAAAACAGCTGGACAACTTAGCGCCAGTAGTCAGATATCTGAAATATTCGTTGAAAACTGGAATAAAGTCTCTCTGCTAGGAGAATATACGCCCACAGATGAAATGCTGCTTGCATTCAGAGGCAGATGTAAATTTTGACAATTCATTCCATCATAACCGGCCAAATATGGCATAAAAATATTTGCCTTGCTCGATGCAAAGAATATCTCTATCTTCAGCCTCGAAATACGAGTATAAGCTAGGAAGCAGCCAGAGGGACCGTTTTCACTGTGTAATAAACCATTCCATGCCGTGAATCGGCTGGTGCAAGCCATGTTAAAAACAAGCCGTAATGCGACTTTTGATCGTTGGTTTCGAGCTATGAACTAGTGTCACATCTGCAGAAATAACACAAGCTAACTTCTCTGACAAGAAGCAATTCCCTCATGAACTTTGCAAAACTCGTGGTAGAGAAATCTACTCATGTTAGTTGGGTTTCCGAAGGGATATTATACTTGTTTCTCATATACATAAGAAAAACAGTTTTGTTTTGGTCACGTCTAGTCTTCACCAAAATGCTGAAATTGATGAATCGACAGGAGATAAAAAAACAAATGTTTTATAATTTTACGAAAGGTGGAACAGACGTTGCAGATGAGCTGTCAGCGACTTATGATGTAAGCCGCAGCTCAAAAATATGGCCTCAGACTGTCTTCTACGCAATAATGAACATGGCCAGCATAAATGCTTCAATTGTTCAGCGATCAATAAAAACAAAAAACGTCGTAATTTCATAAAGATACTAGGCCGTATGCTCGTCAGTGAACACTTGAGTGCCCGGCAATAAATATCTTAACTACCAAGCAGTTTGCTTAGGAGAATCAGAGAATTTAATGGAGAATCTTCACAAGCATCGACTGCCGGAGTCCAAGGTGTACGAAAAAGATGTCAAGAGGGCACCTATGCTAGACATCGTAAAACACTTCATGATTTTGAAGGTTGTCATAAATACATTTGTCAAGAACACATTGTTTCATTCTGCCAACAGTATGATATGGCAAGAGATGATTAACAGCTTATGTCAAAAGTTTATTGTTCTCTTTGTGTATGAAGAAGATTTATCTCGTAAATACTTAGCAAGAAATCTGATTTACTTATGAGGATATATGGATTTGTATAATTTAAAATATATGAAACGTTAAGAACTGTCAAAATTATTATTTTTAGACCTAATGTAAAAATTAAGTATTAAAGAATTTGTAGGCTTATTTCTATGAAAATAATTTAATTATTAAGTAATTCATAAATTTAATTCTCATATTTTGTTAAAAGGTCCGAATAAATACTTAAAAAGTATAAATGAAGAACAGGGTCAATAGGACCCTACACATCCTTGATGTACCCCTTTTTTGCACCACATACTCGCCGGCTGGTGCAACACATTTCAAAAACAAGCAGTAATGTGAGTTTTGATAATTGGTTTACGAGCTATGAACCAATGTCACATCTGCTCAAAGAACCCAAGCTAAGATCTTTGGCAACAGTGCATAAGAACAAGAGGCAAATCCCTCCTTAATTTTGCAAAACTCGTGGTAGAGAAATTTACTCCGTCACGGTGGAGAACCGAATAAGTTTTAGGTTCTAACAGACAAGCAACATTGTGCAAAATTACGGCAGAAATCAATGTGGGACGTACAGCGAAAGTCTCCGTTAGGACAGTGCGGCGAAATCTGACGAAATTTAAGCTGTGGCAGCAGGAGCTTCAGACGCGTGTGCCTTTCCTAACAGCACGAAATCGTCTGAAGCACCTCTTCTGGGCTGCTGACAATTTGGCTGGACCCTGGACGACTGCAAGACCGTGGCCCGGTCAGATGATTGCCGATTTCAGTTGGTAACACCAACATGCCATCTAACCGGGCCACAATTGTTGCACAATTGTTGGCGACTCATTTGAAGAACATTCTGGACAATTCTTCCGCCACGAATCCTATGGAACGTTTATGTGACATAATCGAGAGGTCAGTTCGTGCGCAAAATCTTGCACCGGCAACACTTTTGCATTTATGGACGGCTATAGAGGCGCGCATGCCTCACTATTTCAGCACTGGACTTCCAGCGACCTGTTGATTCCATGCCACGACGTGGGTTGCATTATGGCAGGCAAAAGGATATTCGACACGTGATTAGGAGGCATCCCATGACCTTTGTCACCTCAGTGTATAACCCACAATATGGGTAAACATCCAGTATGGTCACGAGCCCAAGTGAGGAGCTGCAGGCAATTTCGTGCCCTTAGCAAAGGCACCCGCGTCGGTCGTCTGCTGCTGCTAAAATCCTGTGGGAAATGGCAACCAAATGACTGTTGTCTTTGGTGTGTAGAATGTCTGATTCTCACGATATACTTTCGCAAAATTCCAAAGAGAGCAAGAGCTGATAAGTGCGAGATTTATCTCACATTCAGCTTAAAAGCTCATGCATCCCAGTTGCTGGCAAGAATAATATACAGAAGGCTGGAAAAGAAAACTGAGGATGTTGTAGATAACGAAGAGCTGAGGTTCAGAAAAGGTAAGGGCACCAGGTAGACAATTCTAACATTACAATTCAAAACGAAAGCCATACTACAGAAAAATCAACACGTTCGTACGGTTTGTCGACCTGAAAAAAGCGTTCGACAGTGTCAAGATGTCCGAAATTCTGACGAGAACAGAGGTAAGCTATAGGAAGTGACAGACAGTATACCGCATGTAAAAGAGGCAAGATGTTGTAAATATGGTGGATAACGAAGAACTAAGCGTTTGGGTAAAAATAGTGTAAGAAAGGGGTGTAGTCTCTCGCCCCTACTTTTCAGACTGTACATCGAAGAAGCTGTGATAGAAATGAAAGAAACGTTGCGGAGTGGAATTAAAATTCAAGGTCAAAGGATATCAATGATACGATTCGCTGATGACATTGCTATCCTTAGTGAAACTGAAGAGTTACATGATCTGCTGAATGGAATGAACAGTCTCATGAGAGAAGAATATAGATTGAGAGTAAATCGAAGAAGGACGAAAGTAATGAGAAGTATCAGAAAAGAGAGGGACATAATATGGAAAGATTGATGATCACAAAGTAGATGAAGTTAAGGAATTCTACTAAGCAATGACGGATGGAACAAGGAGAACATAAAAAATAGACTAGCGTTGAGAAAAAGCGCATTCCTGGCTAAGAGATGTGTACTAGTGTCAAACTTAGGTCCTAATTTCAGGAAGAAACTTCTGAGAATGTACATTTGGATAACATGGAACATAGACTGTGAGAACTCTCGAACAGAGCAGAACAGAAGCATTTGAGATGTGGTGCTTCAGACAATGTTGAAAGTAACGTGGACTGATAAGGTAAGGAATGAGCAAGTTCTGCGCAGAATCAGAGAGGAAATGAATACGAGAAGGACACTTACAAGAGGAGTGAACAGGATGACTGAACATCTCTTAAGACGTCAGGGAATAATCCGTGGTAGTAGAAAATTAAACACTCAAAAAAAAAAAAAAAAAAAAAAAAGATTCGCAACACTTCCCCGAGCAGACTCTCTTCTTCCTCCAACGGCGGAGCTGATTGTTAAAACTCCAATCAGCATGGTGGCGTCATTAGCATTCCATAGGCCCGGCCTTCGCCTGCCACAAAGATTCGGCCCTACTGACGGCTCACATGTCTTTAGTAAACTTGGACCTCGAATTCCGACATGACTGCCAGCAAGTCACTACTTATCGTTAGTAAAGCAGTGCCACAAGTGTATAAAGCGACATGCCTTACCGCTGCATTCACGTCTGCCACTGCTTACGAAATCTCTCGTTTGCAGTTGTTTTATCATATCGTAGCAATGGGCTACAGAGACTCATGTGGTAGATACAATCGATACTACATTGCCGAGAATGCATAAACATTTTCCATTTAGGAAATGCTGGAACTTGTGGAGTGGGCTGCGGTGAGTGGAGCAACTTGACGCACATCCACAGCATGCAATAGGACTGATCGCCTAGATGACCTACTTCTGTTGCAGAGGGAAGCAAATTAAGCGTGTGAGTCTCTCCAGATATTGTGAGAGCTGAGGAAGGGGTGAAGCCTTTGATCGTCCACCGACGCTGTGAAAGACAGTCCAGCAATTGATAGTGGACACAATGAAATCGATATTGACGAACGCATACTGAGAGTATGTTACAATTGGAGAAGGTTTATTAGTGTGCCATGGAACTGACAGCTCCTGCTAATGGGCTTTGTTATATGGTAGCTCTCTTAACGACTGAAATTAAGTAATTACTTGAAATACACACATACAATACCGAGAGTTACGGAACCTGTACAGAAAATTTGAATAGGGATCAACATTAACATCATTTCCGCCCTATCTTATTGTACCGACATATAGCGAGAACTGCAGAGGTGGTGGTCCAGATTGCTGTACACACCGGTACCTCTAATACCCACTAGCAAGTCCTCTTGCATTGATGCATGCCTGTATTCGTAGTGGCATACCATCCACAAGTTCATCAAGGCACTGTTGGTCCAGATTTTCCCCCTCCTCAACGGCGATAAGGCGTGCATCCCTCAGAATGGTTGGTGGGTCACGTCGTCCATAAACAGCCCTTTTCAATATAGCCAAGGCATGTCCGATAGGGTTCATGTCTGGAGAACTTGCTGGCCACTCTAGTCGAGCGATGTCGTGATCCTGAAGGAATTCATTCACATGAAGTGCACCATGGGGACGCGAATTGTCGTCCATGAAGACGAATGACTCGCCAATATGGTTCCATTATCGGACGGAGAATGGCATTCACGTATCTTACAGCCGTTACGGCGCCTTCAAAGACCACCAGCGGCGTACGTCAGCCCCACATTATGCCACCCAAAAACTGCAGGGAGCCTCCACCTTGCTGCACTCGCTGGGCAGTGTGTCTAAGACGTTCAGCCTGAACTGGTTGCCTCCAAACACGTCTCCCACGATTGGATGAAGGAATATGCGACACTCATAGGTGAAGAGAACATCATGCCAATCCTGAGCGGTCCATCCGGCATGTTGTTTGGCCCATGTGTGCCGCGCTGCATGGTTTCGTGGTTGTAAAGATGAACCTCGCCATGGACGTCGGGAGTGAAGTTGCGCATCATGCAGCCTATTGCACACAGTTTGAGCCGTAACACCATGTCCTGTGGCTGCACTAAAAGCATTATTCAACATGGTGGCGTTGATATCAGGGTTCGACAGAGCCATAATCCATAGGTAGCGGTCATCCTCTGGAGCCCTTGGGCGGCTTGAGCGAGGCATGTCATTCACGCTTCCTGCGTCTCTGTATCTCTTCCATGTCCGAAAAACACGCTTTGGTTCACTCCGAGACGCCTGGACACCTCCCTTGTCGAGAGCCCTTCCTAGCACAAAGTAACAATGCGGACGCGATGGAACCGCGGTACTGACCGTCTAGGCATGGTTGAACTACAGACAACTCGAGCCGTGTACCCCCTTCCTGGTGGAATGACTGAAACTGATCAGCTGTCGGATCCCTTCCGTCTAATAGGCACTGCTCATGGATGGTTGTTTACATCTTTAGGCGTGTTTAGTGACATCTCGGAACAGTCAAAATGAAGCAGTTTACGGTACACGATGTGAACGTCATTAAAATATGTAAGAAGAAATTGTAAGTGTTACGGCTTCTTCGTCATCATATCATGTTTCAGTACAATAAAACTCACAATTTTATCCCATTTTCATTAAAAATTCTAATCATATATTATCAGCACCTTTCCGCAGATAAGCGGTGATTATAAACGCGAAATTACAGGGTGGCGCACGAAGTGTGTTAGCTTTCTGTTTTTGAATATAAACTTTATTGTCAATACAATCTGAAAGGAACATATACTACAATGGCAAGCCGTCCATGGAGATTTGTTCTAACTCAGCACATACTCAATATGTCCACCATTTCGTTTCCTAACTTCCTTCACACGAACACTGAAGTTAATGATTACCCCATGGCACATGTCTTCCTAATTCACTGCAAGCTTGAAGAATAAGTCTCCTGAGCTCCATTAAATCACGTGGACGTTTCGGGAAAAAAGTCACATGGATTGAGGTCTGGACTACTGGGGCGCCAATTTTGTCCGTCATTGAAGCGACCTGGAAACCTGATTGAAATGATCCGCATGTCGAAATGCTCGTGTAAAAACTCCAACACAGTGTTTGCAGTATGTGGCCTTGCTTCATCTTGCATGAACCACTGCGTGTTGAAGGGCAAGGCAGGGAGCAAGAAGCTGTGGAATGAAGCTATTGCGAAGCATGCTCATATAACGTGCGCTGTTCACAGTTTCTTCAAACAAGAAGGGTCCAATAAGTCCGTGACAAGAAATTGCTGCCCACGCTGTAATCCTCGGGGCATAATGTTATCGTTCATGAAGCACTTGTGGGTTTTCAGTGGCCCAAAAGCGTACATTTTGTTTGTTAACCACACCGTCTAAATGAAAATGCGCCTCGTCTGAAAACCCAACGTTGTTGAGAGTTTCTTCCCTATCCTCCGCCCACTGAGCAAACAGTAGACTCTGCTGCTTCTGTTCTTCAGTGAGCTCTGTGCACAGGTCATCTTGTATGGGTACTTGGAGGTCACTTTTAAGAAGGCGTTGAACGGAGGGTCTGGATATTCCCAGTTGCACTGCTGCCTTTCTACACGATTTCCCGGGACTTCTCTGTACAGCAACTCGTACCGCTTCAACATTCTCCTGCGAACAAACAGGCTTAGGCCGAGGTCCATTCGCTTTCAATACTGTTCCTCCCTGTACAAATTTATCGTACAACCTGGGGATGGTCTTCTTGCAAGGGACCCATCGTGTGTTAAACTGTTGTCGAAAACGCCTCTGAGTAAAAACAAGGCTTTTCGTTCCATGAAAAAGTAACACAATTGCCGATCGCTGCTGTGTCGTCAGTCTTCCATTGTCATCCATTGCTGCTTACTAGTCTCCTAGCGGCAGTATCGTGAATTGCACTTCATTTCGTAACTCATTTGTTTTCACAAACTGTGCTGCTACTGCTGTAGAGATCCCAGAGGGATATCTAATGTGCGTCGTAAATTGTGAAAGAAACAGTTGGTAACACATTTCGTTCGCCACCCTTTATTTGGTCTCTTTCATACTTGACTGTGAATTATTAATACAAGAGTAACAGGTACATTTTATATTTTAAGTTTTCTCCGTTTCATCGTGGTTACTTTTCTGTTAGCGTCAACCTCTATTTTGTGTCTGTATTTGGCATATCCAGCAGTATATTATGTTACACATACATACGAATTATTATTTCTAAAACTGAAGAGAATACGCGGGAACTCCTCTACCAAAGAAACTGCCACTGTTGAATCACATGTTTGGATTGTGTTGCTATTGACTGTCAGTAGCAGCGAGAGATAAACTCAATTTTGACAACTTCAGAGCTTGTATCTTGCTAGAGGGTTCACACTCTTCAGTTTATTCGGCTATGTCACAGCAGTGATCTTTTGTATTTTGATGTGACTTTGTAAGCCAGTACACCAGTTTGATACTCAACAGTCATTGTGGTTAATGGGGAGACCGTTACTATGAACATATTGTACTTCTTCGGATGAAAGTAACTGCTCATATTTTGTGAAAGTGGCATATGTTTCGTGTTATTTAACATAGAGAGTGCTTTTCAGGGGCGAATTACAAGTATTTTGGGGTTTAGTTTTAGGCAGTCGAAAGTTTCATAAATCACAGGGCTACGTATGTATATATAATTTTAAAAAATGGCTCTGAGCACTATGGGACTTAACTTCTGAGGTCATCAGTCCCCCAGAACTTAGAACTACTTAAACCTAACTAACCTAAGGACAACACACACATCCATGCCCGAAGCAGGATTCGAACCTGCGACCGTCGCGCGGTTCCAGACTGTAACGCTTAGAACCGCTCGGCCACCCCAGCCGGCATTTTTTTTTTTTTAAAGATGGATCTGACTTTCTGCAGTAAGTAATTTCGTGTGGGTACCACAGTCACGCAAATATCCGAAAATGTGACTGTGAAGAGATCTGAACAAAGTATAACTTTATGAAAGTGGGTTGATTCCGAATATATGTAAGCGTAGACGGTTAGCAATGTTATAAGAATGTTCAGTTCTAAAATCCTACAAATTTTGAAGGAATCAGCAGTCAACTTACCGTTAGGAACTTCCGAGCATTCAGCTTGAGATTTCAGTTAGCAACAAATAGTGCGTTGCGTCTCTAGTAGATGGCTCGTCCTACAAATTGCGATGACTCCTTATGCCATTTATTGTTTTGATGTACGCAATGCTGCAGACTTTCATTTAACAGCGTTTGTATGCAAACTGTGTTATAATTGTATAGCATGATACCGTAACAATGTTGAAAACTTTCAGGAATGCTATAGATGATACCGTAACGACATTGAAAATCATCGGGGATGCTGGAGTAAGTATATCAATTTGAGTTGAGGAACCGTGGTCCAGAAAAGATCTAGACAAAAGCTGCAAGCCAAAATCTTTCTGAAACTTCTGATTGTGGATCTCTCCTGCTGCACGTTCCTTGTTTTCCATATTTTTGAGGAAGGTAGTGTGGACCAAAACAAGACAAAATTACCCGGTAAACATGACCTCTAAAATAAATACCTTAAGAGATATGAGCGCGTCTTCGGTAGAAGATGAAAGAGTGCTGATAGCTCTTAAGGTATGAACTTTAGAGCCCATCTTTCTGGACTGTGTTATTTTATTTTGGTCCGTACTACCTTCTCTCAACATATGGAAAGCAAAGACTTTCAGTAAAAGTGGTCCACTGTCAGATATCACAACTCTTTTCGCTTATAAGATTCCACTCGGTCTTTTCCGAGCCATCATCCGTGAATGGTCGTAACTATATCAGAGAATCAACATGCGTATTTCCTTCTAAATTCAGAATGTCTAGTGCTTAATTTAAAATTAAACTCATGATAGTTGAGTTAAAATGGGCCCTTTTGCTTCATTTATCAGGAAAACATCCAGAAAATAATTTCGAGTGGCAGATATTCTCAGAAAAATTTTATATGATTCGTCTTATTTTCATCATTACAACACTTTAGACTGGGTAATTTTTTATTTCATGTTGACTGTGGATTTCGCATTTTTAATGTGTCACTAATTATTACCCTTTGAATACCATTTAACAACTATAGCTTCATTATACTGTTTCCTTATCCTCAGGAAAAGAATAGAATCTTTTCTTGCGTTTTCTTGATTCTGTAGCAACATTCAATACGATAAGATTGTTTTTTATGACTTTTCTGTTTATGTGCTAAAATTTTGGATGTTAGTGGTCCACGAAGACCACCTAAATTTTGCGTAACGAAACTTTCATTTTGTCAGAATGCCGTTGTGATTGAGCTGTCCGTTTTACAAGTCTTTTCCGTACTTACTCGATACAAACAGAAACGCTACGAAAACATACCAAAACTTCTTTATATTTAGTCACATGTTTCCTGTATGGCATCCTCCGTTCACTTAATATTAATGAAAAATTACTACAGTGGTGAAGAATCAGGTCAAAAAATTTTACCGTGTGCTCCATTATTTGATCACCTTTGCGATAAAAATGTAAAGTAATATGAGGAACAGAGTTTTATTACCGTCTGCGAGATTCCTGTTACTCGCTTCATGTTTTGTGGAATTATCGGGAAATTAAACATGTAGGTAATCGGGAGGAGAATAATCTACGCGGAGGCGTCCAGGACGTCCACCTTTAAAAGTTAATGAGCTTCTTTTTTCTTGACATCTTTTATGGAGCGGACCTCTAAACCAGTTCCTTTCATCTGGGCTCTCTGCGCTCGCCCTCAACCACGACATAAAATTTTAGTCCCACAGTGGGCCTACCTCGTTACCTGCCGGTCTGCTAAAAGCCTCTCGTGTTAAAGCGCCCAGTTTTGTCACCCGTGGGGTGGGAGAGCTGGTGCCGAGTTTACGATCGATCCGCTGTTTTAACCTGGATTGTAATTATCTTAACTAATAAAGTACGCAAGGTTTCTTGTCAGTCTTGTCGACGTTGTTTATAGTGCAGTCGATGCAATATTGGTGAAGCAATGAATCGTGTGAGTAGAGACTGACTGTGCACACAATGAAGGATTGAAAATCGAGGTACAAGGCCGGCACATGAACGCAGTATTTAATCAAATATTTATTAAAAACGAAGCAAATTGCTGTTATTGTAATTAGTGTCCGATTTCGATTCAAAAGTTGTCTCAAGTTACCACAGGTGATGGTAAGTACCTTCTAAATTAGCTTTGCTCGATAGTAGTCCGAAATCCAGTATGAGTTTGATTTTTAGCGGAAAACGGTTGCAACTATTACAGTTTCAATACATGTTTATGCATAATAAATACAGTCTCTCAGAAATATTAACTGATTACACAGTAAGCACCACATATTGTACTTAGGATCAGGCTTGTCTTAAATGGACTGTTAAAGTAACAAATGGTAACATTTGACCGTAATATGTCCTACCCGAAGCTCATCAGCGCTTTTCGAGGGACTATGCCCTCACCATCAGGTTGCAAATCTTAGCTCATCACGCTGAAATGCTAGAAAATGTACCAATGTAATTCTGGCATTCATAAAATAAAATTAAATAAAAACACGTTGGACTACGAAAACCTGTCTTACATTAAAAATCGATGACCTCTGTCACTGGCCGTCCCGTTTCACACTGCACACTGCACCATACCATATCCTATTGATCCGCTGTCGGCTAGAAGAGACTCAAGTTGACGCTTGAAATCAGTCTATACAAAAACGAACAACTGCTACAACAATTTATTGTGCCTTGAACCATTTCTCTTCTTTGCAACGATAAGGGCTACATAAACACTGACAAAATGTTTGGTTGCCTCTAATTCTCCAAATTCACATACTATCCCAATTTCCTGGCGTTGTCTCTAGATTGGTCGAAGACCGTTCGTAACATGGTCGCTGATTACCATGTTGTCCATTTCAAGTTGTGTGTGGCTGATAAGTGTTCTGATGGCCTTAGCCGTGCTTATTTTGGCTCGACACAGCTCTTATCGGGCATTTTAACTACATTTAGTGTAGATGTTGACTGTTAAAAGCTGTTGCAATATTTCAACCTAGTTCTTCGTTGACTATATCCGTGCATTGGGTGTAACTCATTTCTTCGATTCTTTTTACGTTCCGTATTTGCGACTAGTTCCCGCCGTATGTCAAGAGGAACGTTGCCTTGTATGCAGGACAATTTATCAAGAGGTGTTGGTTTCAGATAAACAGTAATTGCCCTTCCAGTTTTATTAATGGTTACGTCTACTACTTTCGTGGGGCGGATTTAAAACACACTGGGCAGGCAGGTTCTCCAGCCGAGTAACAGGGTGTCACAGAAAACGTAATTGTAATGATGCAATTTACGAGTCCACACGCCGTCACCAACTTTCGCGCTGGGCTTCATGTATTTTGATTAATTTTCTTCTACTCATTCTCTCTCTCTCTCTCTCATTTTCACTCTGTGTCTTTTACTTGTTTTTTCCCATATTTACTTTACTTCCTCCTGTTATTATTTGTGGACCATAAATCATACTCACGTGCAGTAAATTGAATGACGGCGTGCAGCAAACCAGAGATTTCTTTGAATTAATCGGATTGTAGTCTAAGAATAACAATTTAATCGGAATTGACATCTTGTACGCACCGTTTATACACTTGACTTGCTATAGTTATTCGGCGGGCAGAACTAATGTCAACGAAATAAAGTAAAAAAATATGTAATAAATATTTGCTAAATGAATAACCATTGATTATAATTTCTCTTGCTCTCTGATTTTGACTCTTTCTCTTTTACTGATGTTTTTCCTTTTCGCTCATAGTTTTAAGTAGTTTATTTTAACCATTAGTTTGTTGTATAGTGTAAAACAATATCGTGCAGTGACGTGGATGGTGACCGACTGCAAACCAGAAATTTCTTTGAATGAATCACATTGCAGTTCAAGAATCAAAATTTAATCGCCATTGCCATTTAGTATACACCGTGTGTATGCAAGACTCGTGTAGCTGTGCGGCTGGCAGGATTAATGTCAATAAAAAAGTAAAAAAATTCTACTAAATACTTTGCTAAATAGATAATCACTGATTATAGTTCCTACACCGACATGTCTAAATTTATCTAATCGGTATAATATTAAAAAGGGTGATTGTCACATCTACTTGCTCACCTCTTATGCTAATAAAATCTATCACGTCGTAAATGGGCTGCTAACACGTTGTTATAAATTATTCACTAACATGTCTTTCGTATTTGAGGCGAATAGGTATAATGAGGTCCTCTTGTTTCCATCTCTTGGTATAGCACACTGCGCATACCAGAACTGATGCATTCCACGACTCCCGCTGAATGCGTGACGGCGGCGTTGCTGTTTTATTAAAATTTACTGGCCGATATCGGTTTATTCCACTTTGCTGTATCTCGCTGCGCCCTCCTGTTCCACGCGCGTTATTGCATTTAAAAGAAACAGATATGAACTACGTTCTTTCATTTTCTCTCTTGTGGTTTCAACAGTTATGAGCACGCACGTTTCTGAATACGTTACTTGAGACAGAGAGTAACTCTTTCAAGAGGGATGTAGGGGTGAGGAGAGATACGCACTGCATTAACGTTTCAATTCACTTAATATTCGGGTTCATATGTGTCGCAAAATATTTAGAGAACCGTTATGGAAAAAATACGGGGAACGTCATTACCAAGTATAACTACGAAGACATGTTATTGAAGGAAAAAATAAGTCGCAAGATATCAGCATTCCTTTACATGATCCGTTTAGTTAGTTGACCAATTAATTAGGTATTTTCGTCTGTTAGCTGACTTCTTTTTGCGGTATGCCGCGACTTTTCCTCTAATGCGTTACTATTATTCATCTATTCTGAATGGGAGGAGAACTTCCTCATTTCTTACATTATCAGGCTACTGAATTTTATGGATGCTTTCGATTCCCTTCTCTTTTTATTTTTCACACTCCATGATCCTCTCCCATATAATTTTATGCGCAACACGTGCATATTTTTAAATTTCTTGCTCCGATTAAGGCCTGCGGTAGATACCAGTAATCTACTTTTAGCAAAAAGTCCTCTTTACCTGTGCATATCTGCTTATTGTGCCCTCCTTTCTTCGTACGTTATGTTTTGTTTTGCTTCCAAGGAAGTAGACTTCTTTCACACTGTCCCATAGTGGTTCATTACCATTTTTATGTTAAGTATACCCCTAAACCTACTTTAACTTTAAGGAAACATACATTTTGGTCTAGAATTCGGTAGAACATAATATCCATTGACTGTTCCGTCCGTCCATGGCACAATACTTTGTGCGTTATGACTGCAAACACACACGACACTAACGTAAAATTCTGCAACATTTCCTATCTATTTCAGAAACCGGTTTTCAGTTGTTACACCATCGTTAGCAAAGAAGATAGCAGAGATTTCTGTAACAGCAAAGATTTGAAACTATTGCATCAGTACTTTTGTTTCCAAAGATGGAAAATGTTAACGTTAGATTTAGCAATAAAACAAGAGGAATTATTTAAGTGAAAATGCGATGTAAGCTTATTTAACTAAGATACAATAGCCCTTAGTTATTCTTACATCGCATTTTCACTGAAATAATTCTTCTCGTTTTATTCCTAAATGTAACATCAACATTTGTCATCTTTGGAAATAGAAATACTCTTCTGACACACTAGTTTCACATCTTTCATCTTACAACTGGTTGGTAGGATGAATAACGAAGACTGTGGAATATTACATCTGTGACGTGTGTGTGTCCGTCTAGAAAATGATTTCGATGTATCAGGTTTCAAAAGGATTGATGTAATTTGAAAGGATACAGCGACGACAGGAATGACAGTTCGGGGGATAAAGGCCACACTCCACTTATAATATCGTATCAACTATATTTATGAAGATGTAGAAATGAAACTGAAATTAAAGAATCAAAAATGGTTCAAATGGCTCTGAGCACTATGGGACCTAACTCCTGAGGTCATCAGTCCCCTAGAACTTAGAACTACTTAAACCTAACTAACCTAAGGACATCACACACATCCATGCCCGAGGCATGATTCGATCCTGCGACCGTAGCGGTTGTGTGGTTCCAGACTGTAGCGCCTAGAACCGCTCGGCCACACCAATTAAATAATCCTTAAAGATGGATCTACGCCAAGAAGAATTACATAGTGCAAACCCGGTTGGTAAGTTATTAGTAATTTAGTACGCCGAGAGGTCGCTTTTAGAGCACAGAGGCAGGTGGGCTGACAGAAAGCTTCGTGATCCACTCTTCACTGTCAGTTTGCCAAATATGAGTGTCACCTCCCTACAGCAGGTTATTAGCAGAGCTTCACAATGGGCTTAGACGCATGGTTAGCACAAACTGTAAACACGAGCCTTGGTAGGTTGCATATAGACACCTTTTAAAGATTACGAGAAACTTTAAGACTGCAGTTTATTCCAAACATTTAAAATTAAACTCCCTTGCGAACTGCAAGTATTTAAATGTCTTATTCGTTTTGGTCTTGTATGATTTTGTATACCGCCTGTATTCTAAATCCGTGTGGCGATTGTTGTAAAACTTTCCTATTTTAATCTGTCTTTTGAATTGTCCGAACAATGTGTCCCAGAAAAGAAATTTATATAAATAATGGAACTTTCAGAAAAGTTAGGTTCTGAATTGCCCAGAGGGTGGTTCGAATTATCTAAACAATGTGTCCTAGAAAAGGATTTTTTTAAAATAATGGAGCTTTCAGGAAATTTACATTCTGAATTGTTCTATGTGCTGAGGAAAGCAATTAAATATATGTAATACTTGAACAAGCTGTGCATACAAAACTAGAATATACATGTCTACCGTAAACAGTGTACGTTGAATTTTCGTCTTTACTTGCTGCAGTGTACAAAGCTGAAGATGCACACAGTAGCAGCAGGAGAGGCCGCCACCACACAGGCGCCACCTTAATTGTATTTCACATTTTCGATGGGAGACTGTGTACATGACCATAGAATTTCAATCTTCTTTCTTTATCGCTGCCGCAACATTCGACAGTTTCCCGGTTGTTTTTTGGGTTTGTAGTTTGTATCAATTTTCTGTTTCTGTGGAGGCCAAGTGACTTCCAGTGAATTTTACATTCTTCTTTTTGGATATCTTCCAGAGCACTAACGTACAAGCTTTCAGGCTTGATAACTGTGTCGTAGTGACTCATTGTTGTGTGTATGGACATCATTTTTTGTTGTAAATTCTAGCGTTCGCTCTCGTAAGCTTTTGCATCCGAGTTTTGTGTGCCATTCTCTCTCCCCATATAGATTGAAGGTTTTCGAATAAGTATCTGAAGTGTGAAATTTGCTAGTATTTTGTGATCAGTTTTCGAGTGGGATACTTTGATGAGATTTACTCGAGTTTTTTGAGGTGGTATTTGGAGGGCAACTCTTCAGCGCATTCGATAAGAGTTTTGTATCTATTTCATTGCTGTCAGGTCGTCGTCTGCTACTTCTGGCAGATCATGTGCGGAAGCTAAAGAAAGAAATATGGATGTGTTTTTAGGTATTCCAAGTCACATTAGTTTCCAGTAGTTACGGCTTTTAGGTTCTTTCTCCCACTCTCCGAAAACTTTTTCCACCCTATTTATAGAGGATAGGCAACAGACTGTCGCTCTGCTAAAAACCGTTTCCGTTCAGAAATCGTTCTGACACGTCACCAATGAATTGTGTGTAGGAGTTTGTTTCGGCGGGTGTTCGTTTGATGTGATATAGGGTTTTCAGGTCGAGTCCGTGTTCGTGGAGCATAAAAAAAGAGATTCTCGATCGACTGAACCATACGCCTTCTTAATAATAACGAAGGAGCATATCACCAGGGTATTTCTCAGCGCTTGTATTTCAACGTCGTTTTGAAACTGAATATTTGTACTACGCATTAAGAGAATCTATCAGATCTCTGTCTCTCGCTCTCTCCCTCTCCCTCTCTCTCTCTCTGTTCCTGGCGTAATAATTGATTGTGTTCATATTCATATCGGGTCTCCAGCCGGAACATCTCGTCATCTGGAAACAATATTTCAGCGGTCCACCTCGCCTGAGAGAGAGTGTGACGGCCTACTCACTTGAAGATGGTGGCCAGGTGAACCGCCGAAATATTGTGTCCAGATGACGAGATGTTCCGGCTGGAGACCCGATATCAATGTATATTTCCTTGCACATCTTTCCTTTGAGTGCCACTAACCTTTCGGAATATCGGAATCAGGTGTGTCGTTTCTATTCTGTATTACGTTGCCAGTACAGGGACACTTGTATCATTCCAATGTCTTTGTCCCATCATCTACGCGTTGTGCATGGCTGAAAGGAGTGAATGCAAGTTTTTGTGAGAGTAGCCAGCTGTACTTCTGCTGGTGCAAATTTGTCTGCTGCTCCAATTTTACCAACACCTGTAGAGAAACAGAAATGTCAACGGAGCAGTTACAGTAGTAGGTAAAAAGTTAAGTTGGCAGGTAAAGACGTTCGCGTCGTTGGGGAAGCGGAAGCGATTAGACTTTTATGCGGAAGAGATTACTGTTCTGTGAAAGCTTGGTGAGTATCGACTAATCTGTGGGCAGCCCATGGATCGTAGCATTTGAATTATTTTTATTTGAGTTTTATGATAATCAGGGATAATCATGCGAATTATCATGGGAATTTAGTGTGGGGATTTAAAACCATTCTCGAGTGTCTTTTTTTGTTTTGTACTAACACTTTGTGTACGACTGAGAACAAAATGACTTTGGATTCCCAGACCGATAGTATTGTAGTTTCGATCTCAATGTGTAGGCGGTACATTAATTAAACGAAATAACGAGGGATGTGAGACTGAATTTTAGATCGTTCATGAATTTTTTGGAACTTGAAAGTCAGTGGCTTTGTGCACCTACACTGCCACGTGATCAGTATTTGAATCCAAGCACATTATTTGTTAACCTATGATAAATGTGTGCACCTCTAGTGCGTGACAGCCATATGAAATGTATTCTTATCTTCTAATGAATTTTTCTGTTGTAAAATCGATGATTTTTCATTGTGGGAATGTCGGTTTCTCAACTACCTGTTAGCAGATTAATGTGTATTACATCAGTAAACTGTTCTCAGTCTGTAATGTAGGATATGTATTTGCTTATCCAAATTATTCTTGTGGTTCAAGAAACGATCGGTTTTGGGTAATTTAGCATCTAGTGGAAGTAAACCACATTTATTTCGTCTTCTATAAAATTTTACGACAGTGCTCACGCCTTCAGCCTTCGTGGATCGTTTTCAGGCATTACTGTACTTCTGTAAATTTAGTCGAGTACGTATCAGAGACTTTTCTTTGTATGTATATTGCGACGTGCTACCATATATTGGTCAGTTTGCATTCCATTTCGTGAACCTGCAGCCAAGATAATCTCTGCTGAGTAGAAACTTAACTGGTTTTTATGGTAGTTTTAATTACAATAATACGTTTATTCCTGTGTCTTTTGGCGGGAGTTAGTGTACGAGTGATAGATTGGTTTACCTAATGCATGTTCCTATTGGTTATCCGAAGCACACCACATCACTGTTTCATTGTGGTACTGGTGTATTACACTCAACCTCGGGTTGAGGTAGGGGACCACAACGCTCTATTATTGTTGTAAACGCCATTTTGTCTCTCCTTCGCACAAGTTCAAGAAAATTGTTTACTAAGGCTTTCGAGCCATATGTCGAAATATGAATTACTTCGCGATTTCTACATTGCAGTTCCATTCCCCATCCCTAGTGTATTTGTGGGAGAGTGATTTGAAAGCCTATTCACTCTACCGATTTAACATGTTAATTATAAAGGAATGAATTATTTTTGAATAATTATCGGATTCTAGCAGTGAGTGGGCCTACAGTTAGATGCTTAAAGAAAGAAGCTATCTCTAAACAGAAGCAACGACTTTAATCCGTACTAAGCTTGCGCTGTTAATAGTAATAATAACAGAAACATTTCACCATTTTTGTCCAACGCCGAGGCCAGCTTGATATTCGTCAGTTTTGTGGTCGAGTTCCTCCTGTACTCTTTGACGCTGTTATTTATTCAAACAAATCCGTTGGCTTTGCTTTATATGCTATTGTGAGGAGTCGAATTGCAAAAGTGAACTTCATAAGCGAAGAACTTATCCCACGGTCTTTCAAGCAGAGAAAATGGCACGTGTTTTTAAGCTGTAATGGTCGTTACTGTACCGTCCATATTTTCCGTCAGCTCGACGTTTCAAAGAGCCGCACATTACGCGGCCATACAGGGACCAGCAGCATAAGGCGGTCCATATGTCTGACATGCTCACTCCGCCGAGTGCGACTCCCGCAGCCTTGTAAGGCGTGATCAGTCGTTAGCGATGCAAGGCGCGCCGCGGGGCTCGAACCCGCGCCTCTTTCTGCGGGAAGCCATATACGGAGTGCTTCGCGTCTTGGAACGTCACACACCTGCGGCCGCAGCCGGCAACCGACAAAGCGGGCCGTAACGACGCGAATCAAACGACTGCCCGTGCGGCTCGTAAAGGCGAAACAGACCTAGCCCGGAGGAGACCGCCTCTGGATTTAGTAAATGTCCTCCTGCTCTCTGGCAACTTTCTTTTTTCCTTTACAGCACCTCGTTATAGCGTTCTAGCCTCCAGATGTACGGTTGTCTGAGCTTGCAATGAAGACTTTTCTGTGGGAACATAAGAACACCGGACAAAAAGAGATTAATTACTCCCCGGAGAGGTTACGCTAATGCCTTGTAAAGCGGAGTGACACATCCGGTTTTTGTTCTTTTTACAGGCTTTCAGAACGTTTCCGTACAGCCAAGCCATCTCAACGCTGGCAATGTTATACTACAATTTGTTTTAACAGTTCAGAGTATACATTGGTGTTCTGGTACTAAGTTACAAAGACTTCATTGCATAGGCTTAACAGAAGACATTTTCCGACGTAAAACAAATTTTCACAGACACAGCAAATGGAACCGAGTAAACAAGACGAAAATGTCACACGGGATACACAGAGGTTGTATTCTATAAAAATCCTGCTCGTAACACAATAATATGTGATAAATAGCTATTGACAAACATTTGGGATACTTCCAATTCCCTCCATATTAATAACTGTATATGTAAATTAATAAGAAAATGTTCTTTTGCATGTCCTCTAAGAATTATTTTAAAAGCTGCGGTAAGAGGATTGAATATTTCTGCATGTCAATAAGTGTCGTTTTTAAACAGAACACGAGAACAATATACAAGTACCAGATTTGGGTATTACAGCCAGACGAATAGATACTCCAGTACACAGACACATACGTATAGGCAGAACGTAGTGACATATTAGTATTCAGACACTTGCATATAGGTGCTGCGTAGTGTCTATATATAGGCTGAACGTTCCATATTCTGCTGAGTACCACGTGGAAAGGTTGTCAGGGAAACTGTGCTTTGGTCTTCTCCTGGCATTCTGAATACCATGAGCGTCTTATTACAGTATGCGGAGCTACATCAGGGTGTTGTCACTGTTGGCCAACCCGTACAGTGTTTTGTACGTTTCATATTGTTTTATGCTAACATGAGTTGTAAACCGCTTGGGAACTATGACCGACAGCCCGAAAGCTATTTCCAAGTACGTTTTTGCGACATATATTCCGAGAACCTTGTAGGAATATATGTTTTTCATCTTCTTCATGGCTCTGAGTACTATGCGATTTAACTTATGAGGTCATCAGTCGCCTAGAACTTAGAACTAATTAAACCTAACTAACCTAAGGACATCACACACATCCATGCCCGAGGCAGGATTCGAACCAGCGACCGTAGCGAACGCTCGGCTCCAGGCTGTAGCGCCTAGAACCGCACGGCCACTCCGGCGGCGATCTTCTTCATGTCCGCAAACACATAGAGTTTGCACTTAGGCTGAGGCGATAGAGGTGTTTGTTGAGCTTGTAATGGCTAAACTGCTCCATTCTATAAATGTTCTAAAGTACCTCCATGTTTTTTAACCCTGGACCATGGTACCCTTGGAAAAGTGGGATGGATTTGCGCTTAGTGACTGCCTTTCGTTTTACATGTCCTCGACGAGTCCTCTTACCAGTTCAATGGCAACTGCTTTTTGAGTGTGGGAATCATATCTGCCCCATGGTCAAGGGGTAGTGTCTTTGAGTAGTAATCAAAAAGACCTCGGTTCCGGGTTCGAAGCCCGCCACAGCTTAAATCTTGGTTAATAAACAGCATTGGTGGCCAAAGACTTCCAGCGTAAGAAGTCACCCTAATTCTGCCAACGGCGTTGTCCAAGAGGGCGGAGGAGGGGATAGATGTTTAGGGGTGGGAAGCTGCCCCTAAGCGCGAAAGAATCAGCATTGATCATCGAATAGAGGATGCAGAAAGCAGTGGAAACCACTTGATTAAAGACACATAACATGCTTCCGCGGGACATGTGGCCTGTAACTGAAGAAGTATCATGAAGATCTCTCCACCGGCAAAAGATTCCCGAATAGTCTCACATTCGAATCTCCGGGAGAGGAATGCCAATGTGGAGGTGACTATAAGGAAAAGATTGAATAACCAACGAAAGAATAAGACGTGTCAGGGCATGAACTGTCAGAAGCTTAATGTGGTAGGGAAACTAGAAAATCTGAAACGGGAAATACAAAGGCATGTAAGGGCAAGTAATATTAAATGGAAAGAAGACAAGGATTGCGAAAACATTCTGTTGGCACGCATCTAAATAGACATAAATGATCATCACGATAAAATAAGAGAAGTCAGGGCTCCCAAAGAAAAATGATAGTGTTGTTCTTATCAGAATCGACAGTAAACCCACACCGACAACGATAGTTCAGGTATACATGCCGACGTCGAAGCTGACGATGAAGAGATAGAAAAAGCATATGAGTATATTGAAAAGGTAGTACAGAACGTAATGGGAGAAGAAAATCTAATAGTCATGGGGGACAGGAATGCAGTTCTAGGTGAAGGAGTAGCAGAAAAGGTTGCAGGAGAATATAGGCTTGGGACAAGGAAGTAGAGAGCAGAAAGCCTAACAGGGTTCTGTAATAAATTTCAGGTAGTAATAGCGAATACTCTGTTCAAGAATAAGAAGATAGGTACACCTGGAAAAAGCTGTGTGATACGGAAAGATTTCAGATAGATTACATCACGATTAGGGAGAGACTCCGAAATGAGATACTGGATGGTAAGGCGTACCCAGAGCAGTTGTAGCCTCAGATTACAATTTAGAAGTGACGAAGAGTAGGTTGAAGTTTAAGAGATTAATCCAGAAGACCAATACTCAAACAAGTGGGATACGGAAGTACTGAGGAATGACGAGATACGGTTAAAGTTCTCTAAGGCTGTAGATACAGCAGTAGATACACCAATAAGGAAGAGATCTGTAGGCAGTACAGCTGAAGGGAAATGGGTACCTCGAAAAGGAGCAATCATAGGAGTTATAAAGGAAAACGTAGGTACAAAAAGGGTAACTGCGAGGAAACAGTGGGTAACAGAAGAAATACTTCAGTTAATCGATGAAAGAAGGAAGTATAAAAATGTTCAACAAAGTTCAGGAATACAGAGATACAAGTCGCTGAGTAATGAAATAAATAGAACCTGAAGGGAAGCTAAGAAAACGAGGTTGCATGAAATATTTGATGAAATCGAAAAGGATTAGATTTTCGGAAGGACTGACTCAGCATATACAAAAGCAGAACAACTTTCGGTGAAATTAAAAGATGGATGGTAACATTAAGAGTGCAACGGGAATTCCACTGTTAAATGCAGACGAGAGTGCGGATAGGTGAAAACAATTGTCGATTTAGAGAAGGGGGGTGATCCAGTATTAGAATCAGAATTTCAGAGGGCTTTGTAGGACTTAGGACAAAATAAGACAGAAGGGCAGGATAATATTCTATCAGAATATCTAAAAATTTGGGGCAAGTGGCAACAAAACGACTATTCATGTTAGTACATGGAATGTATGAGTCTGACGGTATACCATCTGACTTTCGGGAAAATATCATCCAAATAATTCCGAAGACTGCAAGAGCTGAAAAGTGCGAGAACTATAACACAAACAGCTTAACTACTCATGCATCCAAGTTGCTAACAAGGATAATATACAGAGGAATGGAAAAGAAAATTGAGGATGTGAAAAATGACGATCAGTTCGGTTTTAGAAAAGGTAAGGGTATGAGAGAGGTAATCCTGTTGTTGAGGTTGATAATGGAAGCAAGGCTAAGGAAAAATCAAGACACATTCATACGATTTATCGATCTGGAAAAAGGCTTCGACAATGTCAAATGATGCAAGATGTTCGAAATTCTGAGAAAAGTACGGGTAAACTGGAGGGAGAGACGGGTAATATACAAGATGTACAACAGCCGAGGGGAAATAATGAGAGTGCACGGCCAAGAACGAAATGCTCGCATTAAATAAGGTGTAAGGCAGAGAGGTTGCCTTTCACCCCTACTCTTCAATCTGTACATCAAAGAAGAAACTATCGAAATAAAAGAAAGATTCAGGAGTGGAACTAAAATTCCAGATGAAAGGATGTCAGTGATACAATTCGCTAATGACATTGCTATCCTGAGTGAAAGTGAAGAATAATTAGATGATCTGCTGAAAAGAATTAACAGTCTAATGAGTACCGAATGTGGGCTGAGAGTAAATCGAAAAAAAAGTAATAAAGACGTAGCAGAAATGAGAACAGCGAGAAAGTTGACAACGGAACTGACGGTCACGGAGTAGATGAAGTTAAGAATCATACAACCTAGGCAGCAAAATAACCATGATGGACGGTGCAAGGACATCAAAAGCAGACAGAAAGGGCATTCTTAGCCAAAAGAAGTCTGCTGGTATCAAATATAGGCGTTAATATGAGGAATAAATTCCTGAGAATGTACCTTTGGAGCACAGCATTGTATGGTGTGAAACATGGACGGTGGGAAAACCGGAACAGAAGAGAATCGAAGAATCTTAGATTTGGTGCTACAGACAAATGTTAAAGTGTAATGGTGGGTTGGCATTTAGCACGTATGGAATTTATATTCATCTTGAATTTTATCTTTAGGCTTGATTGCTTTCTCTTTTTAGATTGAATTCACGACATCCAGAGATTTATGGCCCTATGTGTTAACATAAGGAAAGAGGAGGCTGTGCGCAAAATCGGAGATGAAAGGACATCTGTTAAAACATCAGGGAATGACTTACATTGTACTGGAGAGAGCTGTAGAGAGTAAGAACTGTAGGGGAAGACAGAGATTGGAATACCTCCAACATTGAGGACGTAGACTGCAAGAGCTGGTACGAGATAAAGAGGTTGGCACGGAAGAGGAATTCGTGGCGGGACGGGACGCATCATCAGACTAGTCAAAAGACGAATGACAAAAAATAATCATATCAGTGGAAGGAAGTTTATCGTATTTAATAGCTCCATGTAGAGATAATTGCTTTGGTAGAAGGTCTTCTTGTTCATTTCCAGGTGTTTGATCCATACTGTAGAAAATGAAATTTGCCACCTGCATTCTACGTGTCTATGATTTTATGATGTATCGATTTTCGCCGTTGACGTTCTTTTATCTACTGACTCAGTGGGACTATCCTTGACCATGTTCTTGGACTGCAGGTGTAACAGGAGTGCTCAGTTGCTTTCAAGTTTTCTAATGAAACGGTAGTGTAACGGAAGGTTGACATTTAGCAGGTATGGGATTGATGTTCATCTTGAGTTTTTACTTTAGGCTTGACTGCTTTGTGTTTTTAGATTGAATCCACATCAGAGATTTATGGCTCTATATGATATTTTCGTTTATTTGGAGAGATGAATGTGGTGAGTAATTTATGCTGTATGGTAGATACTGGTTTAACGAAATAGGTAGGGAGGTTTGTAGTAGCTTTCCACCAATGTGGCATCACTGTGGTGTAAGGTTAGGTTGTGGTATCGTGCTTATTTCATTGTTGTATACGTCCTCACACATATAGGGTCCCTTCATGAAATGTCACTCCATGTAATCTTTTATAGAATGGTTACTGTATGTTTACTGACTCAGTTACCTGTCTATTTTATTACAAGATGTGTGACGTAGTAGTTACTGCAAGAGCGTGCATCTTCTTTTCATGGTGATGACTCCATCTAGATGTGATATGTGCTAATATTGTTGTTTTAACTCCTGTTAAATGGGTTACGACGACAGCTGAGGAGTTCATGTTAGATCTTCTTTCAAGCTTTTCGGTATCAACGGTGTGAGCGTAGTCTGATGATTACAATTTTCATGGGTCGATTTGAGCAATAGTGGAGCACTTTTTGTGTTTCTTTATTGGGTAATTGGATCAATACATTTAAGATCAGTTGGAAATATTGGCTTTCCCGTGTGGAAGTACTCTTGATTTAAGCCCGAATAGGGTTTTACATTGCATTTTAAAATTATTGCTCAATAAATATGACGTCCTTTTTAAGTACAGAACAGTTTGTCATTCACATGATAGCCTTTGTCAGTATAGTGCTCCTTAGTCCAGCGGGACTGTTTTGTAGAAGTGCTTGTTATAAAAGAGATCGCTCTGACCTGTAATAGGGCGCGGTGGTTTTATAGTTGTGCATACCTAGCTTACTGTCACTGTTTGGGTTTCCATCTTTTCTTTGACGATGCGTATTTGGCAATACTACGCATTAGGAGAGTTCTTTGAGCGAGACATGTAGTTTGTTAGCGACATACTGTATTCCCATGGCGCCGTCTGTGTCGTATCTATACCACCATCTTAATTTAGCTGGAATCACCCATGATTGATCTGGAACGTCAGTGTCTAGTCATACGTCATTTCTGGGACTTATTTTAGTAAATTTCATATTATAGCTTTGGGGGTTTTCTTTGGATGATAGGTGTTACTTTTCTTCAGCAATATTTATATAACTCTATACTAATTTAAGCCTTTATATGTTTGGCCATTATGTTTTAGGCAATATACATTTTTTCAGCTATAATTTTGTTGTCTAAAAATCTTAGTATGAATTTACTTGTTCAACCTTACTGTAATGCCCTGATTTGTTTGACTGTGGAAAAAAACATGCCATCTTCATGTCAGCTCGTAGATTTTGGTTGTTCCTGCAACTCTTTGTATGCCGCTTTATAGCAGTCTACGCTCTTGGTAGGCAGATTGTTTTTATTAGTGACTATATTTCCGGTTTCCAGTTATCTTTTACACAACTATTATAATTAGGACAATGAAGCGCTCTGCTGTTCTCTTATGGTGGGAAATGGTGTTATTATTGTCAGCTACCCCCTTTCAGTCAGCTGTATTTCTAGATCCAAATTGACAAATTCTCCATTTCACTTGTGGGAATTCGGTACGTCTTAACTGCATCTTATGAGTTTTATTAGGACGCGGATAGTTTATCAGCATGTTAGCGTTGTCCTTACTTCTCTATACAGCTTAGGGGGAATGTTATGACGTCCTTACTACAGATCTGCTTTGGTATTCATGGAGTTTGATGATGTTACTCACTTTGTGGGCTCTAACTTCGATGGTATGATGGTCTTCGCACACTCATTTACCTTTTATTTTTTTACGTACCCACGTTACCTATCGCGACACAGCTTGTTATGTCTTATTATTTATATGGGTTCCTCATCTATAGATAGGTCTTTAGGGTGTAGCCTTACACTCCCAGGGAAATAGTATGACATTGTCGGCTGAGAACTTGGAGGGCTCCCCTTGGTTAAGTAGGATTTGAGGTCCTTGTCGGTTTGTTTCACTGTGGTAATGTATCTTTTTATTTGGAATTTCTGTATAACGTAGGCCCGCAAGATAATTCTGAATATTCTTATTGTGAGCTTTTTATGTTGTTTTTCTCTTAATATGCCGACTGCCGTTGGATTTTGCGTCATGTTGTTTGTTGATGCTGTGACAAATAATTATACCCCCAGCTGTGATAGTGCTTAAACCATAAGTATGTATACTACTGTACTGTGTGGCATTTTACTTTAAATGAAGATAGGTCCTCATAAACACTAGGGGTTTCCCCATCTATAGGAATTATATATATATATATATATATATATATATATATATATATATATATATATATATATATATAGCGTGTTACAAAAAGGTACGGCCAAACACTCAGGAAACTTTCCTCACACAGAAAGAAAGAAAATATGTTATGTGGACATGTGACCAGAAACGCTTACTTTCCATGTTAGAGCTTTGTTACAGGAAATGTCCAAAATGTACTCCGTTAGCGAGGATACATGCATCCACCCTCCGTCGCATGGAATCCCTGATGCGCTGATGCAGCCCTGGAGAATGACGTATTGTATCACAGCCGTCCACAATACGAGCACGAAGAGTCTCTACATTTGGTCCCGGGGCTGCGTAGACAAGAGCTTTCAAATGCCCCCATAAATGAAAGTCAAGAGTGTTGAGGTCAGGAGAGCGTGGAGGCCATGGAATTGGTCCGCCTCTACCAATCCATCGGTCACCGAATCTGTTGTTGAGAAGCGTACGAACAAATGGATCAAATGGCTCTGAGCACTGCGGGACAACATCTATGGTCATCAGTCCCCTATAACTTAGAACTGCTTAAACATAACTAACCTAAGGACAGCACACAACATTCAGTCATCACGAGGCAGAGAAAGTCCCCGATCCCGCCGGGAATCGAACCCGGGAACCCGGGCGCGGGAAGCGAGAACGCTACAGCACGACCATGAGCTGCGGACGCGTACGAACACTTCGACTGAAATGTGCAGGAGCTCCATCGTGCATGAACCACATGTTGTGTCCTACTTGTAAAGGTACATGTTCTAGCAGCACAGGTAGAGTATCCCGTATGAAATTATGATAACGTGCTCCATTGAGCGTAGGTGGAAGAACATGAGGCCCAATCAAGACATCACCAACAATGCCTGCCCAAACGTTCACAGAAAATCTGTGTTGATAACGTGATTGCACAATTGCGTGCGGATTCTCGTCAGCCACACACGTTGACTGTGAAAATT
The DNA here is from genome assembly GCF_021461395.2 of Schistocerca americana. Taxonomy (NCBI): domain Eukaryota; kingdom Metazoa; phylum Arthropoda; class Insecta; order Orthoptera; family Acrididae; genus Schistocerca; species Schistocerca americana. The sequence continues at coordinate 414,003,590 of NC_060124.1, read as the reverse complement.
TACAATTTGATCGCGTTGGAATGAAGCGTCATCCGTAAAGAGAACATTTGCACTGAAATGAGGATTGACACATTGTTGGATGAACCATTCGCAGAAGTGTACCGGTGGAGGCCAATCAGCTGCTGATAGTGCCTGCACACGCTGTACATGGTACGGAAACAACTGGTTCTCCCGTAGCACTCTCCATGCAGTGACATAGTCAACGTTACCTTGTACAGCAGCAACTTCTCTGCCGCTGACATTAGGGTTATCGTCAACTGCACGAAGAATTACCTCGTCCATTGCAGATGTCCTCGTCGTTCTAGGTCTTCCCCAGTCGCGAGTCATAGGCTGGAATGTTCCGTGCTCCCTAAGACGCCGATCAATTGCTTCGAACGTCTTCCTGTCGGGACACCTTCGTTCTGGAAATCTGTCTCGATACAAACGTACCGCGCCACGGCTATTGTCCCGTGCTAATCCATACATCAAATGGGCATCTGCCAACTCCGCATTTTTAAACATTGCACTGACTGCAAAACCACGTTCGTTATGAACACTAACCTGTTGATGCTACGTATTGATGTGCTTGATGCTAGTGCTGTAGAGCAATGAGTCGCATGTCAACAAAAGCACCGATGTCAACATTACCCTCCTACAATTGGGCCAAATGGCGGCGAATCGAGGAAGTACAGTACATACTGACGAAACTAAAATGAGCTCTAACATGGAAATTAAGCGTTTCAGGACACATGTCCACATAACATCTTTTCTTTATTTGTGTGTGAGGAATGTTTCCTGAAAGTTTGGCCGTACCTTTTTCTAACACCCTATATATATATATATATATATATCAGAATTTTGCCTGGTAGCTGAGTGGTCAGCGCAGCGGAATGTCATACCTAACGGCCCGGGATCGATTCCTGGCTGGGCTGGAGATTCTCTCCGCTCAGAGACTGGGTGTTGTGTTGTCCTTATCATCATCATTTCATCCCCATCGATACGCAAGTCGCCGAAGTGGCGTCACCTCGAAAGACTTGCATCAGGCGAACGGTCTACCCGACGAGAGGCCCTAGTCACACGGCATTTCCATTTCCATCAAAACTTCTAAAATAATTGGGGGGAAATGGCAACCAATTGGCGGTAAGCTGCTGCGTAGTGTGAGGGTGGCGGCGTACCATTAGACTTCCGGAAAAATATCATCCACATGATTTCAAATTAGCAAAGGCAGATGGGTGAAAAAACTATCGCACAATCAGCTTGTCACCTCATGCAGCCAATCTGCTACCTAAACTAATATGCAGCAGAATAGAAAAGAAAATCGAGGATCTGTCAAATAACTATCAGTTTGACAGGTAGGAAAGGTAAAGGCACCAGAGAGGCAGTTCTGACTCTGCGCTCGATAATGGAAACAAGTCTAAAGAAAAATCGAGTGACGCTCATAGGATTTGTCGACCAGAAAAAACCGCTGGACAATGTAAAATGCTGAAAGATGTTCGAAATTCCGAGAAAAATGGGGGTAAGCAATGGGGGAAGACGCGTGATATATAGTATGTTCAAGAATCAAGAGGGAACAATAAGAGTGGAAGACCAAGAGCGAAGTGCTCAGATTAAAAAAGTTTGTAAGGCAGAGATCTACATCTACACATATATATATATATTTTGATGTTTTGCCCTTAAAGAGGGCAGTTGCCCTAAACTACATGGCCAATTCCTTTTGCTGCCTTCCTTGCTGCCTAAACCTCCCTCATTCGCTCGCTGTGTTTATCTTTCCGGTCCTCTGTCCATGCTTCTAGTCTGCTTCGTGTCTTCGGCTTCATCCTGATTGCCTTTTTGGTTCCCCGCATTTCTTTCATCTTCCGGCTGTGATCTTGCTTGCGTTCTTCGGTCCATTTTACCCCTGTTCGTATGTCACAGTGTATCTCAAGTAGTTCACTTTTCTTAATTATGTTTCTGAATTTTATTTTGTCGTTTATTGTGTCTGCTGTGATGTTGAGTTGATTCAGGTCATTTTTTATTTTTTTTTACCTCGGCCACCTATTTGTTGTTTCTAGTGGTTACCCATTCAAAGATCAGTATGGGCAGTCTGTGTGATGGCATTCTATATAGGTGTCCATAGAATTGTAGTCTGCGTTTTCTAATCTTTTCTGTGATTGTCTCCATATGTTTGTATAGTTCCTCTGTAGGTTTCTTGATCCATGTTCCACTGTTGTTCATTGCTCCAAATATTTTCCTATATATTTACCGTTCTATTTTTTGTCGTCTGATACTTGTATGCCCTAGAATTAGTGTGGTCTGTGCTGCATATAGTGCCTCGGGGAGCACCACCGAGTTATAGTGGCGTAATTTGGCTTTTTGTGAGATAGGCTTCTTGTCGTAATGATTCCACACTACTTTCTATGCCTTGTCCAGTTTAGTTTTTCTTTCTTAGTTTGAGTCTCTGTAATGTGCGCTCATTTGTAGTATTTCACCGAGGTATTTGAAGTTTGCCGTTTTGTAAATCGTGCAGTACTTTGTGTTCTGAGATGAGAGTTTCTTTGTGCTTATAAACTGTGTCTGTAGTCCAGTTCTGGAGGCGATTTCGTGAAGTTTTTCAATAGCGTCTTTTGATTCGTTTATGCCTTTCGTGACAATCGCCAAATCGTTTGCAAAATCCAGTTGCGATTTTCCCATTCTTTTATTACCTCATCTAACACTAGACTGAAAAGGAGAGGTGAGAAGCCATCGCCTTGTCAGACACCTGTGCAAATTTCAAAGAGCTCTGATAGTTCCCCACAGAACTTTACTTTGGAGGTCGTGTTGGTCAAGGATTGCTCCATGATAGTCCGTGTTTTGTTGTATTCTTTGTATTCAGAGGTCGACAGAGTCGTACGCCTTTTTGACGTCGACAAAGGTAATGATCTAGTCCTGTTTGTGTTTTAAAATCATTTTCAGGTTCCAAATTTTTTGCGCACAAGACCGCCCTTTACGGAAGCCTGCTTGGTATTCCCCAGTCAAGTGGTCGGTCTGGCATTCTAGTCTGTATAGTAAAGCTTCAGAGAGGATCTTGTATATGACCGATGGTAGGGCTACTCCTCTGTAGTTGTTTGGGTCAGTCTTGTCAGCTTTTTTGTGTAGTAGGTGTATCAGGGCAATTTTCCAGTCGTCAGGAATTTTCATTGTCTCCCAGATATCTTCCAAGATCCTGTGGATGTCTTTGGTGAGTTCTGGGTCTTGTAACTTCCAAATTTCCGCGGTGATGCCGTCTTCTCCTAGTGCTCTACGATTCTTGAGTGACTTGGTTATTTTTTTAACTTCTTCTAGAGTTGGAAGTTCACTACCTGGATTGTACGTGCTCTTTTCTGTCATCATTTCTTCCGTAGGAGGGTCCGTGTTGAGAAGTTTTTCAAACTACTTTGCCAGAATGTCACAATTGTTTTTGGTATTGGTTTCTAGGGTTCCATCCGGTCTTCTGAAGCACAAGTTGGGTGGTTGATATCCAGTCATATTTTCTCTGAACGGTCTGTAGAAGTTTCCTGAAGTCCGATTCGATCTCCGTCAGTCGCCGTTTATCATACTGTCGTTTTTCACTGCTAATGATTTTGCTTGATTGTTTCTGTGTTTTCACGAATTTCATCCAATTCTCTGGGGATTTATGGCTACCAAAATTTTCCATGCACTGATTCGTTGGTCAATGGCTTGGTCACATGTGTGGTTCCACCAGCGGTGTTTCCTAGTACGTGGTGCTTGTGCTAGTTTCATCCCTCTCGGATTCTTCCTGAAAGTTGTGGCCAGTTTGTCGTTTTCTCCTTTTTAATTGTCTCTAATATTTGTGTTTGGTTAAAGTAATGTATTGTGGATCTGGTCAAACAATTTTGTTCTTCTGGAGCTTTTTCTTGGGCAAAAGGCAATTCCTGATCTGCAGTAGGTGGTGGTCTGAGTCGAAGTAGCCTTTACGTGTGCCCATATACAAAATTTCTTTTTGTGAGTCTTTCTGGACTATTACGTGGTTGATCTGTAGTTGTTACTTTCCGCTGGGGAATTTCCATGTGGTAAGTTTCCGTGTTAGTTTCTTGAATTTTGTTGTCATAATGGCGAGATCGTGGCTTCTGCAAAAGTCTATCAGGTGTTTTCCATTTTTTTTTTTTTTGTGTCCTCGTGTGGAGTCTGTTTTCCTGTGGTATGTCTGTATATATTTTCTTTTCCGAGTTTAGCGTTGAAGTCTCCCAGTATTATTTTGACTCTATGTGTAGGAATTTTCCTGACACTTTCTTCCATTGTCGTCCAGAAGTCATCAATTTCTTCAGGGTTTATCCTGTTGTAGTCATTAGTCGACGCATGTGCTTTGATTATTGTGTAGGATTTGTTTGCTGATTTCACTGTGATGGTGCTGATCGTTTGGTGACGAAAAGTCAATTATGCTGTCCGTGATGGACCTGTGTACTGCAAATCCAGTTCCATAAAGCCGAAGGTTTTACAGTTGTCTCAATGGTTTTCCTTTGTCTATTCTAAAGTTCTCCGTGTTGAAATGGTCTTCATCTGTGAATCCTGTTTCTTGCAGTGCACAATATTTGAAATTTTTCGAGAGTTTCTGTGAATTGTTTCATCTTTCCTGTCTTCATCAGTGTGTTCACGCTGAGTGTGCCGATGTACTGTTAGCGTTTGGTCTTGAGGGAGTTTGAGAAGCTCCGATTCTTCTCATGATGTCCGTGAGCCGCCGGAATCCGATACACACGACGATCCCAGGGTAATGAGATTTTTCTCGTTGTACCATCATGTGTTTAGTAGTTGGATATATGGCATGCTGCCGAGTACAACCTGACTTTCCAGATCAGGAGGTTGGTTGAGGCCGCCACTGACATGTGCAGCAGACGCCTTCTGTTGCCGCCCACTGTGGGAACAGACGCCACTAGAAGTTTTGGTCCGCCCCGAGTATTTCATTTTCTCGGTACCACCTACATCTAGGAGGCATTCCCCTATCAGCCACCTGGGTAGGTGCTCGGTTGCGGGTCTACTAAACGACCCGTTATATGAAACTCCTGATTACATAACGTCTAGTTCTGATCTTTTTCATGTATTTGCATGTTGTCTTGTAAATCTGTGGTGTTAAATTGTTTTATGACTAACAAGTAGGTATACATGTTTTAATCTGTTGTGCTGGATGTACACAGAGAAGTGGTTTAACGCCACTACTTTCATTTTTAAGCTTTAAGCGGTGTAAAGACTACCTGTAACTTTCTGTAAGCTTGATTTTTACACCCTGATATACACTACATGTATACTCTTTTATTATGCAGGGGCCAGCTGGACATAGTGATCCAAGTTCTACATAGTCGGTGCAGTCTCAGCTCCAGTGTATGGGCGTTCCCGAAACACGAAGCACGAACGCGTACTGTGAAACAGTACCACGAAACCGGTTGTGATCTGACAGTAAAAAGGTTCAGTGCAACTGAAGCGTCTTCTTGGTCCCCAACATGATTAGTGATTGGTGTAGTTGCTCTTTCTACAAGATTTTCGTCTAAGGGGTTGGCTAATATTTTGTCCTTCTTTAGATAATTGTAGTACTAAACAATGAGTCTCCTGTAGTCGATGAAATCTGAAAAAGAAATAGATAACACTTTCTGCTGGTAACTTTCATAAATGGATCTCAGCATTCCTTTTCTTTTTTTTTTGTCAGTGTAGGGGTGTACAAATTCTCTTTCCAACCTGCGTACCCTTGTTTCCAACGGATCCACTTAATCAGATCAACCTGCCGTAACGGAGGCACAATAGTACACGTGTACTGTGGCACAGTGGTTATAGCAGGCCAAATTGCGATTCCGCAGCTGTGGCAAGCTTCACGGGTCCCTTCAATCAGCTGCATACAACAGGTTGCGCTGTCAGCCAAACGTTACTAGCCAGGTATATGTTTGCGAAGGTAGTTTCACTGCAACTTGAGAGCAGCAGCATGAACATGCTAGACTTAGAGGATATTGGACAGAAATAGAGAATTGGCAAAAATATACCACTCACGAAACAGAGTCCAGCATAAGGAAAGTTTTCTTGTACTTATGATGCAGCTTCTAATTAATCGGTAGGTGTCTGACAATGCAAATTGCGTAAAAAGTTACTAGCCACTCATTCGAGAACCTTGAGTATGTTACGACATGTTTCTGAATTTGACCAGTAGTTTCCTCACTCCATAAATATTTTGAAAGAGAACTAAAGCTTTGTGCGTGACACGTATGTGGAAATGTGTTAAGGACGTGAGGCCATTTAGCAGTATAAAGGTTTTGTAAATTTAGGACAAAAATTGACTGAAAGAGTGAAAACGTATGACTCAGTGGATATTAAAAAACGCATGTTCTTCGTATGCAACGGAGTGCATAGAAAGCTTAGATTCAAAGAAAAGCTTTGTCTTCAAGACATGTATTTTGTAGATTAACATGATATGAAAATGAACTTCGAGTTTACTGAAATGCATTTGGGTAATATATAGCCTAATGAACTATTTTGGCCAGTTAGAATTAATTAGTGAAACTATAATAGACATCATGGATGGTAATTAAAATTTTATAACTGTCGTCATAATTGGCTGTAACACTGAAACGTTCCCTTTGAAAAATTATAAATGACTGTTCTCGTAAACTTCTACGCTATTTGATTTTCAAACAGCCGAATAAAACTGAACGTACTCAGACAGTTCTCTCTTTACTTATTCTGATCATCACTAAACTGACACACAATATTTTTTGCGCAACACAATCTGACTTTCAATAATCCCTAAAAAAGAATGGCCCTGACTAACTATAACCTATACCTTTCATGAATCACTTACCTCACAAAAATCTTCGTTACTCGAACTACTGCAATACAGCGAGTGCCACTACTGCCAGCTAAGTGAAAGATTCTAACTACTAAAGGGACTAACTACTGATAGGCGTAGTTAGCAAATGAAAGATTTTGATAAAGAACAAACAATGTATTTACCTTAATAGCGTTCAAAAGTCAAAATATATATACAATTTTGTGACATACAATGAAGCACATTTCCCTTTTCTGACGGACACACGTCCATATTGTCTGCTCAAAACTCTGGCATCTCTCTCCCCACATCCACCACTGCTGGCGGCTCACCTCCAACTGCAGAACGCTCCGTACTGTTCACATCCAACTGCCCAACACTACACAAGCGATTATTCCAACAATGAGTCCAACCAGCCACAGACTGCACACAGCGATTTTCATACAGAGTACTACGTGCCGTTACCAACATAAAACCCTAAACAGCCTACTTTCGGTACACTACGATTATTAAAACTAGAATATGTAAAGTAGACTTCCAAAACATTTCTTTAGTTGGCGTTTTTGTGTGTTAGACATTTTCAGGCTCTTACGTGAGAAGGGTCTCGACTTTCCAGAAAACATGTATTGGATGGGACTTGCTGATGGTTACAATTTAGAATAGCCAGAGGGTGAAGTTGCAGAGAAAACCGTTCACGTTGAAATAAATAAATATGGCCGATATTCGCCAAAACGGAAAGAAAATACAAATAAGGTACACCATATCTCGCCTACAAGAGCCCAAAATTTATATACATTTCATTGATACTCGTCTTGTGATAACTGTGAAAAAAATTTATCAAGTTCCGAACCCTACTCATAAACCTACGATGAAAGCGTACAGAATAAACTGCTACGTAGCGTTACACAGCGGGAACATGGGCAGGGAAGCCAGATTCTTTCAGCCAACCTGAGTTGGGCGTAGCTTGGCTTGAATAACAGTAAAGCAGCCTGCCCGCTCTGCTGATAACATGCGCCAGCTTGCCTGGCTTAGAGGCAACCATGGACTGGTTAAAGACGCATTGTGTATACTTCTGCAACAGTGCCCTCGCTGCACTGATGTGGCTGGCCCAGAATTCCTCTCAAGGGCCAAGGGGTTCGATTCCCAGCAGGGGACTGGGTGTTGTGTGTCCTTCATCATCATTTTCATCATCATTGACTCGCAAGTTGCTTAAGTGGTGTCAACTAAAAAGGAATTGCAATACGGCGGCCGAACTCCAGCGAATAGGGCCTCGCGGCCAAAAATGGCATACAATCACTTCCATTTCCATATTCGTATCAGAATAGCACTTCCACCCTCTTTCTACTGTTAATTAATGAATATATTCCAATTTCTGTCTTCCACGGCAGTTTACACAGTTCCCTCTAGTACCATGGTTGTTATTCCCTGAAATATTAACATATGTCTTACTACTTGGTCCCACCTTCGTCTCAATTTTTTCCGCGAGTTTCTGTCCTCACCGATTCTACAGAGGACCTCTTCATTTCTTATTTTTCCACTACGCTGAAGCACCTTCGCTTCGTTTCTCTTCCTGTTTTCCCAGAGCCCATGATTCATTTCTATATAATGCTTGTGGTCGAAATGTACATTGTCAGAACTTTTTCCTCCAATTAAAGCTGATGTTTCTTCCAAGTAAACTAGTTTTAGCCTGGAATGCCCTATTTACCTGCGCTAGGCGACATTGTATATATATTCTTTTTACTACGTCTGCCATGTCTTATTTTGCTCCCAACACAGCAGAAGTATATCCCTTCCTCCACTTCACGCTGACAAATTTATCGCTAAATTCATTTCTGCTTCTTATGAGTGTATTTTTCCTGCTCGGTAACAGACAAAAATATACAAAATTTTAAGTGAAGTCAATGGATTCAGCCATGACCTAAGTTGAGTTTGTTACCTTTGTGGCCCGAGGGTAAATAGAGCCGCCAGTGCGGAGGACGTGAGAGGTGGAATGCTTTACTGTTTGTCTTCCAGTACTGATGGGCGTACGTGACTTGGACCTTCCAGTGACAATGATGTGAATTCTGACACATAACAAGGGCTCGTGAATGTACATTTCCTACTGATTTTTAGCAAGTAATATGATATTATATTAATGCTGTTGTAATACAACACAATGAGTGGAAGAAAACTGACGTTTAGTATACATTTCCGATCGTGTCTCGTTTTGCATAGTGCATTAGATATAAGTAAAAGTACTGCTGTTAATCAATTAACAGTCTGTTCAAACAGACAACATAGCAATTCTTCATCAGGAAATTACAGCGTCACAGTTTTGACGTTGTTGAGGCTGGCAGCAGAGTGAAGCAGAGAACAGTCAACATGAATTGCTCCGAATGGTGTCAACTCCTAACTGTCAGCTTCTGGAAGCTGTTGGCAAACTTGTTGCTAGTCTTTTGGGGACTCATAACATAGTGACATACATAGGTTACCAATTAATAATAAAATCAATGCATGTGCGGCCTGAGGAGCCACGCCACAGTATCAGTATTGACACTTGACCAAGTGGTTAGATGACCACTGTGTTAGATCATTCCCATCAACAAGTCCTAAACCACTTCTTCACTTTAACTGGGGAAAGAAATGTCGTCTGCAAACCTTTTGATTGATATCCTTTTACCCGGAGTTTTAACCAGTTTCTGAGCAAACCTTTTATTTCCACAGTTGCTTCTGTAATGTATAGATTGAACAGTGACCGCGAAAACTGCATTCCTGTCTTATCTCCCTGATAAACGAAGTACTTCGTTCTTGGTGTTCCATTATCGTTGACCACTCACGGTCCTTGTACATGTTGTATATTACCCATAATTTACACAGATTATTTCTTAGAATGTCGAACATTCTGCACTACTTTACATTGTTGAATGCATTTTCTAGATCTACAAATGCTATGAACATGTTTTGATTTTTCTTAAGTTAACCCTTACATCCCTGGAGTAGCCATATGACAACGTTACTTTTGTACGTGCCTCTCTTGGAAGCTTCCACCTCCTGTACTTTCTTATGATTACACATACATGTTTTGACAGATTAAGAACAGGTGGCAACAGTATACACGCCAAAGAGTCTTGAAAGCAATCTTTTATATAAGTCGCCATTTTGGTGTTTTTATCAACTGTTGTATCCTACTTGCTGTTGTATTTTTGTACCGCTCTCTGCACGAATAAGGTAAGTTTTGCGTAATATTGACAAATCTAGAATGTATCACTTATTATAACATAACGAAACATTAATTTGTACTCAGAACTTCTACTAAAATATGACTGTTGCCATTAGGCAACTATGGGAATTCATGTCCTTCATTGACATAACCTCATAATTTGCTTCCCGTTTTACAATTTTATGCGAACGGCATTTTGCCAGAAAACTCCTACTGGCGAGGAAATGTTAACGCTGCTACTGATTCCAGATGGCGATATTTCAGAGTTTAGTATCTCATCTAACAAAGAAAATAATGAGTCTGATATTATTCAACAAGATTCGGCCAGCATCTCAAGTTTTCTACAAAATAAATGTATTAAATTACACATTCAATGGGACAATTATAGCATTGAATACGAGGGCATCTCTTAACTATAGGCAACAAACGTACAAATTAATGCTGTTCTACCTTCAACCTGTTACTCAAGTATTGTAATTTTACAGAGCGAAAAGCTTTTATCTATTCTTAGCTCAAAAATGGTCATAATTAATTGTTTATGCTTCTATTACGTTATAAAAGCTACTCAACCTGCCAAAAAGGAGATGAGAAACTGCACATCCAAGAGAGATCATTTCATTCCACCAGCTACAAAATGGAAAGGCAATATACCTCCACCATCTGGTGAAGATCTGACTCCAATAAAAAGATTTCAGATGTTCATGGATAACGAAATATGTGAATCCATGAACCTTGGAACAAGTAATTACGCACACGTCAAGGATGGGGGTGCCATTGAAGTTTCTTTTAATGAAATAAACACTAAACTTGTATTTTTCTTTTTATAGGTGTAGTTCAAAAACCATATTGTAAAATGTAGTGGTCATGACAGTGTCGCTTTTTTCCAATTGCAGATGTTATGAGCAGGAGCAGATTTGAAACTCTAAATAAATAGTTCTGTCTAAATAACAATAACAACCAGCAACCGAAAGGCGATCCCGGCATGACAAGTTATTCGGAGTGAGGCCCTTGACAAGTGCTTTGAGGAACCATATGATGCAACACCCTCTAGAAGAAAAAAATGTTCAAATGTGTGTGAAATCTTATGGTACTTAACTGCTAAGGTCATCAGTCCCTAAGCTTACACACTACTTAACCTAAATTATCCTAAGGACAAATACACAGGCCCATTCCCGAGGGAGGACTCGAACCTCCGCTGGGACCAGCCGCACAGTCCATGACTGCAGCGCCTTAGACCGCTCGGCCTTCCAGAAGAGAAATGGATTATTGATGAAGAGGTGAAGCCTCGAAAAGGAGTTCTCGTGTTTGGAATCTCAAGAAGAAACTTCACCAGCAGTAACAGAAGGTGTTTACTTGAGCTGGAGTATCAGCTATAATATTACTTTGAAAGTTTTGTGGATAAAGGCACGCCGGCCGCTGGTGGCCGAGCGGATCTAGGCGCTTCAGTCTGGAACCGCGCGACCGCTACGGTCGCAGGTTCGAATCCTGCATCGGGCATGGGTGTGTGTGATGTCCTTAGGTTAGTTAGGTTTAAGTAGTTCTAAGTTCTAGGGGACTGATGACCAGAGATATTAAGTCCCATAGTGCTCAGAGCCATTTTTGATAAAGGCACATGTCAAGAACACAGTTTAAGATTTTCAGGGGATACAGTTCTGACGCTGTGTAAAAATTTGCCGGATGGTAAGAACTACAAGATATTTCTTGATAATTGAGTCAGCTGTTTAGAACTTGTAGACGTCCTCAAACAGAAAGGGATTTTACGTGTTAGGACCATTCGTTTAGACAAAATGTCGCAATGCCCTCTAGCAGAAGAAAAGAAGATGGAAAGAAAAGAAGAACGCTTGGTTCTACCGTTGACCAATCATCCAACGTTTCAGCAAAAAAGGCGGTATTACCAGGCCCGGATCTACGGGGGAACCAACCGGGGTATCTACCCTGGGCGGCAATTTCAGGGGACGCCTGATTCACGTTCTTCTAGACGAAAACCTTGTTTCACAAAGCGCCGAGCATCCAGCACACGTTGGTCTATCGATTACTCATATGATTTTGAACCGCATCCCTGTTGGTTTCCTTAACATTTTTGAACACATTCTAAATTGATTTCTGAACGAAATATAACTTGATTTTTGAATGCGTGCATAGTTTAGGCCCACGAGAGGCCTCTGCCAGGGCAATCGCCGTCTCATCTAGAAATAAAAAACTTTTCTATAGACAAAAGGGGACGGGGCTATAAAAGCTGAGACGAATAAACCCGAACTGGTGAATGCCAGTCGCTGTTTGTTTATATGTCTCATTGGGTGTGCAAATGATCAGCGTTGCTATAAGTAGTACCGAAGTACATAGGTTCAGACTACCAGAGTGGAAATAAACAACTAACAGATATAACAGGTAAAAAAGATTGCAAATTAATCATCTCGCTGTATCCAATAAAATGAAATTTTGACAGAAAATGTTTGCAGATCACTACAATACTAATGGCCAGTTGTACAGTCCCCGGTTAGCAGCCGCTTAAGTTCCATCCTCGGAATAGTGCGGAAGATCCATTTTACGAAAACGCAATAACTCCTAAGCGGAGAATAAACGCGGAATAAATAACTGGTGATTCTGGCAGGGATAGTGAAGTTAACCGTAGAATAAGTTTTGATGATGACAGGAATAGTTACAGAATTAGAAATGACAAGATGGTTTGTTACAGAAAGGAAGGAGACGAAACGTGGACATCACACAAAGTATATGGAAGAATATGACGGTTCCGATTTTTATATAAAAATTTCGTTCTACTGCTTATCTGTTTCATGCTTGAAAAACGAGCGTATGAGTGAAATGTGAAACTGTTTCCTGACACAAAGAATTTTTACTTCTATTATGCCTAATTGGCATTTGATATTGGTACTTCATGAATTAGATATTCTCTCTTGTTATCTATGTAAAAGAAGTAGATAAATATGACCATTTGCAACAAAACAGTCTCGCTTATTATACGTGTGAAGCAATTGCTGCAATAATGGAAAGGCACATTTCATTTTATCTTACACTGACAAAATAGACGTAATCAAATCGGGAAACCACATCAGTCTTAGGTACTACTGTATTCATATTAAAAGCTTTTTCAGTAATAGACAACGACATTTTGATTTTTCTTGTGGCAAAACGTTTGACGAACATTGAGGTAATAGATTCTTTCTTAGAAAGGAATGCACGCCGTATAAAACTGTAGCAAGATTGTTGTTGTTGTTGTTGTGGTCTTCAGTCCTGAGACTGGTTTGATGCAGCTCTCCATGCTACTTTATCCTGTGCAAGCCTCTTCATCTCCCAGTACCTACTGCGACCTACATCCTTCTGAATCTGCTTAGTGTATTCATCTCTTGGTCTCCCTCTACGATTTTTACGCTCCACGCTGCCCTCCAATACTAAATTGGTGATCCCTTGATGCCTCAAAACATGTCCTACCAACCGATCCCTTCTTCTGGTCAAGTTGTGCCACAAACTTCTCTTCTCCCCAATCCTATTCAATACTTCCTCATTAGTTATGTGGTCTACCCATCTAATCTTCAGCATTCTTCTGTAGCACCACATTTCGAAAGCTTCTATTCTCTTCTTGTCCAAACTATTTATCGACCATGTTTCACTTCCATACATGGCTACACTCCATACAAATACTTTCAGAAATGACTTCCTGACACTTAAATCTATACTCGATGTTAACAAATTTCTCTTCTTCAAAAACACTTTCCATGCCATTGCCAGTCTACATTTTATATCCTCTCTACTTCGACCATCATCAGTTATTTTGCTCCCCAAAGAGCAAAACTCCTTTACTACTTAAAGTGTCTCATTTCCTAATCTAATTTCCTCAGCATCACCCGACTTAATTCGACTACATTCCATTATCCTCGTTTTGCTTTTGTTGATGTTCATCTTATATCCCCCTTTCAAGACACTGTCCATTCCATTCAACTGCTCTTTCAAGTCCTTTGCTGTTTCTTACAGAATTACAATGTCATCGGCGAACCTCAAAGTTTTTATTTCTTCTCCACGGATTTTAATACCTACTCCGAATTTTTCTTTTGTTTCCTTTACTACTTGCTCAATATACAGATTGAATAACATCAGGGAGAGACTACAATCCTGTCTTACTCCCTTCCCAACCACAGCTTCCCTTTCATGTCCCTCGACTGTTATAACTGCCATCTGGTTTCTGTACAAATTGTAAATAGCCTGCCGCTCCCTGTATTTTTCCGCTGCCACCTTTAGAGTTTGAGAGAGAGTAGTCCAGTCAACATTGTCAAAAGCTTTCTCTAAGTCTACAAATGCTAGAAACGTAGGTTTGCCTTTCCTTAATCTTTCTTCTAAGATAGGTCGTAAGGTCAGTATTGCCTCACGTGTTCCAGTGTTTTAACGGAATCCAAACTGATCTTCCCCGATGTCGGCTTCTACTAGTTTTTCCATTCGTCTGTAAAGAATTCGTGTTAGTATTTTGCAGCTGTGGCTTATTAAACTGATAGTTCGGTAATTTTCACATCTGTCAACACCTGCTTTCTTTGGGATTGGAATTATTATATTCTTCTTGAAGTCTGAGGGTATTTCGCCTGTTTCATACATCTTGCTCACCAGATGGTAGAGTTTTGTCAGGATTGGCTCTCCCAAGGCCGTCAGTAGTTCCAATGGAATGTTGTCTACTCCCGGGCCTTGTTTCGACTCATGTCTTTCAGAGCTCTGCCACTCTCTTCACGCAGTATCGTATCTCCCATTTCATCTTCATCTACATCCTCTTCCATTTCCATAATATTGTCCTCAAGTACATCGCCCCTGTATAGACCTTGTATATACTCCTTCCACCTTTCTGCTTTCCCTTCTTTGCTTAGAACTGGGTTTCCATCTGAGCTCTTGATATTCATACAAGTCGTTCTCTTATCTCCAAAGGTCTCTCTAATTTTCCTGTAGGCAGTATCTATCTTACCCCTAGTGAGATAAGTCTCTACATCCTTACATTTGTCCGCTAGCCATCCCTGCAAGATTAGAGAGAGAAAAATGCTGGGACCTAAGGATTGAAGAAATGTGTTCAGTCTTGCTTGTTTCTTGCCTTTATGTTTCTCATATTTAATTTTATGTCACACAAAGGAGACATTTATTAGCTAATAGGCCATAACGAGTGCAAATTTTCTGAATAATTTTTATTCTCCCAGTTGCAAATAATTCCACTCTGTATTAATTGTGAGTTTTCTCCCTTTTTTTTTAAAGTGGGGCAGGGCGTCAAACCGGCCGACTGTGAGCAGGAGAATCGCCACGGGACATTTTGATATCCGGTGCACTGAATATATGCTTGGCGGCTTCCATAACATAATATAATACATGTTTGGAATCCGGAGAGCGAATTACAATGACGTCGGATAGAAGAGTGCTGTGTGAAGAGATGTAGAACTGCTCTTTGGTACACTTGAGACCAAATAACATGTCCTACATTTCCTCGAACCGTATATGTTATTAATATCAAACGCTTCAGAGAGATGTCCGTTACAAAATGAACATATTTTGAAAAATCATCCGTTTTTAATTTTTTGACATCCTACCTCAAACGCTCGAGGGTGAGGGGGAGGGGGTGCCTCTATCAAGTTTTTTCCGGGTTCGACAATATCGTAGATCCGTGACTGGGTATTGCAATAAAGGTTTGGAGCTTACTCCCATATATACGAATACAAATCCTCAGGATACATGCAAGAAGTGCAGTAAAAAGGACAAACAGTCAATTCAAATGAATGTATAAGTGATTGTGAAGGAAAATAATGAACACATGGGAGGGGTGAATATAGTAGACATGCTAATTGAGTATACGCGAATAGTTTATCGGTGCTTCAATGCAGCAGCTGTAAATTCATGGCTTCTTGACAAGCGTCACTTGAATCAGTTAGGCACAACATCACAGTCATTCCTTCTGGATTTCCACACACATATTTTTTCTTGTCTTACTATGGCAGGACATGTTATTCAACGTAAAAGAGGAAAACCATCTACAGAAGATATACAAAATGTTCCAATTAGCAGACTGGTAGCTGCTAGATCTATTGAAGACGTTAGATATGATGACATCGGTCTCTGGCCACAACAGAGCCACCTGGAAGGCCGCTGCAAGCCATTATTTTTTTATTTTTTTATTTTACACGTTTAGCTCCGTAGGACCGAACTGAGGAGCAAATCTCCAAGGTCATGAAACGTGTCAGTACATGAAATCACATTGTAAAAGTAACAACACATGAAATAAAATGTTTATGAACCCAAAAAAATAAGCCACAAGTTTATGCAAACACAGTCAACAATTGAACACACGAATCAGCTTAATTTTTCAAGGAAGTCCTCGCCAGAATAGGAGTGACATTCGAGGAAGCTCTTCGGTTTCAATTTGAAAGCGTGAGGCTTACCACTAAGATCTGTGAGTTCTTGAGGTAGCTTGTTGAAAATTGATGCAGCAGTGCACTGCAAATATTTCTGTACAAAAGTCAAGAAAGTGCGGTTCAAATGCCGATTGGATTTGTGCCTAGTATTGACTGAGTGAAAGCTGCTAATCCTTTGGAATAAGCTGATGTTTCCGGCAAGAAACGACGGTACAGAATACTTATATTGAGAGGGCAATGTCAGAATACCCAGACTGACGAACAGGTGTCGACAAGACGTTCACGAACTTACACTACTTACTTCTCGAACCACCCTTTTCTGGGCTAGAAAGATCCTTTGAGAATGGGAGGAGTTGTCCCAAAATATAATACCGTACGTCATAAGCTAATGAAAATAAACTAAGTACACTACTTTCCATGTCGAAATGTTACTTTCTTCAGATACCGCCCGAATAGTAAACATGGCAGTCTTAAGTCTTTGAACAAGATACTGAACGTCTGCTTTCCACGACAGTTTACTGTCTATCTGAACACCTAAAAATTTGAACTGTTCAGTTTCACTAATTATACGTCCATTCTTTGAAATTAAAGAGGCTTGTTTTCTGGAATTGTGTGTTAGAAACTGTAGAAACTGAATCTCACTGTGATTTAGCGTTAGCTTATTTTCTTCAAGCCATGAACATATGTAATGAAATGCACTATTTGAAACTGTGCCAATGTTGAACACAACATCGTTTACTACCAAGCTAGGTCATCAGCAAACAGAAATATTTTATGAAACTTCCTGGCAGATTAAAAGTGTATGCCAGACCGAGACTCGAACTTTGGACCTTTGCATTTCGCCATCAAGTACTCTACCAGCTGAGCTACCCAAGCAAAACTCACGCACCTTCCTCACCGCTTTACTTCTGCCGGTACCTCGTCTTCTACCTTCCAAACTTCACGGCAGCTTCGTAGGAGAACTTTTGTGAAGTTTTGAAGGTAGGAGACGAGGTACTGCTAGAAGTGAAGCTGTGAGGAGGGATTCTATGTCGTGCTGGGGTAGCTCAGTTGGAAGAGGACTTGCCCGCAAAACTCAAAGGTTTCGAGTTCGAGTCTACTAGAGGAGATATAATTTAAATAAATAAGGAACAAGAGTGACCCCAGTACTGATATCTGGGGCACCCTCCATTCATTGTCCCCCACTCAGAGCCGACATTACAGGCTTTCTCAACATTGTGGATAATGACGTTTTGGTGTCTGTTGTTAACGTAAAAGATGAACAACCTGTAAGCTGTATTCCATGATGGTCAAACTTGTGGAGCAATATTTTGTCATCAATTACTTAAATCAAAAAAATTACTAGTATTCAAACTTTTGTTTAATCCATCCAGTACCCCACAGAGGAAAGGGAATATAGCATTTTCAGTTGTTAAACCATTTGTAAAACCGAACTGTACATTTGATACCAAATTACGTGAACTGAAATGATCAGTTACGCTTACATGCAAAGCTGTTTCGATATATTCAGAAAACACTGAAGACATAAATATAGGTGTAAAACTGTCTACGTTATTCTGCTCTCTTTTTATGAACTGGTTTTACTACTACTTCAGTTGTACAGGAAACTAACCGTTCTTAATGTAAGAATTACAAATATGGCTACGTACAGAGCTACCATGTGCAGTACAGTACTTTAATATTCTGCTAGACACTTCATTACATCCATGAGAGTCCTTACTCTTCAGTCATTTAACTATTGAAGGAATTTTCAAGATAGTAATGTGACTCCCTGTAGAAACTAAGTTTTTGTTTAATTCCCCAGGAATGTTGAGAATATGGTTCTCAAATACTGTACGTATATCTGACTTATTAGTAACAGGAATATTTGTACTATGAAATCACTTTATACCGCCGACCTTGCGCTGCTGACCAGACACTTGCTTCACGACTCACCGAACAGTTTTAATTTTATCCAGTGAGTTAGCTATTCTATTTGCATATCGCTTACTGTTTGCCTTATTAATAACATTTTTAAGCACCTTAAAATATTGTTTGTAATGGTCTACTGTAGTCTGATTGTGACTACTTCTAACATTTTGATATAATGTCCACATTTTTCTACATGATATCCTTATCCCACTATTCATCCACCTAGGTTGTCTTTTACTGCCAGTACCCTGTTTAGAACGTTCTACTGATGAAAAGCAACTTCCAAAGAACATGAGAAATATGTTAAGTAAAGCATTACATTTATCTATGTTATCGGCGCCATAAACATTCTGCCACTAATGTTCCTTAACGAGGTTTAAAAAATTCTGTATTCCCACTGGATTAGCTTTTCTACATAATTTATATTTATATATAACATGTTTTGAATACAAATACCGTTTAGTGTTAAAATTTGTGCATCATGGTCTGAAAGGCCAATCAGCTTTTACCCACAGAATGCCCATCTAGTAATGAAGAGTGTCTTGCATGAAATGCAAAGTGTCCGTATGTCTTACAAGTGAAATAAACTGTTTTATGTCATTCCATACCAAGTAATAAAGTTTTCCACAACTTAATTTGACTGCAAGTTTATGTTTTCTAGTATAAGATAAACTCAGAGAAGGTCATGTCATCGATAAAACGGTATTGTTTTTTTTCCTTGTACCAGATTTAAATCTTTTTTAATCAGTTTCCTGAAAATCATCACGTTGAGCACTAATGTTGCCACTTACAACCGCTTTTCTTAAATACGGCATGGGAGTGAAATTTTTTAAAACTTGAACTATATTCCGAAATAGGCCTACATTCTAAATGGCATATTTGAATGTATATAATAATTGTAAATTAGAGATATTAATTTGGGAACGAAAGGATTACAGACGTTACTAAATTTGTAAAACAGATTAGTTTTATGGGAGGGCCCACCTTGATCAAAACGGAATTTGTATTTTTCTTTTATTTTCCAAACACGTTCCACTGAAGTTTCAGGATCATCAGTGCATTTTTACTGTCTTTCTAAAACACAGGAAAAATGATTTCTACATAAA
This sequence comes from Schistocerca americana, assembly GCF_021461395.2. Classification (NCBI taxonomy): domain Eukaryota; kingdom Metazoa; phylum Arthropoda; class Insecta; order Orthoptera; family Acrididae; genus Schistocerca; species Schistocerca americana. The sequence continues at coordinate 413,984,246 of NC_060124.1, read as the reverse complement.
TGTGAGTTTTTAGGACAGTACTTACACATTTGAAAAGCAGATAATTTTTTTATGTCTACCTTGTTACCATATGCTGTACATTTCCTGGATTTTTCTATTATAAAATCACATGTTTCTTTCGCAGTTTGTCTCTGCAACCATATAGAAAATAACACAGAGCAGTTATTTACTTCGAAATTTTACGACTGGGCATGTTACGGCTATGCCTATCACTAACTAATACTATGTAGAATGTTTTTTATGTATGTATCTATGTATGTGTGTGTGTGTGTGTGTGTGTGTGTGTGTGTGTGTTTGTGTGTGTGTGTGTGTGTGTGTGTGTGTGTTTATATCTGTTTTTAAATTTTATGCTTGTCTGTCGTAATCAAACTGATTTGCACTCCTGTGTTTTGCTCAAGGCGGACCCTTTCCAAAAACAAATCTGTTTGTAAGCAAACATGGACAGAAGAGCTTCAACCTCAAGATTACTTGTAAATAAGTAGATGTTGAAATATTGAAAGACCAGACATTGTCTATCGTTTTAAAGGAATTTGAAATTTGCATTGAATTCGTGGTGTCGTAAAATGGGAAAAAGTAGTGGTTATACATATGAACGCCGGGGTCCAGTCCCGGATTGGCCCAATATCTTATTTGTCATACGGTATTCATTGTTGCAGATTTATGGTTGAAGTAACTAAGAAAGAGCAGTGTTATTACAGTATTACATAATTTGGTCCCCGTTCGTTTCAATTCCATAAAAGGAGACGGCATTTTTGAAACAGAGGGACAGCTTATTTGTTACAATTGTTATATGAAGTGAGAAGGCAACGCTAGTAAGTACTGTATTACCTGATTTCATGCTCATGCTGAAACATTTAAAACGATTTTCGACTAAGAATGCAACCATCAAGTGTCTTTGTTAGCAGGAGAAAACAGAAATGCGTGTTTCTTTATACACTTGGCAGCGTCGTAACAGAAATGGTATTGTCCAGGCAGATGCGATACACGCATGCAGCTGAAATATTATCAGCGTTCTTATTATCAACACAACAATAACAACAAGAGCAACAACAACGATGTAAGAAGCACAACAGAAAATAAGCGTAATCTGCTTTGTTTTTCTTGGTCTTTCCCTCAAGATAATGAAGCGTTGAAGTACATTTCCATACCGATAAAACGTTCACATGCAATAAGTTTAAAATGGTCGCAGTCTTTTGTTATCAGTCTTTAGGTGAACTGACAAGAGTTTATTTATTCACGTCCTTCAGATAGTGAAAGATAAGGAAATATTGTCTTGACAAACAAAACTCGTAATAGTATGTCGTAAAAAGCTTTAGAAATGGGAGCGAAAAGAAAAGCTTGGCAGAATGCGAGCTCGAGTAGACTACTGTAAACAACAAACGATAAAACGCTTAGGGGAAAAGAGACAGCCCTTTTGTTTCTGAATTATCTTATGGTTCGTCTAAAGGAAGCCGAACGCAGGTCAAAGTACAGCTGCGTATCTAAAAAGGAGATCTCTAACAATGTTACAGGAATGAGTAGTTTCTGTGGAACTGTCACAGCTTTGCGTAACTCTTTTAAGTAATTTCTTTTTCATGGAGAGCTATTACAGTTTTCGTTAATGTCAGTATTTTCGCTGCAAAAAAGAGCTCTTTCTTATTCTGTCTCCCGAGGATATAAGTACTTAGTACCTTGTCAACAGTGAAGTCTTACGCGTACATTTCTTTGTTAATCTACATATACGAGACAGCTGTGAGGTTCGCTCAGCAAATGACGTGTCTACTACTTTTTTTGTTTAAAAGAGAGTATCATTCTTTCGACCACACCAGTCTCATCGCCACCGAAGTAGTCACTATTAAATATCACAAACTTCAGCCAGAGACACTTCAAGAAATCAGTATTTGGGATAACTATCAGCTCGCTTGGTGGTGGGTTTTTAATCTCAACTACGCTGATAAAACGCCGGTCCTTTCAATCTATGTTTCTGGGAACGGAAAAAAGTCACATGTAGCCATGTCTGGCAGTTACGGATTCTTGGCGAAAAATTCACGAACAAGTAACGAAGAGCGAGCATGCACTACAAAATCCACGAATTAATATACCACAAATTCATGATTTTTTTATCGGACGTTTCAGTCAGATGACATTCAAATGGTAAGTGGCAAGAAACTCACGTTGCACTGTTCCGTTAAAATCGACGTGAGAATAATCTTCGCATTTGACCGCACTTGTAATGCTTTTTCGGTCTTGGAGATCTTGAGTATGTCCACGGGAAGATTTAGACTTAATTTCGATGTCATATTCGTAACTTCAGGTTTCGTATCCTGATGACACATTTCAGCAGTTCTGCATCGTTCCTGATTTCATCTACTGATTCCTGAGAAACATTTTTTTTAAGCAAATGATCACCAGCGACTTCTCTTATTGTGATTCGGGGTCATAAATAATCATTTCATCCAATTTTACCACGATTTCGTCGGTCAATAATCCGATGGGATGTCCTGGTCGCTCATAATCAATGCTTTAAATGGCTCTGAGCACTATGGGACTTAACATCTGAGGTCATCAGTCCCCTAGAACTTACAACTACTTAAACCTAACTAACCTAAGGACATCACACACGTCCATGCCCGAGGCAGGATTCGAACCTGTGACCGTAGCTGTCGCGCGGTTCCGGACTGAAGCGCCTAGAACCGCTTGGCCACACCGGCCGGCGCTCATAATCTTCAGCCTTTTCAAGGCCTTCTGCGAAACACTTATAGGATTTGCAGCTCTTGTTCTAGTCGTAGCAGATTTACCAAAAAGTGATATTTGATATTTTTAAAACTTTTCAGCTATTTATTCTGTGTTTATAGCAAAATTTAACACAGTTTCATACAGCATAGGTAATCACCGATAGTATCGAAGTACAATTTGACAGCTAACAACAGACTGAATGTGCGATGTCACTAACAGCGTAGAGATACTTTTCAGACATGTTTTCCAACACAAAAACGAAGAAAACCTGGGACAGAACTAACACAACACCTGAAATTATAAAAGTCCTATTTACCTTTATAACATACTTAGTGCACTCCACTAATCACACACTGCCTTGAAATAGTTCTCACCATATAGTTTACTGCACAATTTTCCCGTTCTCTTCATGGAGCGAACTTTGGAAGAACGACTCTGAACTATGTGTTGCGTTCAAAATTTTATTTCCACAATCCTACAGGGGTAATAAGTAGAAGACTGAACAACAGTCGTTCATTTTTAGCCGAAACTGTTGAAATTCATGAAGGGAGCTATTGCGTTAATAGGCGTCTCCGTTTAAAAACGTGTCAGTTGGCACCTTACAAGGTTTTTATTACATTAAAGATTGTTGTGGAAGTCTGTGAGTATGTTTATTCTCTCTGTCTTCCTTCACGCTCCTGTTTACACTGATGATCGCATTATATTAGCTGTATTCTAATGCATGCTGTAATGGAGTCTTACAAGCAATATTTTCTGAAGAAAATATGCAGTTTACATTTTATTCCATAATTAACCGTTGAATCACAGGATAAAATGTATGAAAGAGAAAAACATAATGAATCAATATTTTCAACATCATAAAACAATTGCTCTTGTTAGTGGCTGTAAGCCTTATTTAATACAGAACTTCCAAAACAACAACAAAAAATTCAGTTAACAATTGAAGTACAGTCATTCACATAAGAGAAGCGCAAGTTTAACTTTTTCCTCTGTTTGGTACCCTCCTCCAGATCCTAACATTTTCTACCAGCTCTACATACGTATTACGCTCAACATCCCCTATAAACTACTTCACCGATCTCCTTACGTCCTATGATATCAAAGCCTGTTTGTCTCAATAATCTGAAGCTTCTTCTACCAGGAATTTCCAATAGATTTCATTTCACGCCTATTATTTTTCACGCCTATTATTTGGCACCTCTGTACATCGTACCTTATTGGTCATCTTAATTTTTAATCTTGTTCGACAATATCACATGACAAGTGCTACCACATCCTCCGTCCTGGACTTTCCATTTCACACCTTCTCATCCCTAGAGCCCTATGCATGCAATGACTCCCCAGATCCATATCAGTATTTGATGCGAGTAAAGCTTTTTTGGTGAAGAAAGCTTCCTTCACCTGCACTTGAGATAGCTAGGCTTCAGAAAAGTGAATTGTAGTCTGTCGGGAGACCACCAGTAAGGGAATCTAAACATTTGAGATGTGGGGTTACAAGAAGATTTTACAAGAAAACTGAGTGCACTGCTAAGTTAAGAAAAGAAGAAGTTCCCTAAGAAATTGGTTAGGGAACAATGTAAGGTAAGTATTACCTAAGACAAATGGCATGGTGATAGATCAATTACCACGATGTTATTTAGTAGAGATCTGTAGAAAGCAAATTTGTGAAAGAAGATAGAGATTAGAACACATACGACACATAAATGAGGATGTGAGTTGTAAAACCACCATGAAATAAAGACATTGACACAGGAGAGGTACAAAAATCAGTGGTAAAACTGGTGATCTGTCCCCCTCACCTCTTGTATACAGTGTGGTCCATTGATAGTGACCGGGCCAAATATCTCACGAAATAAGCATCAAACGAAAAACCTACAACGATCGAAACTCATCCAGCTGGAAGGGGGAAACCAGATGGTGCTATGGTTGGCCCGCTAGATGGCGCTGCCATAGGTTAAACGGATCTCAACTGTGTTTTTTTTAAATAGAAAGCCCCATTTTTTTATTACATATTCGTGTAGTACGTAAAGAAATATGAATGTTTTAGTTGGAAAACTTTTTTCGCTTTGTGATAGATGGCGCTGTAATAGACACATATGTAAAAGTACGTGGTATCACGTAACATTCGGCCAGTGCGGACGGTATTTCTACATCTACATCTTCATGACTACTCTGTAATTCACATTTAAGTGCTTGGCAGAGGGTTCGTCGAACAACAATCATACTATCTCTCTAATATTCCACTCCCGAACAGCGCGCGGGAAAAACGAACACCTAAACCGTTCTGTTCGAGCTCTGATTTCTCTTATTTTATTTTGATGATCATTCCTACCTATGTAGGTTGCGCTCAACAGAATACTTTCCCATTCGGAAGAGAAAGTTGGTGACTGAAATTTCGTAAATAGATCTCGCCGCGACGAAAAACGTCTTTGCTGTAATGACTTCCATCCCAATTCGCGTATCATATCTGCCACACTCTCTCCCCTACTACGTGATAATACAAAACGAGCTGCCCTTTTTTGCACCCTTTCGATGTCCTCCGTCAATCCCGCCAGGTAAGGATCCCACACCGCGCAGCAATATTCTAACAGAGGACGAACGAGTGTAGTGTAGGCTGTCTCTTTAGTGGACTTGTTGCACCTTCTAAGTGTCCTGCCAATGAAACGCAACCTTTGGCTCGCCTTCCCCACAATATTATCTATGTGGTCTTTCCAACTGAAGTTGTTCGTAATTCTAACACCCAGGTACTTAGTTGAATTGACAGCCTTGAGAATTGTACTATTTATCGAGAAATCGAATTCCAACGGATTTCTTTTGGAACTCATGTGGATCACCTCCCACTTTTCGTTATTTAGCGTCAACTGCCACCTGCCACACCATACAGCAATCTTTTATAAATCGCTTTGCAACTGATACTGGTCTTCGGATGACCTTACTAGACGGTAAATTACAGCATCATCTGCTAACAACCTAAGAGAACTGCTCAGATTGTCACCCAGGTCATTTATATAGATCAGGAACAGCAGAGGTCCCAGGACGCTTCCCTGGGGAACACCTGATATCACTTCAGTTTTACTCGATGATTTGCCATCTATTACTACGAACTGCGACCTTCCTGACCGGAAATCACGAATCCAGTCGCACAACTGAGACGATGCCCCATAGGCCCGCAGCTTGATTAGAAGTCGCTTGTGAGGAACGGTGTCAAAAGCTTTCCGGAAATCTAGAAATACGGAATCAACTTGAGATCCCCTGTCGATAGCGGCCATTACTTCGTGCGAATAAAGAGCTAGCTGCGTTGCACAAGAACTATGTTTTCGGAAACCATGCTGATTACCTATCAATAGATCGTTCCCTTCTAGGTGATTCATAATGTTTGAATACAGTATATCCTCCAAAACCCTACTGCAAACCGACGTCAACGATATAGGTCTGTAGTTATATGGATTACTCCTACTACCCTTCTTAAACACTGGAGCGACATGCGCAATTTTCCAATCTTTAGGTACAGATCTACCGGTGAGCGAGCGGTTGTATATGAGTGCTAAGTAGGGAGCTATTGTATCAGCGTAATCTGAAAGGAACCTAATCGGCATACAATCTGGACCTGAAGACTTGCCCGTATCAAGCGATTTGAGTTGCTTCGCAACCCCTAAGGTATCTACTTCTAAGAAACTCATGCCAGCAGCTGCTCGTGTTTCAAATTCTGGAATATTCCATTCATCTTCCCTGGTGAAGGAATTTCGGAAAACTGCGTTCAATAACTCCGCTTTAGCGGCACAGTCGTCGGTAACAGTACCATCGGCACTGCGCAGCGAAGGTATTGACTGCGTCTTGCCGCTTGTGTACTTTACAGACGACCAGAATTTCTTCGGATTTTCTACCAAATTTCGAGACAATGTTTCGTTGTGGAACCTATTAAAGGCATCTCGCATTGAAGTCCGTGCCAAATTTCGCGCGTCTGTAAAGTTTAGCCAATCTTCGGGATTTCGCGTTCGTCTGAACTTCGCATGCTTTTTCCGTTGCCTCTCCAAAGAGTTCGGACCTGTTTTGTGTACCACGGGGGATCAGTTACATCTCTTACCAATTTATGAGGTATGAATCTCTCAATTGCTGTTGCTACTATATCTTTGAATTTGAGCCACATCTCGTCTACAATTGCATAGTCAGTTCGGAAGGAATGGAGATTGTCTCTTAGGAAGGCTTCTAGTGACACTTTATCCGCTTTTTTAAATGAAATTATTTTGCGTTTGTTTCTGGTGGGTTTGGAATAAACGGTACTGAGCCTAGCTACAACGACTTTGTGATCACTAATCCCTGTATCAGTCATGATGCTCTCTATCAGCTCTGGATTGTTTGTGGCTAAGAGGTCAAGTGTGTTCTCGCAACCATTTACAATTCGCGTAGGTTCGTGGACTAACTGCTCGAAATAATTTTCGGAGAAAGCATTTAGGACAATCTCGGCAGATTTTTCTGCCTACCACCGGTTTTGAACAAGTATTTTTGCCAACATATCGAGGGAAGGTTGAAGTCCCCACCAACTATAACCGTATGAGTGGGGTATTTATTTGTTACGAGACTCAAATTTTGTCTGAACTGTTCCGCAACTATATCATCGGAGTCTGGGGGTCGGTAGAAGGAGCCTATTATTAACTTAGTTCGGCAGTTAAGTATAACCTCCACCCATACCAATTCGCACGGAGTATCTACTTCGACTACACTACAAGATAAACCACTACTGACAGACACAAACACTCCACCACCAATTCTGCCTAATCTATCTTTCCTGAACACCGGCTGAGACTTCGTAAAAATTCCTGCAGAACTTATTTCAGGCTTTAGCCAGCTTTCTGTACCTATAACGATTTCAGCTTCTGTGCTTTCTATTAGCGCTTGTAGCTCAAGGGCTTTCCCAGCACAACTACAACAATTTACAACTACAATTCCGACTGTTCCTTGATCCAAGCACGTCCTGTATTTGCCATGCACCCTTTGAGATTGCAGCCCACCCCGTACTTTCCCGAGGCCTTCTAACCTAAAAAACTGCCCAGTCCACGCCACACAGCCTCCGCTACCCGTGTAGCCGCCAGCTGAGTGTAGTGAACTCCTGACCTATTCAGCGGAACCCGAAACCCCACCACGCTATGGCGCAAGTCAAGGAATCTGCAGCCAACACGGTCGCAAAACCGTCTGAGCCTCTGATTCAGACCCTCCACCCGGCTCTGCACCAAAGGCCCGCAATCGGTTCTGTCAACGATGCTGCAGATGGTGAGCTCTGCCTTCATCTCGTAAGCAAGACCGGCAGCCTTCACCAAATCACATAGCCGCTAGAATCCATAGAGAATTTCCTCAGATCCAAAGCGACACACGTCATTAGTGCCGACATGTGCCACCACATGCAGCTTGCTGCACCCTGTGCTCTTCATGGCATCCGGAACGACCCTTTCCACATCAGGAATGACTCCACCCGGAATGCACACGGAGTGCGCACTGGATTTCTTCCCCTTCTTAGCCGCCATATCCCTAAGGGGCCCCAATACGCGCCTAACATTGGAGCTACCAACTACAAATAAGCCCACCCTCTGTGATTGCCCGGACCTTAAAGACTGAGAATCATTCTCTGAAACAGGGCAGGCTGGCTCAGCCAGAGACAGTGCCTGAAACCTGTTTGTCAGACGCACCGGGGAGGCTTTCTGATCAGCCTCCGGGGACGTCTTTCGCTGCCTGCCACGACTTGGAACAACCTCCCAATCAACCACAGGCGAGGGCTCAACCCCACTACGGGCAGCAACCGGGGCAACCACAGCGGCAGACCGATCTGGGGACAGACGGGACGAGGTTGATATCCCCGTTATACCCAAGTCCGGCTCCCCACAGTGGTGCCCATTGGCAACAGCCTCAAGCTGAGCGACCGAAGTCAGCGCCGCTTGCAGCTGTGAGCGAAGGGATGCCAACTCAGCCCTCATCCGAACACAGCAATCACAGTCCCTGTCCATTCTAATCGATGTTGAACAACAGTTACTGAAACACGAGTCAGTGCCTAGACAACGCTAGGGAAACACGCAAAGAATGTATTAACTAACCTGTACAAATGCCTAACGACTGCGCTACAATCTGCCTGAATTTACGATTACAGTAACTAAAACTCGAAATTACTCCTCCTATATGAAACTCACACGCAATTTAAGTAAGAATCTACGAAGTAAACACTAAAGCGCGATGCTACAACTCTCAAATACTATAATACGCCAGTAACTTGTGAATTAAACAATGCAAGTACCCAAAAACACGCAAATAAATTAAGAATTAAACTATGTAACAAATAAGTAAGCTAGGGGTATACGACTTGCTGCTGCAGCTGCTTATCCAACGACGGCAGGGAGCACACTGGCTGTGACCAACCGACACTGACCGTTCAAAACAAAAACAGAAGACAGACGACTGCGCGAATTTACACTATTCAGGTACTAAAGCGCGATGCTACAACTCTCAAATACTATAATACGCCCGAAATTTATGAATTAAACAATGGAAGTACCCAAAAACACGCAGAGAAATTAAGAATTAAACTATGGAACAAATAAGTAAGCTAGGGGTATACGACTTGCTGCTGCAGCTGCTTATCCAATGGCATGATACATTACCCGGGTTAAAATGGACCGTTTACCAAATGCGGAAAGGGTCGATATCCTGTTGATGTATGCCTATTGTGATCAAAATGCCCAACGGGCGTGTGCTATGTATGCTGTTCTGCTCGGTATCCTGGACGACATCAGCCAAGTGTCCGGACCGTTCGCCGGATAGTTACCTTATTTAAGGAAAGAGGAAGTGTTCAGCCACATGTGAAACGTCGACCACGACCTGCAACGAATGATGATGCCTAAGTAGGTGTCTTAGCTGCTGTCGTGGCTAATCCGCACATCAGTAGCAGACAAATTGCGCAAGAATCGGTAACCTCATAAACGTCGGTGTTGAGAATGCTACATCAACATCGATTGCAACCGTACCATATTTCTATGTACCATGAATTGCACGGCGACGACTTAGAACGTCATGTACTGTTCTGCACTGGGCACAAGAGAAATTACGGGACGATGACAGATTATTTGCACGCGTACTATTTTGCTACGAAGCGTCATTCACCAACAGCGGTAACGTAAACCGGCATAATATGCACTGCTGGGCAACGGAAAATCCACGATGGCTGCGACAAGTGGAACATCAGCGACCTTGGCGGGTTAATGTATGGTGCGGCACTATGAGAGGAAGGATAATAGGCCCCCATTTTATCGATGGCAATCTAAATGGTGCAATGTATGCTGATTCCCTACGTAATGTACTACCGATGTTACTACAAGATGTTTCACTGCATTACATAATGGCGATGTACTTCCAACATGATGTATGTCCGGCACATAGCCCGCGTGCGGTTGATGCGGTATTGAATACCATATTTCATGACAGGTGGATTGGTCGTCGAAGCACCATACCATGGCCCGCACGTTCATCGGATCTGACATTCCCGGGTTTCTTTCTGCGGAGAAAGTTGAAGGATATTTGCTATCGTGATCCACCGACAATGCCTGACAACATGCGTCAGCGCATTGTCAACGCATGTGGAAACTTCACGGAAGGCGAACTACTCGCTGTTGAGAGGAATATCGTTACACGTATTGCCAAATGCATTGAGGTTGACGGACATCATTTTGAGCATTTAATGCATTAATGTGGTATTTACAGGTAATCACGCTGTAACAGCAAGCGTTCTCAGAAATGATAAGTTTACAAAGGTACATGTCTCACATAGGAACAACCGAAATAAAATGTTCAAACCTACCTACGTTTTTTATTTTAATTCAATAAACCTACTTGTTATCAACTGTTCGTCTAAAATTGTGAGCCATATGTTTGTAACTATTACAGCGCCATCTATTACAAATCGAAAAAAGTGGTCCAACTAAAATATTCATATATCTTTACGTACTACACGAATACGTAATAAAAATGGGGCTTTCTATTTAAAAAAACGTAGTTGAGACCCGTTTGACCTATGGCAGTGCCATCTAGTGGGCCAACCATAGCGCCATATGGTTTCCCCCTTCAAGGTAGACAAGTTTCGTTCTTTATAGTTTTTTCGTTTGACGCGTATTTCGTGAGATAGTTGGCCCGGTCACGATCAATGGCCCACCCTGTATATAACAACAACACATTCAGATCATTTTTAATTGTATGTTACGACACTTAGTGTCTTTGAAAACTGTGGTTTCTTCACATCAGACTCTGTTCTCAAAGGTCAATTACAGTTCTATAATGCTGATCAATTGTACAAATGAGAGATACATCCAGTGACAATTTTGCTAATAATTGTTCGTGTGTTGGATGGCATTCTAACATGGATCGTTACCTTTCACCACCAAAGCTTACCTTCAACTTTGAAAGTTCCTGAGCCACGTCTTCAGTCTAGTACTTGTATAATTTCAGATATCACAGAAGCTCTGGCGCTTAATCGTGTGACATCCGCTCACTGAATTGCTTTGCTCAGTGACTATTTCCCGAATGGGGTATTTCCTGCGCAGCGGATTGTGGAGCTTAGTAAAACTTCATAACAAATTAAAAGTCTGTGCTGCACAGGGATAGTATTAATACCTGGAGGTTCCTCCTCACTTAGCTGTGTCATACACTTTGAAAAATCAAAGGTGTGTTTATTTTCTATGGAACGTACTGCAGCAGATTTACACAGCGTTGGAGCTAATAAAAATTAAATTTCCACTCTATGCAACATTTTTCTCTCGTGACAGTCCTCAAACAAGGTGATTATCATTTACTGTAGACTCTTATTTACACACTTTAATTAGATGACATCTTTTGTTCACTTAGGATCATCTTCAGCTATAAGCAACTGCGACAGCAGCCCATCTTGCCTATTCATAAACTTATATCAGAGTGATCCTGCCCCTGACAGGTAGGCAACCCTGCAAATCAGGTCCATTTGGCAGGCTGATACTGTTCGGGCACAAGATGTATGTCATGCGGGGCAGCCTGTAACGCTCATACCTTGGCTCCTGTTGGAGTTAGGAGGTTATAAACCCTACAGTGAGGAGGTTATAAAGCCTATTATGTCGATACTCGTGAGGCCTGCTGTTTCTGTGCCAAATTTGTCTGAAATCGATTCAGGTGTTAAGGGAGAGATCCCAGATATACACACATAACACAGATACATATTTTACAGTTTGAAGCAAGCGTGCTGCTCAGCAACATTATACTCATACTAGTTTCAACATATCAATATGCACCCAACCGTTTGTAAATTACTATTTGTTACTCTGACCTGTGTTTTGACAACTACTAAGAGTGTCTTCATCAGAATGAAGACTAGGGCACAGCTGCTCTAGAATCAGACTATTGCTTTTTTGAAATGCAATTTTACGGTTTATCAAAATTTCATTCTGATGAAGACATCCTTACTAATTGCCGAAACCTAGGTCAATGTGCGAACAGCAATTTGCAAGCGAAGACCTATGTTGAGATACAGATTTATCATTTGACAGTACCAACTGTTGTTGGCTAATAGATCAGATCAACGAAACTGTTATTTCCTCAGACACATGTCTGACTGACATGAAAATTTGAAATAAATACTTTATCTTTTCATGGTATGTTACAATCTATGTAAAAAACTTTTTTATAAGTCAAATGAAAGTACACATGAAACTTTTTTATACATCCCTTTTTTTATGGATGTGAACATTTAATTTTCAATTTTTTACTATTCTGACTCTGCTTTATGTAAATATTGGAGTAAATTAAGGCTTTGTGATTCTCGACTTACTGTTATTATTATTATTATTATTATCATTGCTATTATTGAAGCAATACTTAGCTTCATTTGCCTGGTGGTAACCTGTATTTCCCTTTTGGTGCATCCAGATTAATCTCCCCAAAATTGATGAGCTCATCCCAATAACTTGTGTTTACGATTTTGCACTATCTGTGTTGTTCAAAGTTTCTTATGATTTGTATATTGAGGTATTTCTTCAACTTCAAACTCACTCGCCTTACAGTTTAGTGTGTAGCTGCGATTTATTACTGTATGAAGTAATTTTTCTACTCAGTGTGCACTTAACATTTTTGTCCTAATTTCCCAATAGTATTCCAAAACACGTGAGATTGTAGTTTGTTGTGACTGTTGCTGAAAGCTTTTTATTGTATGAAGTAATATTTGTACCCTGTGTACACTTAATATTTTTGTCCTAATTTCCCGATGGTACACCAAAACTTCATGGGATTATAGATTGTTGTGACTCTTACTCATAGTTAGATGTTTTACCTTGCATTGAGAATTGATTGTATAGTAACAACTGTACCTTACTACTATTTTACATTTTTACTGTAAAATGTTCCTGTGATAATCTCAATATTTTGCCAAAATCATTTTCTGTAAGAGATTTTGAACAATTCTTCTTCGAGAATAATTTTTTTGCCCTTGCTCTATGACTCTTTGTAAACTGAATGCTCATTGTGAAACTTACAATTTGATGTTTCGCACACATGTTATATTAAAGTGCTTCCTTTTTGCAGTGATTATTGCATAACTGTTTTAAGATTTCCTTTTAATTGTATAAGACACTCGTGGTTCAATATTGTATCACACAAACAACCTCAACCACAAGTACATCGTGGGATTTAATTCCAATATTGTTATTTTGACGCATTTATAATTACATCATACACCACAAGTACCCTAATGGCGGGTGGAGGAGGGCACTTCCTGTGTCACTAACTCAGCTTCCCTACACTGTTCCACTGACGAATGGCGCATGGGTAGAATGACTGTTGGAAAGGCTTTGTATTGGCTCTAATTTCTCGAATTGTCGAAGTTATTACGCAAGATATATGTCGGAGGAAGTAATATGTTGTCCGCTCTTCCTGGGAAGTGCTCTCTCCAAAATTTCAGCAGTAAATCTCACGTGATGCACAACACCTCTCTTGTAACGTCTGCCGTTGGAGTATCTTGAGCATCGCGGTAATGCACTCGCGCCGACTAGAAGATCCCTCGACGAAACGCTCCACTTTTCCTTGTGTCTACTCTGCCTCTTCTATCAATCCTAGCTGGTAAAGATCCCATATTGATGAACAATACTCAAAAATCGGTCGAAGAAGCGTCTTGTACGCCGTTTACGTCGTAGATGAGTTACATTTCCTTACGATTTCTCCTATGCATCTCAGACTGCCATCTGTTTATCCTATTATATGCTTTACAAGGTCATTCCACTTAAGGTCCTTCTGAATAACTTCCATTATGCAGTAGATACCGTTTCCAGCAGTTCATCATGAACACTACAGTTACACAGTAGTGGAGTTTCTTCCTATGTATGTGAACATCTTACATTTATTTACGTACAGGGTTAACTGCCAGTACCTGCACCATTCATCAGTCCTCTGCCGGTCGCCGGCCGGGGTGGCCGAGCGGTTCTAGGCGCTACAGTCTGGGAACCGCGCCACTGCTACAGTCGCAGTTTCGAATCCTGCCTCGGGCATGGATGTGTGTGATGTCATTCGGTTAGTTAAGTTTAAGTAGTTCTAAGTTCTAGTGGACTGATGACCTCAGAAGTTATGTCCCATAGTGCTCAGAGCCATTTGAACCATTTGAACCTCTGCCGGTCATTCTGCAAATCGAAACTGTCTTCTTTGCGTTGCTACTTTATTACAGTGAAAGGGCACAATACTACCCGACGTAGAAAAGATATACAACAACATACTTCGTTGTTCTTGTCAGAACAGCGTTTTTTGTATAATAACACCATTTTATTTAATACACCGAAGCCGGATAACAATGTAGGAAAGAAGGGCAATTTGGATGTTTAATTATTCAGATTTGCACTTCTTTAAAATAGATCTCTGAATCCAGTTTGGTAATGTTTGTGAATTGAATGAGTGGCTGGTAGTCTGCTGACCACAGATAGTGAAGATAGATTCTATAATCATCTTTGAGGCGGTTCTCTGCTCACGTTTGGCCGAACCAAAGAGAGGAAGTATACCAGAGCACTAGAGGGCCTGGAATGTGGCTGACCAATACGGTGGCAAGGTTTTCCCAACTTTTATGGAAGAACGGGATGACCTGTTGAACGGTCATGTTTCAGCGCTGGTTCCTGAGATGCGTAGAGGTGCTTTATGTGTGCTCCAGAAAAACAAATTTAAATGAAAATGGTATGCATGTGGAGTATTTAAGAGTAGAGAAAATAATAATTTTTCTTTTCCGAAACTTTAGGTGGGAGGCTCCTGTAAATTGTTCGGAAAAGGATAGGAAGCTAAAAATTCATGGGGAACATAAGATTCTTCGGATGAGACAAAGAAACCACGTGTTGCAATAATAAGACGAAGAACTAGCCTGTGGTAGTATTAAGATGAAATACTCGTGTATGTAAATCTAAGTTGAAAATAATTAACATTTCCGTGTGCAGAGCTCGAATTAGAAGAGACAAGCACTTCCACGTGGGGAGTACAGCGCGAGTCTGAACCTGACTATGAGACAATGAAAAAAATCAGAAGTGCTTGTTCTAGCATTCAGTTGATGATCCGAGTGTGAGATAAATAAGATACCAAAACTTCCATTATGAGATACATTCGTGTGACGCCAGCTTGATATTCAGATACTGTGAGAGTGAATTAAAGTGAGTGAATCATCTACCCGGAACACCACGTGGGTTGCATTGCACAGGGAGTTGTGCATTAATCCTCCAGAGCTTGTGGTAGGAAAATTATTACGTGGATCAGTGACGTGTGAGTCTGGGATGACTATTGTTTGATGTGGGAAAGCGAAATGAGTAGATACCCAAACAATTTGTTTTTTATGTGAGTTTTATACTGCCAGGGTGATTTATTTTGTGTATTTAATCTGTGTGATTAGCATGAGATAGTAGCGAATTAGTTTCAAATACGGTGGGTAAAGCATGATTTTTCCTAGTACAGCAACGTAAGTCAGTAATTTCGTTATGTTGCTAATGAATGAGATTAAGAAAGTGCGGAAGAGAATGAAGTAGCGAAAAATTCCTTACCAATCCAGAAAGTGCACAGTAGCAGTAAACAGAAACATTACAAGACCATAGAATAGTGAAATGCTTATGTTATGTCATGCCCATTGGGTGGAGAATCCCTTAGTTAACTATTATGTTTAAGTGTAATGCAAGAGATTTTGCAACATTAGCCTGAAAGAATTTATTCTAATAAAAGAGGAGATATATGAAACCTATAGTAGCCATTTTGTTGAGGTATTCTACCATAAACTTCATTTTCTTTCTGCGATGTCCAAGCTTTGATTAAAATATATACCACAGAAAAGAAATGTGGTCTTGCCTGGGTGGAGTGAGTCCATCAGAAACATGCACAACCTATTAGTCAGATGCGATATCAGTTCAATTGCGTTAAGAAGTAAGGACGAGATTAATTATAGTTTAACTGATAGGCACTAGGGCACATATTTCAAGCATCGTTGCAGTGGGTATGACAAATTTTGAAAACATTTCTTATGTACGAATAATAATTGCACTCACTTGGTAGGTTACTCTTCTAGTAGGCCTAACTACTAGATGCCACAGAATTGGGTAGGAACTTCCCAACAGAAATCCGCATCATTTACAAACAGTCTTAGAGAGTATCTGGCGCTTTCTACCAGATCTTTTATATACGTTGCAATTAGCATCGTAGTATCGGTCAAACCACAATTCCAGAAATTACCTTTACATCTTTCTATTTTATTCCGTTAAGAGCGACACGCTGAGATCATGCTGCAAAGAAGTTTTGAATACAGTAGAAAATCTGGTCCCATACTTGCTAAGCTCGTATTTCTTTCAGTAAACGGTAGTACGGAATGCCTTTCTGAAGTCGAGAAACACGGCGTCAACCTCGGGGCAGTTGTCCACTGCACTACAGACTTCACTTACGTTCAGAGCGAGCTGAGTTTCCATCTCGATTTTTCTCCCAGAATGGTCATAATTCTTGAGCATAAAAATGTTCCATTATTCTGTAACTTATTGACGTCAGGGATATAATTTATAATTGTGTGGATCTCTCCTAAGGTCCTTCTTGAAAAAACCTGTGCTTCTTTCCAGTCTATAGGTACCCTTCGTTGCTCCTGCGACATACAATTGATTTCTGCTATAAAGGGATCAAGATCTTTCACATATTCTTCGTGGATCTTAAAGGTATCTTATTTGGTCCTGATACCTCTCCACTACTAAGCAACTGCTGTTGCTTTTATGTTGTGTAATCTGTTATCTCAGTATCTCGCATTCCGACGTTCGTAGAGTGATTAAAACAGGAGACTGTGGTACGATCATCTAAATCTACGTCTACATTTATACTCCGCAAGCCACACACCGGCGTGTGGCGGAGGGAACTTTACGTGCTGCTGTCATTACCTCCCTTTCCTGTTCCAGTCGCGTATGGTTCGCGGGAAAAACGACTGCCGGAAAGCCTCCGTGCGCGCTCGAATCTCTCTAATTTTACATTCGTGATCTCCTCGGAAGGTATAAGTAAGGGGAAGCAATATATTCGATACCTCATCCAGAAACGCACCCTCTCTAAACCTGGACAGCAAGCTACATTGCGATGCAGAGCGCCTCTCTTGCAGAGTCTGCCACTTGAGTTTGCTAAACATCTCCGTAACGCTTACCAAATAACCCTGTGACGAAAACGCGCCGCTCTTCCCTGGATCTTCTCCATCTCCTCTGTCAACCCGACCTGGTACGGATCCCACACTGATGAGCAATACTCAAGTATAGGTCGAACGAGTGTTTTGTAAGCTACTTCCTTTGTTGATGGACTACATTTTCCAAGGACTCTCCCAATGAATCTCAACCTGGCACCCGCCTTACCCACAATTAATTTTATATGATCATTCTACTTCAAATCATTCAGTACGCATACTCCCAGATATTTTAAAGAAGTAATTGCTACCAGTGTTTGTTCTGCTATCATATAATCATACAATGAACGATCCTTCTTTCTATGTATTCGCAACACATTTGTCTAAGTTAAGCGTCAGTTGTCATTCCCTGCACCAAGTGCCTATCCGCTGCAGATCTTCCTGCATTTCGCTGCAATTTTCTAATGCTGTAACTTCTCTGTATACTACAGCATCATCCGCGAAAAGCCGCATGGAACTTCCGACTCTATCTACTGCGTCATTTATATATATTGTGAAAAGCAATGGCCCCATAACACTCCCCTGTGGCACGCCAGAGGTTACTTTAACGTCTGTAGGCGTCTGTCCATTGAGAACAACATGCTGTGTTCTGTTTGCTAAAAACTCTTCAATCCAGCCACACAGCTGGTCTGATATTTTGTGGGCTCTCACTTTGTTTGTCAGGCAACAGTGCGGAACTGTATCGAACGCCTTCCGGAAATCAAGGAGGATGGCATCTACCTGGGAGCCTGTATCTAATATTTTCTGGGTCTCATGAACAAATAAAGCGAGTTGGGTCTCACAAGATCGCTGTTTCCGGAATCAATGTCGATTCCTACAGAGTAGGTTCTGGGTTTCCAGAAATGATATGTTACGCGAGCAAAAAACATGTTCTAAAATTCTACAACAGATCGATGCCAGAGATATAGGCCTATATTTTCGCGCATCTGCTCGACGACCCTTCTTGTAAACTGTAACTACCTGTGCTCTTTTCCAATCATTTGGAATCTTCCGTTCCTCTAGAGACTTGCAGTACACGGCTGTTAGAAGGGGGGCAAGTTCTTTCACGTACTCTGTGTAGAATCGAATTGGTATCCCGTCAGGTCCAGTGGACTTTCCTCTGTTGATTGATGTCAGTTGCTTTTCTATTCCTTGGACACTTATTTCGATGTCAGCCATTTTTTCGTTCGTACGAGGATTTAGCGAAGGAACTGCAGTGCGTTCTTCCTCTGTGAAACAGCTTTGGAAGAAGGTGCTTAGTATTTCAGTTTTACACATGTCATCCTCTGTTTCAATGCCATTATCATGCCAGAGTGTCTGGATATGCTGTTGCGATCCACTTACTGATTTAACGTAAGACCAGAACTTTCAAGGAATCTCTGTCAAGTCGGTACATAGAATTTTACTTTCGAATTCACTGAACGATTCACGCATAGCCCTCCTTACGCTACCTTTGACATCGTTTAGCTTCTGTTTGTCCTAGAGGTTTTGGCTGCGTTTAAATCTGCAGTGAAGCTCTCTTTGCTTTCGCAGTAATTTTCTTAACTTTGTTGTTGAACCACGGTGGGTTTTTCCCGTCCCTCACAGTTTTACTCGGTACGTACCTTTCTGAAACGCGTTTTACGATTGTCTTGATTTTTTTCCATTAACACTTAACATTGTCAGTGTCGGAACAGAAGTTTTCGTTTTGATCTGTTAAATAGTCTGTAATCTGCCTAGTATTACTCTTGCTAAACAGATAAACCTTCTTCCCTTTTTTATATTCCTGTTTAATTCCATATTCATGGCTGTTGCAACGGCCTTATGATCACAGATTCCCTTTTCTGCGCTTATAGAGTCGAAAAGTTCGGGTCTGTTTGATATCAGTAGGTCTAAGATGTTATCTTCACGAGTCGGTTCTCTGTTTAATTGCTCGAGGAAATTTTCGGATGTGTACTCAGTATAATGTCACTCGATGCTCTGTCCCTACTACCCGTCCTAAACATCTGAGTGTCCCAGTCTATATCTGGTAAATTGAAATCTTCACCTAAGACTACAACATGCTGAGGAAATTTGTGTGAAATGTATTCCATATTTTCTCTCAGTTGTTCTGCCACTAATGCCGCTTAGTCAGGAGGTCGTTAAAAGGAGCCAATTATTAACCTAGCTCGGTTGTTGAGTATAACCTCCACCCATAATAATTTACAGAAACTATCCACTTCTATTTCACTACAGGATAAACTACTACAAACAGCGACAACCACGCCACCACCGGTTGCATGCAATCTATCCTTTCTAAACACCGTCTGTGCCTTTGTAAAAATTTCGGCAGAATTTATCTCTGGTTTCAGCATCGGCCGGAGTGGCAGAGCGGTTCTAGGCGCTACAGTCTGGAACCGCGCGACCGGTACGGTCGCAGGTTCGAATCCTGCCTCGGGCATGGATGTGTGTCTTGTCCTTAGATTAGTTAGGTTTAAGCAGTTCTAAGTTCTCGGGGACTGATGACCTCAGAAGTTAAGTCCCATAGTGCTCAGAGCCATTTGAACCACTTTTTGGCTTCAGGCAGCTTTCCGCACCTATAACGATTTCAGCTTCGGTTTTTTCTATCAGCACCTGACGTTCCGGTATTTTACCAGCGCAGCTTTGACAGTTTACAATTACAATACCGATTGCTGTTTGGTCCCCGCATGTCCTGACTTTGCCCCGCACCCTTTGAGGCTGTTGCCCTTTCTGTACTTGCCCGAGGCCATCCAACCTAAAAAATCGCCCAGTCCGCGCCACACAACCCCTGCCACCCGTGAAGCCGCCTGCTGTGTGTAGTGTACTCCTGACCTATCCTGCGGAACCCGAAACCCCACCACCCTACGGCGCAAGTCGAGGAATTTGCAGCCCACACAGTCGCAGAACCGTCTCAGCCCTTGATTCAGACCCTACACTCGGCTCTGTACCAAAGATCCGCAGTCAGTCCTGTCAATGGTGAGCTCTGCTTTCATCCCACTAGCGAGACTGGCAGTCTTCACCAAATCAGATAGCCGCCGGAAGCCAGAGAAGATTTCCTCCGATCCATAGCGACACACATCATTGGTGCCGATATGAACGACCACCTGCAGGTGGGTGCAGGTGTCCGGAGGACAGAATTCAATATTTTGCCCTTCCGTCTGTTATCGTCCGTTTGGATTCCAGTATGGTCACTGAGTGAATTAATGATTTCGAACAGCATACTGATTCTATATAATACCTAAACATGGTTTTCGCTCAGGCCAGTTGATAAAGTTTTATTTTGAAATGTTTTCCCTCATTGCTCCCTTACGCTCATTCTCGCTTCGTTAAGCTTTTATTTGTCAGCTAGGTTTGGACTTCTCTTGAATACGAGTTGAAATATTTTCTAACACTTCTATTAAATCATGGTGGGTCTTTCCCATCCCTTAAGTCCTTGCTCGGAACATACTTGTCTAAGGGATACTGAACGATGTTTTTGAATTTTTTCATTTGTGCTACACATTTTCACCCTCATCACTGGTGCTGACTACTCAGATACACCGAAATTTGTATCCTGGCTCTCTTGCTAAGCAAAAATATCGTCCTACCTTTCTCCACATACCTTTCAAAACCCGTAGTCAATGATGCTATCACAGTCTTATAATTACTTATACCATTCTTTACGTTAATCCATTCATAAGTTCCGATCTGTTTGTTGCTAGGACGTCTGCAACGTTACCTTCTCTATCCGGTCAAAGTAATTTTCAGACAAGACATTCAGAATAACGTCATTGGAATCCCTGTCGCTGTCACCAGTTCTGACAGCATGACTCTCCCAATTATGCCTGACAAGTTGAAGTCACCCCCCATTGGAACAGCAAGATCAGGAAAATTACTGACGCTATTCTGTAAGTTATCTCTGAAGCGCTCTACCACTGCAGCTCGTGACCCTGGAGGTCTATAGCAGCATCTGATTACCATTTTTGTCTGCTTAACTTCACACAGGTTAATTCACATACGAGATCCGTGATAACGTCGCTACGTGTTATCGAGTTCTGACTGCAATAAATATGTCGCTACCACTGGCAACTGACTTATCCTTATATAAATATTTCAGTCAGAACTTAGGAGTGTGTTTCTGTTAGCTTCCAGTTCCAACAAATTTCCTGTCCATAACAGCATCCAGGTATAGACTTCAATAATCGATACTAGTTCTGAGAGCTTTTCTTTGCTGCCACTGCAGTTTACTAACATTATGTACACCTTTTCCAGTTCCGACCTGTTAGGACGAGCATTCGGCGAAGTATCTTCGATTTTAGCAGGCAGTTCATCTCTGATCCAGAGGGTGGGATGCCTCCAAACTAAGAAATCCCAGTGTGCACCCACACGTGCTCCACTATGCCATTAAAGCCTCCTGGGTGTAATGCACGCCAGAGTTATTAGGGGGAACTCTACAGTTCTCCTCCAAATAGTGCCGATCGAGAAATTCGCTTCCGAAACCGTGGCAAAGTCGTCTGAGCCCCCGGTTTATATCATCCACTTTGTCCCAAACATAAAGTAAAACTTACAATGAGAAATCATTTTTTTATGAAACTGCGGCTGGTGAAAGATAATTTCTTATAAACGATGCCATAAAATCCCAAAAACCGTCCCCGAAACAATATCACTTTTCTCCCCAGCTCTGCTCGATACATCTCAGCACAAGTCGGTAGTCTTCGTCACTATGACATCATGTCTTCAACAGCAGCAAGCCACAACATTAAACATGTTGCCTTGTAGCTGCTTGGTGTACGTGTGTTCAGTACGTTGGTGTCCGCAAAGGGAGGGAGCTAGGGAGGGGGGGGGGGGGGGGGAGTGCCAGAGGGAGCACTCGCACCCTCCTGCAAACACCCTTTTTATTCACGAAACAATTATCTCACTTTCTAGCAATGGTTATCAGCGCCTCTTCTGAACTGCAGGTTCAGGACTGCTAGCCCGAAGGGAAATCTGTAAATTAAGCAATCACTTTATTCCATTTTTTTCCTTAAGGCTCTGTGAGATGAGAAAATTAGATACATTAGAGCCTGTACAAAGGTTTACCTAAAATCACCGATCAAATGTACCATTCGCAAAAGGAATGGGGAAGAGGGGATTAGCACTACAAGTACCCTCAGTCCCACACCGTCAGGTCGCTTGCGGATTGTTGCTTTACATATAGATCTTAATGGGTGTCCGCAGGAAGGTGGAAGGATGCTCAAGAGGTAGCACTTGTCCCCTACTGAGAATATGGAGTTCAGAGTTCTTGTTCATTACAGAATCCTCATTTACTTCTGAAAATAGTTATCGTGATTCCGTAAGATCTCTCGTTTAGCCAAATGTAGCATTATGTGATTGATCGCAGTGAGATAATGCTGTGGCAACTACCATTGTGTCTTTAGAAAATATAACACTGCACACTCGTTTATGGAGCATTGGCTTCATTCGTATGTAAGTCGCTAGGTTTTCCATAACAGTGAGAACGCTGCTGTTTCGCCGATCGAAAGAAGACCGAAGAAAGCTGCTCTTGTGTGACCTCCCGACTTCGTTTATTGCTTTCTTGGAAGTATTGTTGACAATTTGGCTACGTGGCGTTTCGCTGCTTTTGTAGAATCAAATTCTCTATCACAGTCTTCTTAACGTAATCAATAATAGCCAAACGCAGCACTTTAAGGAGTACTGCTTTTTTGCACAGAATGCAACGTGCTGTCCCAGTGTGCTCTCGCTGTGAGTTGAAATATGTTCTCCGCGATATCGCTTTCGAGGAAGATTAGTCAAATAAGCTTTTTTTTAAAAAGAAAATCGTATTGACCAACTAGGATCACGTTAACAACTTCAGTTCCTCCTCTTCCTTTGTTGTTGTTTCATATTTTTCCAGTATTCCCTCATTTTCTCCTCATGAAGTATCTTCCTTTCCTCTGTCCATGTTGTTCCCGATTTTTTATTTCTTCTCCTTTGAAAGCCTTCCAAATTTAGTGTTTCATTTTTAAAACAGTTTCTTTCTGCTATTTCTGATTCTTTGATGTTGTTTCTTTAAAGATCTTTCCTTACTTCTGTAATCCATGGATTTCTTCTTCCAGAAATATAGGTGTATTTGTTTTGTTAGTCTACTTCCATCCTATCGGTAGAGGTGTCCGAAAAACGTTAATCTTCGTTGTTGCCATTGCTTCAGATATTTTCTCTATATTTTGTAGATCTCTCATTACTTTTTATTTTCCAACCATCTGCAGATTTTGTTGCACCCAATATTTTCCTAATAATCCTTCTTTTCTGAATCTCTAGTTTATCCATCTTATAGTTCATCTTTAGTCATTCAGATCCATATAAACGTTCTGGTCGTACCACTGTCTTCTAGTATTTTAGTTTTGTTCTTATAGATATACATTTCTTGTTTCCTCTTTCCACTTGGTTAATTCTTAAATCCATTGCAGATTTTTCTAGTGCATTCTGTTGCATAGCTTCTCCAAGATACTTAAATTTATTTACTCACTCTATTTTACCTATCTGCATTTCTATGAATTTTGTGGCACTTATTATATTTGTCACGAATTCTTTTTTTTTTTCAGCTGAAGTTTTGAGACCAGTTCTGTTTGCTATTTTTTCCAGAAAGTTTATCCGAATAACTGCTTCCGTCAGGTTTTCTGAAAGTATTGCAAAATCATCCGCAAAAGCCTTGCACTTTATCTTAATTCCATTTGTTTTCGTTCTCAGAGTTATTGGTTCAATTTTGTGGTTTTTTACCTCCGAACTGCAGATCCTTACAATTTTGTCTAGAACACAACTAAACAGTAAAGGTGATAAACCATCACCTTGTCTAACACCAGTTTTTTATATCAAATGGCTGCGATACTTCTGCCATAAATTTGACTTTAGATATTGTAATTGTTACTGTTTCACGAATTATATTTGCTAATTTTGACTTAACACCAAATTCTCTGATGACCTTACCTATTGTTTCTCTGTCTATATACTCAAATGCTTTCGCGAAATCAATACATGACACTATGATTGGTTTGCTGGTTAACATTCTATGACGAATTATTGACTTTAAGTTAAAAATTTGTTCTGCGCAGAGTCCTCCGTTTCCAAAACCACCCTGATATTCTCCCAGTTGCTTTACGACTTTATTTTTATTTATAATGTACAGTATTCTCATTTATTTCCTTGATCAGACATTTCACATTCAGTATCAATAAACATTTCTTCAGTAGGAATAAAAATATTTGTTCTAAATAATTTGGTGCTCTATTTCCTAGCTCACTGATAATTTTATTGGACAGATGTAAAATAATTATAATCGTAAACGGAATTACTGTAAATTTAAATCGTCAAGTTCAGGTATGTGTCAAATACATAATCATTTTGATAAAACAAAAAGGTTTCCTTTAAAGTAAACATTACTCATAATTACCTTTAAAGTACTTACCTTTTAATGCTAAAGTAATCTGTTTATAACAAAAACGATTATTAAGAGGATAACCATCAGTTCCCAGGAACATTATAAATTTCGTATGTCACCTACAAAATTTAGATCCTGTGGCATGACACGTCTCCAAAGTGTTATGGAATTTCCCTGTGGAAAATTTCTGCGGGCATCTACGGTATAGAATTAAGTAACGAAGCACTTAGCTATCAATTGCGATGTAGGTATTCTTAGACCCTCGGGGTCACTTACAGTTAAGACTTCTGCGGAAAAAAACTGAGTTAGATGTTCAGTACGTGCTTTATATATCTTTTTGCTTTCTACTAATGGAATATTATAACTAATATGATCTAAGTTTACATTTATTACGACAAGAAAGCAATATATTTCCAAACGAATGCAACTACACATTTATTATGTCAGTTACCGCCACGTTCACTATTACGTTTTGATTTAATACATGTGTACTATTTTAAATCACCGGCTCCGACTTGTTTCAGTAACTTGAAAAAAAAAAAAATCCCTGGGCGGTACCTGAACGCCGTTCCCGCGCACTCTGGGTGCACTTAGGACCTGGTTAAGAGGGCAGACAGATTTTTGGAAATAATAATGGACTCAGCAGTATGGATGTTGTCACATTAATACACATTCAAACAAATTTATAAGAGAACAGAAAAAACGTTTCAGTTAGTACTAATACGAGTAAATGAAAACAGAGCTAGCCTTTAGACAACTTAATTGTATCATTCAACACATCTTTGTACTTTGTTTTTTGACATCAAACCCTCAACTGGTGGGAAGAGGGATCTCTTTGAAATATTTTTTTGTAGACGTCAGGCTTCTCTTATGAGTGTGTTTGTGTTGTGAGAGCTTCCACCAACTGTTGGTTGGCAATAGAGAATAAACACAGCAGATAAAAGTCATTAGAGACTCCTGTTAGTGGTCTACAACATAAATACTGAGAATAAATGGTGAGCTGAAAGACGTGATCTTTTTTAGTAAAATTTACATTGAACAAAATTACATTTCGCAGCACAAGTGAACTACGAGACCAGTGACCTAAAGCCCACTGCAGTCTTAAAATTCGTCCTATTATATACTGATGGGATCCACAGAGTAGATTTATGATATTCAGGTATAGATACTATAGCGACGTAATGTGAAGCAGTGGTTAGCACATTGGAATCGCATTCTGATGGATGATATTTCAAAGCTAGCCTCCGGCCATTTCGATTTGCTTTTTCCGCGATTTCCTTAATTTCCTCCAGGAAAATGCTGGGATGTCTCATTTGAAAAGGCGCAGCCGATTCCCTACTACACACATCAAAAAAAGTGTTGCATCACCTCGGTACCCAGAGTTCCGGAACCTGTACAAGAAACTGTAATAGAGATCAACATAAACACCATTTCCGCCCTTTTTATTTCTCATGAAAAGCACACATTGCATGTTGTACCTCCATACAACGAGACCTTCAGAGGTGGTGGTCCAGACAGCTGTACACATCGCTACTTCTAATACCCAGAAGTACGTCCATTTGGAATGATACATGCCTGTATTCGTTGCACACTATCCACAAGTTCATCAAGGCATTGTTGGGCCAGATTGTCCCACTCCTCAATGGTGATTCGGCGTAGATCCCTGAGAGTGGTTGGTGGGTCACGTCGTCCGTAAAAAAAAAACTTTCCACTCTATCGAAATGGCTCTGAGCACTATGGGACTTAACATCTGAGGTCCCCTAGAATTTAGAACTAACTAAACCTAACTAACCTATGGACGTCACACACATCCAAGCTCGAGGCAGGATTCGAACCTGCGACCGTAGCGGTCGCACAGTTCCAGACTGAAACGCCTAGAACCGCTCGGCCAAACGGGCCGGCTTTCAGTCGATTTCAGGCATGTTCGATAGGGTCTGGAGAACATGCTGGCCACTCTAGTCGAGCGATGTCGTTATCTTGAAGGAAGTAATTCTCAAGATGTGCACGGTGGGGGAGCGAATTGTCTTCCACGAAAACGACTGCCTCGCCAATATGGTTGCCGATATGGTTGCACTGTCGGTCAGACGATGGCATTCACGTATCATACTGCCGTTACGGCGCCTCCCATGACCACCAGCGGCGTACGCCGGCCCCACATAACGGCACCACATAACATCATGGAATCTCCACCTTGCTACAGTCGCTGAACAGTGTGTCTAAGGAGTTCAGCCGGACCGGCGTGCCTCCAAACACGTCTCTGATGATTGTCTGGTTGAAAGCATATGCGACACTCATCGGTGAAGAGAACGTGATGCCAATCCTAAGTGATCCATTCGACATTTGTTGGGGCCATCTGTACCGCGCTGCAGGGTGTCGTTGTTGCAAAGATGGACTTCGCCATGTACATCGGGAGTGAAGTTGCGCATCATGCAGCCTATTGCGCACAGTTTGAGTCGTAACACGATTTTCTGTGGCTGCACGAAAAGCGTTATCCAACGTGGTGGCGTTGCTGTCAGGCTTCAAAAATGTTCAAATGTGTGTTAAATCCTGTGGGACTTAATTGCTAAGGTCATCAGTCCCTAAGGATACATACTACTTAAACTAAATTATCCTAAGGACAAACACACACACCCATGCCAGACGGACGACTCGAACCTCCGCCGGGACCAGCCTCAGAGTCCATGACTGCAGCGCCCCAGACCGCTCGGTTAATCCCGCGTTGCCTGCTGTCAGGGTTCCTCCTAGCCATAATCCCTAGGTAGCGGTCATCCACTGCAGTAGTAGCCCTTGGGCGGCCTGAGCGAGGCATGTCAATGACAGTTCCTGCGTCTCTGTATCTCCTCCATGTCGTAACAACATCGCTTTGGTTCACTCCGAGACGCCCGGACTCTTCCCTTGTTGAGAGCCCTTCCTGGCACACAGTAAAAATGTGGACGCGCTCGAACCGCGGTATTGACCACCTGGAAGAGGGTGAACTACAGACAACACTAACCGTGTACCTCCTTCCTGGTGGAATGACTGGAAGTGATCGGTTTTCGGACTCCATTCGTCTAATAGGCGCTGCTCATGCATGGTTGTTTACATCTTTGGGCGGGTTTAGTGATGACTCTGAACAGTCAAAGGGACTGTGTCTGTGATACAATATCCACAGAATACGTCTGTCCTCATTATTTCTGGGAACCGGGGTGACGCAAAACTTTTCTTGATGTGTGTATATCCTTGGAACTGTCTGAGCGTTTGCCCTGACGTTTGTGTCGACGGGACGTTTGAAAGGTGGCTACACTGAGCCACTGCGCCAGAGATTGCGCCAAAGAGTATTATTAAGCCGCCTCCACAGTACTTGTCGAGAGCTCGTAGAAGTCAGTGCCTGTTAAGAACTCGTAGAAGTCAGTGCTTGGAGAGAGCTCGTAGTAGTCAGTGCCTGTCGAGGTCTCGTGGTAGTCTGTACTGAGATGTTGTAGCAGAGAGTGTTTGTTGGCATGTGCTATTAGGCAGTGCTTGCTGAGATGTGATATTGGAGAGTTCTGGTTGAGATATAATGTAAGGATTAGAATGATTTTCATCAATATAAATGAGGTAACTAACTCCGTTTGTTTTTAATTTCAGTATCCTAAATAATGCGTCATTACAGGTTCAGTCAACAAAGCATCTGGCGTGTGTTCTTGTATTAGAGTGTAATTCTGCTTTCCTTACGCAATTATCGTATTTCTAATTTTCTTTTATCACGTCAGTATAATTGGTATTTAAAAATTCTTGTCTTGTTGAAGAAGAACCGTGCCAGATGCGTACGTTGAGTCACACTCCCACACACAGAACAATTACATTTGTGCTTGGGTTTTGTAGGTTTTATAGTTGCTGGGGACTTAATTAATTAATTGTGTTAACGAAAAATTTCATTTCATTCTTTGTTGTTGTTCTTTGCAGTCAGATAGCGTAATAATACTAGTCAGGGCCCACCGTTTACGAAACAGCGTAATCGGACACACAGCTACTAAAAACTAAAAGTATTTTCAATAATAATTAATCAAGCCACCATGCACGTGGCGACCGCTGCTTCGGATCGTCCTTTGGAATTCTTCTGATTGTAAAAATAGTAGACCGTAGTATTGTTGTGGTAATTTGAGTTTAGTAATTGTAGTCTGTATTGCATGTGTAGATTTGGTAATTGTCATTCTTCTAATGGTATTTTTTTTCAGAATTTGATTTGTTGTCTTGTATACGCGTTTGACAATTTAGTGCAATTATTTCAATTGTTCGATTAATCGTGTTTGAGGAATACATTTTATGTAAATGGTATTGTTGGAGATAAAGAGTCATTGTGTATAATTTTCGTACAGTGACGAATTTTTTTGTTTTGTAAATGATTACGCGGTCGATGAAAAAGGCGAAAATGATGAATAGTGAGAATGACGAAATTGTTGACATGGCGAACTCGCCAACACAGGACAACAGTATGATGAATAATGAAGTGGAAAACAATTTAATAAGTCGGGAAAATAGTCCGGAACCATTTCAAAATTTTTCTCAATCAGAAAATTCACAGAATACGAGATTAACGACAGAAGATTCTGAAATAGTATCGAACAAAGATAGCTTTACAGCTATAACGAAAGAAGTCGATTTTGCGGGAAATGTTAGGGGTGAAAAGAGTTTCGAACCAGTTACTATGGAGCAGTTGATGAGTGCTATATTAAATTTGGGATCAAAAATAGGAACAATTGAAACTGAGATGGGAACTTTGATATCTGAAATTAAAACATATAGGGAAACAATGGAAACACGGTTAGACTCAGTAGGATCACAGTTACGATCTGAATTAGAAATTGATATGGGAACAATGGAAACACAGTTAGGCTCACGAACGGGGACATGTTTCAGAAACATGAAAGATGAATTAAAGAGGGAAGTTAGAGAGGAGGCACAACCGATTTTGAATTCTCACAATAATAGATTAATTGCAGTAGAGATTAGACAAAGGGAACAGGATAGAGAACAGGAAGAAAGAGATCGCGTGGTAGTGCAGAAATTTTCAGAGTTGAATTTACAACGTGCGCACGATAAGGAGGAGATGTTTGAGATAATCGAGGAATCCGTACCAAATGACAGAGTGAATAACTTAGCGCAACAGTATGAACAGTTAACTGCTAGATGTGACATCACCGAAACCCGAGTCGCGACATTTACAGAAGACGTAAAGAAACAGAAAGAACAATTAAGTGACTCATCGGAAAGAGTTGAGGAGATCTCAGATAAATTGACAAGTGTTAGTTTAGCAGAAGGGTTTGAAGAAAATAATTTGTTTCATTTACGGGATGCAACAAGAGAGCGCCAGGCGCGTGAATTTAACAATAATCGTCATTGGGACTGGGACAAACGCGGTAGGTCTTTGTCGCCACGAGGCGAAAACTTTGACTATAAACACTTTTTGACTGTTCCGAAGTTTAAGATATTTCGTAATTCTAAGAACGACATACATCCATGTTCATGGTTAGATCAATTTACGTACGCACTTCCACTAAATTGGCCATTAAGGCGCAAACTTGAAATTATGTGCAGCTATTAATGTCCTTAGGGGATTCACTACTCTAAGTGAATATGTGCCGTAGCGAGCATAGGGCCCCGAGCTGTAGTGGTGCTATTTCTCTTTTAGTTTTCTGTACCGCTTCCTACTCTTTTACTATTCTTTGCATCTGTCAAACCAACTCTTCGACTATCAATCTATTTAGTGAGTAAGTAAACAATAACCGGATTTGACTAATTTACCCAAAAGTGATTTCGGAAATTACCATGTGGAGTTACTGTACCTTCAGCAGCATTCATTCGTAGTTTAAATGAAATTTTACCTGTTTATCTTCGTGACAACATTACTTCATATGTTGGCGATATTCTTATTGCTAAACATTCTTGGAGTGAGCACAACAAAATTTTGGATTCATTGTTACGTATTTTTGCAAGAGTTGGCATTACAGTAAACTTGGAAAAATCTGAATTTGGTCGTTCTCAGGTGAAATTTCTCGGTCACATTATTTCTACAGAAGGTATTCTTCCTGATCCAGAGAAATTAGACGCTATTCGTAACTGTGCTGTTCCTACCACAAAACGTGATGTTCGTAGTTTGCTTGGTGTCTGTAATTTTCTTACACGCTTTGTTAGATTGGACAATTTGGCCACACCTCGTTTTTGCGATCTATCTGGAAAGTTCTTTTTAAACGAAAATCGGTCGACAACTTTGGTTAGTTTGTATTCCTGATGAGTGGGTTAATAAGCTGATTTGGTATACGCATTTCAGTTATGCACACTTTGGTCCCAGTAAATGCTTTCGTAAATTACGAGAAAATTGCTACTTCAGTAATATGGAAAAACGTATTCGATCTGTTCTGGCCAAATGCAAATTATGTCAAAAGGCTAAGCCGCCAACAGTTTCTCACAGAGCAGCGTTGTTTCCTATCATTCCAGCGAAATTGAAGGAGATGGCTGCAGTCGATTTGTTCGGTCCAGTGGTTCGTTCTACTAATGGTTTTGCGTACATTTTCGTAGCAGTGGAGTTGACGTCAAAATATGTATGTTTTACACCTTTACGCAAAGCAACAGCTCGTTCAGTATCTAACGCTTTCATCAAACATTTTCTTAAAGAAGTTGGTCATGTTGATAAGGTTATATCAGATAATGGATCACAGTTTCGTTCTAAAATTTGGCTGCGTACTCTACAGCATTGTAAAATTAAACCAATTTTCATTTCACTTTTTCACCCTCAATCTAACGCTTCAGAGAGATGGATGAAGGAAATCAATAAATTGTGTCGACTTTATTGTCATCAGAATCACAGAACGTGGGATCAGTATCTTCATATTTTTCAAAACATTCTGAATGAACTTCCTAATGATTCAACTTCTTTACCGCCTATTCTGATATTAAAAAACAAAGCACCGACAAATCGCATATCTGAAATCGTTCCTTTTCCGCCTTCACGGAAACTGCGGCATTCTGAAGTTGTCAACCTGGCTCTACGAAATATTGCATCTGCGGCTGCTAGAAGAGAGAGATCAGCTAAACGTCCTGGTCGTTCAAAAATCTTGTCAGTTGGTCAGAAGGTGTTAATTAAGTCCCACCGTTTGTCTCACAAAGGAAAAGGCTTGTGTCGCAAATTTTTTCTGCTTTATAACGGTCCATATAGAATTCGTAAAATTATACATAATAACACTGTCGAAGTAGAAACTCTTAAATCTCGACGCTCTAAAGGAATACATCATATATCTAACGTAAAAATTTTTGTAGAATGACATACTTGTGAGAAACCAACAGCTAGATGTAAACATGCGGAGAGTACAAGGATACCGCGCTGTGTTTTGGCGGCGGCACATACTCAAAGCAACAGTCAAGTCTGCGCGCCGCACAAGGCAGTCGTTGACCGCGAACAATCGCTTCCTACGTCACGCGCCTACAGCTGATCGAGCGCTCAGTGCGAATGCACTGACAGCCGCAAACAAATACACAGTTTAATTTCTCCGACTAAATTCAGTATAAAGTTATAGGACTTGATGAATTATGTTATTAACATTCAGTATTTTCCAGGATACGGTTGTATAAAATATTTAAGAACTTCAGGTAAATTCTGTGTGTCTCCGACGTTAAGAGGACTTGCTCTCGAGAAATTTTCAGGAAGAATGGAATTTCGAAGAAGAAACTAATAAACTAAAAAGGGTAACTATTAATTGAGTTTATTTTTCAGGTAACATATTTCCACTTAAGTACGTACTTTAGACGTAATTTGCTGCTCGCGATTACGTGATTCATACTTTGTGCTAATTTCATGTTCTATGAATTTACGTGTGAAGCGACGTGCTTGCGTACATTTTCTGATTTTTGTCAATGTTTTATTAATGAACAGGATTGTTATTTGTATATATTATGCATCGCTTGGCTGCTATGCTTTTTCACTGATGTCATATTTTTTTTTAATTATGTGCCTGCTGTGCTTATTTATTTAAATTACAATTGTAACCTGATTTATTGTGCTGATGTGTTTAGGTATTTAAGTTATACTTTGTGATTTATCTGCTTGCGGCTTCATGTTTACTTATTAAGATGACATATGAACATTTATTTGCTTATGCTGATATTTTGCTAATGACATGTTTACTGCTTTGCGTATGGATTGCATATTTATACATATCTGTTGTTGCCATAACTACTCTTTAATTTGGTGTATAGAAATGCTGATATACTGTGTACAAACAGAGAGTTTAGGTCACACTATTGGATTAATTATAGATTGTTCGCTTGGCAGAGCCTCGTTGTAAGGATTGTGCTGCATCCACTTGTTGACATTCTGTTCTCTACTGGTATATTCACTCGCTATTGCTTGTTTTGCTTACGCTCAGTGCCTTATATTTTTAAGATAAGAAAATGAACTGCTATAATTCGACGAACGACATTGGTACAAAGAACTTCATAGAAGTCACATGAGCTGAGGTTTTATGGAAGCTGTATAACTTTATGCTAATAGGAAGGAAGCTAACGACATGACATACCATTACTAGGTTTAGACCATTAACAATTATTACACTGCATTCTTCGGGAGCAATTGAAATAGGAAGTGGCACTTGACACAAGAAATACTCCACATGTTTGCTTCTGCCATAATTCTTGAAGTGATGTACACACTGTGAAATATTATGATCATTCACACTCCGTAATCGTACTTAATTAATGAGAGTTATTCGAACTAAGTCTGTTAGAGGTCATGTATCCATTTCTTTTGTTTATAATTCATAATGAGTAGAAGATTTGGGTCAGACGGATTACACAGAGGTTGTGTGTTGGCAATGTGTCTTCAGATTGTATGGGATGATGAACTGAAGTTTGCATTAGGATTTTATCTGTACTTGTTCGAGGAGACTGACTAGAGGAAAGAGTTGTTATGGAAGTGAAATGAGATTGGTAATAAGGTTTATATGTATCGACGCATTGAAGAGGTATTATTGAGGTATTATTGAGATTGTGTGAAGTTGATGATTATTGGAGTTTTGGTGGATAAGAGGTAAAGTAAGTGAGGAGCATTTTTTTTTTTTTTTTTTGTTGGTCTTATGGAACAAGGAGGATGAAGATAGCAGACTAGAACACTAAAGTAGAAGGAAGATAGTCTATACACACACTTTGTTAAATCACTAAGCAGTATATACTTTTTTTTGAAGAGAGGAAGTATTTGCATATCTTGGCTCACTGACAGTTGCTCAGCAACAGTACATTTGATCTGGCTTGGCAAACATTGGTCTTGACATGATGACTATGACGCTGACTTAACTATTATTGACTGTTATACATTGCTGCCACTACTACTTGATACACATGATGAACATCAGATTTTGACAGAATTACATTTACACAGTTAGCACCATTCAATTACACAGTAGTACTTAATGTGGATGAAAGTTGAATGAGTGTGTTTTGTGTGTTTTCCTTTCCTAATCCTACCCACCTATCTCCTAAATATTATTTTATTTGTTTGTTGTGGTTTGCACTGACACCCATAAATATTATAGGTTTACTGATATTTGAGTATTTGTAATAGTTAATATGAAAATTATCTGACATCATTTGTGTGTTTGTTATGATTTGTATGTTTAGTGTAAAAGCATTTGTATGTGCATTCAAACTATTGTTCATGCCTGAACTGTCTGATTAGTAATGGTAAATATTATGAACTGTTACCTGCACTTTTTCAACATAATGTGTGACACTTAGGAATGATTAATTTCTTCTGATGAACTGTGTGATCAGTGATAGTGAATATTATGGACTGTTACTTGTACTTTTTCTACATGATTGGTGCCACTAGGACATGTTTGATTTCTGCTGATGAACAGTGTGATTAGTATGTGTATTCAAACTATTGTTCATGCTTGAACTGTCTGATTAGTGATAGTGAATATTATGGGCTGTTACTTGTACTTTTTCTACATGATTGGTGCCACTAGGACATGTTTAATTTGTGCTTATATACTCTGATGAACAGTGTGATCAGTGATAGTGAATATCATGGACTGCTCTCTGGACCTGCTCATCATTGCTAGGTGCAACTGATGGACTACTTGTATGGAAATGAAATCACTTGTTGCTGTCTGCACCTACTCAACATTGCTGGGTGCCACTGATGGACTGATTCTACTGAACTAATGTGACTTGTTGCTGTGTGTACTTCTTCAACATTGCTAGGTGCCACTGATGAACTGCTTCTACTGAAATAATGTCACTTGTTGCTGTCTGCACCTGCTCAACATTACTGGGTGCACAGATGAAGCTACTTCTATGGAAATGAAGTCACTTGTTGGTGTCTGCACCTGCTCAACATTACAGGGTGCACAGATGAAGCTGCTTCTACTGAAATAATGTCACTTGCTGGTGTCTGCACCTGCTCAACATTGCTGGGTGCAACTGATGGACTGCTTCAACTGAAATGATGTCACTTGTTGGTGTCTGCACCTGCTCAACATTGCTGGGTGCAACTGATGGACTGCTTCTACTGAAATGATGTCACTTGTTGGTGTTTGCACCTGTTGACCATTGCTGGGCTGGAATTATCAACTGTTTGTTTGTTTTTTTTTTTTTTTTTTTTTTTTTTTTGAACAATTAAAAGTATTTTATGTGAACATTTGTATAAACTGATTTTTTGTGCATTGTGCAAACTATTATGCAAAGCCACATGTATGAAAAGAATTTGTATTGCCTACTGTATTTTATATATTAGGTTATTGAAAGGTCAGTGCAAAGCCAAAATTTTAACTAATTATGTGATATTTAGGTATTAATATTATCTTTTATTTTTGTCTGTATTTTTGTGGACGAATTTGGTGGTATTTTCACCACCAATGCTGGCAAAAAATACCATCAAATTCTGGCCTGTGGAGGAGGGGCATATGAAAGGTGGCTACACTGAGCCACTGCGCCAGAGATTGCGCCAAAGAGTATTATTAAGCCGCCTCCACAGTGCTTGTCGAGAGCTCGTAGAAGTCAGTGCCTGTTAAGAACTCGTAGTAGTCAGTGCTTGGAGAGAGCTCGTAGTAGTCAGTGCCTGTTAAGAACTCGTAGAAGTCAGTGCTTGGAGAGAGCTCGTAGTAGTCAGTGCTTGTCCAGGTCTCGTGATAGTTTGTGCTGAGATGTTGTAGCAGAGAGTGTTTGTTGAGATGTGCTATTAGGCAGTGCTTGCTGAGATGTGATATTGGAGAGTTCTGGTTGAGATATAATGTAAGGATTAGAATGATTTTCATCAATATAAATGAGGTAACTAACTCCGTTTGTTTTTAATTTCAGTATCCTAAATAATGTGTCATTACAGATTCAGTCAACAAAGCATCTGGCGTGTGTTCTTGTATTAGAGTGTAATTCTGCTTTCCTTACGCAATTATCGTATTTCTAATTTTCTTTTATCACGTTAGTATAATTGGTATTTAAAAATTCTTGTCTTGTTGAAGAAGAACCGTGCCAGATGTGTACGTTGAGAAAGCCGGCCGAAGTGGCCGTGCGGTTAAAGGCGCTGCAGTCTGGAACCGCAAGACCGCTACGGTCGCAGGTTCGAATCCTGCCTCGGGCATGGATGTTTGTGATGTCCTTAGGTTAGTTCGGTTTAACTAGTTCTAAGTTCTAGGGGACTAATGACCTCAGCAGTTGAGTCCCATAGTGCTCAGAGCCATTTGAACCATTTTTTTTGTACGTTGAGTCACACTCCCACACACAGATCAATTACATTTGTGCTCGGGTTTTGTAGGTTTTATAGTTGCTGGGGACTTAATTAATTAATTGTGTTAACGAAAAATTTCATTTCATTCTTTGTTGTTGTTCTTTGCAGTCAGATAGCGTAATAATACTAGTCAGGGCCCACCGTTTACGAAACAGCGTAATCGGACACACAGCTACTAAAAACTAAAAGTATTTTCAATCATATTTAATTAAGCCCCCATGCACGTTACACCATAATCGTCGGATCTTCCTTCAGAAATTACATTGGTGCACGCCAAGCAAATGTTAAAGCGCGCTCTATACGCTACTTTATCGTGTGCAAGCCGTTTCCTCTCCGCAAAACTACAGCAAACTACTTCAATTAGATTGGATTGGTCCCTCACGACAATTTCGCCTCCTATATTTCCCTCCTTTCCGACATTTATAGGCCATTGATGCTTCTCGATGCGTTCTGCCAAGTGATCCATTTTTTCAGTTAATTTCAGCGTACCGAAAGTATCTACAGCACAATATATCGAACCCTCTATTCTCTTCATGTCTGAGCTGATTGTTATCCATGCTTACCTCCTCTACTAGACTACGGCGAATGTGAGAACCATCAAAATATGTTTTCTAACATTTAAATTAGCATTAGACTCAAAATTTTTGTCTTTTTAGGAAAAACTTATCTCTGCTATTGTAAAGTACGCTATCGTCCGTTATTTTGCTGACCTAATATGAAATCCGATCGTATGCTTTCCGATTTCCTGATATCATTACAGCAGCATCGCCATTTTCGTATCTCTTCTGTTTCGCTTCTGTTTCTTGATCCATCTGCTTCCGCCTACATCAGTAATTCCCAAGACCCATCTCTCTACGGATCACTGAGTAACAGTCAGTTTTTTAATGATTTTGGCACTAAAATTCCATGTAAAATTACCATACGTCAAAATAGACCATTACCTTTTAGATGTACTGCAGATTCAATGCTGGAAACTATTTAAATTATATAAAAGTCGTCCCATGTCATCTTCTTCCTGCTTTATTGCTTAACCTATTCCAAACACAAAATTTCCATAACTAGTTTTATAAATTCACAATTAATTTGTAGACTTTTCTTAGTGATATGTTTATTATTTATTACTTGTAAACCAAATTTGAGAGCTTTTATATGAATTTCTTGTATTAGTGCTTGAAGTTGAGGCAAGCTGTGCAGCTTCAGCAGCAAAATGGATCATGTTTTCATTCTCAGAACACATTGGGTTTGTGACTACCTCCACACACACACACACACACACACACACACACACACACACACACACACACACACACCACACACAAAAGTGTATGGCTCAACAATGTAATATCAACACTTAGCTTCCCAGGTCATTTTTCGTGACACTTGGTACCAGGTGCACTGAGACACAGTCCTATGTTTAAGTAGCCAAAATAATTGCGTTCAGCAGTTTCAGTGAAGTGGTTCAGTTTTTTATGTAAATGGTTACAATCTCAAAGAATATTTTCAAATAATTTTTAAGGTTTACTTTTACAAAAAACGCCTTTAAACAAAAAACTGCACAAAATGAACGTAATATTATATGATAATGTTAATGCTGCTACGAAACATCAAATACCCTGCATTCTGAATTTTACTTTTTGCTATTTTTTTACTGTATTTTACACATTTAATAATAAAAAACAAGAACATTCCAAAAAAACAACCAAGAATGAAAATTACACTAATAATTTTCAGGATTTTCGTTTAGTTCTCAGAGGTTTTCTTCGTAATCTCTGGTTTTCTTCTTTTTCTTTTTTTTTCTTGTAGAAAAATCA
Organism: Schistocerca americana; assembly: GCF_021461395.2. Classification (NCBI taxonomy): domain Eukaryota; kingdom Metazoa; phylum Arthropoda; class Insecta; order Orthoptera; family Acrididae; genus Schistocerca; species Schistocerca americana. The sequence goes on along the minus strand of NC_060124.1, from coordinate 413,945,928 downwards.
ATCTACTCTTGGTTCCACTACACCCAAGCTACGGTGAATGGATACACGAAGTTCACGGCCTATGTGGCACTTGTTGACTCTGGTTTGCAAGCTCCTTCAAGAAATTAAAGCGGTTCACCTGAGTACCGTCCTTGTGGGAATTAATGATGGACAAACACATTTACCTCTTTTATGCCCAACATGCAGAAAAATCATGCCATTGGAAATCGTTGGAAGAGGCTTCGACGACCAGGGGCATCCGTTTCAATATAATATATTTCTAGCAGAACCTTTAGCTAAATATTCAGTCTCTACAGTTCTGTCTTCATAATTTTGATCACTTGTTCCATTCAAGAATTTCGCAGGGGGCGAAACATATTCGTCTTTACATTCGCACGGTTCCTATTCTGAATTACGTTCACTTTCAATTTCATTGTCACTATCTAATCCAACATCATTTCGTAAAGTGTCTTCAAAAACATTTCAAAACTGTATCCTCAAAGTTAGTGCTCGTAACATGAACAACAGATGAAGACTTTGCTACATAATCCATTTCGCAAAGTAACAGGTGCGGCCTCTGGAACCGTTAGAACTAAGGAATTAGTAATAGGTTCCAGTCACATTGAAAGTGACTAATGGCAAAGAAAATCACTGCCGCTTTGGAAATGAATAAATATATAAAGCTTTAAGCTCCTGACCCATCCCAATGCATTAACAACAGAAACACAGTAAACGCCGACTGTCTGTGAAACCGACTTGGGGCTTAAAAGTTAACACGCATTCATCCTTCTTCCAATTTTATGATCTGAGAACTTCCTCTAAGTCTCATTAGAACAGTTATAGTAGAGTAAATCTATAACATTAAATCTATAGCATCTTCTGAACTAGATAAGCAACGTTCTTCCCGGAAATACCACCTAAGCTAAAGTGTCTCTTGACAGATGTCACCATAGTGATGTCTGGCGTACTTGAAGTACAAAAGAGTTCTGCAGTTACAACACCGAGGGAGGTGAATGACAACATCAGTGAGCTACAGTTCAAAGATAAAACTACATTAATGTGGATCCCAGTATGTACGATGTCGTTAGAAGACCTCTCGGACAACTTCTCGTTTTTGGTGCCCGAAGTTGTCTGCCTGCTGCACCTCAAAGGTCACATCTCGACCGAGAGAATACTAATAGAACCAAAAGCTAACTATATGTAGCATCGCAAAATTATTAATTTACATGAACTCGGGCATCGTAATGCGATTAGCGAGACGCGCCTCAGAATGGGAATCCGATACACGGCGCTATCCGTAGCATCATAATGCGGAGCCGCGCCCTTCGCTTGCTGTGAACTGGAATCAGCTTCGAGAATTTATTCCTGTTGTACGTTTCTGATAATAGCCGCTTGGCGTCCGTACTAGGCATCGCTAACAGACAAGTTTACGTACAAATACGTATAACATTCAAACGAATGAACATGTGTACTATTTCAGTCATGTTACGTGCGACGCTATCAAGAGGGCTGAAAATAAAGGCAAGCGGTATTTATTTCATAGAGGATTAGCTTTATAATTTATCGTGTAGGTGTGCCCAATGAAGCTTTCACAATTTCTCCACAGACTAATATTCTGTTCATCTCTCTAATGCTGCAGTGTCATTTAACAGGTCCTGAATGAAAATGGCCACCGGAATCAGGGATAAACGATACGTTCAGGAGCGGCACTGTCCAAATCGCAGTCGGACTATCCAGTTGTGGTTTACTGTGTATTCCCTGAATCGCTTCGGGTGAATGCCGTGGTGGTTTTCTTAGACAAATCTCCGTTAAAGGTATTTCGTAACCATTACTGTAGACAATGGTCGTCTACAGGATGTTAGATTCGTTGTGAAGGAAGGAGATCTCTTTGGATGGAGATCATAGAAAAAAAATTCATGACTGACCCAATGTCATAGCAGCCGTAATCTCAATTATATTAGCAACTAAAAGTCAAAGGAAGCGTGATCTCATTTGTGTTACTAAATGAAAAAAAGAACGCCGTCTGGACCTCAATCCTATTGTCAACAATTGAGAAACTGTACCTTGTGGTGCATGAACCTAAAGATGATCTGCAGAGCAGACCGAAATAAAAGACACTGTGATCCACAGGGTGTTTTTTCATTAATTCATACAAAGTAATCCTAACATTTACCTAATGAACTATTATGCTCATATTTATTCCCCATATTCTGTATGAAATGGTCCTGATGCATACGATATGAATCAATAGTTGAACATATTTTCTCTCACCAGTTAATAGAAAACCTATCTCAGTTAAGTAAATGGATGTATATGGTAGAGTATTGTACCTAGGACACTCTTTCAAGCTTTCACCTCAAGCAGCCTTATAACTGAAGTGTGACACGTTTTCTTATTTCGTTTTGAAAATGCAGCATTCACTACATGTGTACTGCAGTCTTTTCCGGAAATTACAAAAATTAAGCGGGGAAGATGAAGTTGCTCCGAATCTTCAGAGGTGTTCGAAGATCACGTACCTAAGAACAAATCTTCTGTTCAGATTTAGAAGTGATTCAACCGAGAAAGTTTTGTCACTATTGGATTTAATACCCTCTGTCTTACATTATTATTGTAATTAAAGGTTGTTTACAAAGTAGTTGTACAAAAGTAACCTGTAATTGTTAAAAGATTAAATACCTTTCAGAAATGTTTGCCACTGCATTGAATTCAGTATACTTTCAAGTTTTATTCCCACCTAACACTGTGTTCCCGAGGTTCCTGCTAGGTGGCAGGAGGGTGTGAGTTTTCCCAATAGTCATCATGGAGTCGTATAACGGTGCATAAAGTGCGCTGTGTTGTGTGTAGTTTCATAAATCCATATCCCGTGTTGCAGTTCAGAGACAGTTCAAGGCTAAATATCGAAGCCATAACAGCAAAGACAAACTGTTATTAAGTGGTACAATCGTTTCACCGAAACTGGCTCTGTAATACATAGGACGCCAGGTCAGGGCCAGCCAGCAATCTTCGATGGAGCAGCTGAACATGTTGTAACACCTGTACATGCTTGAACATTACGTAATGGCTCAATTACAACAGGATATGGGTACAGAATTTGTTTTCAAGCAAGATGGTGCATCACTACTTTCATCGTCGTAAAATTGTTGCACATATCCGAAGGAAGGTGCAGACTTGGATTGGACGTCGTGGAAAAATATCCTGGCCACCCCGATCACCTGATTTAACCCCAATAGACTTCTGCGTTAGACGTTATCTTAAAGACAGACTGTATGTTCCTCCGCTTCCGGGATACACCGACGAGCTGCGGCAATGGATGACGTAAGCAGTTGCCACCCTACATCAAGACTTGCTTCATAGAATTTGGAAGTAAACTGATTACAGAGGGGACTTCTGTCGTTTTACAAAAGGTAGCCACATTTCACAAAATGTGCCATATTGAAAATGTGTAAATAAGACATGAAAATATATTTGCATTCAGTGCTGTACCAAACATTTCTGTAAGTTATTTACGTTTTTCACAAATAAAGGTTACTTTTGTACAACTAATTTTTTCAAACCCTCTATTTCGCCCTCCACAGATAAAACTGTGTGTTATTACTACGATATTAACACATCCATCGTTGCTGCTATTTCCTGTGTTCGTTTTTATGAATCGTATCTCAGTCAGTAGAAATGTAGCCTTGTACGATCGCTTTGTCGTCCATCCGTCGGTCCATCTGTCCTTTGTCTGTCAGTCTGTTTGTCCGACAGTTAAGAACCCTTTTTCTCAGGTACGGGTAGACGCATCAAGTTCAGATTTGTATCACTTACTCAGGACAATGTCCCAGTGGCGATGTACAACACTGAAGTTTCTAAGTCAGTGCACTGAAACGGTACAGACACTTTTGTCACATATTTTAATACTCAGAAACTCACTTATCAAAACCTATAAGGTACTTCCCGTCGGCCTAGAAAAACGAAATTATTAATTTGTAATTATATAACATGGAAATATTCTTTTGTCATTTGTCAACCTACGCCAAACTTGAAATTAAAACAATTAGTAATTCTGCATTCAGGCTGACTGGGTAGCAATGATAAAAGTTAAACATCAGGCATGGAATAGTTTTATTCCTCATATGACACTTCAACTTGAAACGCCATAGCTACACGCCGTAGTCACTCCTGGATGTCTGATGATGAATGCATTTCAAAACACGTCATATGACCGATTAAGTCTTCCATTGACTGATGTTTGTCTTTTGCTATTGCAGCACAGTTTCCGCGTGAACAGAGAACAGCTGATTTTTGTAATAATGGTTACGTGCCCATGCATGACTTTATGTCACATATATATGATTGAAATTAAACCATACTCGAAAACCTTGGAATTCCTAGGACCGATATCTTGCCAGTATCAGTGTCAATTACATTTCCGATTCCGGGAATGGATGACTCTATAAAAAAAATGCTCAAATGTGTGTGAAATCTTATGGGACTTAACTGCTAAGGTCATCAGTCCCTAAGCTTACACACTACTTAACCTAAAGTATCCTAAGGACAAACACACACACCCATGCCTGAGGGACCAGCAGCACAGTCCATGACTGCAGCGCCTTAGACCGCTCGGCTAATCCCGCGCGGCGTGACTGTCTATATACATACTTAGTTTGTACAGCACCCTCAGCGCGCGATCGTTACTCGCACGTGGGCAGTTTTCAAAATACGAGTACAACGAAACACCTCCTGTATTCTGTCTCTTACTGCGCCTCAGAGTGTAAGCATCCATTGTGTTTTTTCATTAGAGCTTTAGTAATAATAACTGGGAATTCTGATTTAGTCAATATTTTATTTATCAATATGAGGTTAATACCTTCCTCCAATGTATAAGGTTTGTTATATTTCAGCATCAATTACGTTACAAAGAAGTCAGTTTTGCGGTGTGTCGTTTCGCGCGGAACCTGTGGGCCATTATGTGCAGATTCGCACGATATACAGAAAATTTAATCTTGCAGTCTAATTTCGTTTATCTAAGTGCGATTCAGCTCTGTTAATGTGATGCATATCATTTTGTTGCCTTATGTTTCACTCAAATCTGTTGGCCGTCACCAAATGCATCTACTGGGTTAATTTCAGACGACCATTCGTAGTAGAAGTAAAACATCATTGGTATTACCATTTTTAACTATGCTTTCCTAATATTTATCCTTCCGTGGTGACTGTGACGCGTCGCGACTTTCGAACAGTTAGGCTTCGGAAGAATGCAACATCAAAATTTCAGTCTAAATTCTTAATTATTTTGCAAAGACGTTGGAATGCGTTACATTACTCTACTACACAAAAGTAATCAGTAAGCGCAATTAAAATAAGAATAAGTGTTAACTAAATCCAATTTACAAGTTAAAACGTTTTGAAATAGAAGCTGTTGGCAACCAACACAAATTTCCATTTCGAAGACTGGGAATATAGATGAGACGTGAAAGAAACTTAGTTCCTTTGCAAATAGCAAGTGTTCCCTTTTAAAATTGCCTTCTAATTCAAAGTACCAACTGGAACGTGACTAAATAATTAAGGCTTAGCCATCCGTACGTTATGTAAGCAGTTTTTAAAATACATATAATTTTACTCACCATTACACTCTGTAACTAATGAATTATCGATATCCTCAGAATAGCTTTAATATGTTATACAGCACTTAAATATGTAGAACTGATATCTCACAACAAAAAACAGTAAAAAGAAGACGGTCGAATTTCTTCTACGTCCTTCACCAACTCGAGCTTCGGCTGTGCCTCCAGTCACAGCATTGACAACTTGATTATAAACCCCAATCTCCCTTGCTGTTTCCCCACCTCTTTCATTATTTCATATTTTTCTTGTTCACTTTCAATACATTTTCATTGCTCAGAGAACTGTCCATTCGGTACAAGAGATACCGTAATTATTTGTCCCTTCTGCAGAGGATGGCACCATCATCAGCGAGTCATGTCCTTTGATCCTGCCTCCTGACCTCCCATCTGAACATTCCTCTAATTCCATACTTTACTTGGCTGGTATACAAGTGGAAGTGAAACACGGAATATAAACAGTTTGGACAAGAAGAGAACGGAAGCTTTTTAATGTCGTTGCAGAACAATACTGAAGATCATATAGGTAGATCACGTAACTAATGAGGAGATAATGGACAGAGTTGGGATGAAAAGAAATTCGTGGCACGGTCTGACTATAGGAAGGGATAGCTTGATAGGACAAATTCTAAGACATCATGGGAAATGGGAAATGTGGAGGGTAAGGGATAAAATCGTAGAGGGGATCAAGAAACGAATATAGCAAGCAAATTCAGAAGGATATACAGTAATTAATATTCGGAGATGAAGAGGCTTGTAAAGAATACAGTAGCTTGGAGAGCTGCATCAAACCTCCCTTCGGATTCTGGAACACAACAACAACACCTTATTTTTCGGAAAATTTAAAACAACTTGTGCCACTATGCGTTGCCGAGGCCTATTCCCAGATATAAAAATTCTAAAAAAGTGTTTTGAATTTTTGCCACTTTTTGTCCAACAGTGAACCGTTTCGTCAGAACTGAGTCTGAAGGTCCTTTACCTCTTCTACGTCACTACGGTCGTTGTTTTACAAATCTTTTTCAGTATCATTCTGGTGAGAAATTTGGAAGCATGAGCTGTTAGATAGATTGTATAGATGTTCTCGGTTGTATCTGCCTTTCTCACTTTCATTTTATGTTAGCGCCTTATTCGCTAACATATCTGTTCAGAAGTGCGTAAGCATTCTCATAGACTTACTATATAAATCAGGAATTAACCCAGTTTTCAGAGGTCGCATAAGGTTAACTACGGAAATTCGTCTAACAGAAAATTATTTCCGTTTCACTGGCAGGATATACAAACAGTTGGATCGTCTATCTGTGGGATCTTTCCACAGTCTGAAATCTTCACGCTCAATTTTGAAACACAGGTTTTGGCAAATAATCCACTGTCTCCCAAAGTTTGATATTGGTCTCGGTGAGTTGATGATTTGTGCTGATGGGCAGGTACAACCAGATAACTTTAAAAATTCCTCAAGTAACGAAATTCTAAACACATCACTATGAACGTCACAATTGAGTTTGTGGATAACTACATAAATTATTTGTATCTAACCACAGAAATTAGTGACCACATTCATACTTCCAGGATTTTTAGGAAACCTATCGCCACAGGTATGGTGAACCGGCCAGGAATCTACACCCAATGACCCAAGAACATGCTGCCTCCCATTCAATGATACATGGCCTAATATCCGTCCACATGAGTGAAGACAACTTCCAAATGGTATTAAATGTAGTCAGACTATTGACACCAAAAAATGGCTATCCTCCTACCTCAGTGGCCTCCATAATGCACAAAAAGCAGAAACAACAGGTGTCCTCTCTTCTTTACCCTGTTGTTGATCACCTCCAGAAACCAATGAATGCTGCATGGTTCGATATTTACGAAAATTCTCACTGGATGCCGTGAGATAGTTTTCAGGTGCGTAACATTGTTGGACACTTCCTGCCCAATGACAAAGGCAGAACAGCAGGTCTGGAAAAGAGTGGAACATGTAAAATTACTTGTAATTATGACAAATTCTAGACAGTAAGGCAATATGCACCCACTTGAAGGAGCACCACAGAAGCTGAAAACTTAGACTCTGCTTTTGAAGAACACCTGCTCAAAGAAGGCCAGAGTTAGAAGAGAAAACATTAAGTATTACATAATACCCATGAGGGAAGGAATATTAACTATCTTGAAATAATGGAAATTAGTAAACATATGTCCATCAACCCAAGCTTAGTGCTGAATGACCAGGGATAGTTCCCTTACCCACCGCTTCTACATCTTACCTGGTAATTTACGATCTATTGAAGACAAGATCATTTTGTTCAGCCACATCTTTCGAATATGTCACCAAAGTTTATTGTCCATTCATTTTCTTCTACGAGAAACTGTTGTAATTTGTATATGCTCATTAGCTGATGTATCACATATTTTACCTTAAATAAAAAATCTTATATCGCATTTATACTAAAAAATTCCCCCTTGTTCTATACCTGATTCTAACAGTAACATTTTTCATCGCTGGAAATAGAGATGCTCTGTACATGCCCTAGTTTAAAATCTCTAACCTAACATCACTGCACCACATACTTATCTTTATGCCTGAAGATGGCGTAATGGCCAAAAACTGGTCCGTGAAACAGATAAATGACGTATAATATTACTTCAGCGTTGTTTCATTCACAACGCAAAAGTGAAAAGATTGTCAATTGATTGTTATTTGTTTAGGTATTTGGCCATTCGGTTAGACTGACCTTACATCATCTCCATATTACAAGGGTTCTATACAACAAATGTATCAAAAATTTCCTTTTTGTGTTTATGTTATGTTTTTGTTTAAATAAATGTATTAGATTTACACAGAAATTTAGCTAATATTTCTTACACTCTCAATTCATACACGGATAGCAAATAATCAACAGCAGTTGGTCAGATATAACTGGAAGGGTCAATAGATGATTTTTTGGTCTGTCGTACCAACTGTAGAAAAAAAACAAAAGATTAAAATCAGCAACTGAGGTTCCATCACATTTACAATATGAGAACGAGAGGACAGGTTTTATATAGGAAATTTGACTAGGATATACTCAAATTAAATGTAGAAGCTTCATGAAAATCGATGTTCTGCACCGGTGAATTTGGATTGTGGTGTCGCTGTGTAAGTCTGTTTATTGTAAAACAGCTGCCAGAGGGTAAGGGAAATTAATTAGGAATTCAACCCTGCTGCTCAGTGCTATCTGTTAAGTCAGCTTGAGTGACAGACACACAGACGGCTCCGCCCTTTGATGTGGATTGCTGCTACTCTGCTCTGGAACTTGGCGTGCGACCGCTGTGGCACACAGCAACTCCAGTATACACGCAGTGCTGTGGGGGCCAAAGCGGCAACGTATGCAGGTAGCTCTGACATCTAATGCTTGCTCGTGCTTATTGTTCTTACAACAAACAGATGACGAAAACGTTGTCTATAGCTGCAATTTGAAACTCTGTTTCCTCTAAAGCTTATTTTCTTATTTCGCAAATTTGCAGAAAGTGCTTTTAGGCGATCTCTCTTGTAGGATATTTTTTTCGTTGCACTGCCATTAATTCAGATAGAGCTTTCCTCTTCTTTTCTTTGTTATCTTTCAGACTCCTAATTTCCACTTATCATATTGCCTCTGTTTTTCAGATACAAAATCTAGGTGGCAGCATTTCTACTAGTATGATTTAATTTCTATTTTCTTATAATATTTGTTACTCATAGTCATTGTAGAAGACAGTTGGAGATACTAACGAATATTTCTTGCACCTTTTTTATTTCTTTTCTGGCGGTTCTAGTATTAATAATGTTTTTTCCTCTTTGACTTTAAATTATTAAAAGACCATCAAAAAGCCACAAATTTTAAATGGTTAATCTGCTACAAGTAGCTGTTACCTTAGTAGATATAATTTTGTGGTTTTTTGTTTCGGACTTTAGTACAGGAAACGTTAGATCTTAAATTTACAGCTTTTCTCCGCTTGAAGGAAAGTTTTTATCTTGATATGTTAAAATAATGGTTGTGTATTTCATTCTACGCCTTTGTCTGACATACTGTGGAAAAACATAATGAACAAGAGGACTGACTTCCTGCTGCCTTTACCCTGTGCTGCTTACTTCAGTAAAATATTGACTTTGTTTCAGAACTATATTTCTATTTGACAATGCAGTACCCAGTATTTAACTAACACTGTTCAGACAAAGTTGACTTGACGAGATGCTGGGTGTACTAAAAATAGAAGTAATTTCGTATCAGTAATGACTAATTATCAGCAAACCACAATGAAAGTAATGCATTTCGAAATGTTGCTGCCTGAGAGCACATTTCTTTCACTGAAAAGATTATTTCAGTCAATACTCGTTTCATTACTGACTACACGGGTTGATACTGTATATAGTCATTACCAACAGCGCTTCAATCATGTATCGTCTGTACATTAACAAACTAAAAAATATCTTCCGACATTACACTAATTTTTAAAATACTGATACTGGTATTGTTTGGACAGTGGTTACGTCAAAACAAGCTGGGAGTCACAGAGTCACATTTCGTTGAGGCTCCAACTGGGGACTGAATGGGGCTAGTCATAGCAAACTCTTATATAGTCAGAAGTAGCTGCGTGAGCTACTATAGTTTTTTCTTTAATTTTTAAAATTCTAAATTTAATTCACAACACGGGAAAAGTTTCAAGATCTTAGAAGACCAGCAAGACACTTGTTACAACGCCATGCCAAACAGTATGGTTCGTATAATCGAAGTGATATAAGCAGATTTTTAATCTTTACAGAATAACAGTATTTAAAAAAAATTCGAAGTTCGGTGGCAAGAGGAACAAGGCTTCTGGTCAGGTGATTACAGGGTTATAGATAAAAAATCAAATAGGGGTAATGCATTAGTAGGTTTAATAATTAATAAAAAATAGGAGTGCGGGTATTCTACTACAAACATCATAGTGAACGCATTATTGTGGCCACGAAAGACACGAAGCCCAAGCCTACCACAGTAGTACAAGTTTATATGCCAACTAGCTCTGCAGATGACGAAGAAATCGATGAAATGTATGATGAGTTAAAAGAAATTATTCAGGTAGTGAAGGGAGACGAAAATTTCATAGTCATGGATGACTGGAAATCGAGTGTAGGAAAAGTGAGAGAAGGGAACATAGTAGGTGAATATGTATTGGGGCTAAGAAATGAAAGAGGAAGCCGCCTGATAGAGTTTTGCTCAGAGAATAACTTAATCATAGCTAACACTTGATTCAAGAATCATAAAAGGGGGTTGTATACATGGAAGAACCCTGGAGATACTAGAAGTTGTCAGATAGATTATACAATGATAAGACAAAGATTTAGGAACCAGGTTTTAAATTGTTACACATTTCCAGGGGCAGATGTGGACTCTGACCACAATCTATTGGTTATGAACTGTAGATTAAAACTATAGAAACCGCAAAAAGGTGGGAATTTGAGGATATGGGACCTGGATAAACTGAAAGAACCTGAGGTTGTACAGCGTTTCAGGGATAGCATAAGGGAACAATTGACAGGAATGGGGGAAGAACTACAGTAGAAGAAGAATGGGTAGCTCTGAGGGATGAAGTAGTGAAGGCAGCAGAGGATAAAGAAGTAAGTAAAAATACGAGGGCTAGTAGAACCCATTGGTAACAGAAGAAATATTGAATTTAATTAATGAAAGGAGAAAATATAAAAAGGCAGTACATCAAGCAGGCAGAAAGGAATACAAACGTCTCAAAAATGAGATCGACAGGGTGTGCAAAATAGCTAAGCTGGGATGACTAGAGGACAAATGTAAGGATGTAGAGGCTTATCTCACTAGGGGTAAGATAGATACTGCCTACAGGAAAATTAGAGAGACCTTTGGAGAAAAGAGAACCACTTTTATGAATATCAAGAGCTCAGATAGAAACCCAGTTCTAAGCAAAGAAGGCAAAGCAGAAAGGTGGAAGGAGTATATAGAGGATCTATACAAGGGAGATGTACTTGAGGACAATATTATGGAAATGGAGGAGGATGTTGATGAAGATGAATTGGGAGATACGATACTGCGTGAAGAGTTTGACAGAGCACTGAAAGACGTGAGTCGAAACAAGGCCCCAGGGGTAGACAACATTCCATTTGGTCTACTGACGGCCTTGGGGAGCCAGTCCTGACAAAACTATACCATCTGGTGAGTAAGATGTATGAGACAGGCGAAATACCCTCAGACTTCAAGAAGAATATAATAATCCCAATCCCAAAGAAAGCAGGTGTTGACAGATGTGAAAATTACCGAAATATCAGTTTAATAAATCACAGTTGCAAAATACTAACACGAATTCTTTACAGATGAATGGAAAAAGTGGTAGAAGCCGACCTCGGGGAAGATCAGTTTGGATTCCGTAGAAATATTGGAACACATGAGGCAATACTGACCTTACGACATATCTTAGATGTAAGATTAAGGAAAGGCAAACCTACGTTTCTAGCATTTGTAGACTTAGAGAAAGCTTTTGACAATGTTGACTGGAATACTGTCTTTCAAATTCTAAAGGTGGCAAGTGTAAAATACAGGGAGCGAAAGGCTATTTACAATTTGTACAGAAACCAGATGGCAGTTATAAGAGTCGAGGGGCATGAAAGGGGTAGCAGTGATTGGGAAGGGAGTGAGACAGGGTTGTAGCTTCTCCCCAATGTTATTCAATCTGTATATTGAGCAAGCAGTGAAGGAAACAAAAGCCGGCCTCGGTGGTCTAGCGGTTCTAGGCGCTCAGTCCGGAACCGCGCGACTACTACGGTCGCAGGTTCGAATCCTACCTCGGGCATGGATGTGTGTTATGTCCTTAGGTTAGTTAGGTTTATGTAGTTCTAATTTCTAAGGGACTGATGACCACAGATGTTAAGTCCCATAGTGCTCAGAGCCATGTGAACCATTTTTTGAAAGGAAACAAAAGAAGAATTCGGAGTAGGTATTAAAATGCAAGAAGAAGAAATAAAAACTTTGAGGTTCGCCAGTGACATTGCAGTTGAACGGAGTGGACAGTGTCTTGAAAGGAGGATATAAGATGAACATCAACAAAAGAAAACGAGTATAATGGAATGTAGTCGAATTAAGTCGGGTGATGCTGAGAGCATTAGATTAGGAAATGACACTTCAAGTAATAAATGAGTTTTGCTATTTGGGGAGCAAAATAACGGATGATGGTCGAAGTAGAGAAGACCCTACTAGTGTGCAGGTGGGTCAGCACTGCCAACAGAGACATCCAGTTGAGCAGCGAGGTGACCCGTCCATCACCCCGAATGAGAATATAGATGCTGCAGTGCCTTTGTTATTCCGAATTACGATGTAATGTTCCTTTGGACATGCACGTATTTCGGAAGGAATAGGCACTGCGGCGACCACTACCGCCATGAAATACACGGAAAGTATTCGCAGTTGCGAATATGGACTACCTTCAGCTATTTAATGGAATAAAGACAGTGAAAATTTGTGCCGGACCGAGTCTCGAACCAAATTTCCCTCTCAACGCGAATGTTCGCCATACTATTGGGCTATCCGGGCACGACTCACGGTCAGACCCAAACTGACATACGTCATCAGTTATGTTTCTACGACCTGTACTCGTACATCTGTTGTGTTTATTACCGTGCTCAGAAGGCCACATGGAAAGGATACCACTCTCGAGGAGCTGGAAATTCGGGTTCGAGTTGCGATCCGACACAAATTTTCATTGTCATCCTTCTGTTATACAGCCTGCGGTAGTCCATATACGCAACGGCGAATATGTTTCATATATTTCACTTATTGAATGAGAGTGTCCGCACGTTCCAACACCGCAGGCGTCAAAACGTTGTGCGAACGGCGGGCCCGATGAAGGTCGAACAGGTTTGCGCAACCTTATTGCGTTGATGACAGACGCCTCGTTCAACCGCTCAGCATGCTTTTTTCCACTGCCCGTTCTTCGCAGACATTCTGCAGACGCCAATGAATATCAGCGACGCCCTGGTTATCCGTCAATAGAAACTCAATGACAGCTCTCTGCTTCGGACGAACCTCCATTACAGACGCCATTTTGAAGAGTATGTTTAGCGCCTCCACCTGTCGGAACCTCGTGTAACCTTAGGGACTGAAATGGGAATTTCACGATGTCGCACAACAAAATCCGCATATTTTCTACCTAAAATGGACGAGGAAGAAAATGAGTTGCGTTACTTATTAAACACCTCTCTTACTTGACACTTACCATATCCATAAATCCCTATTATTTACACCATTTGCAGAGATATATGTAATTCAGCAATGTATAGATTTATTTAGAGGGGGAAAGATCAAACAGAGTATTAAAATTATAGTTCATTTCAGTCCAATTCAATACTTATAGAATATAAAAGTCCAAATGCAAGAAATATAAATAGAAGCACACTGCACAAAATTCTTCATACCAAATTTTATAATTTACTTTACTGAAATAGTTCACATCAGCTAAGTAAATCAGTAAAAAAGGTGTTCTGTGTGACAACAAGAATAGAAATCAATATACTGTAATAATTTTATTCAAGCGTGTCACAGAAATTCTTCTTTTCCCTTAATTTAATATGGCTTATCCTAATGTTTTTGAAACCTAAGAAACATAAATGACACAAGTAACAAGACAAAAACTGAAAATTTCAATTTTTGGAAAAGAAAAAAATACCACAAAAATTATTTCTTGCATTGCTGAGTACATCTTTTAATAGGACAGATAAAAGCACAAGAAAACGGAATCTGTATGCGCACACAATCACCGTGATGTGTCGCAAACTCACTCTTCTTGCACTCTGCCCTGATAATAGCGCTGCGCTGCATACGCAACAACTAGGCGAAATTCCGAGAGCTGACCGGCACCTGCTGCTGTCAGCTGATGTGGATCGATGTCCATGCTCGCTGAAGACGTCCAACCGGCAGCTGAATACACCCTCTCCCGTCAACTGTTTCATGCTCTGTCGGAGGTCTCCATCAACAGCGTGGCTGCTCCTCACGGCGCCCCTCTGTAGTCAAAGGCAATGCCTCACCCCTCCGGCTCTCAAGATGGAACAACAGGTAACACTGTGTGAGTCACAGAATTTCCTAGTAATTTCTCTAGGGCTGCTCTCACTTATCACACCACCTAACAAGTGTCGCAGTTACTGGGCCCCCACTTTCTATCTTTTAAATCACTGAGCTTTAAATTTAACAGAAAATAGGTGGCTGCATCTACATCTACACCTACATCTACATTTATACTCCGCAAGCCACCCAACGGTGTGTGGCGGACGGCACTTTAAGTGCCACTGTCATTACCTCCCTTTCATGTTCCAGTCGCGTATGGTTCGCGGGAAGAACGACTGCCGGAAAGTCTCCGTGCGCGCTCGAATCGCTCTAATTTTACATTCGTGATCTCCTCGGGAGGTATCAGTAGGGGGAAGCAATATATTCGATACCTCATCCAGAAACACACCCTCTCGAAACCTGGACAGCAAGATACACCGCGATGCAGAGCGACGCTCTTGCAGAGCCTGCCACTTGAGTTTGCTAAACATCTCCGTAACGCTTACCAAATAACCCTGTGACGAAACGCGCCGCTCTTCTTAGGATCTTCTCTATCTCCTCCGTCAACCCGACCTGGTACGGATCCCACACTGATGAGCAATACTCAAGTATAGGTCGAACGAGTGTTTTGTAAGCCACCTCCTTTGT
Organism: Schistocerca americana; assembly: GCF_021461395.2. Classification (NCBI taxonomy): domain Eukaryota; kingdom Metazoa; phylum Arthropoda; class Insecta; order Orthoptera; family Acrididae; genus Schistocerca; species Schistocerca americana. The sequence goes on along the minus strand of NC_060124.1, from coordinate 413,930,648 downwards.
TGATGGACTACATTTTCTAAGGACTCTCCCAATGAATCTCAACCTCGTACCCGCCTTACCAACAATTAATTTTATATGATCATTCCACTTCAAATCGTTCCGCACGCATACTCCGAGATATTTTACAGAAGTAACTGCTACCAGTGTTTGTTCCGCTATCATATAATCATACAATAAACGATCCTTGTTTCTTTGTATTCGCAATACATTACATTTGTCTATGTTAAGGGTCAGTTGCCACTACCTGCACCAAGCGCCTACCCGCTGCAGATCTTCCTTCATTTCGCTGCAATTTTCTAATGCTGCAACTTCTCTGTACACTACAGCATCATCCGCGAAAAGCCGCATGGAACTTCCGACACTATCTACCAGGTCATTTATATATATTGTGAAAAGCAATGGTCCCATAACACTCCCCTGTGGCATGTCAGAGGTTACTTTAACGTCTGTAGACGTCTCTCCATTGAGAACAACATGGTGTGTTCTGTTTGCTAAAAACTCTTCAATCCAGCCACACAGCTGGTCTGATATTCCGTAAGTTCTCACTTTGTTTATCAGGCGACAGTGCGGAACTTTATCGAACGCCTTTCGGAAGTCAAGGAAAATGGCAATTACCTGCGAGCCTGTATCTAATATTTTCTGGGTCTCATGCACAAATAATGCGAGTTGGGTCTCACACGATCGCTGCTTCCGGAATCCATGCTGATCCATACAGAGTAGATACTCGGTTTCCAGAAACGACATGATACGCGAGCAAGAAACATGTTCTAAAATTCTAACTTAACTGAATACATTCATATCAATCCTTCATCGCGCTGCTCACGAAACTGCAGCCAGCCAGAATGTTATGACCATAACGATATAAACCCGTCGAGGCCATACCAGCTCACCTGACGAGGAATGACTGCCAGTCAGACACACGCACGGTGCATGTACTGTCAGTGAGTGTGCTGTACGTGAGTAGTTTGTGGAAGGTGCGTCATCTATCTGAGTTTGACCGAGGCCAGATTGCGACGGCCCGGAGGCTCGGCACGAGCATTTCTGGAACTGCATGACCTGTCGCGTATTCGAGCGCTGCTGTGGTGAGTGTCTTCAAGAAGTGGTGAAACCAACATGAAATCACTTCTAGACGTCATGTGGTTGGGCAGCCACCCTCATTACAGATGTCGGACATCGTAGGCTGGTAAAGTAGGACAGGCGGCTGATTGGACACATTCTGGAACATCAAGAGATCACCAGTTTAGTATTTGAGGGAAGTGTGGGGGTAAAAAACCTAGAGGAGATCGAGACATAAATACGGTAAACAGAGATGTAGTTTGCACTCGTAAGGATCCCATACCTTGCAGCAGTATTTCAGAAGAAGACAGACAATGGTGATGCAGGCAGTCTCTTGAATCTGTTATGTCTTCTAAGTATTCTGCTAATAAAACAGTCTTTTCTTTGCCTTTCCTACATTTTCTTCGTGCACGTTCCACGTTGTTATTAATTGTAATAATTGTACTGGCAGTCTTTAGATTTGTCGTATATCCAAAATTTCGCTTCTTTTTAATGCTCATGTGGACGGCCACACACTTATTATTGTTTATAGTCAATTCCCACTTTTCACACACTATAGTTATCTTGTCCAAATCGATACATAGTTGGTTTTAACATTCTGATGTCTTTACTGAGTGGTAAATGATAGTATCTTCTGCAGCAACCTACGATAGCTAAGTAGGAGGCGAGGTACTGGCAGAAGTAAAGCTGTGAGGACGGGGCGTGAGTCGTTCTTGGGTAGCTCAGTTGGTAGAGCACTTGCCCGCGAAAAGCAAAGGTCCCGAGTTCGAGTCTCGGTCCGGCACACACTTTTAATCTGCCAGGAAGTTTCATATCAGCGCACACTCCGCTGCAGAGTGAAAATCTCATTCTGGAACCTACGATAGCTGCTTAGACTGTCTCCTAAATCGTTCACATAGGTTAGGAACAGCGGAGTGCCCATAATGTTTCCAAGGGGAAAGCCAGATATCACTTGTGTTTTACTTGGTGGCGTTCCGTTATTTACTACGAACTGTGACCTTTCTGACAGGAAATCAGGAATCCAGTCAGGTAACTGAGATACGAAGTAGGCATGCAATTTGATTACAATCCGATTGTGAGGAACAGTGTCAAAAGCTTTCTGGAAATCTATAAATATGGATCCATCGTAAAAATCTCCTGTCAGGTAGACCATTCGCCGTGTGCAAGTCTTTCGGGTTGAGACCACTTCGGCGACTTGAGCCTCGATGGGAATGAAATGATGGTGACATGGACAACACAACACCCAGTCCCTGAGCGGAGAAAATTTGCGACCCAGGAGGGAATCGAACCCAGGACCTTAGGTTTGTCATTCTGTCGCGCTGACCATTCAGCTACCTGGGGGCAGACTGCTGTTAAGTGAAGTTAATATGTTATACCAAAGCAAAATCATCAGATGGAGCGTGGAACACGGTAATAAACGTGTCTCAGAGAACTTGCAACGTGAGTCACCCCTCATCATGGGATATGAACAAGGACGACAGACACGTCATTTCCCCGACGGAAAGCGAAATCTGCAGAGTATAGGTGGTAGTGCGAAATTCCCGAATTTCGCCCATCACTGCGCCGCATCCGCGGGATGCAACAAAACAGCCTAACTAGTAGAGACTGCGCCGCTGCAGTTAGTCCAAACTCAATTACAGTTATTTCCCCAGTCGCCTCGTTACGATCATTCAGCGGTGAGAGGGTGCCTCGGATACTACAGGGCCCCATCTGAAGTCACTGTTCTTCCAGTATTTCAAGGATTCCTATCCCAGTAACACCGTTATCCACTTAGTGGCCCCGTACCAGCTTTTTCACGATGTTTCCGATCAAACGGAGCTCGAAGCGGCTTACGTTCATTGGTCAGTCTCTAGTCGTTAAGTAGTGTAGATATTGGAAATCGTATCCATTGATCACTCTAGTATCCTATTCACAAATGTTTGTTGTTTCATTTCAACAAATAATCAACTGGGGAAAGTTTGCTGCTGAATATATTAACTTCCGCATCGAGGCATTGACCAAGTTACGCTGAAAATTAACTTCTTGGGGTATAAAAATTTTGTAGTGAACTGAACTCTGTCACAGCCTTTGGACCAGGAAGCTGTGAACATTTATATGCTCGGGAGTGGCACAGGTGGGAAAACAGTAAATACATAAAAATAGCAAATATGAAATGGAAAAAGGGCCAAAACCGCTCGATAGAGGAAGACCACAGGACTTAGTGTAGTGTACATTTCATACAATATTGACTATGAGTAGAATTTGGCCGTTTTTCTAACGTCCGCTTGCCGTAGGTTACTAGATATCAACAGACAAAAATATGGGTACACAAAATAACAACACATTACCATGAGCAGCAGAGTGTAGGAAAATCGTTGGCATTTAATACAGCATACAGTCGTCTAGGAGTGGATAAATGCAGGTCCTGAATGGTCTGGAAGGGTATCTTTATAACAGTATTCCTGAGAAACAGTGGCAAGATAGAGGCGGCCAGCGATCACGTACCCTCCTCTCCGACGTAGACCACAGAGGTTCATTAACATTGATATCCCGTAACTGTGGTGGTCAGGCAAGATGTGTCAAATGTTCCTCGTGCTCACAAAACCAGTCGTAGACGATACGAGATGTATGACCAGGGACCCTGTCGACATCTACATCTACATCTACATTTATACTCCGCAAGCCACCCAACGGTGTGTGGCGGAGGGTACTTCACGTGCCACTGTCATTACCTCCCTTTTCTGTTCCAGTCGCGTATGGTTCGCGGGAAGAACGACTGCCGGAAAGCCTCCGTGCGCGATCGAATCTCTCTAATTTTACATTCTTGATCTCCTCGGGAGGTGTAAGTAAGGGGGAGCAATATATTCGATACCCCATCCAGAAACGCACCCTCTCGAAACCTGGCGTGCAAGCTACATCGCGATGCAGAGCGCCTCTCTTGCAGAGTCTGCCACTTGAGTTTGCTAAACATCTCCGTAACACTATCACGGTTACCAAATAACCCTGTGACGAAACGCGTCGCTCTTCTTTGGATCTTCTCTATCTCCTCCGTCAACCCGATCTGGTACGGATCCCACACTGATGAGCAATACTCAAGTATAGGTCGAACGAGTGTTTTGTAAGCCACCTCCTTTGTTGATGGACTACATTTTCTAAGGACTCTCCCAATGAATCTCAACCTGGTACCCGCCTTACCAACAATTAATTTTATATGCGACTTGGAACATAGGGCCATCATTGGGGAAGAAACGTTTCACAATGAGGTGGACCTGATCAGCCAGTATGGTTACATAATCCTTGATAGTTATGCGACCTCGCACCCTTCCCATGGTAGCGCTGCACAAATTATCTGCGAACCCCTCCCATGATTCACTTTTTGGACGTAGATTTCGGCAGGAGTTGGAAACAGTGTGCAAGACTCATTCCAACAAATGACTTTTTCCATCGCTCCATAATCTAGTTTTTACGGATATGACACCTCGTTCGCCTATCACAGGCATTTGCATCATTGATGTGTGTTTTCGGAATTACAGCTCTCCCAGCAACTGACAGCTTATGGAGCTCCCTCCGTGTTGTTTTGGTACTGAAAGGGTCCGCGACTGTAACATTCAGTCCTGCAGGTGACCTCTGCAGTTGTTGTCCCCTTATTTTTTGTCACAATCCTCTTTAGTGACTATATGTGACGATCACACAACAAACATTTTCATCCGCGTTGTGACTTAGTGCATGATGTTTATCTGCTTTCCCCGTATGAGGTTTAAATTTTTAATACGGTGGGCCTCAAACACTAACAAGTTAGGCTACCTTGCCCACATTCGAATTCACTTAGCTTCGGAGTAATTCATTCATTACTACCCATAAAGCTGTCCTTATCACGGCAGACACTAGAAACGTACTGGGGTCGGTGCTGAGGTGTCATTCGTGGTTAAACACAACAGCGTATCCTGCAGGCCTGCTCATCATCCGCATTTATATTTAAGCATACATTTCTGGCACATTTCGATGTTATTAGCTAATTCCTGTTCAGGGATGAGCGGAGAAACGCGAGATCTTTGGCATCTTTACAATTTTTACCCTCTACAGTTCCCTCTACTGCCGTGATGTGTTAACAAATGTCCGACCAACATGTACCTTGTTCTTTTCGGTGTTTCCCATATATTCTTTTCCTTCCCGATTCTGCCGAGGACCTCTTTATTGCTTACCTTGTCAGCGAATCTGTTTTTCAACATTTGTCTGCTGCACCACATCTCAAATGCTTCGATTCTCTTCTGATCCGGTTTACCCACTGTCCACATATCACTTCCGTACAATGCTGTGCTGGAAACGTTCCTCAAAGTTTTAGGTCTATGTGCGATACTAGAAGACTTCTCTTGCTCAGGAAAGCCCTTTTTCCCAGTGCTAGCCTGCTTTTAATATCCTCCTTGTTCTGTCCGTCATTGGTTATTTTTCTGTCTAGGTAACAGAATTCCTTAACTTTGTCTAGTTAATGACCACCAATCCTGATGTTAACTTCCTTGCTGTTCTCATATCTGTTACTATTCATTACTTTATGCGTCTTCGACTTTCAGTCCATCTTCTGTACTCATTAGAAGGTTCATTCCAACAAGCATATCCCATAATTCTTCAGCACTTTCCCTGAGGTTAGCAATGACATTAGTAAATCTCACCATTGATGTGTTTTCACCTTACTTTTACTTCTGCCATTACTTCTTCGATGTACAGATTGAAGAGTAGGGACGAAAGACTACATCCCTGTCTTACTCCCTTTTTAATCCAAGCACTTCGTTCATGATCGTTCATTTTTATTATTCCCTCCCATCGCCATGGCAACGGCCTTGCCACAGTGGATACACCGGTTCCCGTGAGACCACCGAAGTTAAGCGCTGTCGGGCGTGACCGGCACTTGGATGGGTGACCATCCAGCCGCCATGCGCTGTTGATATTTTTCGGGGTGAACTCAGCCCCGCGTTGCCAAATGAGGAGCTATTCGACCGAATAGCAGCGGCTCTGGTGAAATAAAACCATCATAACGACCGTGAGAGCGGTGTGCTGACCACATGCCCTTCCTATCCGCATCCTCAACTCAGGATGGCACGGCGGTCGGATGGTCCCGATGGGCCACTTGTGGCCCGAAGACGGAGGGCTCCCATCGCCATGATGAAGGAGGTATCGAGATTCATCAGTCTATACAACGCTCTCCCAATGCGCCAACGTCCATTGCCAATTGCCTCTTGCCCATTTCCGTAGTGGTTGCCGATGTCATGGTGTTACCATTGATACTTCCAAGGGTCATCATCTACATCTACATCTACATTTATACTCCACAAGCCACCCAACGGTGTGTGGCGGAGGGCACTTTACGTGCCACTGTCATTACCTCCCTTTCCTGTTCCAGTCGCGTATGGTTTGCGGGAAGAACGACTGTCTGAAAGCCTCCGTGCGCGCTCTAATCTCTCTAATTTTACATTCGTGATCTCCTCGGGAGGTATAAGTAGGGGGAAGCAATTTATTCGATACCTCATCCAGAAACGCACCCTCTCGAAACCTGGCAAGCAAGCTACACCGCGATGCAGAGCGCCTCTCTTGCAGAGTCTGCCACTTGAGTTTATTAAACATCTCCGTAACGCTATCACGGTTACCAAATAACCCTGTGACGAAACGCGCCGCTCTTCTTTGGATCTTCTCTATCTCCTCCGTCAAACCGATCTGGTACGGATCCCACACCGATGAGCAATACTCAAGTATAGGTCGAACGAGTGTTTTGTAAGCCACCTCCTTTGTTGATGGACTACATTTTCTAAGCACTCTCCCAATGAATCTCAACCTGGTACCCGCCTTACCAACAATTAATTTTATATGATCATTCCACTTCAAATCGTTCCGCACGCATACTCCCAGATATTTTACAGAAGTAACTGCTACCAGTGTTTGTTCCGCTATCATATAATCATACAATAAGGGATCCTTCTTTCTATGTATTCGCAATGCATTACATTTGTCTATGTTAAGGGTCAGTTGCCAGTCCCTGCACCAAGTGCCTATCCGCTGCAGATCTTCCTGCATTTCGCTACAATTTTCTAATACTGCAACTTCTCTGTGTACTACAGCATCATCCGCGAAAAGCCGCATGGAACTTCCGACACTATCTACCAGGTCATTTATATATATTGTGAAAAGCAATGGTCCCATAACACTCCCCCGTGGCACGCCAGAGGTTACTTTAACGTCTGTAGACGTCTCTCCATTGATAACAACATGCTGTGTTCGGTTTGCTAAAAACTCTTCAATCAAGCCACACAGCTGGTCTGATATTCCGTAGGCTCTTACTTTGTTTATCAGGCGACAGTGCGGAACTGTATCGAACGCCTTCCGGAAGTCAAGAAAAATAGCATCTACCTGGGAGCCTGTATCTAATATTTTCTGGGTCTCATGAACAAATAAAGCGAGTTGGGTCTCACACGATCGCTGTTTCCGGAATCCATGTTGATTCCTACATAGTAGATTATGGGTTTCCAAAAACGACATGATACTCGAACAAAATACATGTTCTAAAATTCTACAACAGATCGACGTCAGAGATATAGGTCTATAGTTTTGCGCATCTGCTCGACGACCCTTCTTGAAGACTGGGACTATCTGTGCTCTTTTCCAATCATTTGGAACCCTCCGTTCCTCTAGAGACTTGCGGTACACGGCTGTTAGAAGGGGGGCAAGTTCTTTCGCGTACTCTGTGTAGAATCGAATTGGTATCCCGTCAGGTCCAGTGGACTTTCCTCTATAGAGTGATTCCAGTTGCTTTTCGATTCCTTGGACACTTATTTCGATGTCAGCCATTTTTTCGTTTGCGCGAGGATTTAGAGAAGGAACTGCAGTGCGGTCTTCCTCTGTGAAACAGCTTTGGAAAAAGGTGTTTAGTATTTCAGCTTTACGCGCGTCATCCTCTGTTTCAATGCCATCATCATCCCGTAGTGTCTGGATATGCTGTTTCGAGCCACTTACTGATTTAACGTGAGACCAGAACTTCCTAGGATTTTCTGTCAAGTCGGTACATAGAAATTTACTTTCGAATTCACTGAACGCTCCACGCATAGCCCTCCTTACGCTAACTTTGACATCGTTTAGCTTCTGTTTGTCTGAGAGGTTTTGGCTGCGTTTAAACTTGGAGTGGAGCTCTCTTTGCTTTCGCAGTAGTTTCATAACTTTGTTGTTGTACCACGGTGGGTTTTTCCCGTCCCTCACAGTTTTACTCGGCACGTACCTGTCTAAAACGCATTTTACGATTGCCTTGAACTTTTTCCATAAACACTCAACATTGTCAGTGTCGGAACAGAAATTTTCGTTTTGATCTGTTAGGTAGTCTGAAATCTACCTTCTATTACTCTTGCTAAACAGATAAACTCTGCCATCGCCTGAACGGGTTTATACCGACAGTAGGTCGGTGGTCATAATATTTTGGCTGATCAGTATATCCACGACCACCCAAAAAGCAAAGGCCCTCACCGTTACATAGCCTAAGCTATGCATCAGCATAGCATCAGCGGTGGATGCCCACCTTACGAGTGTTCGGTGCACACACGCCTGTACTTTATCCAGCATTTGTGTCTGATGTTAGTTCCGCCACAGTTTACCGCCTGTCCTGATTTACCAGTGTGCCTAGGTTACGATATCCGGCATTAGTAATGAGGTGTGGCCGCCCAACATCACGAACCGTGTACGTGCTTTCGCCACAACACTCCTCGAACACCCGACAAGTCGTGCAGTTTCCGAAATGTTCGTGCCTAGCATCAGGGCCATCGCAATCTGCCCTCAGCCAGATCGCACGTCTTCCCCTTTCTACACACGGACGATACGCTCACTTATACTACATGCACCGTGCGTGTGTCTGACTAGCAGTAATTCCTCGCCAATTGACTCTGCCATCGCCTGAACGAGTTTATACCAACAGTAGGTCGGTGGTCATAATATTTTGGCTGATCAGTATATCCACGACCACCCAAAAAGGAAAGGCCCTCACCGTTACATAGCCTAAGATGACCAGTTGTTCGACTTTTTGTACGGCAATTATTCCACGTATTTCGATTTGCTTGTTTTGTTACTTTGTTTCGGTGTGACGGACGTACACCCACATCTCCTCTGTGGTGATTAGGCAGCTTTCTTTCTTTCATTTCATTCAGTCATCAGCCACTTGGCATTTCTGAACAGTCCGCCACGAATTTCTCTCCTGTGCCAACCTCTTCATCTCTGAGTAGTCCTTGTGACCTACGTCCACAATTATTTGCTGACTGCATTCCAGGCTCTGTCTTTCTGTACAGTTTGTAGCCTCTGCATCTCCCCCTAGTACCAAGGAAGTTATCCCCCGGTGTCTTAATACACGTCCTATCATCCTGTCCCTTCATTTTGTCAGAGTTTTCCATGTATTTCCTTTGTTCGTCGATTCTGTGGAGAACCTCCTCATTCGTAGCCCTTTCATTCCACCTAAATATCAACATTCGTCTAAAACTCTACATACCAAATGATTCGATTCAATTCTTTTCTGGTTTTTCCACAGTCCATGTTTCACTACCATACAATTGTGTGCCCCAAACTTACATTGTCATAAACTTTTTTCCTCAAATGAGGGCCTATGCTTGATACGAGCACATTTCTCTTCGCCAGGAAACACCTTTTTGCCACTGCTAGTCTGGTTTTGATGTCCTTCCTCCGTCTGGCATGGGTTGTTCTGCTGCCTAGGCAGCAAAAATCATTACCTCCATATACTTCACGATAATCAATCCTGATGCTAGATTCCACGCTGTTCTCATTTTTCTACTTCTCATAAATTTCGTCTTCTTCGATTTACCTTCAGTCCAAATTCTGTAGTCATCAGATTGTTGATTCCATTCATCTGATCCCATAATTCTTCTTCCCTTTCACTGTGTATAGCTATGTAATCAGCGAATTTTTGCGCTGATATCCTTTCACCTCGAATTCTTTCCACTCTTAAACTTTTCTTTAATTACGCCTTTGCTTCAACGAAGTGTAGGTTGAACAGTAGGGGCGAAATACCACATTCTTGTCTTGCACTCTTTTTAATCCAAGCACTTTGTTCTTGGTGTTCCACTCTCATTGTTCTCTTTTGACTCTTGTACTTATTGTATATTACCTGTCTTCCCCTATACCTTACCCCTATTTTTCTCAGAATTTCGAACATCTTGCACCATTTTACGTTATCGAACGGTTTTTTCGTGTCGAAAAATCCTAAGAACGTGTCTTGATTTTTCTTTAGTGGTGCTTTCTTTATCAACTGCATTTTCAGAACTGCATCTCTGGTGCCTTTACCTGTCCTAAATCCAAACTGATTGTCATATAACATATCCTAAAATTTCTTTTACATTCTCCAGTATGTTGTTCTCATCATCAATTGGATGTGTTAGTTGTTAATATGACTGTGCGATAATTCTCGTACTTCTAGGTTCTTGCTGTCTTCGGAATGTGAGGGTGATGATTTGCCGGAGGATCGAATGTATATGGCCAGATTCATACCTTGTACACACCAACGTGAACAGTCGTCCAGTGCCGCTTCCTCCGATGTTTTTAGAAATTCTGATGGCATGCTGTCTGTCCCTTCTACCTTACTTGATCTTAATCCCGATTTTGATACTGGACCCTGTATCTCTTCTATAACGGATTCTATTTCTTCTTCTGAAGAAATCATATTAATTGGCCTGACAGTGGCAACTATTCTGCTTCTACTTATGTTCGGTATGCTCTTTCAACAGGTGTGAGCAGTAGCAGAACCCGTCAACGTCAACCTCTGCCATGTTCATAGTGTCCCACAAGATGTTGAAAACTAATCCGCGACTTTAAGTTTTTATGCTATCGCCTCAGTAGTGATACAACAGTCATCGATGGCCACTGCCTTTTCTTACGATTCTCGTTTCTTCGGAAAGAGACAGTCTGGACTTAGTTCTTCGTCGTTTACACTCTTGTCATAATTGTGTAACAGTATACGCCACCGCTATGGTACTGCGTTGTTGCTGAAAATTTCCACCAATTCAGTATGAACTGTTATCGCGGCGTTGCCCTTCAAATGGTTCAAATGGTCCAAATGGCTCTGAGCACTATGGGACTTAACAGCTGAGGTCATCAGTCCCCTAGACTTAGAACTACTTAAACCTGACTAACCTAAGGACATCACACACATCCATGCCCGAGGCAGGATTGGAACCTGCTACCGTAGCGGTCTTGCGTTTCCAGACTGAAGCGCCTAGAACCACTCGGCCACTCCGGCCGGTCCAAATGGTTCAAATGGCACTAAGCACTATGGAACTTAACATCTGAGGTCATAAGTCCCCTAGACTTAGAACTACTTAAACCTGAGTAACCTAAGGACATCACACACATCCATGCCCGAGGCAGGATTGGAACCTGAGACCGTAGCGGTCACGCGTTTCTTGACTGAAGCGCCCAGAACCTCTCGGCCACTGCGGTACCATCAATTGCAGAATTTAGCCATGACTGCAAGGCAGTCAACTTTGTGAATGGGATGCGCCCTTCAGTTTTGGTTGCTGCTCTGGTTTGATACGCTACGGTGGCACCGTTTTACAGATGGATTTCGGTCACTGTGGTACCGTCTTCAGTGCAAATTATTCGAACCTTGTAGGCCAATATCATAATAACACAATATTTTTCATGAGGTGTAACATGTACTGTGATGTTTCGTTCCAACAGATATCTTCACTTTTACTACATACAAAAAATTTCAAGTACAGAAGAACCAATCTTGTGACCTCAGCAGCTGTCGATCCTACATACACCAACTACAGTGTTATGATATGGACTAACAAGGTTCGAATAGTCTGCACTAAATATAGTTGCACAGAGACCAATGTCGATCTGTAAACTAAAGAATTTCAATCCTTATGACCGATGCTGCCATTTATCCAAAACCTCTTGACAATAATACGGTTGTGGTGCACACGGTTCCCAATGGAATTAGACATCAGTATATTAAACTGTTATACCTCAGGTGAAATTTTTTGCATGAACAGCGAAAATGTAATAAGCGATAAACCTTTTTTCCATTTCATCAGTCTGTGGTGGATGTCAGTAAGAAAGAGGTTTCGTAAGAGTTTGAAATTATGTGTGAACTTAGTTGCAAGTCACAAAGTGCTTGGATGAATATATTCTGGGTATCAGCGAGTCGTGTTACGCTGCCACTTTCAGACATATACACAACTGTAATTCTTGTCTTTCTCTGTTAAACATTTATCAAGAGATTATAGAGTGGATTGTGAGTTATAACACAATTCAAAATTTTAAATTCGCTCTACTGTTGCTCGAAATTTTCAAGGTCAAAATTTTGTTGCTCATGGAAGCAATTAGATAAGCAGCCTGCAACTGATTTATATCATGAACCGTGAACCATGAATGGCGTTAGCCGTTTGCTAATATGGATTACGATTTACTCGATTTGCTAATCCATCTACCTTTGTTTCTGTGCAAATATCTTTAACACACTTCAACACACTAAAATGTATCCACCAAAACGCATAACACTACACACAGAATAGCGCACCAATCCTGACTTGCGATTTTTGTCCCCGCCGGAAAAGATCCGCATACCGTCATAATGCCGCTTTTCCATTCGCGTTCTGTGACCTCACACACGAGAGTCATATTGGCCGACTCTTCTTCAGTAAACATATCCATAGTAGTGCTGTGTACCAGTGTTAACTTACAGTTAAAACTGCCCAGAAACCAAACCTGAGACAGAATCGTGCAGTACTGAATGCTAACTTGAGAGCAGAGACCAAATTCGACGGTGGTGTTTTCAGCGGCAGATACCCCATCATTTACCTACCTTCTATTTAAAGAGGACAAACGTTGCTTATCGTCCACATGCGCACTGATACACAGATGTGTGAAGTACGCTACAGATACAGAGAAGTATTGCTGTCTGCTGCACTGCACTTTATGGTATAGGCAAAATGCGTGTTTTGCGTGTCATCTGCTTTTCATTATCTTGGGGCATACACAACAATAACAGACATATACCGCATATCTGTTTTTAAACGTACCGCTACAGTTATTTCAAAGACACAAGAGTGCCTTACTACCTTTAATTTCCTTGAATTCTCGATCGTTATCGCAACTCGACCAGCATCCATCCTGATCTGTGCAACTCCACTATGTATCATCACACAATTTTTCTCGTTCTTTCGTAACCTTAATTTTTTTTATTATTGTACTTACCTCAACTGTATAAAGTTTCCTTTTTGTTTGGCTGTGAGACATACTCTGTACCTATTTTCTTTTTTTCTTTTTTTTTTCTTTTTGGTGAAATGCTTAGTCCCTTGTTCTTTTCCTTGTCTTTAAATTTTACAAGAGTTTGTCTTCATATGTCTCTATTGTGGATTTGAATTTTACAAGACTTTGTCTGCATATGTCTCTACTGTGGACGTTCTCTGTATATGTTACCAACCTGCAACGAAACATTTAGTTTACTGGAGCTGCCACCTTGAATTCTCACGGCCTGCTCGATTCTTGTTCGAAGTTCCCCAGTCCAAAAGAGTTGCTTTCAGCATTGCTTTACCGTCTGATGCAAAGTGTATTTAATCGCCTTCCTAGACAACATAGTGTTGCATCTTCCGCCGACCTTACTCTATCAATGCCCTTATCTTCATCCATCGCTGCCGTAGAGATACTCCTCGTAATCCTGAGAAGAGGCTCTTGCGAGGTATTGTTACCCGGATCGTGATGAACCATGGTTTTTTAGCGAGGTGTTACTTCTCCTCTTCAGTCTGTCTCAACTAGGCTTTCGACACGAACTGAACTCTCGATTATGTCCCACAAACTTTCGATGTGTGGCCAAATCACTCGCTCAAATTGTCCAGTATGTTCTGCAAAGCAGTCACGAACAACCGTGGCTCGGTGACATGGCACGTTGTCATCCACCAAAATTTCATCGTCCTTTGGGAACATGAAGTCTACGAATAGCTGCCGAAGATCTCCTACGAGCCGAACGTAACAATTTCTACTCAATGATCGATTCACCTGGACCAGAGAACTCAGTCCTTTCCATGAAAACACAGCCCACACCACTGTGGAGTCACAATCACCTTGCACAGTGCCCTGTTGTTAACTGGGTCCACGGCTTCGTGGAATCTGCGCCAACCTCTAATCCTACCATCATCTCTTACCAACTGAAATCGAGACTCATCTGACCAGGCCATGGTTTCCCAGTCGTCAAGGGTCCAACCGACATGGTCACGAGGCCATGAGAGGCGCTCCAAGCGATGTCGCGCTTTTAGTATAAGCACTCCCGTCGGACGTCTGATGCCATAGCTCATTAACGCCATATTTCGCCGCACTGTCCTAAAGGAAATTTCTGCAATTATTTCACGCGGATTTGCTTCTCTGTTAGCACTGACAAATCCACGCAAACGCCGCTGCTCTCGGCCGTTAAGTCAATGCCATCGGACACTGCGCTGTCCGTGGCCAGAGGTAACTCCTGAAATTTGATGCTCTCGGCACGCTCTTGACACTAGGGGTGACGGCACGTTCAACTCCCTACCGATTTCAGAGATGGAATGTCCGATGCGTGAAGCTCCAACTAACTTTCCGCGTTCAGAGTCTGTGCCATAATTACGTCGGAAACTTATTCACATGAATCACATGAGTACAAACGGCTACGACGCCTACGCACCCCACTTTTATAACTTGTGTACGCGATACTACCGCCTGCTGTATTTGTGCATGTCGCCATCCCATGGCTTTAGTCGCCTTGGTGTATATCAAAACACTCCAAAAAGTTAGTGAACAGCTTCCAAGATTTTATTCATGAAGTTCCGGTTTAGTCAGTATGTGAAATATAAGGCAGATAAAGGTCCGTAGCACTGTGAGGTTGCTTGAAATAGAAGCAGCTGCAAACAGGGATATGATACGATAAGATACCTACTGCGAAATGCAGAGAGATTTGTAGCTGGTCAGCTTCTGGGACCTGATAATGTAAAGAAACACCATGTAAAGTGCGTGAACATTTTAACTATCCAATAGCTTATCAACCACTGGGAACATCTAGTGATTTCTACACACATCACAAAAAGCTTTGCGTCACCTCTGCTCCGAGAGTTCCGGAACCTGTAAAGAAAATTGGAATAAAGATCAACATAAACACCGTTTCCGCCCTTTTTATTACTCATGAAAACCACACGTTGTATCATTTATCACCGTACAGCGAGACTTTCAGAGGTGGTGGTCCTGATTGCTGCACACACCGGTACCTTAATACCCAGTAGCACGTCCTGTTGCATTGATGCATGCCTATATTCGTCGTGCCATACTGTTAACAAGTTCATCAAGGCACTGTTGGTCCAGACTGTCCCACTCCTCAACGACTATTCGGCGTAAATCCCACAGGGCGGTTGATGGGTCACGTCGTCCATGAACAGTCCCCTTCAATCTATCCCAGGCATGTTCGATAGGGCTCATGTCTGGACAACATGCTCGCCACTCTAGTAGATCGATGTCGTTATCCTGAAGGAAGTCATTCACAAGATGTGCACGATGGGGGTGCGGATTATTGCCCATGAAGACGAATGCGTCGGCAATATGCTACCGATATGGTTGCACTATCGGTCGGGGGATGGTATTCTCGTATCGTACAGCCGTTACGGTCCCTTCCATGACCATCAGCGGCGTACGTGGGCTCCACATCATGCCATCCCAAAACATCAAGGAACCTCCAACATACTGCACTCGCCGGACAGTGTGTCTAAGGCGTTCAGCCTGACTGCGTTGCCTACAAAGACGCCTCCGACGATTGTCTCATTGACAGCATATCCGACACTAATCGGTGAATAGAACGTGATGCCAGTCCTGGACGGTCCATTCGGCATGTTATTGGGCCGATTTGTATCGCACTGCGTGGTGCCGTGGTTTCAAAGATGGACCTCGCCATGGACGACTGAAGTTGTGCACCATGCAGCCTATTGCACACAGTTTGAGTCGTGACACGACGTCCTGTGAATGCACGGAAAGCATTATTCAACATGGAGGCGTTGCTGTCAGGGTTCCTCTATGCCATAACCCGTAGGTAGCGGCCATTCACTGCAGTGGTAGCACCTGGGCGGCCTGAGCGACGCATTTCACCAACAATTCCCGTCTCTCTGTATTTCCTCCATGTCCGAACCACATCGTCTTTGTTCACTCCGAGACGCCTGGACACTTCCCTTGTTGAGAGCCCTTCCTGGCACAAAGTAACAATGCGGACGCGATCGTACCGCGATATTGACCGTCTAGGCATGGTCGAACTAAAAGCAACACGAGCCGTGTACCTCCTTTTGGTGGAATGACTGGAACTGATCGACTGTCTGGCTCCCTCTGTCTAATAGCCGCTGCTCATGCATGATTGTTTACGTGTTTGGGCGGGTTTAGTGACATCTCTGAACAGCGAAACGGACCGCGTCTGTGATACAATATCCACAGTCAACGTGTATCTTCAGGAGGTCTGGGAAACGGGATGATACAAAATCTTTTATGTGTGTATATTGGTTGGTTGGAGCTGGAAATATTATCTTATGTTGACTTGTGTCCACAATCCTGCATTGTTTAAAAGAAGTTTTCCTTCAGAACTGTGTGGAATAAATGAATTTAATATGGGTCCAGGAGAAGCAAGTTGTGCTCTCTAAGGTGCTGTGAAATAAATTTAACCATGGGACACTCGACTTAGATTTAACGGTAAATTCAAAAGGCAGCTTAATAACATGCACGAGAGAGATGGCACTACGACTTTAAAAGGAATACGTTGAAAATTTCGAAGAATGTGACTGAGAAATTTCTGGCATCTTACGATACATAATCTCGCGTAACGATCAAGACTCTAAGAGAAATTCAAGATTGTATAGTAAGATATCGACAGTGTTTCTTTTGCCCGATTCGCCACTAAATAAGAAAAGGGAAAGGTGGAGTTAATATTGGCCATTAAACTATGTACCCATTTCTACTTTTTTCGGAGTACAAACTTACACTATAGGATCAAAAATATCCAGACACTTATTTGTGGTCATGAATGTAGGGAACGTCCATCTTACGTCCTCCTGACGGCGTGAACTCTGCCAAGCAATCTGTTTATCAAGAGCCGAAACAAGGAAAGATAGTGATGATGGATGCTGGGGTCTGGAGCACATTCGATGATCTAACACATTCCAAAGGTGTTCCATAGGGTTCAGGTCTGGTCTCTAGGCAGATTAGACCATTTCAGGAATGCTATTAGGGGTGCGCAAACCGTTGCCTCACAGATACTCCTTTACAAGGTGCAATGTCATGCTGATACAGTCATCGTTTTCTATTGTAATCATCTTCGAACTGTTCCTGTAGCGTATGTGCCAAAAACCGCTGTAAATTGTGTTCATATCCTTTCCCATTTAGCGTTTTCTTAAATGCAATAAGGAAAACGCACCTTAACCACCAAAAACACAGCAATATTGTACACTTTCTCGACTGTGCTTCAACGTTGGTAGATAATGTTCTGCAGGCATTTGCCCAACTCAATCCTTCCGTCGGATTGCCACACTCTATACCACGATTCTTCACTCCAAATCAATCGTTTCCAGTCATCCACTAACCAGTGGTGTCGCTCTTTGTACTACTTTAAGCGTCGCTTAGTATTGACGACAGAATATGCGGTCACGAAGAGCTTTTCGACCACTATACCACACTCTCTGTAGCTGCCTTCGCGCAGTCACTGTGTAGGCTGAACTGGTAACACGTTAGAACGCACGAGCCATTCCTTCCTCTGGTTTCATGCGATTTTTACAATTAGACTCCGCGGCGCTCGATGGTCCCTGTCCCTCAATACATAAGGTCTTGCTTTAGCTGTTATTTTTCCTACTGCTTTCCACTTGAAAATCACGCAACCATTACTCGGTGCAGGCAGCTTTGGAAGAGTTGAAACGTCGCAAATTGATTTGTTATGCAGGTGGCATCCAAATGACCACGTTCTGAGTCTCTGCGGAATCTGGATAGAATCATTTTTCTGCTACTGCGTCTGTACTGACCATATAATACTTCCCACCGCCTTTTATAATGGAGTATTTATGTTTTTCAGCAGTTAGAAATTTTATAACACTTACCCAATGTCTTGTCGATATTAAGCCAGTGTAGGTTCATTTATCTCTATTGTTTATTCCTTACTACGAGGCTTTGTTTAGGTGTGTCTTACTGCCCTTTGGGATTTCACAACTTTTTGTTACCCAATTCATGCACTGTACTGTACTTGCTTTTTGTTTTGTAATGATGTCCTGTGTTAATTATAATTGACTACAGAGTATCTGAGTACTGTAAAAGTCACATTCGCTTTTAATATTCAGTCAGTGTTCAAAACGTACGCAATAAAGACTCCTCTCCTCATTTCAGTTCCTTTTCTATGTACTGCCCTGCTTTTGTGATTGTAAATTGTCACACAGAATAATCATTTTGCATCACGTCTTGATTCTTTGTATGAATATTGTAATGGTTGTGGCTGTAAATTTTGCAACTTTTTGTTCCTGTCCCCTCTTTCCTGTTACCCTCTATTTCCTTCCCTTATCGATCCTACCTGTAATTCGTAAGTGTTTATGTACTGTTACCGTTTTGTTTTGATGTACCTTCAGATGTAGTGTTAGGTCACCGTTCACACCTCTGTATGTAATATTACATCGTAGTGAGCCTTGTTAAACAAATAAGTAATTATACAGTAGTTCAAAGATGTAGTAACAGGATCAGAACTTCCAACAAATGAAGGAACAAATCGCACTGGTAGTCTTAATAGATCTATTGTGCCAAGCTAAGTCATTTTTAATGTTTTAAAAATTATGAATGACTATGTTCATAAAATACTATTAGTCTCTTTCATTTAATTCCCTTCACAGCCCTTCGTTGCCACCATATTTTATGTCCAAGGTGAATAGCTCACGTCTTGGCTTTCACCATCTTGTTCACTTGCTCGTACGATGTACCGCGACTAGTGCCCACACCTGATACGCACATATCTGTTACCTTAAACTGCGAGGTAGCTATCTCCTGAAAGACAGGCACGACACCAGTCAAGTGATGCGCTTAACTCACCATATCGACGTGAGTCAGCGTCATATGTTAACAGATCGCAATATTCTCTACAACAGCCTTGAGAGAAGTAACTATATAGTAGAATGTGCGAGATAGGAACAGTGATATCTTTCCACGTTTTTTTGAATAGCTTTTATATTTATTCAAACTGAGTATTGTTTCGCCTTCGATGTTGTAGTTTTGAGTATTATTAAACATGAAACAATGTATTTTTAGAATCAGATTTGTTGCGATATCGCTTTCACGAAAAGTACAAATGATGCTGCGACATAGCTGTATTCTAAATTTATTTCGAGTAGGGTAATGCTTAAGTCAAACTACATCACAACAAACCTCGGTCAGGTCATGTCATCGCAGTACCAACATCTCATCAAACAAAAGAGACTACTTTAGGACTAGCATGATTTCTTTCGTAGATCATTGACTAGCTGCATAAATTCTGTCAAAGACAGCAAAGAATTTGAAGGGTTAATTGAAAAGTGAACAGTCCTAAAACATCGACTGCACACCGACCAGGGCAGCGCTGTGAACCGGCATCAAGAAGGCGCTGACCGGCACCTCAATGGAAAGAGCGGACAGCGCCACACTTCCAGACCTCCAGAAAGATAGAGTTGAGCGCCCCCACTCTACCCTGACTGGACCATCTCCCATTGTTGGACGGGCTAATTTGGTCGCAGACTAAGAGAGGGCATTGGTAATTAGTAATAGGAAGACAATATTTAGTCTGCAGTCTACGAGAAATAACAGAGAGAAATGTAATTGCATGTAAGAGGCACAGGAAGCAATCAAGCCATCTCTTGACGAGAATCTATTTTGCTTTCCTTTTAGAAACAAAGAGGCCTATTAATCTGCAAGCGTATGTAGAGATCACTTAGGATTCCTGCCACAGGCCACCGCAACTTCTCTCCCTCCTTGTTTGTGTAGGTGCTGACCCCTACAGTAGCCAAAACAGTAAAAGGAATGGACAGTGTCTTGAAAAGCGGTTATAGAATGAATAACAACATAAATAAAACAAGAGTTTCGTTGATAGATGCGAAGAGAGACACTAAACGTAGTAGATGCGTTTTGTTATTTGAGCAGCAAAATAGTTGATGATGCCCAAAATTGAGAGGGGAAAAAAGGCACACTGGCTGTAGCAGTTAACGCATGTCTCAGAAAAGAAACATTTGTTAAATCTGAATATAACTGTAAATGTTAGGAAGTCTCTTCTGATTTGTATTGAGCATAGCCATGGGCTGAAGTGAAATATGGACGATACTCAGTTTTGAATTGCTGTGCTAAAGAAGAATGCTGAGGATTAGGTTAGAAGTTGTATTATGAAGATATACTGAATTGGACTGCGGAGAAAAGAAATTCATGGCACTACTTGAATGAGGAAAGGGACCAGTTGATAGGACACATCCTAAGGCAGCATGTACTTATTTGCAGATGAAGAGAGTGGTGAAGGAGGTAAAACTGTAGTAGATCAATAAGACTGGTTTACAAAAGAATTGTTCAAATGGCTCTGAGCACTATGGGACTTAACTTCTGAGGTCATCAACCCCTAGAACGTAGAACTACTTAAACCTCACTATCCTAAAGACATTACACACATTCGTGCCCGAGGCAGGATTCGAACCTGCAACCGTAGCGGTCCCGTGGTTCCAGACTGTAGCGCCTGGAACCGCTCGGCCACCTCGTCCGGCACTAGATTATACTCTCAAATAGATGTAAGTCGCAGTGATAATGCAGAGATGAAGAAGCTGTTACCGGATAGACTAGAGCTACCTCAAACGTTTGTCCATACTCAAACCCACAAACAACTTCAACAATAAATATATGTAGCGTATCAGCTTAGATATACAACACTGGTGGAATGTTTCAATCACGAATGATAAAAAGTATTTACTTTGTTTCAATGTGCAAACCCATCGTTTAAACTGAACAGGTCAACAATATAAATGTTTTCTCTCTCTGTAATTAAGCACTATACAATATCCTCAGAACAGCTGCACAAAGTCTTGGGCTTCTGAAAATAAGATTTTGTAGTGTTTCTGCAGGTACTGGAGTTCAACACTTCTGTAAATTACTCGTAAGTCTCCAACATTAGTTAACTTCAGTTTGCTGTCCTCCTGTCAATTTCAGGGCTCAGGAGTCCAACAGGGTTTAAGACGGCGATTGACTTGGCCAGGTCACGTTGTTCAGTTCCCCATACTTCTCTGTTCTGTTGATATACGCTTAGTACAGTTTAGAACAATGCTTGGGATGATTGTCCTGCTGTAGAACCACCAAATAAGTCCTTGCTAGATGGATATGCCTTGTTGGTCAGAATCCTATGACATCCTTTTCATTAGCGTTCCACTGATTCTTACTAGATCACCGACTTTAGCATACGCGAGCCATCAACACACCATGACCGACCCTCCCCGCTCCCAACATACTTCACCGTTAGCGTCACAGACTCACTCTTCTTTCTTTCTCCACGAAGTCGACAAGGAGACATTCTACGATGGCTTTAAAATACCTCAAACTTAGATTCGTGCGCGAATAACTACTAGGACCATTCCTGCATGCTGCATTTTTTTTTGTTGTTCCTGTGTCTAATGCAATCTTTTCACCTTCTTCTGTTCGCGCAATGAACGTTTTTCGACCGCTGTGCTCTCTTTCAAATCTTTTTCATGAAGACAATGTTCCAGTTACAGTACGTTTTTTAGTTCCGATCCTCTGCATCCGTCCCGCTGAGAAGTAATATGGTATAAGCCTAATTAGGTGCATAAACACAATATAAGTTGCACACAATTTACTATATACTAATGCAAACTGATTGCTGCGAAAAAACTTAAGGAATGAGAACTATTCGGGTGGAACCGTCTGAGGTAAAGGCACGTCAGTCCTGTTGTGGATACTCATCAGTGCCCTTTTATGCGAACGACCAGTCAAACACACTACAGAGGAGTTTAGTCTTTGCACCCTTATACTTTTTTTACAGTCAGAACGGGAATATGATAGAATATTGAAAACAAAATCCTTGTTTTAATCAAATATCTGTAGTTGACATAGGTGATCCAAAACTTTTTACTTATGTTACATACTATGGAAGGCAACAAGTGTCCCTTACCGGGATTGCCAAATGTAAAGCTTTAGTGGCACAAATGATGACGCCTGAGCCAAAGCCGAAGCAACATGAATGCAATGGTGTGAAGTGGTAAGACACATTCAACGCCAGCTTGTATGGTTTAGAGTTCTGGCCAACTTCTATCACTCCGTACCATGGAAATGTAGATGCAGCGTCTGATAAAAGGGGTGACCTTAACAGCCTGCGCAGGATGCAACAGTCAGAAGTTGGATTAGGGCAGCGTAAATCGAAATACCAAAAAAATGCCAGAGATCACATATGGTGCAAGACGAGGCGTAGCGATTATGTCTGCTGATCAGTTCAAGGTGGATGGATAATTACTGCGAGCAAGACAAAAAGTTAGTGGACATATGCTCTCAATTAAGATAGGCTTGTTGTGGAGCTACGTCCAGAAGATGCTTTACTTCAAAAAATGTGGTGAATGTAGATCCATAACCCGGTAATGAGTCATTAAACAGATGGGAGTGACTGGGAGATGTTACAAATTACGGCGTAAACAATGTCCTTATCATGAGAAAATTTGTATCTGTGGTACACTTTTATGAAGAAAATCTTAGGTGTTGAAGCGTTTATCAAGCCAGTTAGCTCATTACGCATCCAAATATGGATGAAAGGAAGATCGGTAAACCTTAATGAAGTTTTTGTTGACAAATATTTGTGTAATTAACACAAAATCTGAGAACTGAATTTACAGATTAAGGCTGTTACAAAGTTTCCATTGCGTCGCCTCTTGTTTCTGTGTCACAAAGAGTGGCGAACGATAATTCACAAAGCGAACATCTTGCACATAAATCAACGATAGGAGGAAGAAGCATTTGGTTATAAATACAGCGGGTTAGTGTAGTACTGTTTCACCATCATGTGTGTAAGTGTACTTTAATGTCGTCTCTTATACATGTCATTTTAACTTAAAAAATCGTATTTACTGCAAAAAAGTTACTATCAAGCATAACGCTTGGATAAACTACTGTGGTAATTTAATAAAAGGGGCAACACTTTTGTTTTTAACGTATGAGCTACTTGATAGCTGATCTTCTTCAAAACATACGTTTTGCGATTTTGTCTACATCACTGCTTTTTTGGTTACTAATTAAAAATGATAACCAAAAAAGAATACAGTTGTGTGTTAACATACACCGTCTCCAAAACTTTCGTATTAGGAATAACTGGCTTCTTTTTTTACAAAAAATTCGATACACTGAGCCCTTTCCGAGTTATTTAGCATTGAAGTTAGCCAAGCAGGTCCCAGAGCGATTATTCAAGAACATACATGAACTAAAATGCGGTGATCCACGGACATGTGTGGTACAGTGTTTGAGTTAGATGTTTAAATGCTCATTGCCAGTTGAAATGCGCCTTTTTCGGATGTGATAAATTTACGCTTGATGAGCAAAATCTGCGTTTTTTCAGTTTGAGGGAAGCAAACGAGGAACACCTTCGATGACACTGCCTCTGGCAGGCTGCTACAGTGTGAGCGCGCGACGATCTGTTTGGCTGACTCCAATGCTAAATTATATAATTATAGAATTAATTTTAACAATTTTTTCTCACCAAAAACTTCCCTGCAATACCCTTAGGCTGTTTCCTGACACGCTATATGCCGAAAATTAATTAAAAAAGGAAGAGAAGTGGATTCAAGATATTTTGTTAACACTACGTTAGTAATTGTATTTCAAATCCTCTATCAACAAACTGAAAATGTATGAAACCTAAACAAAACCATTGTTCTTTTGCAATCTACATCTAGCAGATGACATTCCTTTTCCCCTATAGGAAATTCGAAGCCAGTGTATGCAATTGCGCACTTTCGTATATTCTCCTAATCTCGCGACGCAAATGGTTCGAACTCACTCCAAACAAATTAAAAATAATATTAAGGGCTTAATTCACACCGCCACCCAAAGTAACAGAAAAAAATATCTCATATTAAATCTAATCGTACTGATGTTCACATTAACAAAAGCCCATGAAAATAAAGACGTGAAAAAGAAATCGCTTCCAGTGCAAGTACCGAAGTTGATTAACGAACCAGTAGTACTAATTAGTTCGTTTAACGCAACTTCTCTTTAAAACACCGCAGTTTATATCTCCAAAACCAATCAATCGCATGAGACGGCTAGCCCGTTCAAAAGCGTTACGTTTGATTATGTCTGTAATTTTTATCTCTCCCCTGCACTACGTAAGATTGATATACGCCATGCTACTGAGGCCTCGTCATCGGCCACCTGAGATAAATCTGCCGTCAAATCGACTTTCAGCTGAGCAGTATTACTTTTCTCAACGTGTACATGAAGCAATTTAAAACACAAATTAATAGATTTCTTAGTCACAGGTGAAGCGTAACCACGTATCCTTTTAAGTAATGGTAATGCATATGGCATTAAGTGGCATTATGTACTGAATGAATAATAATTACTCACGCCACACTCGCTTTCGCAGCTACAAAAAGGGTTCTGATCTAACTGCCTTCAGCCTTAGATGACTAACACAGAAGTTACTGATTTAAGAATATTGTAGATTTTATATTCTTATTGTTTGTTCGATATCTGTGCTTCTCTTCTGCGATTTTCCAGCATTGGCAGGGTGAGTAGTATTCTAGCCTTGTTCAGTCATTCTGTGTGGGAAAATGTTCTACTGATAATCGCGTTACTTACGCTGAGGTGACGCGCGGGATTAGCCGAACGGTCTTGGGCGCTGCAGTCAAGGGCTGTGCGGCTGGTCCCGGCGGAGGTTCGAGTCCTCCCTCGGGCATGGGTGTGTGTGTTTGTCCTTAGGATAATTTAGGTTAAGTACCGTGTAAGCTTAGGGACTGATGGCCTTAGCAGTCACGTCGCATAAGATTTCACACACATTTTTTTTTTACGCTGAGGTATTCCAGTCAGCTTACGAAGAGAATACTACGATAGAATTTTTCCTCAACTTCTGATCCGTCGTAAAATGAAAACCATGGAGAAAATAAACAGTGTTTTATTTGCAGCATGCAGCTACATCTTCCAGGTACTTCTCTATATAGAAGCCACAGCATGGTAGGAACTTTCTAACACCCTCATTATAGAAGGCAGCCGACCGTGCTTTCCGTCAATTTTCTACGCTGACCTCCATCTCGTTCTCTGTGAAAAAATGTTGTCCTCATAGACAGAGGGAGTCAAGTCCTGACTATATGATGGGTGGTAAAAGGCGGCTTATTAATGCAATGAGATAAATATTCGTATTGCAGGTTTGAGTTGCGATCTCTCAAACAGAGTTTCAGGTTTGATATTAATGTAACTTTGCTTGACATGTATGGTTACTTTCTTTTTAGTGATTCTTGCAAAGCCTCGTAGAAATAACGGCTCACGTAATTAAAACAAAATGTTATTCTGTAACTTACGGTCATCAGACAAGGAAACATCAGACAAGGACACATCAGACTTTGGTATATAAAAGATACAGGTTGCTGGTCTGAAAGGACACATATTATAATACGAAACCGCTGGCAAAATGTTAGTTAACGGCCATAATCCATCGTCAATTATCTTCGCGCTGATTGCTGCGAAATACTACTACACAAATACAAATTGTGTATGACAGAAGGAATTAGGTTCGATATACTGTCATTTTAAATAAAACGCCGATACTTTTGATGGCTTACTTTATCAACTATAGTATAGGGCATCTGGTAGATTACGCTAAGACGTTCCTCTCAAAACTCTAACACACACAACAGCAAAATACTACATGAAAAGTTTTGTCTTTTGTTTTATAGAAAAAATTGTCTAGAAGGTTATCTCTTACGTCTGTCACATGTATATAAGCTATTTCTTACGCGCTACTCGGCACATTTACTCCACACAGAATTTTTCTTTTCCATTAAATTATCTATTTTACTGTCCCCTAAATGGTGAGGCTGAGTGTCTAACTACAACTGTACTATTTACTTATGAGGTTTGTTTACAGTATTCTTCGAAAACATACATACATCAGTTCTCTTTTACATTTAAATACAATAATCAGATTTACATTCTCGCGCCGTACTTCTTGGCGCATTATTAAAGTTTCAGTACGAGCAGAATACGTCACAGCCGACGTCATGCAACGTTCATATTTGAACAGTTTCTGATATGCACAGTAACTGGCTGTATGTCACACATTCCGCAGTATAGTGGGTAACACTTTAATACTTTGTCACACGTTTTCGCTTGTTGTATGTAGAGCATCAATAGCAGAGGTAATTATACATTTTAACACAGAAATACCGAGGTAAATATATAACAGATAGTACAATAAATACAATTCGTTTCTTGCACACAAAATTATCTCGTTTATATTTACAATATATATACTGACGTCATCAGTTTAATGATTTTTAATGTCCCTGGCGATTATCGATCACACATAGAGTTTTCTAAGTGCCCAGACACTTAAAATCGTTCTAAATATAGTGTTTCTGATCTTAACTTTCTTTTTCTTTTTGGCAGAATAACGCAGGCACACAACGATACCCATCTGGGGGTCTTCGTGGTGGCGGTTCATTTCGAAACAAGTGTCACAACTCATTTACTCTTTGCGGAGCAGTCCGGAGGGGTGATAAAATTTCTGCATCGACTCCTGATTTTGGATGCTGTGCTTCGCAAGTGGGTTGTCACCGAGTTTCAGGGAACATTTCGCCCTCCAAATTCCGTACTACTTCTTACTTTCCGTAGCCTTACACATGTTTCACTGCACACTACGTTGAACTTCAATGTTTGTATTTACCACAGATTATGGTGCCTTAATATTCCTGTCATCATTTATACGATTTCGTTCTTCCTTTTAAAAGTTTTCAGTTTCAACACTTCTTTTATTCTAAACGTTCTCCTATACAACTGATTATGCAGCAATTCTATATTTCTTTTGTCACCATAGGATTTGTTTGATTACTACTGAAACCTGAAAGCAAACATCAGGCCCAGCGCGAGCCGCGCAACAATACATGAACTCAAGCGCATATCTATCAATGAAATACTACACACGTCAAAAAAAGTTTTGCATCACCTCGTTTCCCAGAACTCCTGAAGATAGACGTTGACTGTGGATATTGTATCGTGGACACGGTCCCTTTGACCGTTCAGAAATGTCACTAAACCTTCCGAAAGATGTAAACAACCATGCATGAACAGCGCCTATTAGACGGAGGGGATCCGACAGCCGATCAGTTACAGTCATTTCACCAGGCTCGTGTTGTCCGTAGTTCAACCATGCCTAGACGCTCAATATCGCAGTTCCATTGCGTCCGCATTGTTAGTTTGTGCCGTGAATGGCTCTCAACAACTGAAATGTCCAGGCGTCTCGGAGTGAACCAAAGAAATTTTGTTCGGATGTGGAGGAGATAAAGAGAGAGACATGAACTGTCGGTGACATGTCTCGCTCAGCCCGCCCAAGGACTACTACTGCAGTGGATGACCACTACCTAATGATTATGGCTCGGAAGAACAATGAGAGTAACCCCACCATGTTGAAAAATGTTTTTCGTGTAACCACAGGGCGTCGTCTTACGACTCAAACTGTGCGCATAGGCTGCATGAAGCGCAACTTCACTCCCGGCGTCCATGGCGAGGTCCATCTTTGCAACCACGACACCATGCAGCGCGGTACATATGGCCCCAACAACATGCCGAATGGACCCTTCAGGATTGGCATCATGTTCTCTTCACCGCTGACTGTCGCATATGCCTTCAACCAGACAATCGTCGGAGACGTGTTTGGAGGCTGCCCGATCAGGCTGAACGCCGTAGACACACTGTCCAGTGAATGCAGCAATGTGGAGGTTACCTGCCGTTTTGGGGTGGCATTGTGTGGGGCCGACGTGGGGCCGACTGCTGGTGGTCATGGAAGGCGTTGTGTGATACGTGAATGCCATCCTCCGACCGATAGTGCAACCATATCGGCAGCATAATGGCGGGGCATTCGTCTTCATGGACGACGATTCACGCTCTCATCGTGCACGTCTTGTTAATTAAATCCTTCAGGATGACGACATCGCCCGACTAGAGTGCCAGCATGTTCTCCAGACATGAACCCTATCGAACATGCCTTGGATATATTGAAAAGAACTATTTATGGACGACGTGACCCACCTACCACTCTGAGGGATTCATGCCGAATCGCCGTTGAGAAGTGGGACAACCTCCACCAACAGTGCCTTGATGAACCTGTGGATAGTATGCCACGACGAATACAGGCATGCATCAGTGCAAGAGGACGTGTTACTTGGTAGTAGAGGTACAGTAATCTGGACCACCACCTCTCATGGTTTCACTATATGGTGGTAAAACATGCAATGTGTGGTGTTCATGAGCAATAAAAAGCGATGAAATGATGTTTACCTTGATGTCTATTCCAATTTTCTGTACAGGTTCCGGAACTCTCAGAATGGAGGTGACGCATAACTTTTTTGATGTGTGTACTTTTAAAATAAGAATTAAAATTGCTCTAAGTCGAGCTACGAGATACAGGATTTGGTGTGTTTGTGGTCCTTCCATTACATGCTGAAAGTATGTGGTTTCATTCTGTGTTTTGAAATGTAGTTCATTTCTAGGAACGATATCTGTTAGTCTCAGATTCGTAAGTGTTCAGTCTTCTGTAATTACTGTTACATAGAAAATTCTTGAGTGATTGGCATGACCTTCATTAAGCAGCGTAATAAATTAAATAAATCATTTATCATGTATAGATCATTTCAATCATAATGATGTTTTCTTCCTCGCCATATGTTCTTTCTTGTTAGCTGCTGACCTGAAATATAATATCTTAGACGACTTTATTTGAAAGCTGTAGACATGGCGTTGTGTTTTACGTTTGGTGGTTTGTGAAGCTTACCTTCTTGGCTCTTAATGATATTGCCTATGCCATTATATCAAATTTAAGTAAATCTCTATGATGGTATAATCCAACGATATTATTTGTTCTAGGATTTTGTAACAAATACGATCCAGCATGCCGAATGCTAGCAATGATGTATGGACCCTCATAAAGAAGCGCCCACTGAGCGTTATCTCGCTTCAGTGCCCAAGATTTTGGGTGAGTACGCAAAAGTGGTTTTGTCCAATTCGTGTTTTGTGATCCTGGCGTTATTTACTTGGGTTATTAATGCACCTCGTACGGTGATGTAGTAGGATTCCAGTTGTCCAGGATTCTTTGGAAGGGGATCACACCATTCATTACTTTCCTTCAGATCTAACATAATTTCTGTAGGTGTATAATTATAATCTCATTTTCGAATATTATTATAAACGTCCCCTAAAAGACACGAATAGTTCACCCACATGAAATGATTCTCTGACATATAGGTTCGCATAAAACGGCTTAGTTTCTTGAATACCCAATTCTCACGGATTAGATTTAAGGCAAAATCTTGAGATAAGAATAATTTTGATGTGAAACGTCCAATTTTTAGAACAATTATACCAGACTGTGCTTAAACTGACACACAATATTTTTAGCGCAACACAATCTGACTTTCAAAAATCCCTACAATAGAATGGCCCTGACTAACATTAACCTATACGTTTCACAAATCACTTACCTCACAAATATCTTGGTTACTCGAACTACTGCAGTACAGCGAGCACCACTACTGCCAGCTAAATAAAAGATTCAAACTACGGAAGGCACTAACTACTGATAGGGATAGTTAGCAAATGAAAGATATTAATAGAGAACAAACAATGTATTTACCTTAATATCATCAAAAGTCATAATATATATAGGAGTTCATAACATCCATTTTTACAAATATCAAAACTCCGCCATTTCTCTCTCCACATCCACCACTGCTGGCGGCTCACCTCCAACTGCGCAACGCTACGTGCTGTTCACATCCAGCTGCCGCTGCCCAACACTACAATGGCAGACAACAATGCAAACTAGCCACAGACTGCACACAGCACAGCCAGTGATTTTCATACAGAGGTGGCGTTACCAATAAAAAAACCTAAACAGCCTACTTACACAGCCCCCACGCTCCCCACAAAAAATTTTACAAATTGTTTTGGGCAGTGGCCAATAATGATTTAATAAAATTTTTCATAATTACAATAACAAAGATATCAAATGCACACACTTATTGATACAATGTTGGTCAAAAGCTAAAATTTTCTCACAGTCCATAAACACAGTGCTAATCGTTCATCACAGTAAAATAGTAGTGTTATTCTCAAAGTCTAGTAGAAGAAAATGCACACGGAAGTAGTGGATTTCCATGCAGTCTTCAAGGAGTAGTGTTGTCCTTCCAACGAAAAGACAGTGCTGACTCTTGACATGCAGACAGGTAATGGGCCACAACAGAGCAAACCCACAACAGAGTCATTCGAAGTTTTGAAGAATAATGGTAGGTAGGTCATCACAGAGCAGACCCACTGTAGTTCTGGTAGAGATTACGGTACTGGTGGGCCACCAGAGGTACAGACCCACTGTAGTCCTTGTAGAGATGGCCAGCAGCAATCTGCTGTGACTGTGCAGGTGCACAATCACCACTGAAGAGTCTTGCAGATAATATAGCAAGTCCATGAACCACAACTTGTGCACTCACAAAGTTTCTGGAATTGTACTTAGAACCAGCAATGCTGTTATTCAGTCCCTTGCTGAATTATTAACACACGTGCAAACACTATCAGTCCCTACTTCTCACATATTGTCCATATACTATGACCAACAGAAACGTGTGCAGTGAAATATAACTTACAAGTTACTTAATTTGATGAACTGGTGTCAATTACAATATTATAACATAAGAATACAATTACAAAGGTACAAAATACATCATTAAAGAACATAATGATACAGATAACATTTGTGGTACAGGCTTTACAAAAGAATTGAAGTAACATATACATCAGTGTTACAGGAATTATGACATAAGTAAATACATAAAAGATCAGAATAACTTTTGGAACATCAACTTTACACATGAGCATTAAAACAAAACAGAATAAATAATGTCTAAGCATATTTACAAGGTAAATAACATATTATTAATGCCAATTATATTTGAGGATAACAGTATTCCTCATCATAGTGAATGTAGCTTAGTATTAGGAGAAGAAAAAATTCTATGAAACTACAGAGAGACAGGAAGAAAACAAATACACAAGGGTACACAAACACATAGTGGGATAACACAAAAGGAAAGGACAGGGTTCGTTTTCAGTGTAACATTTGGTACTGCAGTCCAACCCAAAACTTCATTCCATAGATCTTTCGTCTTATTTCGATATTTGCTCCAGCCAAAAAAAAATCCTATCCAAGCATGCTTTCTGTATTTTTCTTGTATAACCTCTCAGTGCATTTCTTCAAAATCATCGCAACTCATTCTCTTATAGGCTACCCCCTCTTAAGCTAACTTACCTCTACTGAGCTCAGATGCTAAACTAAGGGACGAGGCAATGCAGCAGCACAAAACAATTAACACGAACAGCAATGACAAAAAAAAAATCAAATTGGCAAAGTAAGCAACAGTATTACAACTAATACAAGGCAATGAGCAGCAAAAAGAAAAATAAATCCGTAGTAAAACTGGCTTAGCAGAGTAATACAAAGTCAAATTCAGTAACATTATGCCTGGCAAGCAGCAGCAGAAATCCAAAAACTTATATCTAAACATGACAAAGCTCAAGCAGAAATAATATTACACTACAAATGGCCATGTCTAATACCTATGTCACATCTTAATACTAGAGTGATGCATCACAATTTATTCTAGAAAAGAAACTACCAAGTCATTAAAAATAGTATTTATGCAATTCCTGTGAAGGGAAATGTCTAATTGTGCTCTCTTTTCTAAGAAAGTTTATCAGAAAGGTATTCTTTACTGGGTCTGTAGACAGAAAATAGTGATATTAGTACATCTATTAAATTTTATAATAAGCAATGCTGCAGTGCAGCTAGAAACTAGATATTAAAGAAAATGAGCAATCTCTCAACTAGAAAGACAATGGATGTAAAATGTTTCTCATCATTTCATTAGGCATTTTAGTAAATATCATAAATTAAGAGCTCCACAGTGTAATCATACGTTTTCAAGTTCGAGCATGTCGTGTTTGCGATGCTTTCTACAAAGGAATGTCAATAGTGAGGATAATGGCCTCTTTTTTTTCCACCTAATGGCTTTCTTTTGTCAGACGCCTACCTCTCAACTGGGCATCCAAAACGCATTACGCCAAGGTCACTTACCTTTCTTGCTGAAATATTTACGACGGCAGATTCCACCACAGTGACAGTGTCATATAAAAATATTTCACAGGTCAAGAATTTGGGTTACAAATCTGTAGAAACAAAATCCTATTGATATAACAGTGTCCAAAAAATTTTTGTCGGCATTGTAATACATTCGCGCATTTACATACATTTCATAACTCTTAAAGTACGATTCTTGGTTTCCAACATCCTTTTTCACAAGTCAGAGTCCCTAACCACTACTCATCATTCCTTACCATATTATACATATACATATTCGTCGACACATCTTCAATACTTCATCATAAGAAATACATAGCATAATCGAATTCCTCATATAGCATCAGCTTATTGACCATAAACATACCTCAGCAGCATAATACACATCGTCGTCGTAAAAATAACATCACAACACCTCAGTCAACTCTCAAAATCGTTGTAGCTTCCTCCAATAACTTCAAAACCTAAAAAAATTCTCTGCTCATGTCAAAAGTGTCATCTGCCTCAAACGTACTTTAAAAATCATAATCCCATACCAAATACATCATTCAAAGTTCTCATAGTATCATAATGGTTCCAAAAAATATGAGCATTTCACAAAGTACAGACAAAATACAATTTCATTAGTGTGAAGTTATCCAACTGTGTAATTACGTAAACATCTGTCACTGATGTAGTAAAAAAAATGTTTATCTCTCGGTTATATGATCAGAAAGCTGTGTAATTCTGTGTTAGAGAAATATGGTACTGATGTGTAAAAATTGTATAAGCAAATACCATATTAGCTAGGGCTCCTTGTGCTTGCCACACACATGGTACACAAAGTATGCGTGTACCCCCCCTGAGGATTAATGTAATTATACCCTCAGGTGTTACAAATTACAGCAATGGAATGAAATGTATCACGGAAAACTCTCTTTGTAATTCAAAAATTTTTAAAAATAAATGTTTTAAGCATAAGATTAATCACTCAAATACGTGTACTGTAGCGCTAAACTGTGCGTCTTGTCGCAACATAATCTCTGTGGAAGTGTCGTAGTTATCGTCCTCCGAAAGCTACGTTCTGCAGAAGTCAGTGTACTTACCTCATGATAAACAAAAGTGAAATGCTTTGCGTATAGATATCGTAGTTATTATGCTTATTGGCGTGATGAAGAAAGTACTGTACAGTAACGTATTGTTGTGCCACGAAAAAGGCTGTCTCATTGCTGCTATACCACAAAAGTTACTACTAAAACATGTTTTACTTTCCAGAATAATTCATAAAAAAGTGTGCAGATATAAAACAGATACACCGCAAAAGCAACATTGTAAATTGTCACTCATTAGTAGCGTCGTGATAAAATCGTGTAGCTGTCACAGAAACCAAATACTAAGTCATCTTTAATCTGACACAAACTACTTCACATAAGGAATGTCTTTTCAAGTAAACCAAAATGTTGCATTAAAATCTCATTAGCAGTACTGGTAAATGTTCTAAGTATGTGAGCCTTATTAGTCGTTACGTAATCGTGCAACTAACAAGCAAGAATGTACAAATAACAACATTGTATCGTCTATTCACTATAACAAGGCATTCGTAATTTCTGTTTAAAAATGTTCCCTAGGTTCTAGACTGGATATTTAACTTCAAACATTGTTGCATGTTAACAGTTTCAAAGTCTGACAAAGCATACTAGAAATGTGAAGTGAAAAGTTTTATGGCAAAGACAAAGTTAAACAGCAGATTATCATTCAATAAACGGTTTTACATGTGAAATGTGGTGTAAACGTTTACTCTTCCTAGTACGCAGACTTTCAACTGAAAAGCAATTGTTATGTTTTATACGTCGGTAAGAAATGCTAAATCTTTTCTCAAGGTTAGCGTCTGTGTTATTTTTCTCTGAGCCAGCCGGCGCAGGTGGCTGCCTGCGGTGCGAGTCATTGTCTGTTCCTTTATTGGAGCGCGTCCTTATTGGGATTAGGAGACCTAGCTTTTAAAAATTCACGTTGTCGAAAGTACCCTGCTCTGTTTGAATCCCGCCAGTTCTGATGAAATTCAGGTCTGTCGTTATGATTATCTCGTCTGTCGTCATGTCGGTAGATTTCATAATTTTTTTCTTGTCGGTCATGTGGTGGAGAATTTCTTCCTGAATCGTAACTGTGCGCCGAACTGTTGCGTCTGAAGTTATTCTGCCTCCCTTGATAATAATTGTTTTGGTTCCCATATTGTCTGTTTCTCTGATTGTCTCCGTGATAGTCATTACTACGGAAATGCGATCTTTCTCTGTAACTATTATTAGTCTGCCAGTGGTTGTCATATGGGTGGTGTCTGTTTTGGTCACGATTTGCGTTGTAAGAATAGACTTGTCGTGTCCAGTTATTGTTTCTGTCGTCACGGAATTGTGACGGATGTGACCTGTAGTGATTGTTTTCCTGTTTTCGCATCCCGCGACTGTCTGTGTCAATTTCTAATTCTTGTAGGAGTCCCTGAAAAACTTCAATGTCGTCTTTGCAACGCCCTGCCAAAATAATATTTCTTAAATGTTCAGGCAATTTCATTAAGCAAATGCGGATGAGTTCTGAAGGGCTGTATGGGTTTGAAAGATATTGATTCTTATGCAACATGTTTTCAAAATATTTCATAAGACTGGAAAATTCAGATTGTTCGAAACTTTTCATCATTATGATGCTATGTTTTACTCGGTCTTGTGTAGCTTGAGACCAATACGCTGAGAGGAAGGCACGATAAAATTCTCCTTCACTGTGACAATCGTGAATGACCGATTGCATTCTTACAGCTGGTTCATTCTCTAAATCGCCACACATAAATTCTAATCTGTGTTCTAACGACCAGTTGGGAGGAAAACAATGAGAGAATTGATGGAGCCATGCTTGTGGATGAATGTCGTTGCCCAAATTCTTAAATGTTTTGAATTTACGTGTAGTAATGAACAGCTTATAGTCAAAGTCATCGTGTCGGCGAGTCGCATATCGGTCATTGTTACGTCACTTCGGCGGTTCCATTTCAAAATTCGGTGCACCTTGCCAATTTCTTTCATAATTTCCGAAATGCGCTGTGTTATTATTTTGTGGATGTTCCCGTATTGGGGCGCGAGTGTCCTCTGAAATACGTAATTCTTGTATTACCTGTGTCAGCTGATCTTGTACTTCGCGGATTTCTCTTTGGTGTTGCATATTAATTTGATTCTGATTTTGTTTGAATTTACTAATTTGTTCGCACTCTTCTGTGTCATTAAAGACTACCGGTTTTGTGTCATTTAGATTATCATCTACCTTCGTAGATAAATTATTTAGTTGATCCGAAAGTTCAGCTACTTTCTCTGATAATGTACTAATTTCCTCCATGTGTCTTTCTACTGTGTCCTTTAAGTTTTCCTGAGTTTTTGCAAGTTGCGTAACCGAATCGGTAGATGCAACTGAGTCAATTTTAGCTTCCAAGGTCTCATGATTTTCATGAACAATAATTTGCAGTTCTTTTATGGCTGCTTTGTGATTCTGTAATGCATTTTCATGCCGCGAAAAAATAGGTTGAAAATGCTCACAAATTTGTGTTTTTACGTCGTTACAGACTTTTTGACATTTCGATTCGATTTTATGTAACTCAGTAGTCAAATCTTCACGTGTTTGTTCAAGCATGGTGTGAAGATTTTGGTCCATTGCGTCTAACTGTTGCTGTGTTTGTCTCTGGTGTTGTTCCATTGTGTCTAACTTTTGAAGATTTTGTTCCATTGTGTCTAACTTTTGAAGATTTTGTTCCATTGTGTCTAACTTTTGTAGCTTTTGCTGTGTTTGACTCTGATTTTGTTCCATTGTGTCTAACTGTTGCTGTGTTTGTCTCTGATTTTGTTTCATTTGTTGCATTAATTGTAATAATAATGTATTAGTGTCTGGAATCTGTTGCTCTATGCTTTTCGGCAGTGCATTTGCACCGGCAACATTCGCATTTTGACAAGCAGAAAATGTGTCTGGACTTATTTGAGAGAACGGTGAGGACCCAAAACCTGAATCTACAGTATTTGCGAGGTTGTTTCCTGTCATTTCGGATTCCTGAGGCGAGCTGTTGCCGACCGATCGATCGGTAATGCTTCCCTGTTCACTAATTGTTTCACTGTGTACACCATTATTTGCAACCCGCTCCATTTCCCTATGCGCAATTACCAAATTACTACTTTGAACATTAGTTAATTCATTACTCTGCGGCGCTAACACACTGCTTGCGTCTTCACTGTCATTTCTCAGTTTACTTTGAAGCCTAGTATTACGTTTTTCACACGCCATAATTATCACAATATTTCACACGATAACACAGAAAAGCACAATTTGAAGAGCAAAATAAAATAACATAGCAATGGAAATAATGTCTACATAATTGCAAGCGCAGCTGCGAAATACTTGGTGCAAATCTACATGCATGCCACAACTGTTTTACTGTACAACAATGAAAAACTACAACTACAAAGGAAATTCTCTCTAGAATTACGCGCTGGCAATAAACAAAAGCTACACTAATTACACAAACTACAAGAAAAAAATCAGAAGATTCCAGTGAGGTATCCTCGGCTAAGGGTCGACATATGAAACGTCCCCTTTTTAGAACAATTATACCAGACTGTGCTTAAACTGACACACAATATTTTTAGCGCAACGCAATCTGACTTTCAAAAATCCCTACAAAAGAATGGCCCTGACTAACATTAACCTATACGTTTCACAAATCACTTACCTCACAAAAATCTTGGTTACTCGAACTACTGCAATACAGATAGCGCCACTACTGCCAGGTAAATAAAAGATTCAAACTACGGAAGGCACTAACTACTGATAGGGATAGTTAGGAAATGAAAGATTTAATAGAGAACAAACAATGTATTTACCTTAATATCATCAAAAGTCATAATATATATAGGAGTTCATAACATCCATTTTTACAAATATCAAAACTCCGCCATTTCTCTCTCCACATCCACCACTGCTGGCGGCTCACCTCCAACTGCGCAACGCTACGTGCTGTTCACATCCAGCTGCCGCTGCCCAACACTACAATGGCAGACAACAATGCAAACTAGCCACAGACTGCACACAGCACAGCCAGTGATTTTCATACAGAGGTGGCGTTACCAATAAACAAACCTAAACAGCCTACTTACAGATATCATTATCTTTCAAAAACTTCCTCAACTTATTAACTGTGTTATATGATGCATTGTCCGAAAGGATGGCGACAGGTTTACCAACGCTAGGTATATAATCTCAACTTACCCGTTTAATGATTGTGTTGGCTGCCGCGCATTTTATGGCATATAGTTTCATATATTTTGAGAGAAGGTCATACGGATCAAGTACATACCTGACATCGCCTCTTCTTCTAGGATACGGTCCCCTTATGTCAGTAGCTACAGTTTCTCAGGTTTACTGGGAACAATCGGATGCAATTCTACTTTAAAACCTAAACTCTAAGGGTTTGCCTTTTTAACAAATAGTACATGTTTTGATAGGTTTGTGAATTTTCCCTCCGCTTGCTTGTGACATAGCAGTGTTTAGTTTCTGCATAGTTTCTGCATAGTTTGTGCCATAGTGTCCCCAAGTGACATAGGTATTTCAGGTTAGATTTGCTTCTGAGTCTTGTAGAATTCAGACGCACCATTGATTACTGTCTTGAACGTCGACGGTAGAAAACGGCTCCCTTATACAGATTAATGCATTCCAATACGATGGTCGGGGTTCTCTGCTATGATCGATCTTACTTCGCTCCACCCACTGTCAGCCTTCTGCAGTGTTGACATATTCCTACACAAGTCTAGATGATGTTGACTGTAGTGTTTGTCCTTCATTAACATGATGCGGTAATACTTTATACGTTCCAAGTCATCTACGTCATGAGAGAGTTTCTGAGGTGGTCGTGGCAGCTGGTCTGTTATTATGTATTTCGAAAGAGTAGTTTTGCAAGGTCATTGCCCATCGCGATAGTCGTGGATGTACGAGTTTGTATATCGTTGAAAAGGTTAACGCATAGCGGTAAATGTATACCTTTACAAGTCTTCCAAGAACATAATACTGAAATTTCTTAAAAGTCCATATAATTCCCAATGTTTCCCAGTTTGTGGTTGAATTCGTACGTTCGCAATCACTTAGAGTTTGACTAGCAAATCCTATAAATTTTACCTCTTGGTTGCTCCTAGTTCCTATTACCTAAAAAATACATTACCCATGCCCTTTGTGTGATGCATCGCTAGCTATACAGTCATCTTCGTTAAGATCAGGATTACTGAAAATATTTGACTGTACTAACGCTTCCTTTATTCCGTTAAAATCTCGTGTACACTATTCCACCCAGACCCAAGCATTATTCTTCTTTAAAAGTACCAGCAAGTGTTTGCTTTTAAGTAATTCATTTGGCACCTTCGGGCAACCCCGGAAGGATTTTACTTTCTCATACGCGAGTAAGAAAATTTCTTCATTGCATCCAGTTTACTAGGATCTAATCTAATGCCTTCGCAACTGATTATGTGTCCCAAGCATTTAACCTCACTTCGTGCAAACTTTGATTGCTGTAAATTTGTTGTAACACCAGCTTGTGCGAGCTTAGGTAATGTCTTTTCTAAAATGTACATGTGATCTTCCCTTGTCTGTGTGGCTTTAAGGATGTCATCAACTTACAACGTTACCTTTTCCAGTAACTCTGTGCCTAGAACTGTGTGTAGAGCAGTAATCAAAACACCTGGACTTACATTGAGTTCGGGGGACTGATGACCTCAGATGTTAAGTCCCATAGTGCTCAGAGCCATTGAGTTCGAATGGTAATACGCAAAATTGGTGACTGCGGACACCAAAAAATAAACGAAGTATATTCCTTGACTCTTTGCTTAACGGTATAGCCAAAACGAATTTTTTAAATCCGCAGTTGATAAGTATTCTACCCATAAAAATTTCTGCAGTTGTTCTTCATGATTTTTTGATTTTGTGCGAACTGGCACTATGATTTTGTTGATCGCACGTGCGTCCAGAACTAAAAACATATTTCCATTTGGTTTGATTACAGTTAATAATGGATTTCAGTAAAGAGGTATTGATAGTTCCCTGATATTCCACTTAAGTATATGCTTGATTTCTTCACGCACCGCAGGCTGCTTCGACAGAGAAATCTTATATGTGCTACAGCAAAAGATTTTATACGGTTTAACTTTCATGTTACATACATACGTATTGACCACACGTGGTTTCTTCATAAATAGGTAGATGTAGTTTAGCAATAGTTCGTGTAGTGTTTCTTGTTGTTACTTGTTAGTAGCTGTAGTTTCATTTACTATATCATTAATTGCAGTTTGTAGGTCTTCCATCTCATGATCAAATACAGGTCCGTTGCTACTACTGCCATCTTGTTCACATAAAAACAGGATCTTGTATGCCGAACAGTGCTTATTGTGGTTCAGTGTCTGCTTTTCCAGACTAATGTCAATCTCAGTGCCGTTGTGCTTCACAAAACATTTACCTTGTGAGAAATCAATTATACTGTCCTACTCTCTTAATAAATCTACCCCATTCTGGCAATTTTTGCCCAAGTTTTCTACAACAAGGAACGGTCGTTCCATTGTACCTTTTCCTGCTTCCATAGTCATAAATATTTGCCTACTTACCCTATTTGATTTGCATCCAACCGCAGTCAAGATTCGGCATTTCTGAAAAGGAAATTCAGGTATCAATCGTAATTCAACCATTTGTTTATAAAAATTGTGAGATACAGTGCTAATCACCGCCCCGTATCAATCGTAATACTCGTCAGTATATCACCTGCAATAACTTCAGTCGTGCTTCAATGAAGGTGCTATTACGTCTTGCGGATATGAGTGTAGTATATTGATTAGTTATCGCATTACCTATATATTTATGTAGACGTTACCTTCCAAACAAGAGTAGTTTGCCGTTATCATGAACACATTTTTCGTCAGTTTGACTGGTATGATTGCGGCTCGCGTAGATCACTGGCATTTCCGAATTACGGATCGAAATGTGGTGCTACGGAAGAATGCTGAAAATTAGATGGGTAGATCACATAACTAATGAGGAGGTATCGAATAGAATTGGGGAGAAGAGGAGTT
Organism: Schistocerca americana; assembly: GCF_021461395.2. Lineage (NCBI taxonomy): Eukaryota > Metazoa > Arthropoda > Insecta > Orthoptera > Acrididae > Schistocerca > Schistocerca americana. The sequence goes on along the minus strand of NC_060124.1, from coordinate 413,890,121 downwards.
TGTGGCACAACTTGACAAGAAGAAGGGACCGGTTGGTAGGACATGTTCTGAGGCATCAAGGTATCACCAATTTAGTACTTGAGGGCAGTGTGGAGGGTAAAAATCGTAGAGGGAGACCAAGAGATGAATACACTAAGCAGATTCAGAAGGATGTATGTTGCAGTAAGTACTGGGAGATGAAGAAGCTTGCACAGGATAAAGTAGCATGGAGAGCTGCATCAAACCAGTCTCAGGACTGAAGACAACAACAACAACAACATTAAAAACTAAATATTTGTTAAATGAGGTGTCCATATTAGACTTACGAGGATGTAAGTCATTTCAACGGAGAAGCAAATGTGACAGTTCTGTACTTTTTCAGTTTTGGTGTGATATACTCAATTAATTTAAATTATCAACAGTTACACATCAGTTTGCAAGCAAGTTGTATGCACTTCCACTATGATGTTGTTTCTTGTTAATTATCAAAGTGTTAAGCGCATTACTACGTGGTCATCAGAGATTAAACAGATAGAGGCGAGATGGTTGCATTACAACTTCTGATGGAAAAAATGCCGTTAATCGTCAATAAATTTAAGTCTGTACTAGCCTACGCGAAGAAAGTATTAGCTGTTGAAACTTCGATCCACTTCATTAGCTCAGAATGCATAACGATATAAATTAAGCAAGTATTAAACGTAATTAATTATTTGTAATTAACTGTTAGTTGGCGGTTATCTGCCTCATTATCATAATATCTGAGAAATGTAATGCGTAGTATTTTCCACAATGAAACACACATAGAAATTGATGCAAATTTTTAAAGAAATAGAAAATAATGTGTCCAGCAGACTCTAGAACAAAGGTGTTTCACATTACGAAAAGTTTCGAAACTGCATCTTCAAGAAAGATCTTACAAGATCCCACAAATACATTCCGCAGAATGGAATAAAAAGCACAATTAATATCAATAATATGGAATATGCTCTCTGTGACACTTCACACCATGGCTTCAAGTGTATTTGCATGAGCAACAGCGTTCGACGTTAGTATTAGTTAGAGTTTCAGCTTACTGTCTTACAACAACCGCAAATTATAAATGCTCACGTTACTCGATTACACACTTATATATCTTGAAGTCACCGCTGAAATCGGCAATTAAATATTTAAGTACCGATTTTAATTTTCTGACGAAATAAGTTTTATTGTTAGCAAAAGTACTTGAAAATGAGGTCACACTCTATACCGCCAGGGTAATGAATAGAGATGGCTCCAGATGTAACCATTTTCGTTGGTATTCTCCAACTGTTATCTCCAGAAGCAAAAGAGGACACATTTTTAACTTTGCTGTATCTAATGAAATCTGCGCGAGCTGCGTACCCCACGGATTGTAACTCTACTACGAGATAATTAACGATAACTTCTTTAGCTTAACGAAGAGCACGAAAAGAGCCCTTCAGGATTCAGCTTTTGTCTCTTTTGTAAGACTCATCGGCGGGAAAACGAGATTTCTGTTCCTAAAGGAAAGGAGCTCCATTTATGTCGACCAAGCCATGCACAGACTTTTTGAAACTGACTTATCTCCGCAACACCATGAAGATAACGAACTGGGTTCCTCCTTACATACTGTATTCTGTCCACATGAGAAGCTTCGCCTCAGGATTTTGATCCTTTGTTGCTGCCCGGGGACGTACATAGTTTCTATAGACACGGAAACATGAAATACGACTGGCTAACTAGGAAAAGCAGCCACGCGAAGTGCCAATGTAAAGTAGTCTAATCCAACAAACATGCACAAAATCGAAAATGTGGAATGCCCAACCAAAACTAACAGAATTTCTGTCTTAAGTTGAGACGTTCCGTAGTCGATATCAGAGCATTTTGGTTTGCATCAGCGATGTATGGCTACCCGCAGCTGGCGGCGTGCACAGCCGAGGACTTATGCTGCGATCAAGTGTCAGAGAGATACCGGAGGATTCCCTCGACGACCGACATCAGCCGCTGACAACCGATATTTGCAAATCATTACGCCACTACGTGTGCCGTCACTATGTAGCCGATCTTATCTTCCGAACGCAAATTGTTTGTTTTGTGGTACCTTCCTATGGGACCAAACTGCTGAGGTCATCGGTCCCTAGGTTTGCACACTACGTAATCTAACTTAGACGAACTTACTCTACGGACAACACACACACTCACCCATGCCCGAGGGAGAACTCGAACCTCCGACGGGGGAGCGGCGCGAACCGTGACAAGGCGCCAGACACCTCGCGGGTACCCCTAGCAGCCGAACGCACATATTACAAACGAGAATCGGTGAAATAGCAAATATTTTTTTTTTTGGCCATGATGGCCGATACGACGTGCAACATGGACTATGAGAAACTGATAAGCTTAGTCAAAGGCGGAGTTAGTGGCACTTGAGCATAAAAATATCATAATCGGGATATAGTTTTCAATCCACTGACAGACATCACAGGTATCTATATTGGAAACCACAGGTAGGCAAAATCATTACCGTAAAGTTTAGGTGTGGATTATAATTTCGAAAAATTATTTGTTCAAGCGTCAAGGATGGCATTCTTATGCTTCAAGTTTTAGTGGTTCTTTCTGGGTTGTGGCAAGTGGACATCAGATGTCTGCAAATTATTATTACTGATTACTGGCGTTTTTTGCCAGTAGGGTGGTGATTCTGTTACTTGAAGTGGTTTGCAAATGGGCACCTACACGTTTCCATCTTTCAGAGCCTTAGGTGCTCGGAGTATCTTATTATGAACTTCATGTTTGTTTTTCACTCGTATGCTAAATGGTTAGCTACAGTGACATTGAAGGTTAATTGACGTATGTGTGCACAGCTTCAAACAAATTCAGCAGAACATATTTAGTATACTTGTAAAGGTCTGATTCGTGGTCTTTTAAATGATTCGGTACTCACATGCAGTTCTAGCTCAAGTAAAACTAAAAGTATCTGGTTTGATATCTGATACCTGACGATTACATCTTCCGATTATTGGGGCAGCTGTATCAGATTTTGAAAATCACTGTTTCAAAGGTTTAGTGTGCTATGTTACGATACCCAAATTACTAATTTAAAGTGTAATATTTTGACTCTTGCACCCGGATACCTGTTCTACGAAATTTTTTATTTATTCTGCACTAAATTTTGGAGCTACGCTTCATGCTAGCACTTTATTAAAAGCTACACTCAATCTGAAATTATACAGACGCCATAAGTATTTTTACTTCTTTTCTCGAATCAACTGGACAAGGGCTCGAAGAGAAGTGAAGTGTACTTGAATCTGGCTGTCCGATTATACTGCCAGTATTGCATTAACTTTCACCACTTTTAGGGTTAAGTGTGCTGTTGTGAAACCACAAATCTACCAGTGGTTAATTAAATAATACTTGCTTATTTATTCACAGATTTTATCCATGTTTCATGATAAAAACATCTACTTTCGTCACGTAAAATAGCAATTATGTGCTCATAACCTCACTGGTAGACCTTTACACACCGTGGGGCACCTATACTGTCACTGTAGCATAATAAATCATACTTTGAACAATATGTTATGGAGAGGTCCGTAGTGCCACGTATCACTGAAACTACGTACATATTATCATAGCATTCGCGTATAAATACGTAAAACATCAGTTACGGCATATCAGCTGCAAAGGCCCTTCTGACACTAATGGGTGGTGAGAGGAGGAAAGTGTCATCACAGATTTAAAGCGTCTTTAACTTTTGTGACAAGGCGGTTTTCCCTTCATCTTATATATTCGTCAAACCTGTCTCTTAATTCCAGTAGAAGACAGAGTGTATAGTACTCGCCACGTTCATTTCGAGACATATGTAGTTCATTTACATACATTCGGCAAACACCGAATTGCATCACTGGTCTCCAAGCGCAGAGGGATCTTGATATCACTCCAGTTCTTGGATGTTAAAATATAACTTGCATTGTATTGTATTGTATGTGAACCGGGACCTAGAAATGACGGAGAGGCTCCGTCAGCGCCGCAGCCGCAGTGGTCCACAAGCCCACGACGACTACCGCAGTCCACTTCACCCCTCCACCGTCCCACACAGAACCCATGGTTATTGTTCGGTTCGGCCCCCGGTGGACCCCCCAGGGAATGTCTCACACCAGACGAGTGTAACTCCTATGTTTACGTGGTAGAGTAATGGTGGTGTATGCGTACCAGGAGAACTTGTTTGCGCGGTGGAATTAGGGGAACCAGCCCGCATTCGCCGAGGAAGATGGAAAACCGCCTAAAAACCATCCACAGACTGGCCGGTTCACCGGGCCTCGCCACAAATCCGCCGGGCCGATTCGTGCCGGGGACTAGGCGCTCCTGCCGGCCGAAGTGGCCGTGCGGTAAAAGGCGCTGCAGTCTGGAACCGCAAGACCGCTGCGGTCGCAGGTTCGAATCCTGCCTCGGGCATGGATGTTTGTGATGTCCTTAGGTTAGTTAGGTTTAACTAGTTCTAAGTTCTAGGGGACTAATGACCTCAGCAGTTGAGTCCCATAGTGCTCAGAGCCATTTCAACTATTTGACTAGGCGCTCCTCCCCGCCCGGAAAGCTGTGCGTTAGACCGCACGGCCAACAGGGCGGGCCAAAACATAACTTACTTCATACATATAACAGATTCTAACTTAACCTCCTCGACCCCATTTCCCCCCCCCCCCCCAAAAAAAAAAGAAAAATTGGCAAATGGGATCAGACGCACTGTGATCAAGTTGTAGGTCGATGTTATCGGGCAACATTTTGCGTCGGTGTCTGACGATGGTTGTCGGTGCCATTGTGAACGAAGCCTTAAAGACTAAAGAGCCAGACCGGGGAGCGTTAGTGGTGAAACGGGCTAGTGAATGTTGCGGATTACGCTCCGAGCAGCTTGCTGTGCTCCATTCAAAACGGAATTTACGGGAAGCTGTGGGTAATGTGGTGCTGAAGTGAACTTTCATAATGGTAGACGGTAGTGGAATTCGAGCAATGTTGGGCAGTTTTATTAACCCGTCGTGTACAGGCTTGCATGGAGATACGGAGCTAGGCGTGATGGAAACTGCATCTTGCAGTGGGGATACGTCTGTCGTTGTAATGGGACCGCGCGGAGGCGTTGTGTGGCTCGCGAAAGTGGAATACGGTGGATGCTCAACGCCTTTAATTGGAGTCACATATGAAAAGCGTTGTGGCTGATGGAAACTTAGTCTGTGTGATTTCTGTTAGCTTTATGTCAATTTTGAATGTTGCCTTTGTCGGTAAAAGATGGGGATTTTATTATGGTCTGTTAAACTTCTTCAAACCTGGTGTGTCATTTAGATTTTACTATCTTCAGCCGTACTGAGGGCATTTAAAAATATTCTTGTTAATTACTTTAACTTGCAATAATTTTCCCATTAGCCTACCACATTACTGTAGTTTTCTTTTGCTTTATTCAGGCTTCGTCTGGAGTTTCATTTCGTACAACTAAATTAACAGCTGGTTCATTTTAGAGGCACCATTAGCTGAGGGAGTGTGTCTTATGTAACGGTGGGTTTTAAAACGTTTCTATACGAAGGAAATTATTCTTTAGTAATAACTGCCGTAATTGTGTATTACAATCATGAGCTGGGAGCGGGTCGTGGGCTTTTAAAATAATTGTATTTATTATTATACAGTGATCAGCCAGAACACTATTACCACCGACTTACTATGGATTTAAGTCCGTCCAGGTGATAGGAGCGTCACCAAGGGAGGAATGACTGCTAGTCAGACACACGCACGGTGCGTGTAGTGCCAGTGACAGTACTGTCTGTGTGTAGAATGGGGAAACCGTCCAATCTATCGGAGTTTGACAGACGGTAGATTGCGACGAGCATTTCGGAAACTGCTCGAGATGTGGGAGGTTCGAGGACTACTGCGGTGAGTGTCTTCACCAAGTTGGAACACGTCCAGATGTAGTGGGCTTAGGTGGCCTATCCTCATTACAGATGCCCGATGTCGTAGCCTGGAGAGACTGGTAAAACAGGACAGGCGGCGAACTGTGGTGGATCTAACATCAGACATTAATGGTGAGCAGAGTACAAGTGTGTAATGCTGGGCAGAGTACAAGTGTATCTGATCATATAGTGCAGCTGTTACCCCTTACGATGGGCCTCCGCAGCCGACGACCCGTGCATGTGCCAAAGTTAACATCACGACATCGGCAACTACGACTAAAATGGGCATGTGACCACTGACACTGGACGTTGGTGCATTGGGAGAGCATTTCATGGTCCCATGAATCCTGATATCTTCTTCATCATGCCGATGGGATGTCGCGAATTCTTCGTCTTCCAGGGTAACAACTCCTTGACAGCTATACTGCGGGAAGGAGAGAAGCTGGCGACGGCTCCATTATTCTCTGTAGAACATGCACATGGGTATCCATGGGTCCAGTGGAGCTCATGCAAGGCACCTTGAGGGCCTAGGAGTATCGTACACCGGTTGAAGACCATGACGATCGTGTGTACCAGAGCCGCACGGTGTGGCCGCGCGGTTTGAGGCACCCTGTCATGGACTCCGCCGGCCATCGCGCTGGAGGTTCGAGCCCTCCCTCGGGCATGGATGTGTTTGTCGTTCTTAGCGTAAGTTCTTTCAAGTAGTGTGTAAGTCTAGGGACCGATGACCTCAGCAGTTTGGTCCCTTTCGAATTCACACACGTTAGAACATTTTTGTGTATCCCGATGGCAATGGCATTTTTCAAGAATATAATGCGCCATGCGACAAGGCCAGGAGTGTTATGGAGTCGTTCGAGGAACATTGTGGTGGGTTCCAACTGATGTGCTGGCCCACCAACTCACCATTTCTGAACCTGGTCGAAAACATCTGAGATGTGATTGAACGTGGCGTCAGACCTCATCGGCCACCTTCCCGTAATCTACGTGAATTAAGTGACTTATGTGTGCAGCCAATTCCATCCAGCGACCCACCAAGGCCTCATTGCTTTCATGCCAAGACCCGTCGCCGCTGTTGTCGGTGCCAAAGATGGACTAACCGGTTATTAGGTAAGTGGTCATAATGTTCTGGCTGATAATTGTAATTATGCTCGTTCCTTGTTTTAGAAGTTACCTGTTCCAACGTGTAACCATTACTGCTCATGATACTGCAGGCTTCCACCGTCGACATAATATCGGGCCTGGTGTGCCCGTTGAGTAACAGTTTTCGTAATTAATAATGGTTTTTGATTGCAGCTGTTTAATTAGTGTAACATATTGTGATAAATTGTTGAGAATTTAAAATTTTATTGCCTCTTAGTTATGTACCAGTACTACCCAGTTTGGACGAACTTTGACATCCTCTGTGCTTAGACACTGAAGTGAAAAAAGTCATGGTATACCTCCTGATATCGTGTTGGACCTTCATTTACTCAGCATGGGTCAGCAGATTCACTCGAATTGTCTAGAATGTTCTTCAAACCAATCGCGAGCATTTGTGGCCCAGTACCATGGCGCGTTGTCAGCCATAAAAATGGAGTCCATAAATGGCTGCAAATGATGCCCAGACAGCCGAAAATAACCATTTCCCGGCAATGATGCTTCACTTGGACCAGAGAACCCAGTTCATTCCATGTAAACTCAGACCACATCATTATGTAGCCGACATCAGTTTGCACAATGCCTTGTTGACAACTTGGGAGTCTGCTCCCCACTAGTTTCCTAAGATTGTATCTTACCAACTGAAAGCCGGCCGGGGTGGCCGAGAGGTTCTAGGCCCTACAGTCTGGAACCGCGCGACCACTACGGTCGCAGGTTCGAATCCTGCCTCGGGCAAGGATGTGTGTGACGTCCTTAGGTTACTTAGGTTTAATTAGTTCTAAGTTCTAGGGGACTGATGACCGCAGCAGTTAAGTCCCATAGTGCTAAGAGCCATTTGAGCCAACCAACTGAAACTGCGACTCATCTGGCGAGGTCACTGTATTCCAGTGGTCCAGGGTCGAACCGACATGGATACGAGCCTAGGATAGGCGTTGCTGGCGATGTCATGTTGTTAGCAAAGGCACTCGCGTCGCTCATCTGTTGCCGAATTTCGTCGCAATCTCCTAAAGCATACGTTTGTCGTATGTCCCAAATTGATTTCTGCGGTTATTTCATTCACTGCTGCTTATCTTTGCCAATAACAACTGCACGCAAACGCCGCTCCTCTCTGTCATTAATGTTATCCTTGGTGAGAGGTAATGCCTGAAACTTGTATTTTGGGCACACTCTTTTCCTACATCTACATCTACATCTACATGGATACTCTGTAAATCAAACTTAAGTGCCTCGCAGAGGGTTCATCGAACCACCTTCACAACAATTCTCTGTTATTCCACTCTCGAACAGCGTGCAAAAGAAACGAACACTTTTCGTGTTAGCTCTGATACCTCTTATTTTATTTTGATGAATTTTTTCTCCTTATGCAGGTCGGCGCCAACAAAATATTTTCGCATTCAGAGGAGAAAGTTGGTGGTTGAATATCGTACGAAGGTGCCACCGTAACAGAAAACGCCATTGTTTTAATGATGCCCACTCCAAATCCTGTATCATGTCCGTGACACTCCCTCCCCTATGTCTCGTTAATGTGAAACATACTCCTCTTCTCTAACTTTCCCGATGTACTCCGGTAACTCTATCTGGTAGGGATCCCACACTCCGCATCAGTACTACAAAAAGTAAAGAACAAGCATAGATTAGGCAATTTCTTTAGTGCATCTGTTCAATCCTCTCAGCGTTCGTCCAATAAAAAGCAGTCTTTGGTTCGCCTTCTCCACAACGTTTTGCATGTGATCTTTCCAATTTAAATTGTTCATATTATTGTAATTCCTATGTATTTAGATAAATATACGGCCTTTAGATCCGATTAACTTATCTTGCAACCGAAGTTTAACGGGTTCCATTTCGCACTGCTGGCGATGTCGTGTTGTTAGCAAAGGCACTCGCGTCGCTCATCTGTTGCCGAATTTCGTCGCAATCTCCTAACGCATACGTTTGTCGTAAGTCCCACATTGATTTCTGCGGTGGGCCGCAAAACGGTCAACTGCCAATTTTCACACCATGTAGATATCTTTCCTAAATCGTTTTGCAGTTAGATTTGGTCTTCTGATGTCTTTACTTGGCGGTAAACGAAAGCATCATCCTCAAACAACCTAAGACTGTTGATCAGGTTGTCTCCTAAACCGTTTATTTAGATAAGCAACAGAAATTAGAGTAGGAAACGGGACATAATACTAGATGAGTTTTGGTGTTTGGGAAAAATAACGGATGATGGCCGAAATAGAGGGGATGGTACATGTAGACTGGCAATGGCTATAAAAACGTTTCTCAAGAAGAAAAATTTGTTGGAATCGAATACAGATTTAAGTGCTACGAAGTCTTACCTGAAGGTATTTGTATGGAGTGTTGCCGTATATGGTTAGTGAAACGTAGACAATAAACAGTTTAGGCAAAAAAAGAATAGAAGCTTTCGAAATGTGGTGTTACAGAAGAATATTGAAGATTAGATGGGTCCATCGCGTAACTAATGATGATGTACTGAACAGAATTGGGGAGACAAGAAATTTGTGGCACAACCTGACCAAAAGAAGGGATCGGTTGGTAGGACACATTCTGACACGTCAAGGGATCACCAGTTTAATACTGGAGGGAAGTGTAAGTGTGTGTGTGTGTGTGTGTGGGGGGGGGGGGGGGGGGTGAGAGAGAGGGCTAAAATCGTTGAGGGAGACCAAGAGATGAATACAGTAAACAAATTCAGAAGCATGTGCAGGACTGCAGCGGACTGAAAAGGGAACGGCAATGCTCCAGAAGATCGCAGCGAGCGGGCGCGGACCACAGAGGGAGCGCCTTGTGGAAGGGGAAGGCCGTAGGCATAAATACTGGACCAGTTCCACTCGAGGAGTAGTCTCAGGGCGCAGATGATGAAGGTAACGAGTTGCGCTACCCAAATATCGTGCAAGTACGACGTTGATATCCGGCAGAACACCCGACAACCCAAGATGAAATCAAAGCTCTTAAGAAAAGACATAGGTTTTTGTTTTTTTCATTAACTGTTCGAGAGCGGAATAATAGAGATTTGTTGTGAAGGTGGGTCGATGAACCCTGTGCCAGGCACGTAAGTGTGATTTGCAGAGTACCAGTGGAGATGCGTGGATGTAGCTGTAGATATAGAATCAGGTGGACTCCGTAACACCTCCAGATTCACTGAGTACTGATACAATTCTGATCATAGAGTTGTTAACGCGAAGGTTACAGTGTAACTGCTACTGGGGTTTTGCCAAGGAAAGTGAGAAGCGAAAAGTGCCTTATGAATGAGAATTTCTATTTGCAGTACATCTAAGAAATGTGAGATCACAAATAACAATAAAAGGCTAACAAAACAAAGCGAGTTGCAGAGCTTCTACGTATACTTTAGAAGTTCTTGCAGGTTAGTGTTAATTTCTGATAGTTGAGCTCTGACGGGTCCACTCTATTGTTAGAATGTTCAATGGGTATTATCGAAGTTTAATTGCTTTAACACTCAAATATCTTCAGCAGTACTCCATGTTGTGTTCAATATGATTCTGAACATGACATTATATTGACTTTCAGTTAGGTATTGCCTTCCGTCCTGATATATCGGGACCGTTGCCTTTGTGGACCTTCTTGCAACAGCAGTTACTTTTGTATATGACAAAAAGTCTATGTTGAAAAGGTCGTCTCACAGATGACGTTGCATGTTGTGTATCCTGTTTCAATGGTGCAAGCATCTTCTAGTTATAGCGCCCTCATTAGAGAAAATACCGGACTTCCCCAGTTGTACGGGACTGGAACTACTTAAGCAGCGACTTACCGAAGAATCGGGCAGTTGTCATTTGAATAGCGACCTGATGAAACGATTTTTTATAAACGTAATACCAAAAAATATTGCAAGTTACTAATGTTTGAAGTGTTTACTACTGATATTCAGTGCTTGAAGTATACAGAGACGTATACTTCGATGACTAAAGTGTTATTGTCTACTGTTTACCGTCTAATGAACTTATTATATTTTAGGAAAATGCCTGAGGATGGAAACAGAAAGTGTCACGCTTTTGATGATAACACAAAAGAGTGCTCTTTCGTCAAGAAAGGACGTCCGGATCAGGAAGCGATGTGTGAGATTTGTAGCTGTTTCATCTCAGTAACTCAAAGAGTTAAGGCAGATGTGAGGCAGACTCATACAAATAGATTCGCAGTACCATCCGCTTAAAAGAACATATCTACATTCACAGTTAAAGAAGATATCCAGGAAGAACTGCTGTTTGCTGCTGCAAAATTAACAACAGCCTATAAATTTGTCAAGCATCATCAATGCTTCAGTTCTTTTGACTGTTCTGTAAAACTGAATGCCGCAATGTATTCTGACTCCAAAGTCGCCGCAAAGCAGTCTATAGCCAGGACCAAAGCTGCAGCGGTTGTTAAAAATATACTCCCACCACACTCTGTGTCAGAATGCATAAAATAATTGCAAGAAGTTACATTTTACGGCATAGGCACTGACGCATCGAACCACAAGGCTGACAAGATGTTCCCTTTAGTTGTTCAATACTTACAGCAAGTGAGGAAATCCAACAGAAGCTGTTTGAGTCGCTGAATAACGAAATATCGGAGAAAACTGCAACATTTTGTTTAGGTACTTTAAGATAAATGCATATTCCATTAGATAAATTAATCGCTTTTTACGGGGACAAAACCAATACCAACTTCGGAGGGCTTCATCGACGGAAATGTGTTTTACAAAATTAAACAAGAACTAGGACAGAGAAGCTGAAAGAGTTCCGTTTCTACGTTGACGTCAATATAATACTCTTCTATCTCCCTGAAAAACAAGATTGCAGTTGAGGGAATTGTTAAGCTTCGGATTCCATTAAAACAACTTTTTGACTCGGAAGGCAAGTGCCTGAAGTAATTTCAAGTGTTTTCAGTAGTCCAGTCAGTCAAACCAAGCTCTGTTTGAAAAAAAATATATAAACTGCTTGGAGAAGATAAAGAGTCGTAATTGAAATAAGAAATATATTAATCGACACTCAAAGCTGACTGAATGAAAAGAAGTCTGCCAATTTTATTGGCAGCAAACCAAGATGAATTTGCAAACTAAGCAATGCGAGCCCTAACTAAGAAATAATTAACTTCATTTCGAAATTTGAGGACGAGATAATGGCTTTCTATACCATAGCATTTCATTACTTAAAGAAAAGTGTTATTTCTCTTAAAAATATCAAATATATGATTGGTTTATTCTATCTGAAACACCAGATTGTGTGAGAATTGAAAATACTGTTATGCACTTGACTGAAAATTGAGTGGTGATTTCAGGCGACAATTGTTTTGAGGAATATACACTCTGCGATCGAAAGTATCCGGACACCTGGCTGAAAATGACTTACAAGTTCGTGGCGCCCTTCATCGGTAATGCCAGAATTCAGTATGGTGTTGGCCCACCCCTAGTCTTGATGATAGCTTCTACTCTCGCAGGCATACGTTCAATCAGGTGCTGGAAGGTTTCTTGTTGAATGGCGGCCCCTCCTTCACTGAGTGCTGCATGGAAGAGATGTATCGATGTCGTTAGCGAGGCCTGGCACGAAGTCGGCGTTCAAAAACATCGCAAAGGTGTTCTATAGAATTCGGGTCAGGACTCTGTGCAGGCCAGTCCATTAGAGGTATGTTACTAACGTGTAACCACTCGACCACAGCCCGTGCAATATGAACAGTTGCTCGATCGTGTAGTAAGATGCAATCACCATCCCCGAATTGCTCTTCAACAGTGGGAAGCAAGAAGATACTTAAAACATCAATGTAGGCCTGTGCTGTGATAGTGCCATGCAAAGCAACAAGGGGTGAAAAATAAGACCACACTATAGCACCACCGCCTCCGAATTTTACTGTTGGCGCTAGACACTCTGCTGGCCGGAGTGGCCGAGCGGTTCTAGGCGCTACAGTCTGGAACTGCGTGACCGCTACGGTCGCAGGTTCGAATCCTGCCTCGGGCATGGGTGTGTGTGATGTCCTTAGGTTAGTTAGGTTTAAGTAGTTCTAAGTTCTTGGGGACTGATGACCTCAGAAGTTAAGTCACATAGTGCTCAGAGCCATTTTAACCATTTGAACTACACACGCTGGCGGATGATGTTCACTGGGCATTCGCCATACCCGCACTTTGCCATCGGATCGCCACAACGTGTACCGTGACTCGTCCTTCAACACAAAGTTTTTCCACTTTTCATCATCCAATGTTTACGTTGCTTGCACGAAGCGAGGCGTCGTTAGGCATTTATTGGCATGATGTGAGGCTTATGAGCAGCTGCTCGACCATGAAATCCAAGTTTTATCATTTCCCGCCTAACTGTCAAAGTACTTGCAATGGATCCTGATGCAGTTTGGAATTCCTGTGTGATGGGCTGTATAGGTGTCTGCCTATTACACATTACGACCCTCTTCAACTGTCGGCGGTTTCTGTCAGTCTGTGTCTGTACGCTTTTGTGTTGTGAGTGTCCCTTCACATTTCCACTTCACTATCACATCGTAAACACTGGACCTAGCGATGTTTGGGAGTGTGAAAATCTCGTCTACAGACGTATGATACAAGTGACACCCAATCACCTGACCAAGATCAAAGTCCTTTAGTTCCGCGGTGCACTCCATTCTGCTCTCTCGCGATGTCTAATGACTATTGAGGTCGCTGATATGGAGTACCTGGCAGTGGCAGCACAATGCACCTAATATGAAAAAGTGTATTTTTGGGGGTGTCCGGATACTTTTGATCGCATAGTGTATGTATCTGAATAGTTTTTTAGAAACTAAGGTTGACTCGGAAGAATTGAAGTCTAAGAACTGCGTGGAAGAGGGGTGGATTTAATTTCTTAAGGAAATCTAGAAACCTTAACGGAAATTGAAACTGCTAAAAGTATTGGAGTACTTTTTTCTATGCTCGTACTTAACGCTGCTGTCGAAAGAGCATTTTCGCTCATGTAGGCCCAGTGTACTGATGAAAGATATAGACTGCTGCCAGGGACTGTGGAATCAGTGCCAGTTTAACTACAACCTGACTTGCGTGGAGTTCTATAAACACGTAAAAGGGAGAAAAGATTTGCTGAGAAAGGTGAAGTCTTCTGAAAAATATGGTGTATCAACTACTTCTGCCGCAACAAATTCAATGTAATTGTGTTCTACGTCAAAATTAATTACATTAAATAATTTTATACTTCATTTCAGGCCGGCCGGAGTGGCCGTGCGGTTCTAGACGCTACAGTCTGGAGCCGAGCTATCACTACGGTCGCAGTTTCTAATCCTGCCTCGGGCATGGATGTGTGTGATGTCCTTAGGGTAGTTAGGTTTAATTAGTTCTAAGTTCTAGCAGACTGATGACCTCAGAAGTTAAGTCGCATAGTTCAAAAATGGTTCAAATGGCTCTGAGCACTATGGGACTCAACTGCTGAGGTCATTAGTCCCCTAGAACTTAGAACTAGTTAAACCTAACTAACCTAAGGACATCACAAACATCCATGCCCGAGGCAGGATTCGAACCTGCGACCGTAGCGGTCTTGCGGTTCCAGACTGCAGCGCCTTTAACCGCACGGCCACTTCGGCCGGCTAAGTCGCATAGTGCTCAGAGCCAGTTGAACCAATTGTACTTCATTTCTAGACCCGCATCTCAGAAAGTGTCGACGAGATCCCAGCTAGATATGGCAAGCCATCTTTCAATCCATATCCTGACTTACTGAGTTATTTCCGAACCGTTGTGAAAGTTGGGTAGCCTGTTGTCTGAATTCTGAGAAGGGTTGTAGCATCTGGCAGTCAACCGTAAATGCAGAATTGTACAACTTCTTCACTGCAGTAATGGGTTCTCTCCTGCGTATTCACCTGCCAGAATTAGTAAAATAACATAAAGCTCATTCTGCTGAAAGGCCCAATGTAAACAAGTCCTTAGATAAGAATCTGCGACGGCGGGTGTTGCATGCAAGGAAACAGCTATTTGGAGGAAAGAACGGAGAACGTTTCTGTCGTTTCTTATCATATAACGCCCCAAGCCCCCAAAAATTTCCTTTTTCCCACTTCATACTAAAAGAAAAGCTATGAGATGAGAGGAGGAAATGAATTATTTACTTCTGAGAAAAATATTTACTTTGTACTACTTCTACCGATTGACGAAATGCTCCAAAGTTTTTTTGTGTGATACCTAAATTTTGGCACAACCCCGTCTTACTTTCACTTGGGATAAAAAGTGAGTGAATAGTCTGTCTCTGGTTACTATTCTAATGACGAATGACATGATACTGGTTCCAATTACTCCATCGAATCTGTGAATAGAATTTCAGCAACGACAACAAATCATCCCAGAACGCAGTACAGAGCTGCATCGCATTCACGTCACAAGAGGTGTTCAATATGGCGTCCAGGTGATGCAGCGCAGGACATACATACTCGTATTTAGGCTTACGCCATGTTGGTGGGCCTCTTGCCTGAAGCTTATACTAGTGTTCTTCTGAACATGCTGTAGAACCTGGTCCTCCAAATCTGGTGACGCACAGTCCGCCACCTCCCTGCACGTTCGTCTGTCTAATAGGACCTATGATCACACAAGTGCCCAGAGTGAGCTTAAAATGTTGTGTGACGTGGTTGGTTCTGAGGGTACTTGTTTAGGCATAACCGTGCTTACTCTCGACGTTTTCCGCGTGCTTGGCCTTGCACGAACACCATCTCGGCTTGTGTCGGACATGAGTGCCGGACCATTCTGCTGCTGCAACAAACAAAAAGCACACGATACTTGTCAGAGGAAATTGCATTCGTCAACGCCATCTATTGAGACTACGATGCATTTCCGGACACATGTTCATAGGATCCTTTTTCCTTCATTTCCAGTCAGGAACCCGTCCCTGCAATTTGTCGCTTTTATTAATGTTCACAGAGCAAATCTTTTTCCTTTATTAATAATACGCTGAATGGCCAAAAGGCATTGGAAGGTACTCAATAATTTTCCGATTTTCGACCCTGAACTCTATGCCTTACCTCCGCGTCGATTCGTTACTGGTAGAAATGAGTTCTTGCCGTTTCATAATCAACATGACACGTGAGACACATTAGCTGTAATTGACTGAGATTAGGAAAGAAGTACATACCTTGTAATAAGATTCAAAGTCGTTTCGAATTTTAATTTTAACTATCAAATGCACTGGCCCAAAATATATGAAGGGCATACTTATTTTCACATTTTATTTGTCGTCAGTGTGTTGGTCTTAATAAATTTCTGTAGGAGCGCCAAATCACTGACGTCGACACTTCATTCGTCTCAGCATATATTCTACATCATGTCTTATAAAACGCCGCAGAAGAGTTTTCTAGGTATGGTAAAGGCGTGAGTAACGTTAGAAATTAATGGTAGCACCGTCCTGCGGAAATGCAGTGATGCTATAGAGAAGCGGAATGCTTAGCAATTAGCACCACTTGAAGCCATATCCGTCACTGTAGAGAAATAGGCGGAGATGTTCTACCGAGGTGTTACGACATGTGGATCTCTCAGGGTCGTGATCTGATGGCCACAATCATACGAGGAGTTCCACGCCGTATCGGTGTTATCCAGTGAATACAGGGGAGGACTGGGGTGTATTTGCATCAGTCTTCGATATTTTCACCGACGTCTCGGTTCTGTTTCCCGTTATTACCGCGGGCGAATAATGCCTCGCCCAGAAGTCCAACCCCAGCTTTCGCCACAATTGCTGAGAATTGTGTCCAGAAGCATTGGCGTTCGCGGCTGCGCACCCTCACTTCGGAGTGGTGCGATCCAACCTGGAGGCGACTTGATTTTCGTAGGGTGTACTTTGTTGGAATGTGCTACTAATACATTATTTTTGGTTGGAGGCATCAGAATTTTACTGTGACGTAGAGTGTGGTATTTCTTACACGATATCTATGGTTAGGAATCGGGTAGTGCTTAAATAATTCTCTGTTATGTCACTACTTCTGCCAGTATGTTCGTTTCTATCACTATAAAATAAAATACTAGTAATAGAACGGTGGCTTAGCAAAAACGAATCGGGACCACGTTCATAACGTCATAACGTTGAGGGGACGCGACGCGACGTCACGTCGTGACACGATGCGACACGGTGTTGACAAATAACTTACGCGGCTGGATACAACGTGCAAAACTGCGGGAAATATGTGGAAAACACGTAAACCTAAGAGTCATTACATATCTGTCTGGCAGAGGCCTCTGCTGGTGCCTCACAAAATTAAACTGCTGTAGCCGCGCAGGGTAGCCGTGCCGTCTTGGGCGTCTTTTCGCGGTTCGCGCGGCTCCCCCCGTAGGAGGTTCGAATCTATCCCTGGGGCATGAGTGTGTGTGTTTTTATTAGCATAAATTACATTAAGTAGAGCGTAAGCCTAAGGACCGATGACCTAAGCAGTTTGGTCCTATACTCCTTACCAACAATTTCCAAATTATTGCAAACAAATAGATCTAGGGTGATGTAATTTGTTACTAAGAAACAGACTGTCTATCCCTATGGTACCTAACTCCAGAGTGTCCCAGTAATAAAAGACGACGTTCGGCAGGTGCGCTTCAGCATCAGTGATATCTGATTCTGCATTGGGGTTGCCCAAGAGCATCATGATGTCGCTGCGACGTCGATAACAGTCTTGCGTAGTTGGACAAAATACGTAGAAATTAAGGAAAACCCTGTAAAAATACGAAAATGGGTGAAAAAGATGTAAAATTGAAGAAAATAAGAAAAACGTGTAAAACTGAGAGCACTTACATCTCTACCTAGGTGAGATCTCTGCCGTACACGCTGCGTGCTTTAGTAGTTAGTCTTCGATAGGATGCTTTCAGATCTCTTCCTGCCGCGCGGGATTAGCCGAGCGGTCTTGGGCGCTGCAGTCATGGACTGGCAGGCTGGTCCCGGCGGAGGTTCGAGTCCTCCCTCGGACATGGGCGTGTGCGTTTGTCCTTAGGATAATTTAGGTTAAGTAGTGTGTAAGTTTAGGGACTGATGACCTTAGCAGTTAAGTCCCATAAAATTTCACACACATTTGATCTCTTCCTGTCGTAAGACCATGCTCTCAGGAAACAGTTAGTTCTCAGTTAATCATTAACTGTGTCGATATTATCACTTTACTATATTTAGTAAATAAATATATCATAATGGCGTCCCTTTTGAACATTATTTCGAAAATATAGGGCCCCATTTCATCACTTAGAATCACAGGAAGTAGAACTGAACTTTACAGAGAACCCGACGGGCCTGATATTGCTTCTGCAAGGGAGATAAATTTCGAGAGCTTCTCGGCAAAACAGGTTGGAGGAGTCCTACACGATGACGCACTGACACACTAAGATCATTCAAGGACGGATTGCCTTAATCTCCGCAAACTCGGATGGATAAGCACAGCCAGTCAAACTATACGTCTCTACAGAGTCACTGCCTAAACTGATATATTACCGGAGATTTAGTAAAAGTTTACAGTCCGTGCTCACTCCCATTCAAGTGCCCCAGTTATTAAAGCTGAGAGTGTGGAGGGGTTGCTTGATCGTCATTGGTCGAGAGGGGTGGGACAGGGTGTGGAGGGGAGAGGAGAAGACAGGGAGCGGGGATGGAGCTAGTGTTTCCTCTGGGTGCTCTTGATCATTTCTTGGTGGTTCCCCGTGAGACAGGGAGTGTGGGAAACCAGAAGTATGTAACCTGACACAAGATGTGTAACATGACACCGTATGCGATATGAACGTTACCTCGGTCCTTACTGGTAGTGCTAACTCTCTAATATCCATCTACCCTTAACGACCATGTCCAACCCCATACGACGTTTGCTTTTCCTCCTCACAATGGCATCTACTTCCAACACAATGCAACGTCTCACGCAGCTCGCACCTTACATTTGTTGTTCGAATAGCACCAGGGTGTGTTTAGCGTTTTCTTCCGGTCACCAAACTACCACGATTAAAACACAATTGAGTGTCTGTGATAGCAACTCAACCAGACTCTACGCGCCATGGATCCTGAACCTAAATCATAGCGTAGTTGGCGACAATAGTGGTGTCTGATAGGCTCCATGTGCATGTCCTAGCTCATGAATCCATGGACCCTGCGTGTCAGCAGAGGACTGTTCAAGCTCGTGGTGGCACTGTTATATTGTGGGGAGTGCGCAGTTGGTGTGATATGAGACCACTGACACGTCTAGATACGACTGTGACAGATGACACGTACTTAAGCATCCTGTCTGATCACCTGCATCCATTCATGTGCACTGTGCGTTCCGACGGACTTGGGCAATTCCAGCAGGCCAATGCGACACCCCACACATCCAGGATTGCTACGAGTGGCTCCCACTTCCTCCGGCCACCAAACTACCCAGGCATCAACATTATTGAGCATATCTGGGATGCCTTTCACGTGCTCTTGTTGAGAAATCTCCACCCCTTTTACTCTTAAGCACTGTACACACGCCGGCCGAAGTGGCCGTGCGGTTAAAGGCGCTGCAGTCTGGAACCGCAAGACCGCTACGGTCGCAGGTTCGAATCCTGCCTCGGGCATGGATGTTTGTGATGTCCTTAGGTTAGTTAGGTTTAACTAGTTCTAAGTTCTAGGGGACTAATGACCTCAGCAGTTGAGTCCCATAGTGCTCAGAGCCATTTGAACCATTTTGAACTGTACACACGAGGACACATCGTGATCCACAAATGGTGAAATAATGTGGTACCAACTTTCTTTTCCAAGACCTTGCAGCTGATTTAGTACACACATTGACTGCAGACGGCGCAACCTTGCTTTAGGAAATGGCTGATGACGAACTGAGAGTGGCAGCTACTGCTTATGCGATCATTACTGCAGTAATGTATCAGCGATTTCGACGAAAAATTTACCTGGGCATAACAGAATATGGTGGAGTCGGCCTTGGATTTTAAGACGTGACGGGGGTGGTCGGGAATTACACCGTTTATAACACAATGAAATGAGGTTGGAGGACAGGGACTCATAGAAAAGTTTTCTGAGAATGGGTGACACGGAATTCTTGACATTGCCTCGTTTAGTAGGTCAAAGAATAACGAAGCAAAACACAATTATGCGAGGATGTTTCTCAGATTCAAAGCTGTGAGTGGGTACCCTTGTATAGGCGTAGTATTACAAGGCTATTGGACGTACAGTGCATACATGTAAGCTGTAACTAATTCCACAGTTTTCTTTAGATCAGTTCTAACACTGAGGTTACTAGCGACTGGAGAAACCTACAGAAGCCTGATGTTTTCACTCAGAATAACCGTAAGCTCGAATTACTCAATAATTCCTGAAACTTGTGACGCAATTTACCATCGCTTGAAGCATTCATACAAGAAAGTGCGTTGATTTTGATAAATTTCATGAGAACATGAAAATGTTAATGTAACAACTCCTTTAAATAAGCTGAAAAGTACAATATAGGAACAATTTTTGTTCAAATGTGTTTCTCTCAGCAAGAAATATATTTCAGGTGGGGGTGAAACCCGTGTGCCTCTGCCACAATTTTTTGATGTAGTTTTATTTGTTGTGTTTAGTTAGCTGGCAAACCCCTAGCATACCATTTAACCTGCTGAATTTATTTGAAATGCCAGAGAATTCTTTGAAGTGGCGTTTTAATAATTTCGAAAAAATATTTGATTGGGGGAACTATGTTTCTCTGATCCAACCTTAAGCTATGCCTGTGTCCTGGTATTATCACATATTTTTATAGTTTGGCAACTATATTCAAAATGCATCCCTGAATTTTTAAAATTTATGTCAAGAATTGAACCTTAAAATTTGTAGGCCAAAACTGTTTCTCCCCTACCAGAAGAATTTTCAGACAATACCAGTGCGCTTCATAGCTCATCATTTTCAGTTTTTAGGGAAAAACGTGTCTGATATATAGTGACTCAAGACTGTAGGATCATACTTATTTTTCAGTTCACCTCTATGAAAGTCACATTGACATATTCAAATCACATTTTCTGTCTTTCAGATGCCATCAACAGAAAGTGAATCTAAAAGCATATCAAAACAGTTCCAAGACATGTGGAACTTTCCAATTTGTCTTGGTGCTTTAGACAGGAAACATGTGGAATTCCGACCACCAAGATGTATGGGATCGTACTACAACAATTACAAAGGAGGTAACAGCATTGTGTTACTGACACTTGTTGATGCACAGTATAAATTTACATGTGTTGCCGGCCGAAGTGGCCGTGCGGTTAAAGGCGCTGCAGTCTGGAACCGCAAGACCGCTACGGTCGCAGGTTCGAATCCTGCCTCGGGCATGGATGTTTGTGATGTCCTTAGGTTAGTTAGGTTTAACTAGTTCTAAGTTCTAGGGGACTAATGACCTCAGCAGTTGAGTCCCATAGTGCTCAGAGCCATTTGAACCATTTTTTACATGTGTTGATGTAGGTTGCAATGGGGGGTTAGTTATGAATGAGTGTTCCAGAACTGTCCACTCTGAGAAATTCTTTCTGGTGCCTTTCATAGTTGTAGCTGATGATGCTTTTCCCTTATCAGAGCATATAATGATGCCGTACAAGGGAAATCTCACACAGGAACGGAAAATATTTAACTACCGTTTGAGCAGGGCATGAAGAACTTCTGAAAATGGTTTTGGAATGCTGAGAAATAGGATCAGAATTCTCCTTAAGAAAATGGAGCCACCAGTCGAAACTGTAGAGAAAAACACACTGTCTACATGTTTCCTACTTAAGTTTTTACTGAACACATGTGGGAAGAGTTTAAAAACCTAGTTTGCTTATTTTAATTCGCTTATGTCGTAGGGTATTATATTTTGAGGTACCTCTTCCTATTCTCAAAGGATATTTTTGCTAAGAAACGGGTGGTTCGGGCAATAAGTAGTGCATGTTCACGAACCTCTTGTCGACACCTGTTAACCACTCTGGGTGTTTTGACATTGGCCTCTCAATATATATATATTCCGTACTGTCGTTTCTTAACAATATTAGCTTATTCCCAAGAATAAGCAGCTTTCACTTGCTTAATACTCGGCAGAAATCGAACCTGCATTTTGATCGGACTTCCTTAACTCTTGTACAAAAAGGTGTGCAGTATACCGCTGCATCCATTTTCAACAAGATACCATTCGAATTCAAAAATCTTAGCAGTAATCCACGCGCTTTCAAATCGAAATTGTAGAGTTTCCTCATGGGTCACTCCTTCTACTCTGTCGAGTTCCTTGAAAAATTAAGCTGATTCATATTGTACCGTTGACTGCGTTTACTTGAACTTGTGGACTGACTTTTTTCGGGTTCAGAAATATTTATTTTTATCTGTTATTACTTTTATGTTATAATATCATGTGCTGACACGTTACATGATCATGGAGATTTGCTCCTCAATTTGGACCTACGGAACCTGACGTGTAAATAAATAAATAAAAAAATTAAAACAATTGGAAAAGAAAGAGGACACACATCACTGTGTTATCATTCGAGGAGAATGGGAGCAAAATTATCTGAGGGGCATAGGAAGAAATAGGTCAACACAAGTCAGTTAAAGAAGCTAGGAAAGTGAGGGACGCTCTACATGTATATTACAACACTACTGGGTATGTAGAATAGCAGTGGGAAACTGTAAAAAAATTTCGGTACTGATACAGTTCCAAATCTTGAAAATAAGTAATGTAGATTATGACTGAATAGTTCATATGGTATGCAGGAGAATGTATGATATTCATAAATTAAGGTAGTTGTTACTAGCAATAAATTTTGTAATTTGAATTTGCTACAATTACAGTCCACATATAAGACAAAGCACTGCATTCTATTTCTATTTATAGATGTTAGGCAATTACATTTTAATGAAATTAAACAAACAGTTCTGTCACTCAAAATAAAGAAATGAACAGTCTCGTTACTCGTTATTGTCCCGGTCTTCCTCTTTTACAGTAGAAAGTATGTTAAATGTTTCTCTCTAGCTTTTATAACCAGAGCTTTACTTTTTATTTGCTGTACACAACCAGTTACATATGAACCAAAACTTCAACATCAGTTGGAACAGTTTTGGGTTATTTATGTTGGTCAGTATATTGTCAGCTCTTTCGAAAATAGCCGGCCGGTGTGGCCGAGCGGTTCTAGGCGCTACAGTCTGGAACCGCGCGACCGCTACGGTCGCAGGTTGGAATCCTGCCTCGGGCATGGATGTGTGTGATGTCCTTAGGTTAGTTAGGTTTAAGTAGTTCTAAGTTCTAGTGGACTGATGACCTCAGATGTTAAGTCCCATAGTGCTCAGAGCCATTTGAACCATTTTTTTTTTTTTTTTTTTTTGAAAATAGTATTTTCCCCTTCATTGTAAGCACTCTTCCTTTTTGTCCCCTTGATCACACATCCTCCACGTGGACTGCTGTATGATGATGACGATAACGACGCTGTTTGAAATGGCCGAGCGGTTCTAGGCGCTACAGTCTGGCACCGCGCGACCGCTACGGTCGCAGGTTCGAATCCTGCCTGGGCTATGGATGTGTGTGTGGTGTCCTTAGGTTAGTTAGGTTTAAGTAGTTCTAAGTTCTAGGGGACTGATGACCTCATAAGTTAAGTCCCATAGCGCTCAGAGCCATTTGAACCATTTGTTTGAAATGGCTGGCTATCTTGTGCAATATCACATTCCTCTATCATTAAGAAATCCAAACTAACATCAATGGGAGACTCTGGGATCTCACTGACAAGGCATCCATCCTGAAAAATAATGATAACAATTGTACACAGCTTGCAGTGTGTGCCTTATACTTTTTGTGATTGGATGATTATGGCCACTACAAGACACTGCGCAAGATCATGAGCCACGAGCTCAGCTTCACATTGTATTTAATTTTATGTCACAAAGGAAAAAAATATGGACACTAGTGCGATTCAAATCCACAATCTTCAAATGGTTCAAATGGCTCTGAGCACTATGGGACTTAATATCTGTGGTCATCAGTCCCCTAGAACTTAGAACTACTTAAACCTAACTAACATAAGGACATCACACACATACATGCCCGAGGCAGGATTCGAGCCTGCGACCGTAGCAGTCACGCAGTTCCGGACTGAGCGCCTTAACCGCGAGACCACTGCGGCCGGATCCACAATCTTCGAATTGTAAACTAAACGCATATCAGACGACTGAGCTATTCATTTACGATGCATATTTGTTAGTATACTGTAACATGTGAAGTTCGCCAAGGCAAACAAGTTATCAGCTTTGTTTCTTTCACTTACTGTACTAACTACAGTGGAAACTGAAGTATAAAAAATTACTTACTGTGACTTTACTGTTTTCTGTGTAGCCCACGCTTTCTTGGGCGAATTCTGTACCCAAGCTCCTTTCCATGCCTGAACGTGGTCTCGCAAAAACATAACTTTCTTAAAATAGCGCACCCTGGATTCATACATATCAGCAGATCTCACACCACTCTTTGCCGAAGCTTTTATTTTATTAATTTCTGACACAAACGTTATGCGCAAACTTCTCATCTTCGCTGTAATTTCAGCAGGAGACGAAAACCTAACCTCCTTCAATGAATCAACTATTTTGTCGAGTCAGTATTTCCTAGCGTGTTTGTTGCGGTTATGTGGCCTATTATGTGTCATAAAGACATGTTTCGTGAGTGTACGCCCCAATAAGAATTTCTATAGCTTACTTAGACCACAGCATTATCACACGATTCACTCACGATAGCGAAAACAAACAGACTTACGCACTCAAACGGCAGCCTTATGGCGTGGAATATAGCTTCGTTTGGTTTCATGCCCTTTACTAGCAATGCGATGGCACGCCACCAGATGGCACGCGAGCTAACCGTTAACACGAACCAATTTCCTAGCTACGCCCGTCATGTCGCAAGAAATGTCCCCTCTGTACAGGACTTTACGGATTTACGGACAGCCCTGTAGGATTCGTGGTGTCAGTTCCTTCCAGCACTACTTCAGACATTAGTCGAGTCCATGCCACGTCGTGTAGCAGCAGTTCTGCGTGCTCGCCGAGGCTGTACACGATATTAGGCTGATGTACCAGTTTCTTGGGCTCTTCAGTGTAAAATGTGATGTAATTTGGCTTGGTTCAACCTTTAAAGATGTCCTTTTTACCGTAGTATAAAACAACTTGTTGATGAAAACATAACAATATTGATAGCAATGACGAACTTTTCTCTTGGCTGTTTATACATGCAGTGAAAGCGTGATTTCGCGCCCCTACGCGCCGAAGGAGACAGGTCGACTCTACTTAAATAAATGCCAGTGAGATACGCAAAGGAGGAGAGTTAGCCGGCGTGTTTCTTACGCCTCGCATCCAGAATATCTCTTGGAAGTCCTTCCAGAACTGAAGTTAGTTTTCCAAGAAGGGGATAACTCAAAGACAGCCTGTTTTCTCAGCCCAGGCGCAACAAAGCGGCAGAAGATGCCTGCGTTGCTAAGAGAATTCCAGCAAGGGTACGGAATGAAACAGTTCCCGCTCGAAAGAGGCCACCCATTGTCTGTCATTCTAGAAAGTTCTGAGGCGCTACTAGGAAGTTTCTAAGCTGCATTTCAAGTAACCTTTTGCAAATTATGTATTTACTATTGTATGTTTAGATATTTTCGGAATTTATTGTATGTTTAGATATTTTCGGAATTTATCATCCTGAAGTTCAGAAAACTGGCAGAGTGGGTTTCTGTGATCAGCAAGGACAACTATGAGACCTCCCGTGGGGTGACTAGTAAAGACTACGCGTCAAATACTGCTTCAGCAAACCACAGAACAGACAATATTAGCTTATAGAATTGTTGCGGACTGAAAATCATTTTTGTAAGGTCTTCCGCTAAATGACTCTCACATTCCAAACGACAAGTTAACACGAATGGTATAGTAGTGAGTCATCCATTAGAAACGCCTTTCGTAACATGTATCGATACGTGAGTTGCTAGTTACACGTGTAGCTCAGAGAGTGTCCATTTGATGCTCTTGTCTGATAGGTAAGCTACATCTGTGATTCAAAGATGAAGCATAAATCCAAATTCTACTTTGCGCCTACGGCCCAGCTTACACTGCAGCAGGCTGGACTGTGAGATTCAGTTCCAACACGACCATGTGCCGAACATTTTCTGCATCTTCCCGTGATCGCCGCCTGCAGCAGCTAACATCATTCTACTTCATTGTCTTTTGTGCTGGAGAGATGGACATTTCTAAGCCTCAGGATTCAGAATTTCTGGTGGGAGTGCTGCATGTTGCCGCTGCATTAGCGTAAATGTATATTTCGTGATTATTCAGCTTCGCAGACGTATTTTCAATGTCAGCAAAGTTGGGCCTTTGTCCAGTGAGCTCGTTCATTTGACATAGTGAGGACTAGTACCTACCTCTGTTCGAGCCATCTGGAGACAGCTGTTCGCTTTCCATTTTCCTTTCTAATTGAATATATAGTAAAAAACCCAAGACCAACGAAATAGAGACATTTTTAAGCGACATGATACATGTTGACCCGAAAGAGCTGCTAGGTATGCACTTATTTATCGTCTCCAGCATTGTATATCTTAGGTTCACCGACTATGAGGTCTGTGACAAACTTCTCAGACGCTCGCCGGAACGTTATAGGTCCTGCCACCCTGACGAAACTGTGGATGTGGTAACACTTGAATGTGCTGTACTGGGAATACAAAATGTGACCGTGTTTGAGCTAAAATTTAAAGTTCCAGCGGATTTTGTCCCCTTCACCCCTACGGCACACTACATATGCCATATGGCCGAAAACTGGAAGACCTTAACGAGGTTTGACAGGTCCGTATTGAATTGCACCGCCATATACCTTCGTATTTCACGATTGCTGGTTGCAGGGCGATAATTGTTTACCATGGTCAACGGAGGACCTGCTCCGGACGTGGACAGGTAGGCCACGTGCGTACCGAATGCCTGCAACGCCGTCTCGTGCAGACGCCCTCAGCCGATCAGATTCGACCGTTGACAGCGAGCTCTATGCCGATTTCGTATGTTGCAGAGGCGCGACGGGAAACACCAGCTGTCTATGACGACCCTTCTGTATTGGTGCAAGCCTTGGAGGAGTCTGCAACAGTTCCTGAGGAGAACCCAGCGTATTCCAGCGCCGATGTCTCTGCTGCCCTCTCGTCTAGTCGAGGCGCACCGACATAACGACAAGCCGACGGTGCGGTGGAAGTTGAAGAATACTACACCGGACACAGAGGCGAGACAGCGTAAATAGAAATCGCCGAAGTACCATAAGAAAAGGCGCATAACGACCGACGCAGCAGAATGGCCCGAGGCAGTAACGATGAATGATGAGGTGCGTCAGCCGATAAAACGATCCGACACGGCCGATGCTAACGTTCCACAGTGTTCGACCTCTTCTCCCGCTACCGCACTGTGGGGATACGGGAGATCACCGAAGCCGCGACACCGGGGATGCACCCACGACTATGTCTGCCTCTCTAGATCCAGTGGGATCGACGTCTCTGGCAGCCTGGGCGCAGGAGATGGAGATGCAGGATGAGTTTCAGGACCCTGACGATACACCAATGCCGTCGGTAGCGTCTACGTTGACGGCGACAGACGCCTAGGGCGACATGACTCTCACCCGTCGCTTCCTATCACTACGCCCTGAAGATGCTCCACACCACAGCTACTGCCCACACGTAATACCGAGGACAGCTGCCGCGGCTTGATGGAACAGACTTACCGTCTCATCCTGATCAATGTCACAGGTGTTACCTCTATTCTCAAAACAAGTGCCTACTGGAGTGACCGAGAGGTTCTAGGCGCTACAGCCTCAAACTGCGCGACCGCTACGGTCGCAGGTTCGAATCCTCCCTCGGGCATGGATGTGTGTGATGTCCTCAGGTTAGTTAGGTTTAAGTAGTTCTAAGTTCTAGGGGACTGATGACCTCAGAAGTTAAGTCCCATAGTGCCCAGAGCCATTTAAACCATTTTTTCAAAACAAGTATCTGCAAGATACGTTACGAGCTGTTTTCCTTCAGGAAGCCCGATCAGGACTCTGCATCGATGCCTACGGATACGACGCCTACGCTATCCCTTTAGACGTGGGAGGAGGAGGTACGTCTATGCTGCTGCGGTAAGAAATTGCGGCAATTGATGTATCCTACTTACCGTCGGCCCGAGAGGTCGCACTCACAGTTGAAACAGTTCATCTGGTGAACCTGTATGGTCCTTCCGGCACAGACAGAAGGAAAGAACGCTGCACCTATTTTTCCGAAGACACAGCACTGCTCTTCCATGGGAATGTCGACCACTTCGCAGTAGGCTGAGATTTCAATTGTGTGCTCAGACCTCCGACCAGATGCCGCACCTATTTCACCTGCCCAGCACTTCAGGCGCTTGTAAAGGACTTGGCTTTGTAGGACACTTGGGTTGCAAACCACGGCGCCGGAAAAGTGCACACGTACTTTACTAGTCATTCTGCCAGCCGTTTGGCTCTAGTCTACGTCACACGTGGCCTGTGATCAGCAGTTGTCGATCCTGAGATGTGGCCGGCAGTGTTCACGGACCACCTAGCGTGGTCTGTGTGTGTGTGTCTGTGTGTGTGTGTGTGTGTGTGTGTGTGTGTGTGTACTTTCACCCTCCCCCGCCAACGCTTCCGACGAAGTAGAGGTCCAAGGTGCCTCAACGTGGCCATTCTTGATGAGGTAAATTGGAGACGCGAAGTTGAGACCACATGGAGCAGATGCCACCGGCGATTACCCGCCTACGGTTCCGTACTTCAGCGGTGGTTACGGCGTGTCGAGCCCGCCTTATGCCGAACATTAGCCACCTATGGACGAGACAGAGCGCGCTAGTATACCGAGACCTCTGAATTCCACTGCACTGCGCTAAGCGAACTGGCTGTCGCCGGAACGACAATCGGCAGAACACCACGTCAAGGCACAGTTACTACTATCGCCGCCGTACGTC
Source organism: Schistocerca americana (assembly GCF_021461395.2). Lineage (NCBI taxonomy): Eukaryota > Metazoa > Arthropoda > Insecta > Orthoptera > Acrididae > Schistocerca > Schistocerca americana. The sequence continues at coordinate 413,861,251 of NC_060124.1, read as the reverse complement.
TCACGGGTGTTAGGTTGTGGGCGAGCACAACTAATGATGTCAGTGAAGAACGACCTTCCCTCCACCATATCATTCAAGACAGGAGAAGACGTAAGAGGCAGCTCATTACGGCGGTCGAGACGGAGGATGGACGATGAGCTGAAACGCAAATGGACATCGTCCAATCGTTCGCACAGTCATATAAACTTCTCTACGAGGATGTAGGAGTCAGCTACGCCCTTTCCGACCTATCCATCTCTCGGAAACCACAAGATGATGCCACGCTCTTGTCGCAGGTGACTTTGGAAGAATTAAGAGAGTCTACGTTGCGTGGTGCTACGAACGCCAGGCCCTGACTGACTCTCTCTTAAATTTTACAAAAGGTTTTTTGATCTTATGTGCCTGGGAAACCAGATTTCAACGACGGAAAATCCATCCTGTCAGCTTGCACTAATTTGTCACATTCCATGTGTTTGGTTGAATACAACGTCCACATATGACAACTGTCATCTGTGTAGCTCACTAAATAACACTGGGACATCGCTATTGCCTTAAGAAGCTTCACATGCCACTGAAATGCATAACACAGCCGACAGGTGGCGAATGACTGAAGCTGCTGCCCATAGTGAAAGTGAAGATCTCAGTCTATGCAATAAGACCGCAGGTACCACCTATATAAAAAAGATTAACCATACCGGTCGTCCATTGTAACATGTTAAACCTCGGTCACTGGCCCATGGTGCAGGGCTAGCATCTTTGACAGCTAATCAGTACGTCGCGGGTCGCGGTTCTAAATATGACTGCTGCTTAAATTGTGAATAAAAATCAGCAGCAGAATATGGAGTCATACTACTTATTCCATCAGCCTTGCCAAAGAGCTGGAGGCACGTGCAGAGGTTCAGGGTACCCACTTGCCATTGGAGTGAGAAACTTTTAAAGAAGGAAGTGTGCCGTGTCCTCCTGTGATGCTCTTGTTTTCGCAGAGTTTTCTCTGTCCAAACGGTATGCTTTGCGGCGTGCCGGTTGGCGAATGCCCTTTCATAGGCGGGCTCGCAACTCTGCAGGTGGAAAAGGAAGATGGAGCGAGACTGCAGGAGGCATCGCAGGAGATCAGCTGACGCGCGGTGAACTGCTGTGTTGTCATTGCGGTGCCGGTGGCTGTTGACGTGTGGAGCTGGAGTGTGGCTACAGCGACCAATAAACAAGAGTCGTTCCGATTTCGCGCTGTTACGAGACCGAGCGAGTTTGGTCGGGTTTGTACATCTACACAGCTCTCTGGCTTAATTTTATCTACTTGTCTCGTGGATCGTTTTTAAACCGTGATTACTCCGTGTGGTGTTTTTCTAAATCTCTTGAGTCTTGAGTTTACATCGTTGTTATTCGTGAGGGGATTAATTGAGTGGTGCCCTTGTTGCTTTTCGAAATCTGTCAGTTGTGGCCGACATTCGGGCAAATTTATATCTTATCGGAATGAGTTGCTACTTTCACGATTTGTCAATGAATGTCGGGTTTGTACATCTACACAGCTCTCTGGTTTAATTTTATCTACTTGTCTGGTGGATCGTTTTCAAACCATGATTGCTCAGTGTGGTGTTTTTCTAAATCTCTTGAGTGTTGAGTTTACATTTTTGTTAATCGTGAGGGGATTAATTGAGTGGTGCCATTGTTGATTTTGCTGTCAGTTTTTTATATCTGTCAAAAAATGGTTCAAATGGCTCTGAGCACTATGGGACTCAACATCTGAGGTCATCAGACCCCAAGAGCTTAGAACTAATTAAAACTAACTAACCTAAGGACATCACACACATCCATGCCCGAGGCAGGATTCGAACCTGCGACCGTAGCAGTCACGCGGTTCCGGACTGAAGTGCCTACAACCGCACGGCCACCGCGGCCGGCGATATCTGTCAGTTGTGGCCGACATTCGGGCAAATTTATGTCTTATCAGAATGAGTTGCTACTTTCACGATTTGTCAATGAATTCCTCGCCTGCGTGCTAAGGGTTACCTTTTAGCTGAATCTGGTTTTTGTTGTGATACTTTCCGTCCTTGTAGCTTGTTGGAAACATTGTGCGTCAAGGGGCGGTATTTTCAATAGTTAAAACTGTGTGCGGATTTTTGTTCTTTACAAAGTCTAAGTCCTGAGAGGCTCTACAGATTACCTTTTATGAATATTAGCTGGATTGAAGTTGTCTTGACAGCAGAATTAACATCAACTGTAGCTGCAATTTACTACGCATTACCGAGTTAAGACACTTTAAGCGAAATCTTACGTCCATTTATGATACTGTATTTTTACGTGGTGGTGATTTGTTTAAGTGAATTGTATATTAATGCTGATTTTGCGCGTTTTATAGAAGCTGTTGTCAGTGTACAGCCCGTGCTGCTTGTTTCACTCACGAAATACAGACGCGCGGCTGATGTTGACAACCAACCGTCAGTACTGTGCTAATCTGTGTTAACTCTTTTCAGTCTACTGCAATATGCAGTGATCATCCATTATTCCTCGTTACGCTTTTCTCTGTAAGCAGCGGATCCTTTGGTTATTAATGCGGTTGCTCGATTGTGGAAGAGACTTTTTCTGTTAAGACAGTTTACATTTGAATAATCTGAAACGTTGCTTACTATGAACGGTGTTACCATATTGACGTTCGTAAGGGTCTATCATTTGCCTTGGCCGATATTCTCTCATTCAACTTACATCAGTAGTTCCGCTTTTTATATTAATTCTGAAGTTAATTACGTGTAACAGTAATACTATCTATATTAAAGTTTTGAGACGTAAGGCTGTTTATTTTGCACACCAGCTATTGTTTGCTGCAGTGGGAGGTATTTTTTGTTAAATTTAGTTTTAATGAATTCTGTATCCATGAACATATCAGCAGGTGCTTACGGTAGTATTATACTAAAACTGTGTTTTTACGTGTTTGATTCTCGGTTTCTAAAATAATTCTCTCTCTCTCTTTTATTACTCTATCCTCAAAGTGTGGTCAGCATTCCACCCCAGCAGCCTTGTGCCCTGCTCCCTACCTTAGCAGGAAGAATCAGCAACGATAAACGGTACGGGGATGCAGAAGGCAATAGTAACCACTATATTACAGACACAAAATGTGTAGCCACACGACATGTGACCTGTATTTAATGAAAATGTCATCGTAATCTCTCCGTGGGCAAACGATTACGTATTAGTCTCCCATTCGGATCTCTGGGAAGCAACCGCTAATAGGAAGGTAAAGATGAGAAAAACACGCTATGGATCGGAGCGTGCAAAAAAAAATTGTTCAAATGGCTCTGAGAACTATGGGACTTAATATCTGAGGTCATCAGTCCCCCTAGCAGTTAGAACTACTTAAACCCAACAAACCTAAGGACATCACACACATCCATGTCCGAGGTAGAATTCGAACCAGCGATCGTAGCAGTCGCGTGGTTCCAGAGTGAAGCGCCTAGAACCGCTCGGCCACCGCGGCCGGTCGTTCGGAGCGTGCAGTGTTGAACATGGTAGGGAAACTAGGACATCTGCAAAGGGAAATGCAACGGCTCTAACTTGAAACAGTCAAAAAAATGGTTCAAATGGCTCTGAGCACTATGGGTCTCAACTGCTGAGGTCATTAGTCCCCTAGGACTTAGAACTAGTTAAACCTAACTAACCTAAGGACATCACAAACATCCATGCCCGAGGCAGGATTGATTCAAACCTGCTACCGTAGCGGTCTTGCGGTTCCAAACTGCAGCGCCTTTAACCTCACGGCCACTTCGGCCAGCTGAAACAGTCAGTTTCAGTGCGAAAATAGTGCTTCGCTATCATAAAATCCATCGCCAACAACAAATCCATGCTGACGTCCAAGGAGATGATAAAGACATAGAGAAAGTATACGCGGATAATGCACGAGTAATTTGGAATGAAAGTGGGAGAATACGATCTGATTATCACAAGCTATCTGTGCCGGCTGTAGTCGACACAAGTTGCGGTGACTTGAATTCCCGCCGGCCGGAGTGACCGAGGGGTTCTAGGAGCTACAGTCTGGAACCGCGCTACCACAACGGTCGCAGGTTCGAATCCTGCCTCGGGCATGGATGTGTGCCGGCTGTAGTCGACACAAGTTGCGGTGACTTGAATTCCCGCCGGCCGGAGTGACCGAGCGGTTCTAGGAGCTACAGTCTGGAACCGCGCTACCGCAACGGTCGCAGGTTCGAATCCTGCCTCGGGCATGGATGTGTGTGATGTCCTTAGGTTAGTTAGGTTTAAGTTGTTCGAAGTTCTAGGGGACTGATGACCTCAGAAGTTAAGTCTCGTAGTCGTCAGAGCCATTTGAACCACTTTGAATTCCCGCGCCGGCCTCTCATGAGCTAGCTGCAATGCGGCGCCACCTGGTTGCAGCTGCGGCTTACCAGACACATCGCGGCAGCTGCTGGAACGGTCAGCTTAGCCTTTCTCTCCCTGCGGCACGCTGTTCGTTACACCGACGAGGTTTTTATGTATCAGACCAGTGTCGTCTAAAATGTGCAGATTTGCGTGGCAGATTACAAGGAATGATTATTAATTTGATTACTTTTTGGAAAGCAGCACCACCTTGTGGAAAAACCAGTTACTTGCCCCCAGAGGCAGATCGGTGGCCGCCCAGAAAGTGGAAGATCCACCGACCCAACAGCAAGGAGTATGGCCCAGACAGCGGCAGTAATGTTACACAGATTGGCACATCCCCTGTTTCACCCTTAAAAGTTTTTATAGCCCGGACGGAAGAACTGCAAAAAAAAGCTTTAGCAATTGGCTCAAATGGCTCTGAGCACTATGCGACTTAACTTCTGAGGTCATCAGTCGCCTAGAACTTAGAACTAAACCTAACTAACCTAAGGACATCACACACATCCATGCCCGAGGCAGGATTCGAACCTGCGACCGTAGCGGTCACGCGGTTCCAGACTGAAGCGCCTTTAACCGCACGGCTTTAGCAATTACCTTTGTTGTCCATGAAGTCTACCTCTCCTTCTAACTAATTACAATGTTTTCTTAACTCCATGGCAGTAGGGAGAAAGATTACGATTTTAGGTGCCGTAGCCAACCAAGTCAAAACAATGGACAGAAGCGAGATTTCGAGGTGGATGGGGAAGGAGCACAGCTCTGCATTTTCAATGGAACTATCGTTGCGTTCACTTAACGTAGCGGAGAGAAATCACAAAATCTAGATCTGAATGGTCGGATGGGGTGAGGCATAGCGCCTTGCATCGCGCCTATGTAGTAAGAGACGGAAGTGAGCAAGTAGGTAGAACAAGTCACGGTTATCACATGGCAAATGCGCTCTGATTCAGCACCTAGCTGAAAGTAGTTTCTGCTATGGCCGAAAGGTGTCAGCATCTTGCGGATTATGTAATTACCAAGTTGTTAAAACTGTATATTTGAGAAAAATCTGTGTTTATTGCAGTTACTCCGACCATCACTAATTATTACTAATTTCCTTAGTTATTAATGTAAACGATGGTGTGGATGTGAAGTTTTAAATAAATAACATTGCTACACTCCTGGAAATTGAAATAAGAACACCGTGAATTCATTGTCCCAGAAGGGGAAACTTTATTGACACATTCCTGGGGTCAGATACATCACATGATCACACTGACAGAACCACAGGCACATAGACACAGGCAACAGAGCATGCACAATGTCGGCACTAGTACAGTGTATATCCACCTTTCGCAGCAATGCAGGCTGCTATTCTCCCATGGAGACGATCGTAGAGATGCTGGATGTAGTCCTGTGGAACGGCTTGCCATGCCATTGTTCGTGCTGGACGTGCAGACCGCGTGAGACGACGCTTCATCCAGTCCCAAACATGCTCAATGGGGGACAGATCCGGAGATCTTGCTGGCCAGGGTAGTTGACTTACACCTTCTAGAGCATGTTGGGTGGCACGGGATACATGCGGACGTGCATTGTCCTGTTGGAACAGCAAGTTCCCTTGCCGGTCTAGGAATGGTAGAACGATGGGTTCGATGACGGTTTGGATGTACCGTGCACTATTCAGTGTCCCCTCGACGATCACCAGTGGTGTACGGCCAGTGTAGGAGATCGCTCCCCACACCATGATGCCGGGTGTTGGCCCTGTGTGCCTCGGTCGTTTGCAGTCCTGATTGTGGCGCTCACCTGCACGGCGCCAAACACGCATACAACCATCATTGGCACCAAGGCAGAAGCGACTCTCATCGCTGAAGACGACACGTCTCCATTCGTCCCTCCATTCACGCCTGTCGCGACACCACTGGAGGCGGGCTGCACGATGTTGGGGCGTGAGCGGAAGACGGCCTAACGGTGTGCGGGACCGTAGCCCAGCTTCATGGAGACGGTTGCGAATGGTCCTCGCCGATACCCCAGGAGCAACAGTGTCCCTAATTTGCTGGGAAGTGGCGGTGCGGTCCCCTACGGCACTGCGTAGGATCCTACGGTCTTGGCGTGCATCCGTGCGTCGCTGCGGTCCGGTCCCAGGTCGACGGGCACGTGCACCTTCCGCCGACCACTGGCGACAACATCGATGTACTGTGGAGACCTCACGCCCCACGTGTTGAGCAATTCGGCGGTACCTCCACCCGGCCTCCCGCATGCCCACTATACGCCCTCGCTCAAAGTCCGTCAACTGCACAAACGGTTCACGTCCACGCTGTCGCGGCATGCTACCAGTGTTAAAGACTGCGATGGAGCTCCGTATGCCACGGCAAACTGGCTGACACTGACGGCGGCGGTGCACAAATGCTGCGCAGCTAGCGCCATTCGACGGCCAACACTGCGGTTCCTGGTGTGTCCGCTGTGCCGTGCGTGTGATCATTGCTTGTACAGCCCTCTCGCAGTGTCCGGAGCAAGTATGGTGGGTCTGACACACCGGTGTCAATGTGTTCTTTTTTCCATTTCCAGGAGTGTATGTCCATTGACTGAGTATACGTTAGCGTGAGAACTGCGTGCTAAGAGAATGAATCATAGTCAGGGGAAATTGTAAAGTGCAACTATCCAGGGACTGGGGAAACAAGAAACAGTTTACGATAATTCTGGTATTTAAAGATGGCGTTATTTTGAGAGTCGTAAAGTTTCTAAATTTGTTCATTTAGTAAACTGTTCATAAAAGCTATGAAGTGGTGATTGGTCAAAAGTAAATTGCGCGGTTTAGTACTAACATGTAATTGGTTACGATGTATAACAGCCAATCAAAGGACAATACGTTCGTGCGTATTTTGTGTGCTAAGAGAATTGTTTTTCAAAGCCTAAGGGGAATTAGAAGCTCAGCCATTATCGTATACCGATGTGGATGTAAGGAGCTCTGAATTGATATGAAAATTTTACGGAATAATGGTTGAAACTTAACCGTGAAGTGTTGTCAGGTGGATGTGAAAGGATGAAGAAGAGGAACACATGAAATTCCGATTTTGATATGTAAACAATGACCTGACAATAACCAAAGCCGCGTGGTATGTTATGCAAGGCGTGACGGCAAAGTAAACCTTTTTAGTTATCAAACTGTGTAATATTGAGCCAGCATCCTGTCACAGACAACCAGTTTCTTAATCCATTTGGTAACTGGTTTTGTTAATTACCACAAGCTAGATATTAATAGTGAGTGTGATGACGTGTGAAAGACGAAACTATAACTTAAGATTGCGTGGGCTTTGCAGTACTTTTTATCAAACAAATTAACACTGAAGTTTTCACTCTCAGTTTACCTTTCAGTTAATTGTGGAATGCTAGTTGTTCCATTACAGCTTTTCCAGTACAGGAACATTACTCGTTTTTAACAGGACAAGCGTGTGGTCCGGACTGCAGAAGAAGAAATTATCTCAAGGTGAGTGGAAATTATTTCTGTGGGACGAAACGTAAATAACCGCGCATTTGTAGGGCCTCTGAAACACTGTCCTCTCAATACGAGTCCAGTGTCTTAGCTCTATGCTATCTGTTTCGGTACATGACACGAGAAACGCTGGATGTTGCTGTTAATTAGACTTTTGAGCTAGGACTTCAATTTCAATAGCTTATCTCGTTTATCAGTGAAGTCTGATGAGAAGTTCACTAACCTGATGGAACACTATTGCCAGCCACCGTTTATCAAGGTATAAATATTCACAGTCTCATTTCCAGTGCTAATTAACCTCCAGTATCAGTAAAACAACTTCTTTTTTTTACTTCACTCATGTCTGGCGGCGTAGATGAATTAAAGGTCACCCTCAAAGCCACCTGTCGAGTATACATCACTTCCACGACACAACGACTCCAGCTTCGTCTGTAGCTACATTTTTCAATAATAACATTAATTCGATGTACGTAGGAGGGAGCAATATACTGCTTGACTCCTCGGTGAAGGTATGTTCTCGAAACTTCAACAAAAGCCCGTACCGAGCTACTGAGCGTCTCTCCTGCAAAGTCTTCCACTGGGATTTATTTAACATCTCTGTAACGCTTTCGCGATTACTAAATGATCCTGTAACGAAGCACGCTGTTCTCCGTTGGATCTTCTCTATCTATTCTATGAACCATATCTGGTACGGATCCCACACTGGTGAGCAATATTCAAGCAGTGGGCGAACAAGTGTACTGTAACCAACTTCCTTTGTTTTCGGACTGCATTTCTTTGGGATTCTTCCAATGAATCTGTCTGGCATCTGCTTTACCGACGATCAACTTTATATGATCATTCCATTTTAAATCCCTCCTAATGCCTTCTCCCAGATAATTTATGGAATTAACTGCTTCCAGTTGCTGACCTGCTACATTGTAGCTAAATGATAAAGGGTCTTTCTTTCGATGTATCCGCAGAACATTACACTTGTCTACATTCAGATTCAATTGCAATCTTTTTATGTGCTACATCAGTTCTAGGTCAGAAATAGAGATGTAATATGTTCCGGTTTTTACTTCCCTCATCAGTAGTCGCTCGCATAGACGGAGTTTCCAAAGAGCAGCAATACTAGTCACCAAATGGGCACCAAGTCTTAGCAAGGCCTCTATGCATTACACCACTAATTTCAAAGAACGTCTTAGGACTTCCTTCCATGCACTCGGGGATAGCGCTATCAGTTCTTATTTTAACGTGCGCCGATCAACTTACCATAGCTATTCCACACTGTGGTTTTTCAGCGCTGGTTACTATTATGGTACCCTTTGTGGGCGTTCACAGACATTCACCCGAAAAGGGGCGTCATTGTAAAATTGAAATTTTTAATATAAATCATTTGAGTTCCAGAACAATGATGTGCCTCAAAAATTAATTTTTCAGTGTTGTTGTTGTCGTCTTGAGTCCTGACACTGGTCTGATGCAGCTCTCCATGCTACTCTATCCTGTGCAAGCTTCTTCATCTCCCAGTACCTACTGCAGCCTACATCCTTCTGAATCTGCTTAGTGTATTCATCTCTTGGTCTCCCTCTACGATTTTTACCCTCCACGCTGCCCTCCAGTACCAAATTGGTGATCCCTTGATGCCTCAGAACATGTCCTACCAACCGATCCCTTCTTCTGGTCAAGTTGTGCCAGAAATTCCTCTTCTCCCCAATTCTATTCAATACCTCCTCATTAGTTATGTGATCTATAAATCTAATCTTCAGCATTCTTTTGTAGCACCACATTTCGATAGCTTCTATTCTCTTCTTGTATAAACTATTTATCGTCCATGTTTCACTTCCATACATGGCTACACTCCATACAAATCCTTTGAGAATCGACTTCCTGACAAATCAATACTCGATGTTAACAAATTTCTCTTCTTCAGAAACGCTTTCCTTGCCATTGCCAGTCTACATTTTATATTCTCTCTAGTTCGGCCATCATCAGTTATTTTGCTCCCCAAATAGCAAAACTTCTTTGCTACTTTAAGTGTCTCATTTCCTAATCTAACTCCCTCAGCATCACCCGATTTAATTCGACTACATTCTATTATCCTCGTTTTGCTTCTGTTGATGTTCATCTTATACCCTCCTTTCAAGACACCGTCCATTCCGTTCAACTGCTCTTCCAAGTCCTTTGCAGTAATTACACACGATCTAATGTCCCTCAGATTATTGATTGTTACACACTAAATATTCTCTTGAAAGTAGGTTACAAGGGCTATCCGTAAAATCCGATGAAGCTTTGCTCACAAGTGTTGGGCAGTGTCTATACCATGCCTGTCGATCGTGTCACGTCGCTCTTTTCAGTTCTGAGCACACAGTGAACATGTAAAGATGCCAAAAAGAGCAATGTTTCCGATCAAGTATGGGTGCCTACTGAAAGGTTTCGCCTGATTTTATGCACCCCACATAACGTACATGTCGCGCATTTCCTTTTTCATTACAGTTCTCGGCCGCACACAGCAGTGACAATAAGATCGCGCTTACAGCGTTTTCGATGAGAAGTGTTTGATTACCCACTATACAGCCTGGACTTTGCTCCCTCTGGTATTCATCTCTGCTCACGTTAGCCGATGGCTACGAAGACAACATTTTGGCACAGGTAACGAACTGCAGACCAGCGTAGAGCAGTGGCGGTGAGCACAGGAGGCGGCCTTGTATGACGAGTGTATTGGAAAGTTGGTACAACGGTACGAAAAATGTCTTAAGTCGTAGCGGCGACTGTGTGGAGAAGTAGGTGGAAGGCGTAGCAAACTGTTGCAAACAAAAAATTTTTCATTTTCACTGTGATTTCCATTTGGCGACAGGTCTGATCTTACTTGCCGATTAGGCCTCGAACTTTGAGCTCTAAAAGGTAAACATATTTCAGTATGATAAATAAGTACATCCACAGACACCGGTAATAATAGTATTAATAATTTTTTGATGCCACAATACTGATGTGTGTTCACCAGTGCTTTATCTGTGATTCCACATGCAGGATTCTAAATCAGATAAATGCCAGCCGAAGATACAACCAACTGAAGGATCTTCTGTTGGACCACAAGTAAGGCGAATATCTTCCACATAAAAAGTGGGGAAGCAGCTACAACAAAACTAATTCCAACATTCTTGCCAAAAATTTTGGCGTGTGAAGATATTCACGCTTTTATAACGGAGAATATTGTAAATTCTTTTACCCAATTTCTCTTTGTAACTATGGCCTCATGCTCAGCATGTCACTCCCGCTTCCACTGTCTATATATGTCTCTCTTCCACTCTGTCATTTTTCTACTATTGGCACTTTCTCCTGTTCATTTCTCCCACTTTCATTGTCTCCATCCCTTTCTCTCGGCCTTTCTTACTATTGTGCTCTTCTACCCACTCCCTCTGCCTGTCTGTCGCTCTGCCACCGACCTTATCACATTCCTTCCCTCTACCATTGCCAGTGTTTTTCTTTATCACTTAATCTACAATCTTTCTCTTAAACCACCATTATCTCCTTTCCACACAAGTGCTTTCTCGGAGTTGTAACAGCTAGACTGGGAAATTTTAACACTCTCTTTCTGTTTCACTGCCACTTTCACTCTACCACCGTCTCCTCTCTCTTTCTCTCTCACAGGGACTGTCGCATCTCTCTTCCACCATCACTGTTTCTCTCCTACTCTCTTTCAACATAAAAATGCGCTGATACGTTCGCATCCCAAAATTTTTGGTGGGGAAGAAGGAGCGAGTATTGAGATCCTCTCAGACTCGCTTATAAAGAGCATATTCGCCTTTCCTTGTGGTCTTAGCGTTCTCGCTTCCCGCGGCCGGGTTCCCGGGTTCGATTCCCGGCGGGGTCAGGGATTTTCTCTGCCTCGTGATGACTGGGTGTTATGTGATGTCCTTAGATTAGTTAGGTACAAGTAGTTCTAAGTTCTAGGGGACTGATGACCATAGATGTTAAGTCCCATAGTGCTCAGAGGCATTGGAACCTTGTGGTCTGACACGAGCATTTGCAGCTGGTTCCGTTCTTTTCCCTGTTGCAGCTGGGTGTATTGCTTATATAAAACGAATTTTGTGGGTCAATCAGGCTTTGACAGATTGCTTATATACTTCGACAATTGTATATTCTACGACACGTTTATATACTTAGACAGTTACAAACAACAAATAATTATGCATTAACATAAAGATAACGCAAGTGTTATTTTGGTCCAAATCAGAATCGCCGTTCGTTTCATCCGAGTACAATTAACTGAGACCTACGTTAAAATAAAATAAAATGGAAGTCCTTGGCCGAGGAATAAAAGCTAAGGGTTTTAAAGCGGTATTGAAAATGGGCAGCGTAAGTGACTACACGGGAAAATAGCGTAGGACTCCCATCCATTGCAACTTCATTTTAAACTACTTTACATATAATTTTTCGTAAGTTGCCTATGGTGTCCGGTGGCACCATCGGATAATAGTCGTGAAACGTCCATTATGCAGTCACAGTGCGATATGAAGTTTTATTGTGAAAAAATGGCGATTAAATACATAGTTTGGCGAATTCAGAAGTCTTGCGATGGCTCCAAAACCCTTCCCATGGTTCAGTACCTCAGTTAAAGTTGCGTTTGAGCCTCAGAATGGATAATACGTGCATATTTTACGTACGTAACTATGGTAACTTTGAACATGTGGTTCTCGGTTATGGATGATGACATCGAAGAAAGTTTCGACTTTCCCCTCGTGTATCAGCTAAAGAACATGTGGTAAAAATGTCGACTATCTGCCAAAAACAGAAATTATAGAAGTGGCTCCAATTCAAACTTTTCGTACCCAAGAAATCTTGATTATTCAGCTTTTTCTCAGGAAACATCCACGAACCAATGGAGTTAACGCAAAAGAATCAACCAATTTGTTCAATTTTCGTGGGGTCGACGAAGTGTGTAATGTTTAAATATTGACCCTGCACTGTAGTACATCTGCAGTATGCCTGTCTAGGCCAAGGGTTGTCCACAATGCTTGACCCATTATCTTTGCGATGAACAGAACCCGAGATGTGACCCTGTGAAAATAGAAATTTCTCGTGCTGCTCTTTGGATGATAGTGGTACCGTTCACTGTCGTGCATGGACCTATATTAATGTTTTTTACGGTGACAGAAGCGAGGAAATGACATCTTGTATTGTGTTACACCTCAGAGGGATTTGAAAGACAACAGAAAATGTATCTTTGGATATTCACACTTTGTTTTCATCTCGTCTAGAGGAAAGCGTCCTTCGAATTGACTCTCTATTACGCACTGTGATGCTGGATTAATAAACACCACTAAACAGTCATACGCTCTACGATCAAGTGGCAGAAAAAAAGAGCGAATACCGCGTCTCTGGACTATATTGTTAAGATATTCATCACCAACAGCGATAAGGAAGGTCATAATTTCCCGCCAACATCATAAGTTCTGTAGGAATTGAGCGGTGCGCGGCTCGCTCTCATGCCGTTTATCGCTTGTCATTTTGTTTTATAGTTCTGTCAGTTCGTTTTTCTTTTCATTCGATTTACTGGCGTCACTAGCGTGCTGGTTTGCTTTCCCGTAGGTGCCAGCAACAGCTGCAGCAGCGCTTATGGATAAGGGCACCGTCGTACTATCTCTGGAGCGACCGCCAGTATTTCCGGGTCGTCGTGTGTCTGGAGTTCAGTTGGGAGTTCAGTCGGGGACGGAGCGCCAGTGAGGCGCGGACAGCCAGTATTTGCCGATCACTGGCCATACAGATGTCTTGTCCGACTGAAGGAGATTGGAGCAGGAGGGACCGTCGGTTGCTCGTTCGGTTGGTCTTCTCATTGGGCGACGTGTATTTGGTCTTTTGACCGTTTCTGCGCCTCGTCAGCTGGTCATCTTGCCGGACGTGGCTCGGTTCCTTCCTCGTGCAGAGATGTCGTCGTCGAAGGGCAAGAATTACCTCTGCATGATTGGGTCAGAGCCGGTGTGCCTGGGTCGCCGTGTCTCAGAGTTTCGAACGGACATCGAGTTGAGTCGGGTTGGAGCTGCAGTGAGCTCCGGACAGCCAAGACTCGCCCGACCGTTGCCGACACTCATGACTTGAGTGGGGACGACCCTGGTTGGTCTTTCGGTCGGTCGTCTCACTAGACGACCAGTATTTGGTCGCCGACTGCTTGTGGAAACTCTCTCTCTCTCTCTCTCTCTCTCTCTCTCTCTCTCTCTCTCTCTATCTCTGTGTGTGTGTGTGTGTGTGTGTGACTTGTCATTTCTTCTCGTTGTTCCACGGTGGTTGATTTTAGGATTGTCAGAGTTCTGGGTGCAAGTGATTACTTGCAACTGTGGGAAGCCACTGTGATTTCTATTGAGCAGACGAATGCTGTCTACGTACTGGAGTAAGCAGTCGGTCGGTTTCGAGAGAGGGAATTGATTAGTTTGTTGGTTGGTTCGTCAGCCGTCCCTAGGTCTTGCTGCCATCCAATTATTTAGTGTTACGCTTGGCTGCCTGACTTACCTAAACTGTGGTTAGAGCTTCCTCCCCAGGCCGACCCTTGGAACGCTTCTGAGCACCACTGTTGTGATGTCATTTTATTTGGTCGCAGTTACTGTGCCAAGCCTTCAGCCATGTATTAATACTGACTGTTTTATGTTTAGTATATAGCCTTCAGTTGAACTTCATAACAACTTTAAGATTACGCCTTCAACCGTGTTTCATTTAAAATCCTTTTTGCTCTGTATTTAGGCCTTAAACAGTGTTTGTTTCAGAATCTGTGGCTTTAATATGAAAATCCTTGTCTATAAGGGTCCTCTTTAATTATTTTGAATTCCTGAAACGGCCTTCAGCCGTGTTCTGTAAATGTTTATCTTAAGGTTGTCTTTAATTATTCTTGACAAATCGCTTGGGCGTTCAGCCGACAAGATATTTCCAGTTTTCTTAAGATGTTTTTCTGTTGTACTGTGTAAAGGCTTATCTTTAAAGTGTCTTTTATTAGGTAAAGAAAATTTTTGAAATTGGGCTTTCCTTAATATGGCCTTTAGACGGAGTTTTTAAATGCTTGGCTTTTGAAGAATTTCCTTAGCTGATCTGAAATATTATTTCAGCCTTTAGCCGAGAAAATACTGTAATTTTCTTAAGTAAGGCCTTCAACCGTTACTCTAAATCCTGCTGCTTTAAAAACAATCATTTAAATTCATTCTGGAGAAGATACTTGGTTTGAGGAATAAAGTTTTGTGTGTTCTTGTAGAACCAACAGCAATTGACATGGCCCCTTTCCACAACCTGATCCGCTCTATCCTAGCATCCACATTACAGAATCGCTGATTCGACAGTAATTTTTATCGCACTCAATAAGGTTAAATCTGGTGTTTAGTTTTATTACATGCAATAATTTCGAGGAGGGGGCAAGATTCCCCCAACACAATCCGCTCCTCCCTTTGGACGTCTATCGTGTCTTCGCTCATTTTATCATATGGTCTTTGCCTTGAAATTCGGAACAACTTTAAGTGACTGTTGTACATTCTGAAGACTGTAACTGCCAACTTTTGGAAGTCTACAGCGAGTATCATCTTCGACGCGGTGCACGTTCTTGCAACTCGCAAACTAGTCCCTTTCCAACAGCCATAGAAATTCAGTTGTAAATCCTGAAAAGGTTGAAGACAGACAGAATCGCGGCGGGATCTCGTACTTACGAGAGAAACAAACCATTCGTCTAGCACAGCAGCCATCCTGTAACTGGGAAGATACATCGCGGGAGGCATGTGCCGCGCGCATTATCCCTGCAGCTGTCCAGTCGCACGCGACGGCCGCATTTATTCACGGCGAGGGCCGCGAGTGCTGACACCTGGCGGCCACCTGTTGAGGCAGCCGCCGTCCGGATTTATTGCTCGCCGCGTGCCCTGACGTGGCCTGCCGTGCCACACACACACACACACACACACACACACGCACACTGCAAGGCAAAGCATTACGAGCTACACCACCTCACACCCTCGCCCTGCCGTGCCACTGTGCGAACACGTGACGCAGATGGCACATGAGTTGCGATCGCATACACCGTAGCGCGCGCATCTGGTGCAGCCTCGCTACCGTAGGACGCTCTCAGCTCCGTTGAGAGTGACAATCAGTAAACGGGATAAAATATGGACATTTAACCCCGCTGCAGGTGTACCTCAAGGCTCTGTTCCGTCCCCCCTCCTTTACGTTCGGTGGAATGAAGATATTCCCAAACCATCACCCCTCTCTTACCTCCAGCAATATCCTGGCGATCCCATTTACGTAACTACCCACCACATCCCTAAATTTCTCGTGCAGTCCTTCAGCTCCCCTTGAATCTCATGCACGAGTGACGTAACATGTGGATACTTGAAGAAAATCCACAAAAAGCCAAGACACCAACTTTGGTCGCGTTTTCATTGTCCAGATGGCTACCTCTCCATTTACAACCAGTCTACATCTACATTTACATCTACAAAAATACTCCGAAAGAGACCTGACGGTGTGTGGCGGAGGGTACCTTGACTACCTCTATCGGTTCTCCCTTCTATCTCGTATTGTACGTGGAATGAAAGAGTGTCGGTACGCCCCTGTGAGGGCTCTGATTTCTCTGATTTTATCCTCATGGTCTCTTCGCGAGACATACGTAGGAGGGAGCAATGTACTGCTTGACTCCTCGGTGAAGGTATGTTCTCGAAACTTCAACAAAAGCCCGTACCTAGCTACTTAGCGTCTCTCTTGTAGAGTCTTCCACTGGAGTTTATCTATCATCTCGGTAACGCTTTCGTGATTACTAAATGATCCTGTAACGAAGCGCGCTGCTCTCCGTTGAATCTTCTCTATCTCCTCTATCAACTACATCTGGTATGGACCCCACACCGGTGAGCAGTACTCAGGCAGTGGGTGAACACGTGTACTGTAACCTACTTCCTTTGTTTTCGGACTGCATTTCCTTAGGATTCTTCCAGTTAATCTCAGTCTGGCATCTGCTTTACCGACGATTAATTTTATATGATCATTCCATTTTAAGTCACTCCTAATGCCTACTCCCAGATAATTTATGGAAGCAACTGCTTCCAGTTGCTGACCTGCTATATTGTAGCTAAATGATAAAGGATCGTTCTTTCTAAGTATTCGCAGCACATTACACTTCTCTACATTCAGATTCAATTGCCATTTCCTGCACCATGCGTCAATTCGTTGCAGATCCTCCTGCATTTCAGTACAATTTTCCATTGTTACAACCTCTCGATAAACAGCAGCATCATCCGCAAAAAGCCTCAGTGAAATTTAGATGTTTTCCATAAGGTCATTTATATATATTGTGAATAGCAACGGTCTTACTACACTCCCCTGCCGTACACCTGAAATCACTTTTACTTCGGAAGACTTCTCTCCACTGAGTATGACATGCAGTACCCTTAACACAGATAAGTAAATGCATAAGATTAATACTCAACAGAAAAAAGCAAACACGGAACCCACAACCCCTTACCATTCAACACAAAACTTAAAACCTACTAAAGCTACTAACAGGCTGTACATCATGTCTATATCCTTCTGGCATTATTTGGACTCACCAATCCCTCGTCAAACCGTCCTAACGTATGCCAACATTACTCGAATCTCTGCAAATTCTACTAATCCCTTGAAATGCGGGTAAGACACGCACTTTGCCTCGTTTTCCGCATCTTCTACTCGCATCCTCTTCGAATCCAATACATTAGCTGCAAAACAGTCGCACCATTTAATATCCTATTGACTAATAACATATCCAGGTACCCAGTGCGCCACTATATCCACATCTCACCGTCCATGGGCCTTATTGCCATCCTCTCCAGCTAGAACTTTAACCATCCCAACTGCCCAATAATGAAGTCTGTTGTGAAATGAGCCCATCTTTCCAACATTGCATACACCGCCGCACCTCACTCCATCCTTCCATTATCCTCATGACCTTTTTATCAATCTGATTGATTTTTAATCAATACCTGCGGTTCCACATGGCTCCACAAACATACTCACCCATCATGAACTTGATTAATGTCGAGGAGTATATTTTGACTGTTGTTTGTTGTGTTCTTCAGTCCTGAGACTGGTTTGATGCAGCTCTCAATGCTACTCTATCCAGTACAAGCTTCTTCATCTCCCAGTACCTACTGCAACCTACATCCTTTTGAATCTGCTTTGTATTCATCTCTTGGTCTCCCTCTACGATTTTTACACTCAACGCTGCCCTCCAATACTAAATTGGTGACCCCAATGCTAAATTGGTGATCCCTTGAAGCCTCAGAACAAGCCCTACCAACCGATCCCTTCTTCTCCACAATCGTATTCAATACCTCCTCATTAGTTAGGTGATCTAACCATCTAATCTTCAGCATTCTTCTGTAGCACCACATTTCGAAAGCTTCTATTCTCTTCTTGTCTAAACTATTTATCGTCCATGTTTCACTTCCATACATAGCTACACTCCATACAAATACTTTGAGAAACGACTTTCTGACACTTAAATCTATACTCGATGTTAACAAATTTCTCTTCTTCAGAAACTCTTTCCTTGCCATTGCCAGTCTACATTTTATATTCTCTCTATTTCGACCATCATCAGTTACTTTGCTCCCCAAATTGCAAAACACCTTTACTACTTTAAGTGTCTCATTTCCTAATCTAACTCCCTCAGCATCACCCGACTTAATTCGACTACAGTCCATTATCCTCGTTTTGCTTTTGTTGATGTTCATCTTATATCCTCCTTTCAAGACACTATCCATTCCTTTCAAATGCTCTTCCAAGTCCTTTGCTGTCTCTGACAGAATTACAATGTCATCGCCGAACCCCAAATTTTTATTTCTTCACCATGGATTTTAATGCCTACTCCGAATTTTTCTTTTGTTTCCTTCACTGCTTGCTCAATACACAGATTGAATAACATCGGGGAGACGCTACAACCCTGTCTCACTCCCTTCCCAACCACTGCTTCCCTTTCATGTCCCTCGACTCTTATAACTGCCATCTGGTTTCTGTACAAATTGTAAATAGCCTTTCGCTCCCTATGTTTTACCCCTGCCACCTTCAGAATTTGAAAGAGAGTATTCCAGTCAACATTGTCGAAAGCTTTCTCTAAGTCTACAAAAGCTAGAAACGTAGGTTTGCCTTTCCTTAATCTAGCTTCTAAGATAAGTCGTAGGGTCAGTATTGCCCCAATATTTCTACGGAATCCAAACTAATCTTCCCCGTGGTCGGCTTCTACTAGTTTTTCCATTCGTCTGTAAAGAACTGGCGTTAGTATTTTGCAGCCGTGACTTATCAAACTGATAGTTCGGTAATTTTCACATCTGTCAACACCTGCTTTCTTTGGGATATATTTTGACTGTGATATAAAAAAACTAAAAAGTTTACAAAATAAGAAAAAATGCACCTAATATATGGGTATTTCCAAACAACATCATTTATTTTTATGTGATTTTTGTATGTTTTAAATCTTCTACCGAACAACATCCATCTGTAACGACCTCGATGTCGACGGCATGTTGAACCCTTCTCCTTTTTACGAACCATTAGGTTCCATTTTTGCCCGAAGATCAATTTTATCCGCTTCCAGTTGCTCCCTTTTTAGGCAATTGAAATAACTGGAGGAAAAACGAAACATTCATTTCTCTGTCCGTTCCGTCGATAGAGAGAAGGCATTGGTAGACTTTTGCACAGGAATCGCGGGTGGGTCGTAGTAGGAGAAATGAAACCAGCATTTAATTTTACATTCATACTGATAACGATACCATGCTGGGTGTGAGAACAGTACGTTGTAGAATTATCGCTCCATTTTGATGTTCATGTATTCAGTTTTTGGAGACCGAAAATGTCCTCAGTCAACATGAATTTTACGCAAGTCAGGTGACTATGGGATCCCGAAGGCAGTAAAGTGTGGTACACTGTCTGATGTCACGCTGACTTCTTGAAGGTGTGCAATTCAGTTCCTCACAGTCACCTGCTGAACAAATCAGCAAATAGAACAAGGTATTGCAAAATTAAAATTTTACGCTGCCAGTCACCATGAGGTGGATTATAAGAGACCAGATATAGAATGTCATACTGAGCATTAACGTAGCAGTTACCACTGACGCATATTTCGCAACAGGAAGCGTAGACATACTTGACAATTTTTTAATATTGACATACTTTCCATATTTGCTACATTTTGCACCGACAAGTACGACTGAAGTGGTGTTCGACCTTCGTCCGCTATTATTTAGATAAAAAGGCTTAAATTTGTTGTTGAAGAACGCGTAGATTTCAGGTCATAATACAGACAAAATTATAGATCAGTTTGATAAGGATGGAAACTATGTTTAAGGAGAAATTCTGGCTCTTATTTGAAGTTTTAAAGGCGTGGTATCCACTTGAAGAATCACACTCGATTCGACGAGCGATAAAATACACCATATTGCATCAGTAGATGTAAACATGTTACTTTATCAAGAAGCATCGTTTCAGTATTCAAGTATTTACTTTGGTGCTATTAATCATTTAGTGCGAGCAGCTACATAGAGATCGATGTGATTGATGTAGCTGAAGGACAAAGTGATGCATCACTCTAATAATGCAAAGTATATTAAAGAAATACAAACAGCAAAATACTAATTAATGAAAGATTTTAGGTTCAGGATGAATTAATTAGCAGGAGAATTCCACTTTGCGGTTCTTGCATACTCTGTCGGTAAGACGGTAGACAGGCTAGAATGTAATACGCAATCGTCAAACAATACAAACAACGAGATAAGTAGCGTCACAAATAGAAAGGTGTTTCCATGACCAGTAAAACTGAAAAAACACCACAGTGGGAGAAAATACTATGTAAATTACACTTCCCTCGCTCCTATGTGTTTATCTACAACTGGCAATAAATGAAATACATATTTCAAATGTTATTTTTACGAAATGTGAAATTCGTTGAACTATAAGAAATGAATATTAACAAGGCTGTTTGGTTTCTGGAAACAGCGATTCAGATGTAAATTTCGTATTAGACTGAAACTGTGATGGAACCATCCGTGACAGCAGTGAAATTGAGAATTGTTGTTTACGTGATTTTTATTACAAAGTACCTGTCTTTCATTTACGCCGAAATTTTGGAAAGTACACTGGTCGCTTTCTTAAGAATCTATATGGACGTACTCCGATGAGAGAAGATGTTGCACATTAACTGGAACTTGTGTCAAACTCAGTACCCCGACATCGTTCACTTCCATACTGGTACCTAAGAGGTATCAGTAACTTTTGTTCGCCGGCCGCTGTGGCCCAGCGGTTCTAGGCGCTTCAGTCCGGAACCACGCGACTGCTACGGTCGCAGGTTCGAATCCTTCCTCGGGCATGGATGTGTGTGATGTCCTTAAGTTAGCTCGGCTTAAGTAGTTCTAAGTCTAGGGGACTGATGACCTCCGATATTAAGTCCCATACTGCTTAGAGCCATTTGAAATATTTGAATAACTTATGTTCAGTAAAATGCTACTGTAAGTGTATGTGTGACGGCGGCCTTTTCTGCTACAAAACAAATTACTTGTAGAACTGATTAATCTATCGTTAGTATGACACACAATTATTAGTAGAGTAACGCATCTGTAGTCATAGATTCATCAACATCAAGAGAAGGAATTGCTTCAGAGTGCTGAGAAGGACTCAAATCACGTAATTCTGTTGAGACCATAACAAGCTGTCTCCTTGTCAGGTGATGACATCGCTTTTAAGATTCGCACGCAATTATCGGATGGGACCAAATGCAGCCTGAACATAATATTGGTTGTGAGTCGCACTCTCAGCCTCGTAAACAACTACTCTCTCCAGTCACATTAATGCGACCAACACGTATGTTCGACTCCAACTCGCAATGCTTACTCACAGACGGCAGGTGGCAGCTCCAGCTGCGGAGGAAACATAAAGCATGTCGGGAAAGGTGGAAACGGCGCAAATGGAGCGTCATCGGCTTTCGGGCCATGGGTGGAAGCAAAGTTTGTAAAGTGTTCGAGTGTCACCGTGGTTAACTTGTACTGTGCATGGCAAAATGTCGCTCTAAAACCGGCGTCGAGGCTGATGTGGTGCAGCACAGGTCGCAGATGAAAGGGGAGAATGACGGCTGCGTTGATGTACAGGGGCGAATAGACGTGCAACTGTCCAAATGAACCAAGGAATGACCAACAGTATATCCTCAACGACCGCTTAGCAAACGTTGCTTCGTATGGCCCTCCGCAGCAGGCGCTTGGTTCATGGACCCTTGCTGACCTCTGTTCAGCGGCGACGAAATCTGAAATTTTGAAGCCAATACCACATCTGGACATCTACTGAGCAGTGACAGGTGGCCTTTTCGGATGAATCTCGTTTCATGCTCCATCGGACAGATGGCCGTTGGTGCGCAAGCCGTGAAGCGTCTGAAAGCAAACTATCATCGGAAGGGCACAGGCCGGAGGACGGAGCATTATGGTCTGGAAAATGTTTTCGTAGCATTCACCGGGTGATGTCGTCTTTACGAGAAGCACAATGGTTCAACATAATTATACACCTATCTTTGGGGACCTTGTTCCCTACATGAAGTTTTTTTCTTTCGTTGGTGCTGAGTCAAAGTCATGCAATATTTTGTAAAGAAGTAAACCCCCATTTGACTGTGTATTACTATACTTATTTTCTCTACTATCTAGATGTCAGCTCTTACGCCATTATCAAGTACAGTGTCTAACAGCCCTACCACAACAAAGGTCAAAATTTAATAATGATTGTGGTGTTGCTCACGCTGCTAAATACTGCAATTTCGGGCAACAACAAAGTTATTATGTGGCAGGTGTCATTAGAGCACAGTCAATAAAGTCATTTCATGTAATAATAAACAAATTCGGCACTCATCTTTTCGTGTTTCCCACGCTGGTCTCGTTGTAAAATCATGGCTCAATCGTCGAAAATGTGGATGGTGATGATTCCAAGCTCGGATGAAAAGAGGCCAAGGTTTTATTCTGCTATATTCAAAAGTTTTATAGATGTGTTTCACAAATCATTCTTGAAGATTACACTTCTGCCGGCCAATGGTGATGTAAAAAAAGTAATCAGCACTCCGAATTTAAGTACACTTCCTTTTTATTGCTTTTGTTGTACTGGCACGTAACACACAAAACATCACTTCACAATACAAAACATACTTGGAAACGTCTTCCTCACTGTTAAAGTACACATTTTATAAACTGGCTACAATATGCGTCTTTCCAACATGACGTCCGAGACTTGACTTTCTCAAGGTCCGACTCTCTAACAACTAATAATCGCTTACGCACCCAAAAATCAGAGTTACAAGTACGTCAAAGATCATAGTGACAAAAGAAAGAATACACATAAGAATAATATCATTGCAATATAAACGTATCGATGAATCAAAGTACTTCTACGTTAATGAAATCAAATCTGAATGTTGTCTCAGAAATATGTTAACTACTTTACGGAAACACAGTAGAATATTACTGGTATAGAGAGGTTCAAGTGAGCTGCCGTAATGGTTACGTAATTCAAGTACCATTACAAGTGGTAAGAGTTGTTAGAGCATTATTATGTCTTTTCCGTTAAGGCAGTCTAAAGCAGGTAAACAAGACTAACACACATCTTTAAGTGTAACTTACGCTGTAGGGGCCGCGCTGGATTAGCCGAGCGATCTGAGGCGCTGCAGGCATGGGCTGTGCGACTGATCACGGCGGCGGTTCGAGTTCTCCTTCGGGCATGGGTGTGTGTCCTTCGGACTATTTAGGTTAAGTAGTGTGTAAGCTTTGGGACTGATGACCTCAGCAGTTAAGTCCCATAAGATTACACATATTTGAACATTTTTTGAAAGCTGTAGGATGTAAGAATTATTCACGGAATGGGAGCCTCCTTATAACAAAGCCGCCCATGCTAGCGACAAAATCTAAAGAACGCATTTCAAATACCAAGGCGAGCACTGTTCCTGTCTCAAGTTCAGCTTAGCCACCTAAAGTATTTCAAACACATTTCGGAACGACAAATGTGATAAATCACTGCTGCTCTGTGGTTTATCATATGAATTGTGGAGATTCGATGAAATGAAAGGGCGACAAAGGAACGTGTTTCTTCGTTTCATTGGTCAAATAGCGACTTTGTAATAAGCTCTTAAATTATAACAATTCGTTTTCTTTATGCAAATTACAATACCTACCTTGGCAGTATGGCGATCGCAATCATTTATTTCACATGATCAGCTGATTTAGACGATGTGCTTACTCGCAACCTCGTAACTTCACACAGACGACCTGTGTTGGCGTACGCGAGGTAGCGTGTTATTTAAATATGTACCTGGTGTAGGAATGCATTCGAACGAGAGCACCGTCTTTCTGACTGTTTGTGTAGTGTGTGTCTGAGGCACAACGTGGGTACCAGCTCGGTATTTTCCTAGTTGGATCTAAGACACCCCCTTAAAAAACCACTTGTCGCTAATTCGCGAGGCGGATTCGACTTGGGTCAGCACTTCTTATTTGGCTGGAGTTCTGAGCCACCTCTTATAGCCTTTCCATTCGCTCACCTTAGCTGCCTTCTCTGCGTCGCTTTTAAATTTTTCCTTAAAGCATAGTAATTCCCCTGGACGATGCAAGAAATTAACTTACAAAACTATTTCGTTTCGTGGGATAGCTTTTTTATTTAAATTAAATTCCTTCTCAATGTTAAATTAAAAGACAAAGGAACATTTTTCATTTCGTTTAACTGAAAAAAGTAATAATATAGTTAAGTCCCGTTTGACGGCTATCGGAGCGGATATATAAAAACACAGACTGATTGTGTAAAATTAGGGAGTTATGAGTAACCCAAGATCAAAAATTGAAACTGTCGCAGTAACACGACCAAGGTGGAAAAAGGAAATTGTATTTTCATAGTGGTGTTGCTGTGGCAACCGGTATGAAATAACTCATTATTTTATCACATTTAGATAGCGTTATTATAGAAAAAATTACCGCAGTATATTGCCATGAAACATTTATTGGCTATGAAACTGGTGTCTCATTATGAAAAGTGCTGCTCGAATGAATTACTGGTCTTCGAGGTTTAACTGACATGCATCGCGCGATACCTTACCTTAATTTACAGAATGCTGATGTTCGAATAGTTTAAAAAAAATGATTTTTTTAGCATTACACTGCGATTATTGTTCAGATATTGACATGCAATGTGGAGCCGGCCGCGGTGGTCTCGCGGTTAAGGCGCTCATGTCCGGAACCGCGCGACTGCTACGGTCGCAGGTTCGAATCCTGCCTCGGGCATGGATGTGTGTGATGTCCTTAGGTTAGTTAGGTTTAAGTAGTTCTAAGTTCTAGGGGACTGATGACCACAGATGTTAAGTCCCATAGTGCTCAGAGCCATGTTTTTGCAATGTGGAAGTTCTTACAAGTAAGGCTTAAATTAGCAGGTAGTTCTAACAAACGGAATGATGAGAGACAGAGATGGTTTGCCTGGACTATATAAAACAAGTTCAGTATTACAGAACAGAAACACGAGCGGAATACAATTATTGTTGATAAATACTGTTTTCTTATGCGTAAAAGGAAATAAAAAAATTGGTGGTAAAGAAACTGAGAAAATAATATTAGGTAATAGAAGCAGAGTAGTTAAAATTTAGAAAGAAAAATATACGGCTAAAATTAGGAGCGTATTCAAAGACTTAATCGTTATGACTGATTAGAAATGTTATAAAACACGTTAAAATATTTATATTCAAGGATTATTGATTCAGAAAGAATTCAAAAAACTGAAGTGGCTTTTCATAAATAAACCACGAAATTTAGTGACAAAAGTATCAGGTGACAATATATCCAAGACAAAACAAATGCTAGGATGAAATAGATCAGCATAAAAAAGGAAAGAAGAAAAGTGAACAAGTGGTATACATGAGTTTACCTAAGTATCGACCAGCCATTTAACATTATCTTTACTTGATTTGTTTCGCAAGGGAAGAGGAAGAATACAAACTGTTAGCGACACGGAAACGCTGTCTTTATGGAAGGTGCTTCTTTTCCACTGAAAAATATTCATTAAGAACGACAATCTTCGGTGACGGCTGAAAACTTAGCTCTCGGAAATACTTCGTGAAACTAATTTTGTCTGCATTCAACATGTCCCCTTCAAGCATCAAGATGAAACACCAGACAGGTTGAAAGTGAGAGCTAGACCGAGACACTAACTCGGAACCCTGCCTTTGGTGGTCGGTGTTCATAACGCCAAAGTTATCTAAGCTTCGATAGCTCTCAGTATGAGAACTGCCCACGAGAGGCCAGGTACCGACAGTTTCAAACCAAGGCATACCCCGCTTACAAGAGTGAAATATTCCTGTCAAAGTAGGTTAAAGTCTACAGTTTATGCTTGGACGACAACCAACAGTAAAGTATAAGGCAAAAGCATCACTCAGGTGAAACTAAACTGTTTCCCCTGCTCCTTGATTTCAAAGCGCAGGACAGACATTAAAGACGCTCTCCCCTCCTTGTATATTACTTACCGGACACCACCACAGACTAGCTTCAATATCAGGTCCCATCAAAGTGCAAGTTCCCCTACTTTTAAGAAGAGGTGCGCATTCCGCTGGGAAGGAAAATCTCCTCGTAAGATTCTTCAGATAACAGTATGAAAAAGACATCAAAGTCAAAGAGAAGTGGAGGTAATATCGCAGCGGTGAACAAGAATGGATTAATACACGTGTAGTAGGGATGAGAGTAGAGACCCAGAACAGAAGCTCGGAGATCCCTCTCTCTTCATCCTCCCCCCCCCCCCCCCCATTTCTCCCCCACCACGCACACCTCCCTTGTGTTGGAACACCGACCCTCCAGAGTGCGCGTCTGGAATTTAATCTCTATTGGAGAGAGGCGGGCGAGCAATTACTGCCTTACACGCGTTGTTTGCACAACAAAACGCGCCGACCGTCCGTCTCGTCTGCGATATTGAGCGGCCTCGCCAGACCCTGCGCTTGAATTCCACTGCCCCAGGTGCTCGCTGAATTCCAGCGCAGTTAGCTGTGCGCCTCTGACTTTTCAGTGCCGTGTTACTCAAGTTCAGGGGCGATCCTCAAGCCTTCGATCCCGACAAAAGAGCCGTCTGCCTTGATCTCAGAAAAGCAACTGAGGCCAAATCCATCTGTAATCTGAAAGAAACGTACAAAATCTCTACTAACCAACATACAGGGTGTTACAAAAAGGTACGGCCAAACTTTCGGGAAACATTCCTCACACACAAGTAAAAAAAAAGATGTTATGTGGACATGAGTCCGAAAACGCTGAATTTCCATGTTAGAGCTCATTTTGGTTTCGTCAGTATGTACTGTACGTCCTCGATTCACCGCCAGTTGGCCCAATGGAAGGAAGGTAATGTTGACTTCGGTGCTTGTGTTGACATGCGACTCATTGCTCTACACATCATTACGTAGCATCAACGGGTTAGTGTTCATCACGAACGTGGTTTTTGCAGTCAGTGCAATGTTTACAAATGCGGAGTTGGCCGATGCCCATTTGATGTATGGATTAGCACGGGGCAATAGCCGTAGCGCGGTACGTTTGTATCGAGACAGATTTCCAGAACGAAGGTGTCCCGACAGGAAGACGTTCGAAGCAACTGATCGGCGTCTTAGGGACCACGGAACATTCCAGCCTATGACTGGCGACTGGGGAAGACCTAGAACGACGGGGACACCTGCAATGGACGAGGCAATTCTTCGTGCAGTTGACGATGACCTTAATGTCAGAGAAGTTGCTGCTGTACAAGATAACGTTGACCACGTCACTGTATGGAGAGTGCTACGGGAGAACCAGTTGTTTCCGTACCATGTACAGCGTGTGCAGGCACTATCAGCAGCTGATTGGCCTCCACGGGTACACTTCTGCGAATCGTTCATCCAACAATGTGTCAATCCTCACTTCAGTGCAAATGTTCTCTTTACGGATGAGGCTTCATTCCAACGTGATCAAATTGCAAATTTTCGCAATCAACATATGTGGGCTGACGAGAATCGGCACGCAATTGTGCAATCACGTCATCAACACAGATTTTCTGTGAACGTTTGGGCAGGCATTGTTGGTAATGTCTTGACTGGGCAACATGTTCTTCCACCTACGCTCAATGGAGCACGTTATCATGATTTCATACGGGATACTCTACCTGTGCTGCTAGAACATGTGCCTTTACAAGTACGACACAACATGTGGTTCATGCACGATGGAGCTCCTCCAAATTTCAGTCGTAGTGTTCGTACGCTTCTCAACAACAGATTCGGTGACCGATGGATTGGTAGAGGCGAACCAGTTCCATGGCCTCCATGTCATCCTGACCTCAACTCTCTCGACTTTCATTTATGGGGGCATTTGAAAGCTCTTGTCTACGCAACCCCGGTACCAAATGTAGAGACTCTTCGTGCACGTATTGTGAACGGCTGTGATACAATACGCCATTCTCCAGGGCTGCATCAGCGCATCAGGGATTCCATGCGACGGAGGGTGGATGCATGTATCCTCGCTAACGGAGGACATTTTGAACATTTCCTGTAAAAAAGTGTTTGAAGTCACGCTGGTACGTTCTGTTGCTGTGTGTTTCCATTCCATAATTAATGTGATATGAAGAGAAGTAATAAAATGAGCTCTAACATGGAAAGTAAGCATTTCCGGACACTTGTCCACATAACATATTTTCTTTCTTTGTGTGTGAGGAATGTTTCCTGAAAGTTTGGCCGTACCTTTTTGCAACACCCTGTATATTCAAATAGCCAGGTGTGTTAAAAATGTGTGTGCGCGCGGAGCTACGGTGAAGCGCCTTTTCGTTTTGGATAGAAAGGGACACGACATTAAAAATTCTCGAAAAAGAAAGGGCGTGTGAAAGTAATGTAGACTTCGTCCCCTACTGTTAAAGCTATATTTCGTACAAGCAATGAAGCAAATAAAAGAAATTTTGTGTGAAATTTTCACTCTACAACGGAGTGTGCACTGATATGAAACTTTGTGGCAGATTAAATTGTGTGCCTGACCGGGCCTCGAACTCGGGACCTTTGCCTTTCGCGGGCAAGTGCTCTACCAACTTTTTTTTTTTTTTTTTTTTTTTTCAAGTGCTCTACCATCTTTTATATGTACAAGGAACCGCTGCAGGAGGAAGACGACGGGTAGGGTAGGGGTCGACACCCGAGGCTTGGCCATCCCACCGCCACGCCCAAGCAACGTGTTCGAGGATCGAAGGATCAGGACGAGGATGTAGTGGGTTGGTCTATGTTGTTTTATTTATTTATTTAATTTTTATAACATTTTTAATTTTTTTGTATTTATGGATTTATTTTTGTTTCATTACTAAAAAAGACCCTACAACTGCCGTAGGCGAGCTTCCGAGTTTTCTCCTCGTCTGTTGGGAGGGGTTCACCTCTATTCCGTCCGTAGAGGATCAATATGCTCGAGGATTCTTTTTCATTGTCAGCGTCTCATACACGGAATGCCCCAGTGAGCAAGAGGATCCGCAAATAATGAACGTAAATAATTTGCGAAGCGGGTTCTGTACTTCGGGTGGCGGCTGAAAGCTGCATGTGTCGTCATCAATAGGGACCAAAACCAACTGAGCTACCCAAGCAGGACTCACACCCCGTCCTCACAGCTTTAATTCCGCCAGTACCTCGTCGCCTACCTTCCAAACTTCGCAGAAGCTCTCCTGCGAAAGGCAAAGATCCCGAGTTCGAGTCTTGGTCAAGCACACAGTTTTAATCTGCCAGGAAGTTTCATATCAGGCAACACTCCGCTGTAGAGCGAAAATTTCATTCTAGAAACATCCCCCAGGCTGTGGGTAAGCCATGTCTCCACAATATCCTTTCTCCACAGGAGAACTTCTGCGAAGTTTGGAAGGTAGGAGACGAGGTACTGGCGGAATTAAAGCTGTGAGGACAGGGCGTGAGTCGTGCTTGGATAGCTCATTTGCTAGAGCACTTGCCCGCGAAAGGCAAAGGTCCCAAGTTTGAGTCTCGGTCCGGTACACAGTTATAATCTGCTAGGAAGTTTCAAAAGGAATTTAGGTTCGTACATTCACTGAAGTAAATATAGCAAACAGCTATCACAGTGGAGACTGCAAATGATGCATCATAAAAGTCGAATTTGAACTGACAGACACATGAATTGATACGTCTTCTCAAGATGATGAAGTCTCACATCTTGACAGAGCGTAGGGGACGATGCTAGATACCCGCACCGCTGTATTAGGCAAGGTCCTAGCGGAGGTGGTTTAGCAATTTCATTCCACCAACCGTAATGGGGATGAATGATTATGATGAAGGCGACTCAATAAAAACCAGTCATATCGAGGAAGGAAAAGTCCGTGACCCAACCAGCAATCGAACCCGGCACCTCGGGCAGCGAGAACGCTACCGCGAGACCACAAACTGCGGATTCTTGTCCAGAAGCACTATTGAATTAATGAAGCACTTGCAAAGACGATTGTTACTGTGTAAACGCCCCATCTTCGATGCTTAGTCGGCCGGAGTGGCCGTGCGGTTCTAGGCGCTACAGTCTGGAGCCGAGCGACCGCTACGGTCGCAGGTTCGGATCCTACCTCGGCCATGGATGTGTGTGATGTCCTTAGGTTAGTTAGGTTTAATTAGTTCTAAGTTCTATGCGACTGATGACCTCAGAAGTTAAGTCGCATAGTGCTCAGAGCCATTTGAACCATTTTTTGCGATGCTTATACTTTGAACGTTACACAAAATATACAGTGCTTCTCCAATCATCCTGTAGTAACACACAAGTGCTCATTGAAAGGAAATGAAAAGTGCTCTCATTTGATCTCTGTACCTGTAATACACTGGTGTGCAAAACTAAGAGGCGAAAGTATCGCATTATGTGTGACTCTCAAATAACATAGCTCGATGAAACTTCATCCTTGCATTGACAGCACTGCTACAGTTTAGCACGGTACAAAGGGTAACTCAAAGAAATGCACCCTGAGATAAAGGAAAAATGAAACTTTTTCTCAAAGACAGAAATTACACTGAAGTCACCGTGATTCGTGATGGCCTCCTGGACATTAAAAAAAGCGGGAAATGGTCCTCAATATGGTATGTGAACATCGCTGACGGATATGTATGCTCTGCAGCGTGCTCCTATTCCGGTCACATGGTTCCCAAGGAGTTTTGTGGCACGACGCTCCATTCTTCCAGCAGCAAGATTCACAGCTGCTGGATGGACATGGTGCTCGTGGGCGTTCTGCAGTATGTTTCCCAAACGCATTCCACACGTGTTCGATTAGATTTAAATAGGAGGAACAGGCAGATCAGTTCACCGGTCGATTATCCCCTCGTTCCGAGAGTTTCTCCACCTGCTCCGTT
The DNA here is from genome assembly GCF_021461395.2 of Schistocerca americana. Classification (NCBI taxonomy): domain Eukaryota; kingdom Metazoa; phylum Arthropoda; class Insecta; order Orthoptera; family Acrididae; genus Schistocerca; species Schistocerca americana. The sequence continues at coordinate 413,830,118 of NC_060124.1, read as the reverse complement.
CGATGCCGTTGCGCAGTGGCATCCATACAAATGAAGTTATGGCCGAATGCACCTCTGAAAACAAGAACATGGTGGTCAAAAAACAATATAATGCCACTCACAGCGTAACACTAGAACCAGCAAAACGATCATGTTCGGCAATGCTAGGCGCATTGTCATACGACGAGACGTGGGAACACATAATACACCTAGCAAGATTGTCGAACATGTTCGTTTTGGTGATCGATATATTATAGTCGGGGGAGGAATAATGTTGCATTGGTGTACTGACGTCGAAATTTTTGAATACGGTACACTTAACCAGTAACCTTCCTTAGACAATGAACTCCTTCCCCAGGTGAGGGTTTTTGTCAGAGGTGCATTCGGCCCGGACTTCCTTTGTATGGATCGAGGATACAGAGGATACAGAGCAGCTCTGGAAACGAGAGAATATTCGGCGAATGGACCGGTCAGCTCGTTGTCCCGATTAAAATCCCGTGCGATGCGTTGGGTAGCCGTATTGGAACAGGTCCACATGAACCAACGACCATCTGGCAGCTGTAAACCGCGCAGTTAGTGGAATGGAGTTCCCTACCACAAGAAGCCTACACCAATCTTACGGACAGTACGGGAGTACATTGCAGAGCTTGCACTGCCGTCCATGGTGACGACACACCGTATTAAAAAACATGTCTCGGATTTTGTAATGCCTAGGGGGCCATGATGGATCGCATTGGCTTCAATATAATAGAAGAACTATACAACTAAAACACATACACACACACACACACACACACACACACACACACACACACACACACACAAATCCTCTCCCTTTTTCTTTCTTTCTTTATTTTTCTTTCAGTCTCTCTCTCTCTCTCTCTCTCTCTCTCTCTCTCTCTCTCTGTCTCACACACACACACACACATACACTCTCTCTCTGCCACAGTACTCATCACACACAGGCAAACCCATATAAACCACACACAACTAACACCAAATACAATTCAAACTCGCGCGCCTCAGCCAGCAGAACACGCTACGAAACAAATGAACGCCACACAGCCACAACAACACGTAATGGCAGCGAAAACTCCGCCTACGTTTTCAGTAATCGAAAAACTGCATTACCACACGAACACAGGCAAAGAAGTAAGCCCAATTATTTCGCTAACAAAACAGGAAAACGTAACACAACTTCAAAACTGTAAGTTATGAAAGAAAATGTGATAGTCTTATTTCCGTTCGTAAATACATAACAAATAGAAAATAAATTACCTTTTGCTGTTTGCAGATGACATGTTGTATATTGTGTAGTATAACAGCTACCAAAACAAGAGGACAATAATATAATGTAAGGTATGTTACTTTTCGCCAATTAAGTTATAAATGCAACTTTTACATAATGTTGTAAACGACGAAAATGTTAATATGTTAACAACAAATTTACAGTTAAAAATAAAAATAGAACCCACTGACGATAGCACAAAAGTGCTGAAACATGTATGGGTGAAACAAAAGAAAAAAGGTGTCTTGCATAAGGCGGAACTCCTCATCCCATTTTCAATATAATTATTGTCTCTGAACAGAAGTGTTATTTCTGCTCGTCTCGTGCGAATTTCTTTGAGTTACCATCTTTAATTAACTGTATTGTATCGCACGATACTATGGGATGTTCAAAAAGCTCTCCGCAGTGCCGTGTGATTGTTAGTCGCGCGTGCCGTATGCCGCAGTGAATATACCGAAATGAAACTCAGTGAAATACAAGTTATTAATTTATTGAATATTCACTTTTACTTACAAATTTTTGCAGTCATGGACTGTGCGGTTGGTCCCGGCGGAGGTTCGAGTCCTCCCTCGGGCATGGGTGTGTGTGTTTGTCCTTAGGACAATTTATGTTAAGTAGTGTGTAAGCTTAGGGACTGATGACCTTAGCAGTTAAGCATCATAAGATTTCACACACATTTGAACATTTGAATTTGAACTTACAAATTTACATATTAAATGTTGAAAGTGTCCTCCCTGTTACAGAATACGCAGTTCAATTAGTCTAATCATGAATACACAATGGATTTGCGGTACTCCACATACAAGAATTTTGCGAGTTCATGTACCCGGATAAATGAAATCACGCCTCATCAGTGAAAAACGTCTCATTAAGAATATACCTTCCATTCTGTTGACGAAATTTTTGAACCATTGACAATAATGCAGTCTCTTGCCATGATCAGCATTTTTGCCGGCCGGTTTGGCCGAGCGGTTCTAGGTGCTTCAGTGTGGAACCGCGCGATCGCTACGGTCGCAGGTTCTAATCCTGCCTCGGGCATGGATGTGTGTGATGTCCTTAGGTTAGTTAAGTTTAAGTAGTTCTAAGTTCTAGGGGACTGATGACAGAAGTTAAGTCCCATAGTGCTCAGAGCCATTTGAACCATTTTTGTATCGCTCTCTTGTTCGGTTTAAGGAAATCAAAAGAAGAACACGTTTTGCGGCACCGTTTCTGCCGGGCAACTTGAATTTGACCGAGCGAGATGGCGCAGTGGTTAGCACACTAGACTCGCATTCGGGAGGACGACGGTTCAATCCCGCGTCCGGCCATCCCGATTTAGGTTTTCCGTGATTTCCCTAAATCGCTCCAGGCAAATGCCGGGATGGTTCCTTTCAAAGGGCACGGCCGACTTCCTTCTCTGTCCTTCCCTAATCCGATGAGACCGATGACCTCGATGTCTGGTCTCCTTCCCCAAAAACAACAACAACTTGAATTTGCGTGTGCAATGGCCTGATTGAGTAAATTCAGTGCGAATTAGCTCTAAAACTGCGGCAACCTAACAAATTTTTTTCGTACCAATTATTTCTCACCTCAACCTACCTTGCAACATCCTTACAAGCTTTACATACTATTTGTGACCACCCTGTATAACGTGGTAGCACGCTTCATTTACGACTTCCTGCAGTATCTCCACGTTTTTGGATAAACAGCCAACCCAAAACAAAGGTTCTGAATATGGTGTCTGCCGGTTACTCAAACGCTCCGAATCATTCAGGCACCTCATCTACTGGTGTTGCCTCTCCATCCACGCCTCAAATAGCTCCTCATCTCAACTGGCTTGGGCCACTATCTTCCTCACACAACGAAAACCTGATATTTTGAGCAAACCTAAAATAATAACTACTATCTACTCATTGGATAACCACCCCGATCCTCCTTATAACATCGAGCCAGTAATAAAATACATTGACAAATTATCGATTACCCGAGCATTAACATTCCACATAAAGCGTTGTATTCTCAATTAGACAAGAAAACACAACTGACCTCCATCCGGGTTTTGTTAACTTCTACTATTTGGATTGATTCCTGCTCATTTTTTGCCATTTACAGCTACTGTTTTCACTAACCCTCTTCTGATCCAGCGTCGTAACGATAGTGTCAGAATTCACCAACCCACAAACCGACTCATTACTGACGCATCATCACATGTCCGGAAGCGGTTTAGTCTGTCTCTAGTTCTCCCACAGTCACATCGCGGAATGTGCCAACTGTTATTGTTCCGCTCCCCTGCTTCGGCCTGCAGAACAGTACTGGGCTGCGTAGCCAGGACCATCGCTAGCAAAACACGTTACTTTATTGGCTTGGCTCAAATGGCTCTGGGCCCTATGCGACTCAACTTCTGAGGTCATCAGTCACCTAGAACTTAGAACTAATTAAACCTAACCAACCTAAGGACATCTCACACAGCCATGACCGAGGCAGGATTCGAACCTGCGACCGGAGCGCTCGCTCGGTTTCAGACTGTAGCGCCTAGAACCGCACGGCCACTCCGGTCGGCCGTTACTTTATCTCGGGATACATAGGTGGTATTTTCACATGGTGTGCCTTCCGCTTTTTCCTTTCTCTTTCCTTCGCTTGTCGACATAAGCTACTCCTTGCATGTCAGTAACCATATCACTCAAGGCAACAAAATCGAAGGGCCTTTTGGACCAAACACAACCCTCTCTCGCTATTCTTGCCGCGTAACCCTCGAGAACATGTGATAAAACTTCCGACTGATTAAATTCTGGGCGCAAGATTCTCGCATTTCGTTTAACATTGCCAACGTAGCAGGCAAACTCCACTTGAAGACCTTGCTGACGGCCATAATGGAAATTAATTAGTTCTTGTATAGCCCTATACACCTCGCATTGCCTCTGATGAAATTCGGGCAAGATTTCACCCTGGATGTTGGAATCTTGCGCCTACGCCAACAAGCTGTCATTAAACATCGTGGCTTCTAGTTGTAACGATTCTTCTCTTCTAACATATAAGAGCTCCGCCCTCCTCTTCCAGTTTATCCAGATAATATAAAAACTTAAGTGCCTATGGAACGGAGATTGCTAAAAACTCTCCAACTTCCGGTGACAAGGTTTGAAGAAGATTCGACAACTTATTAAACTTACCAATACCAGTACCCTCCACTGTTTAAGATAGAAAAACTCTAAACGCTCTATTGAAAACTAGTCAACCACAAGGACAGCTTAAAATACTTCTCTCCCAGGTCTAGAAACTGTGTTGTATTAGACGTAGTGCTAGTCACTAAAAACAAATTCTCAGTTCCGTTCCTACAATCTTCCAGTTTCACAACCAGCTTTCAAACTTGACCTATGGATGTAACACTACCAACCAAAGGTCCTGACAAATATAAAGTCTACCGAAGTCTTATCTATGATAGGATGTTCAGTTTCTATGTTTTGTTCCTCCTTGGACAACACTGCCACCGGCTTCGACCCGACCTCCTCCACCTGCTCCAACAACTCTGAGACTGTTCCTTGGGGCTCGCTGCTCTCTCACTCATCAATTCCTACTCTTCCTACTCAGAAAAGTAACTAGATTCACGAATCGATCTTGGTTCTGTCTTGAAAATCTTCACTGATTTGACAAACTGCACAATCCAAATCGGCTAAGTCAATGACATTATCCAGTTCCATCGTAGCATCAAGGCGTAAATAAACCTGGAAGCACAGTAACCACGCTCTGCAGAGAACTACCTGAAACCCCTGCCGGTTTCTCTCTTTCGCGATACTTAAACGACCTCTAAACACCACACCCAAGTGAGGGCCCAGACCAACAGCCAGTGAGGCCAAGTAAGCCACACACCAGGTACCGCGCTCTGCAAAGTTGAAGGTCATACATGTTTCCCAATGTAACAAGGTTAACCTCATATCTACATCGACATCTTACTCTACAAAGCACCTCATGCTGTGTGGCGGAGAGTACGTCTAGTACCGTTAACTGATACACCTGGCCTGTTCCACTCGCAAGTGGCATGAGGGAAGAATCGGTAAGCTATAATTTCTTGAATTTTCTCGTCGTGGTCATTAAATTAACCCTAAAGATTAAAACAAATCAGTCTTTTGACTGGTTTTATGCAGCCCACCATGAATTCGTCTCCTTTGCCAGCCTTTCCAGTTCAGAGTAGCACTTGATACCTACGAACTCAACTATTTGCTAGATCTATCTTGATCTCCGTCTTTCTCTACAGTTTTCACCCTCTACAGCTCTCTCTAGTACCATGGAAGTCATTGCATGATGTCGTAACAGATGTTGTAAGCCCGTCACACCTTCATGTCAGAGTTTTCCATATATTCCTTTTCTTGTCAATTCTCCGAAGAACCTCCTTATTCCTTACCGAATCATTCGACATAATATTCAACATTCGTCTGTTACACCACATCTCTAATGTCTCTGTATGTCCATCTTTTTAGCGATGGTTGCGTGACTTTGCTGTTCGATAGAGGATGCCAAATTAAACACCTTTTAGCCACCAATTTTCAAACTTGTTTTATTGGACACCGTTTTACTATCCCATGGAGATGGTTGAAGTGGTCACTTTAAGAAATATCTACTAATACCAGTATTGCTGGCTCCTGTTTTGATCACAAGTGAGGTAGAGTATTCCTACACGTCTCTCAAGGGCCTGAAGGTGCCGTAGTAAAACGATGAAACAGGTTGTCCAATAAAATAATGTTGAAAATTGACGGCTGAAAGTTGTTTAGTTTGATATCCAACATCTCAAATGCTTCTATTCTCTTCTGTTCCGGTTTTCCCACAGTCCGTGTCTTAGATCCACAGACTGCTGGGCTCCAAACGTACAGTCTCAGAAATTTCTTCATCAAACTAAGGGATATGTTTGATGCTAGTAGAGTTCTCTTGACCACGAATGCCCCTTCTAGCAGCACTATTTTGCTTTTAAGTCCTCCTTGCTCCGTCAGTCTTGGGTTATTTTGCTGCATAGGCAACATAATTCCTTAACTTCATTTACTTCGTGTGCACCAATTATGACTTTAAGTTTATCGCTGGTATCATTTCTACTATTTCTCACTGTTTTCATTTTTCTCCTATTCACTGTTCAACCCTTTTCTGTAATCATTAGACTTTTCATTCGATTTAACAAATCCCGTAACTCTTCATCACTTTCACTCAGGATAGCAATGACATCAGAGAATCTTAACAAAGATGTTCTTTCACTCTGAATACCAATCCAAAATCTGAACCTTTCTTTTATTTCCGTCATTGATTCTTCGACGCAAATACTGAAGAGTAGGGGCGAAACACAGCATCCTTGTCACACTTTTTAATCCGAGCATTTCGTTGTTGGTGTTCCCCTCCTTTTGTTCCCTCTTGGTTCTTGTACATTTCTACACTACCAGTCTTTCCCTGTAGGTTACCCTTATTTTTATTAGGATTTCGACCACCTTACACCATTTTATATTGCAGAACGTTTTCTCCAGGTCGACAAATGCTATTAACGGTCTTGAATTTGCTTCAGTCTTGCTTCTACTATCAGCCGCAAAGTCAGAACTGTCTCTGTGGTTGTCTCACCTTTCCTAAACCCAAACTGACCGTTATCTAACAGATTCTCAATAGCCTTTCCCATTCTTCTGCATATTATTCTTGTCAGCAACTTGGATGCATTAGCTGATTGTGCAATAATTCTCGCACTTATAGGATCGTGCAATCTTGGGAATTGTGTGTATGACTGTTTCCGGCTGTCTGATGGTACATCGCCAGTCTCATACAGTCTACACACCAACGTGAATAACGATCTTGCTGCCACTTCCCACAGTGATGTTAGAAATTCTGATTGAAATGTTACCTATTCCTTCCGTCTTATTTGACCGTAAGCGTTCAAAAGCCCATCTGAATTCTGATACTAGATCCTCTTTCTCTTCCATATGACTCCTGTTCCTTCTTTCTGTCACATCATCAGACAAGTTCTCCCCTCATAGAGTCGCTCAGTGTACTCCTTTCACCTATTTACTTTCTCCACTACATTTAACAGTGCGATCCTAAGTTACTGCCCTTGAATTTAATTTCACGGAAGGTTGTTTAGACTTTTCTACATTCTTAGTCAGTCCTTTCGACAGTCATCTCTTTTTTAAAAACCTTCACATCTTTCATCTAGCCACTTTACCTTAACTCTCCTGCGCTTCATTTTTATTTCATTCCTAAATGACTGAGACCTGGTGGCCAAGGAAGGGAGGATTCGGTGAGGATTGTGGACAGGGCCGTAATCAGTTACTTTTGGTTGGCTTTTCTTTCAATCACACAGAATTTATTTAAAATAAACAACAAATTAAATAATGGCAATAATTTAAGAATTATTTCACCGCTGAAGGACTTAATGGTAATAAATCAAGAACTGTTTAAACTTGCTCGAACCTACAATTACAGTTATTAAAATATAAAAGACAAATGACCAAGGTCTTAAAGCTCGCTACAAAAATACAATTGCCAAATTAAAATCTTAAGAGAAGTAACGACACTCATGGCTGAAGGCCTTAATGGCTATAAATTAAGAATTGTTTAACTTGTTGCAGCTTACAAACTACAATTATGAAAATACTAAAAACAAATCGCCAAGGTCATAAAGGTTATCTGCTAAAATACAATTGTTGCCACATTAGAGTTTTAAGACAAGCAGCGACAGTCACGGCTGAAGGCCTTTAACGCATAGAATAGGCCATTATTTTAAAAAAAAATTAACAAACATACTGTCAAACAGCAAGACAATAGTAAAAGTTAATTTAAAAGACATTCAACTGATCACCAAACAGGTGCGACAAAATGACAGTAAACTTGGTAGCACAACCTTTTAAAATTGCTTTAATGCCAAGAATGGCAGTTATATTAAAAAACTTTAGAGACATAGAATAAAACAGCAAATATAATAACAAGGTTAATTCAAAAGGACAAGCAAATGATCACCAAACAGGTGAGACAAGTGATGGTAACTTGGTAATACAATAATAAAATAATAAAACAGTAATAAAACACCAGGGCTAGTCAAGTCACAGACGGTGCTCTAGGAATCGACCTCTGAGTAGGTCCGGCCAATAACACTTTCGCGAGAAATGAGAAAGGCAGCCAAGAGTTGCATTCACTTCACAAGACGGTAACTCAGACTAGTGGCAGTCTAACGAATGATTTATGATGATGTGCTGACGCTACCTAACGTACGATAACCAATGCAACGATGGAACACCACGCCAAAGCCGGAACCAAGACTCGGCACTACGTCCTCAAAATGCTGTGTTTAGAGCATCCGAAAGGAGGAAGGAACTACTACCAGAGTAGAAGATACGCCAACCGACCTACAAATCAAGGAAACTGTCAAAACTACACTCCTTACCTGACAGCAGAGGCAAGGCGAGGAAACGTATACTGCTATTACATACACTAATCTCGAGGTCAGGTCACTGGGGCGTTAGCGGCCTCCAGGTAGTAACACATAGAATGCAGCAATTAGTAACAAGAAGCCGAGGAAAGCTAATTAGATCCGCCTTCCCCAAGCACTCCACTCGCTGCTCTTCGTCTCGGTGACACTGCGAGCAGCAACACGAACCCATGTCATAGGAGAATCGCGAGATCTCACAATGGAGGAGGTTTCACTGCTAGGATTAAAATCCACTGAAGTTAATGCTTGTTGTATCCGGTTGACGACTAGGTTGTGTACCCTCGTGACCACAGCCCTTCCATCAAGCAGTGCATGCGTGCCACCAGCGGTCCAGGCGTGTACTCGCATTGCCGGTTTGGCTCCTCCGAAGTCCCCAACAGAACAGCCCAGTCACACGACCCAGAAGAACAACAACGTAAGTCCAAAGATAGGGCCACAGTTACTACATATTGGCAACTCCGCTGCTGCCACTAGCGTACAGGCAACGCTTGCGGAACCACGTTGCGCCAGTCAACACAACAAGAATACAAACAACCGCAACCATGTCAACTGAACGATACAGTCTGACCTCCAACAGGGAACGGAAACATACAACAGCAACAGCGCGAGCGGCAGCACGGCTCAGTGACTTGTATTTCTGTATTCCTGAATTTTCCTGAACATTGTTGTGCTTTCTTCTTTCACCGATTTATCTTAAGGACCATAAATATGAACTGCAAATAACAACAACTAACAGGTAGGGGTTAGCACAATGCACTCGAATTCTGGATGTCGACTGTTCAAATCCGGGTCCCGCCATCCTGATTTAGGTTCACCGTGATGTCCCTAATTCGCTTAAGGCAAATGCTGGAATGGTTCCTTCGAAAGGGCCGGCCACTTTTCTTCTCCATCCTCCAACCCGAGCTTCTGCTGCGCCTCTAATGACCTCGTTGTCGACCGGACGTTAAACAGTGATCTCCTCCTTAAAATGAGGAAAACTATCACACCCAAACTAATACTACAACAGACTTCATTTCCAGCAAGATAGCCCTGTGACTGCCATATTTTACAACTTCAAAAAATGATCATAGGTAAACCTGATCTGGAAACTCAGTAAAGGACAAGCAGTCATTCGAACTTAACAACAAAACAATAAATACGAGCACCAATGCCTAGCTGTGTAATACGAAGTTTATGGAACTAAGCCCACTGTAAGATGGCTATTTTTTGATGATGCCATTGGATGTGTGAACGTTTCTAAAGGAAAATGACATATTTAAAGAACTGTGATCAGAAAACAGTTGTTAGGCAACTGTCTCTGTGTCTACGCTGGCAGCACTGTGGTGTCGTAAATCTTTGACAGTCAGTAGTGGACAGCTGTGGTGTGCAGCAGGCGACGATTTGTGGAATGTAAAGTGTAATGCATGGAAGTATATTTGGAACTATGTGAGTTCCAGATTTATTACGAGAACAAATGATGACTCAGAACGATGACTGGATAGCAAATAGACGTGAACAACGTTTCGAAATTGAGGACGGGGTATTATTTGATGAGATAAAGAGTTTATATTTAATTTTGTATGCTTGTATTGTTGGTCCATTTCAACCTCGTCACAGTCGAGTTTTTGATAAGTATTCTATTGACTGACCGTCTGAGCTAATTTACTGTACCATGGAAGTTACTAGATTAAATGAATTTTCATATTAGAGACTTCAAGAGTTTTTGTTATGAGTTCCTCCCTAACTGAAATTTCGGAACTTAAAGGTTGCGTCATGCGTTTCACTGGCATTCTGTGTAAAGATTATGAACCCAGTTTCTCTGGACTCCAGTTTCCTTCGACTAACTGTATTTAATTTTTAGCAATAATGTTTCTAGCGGTTGCGGAGTCTTGCTGTGTTGTTGTTTCTGCCAGTACTTCATTTTGCAGGTGAGACTCATAACAAGTGCTGTTTCGTTTCTTTTGCGCAATGTATGTTCTGCCAGTCTTTTATTTTACCAGAGCCACGTGTCAGAGTAGAAATTTTCGTGTTTCAGGCTACATTCTTACACAGGTCGGCATTCCAATTTGTTCTTCATTCTATATACAGTTATGTTTTTTTTTAAACAGTTCGCACTGACCGAGTCTACTGAGGGCGAAATTGTTGGTTTCCTTATGTATTTGCTTATGAATGACATCGGTTTTCATACTTACAGGATACTTTTTAATTTCGTGAAAGCGATGTGGCTTTGAACTCAGCAGCACATTTAGTTTGTCAGTTCACATTCCCAGGTTTGTATTTACGGTAACACATATGCAAGTAAAGGCTACTCACGTACAACACTCAGTTCCAATTGTCCTGCAATATAACCACGAACAACGTCAGCCCATTACTGTTTACTGACTCGAAATTTAAGGAACTACTTTCAACAAAAGGCAAGCGAGCCTCTTCAGCGCATATGTATACAGCGGAATCTCACCGGCTTCTCATGATATTACTAACGCTGAGAGGACTGTATACGATAAAATGACTATGATGTATCACAAGCAGGGCAAGCTAATTGGCGCAGCACTTAACAGCACAAAATATTCCGAGAAAAACTAGAGGAACGCTAACGGCACTCTTTTTTTTAGTCCTTTGTCTTCCGATAGCTTCGATGTGGCCCCCTCTATAGCTACCTCTAGTAGCGTGAAAGTTATTCCTTGATTTCTTAGCAGATGTCCTATCATTTTGTCCCTTCTTCTTGTCAGTGTTTTCTATAATTTTCATTCTTCTCCATCCTCGTTACTTACCTTATCAGCCGACTTAACTTCCAATATTCGTCTGTAGCACCACATCTCAAATGCTTCGAATCTCTTCTTTTCCGGTTTTCCCACAATCCACGTCTCACTGCTATCTAATACTGTGCTCCAAACGTCCATTCTTAGAAATTTCTTCTTCAAATTTGGGCTTATGTTTGATACTAGTAGACTTATAAAGGCCGAGAGTGCACTTCTTGGGTGCACTATTTAGCTTTTTTATGTCCTCCTTCTCGCGTCCAAGATTGGTTATTTTGCTACCTAAGAACCAGAAGTTCTGAACTTTGTCTACTTCGTGATCCCAGATTCTGTAGCTAAGTTCCTTATTCGGCTACTTCTCATTACTTGGCGCAACTAGACAAAGTTCTGACAAATTCCTCTCAATGAAATGTACGCAAGCTTAGCAGCATACCACTAAGAGTAATAAAATCTGGGTCCCTGCTAGTATTCCACCAGCAACACATAACACTTGCAGAGAAACAGAAAATCATTTAACTTGCAAACACCGACGGCCAGAAGCCAATCGTGAAATTAGGGCTCTCTAACTATGCAATTTGTCAAAGTTCATCGTCAAACAAACATCGAAAAAAAAACCATTCGTAGCAAAGATAACGAAGATAACAAAGAACTGATATGTCCTCCGCACACACCAACGCGAAGGATCCTTCTGACCCACCACCAACTCGCCGCCCGACCTCGTCGCTGCCCTTTCTAAGGCTAAGGGCATTGCCCGGTCACGAGGTACGCAGGAGTTTGAAACAGCGGGTGTTTTAAATTAGCACAGCAACCCTCGAGTGCCGAAAGCAAAATAAAAACTCGCGTTTAGGCCATGCGGCACAATATTGATAATAGTGTCAGCTGTTAAATTGCAGTTGACATAATCGTTTTGATTGGCGTGTTCGGCAAATCTAGCGATCTTCTAATCATACTTCTAGTTTGATTGAGTAAATAATTGTTATTTGTAGTAGCATGCGGTAAAACATACATATTGGCACGCAAAGTATTTGGGGAACACTTCCAACGGTCCATGAGAGGGCAGTATAGCGAGCACTGGTTCTTCGTCAGAGGAAGACCTATGGTATTACAAGCGGCATTGACACAGGTTTCGAACTTAGAGCATTATACAGTAACAGTTGTTTTTCACTATATTTATCTGTGAACCAGTGCTATATGATTTAGGTTCAAATGGCTCTGAGCACTATGGGACTTAACTGCTGTGGTCATCAGTCCCCTAGAACTTAGAACTACTTAAACCTAACTAACCTAAGGACATAACACACATCCATGCCCGATGCAGGATTCGAACCTGCGACCGCAGCAGTCGCGCGGTTCCAGACTGTAGCGCCTAGAACCGCTCGGCCACTCCGGCCGGCTATATGATGTAGGAACTGAACAAAAACGATCACATGAGAGACCAGCGAACTTTCAGTAAATTGAGTCGTTCGTAAGTCTTTATGTGTGAGTTGTTTCGTGCCATTGTGGTTTAAGATTCTTTTGAGGTTAAAGTAAATGGTATCAAATTCCAAACCTTTGTAGGTGAAATTATTTACAATCTATAACTAGCAGCAAAATACTTTACGTGATTTGTTGCCGTTTAATGTACGGAAGTATATTACGCAGTAGTGCTGCCCATGCTAAGGTGTAGAGGGGGCCAAAGACGTCGCCTCAGACCACACAGTGTCCAGGTCACGATTGCATCAAAGTATGTAAGTAAGGAAAGATAGCGTCCTAAGCCCTTGTGAAGAAATCATGAATAATACAAACGGGTTTTAATAACGTTTCTTTCCAATAATAGTCCGCAATAGCAAAAAACGTCCCATTTTCAGAAAGATAAAAGTTTCATTTTGAAAGCACATAGCACGAAAAAAGATTCATAGCCTTATGTCTCTACGAAATGTTCTCAAATCTACTAGTGTCACAGGATCTGTCTCATGCTTCAGTCGTACCATGAATTTTTTATTCTTAACATCAGCATACTATCACGTTATTTACTACATTTGAGATTTTTCCAGAAACAGTACAGAAACGAAGTTTGATAATATTCGTTGATGGTTGTATATCGTTAGGAGGAGGAGGATATTAGTGTTTAACGTCCCGTCGACAACGAGGTCATTAGAGACGGAGCGCAAGCTCGGGTGAGGGAAGGATGGGGAAGGAAATCGGCCGTGCCCTTTCAAAGGAACCATCCCGGCATTTGCCTGAATCGATTTAGGGAAACCACGGAAAACCTAAATCAGGATGGCCGGAGACGGGATTGAACCGTCGTCCTCCCGAATGCGAGTTCAGTGTGCTAACCGCTGCGCCACCTCGCTCGGTATCGTTAGGAAGGCAGTGCTTCTGTTGAACTGTGTCTCGGTTTGTGCTACCGAACTACCGCATTATTCCACTAAAGTGACGAGAAAACGATTGAAAGAAAGCCGGCCGAAGTGGCAGTGCGGTTAAAGGCGTTGCAGTCTGGAACCGCAAGACCGCTACGATCGCAGGTTCGAATCCTGCCTCGGGCATGGATGTTTGTGATGTCCTTAGGTTAGTTAGGTTTTACTAGTTCTAAGTTCTAGGGGACTAATGACCTCAGCAGTTGAGTCCCATAGTGTTCAGAGCCATTTGATTGAAAGAAATCCCACTGTCGGCTTCTTCATTTCTGTGTCGTACGCCACCACCTCCCACAAAAAGAAGCCTCTAGAGAACACGAAGAAGCTTCAGAAATAAGTAAGTACGTAGGATAGTCGGTATAGGTCTGTATACGTCAAGTAAGATATCAGTTCAAAGAATTTAGACGTTAATGTTTGGCCGTACTTCACTGCTTTCTGTCTTCTGTTTCAGCTCGTCATCTCTCTGACCATTTATGTATTCTGAGGCTTCACCGATGCCCTGTCACTTTGTTACTGTCACATTACCACCACCCTCCTTCCCCCACATCCAACAGGAGTGAGTATAGTGGAGCGTTATGGCAAGCGCATTACTCAAGGTTCGGTGGTAATTTATAAATATACGTCTGTACACACACATTTATACTCTCGTTTGTGATACGGACGCTGGTGCGTTTTGTGCTGCTCAATTAGCGAGATCGCCACACACTACAAACATGATGGGCACAGACGGTGCGGTCCGGCGCAAATGTCCGTATTAAAAGGACGTCGGCCTGCGAAACCGCAGAAATGTGCTAACGGCCACCGGCTGCCAGTTTGCTTTGCGCTGTTTATTCTCTTTTGCTGCAGACACTCCAATGCGGACGGTTCTTCTAAGCGGCGTCTGTTGCTGCGAAGCGTGTCGCTCACCGAAATGAGGCAACATTGCTCATCAGCATAGTGCGTCTGCAAACGCTTAATGACGCAAGTGAGTTTCGTGTACTGTCAGGAACTTCTCGTTTTACAGCATATTTGCTTAAGACATATTATTTGAAGTTTACGCACGAGTACATCTCAAAGGATAATGGAAACTTTTGCTGGCGTAAAGGACTGCTTGAGTCGACCTTCGGTTCGCATCCTAGCAACAATCATCCCAGGTAAGAGATGAAAGTATGACCTTTTAAGAGTAATGGATAGTCGGGCATGCTGTTCTAGCGTTAAAACGCGCGCCTGAAAAAGGAAAACTCACGGGATAAACTCCCACACGGAGCACGGAATTGTCGATAACATAGTCTCCACTTTAACTGTGGATCCTCTTTCCCCGGTAGCATTACTGGAGTAGATTTGGGGCACGCAAACTGTATAAGCAGCGTCCTATTGAAACAATGACAACAAGGCGTTAAGCCACACGGAATTACAATTGCTTTTTTAGATGAGCGAATAAATACAGAATGCTGGCCGGGGTGACCGAGCGGTTCTAGGCGCTACAGTCGGGAACCGCGCGACCCCTACGGTCGCAGGTATGAAACGTCCCCTTAGATATATTAATGAATTACTGTGCTGATAAACCTATTACGTTACTTGGTTTTCAAACAGCTGAGCAAAACTGAACGTACAGACATTTCTCTCTTTACTTATTCTGATCATCACTAAACTGACACACAATATTTTTAGCTTAACGCAATCTGACTCTCAGTAATCCCTTCAAAAGAATAGCCCTGACTAACATTAACCTATACCTTTCACAAAACACTTACCTCACAAAAATCTTTCTTACCAGAACTACTGCAATACAGCGAGCGCCACTACTGTCAGCTAAATAAAAGATTGAAACTACTGAAGGCACTAACTACTGATAGGCATAGTTAGCAAACGGAAGATTTTGATAGAGAACAATGTATTTACCTTAATAGTGTTCAGAAGTCATAATATATATCAGTTCATGACATCCACTCTTACAAATTTACTGTCTGTGATGGACACACGTCCAGATCATCCGCTCTCAAAACTCCGCCATCTCGCTTCCCACATCCACCACTGCTGGCGGCTCACCTCCAACTGCGCAACGCTACGCGCTGTTAACAGCCAACTGATCAACACTACAATAGCCAACAACAATGCAAACCAACCACAGCCTTCACACAGCACAGTCAGTGACTTTCATATAGAGCGCTACGTCGCGTTACCAACATAAAAAACTAAACAGCCTACTTACACAGGTTTGAATCCTGCCTCGGGCATGGATGTGTGTGATGTCCTTAGGTTTAAGTAGTTCTAAGTTCTAGGAGACTGATGACCTCAGAAGTTAAGACCGACAGTGCCAGCCATAAATACAGAATATCCTAAATATTTATGGTAAAAAATATGTATTTTACGACTACGTTGAGATAATCTATTGGTTGAAAATGAATACATGGTCTATTCACATTAATGTGACCATTGCCTATGGTCGAGCAATAACCACTCACGGACTGCAGGTGGTAGCACTAGCATAGGATGTTATATAAAGCATGTTGGGTGGACGCGGTTAACACTTCACTCCTTGTAATGCGGAAACAGAGCGATTTACCTGACGTCCAAAATGGCATGAACATTGATTTTCTGGCAGAAGGTGGTACCATTTCCCGAGTAGCAATGTTTGTAACCTGTTCGCGTGCCACCCTGGTTAAAGGAAACCGTGCATGGCAAAGTGACGGTATCCAAAACCATCTCCGAGGCTAATATGGTGCACTACGGGCCATAGAGACAGGGGTGAACGACATGAATTATTTCCCATATTCGACTTACCCTGCAGATAAGAGAAGAATCTGGTGGGCATTCCGATCAAGGAAGTCTTAGTAGACATAGTGCTGAAATACACAACAAGCCATTGGTCGTGGCAACAGTATGCCATGATATTTAGGTATTGATTAATGTAAGGAAACGCCTCTTAAGAAAGGGCTGTGTGTAGGCGAAATTGGTGTAGTGTCCACAACGGTTTAAAATGTAGTAAGTTGAACAGTAAATAAATATAGAGGGAGCAAAAGAAGAGAAATCAAACTCCAGAAATAGTGTCTCTACAATAATAATTACTTAAATGAAATTAACAGTCCCAATAATAACTTTTGTCAAGTACTAATTTTATTTTATTCAGATCTTTAATTTGACTTAAATTGTTACGCAGCCGCTGTTTTTCGAATTCAGCATTAAAGGTTTTCCAGGTTGGCTCCCTTCATATTTATTTACAACTTTATTCCTTTTCAGTTGCATTTTCAGTGCACTGTTAGAGAGGACATTTATTGTGTTTGAGCCGCCATGTCACGGATTGCGCGACCCCTCACACCGGAGGTTCCTGTCCTCCCTCGGGTATGCGTGTGTGCATTGTTCTTAGCGTAAGTTACTTCAAGATAGTTTCAGTAGTCTTTCAGTCTATGGACCGATGACCTCAACATTTTGGTCGTTAGGAAGTCACACGCATTTCAACATTTTTCATTGTTTGTTCGTACCTCAGTCTATATCAGTAACATCTTTTCCTATGTTGTTTGCCA
The DNA here is from genome assembly GCF_021461395.2 of Schistocerca americana. Taxonomy (NCBI): domain Eukaryota; kingdom Metazoa; phylum Arthropoda; class Insecta; order Orthoptera; family Acrididae; genus Schistocerca; species Schistocerca americana. The sequence goes on along the minus strand of NC_060124.1, from coordinate 413,812,797 downwards.
CGTAACTTCTTTAATGACGATACTGAGTTTACGTTTGATGATGGCCTTGAAAGACGAAAACCGATTAAATAAATACAAAATTCAATTTACAAATCCACGAGTGTTTCCGGAGGAGTATGCAATTTTGTAGTATTGAAGGGATTAACAACCGTACTTAGGCAGTAAGTGTCGATTACGATTAAATCACCTTTCACCCTCTGCAGAGTACGATGTTAGAAGAGAATTTACAAGACGCAGCAAGGTGCGTAGAAGTAGTAATACTTGCCCACAGATACAGTGCGAAATCGCTTCAACCTCCTAGTATCTGTCCTCTAGCGTTCAATTGGATTCTTGTCCAGATATTTGGCAAGATAGTATCGACGCTTCGATCTTTCGCCCGAGACCTCATTTACCCTTCAGTTTCTTGAGGGCATTTCCATTTATCTAAAGGTCCTCTCTACGTTTTTCTTTTCTATTCCAAGTTGTGTACTTTAAGTAGTCCTAATTTTCATTTCTAGTACCAGTTAGTGTACAATTTGTAATGTCTAATAAATGATCGTCAAATAAGTGCCACAGCTTCCTTTAAAGCAAAGTGTAACGATAATGATGTTGATACTCTTACCACTGACGGGCCAATGTGAACTAGTATGGAAACTGTTTGATAAGATTGTTCACAGAATTTACTTAATTTCTTTAAGTTGTGCAAGCGTTACATTTTTGATTATATTTTCATTTATAACGGAAGTACGAAGTGGTTGAATGGCGTAAGCGTGGAAGCCATTGAAATGAAACCTTTCCATATTAGAAGACCGTAAGAAATATTTGAATTGAACTGGAGGAACCTAGATCTTATCGTACGGAAGCACAATTCGCAAACATTTTTGAAGGTGGAATTTTCATCAGGCAAACTGATTTCTGTGAGTTTAATTCTTATTAGTCATGAAGTCCCATAAATTTTCTTTGACGCTAGTAGCAATAAATTTGGTTAAAACTGAAGATTATAATTATCTTCTTTCAATGTATTGACGTTAACACAAGAAATTCATTTTGTAAATGGAATTCTGATTTGTCACCTAAGCAGTTGGTCAAATTTTCATTGCGCCCATCCCTTTCATCCCGTACAGTACACTGCTGCCATCTGTGTTGTGGATGCACAGAGAATGCTCACGTATTTTATGTAATACGGCCTTTTACTGTCTCCTCCCAGTTGGACGCCTTAGAGCTCGAGCACACGTTACAGCAAGTAGTTCGGTGCACTTCACACAGGGCGTGCGCTTACAGCGGATTTTGTAGCCCATCGATCAGGGCCAGTTGATGCCGTTGTATAACATGTGCTTGATAGCGTAGTCTTTTCCTTGTCTCTGCTGCTGACCAGCTGGAACACGGTAGTTATGATTATATGACTACATCGTTAACGTCAGTCTGTTGCAGGATTTTAAAACGTGTTTTACGCTCGTACATTATGACGTTTCAGGAGCACGAAAATCTCCTTCCTAACAGTCTATATTGTTTCCGTAAACAGATATGTTGGGAAAAACAGCTCGCTGTGTTCGTCCTTGAAATCCAGAGTAGTGTAAACAAAGGTCCGCAAATGTGTCGGAAAACCTTTCAACAGAGTTCTCCGCTGTCGTTTAGTTAGTTGACTACGAGCTAACCGATTATTGCACCAGATTTGTAGCTGGATTCTAGAGTTTCTAAGGAAAAGAGATTGCGTTATTCTTAAAGGGATGAAAACGAGACATGTTGAAGTAATTTCTGAAAGGAAGGAAGATTATAGCTTAGCGTTGCGTCGAGAACGGGGTCATTATAGACGAAGCACAAGCTCGTATTACCAAAGGATGGGGAGGAAGATCGGCCTTTTCAGAGGAAACATCCCACCCATGGCCTGGAACAGTCAGAGTACAGTATGCTAACTATTACTAGGCAATATCCGGAGTTTCCCAAGGGAGCATTATCAGGCCGTTAGTGTTTACAGTACGTAATGGTGATTCCTTGATGATGTTGTTAGTTTTGGAGTGATTGAGAAGGGTAAAAGTACCAATATCAAGCAAGTTTCCAGTAGAAGAGATGTCTTTCATTGTATCACTGAAAAAGTGCTCAAAGCTCTTAATGTATGTGTTTTAGAGCTCTTGATTACTAGACTTTTTTTCTAGTTTTGTGCCACAGTCTTAGGTGAGAAAAGTCATGGGATACCTCCTAATATCATGTCAAAGCTCGTTTTGTCGGAACAAACACCCAAAATACAAATTATAGTTTAAGACAAAAAAAAAGGAAAAAAATTAAAGAATAAATAGGAAACAAATACATGGCCTAAGACGAGCAACTTCATATTGGGGCGTAGTCTAGCAGCTCGACATTACACAGACCAACAAAGTCGGAACTCCCGTGCAAAAATATTGAGTCTTGCTGCCTTTATACCTGTCCATAATTGCGAAAGTCTTGCCAGTGCAATATGTCGTGCACTGACCTCTCCTTCATGTCCCATAAATGTTCTATGAGATTCATGTCGGGTGATTTGGATGGCCAAATCATTCCCTCGAATGGTCCAGAATGTTCTTGACAACAGTCGCGAACAACTGTGGAGGCGTGACATGGAGCATCTTCGTTTGGGAAGAGAAAGTCCATGAATGAATGTAAATGGTCTCCAAGTAACCGAACAGAATCATAACCAGTCAGTGATCGGTTCAGTTGGACCAGAGGACCCATGTAAACACAGCCCACGTCCTTATAGAGCCACCACTAGTTTGCCACCTTGTTGACAATTTGGGACCATGGCTTCGTGGGGCCTGCGCCACATTCGAACCTCACCTTCAGCTCTTACGAACTGAAATAATGACTCATCTGGCCAGGCCATGGTTTTCCAAAATAAAAGGTTCAAATGGCTCTGAGCACTATGGGACTTAACTTCTGAGGTCATCCGTCCCCTAGACTTAGAACTGCTCAAACCTAACTAACCTAAAGACATCACACACATCCATGCCCGTGGCAGGATTCGAACCTGCGACCGTAGCGGTCGAGAGGTTCCAGACTGTAGCGCCTAAAACCGCTCGACCACTCCGGCCGGCCATGGTTTTCTTGTCATCTGTGTTCGTACCGATATGTTCAAGAGCCCAGGACAAGAGCAGCAGGCTAAGTCGTGCTGTTAGCAAAGGTGCTCGCGACGGTCGTCTGCTGCCACAGCCCATTAACGCCAGATCTCGCCGCATTGTCCTAACGGAAAAGTTCCTCGTACGTCCCACGTTGAATTCGGCAGTTATTTCACGCAGTGTTGCTTTTCTGTTAGCACTGACAACTCTACGGAAACGCCACTGCTCTCGGTCGTTAAGTGAAGACTGGTGGCTACTGCGTTCTCTATGGTGAGAGGTGATGCCTAAAATTTGGTATTCTCAGCACACTCTTGTCAGTGGACCTCGGAATATTGAATTTCCGAAACGTAATGTCCCATGCGTCTAACTCCATCTACCATTCCGCGTTCAGAGTCTGCTAATTCCCGTCGTGAGGTCATAATGAATCGGAATAACCTTTCGCATGATTCATCCTAGTAGAAACGACAGGTCCGCCAATGCACTGCCATTTTACACCTTGTGTAAGCGATACTGCTTCCATCTGTATATGTGCATACCGCTATCCCATGACTTATGTCAGCTCATTGTAATACCACCTCTGAAAATTAGCTACCACACGCTCCTAGTGACAGCTGAACCGGTACATTTATATCATTCTCAGAGGTATCAGAACGATTAAGGCTTTTAACTTTTGAGTCGATCGTTTCCAAAGTAGCGTCTCTTACGTCAGACTGATACATTTATCCTTCCCCAACACCTCTGAACGTTTGCGTAGATTATCTCTTGAATAAGCATATTGTGTTTTCTTGAGGACGATGTTACAACTGCGGAGGACTTTAGCGAAAGAAACAGGAAGAACTGCCCAGAAACTGTGATCGGTGCAGGCAGTCGCAGTTGCCTCTGAAAGTAAATTAATGTGAAATGTTGCGCGTAAACTGGTGAAGAGACTTATTACCGTCTGATTTCACTTTTGATGCAAACTTCCTGGGAACAGTAAAGTCGTAAAAAAGGAACAGTCGAGAGTGTTTGAAAGTGGAATGCACATAGTAAAAACACTGTAGAAGAAACAGATATCAGGCTGATATTAGCTGGAAGAATCCTAAGGAAATGTAATTCATCCACGAAAGGTTGGCTCACTTACCACTATTTCGACAGATTCATTACTGTTGTTCATCAATCCTTACTAGTGTGTGTACGATTAACGGAAGAGGCAGAGAAGATCCCTATAAGAGCGGCGTGTTTCATCATGACATAATTTAGTAAGGTCGAGAGCGTTATTGAGCTGTTCAACAAACTCCAGTAGCAAGTGTTAAAGAAGAGATGCTGTATATTACATGAAAGGTTGCTGTTGATATTCCTAGTTCATATGTTCGAAGAGGAGTATCGCAACAAATTGCTTTGTTACCCGATTATTTTTCCAGACACAGTCACGTAACAAACGTAAAATCATAATGAAAGTCCCAATGGATCAGAATATTTAATCGCCGACCGGGGTGGCCGAGCAGTTCTAGGCGCTACAGTCTGCAACCGCGCGACCGCTACGGTCGCAGGTTCGAATCCTGCCTCGGGCATGGGTGTGTGTGATATCCTTAGGTTAGTTAGGTTTAAGTAGTTCTAAGTTCTAAGGGACTGATGACCTCAGAAGTTAAGTCCCATAGTGCTCAGAGTCATTTGAACCAATAGGTAGGTAGGTAGTTGGTGTTTAACGTCCCGTCGACAACGAGGTCATTAGAGACGGAGCGCAAGCTCGGGTTAGGGAAGGATCGGGAAGGAAATCGGCCGTGCCCTTTCAAAGGAACCATCCCGGCATTTGCCTGAAACGATTTAGGGAAATCACGGAAAACCTAAATTAGGATGGCTGGAGACGGGATTGAACCGTCGTCCTCCCGAATGCGAGTCCAGTGTGCTAACCACTGCGCCACCTCGCTCGGTTTGAACCAATATTTAATCTACATGAGGTATATGATAAAAGAAAGGATTGGAGATTTTTGACAAATACCTAAGTTAACATTCCTATTCGTTTAATCTTGATTTGGATTTGCATGCCTTGTATAAATTAGAGGACAACCAAAGCATTCAGGACGCAGAAGGACACGGACAGCCAAGAGAGTAAAAGTAGGCCACCACACTTAGTTCCATTTCACAGGAGGATGCCAAGGGAGGCATATGTCAATAACCCATGGGTCGGACAGCTCTTTGTATTGCCGCACTGGGGCATACAAAACATCGTGGACATACACAGATAGAATGTCCCGTGGTGCAAGCCGCCTACTGCAAGACGGTTGACAACCCAGGGGAGTGGGAAGATGGGGACTATTTTTATCAGAAGACACTACTGTGCACAAAAGTGGAAAGCTGGATTCCTCCATAACGTACCAGACACCACAAGATAAGCATCTCGAAAGTGGAATGGGGATTCCATAGCTTTTGGGCGCCTGAAGACATGGACATATTCACTTCACAAAACCAAACGTTTACATGATGTAAGAATCACAGGTATTGGCTAACATAAGAGGCTAGACTAGACACAGAAGCACTGCTGTGCCGATGTGGACTGCCTCAGTGGTCACAGAGAAAGATGGAGAGAGAGCAAGACCGTTTTTTGCCGTGTAAAACGGTAGAATCCATGTTGTCGGTTAACTACGTAGAGGAAAGCCCAGTGAATGAGACCAGGATTTTCTAAGAAGCAGTTTTATCGGTTCATGCGCGGAAGATCCAACGCCTAGCCAATCTGAATACAGTAAGAGACGCGAAATATGACTATGTGAGGCTTCTTTGTAGAAAACATTCGATCAGATATCTCTTCATTGTATACTTCATTTTCTTCTTCAGCTTAGACTTCATCTTGGACTTTTCTGCTGAGAGCTGAGTACAGCCCTCTGCCATCACAGGTAATCAATCAAGAGACACAGAGAAATTTCTGTCTGATTTGCACTTTGCCATTGGAAAGTGTCATTGTTGTCAGCAATGATTGATCCTGTAGCCATTTCAGGCTCCAGATACAACATTATGGTGTCAAGCTGTAATTGAGAGACAAATTGTACCAAACTTAATGTCATTAGATAACATTTCGATTACTTCAAGCTTCACTTGAAGACTGGTGTTTTGATTCAGTGGACAGTCTGATTTCAACTCCGATGATAGGTGCCAACTACTCCCTTTTGTAGTAATATTTGCATTTCTATTGCCTTCATGACAAGCACTGTGGACTCTGCACTTGCAATTATTCGTTTGTGCACTTATTGGCACCCTTCGCCGATCCTTCAATTGTAAAACTTTCATCTTATTCAGTGAACGGATTTTCTAAAATAGCAAAGTTTCTATACGCAACAATTCAGTGTCTTGTGACTGTTGGACGAGGAAGCCATTCTGTGTATTATTGAAAGCCATTCTTCTATTCAATTTCATTTACAGATACTCAGATTCATTTGAGACTAATTGGTACCACACACATTAACAATAATTTGCACAATTAATGTTCGTGATGAAGATAAGGTTAGCAAAGGCTATTCTAGATCAGAGAACATGGGTGTCACGGCTTAGAATTACTAGCTTTTAAATAATAAGTTTAAAAGTTTCACAGGAAACTTGGTTTTCTGCTGGTGTTGCTCTGCCGACCCACTTGCAAAACAACGTCTTTCGACGAGCCCCCATAGCGTTACTTACGTTAGTACCAGTCTCCTGCTTTCCAAATGTCACAGAATTCCTCCTGCATACTATGCCTAACTAGCACTGCTGGGTGACAGGATATTGCAAAGAAATGGTTTAACCGCAACCTTGTACTTAGAAATTTCTTGAAATATTACAACATTATGATGGGCTTTGTACTCGAATGCGGGACTTTTTATTATCTCTGGTAAGTCGTAGGCAGATTTTTGCCTTTGAAAAGAAAGGGTTTCGGTTTCTAGTCCCGGTCCAGGAGAATGAAAATTCATTGAGTATAGTTTTTCATTACTGCCATAATTATCAATGCAGTTTTTACTGAATCTCACTATGCCTTTAGTTTCCCTTTAGTGATCCAAGAATCTTTCAAATGATTTTGGAACAATTGTTCGTTTAATTAATATAAATACAGAAGAAGGCGAACAGTCACTTTTTAAAAACATTCGCTTATTTCAAACCGGTTTTCGAACCGTCTCGGGCTAATCTGCAGACGGTGTACAGGAATTCACCAGCTGTTTTACGGAACAAAAAAGTATTTCAAAACAGTTACTGGTGGCAGTTTTCTGTATTTTTGTTGCATAAACAGTAACTAGTTATGAAGTATCTGTAGCGGATAAATGCGAATTTACTTCATTTATCCTCCACCTCGGCAAGCGTCGTTGTTCCAAAATTTTTCATCCTACCGAAAAATACTTTGTTTCCAGGCGATTACACACTGGTTTTTCCGTACGGGAGCTGCAGACAATTCACGGAAGCCACCGGCAGTCACGATTTTGCCGCCGCGCTGGCTAACTTTTTGAGCTGCCTTGTTTAACGACCGACTCGGTCATCCGTCAAAACTTTGCAGTGGCGACAGAACGGCGGAGAGCTGCTATGGAAAACACCGGTGACAGCCTTTTCCGGAGTGCCAGGAGGAGCTTAGCGAAACTTCCGCACAGACCCCGGGGATCAGTCTTCTGCTGCTGCTGCAGCAGTAAAAGGGTCGAGTCAGTTGTAAGGACGTACCGAAAATGCCACTAACATCCCTGAAACGCAGATCTTACACACTGATGCCGAACGCCGTTTATCTCATTTTATTTGTACAATTGATGTGGGACGGTGGACGAGATGGAGTCGCTGTGATGAGTAGGAAAACGTGCCAGCGATCTGCGAAAAACAACACAGATATGACAGGCCAAATAGTTTGAAACGTCCCCTTTGAACAATTATACAAGACTGTGCTTAAACTGACACACAATATTTTGTTAGCGCAACGCAATCTGACTTTCAAAATTCCCTACAAAAGAATGGCCCTGACTAACATTAAACTATACCTTTCACAAATCACTTACCTCAAAAAAATCTTCGCTGCTCAAGCTATTGCAATACAGCGAGCGCCACTACTGCCAGCTAAATAAAAGATTCAACTATGGAAGGCACTAACTACTGATAGGGATAGTTAGCAAATGAAAGATATTAATAGAGAACAAACAATGTATTTACCTTGATATCATCATATATAAATATAGCAGTTCATGACAAATTTCAAAACTCCGCCATCTCTCTCCCCACATCCACCACTGCTGGCGGCTCACCTCCAACTGCGCAACGCTACGCGCTGTTCACATCCAGCTGCCGCTGCCCAACACTACAATGGCAGACAACAATGCAAACTAGCCACAGACTGCACACAGCACAGCCAGTGATTTTCATATTGAGCGCTATGTAACGTTGCCAATAAGAAAACATAAACAGCCTACTTACATAGAGAAAACATAAACAGCCTACTTACAAGTTTATTAATTGTACTTCAGATTACATCGCTGAATCGAAGCGGCATTGTTAGTTTTTCTTTTATCTTTTTTACACCAATACAATATGGGAACAATATACAAGGACGTGCTGAAAATCAATACCTTCGATTATTTTATGTGAATACTCCTGATGTTTTTTTAAAAATAAAACAAACTTTATTATCATTCTTTATGTATATTCTTCAAATCTGCATATTTATTTCTCAACATGGTCACCCTGACAACAAACACCTTTTCCCTAACAAGAGACTAGTTTGTTAATACTGTCAATGTAAAACGTTTGAATTTGATGACGGAGCCACAACCTCACCTCTGCTTGCACTGCTTCATCACTATTAAAGTGAAGTATTTGAAGGTGTTCTTAAATTTCGTAAACAGATGAAAATGGAATGGGGAAAAGTCGGAAATATATGGACGGTGACAGAGGACAGTGAACCTAAGGCATCGGATTGTTACAGATGTCGCTGAGCTAGTGTCTTGTCTGGCATTGTCGTGCGATGGAGAGGGTCTGAGTTTGTGGCAAACTTTTCGAATTCGAGCGTTCAGAAATCCGATTACTACACACTGTTCCTCACGCTCCTACATGGTTACGTAACACACTGCTATATTACATGCTAAAAATCGTAGCCCGTAAGTGGCAAACTGGCAGGAGGTTGCAACTTGCATCAGCTAAGCGGGAAAGTCGACCGAGTAATGTGGGTGACATGTAATAGTTCAACCGACGTTGAGAACAGAATAAAAAGTTCAGAGGTCATACTCATTAGCACACCGTCGTACATACATTCGCCAGATAATGTGTTCGTTCTAGTGTAAAATAGGTATAACTGTGCATCATCTGTACTATGCTGTGCTGACTAATTATTATTAATATATTTATTCTGGTGTGTTGTGACACAGCACTTCAGTACAGTCTATACAATGACCTGTCCGCTGAACAGATCGTCGTCATTATTCTGAATGAAGTGTCATTAAAGGGCATGTTCACTTTACTAATACTTAACCTGTTATTCAACCCAATGCCTTAAAATTTTCCGCGTTGTTTCCTTTGCAGGGAATCACTTAGGTCTCCTTGTTAGGCCGTACAAAGAAGTATGATATTTCCAGGATTGTCGTACTGATGATGGTTTGTTAAATAAAACAGTTTCTACGTTGAATATTGAGCGTTCATAAATTCGTAGGCAACTGGTTCGCAGGATATACATCGCAAAACGTTCTACAAAATTCTTCTTTCGACAGCTAAACATTAGTACTTTACACAACCGTCTTTCCAACAGTCCACCATACAACCACAGTTCGTGCCAAGTCCCAACAAGAAGAAGTGCAAAGATAAAATTTGAGGCAATGAGCATTAATTGGTTTACATCGTTGTCGAAGATATTGTTTCGGTTGAGTAATACATTGATTTAGGAAAACTTGGTAAAATAGATTTACAAATTTTCGTAATAACACTTCAAAAATCATCCAAATTACATGAAATATAAATTTTACGAATAAAATAATAAACTGTACTTAAGATAGATTTGTAGAAATATTTATGCTTGTGAATAAAATTATCGATATTTGTTGATATCGGTGTCTCCGAAATGTTTATCAGATTTGACCAAATCACATTTATTTAAGTATTTGTAGTGACTTTGCTACAGTGGGCGATTTGTGCTTTTACCAGTGGGGGAGATGTCTTAGGGGGTTAGTATAATTACATATGTTACTCGCTTGGACCGTGGTGTTACCCATGGTTAGACAGTTATTTATAAATAGATGTTAATGTCGAAACTCACTATTCACGCGGTTGCACTATCAGAAAAGCCATCCCTTGTTATATCTTTAAAAGTGCATTATAGGTAAAGCTTATCTACGAAATCATCTACATACAGGTATACGACGGGAATTCAAAAAGTAAAGGCACATCTGTAAAAAGCTGCACTTATTCTGATGATAGAAAACTGAAACATGCGTTATTTTTCTACGAAACCTCCCTGGACATCAATGCAGTTTTCCCGACGTTTTACGAGTTTTTTTTATTTCATCAGAAAGTACGTTTTTCGGTTGCATCTGTAACCAATTTTGCACCGCAGCAATGACGTCTTCATCACTTTCAAATCTTCTTCCCTGTAGTGCTTCCGTTAAGGGTCCAAACATGTGAAAATCACTTGGAGCTAGGTCTGTGCTGTATGGTGGATGTTCCAGCACCACGAATCTCAACTCCTTTATTGCGTCGGCTGTCCGTTTGGCAGAATGTGGGCGAGCGTTATCTTGCTGCAGAGTTTTCCACGACGTTTGGATCTGATTGCAGGTTTTAGTTTCGTACGCAACACGTCACATCCACCATACAATACAGACCTGGCTCTAAAGCCTCGTTTACGCTTGGGCGACGTCTTGAAACATTGTGGCATGCTACGGAAATGTGGCGTGTGTCGTCTTGTAGCATGCTGCAGCAGGCAACATCTTGCGGCGTATGTTGCATGAGGCAGGTTAATTTATACTAGAGCAACAGAATTTGTGCGACACGTGTGTCGGTCTTGCAGTATAAAGGATGATAAAGTATCACAGCGGCGGCCTACTTGGTAGTTGCACATGCAGCTAACAACGGAAATGGAAACCAAAGGAAAAGAAAACGATGGTGGAAGAAAAGAGTATTTAAAGAAGGTCCACGAAATAATATCCTAGGAACTAGAAGCAGACGATGGTGCGTTATTTAGTAAGGTGTGCTTTCGTCCCAGGCGTGCTAGTCCGCGCCATACCGGTGCCAAAAGGTGGCCTAACGGTAAATGTTCGCATAGGTACCGGGCCGGTCAGCACACTGTGTCTGGGCCCGGGGTGGGAATTTCAGCCCCCGGCTCACACAACTCTGCAGTACGACTGCTGCGCTATGACTGCCACACTACTTCCCTCGCAAGCTCGCAAGTAAACGGATGACACACCTTAGACGAAAGCAACAATGACTACATGAGAATGATGATTTAGTTCTAAGTGATTTGAAATGCTTAACTACTACATAACACTTGTTCAAAATTAATAAGCAAACATATTAACAGTATTAATAGTAAGACTGCATTAAAAACTTTCAGTCTTCGGCTCCACAAATTTAAATTATGTGTAAAGTTTTACTCCAGTGCGTGGGAAATAAACAATCCAGGTATGGATGCATAAACTAAAGCCAGAGGAGGGGATGGTCTGATGCAGAGGGGGGGAAATCCACCCCATCCCCCCCCCCCTGCAAATCGCACACTGCTTTGCTAAACGTAAAGTGTAATATCGAACTGCTGTAAGAAAGGGAGAGAGCGAGTAATAGATCTACAGCGGCAGAGTCGAACATTTAGAATGTACGTGACATGTCGCGTGAACGCTGAGATAACAGCGGGTCGATGAGTAGGAATGAAAAGCACGTTGAGCACTGTCTATTCGGTGTACTGTATGGACTTAATATTGCCATGAACATTGTGTAAATGAAGTGCTACATTCAAATAGTTCGAGCCTCGTGAGAAGCTACAGGCCTCTTTGACAGAGTATACGCAGGTAAGCTGTGAGTGTTGTCTACCTGGACTGAATTTATTGCTGTGACGTGGGTTGCAAAAACTGATGTCTTCTATATTTCTGATTTGAAAGCTATTGAGGTGTCGCACACGTTAAGACTGAAATGGGTTTTAAAAACAGTTACACAGTTTTCTATAGGTGAATGGTAACTTCGAGTCTGCGTACGTAACACGTATGGCAGAAAAAGTTGAATGCATGTTCACATTCCTCGTATTGGCGCATCGATCGAGGTAGCGCCGTGATCAGCATACTAGCCTTCCACTGGGGAGGAAGATAGCTCAAACCGGCTTCTGGTCATCTTGGTTTAGGCTTTCTGTGATTTCCCTAAAGTACTTAAGGCAAATGCCAGAATGTTTCTTTTAGTTGCCGAGAAAGTGCCCTCTGTCTTTTCTCTCTCACTTCCTCTTTCAGCCGTCATCGAAATGCACATTCCAAATCGGAACCACAATAGTAGTTAACTGCTTTCGCTGGACGAAGAACACCCGTGATGACCTGCTGAACATTAATTGAGTGTGGAACCTAAATACATCTTTCGAAAAAACGATGATACGTTTTTCCGCCATAGAAACGAGGAAATAATTTCAAAATAGGAAAAATGTCCTCTCCAGGGAATGAGAGTCTACCTCTATGAATTGCAACACAGCTCAAAATGCAATAATAGAGCAACAAATTCTGCAGTACAATAGAACTGCACTGAACTGAAGACACGAGGACTTTAGCGTGGTTTCTGGAGATATCTCACATTTATCTAGTTGAGTGATGTCCCTGGGTTACACTTACCCAGACTACTCCAAAAAAATGTAGCTTTTAAACCACATTTTTTCAACTTTAATAATGGCAGTGAACATTAAAAACAGAAAAATGGGAGTAATGCCATATATTTATTAACAGTTAGTCATTTTCATGTTCCATGAATCGTTTTGTACGATAAATCGTAATGATGTGGAACATGCCGTTTAACATTCAAATAGCTAATTAATTTGTAAAAATTGTTACATGCTAATAATTTATAAGCGATTTATAATTTACATGTGTGTGTTATTGACTCCTAGCCACCACAATTTACGCTTTACTATGATAGAAATTCTTCCACAGAACACAGAGAATTTTCAAGGAGAATCCTTTTGCAGTTACTTTCCTTAAAATTTTACGTTGTTGTCTGTCAGGAGTTTTATTTCACCGGGAAAGTGATAAAAAACTTGAGTTGTAGCATTATGCATCCCCCTTTGTGCTTTGACATGGTGTAATGAATCTCATTTTACTTATGGTATGGTGATTATGTACATGATTGTTCCTTTTGAACTTTACTGGATTATTTACAATAAATGTAAAGAGGGAATAAATATACTGTGAAGCAGTAGACAGAGGTCTACAAAATGGTAGAGGGTGGGCACCACATATTATTCTTACAGCACATTTTTGAGCATCCAAGACTTTCTTTCTTAAAGGTGAATTACCCCAGAACATTATTACGTATAACATTATCGAATGAAAATATGCAAAATATGTCAACTTACTGATTTGTCTCTCCTCAAGTCTCGCAATGATTCTCTAAATGAAAATGTTGCTGAACTAAGTTGTTTTAGGAGTTGCAAAATGTTTTTTTTTTTCAGTTTAAATTGTCACCAATATGGATACATAAGATATGGTGAGATGTGAAGCTTCGTAAACAAACATAGCTATAAATGTCATAAAAGTTGAAGAGTCTTTTTAAGATTATTTCTTGTTTCTTCACTTCGTTGGACATTAGAGAGATATTTTTTGTTGGTTGTTTTTGTTTATACCCAACAGGTTTTCTCAGTCGGTTGAATTTGTATACTTTTGTTTTTAATTTAGGTGTCAGCGTAACATTACTAGAACATAACAAATTTTGTGTGATTATTTTCTACGTATACTTCATTAAGATTTGGTTACTCAGGATGTAATTATATTCTGATTCAACTGCAAAACACTGAAGTATGCATATCGTTTAAGTATCAACAATCCACCTTCAATGTGCTGAGTGAATAGTTATCAGTCGTTTGAGACACAAATTCTGTGTACTTCCTATCAAAATTAGTACTTTGAGGTACAATCAGCCATATTAATAACTTCAATTTTAGAAATTTGTCAACTCTTGGATAAATGTCTGTGGGGGGACGGGATATTGAAGACTGATCTTCCTTACTTCCTTCAGCTGAGATGATTCCACACACCATAAACACCGTGAATCTGACACTAGTAATGGTATCGTTCGCCAGAAAATCTATCGTTCAGTATACAAGAACGTCAATGAACTGTACTACTGGTTGTCCGGAAATACAAAAACGTAAATGGACTACACTAGCATATATATAGAGGGAGTGGACGGTGGAATATTACCGTCGCTAGGAGGTTGTACTCTTAACATTGATGAACCTGCTACAATTGACCCACCTCCACCACCTACCTGCTGACGACATCGAACGACAACGTTCCCTATGCACATATGATCAACACTATAACTTAGCATCTCCACAAAGCTGTCTCTCCTCACAGACACTGAAAGCAGTTCTTATTGTTTCTAATGTAATTCTGTTTTCATTGACTGTCAAATACCTGCATTCCAATAAACGTTGTTCCACAAAAACTAAATTCAAGTATCTATTTTCTTGAAACTTCCTGGCAGATTAAAACTGTGTGCTGGCCCGAGACTCGAACTCGGGACCTTTGCCTTTCACGGGTAAGTGCTCTACCAACTCAGCTACCCTAGCACGACACACGCCCCCGTCCTCACAGCTTTACTTCCGCCAATACGTCGTCTCCTACCTTCCAAACTTTACAGAAGCGCTCCTGCGAACCTTGCAGGACTAGCACTCCTGACAGAAAGGATATTGCGGAGACATGGATTAGCCATAGCCTGGGGGATGTTTCCAGAAAGAGATTTTCACTCTGCAGCAGAGTGTGCGTTGATATGAAACTTCCTGGCAGATTAAAACTGTGTGCCGGACCAAAACTCGGGACCTTTGCAAGGTTTGCAGTAGAGCTTCTGCAAAGTTTGGAAGGTAGGAGACGGTGGAATGGAAATGCCTACCAGTTTTTCTTGCAAGAGGAAGACGGAGCTCACCATCCGTACCATCGTCAACAGAACTGACTGTGGTCCTTTGGCACAGAGCCGAGTGGTTGTGCCACCGTGTAGTCTGCAGATTCCTCGACTTGCTTGACTGGATACTAGGTTTCCGAGTTCCGCTTTATAGAGCCGGGATAAGCTTCATACGGAAAGCAGCTATACGGTTAGCGGAGACTGTGTAGAATTGACCGGGCAGATTTTAGGTTTAGATGGTTTCGGGAAAATACAGTGTAAGTGCGTCAATGTAAAAGTGAACAGGACAAACACAGGAATAAAATAATCTCTACTGTAGTCGTAAATTGTCGTAGCTCGTAAATTGTCGAAATTGTGTTAAACATGTGACGCATGCGCTAACAGTAAGCACTGAAGCTTAAATCGTTGTAGGTATGGAAAGCTGGCTGAACCGGAAATATGTTCAGCCAAAATGTTTACAACCCGTATTCAGAAAAGATATTTTAAATATAGTTGGTGGTAGAGTGTTTATTGGTGTCAGAAGTAGTTTGTCTTGCAGTGAAATTGAAGAATTTAGTTCCTGTGAATTAGTCTGGGTAGATACTATACTCGAAAACCGGAATAAATGATTCATTTGTCCCGTTCACCGATCACCCGACTCAGATGATATACGAGCTGAAAAGTTCAAGGAAAACTTGAGTCTCATTTCATACAGACACCCCACTGATACAATTATAATTCGTGGTGACTACAATCAGCCCTTGATATCTCGGTGAAAACACGTGTTTAAAATCGGAGGTAGACGCAAAACGTCTTCCAAAATTGTTGTGAATGCATTCCCAGAAAAATATTTAGGACATCTTGTTCAGAAGCCCACTCGAAGTGTAAATGTTTGCGAAAACATACTTAGTCTTTTTGCAACTAATAATCCTGAGCAAATAGAGAGCATCATGACAGATGGATGGGTTAGTGACCAGAAGGTTGTTGTAGCGAAACTTTACCGTAACATTAGAGCCCACCAGAAATAAACTCAGAACACATCTAGTTAAAAATGTACTTGACGCCTCCCTAAGAGACAATCTCTGTACGTGTAGGCTAGACATGATCCAAATTCAAAGAAACAGTATCGACGGCAGTTGAGAGATAAACAGCAAATAAACTAATAAGAGATCGTGCTGGTTCACCATTGTCAGAATACTGTTGCAGAAAGGTGAAGTTTTACACAAGCTAAAAACTTAGTGTGAGTTTCAGTGCGAGATGCTTTCAATAGTTTCCTCAACGATACTCCATCTCAAATTCTGGCAGAAAATCCAAAGATATTTTGATCGTAAGTAAAGTACACGTTCCACAAGGAATACCCACACTGCCTGACAACAATGGTGATGTTACGGATGAGAGTGCCACTAAAGCAGAGTTACCAAACATAGTTTCCCGAAATTTCTTCACCAAAAAAGGTTGAAGTAAATTTTTCTGAATTCGATCCAACAATAACTGCCAGCGTGAGTAACGTAGAAGTTGATACTCTCGGCATAGCGAAGCAGCTTACATCACTTAATAAAGACACGGCCTCCGATCCAAATTGTATACTAATACGGTTCCTTTTAGAGTATGCTCAAACAATAGCTCCATACTTAGCTGCCGGCCGGGGTGGCCGAGCGGTTCTAGGCGCTACAGTCTGGAACCGCGCGACCGAATCCCATCTCGGGCATGGATGTGTGTGACGTCCTTAGGTTAGGTAGGTTAAAGTACACTCCTGGAAATTGAAATAAGAACACCGTGAATTCATTGTCCCAGGAAGGGGAAACTTTATTGACACATTCCTGGGGTCAGATACATCACATGATCACACTGACAGAACCACAGGCACATAGACACAGGCAACAGAGCATGCACAATGTCGGCACTAGTACAGTGTATATCCACCTTTCGCAGCAATGCAGGCTGCTATTCTCCCATGGAGACGATCGTAGAGATGCTGGATGTAGTCATGTGGAACGGCTTGCCATGCCATTTCCACCTGGCGCCTCAGTTGGGCCAGCGTTCGTGCTGGACGTGCAGACCGCGTGAGACGGCGCTTCATCCAGTCCCAAACATGCTCAATGGGGGACAGATCCGGAGATCTTGCTGGCCAGGGTAGTTGACTTACACCTTCTAGAGCACGTTGGGTGGCACGGGATACATGCGGACGTGCATTGTCCTGTTGGAACAGCAAGTTCCCTTGCCGGTCTAGGAATGGTAGAACGATGGGTTCGATGACGGTTTGGATGTACCGTGCACTATTCAGTGTCCCCTCGACGATCACCAGTGGTGTACGGCCAGTGTAGGAGATCGCTCCCCACACCATGATGCCGGGTGTTGGCCCTGTGTGCCTCGGTCGTATGCAGTCCTGATTGTGGCGCTCACCTGCACGGCGCCAAACACGCATACGACCATCATTGGCACCAAGGCAGAAGCGACTCTCATCGCTGAAGACGACACGTCTCCATTCGTCCCTCCATTCACGCCTGTCGCGACACCACTGGAGGCGGGCTGCACGATGTTGGGGCGTGAGCGGAAGACGGCCTAACGGTGTGCGGGACCGTAGCCCAGCTTCATGGAGACGGTAGCGAATGGTCCTCGCCGATACCCCAGGAGCAACAGTGTCCCTAATTTGCTGGGAAGTGGCGGTGCGGTCCCCTACGGCACTGCGTAGGATCCTACGGTCTTGGCGTGCATCCGTGCGTCGCTGCGGTCCGGTCCCAGGTCGACGGGCACGTGCACCTTCCGCCGACCACTGGCGACAACATCGATGTACTGCGGAGACCTCACGCCCCACGTGTTGAGCAATTCGGCGGTACGTCCACCCGGCCTCCCGCATGCCCACTATACGCCCTCGCTCAAAGTCCGTCAACTGCACATACGGTTCACGTCCACGCTGTCGCGGCATGCTACCAGTGTTAAAGACTGCGATGGTGCTCCGTATGCCACGGCAAACTGGCTGACACTGACGGCGGCGGTGCACAAATGCCGCGCAGCTAGCGCCATTCGACGGCCAACACCGCGGTTCCTGGTGTGTCCGCTGTGCCGTGCGTGTGATCATTGCTTGTACAGCCCTCTCGCAGTGTCCGGAGCAAGTATGGTGGGTCTGACACACCGGTGTCAATGTGTTCTTTTTTCCATTTCCAGGAGTGTAGTTCTAAGTTTTAGGGGACTGATGACCTCAGCAGTTAAGTCCCGTAGTGCCCAGAGCCATTTGAACCATAATTATCTACCATAGACAGCCGCTCGCACTCGAAAATCACACCAATACTGAAGAAAGGAAACAGGAGTCGTCCGCAGACTTACAGGCCCATATCGCTACCATCGACTTGCAGAACGATTTTGGAACATGTACTGTGTTTGAGCGTAGAGTTATCTGCAGAAAACGATTTATTGCCAAACAGCCAACACGGATTCAGGAAATATCGTTCTTTTGTAACCAAGTGGCTCTTTATTCTCAAGAAGTAATGAGTGCTATTGGTAGGGAGTAACAAATTGATTCCATATTTTTAGATTTCCAGAAGGCTTCTGATACCGTACCTCACATGTGTCTTCAGTTCAAATTGCTAACCTATGAATTATAGATAGTCTCAGTTGTGCCACTGGATTCGTAATTTCCTGGCATAAAGGTCACTGTTTTTAGTAATTGACGGAAGGAAATAAAGTAAAACAGAAGTAATGTCTGATGTCCCTCAGGGAAGGTTATGGGCCATTTACTGTTCATAATCTTCACTAACGATTTAGTAGACAATCTGAGTAGCACTCTTAGATTGCTTGCTGAAGATGCTATCATTTATCGTATTATAAAGTCATTAAATGATCAAAATTAATTGCAAAACGAATTTAGACAAGACATCTGTACGGTGCGAAAAATGGCAACTGATCCTAGATAATGAAAAGTGTGAGTACCAGAAGGTATCTGCTAAATTTTGGTTACATGATAAATCACACAAATTTAAAAGCTATAAATTCAACTAAATGTTTAGAAATTATAATTACGAATAAATTAAGTTCGAACGATCACATCGATAATGTTGTGGGTAAAGGAAACAACGACTACCATTTATTGGCAGAACACTGAGAAAACGCTACAGTTCTACTAAAGAGACTGCGTACACTATGCTCGTCCGCCTTCTTTTGGAATACTGCTGGCGTGCGGTTTCCGCATCGGGTAGGATCTGCATCTACGTCATACTCCGGAAGCCACCTGACGTTGTGAGGTGGAGGGTACTTTCGGTACCACTATCTCATCAAAACCTGTTCCACTCGCGAATAGTGCGCGGGAAGAATGATTGTCGGTAAGCCTCTGTATTGGATCTAATTTTTCGAGATTTCTCCTCGTGGTCATTACACGACTCGTATGTGGGGTGAAGTAATGTGTTTTCTGACTCATCCTGAAAAGTGGGACATCGAAAAATTATCAAGGGCAGCTCGTTTTGCGCTGTAGTGAACTAGGGGAGAGTGCACCACGGATATGATGCGTGATTGAGGTGACAATCATTAAAACAAGAACGTTCTTCCTTGCGGCAGGACCTTCTCATCAAATTTGTCACCAAATTTCTACTCAGAGTATGAAAATTTTTTTTCTGGCACCCGCCTGCACAGAGGGGAATGATTATCATGATAAAATAACGCAGTCCAGACCTCACATAGAAAATTAGATATTCGTTTTCCCCGTGCGCTGTTCGGTAGAGAAATATTTTGAATGTGGTTTGATGAACCCTCTACCAGGCCCTTAATTGTTAATTACAGAGTAATTATGTAGCTGTAAATTTAGATTCTGTGACATTTATGTGTTCAATAATGTTGCTTGGCAATTTAATGTGCATGTATGTTGCATTCCGTAAAAAGCGCGCAATATTCCCGAAGTCTTGAGTAAGCTCACTTACCTTCGCAATTACCTGTGTTCGGCCCATTTTGCGAAGTTGTTGACAGGAATTTTCGTTATTTACATTACTTTTAGTTTGTCTTTACTAATTGCAAATTTGACTTTTAGGTTAAATTTAGTACCGAAGTGCTTGAGTTTTTCCAACTCTCAAATGCTTAAATGTTACTTCATTACAAATCTGAGTTACACATGAAGGCGCTCTCAGGCCAAAACGTTTAGTTAACACACACTTTTCTAATGACGGAGTCTTGTAAAGAATATTGTTGGCCGCGGAATTTAAAAAACAAAAGAATAAAAGTCATTTATTCATACAAGGGTCTCGAGTATCAAAGCTTGAAGTTTAATCCCGTTGGAGCCAGTTCCGTTACAAATTAAAGGGGCTAGAGTCTGCAGTGGTGTAAGGAAAGGTGTAAAGTTTTCAAACGGCAGGTTTCGGCATACAAAACAACCACTTGCACACAGCACCGAAGCTAGGGAGTTCGCGGCTTAACGGGATCCTAGGCCTGCTTTGCGCTCAGACGATCTAACCAAGCGAATTCTGTGCGAATCAGGGTCTACTAGTTTCGAAGTCTGAATGACCGCCACAATTCTAGGCTGGACTTGAGAAGAACAACTTTATCTTGTACAAGAGCGGGGAGACATTGATAGTATCTTAACGCTTAAGCACTTCGAAAAGAAGTAGCCAAGGAAGCAATATATTTGCTTGTTATGTTTGCTGTCGTAACACATCATTATACATTATTGCTTACTCAATGCCTGCACAAGGACAGTGATAATAATGATATTAATTCATGTAGGCTGCTTAAACACGTTAACAGAACAATAATCAGCTTCAGTTGCAGTTATTTCTTATTTACTGCACGATCGGTTTCGAAGCTTAAAGCATCATCTTCAGGTACCAACAGATTTTTGTTTTTATTTTGGGTCTTCATCCTTCTGTCCGCTTTGATACATCCCGCCACGAATTCCCTTCCTGTGCTAACATTTTCATATTAGAGTAGCAATACTATTCTCGTCAGCAGTTTGGACGCGTGAACTGTTAAGCTGACTTTTCATAATTCCCGCACTTGTTGCGTCATGCTATTTGGAAAGATAAATGTTTGGTGGTCGGGTCGGTCAATCACAAATGATTAGCCCTACTGCCACACATCAATGTTCCCGCAATTATTCTGTAGCACCTGGAGACGAAGCTTTTGGCTTCCAAACCGATCGTGCAACAAATAAGAAATTTTTCTGTTAACTGGTACCTATTTTTTAATCTGTTAATATGTTCCCAAGTTGCGAGTGCTTTTCTGATAAAATATTTGTTTGAACAAAGTTTACAGTCGAATGGATTTGTTGTTGAAATGATACATGAAATCCCCTCAGGACAGAGAATAAACAGACATTCGAAGAGGTATGAGGCAGTGTGTTGCTGGAGTGACATATGTCATCTACTAATCTACATCTACATCCATACTCCGCAAGCCACCTGACGGTGTGTGGCGGAGGGTACCTTGAGTACCTCTATCGGTTCTCCCTTCTATTCCAGTCTCGTATTGTTCGTGAAAAGAAGGGTTCTCGGTATGACTCCGTGTGGGTTCTAATCTCTCGGATTTTATCCTCATGGGCTCTTCGCGAGATATACGTAGGAGGGAGCAATATACTGCTTGACACCTCGGTGAAGGTATGTTCTCGAAACTTCAACAAAAGCCCGTACCGAGCTACTGAGCGTCTCTCCTGCGGAGTCTTCCACTGGAGTTTATCTATCATCTCCGTAACGCTTTCGCGATTACTAAATGATCCTGTAACGAAGCGCGCTGCTCTCCGTTGGAGCTTCTCTATCTTTTCTATCAACCCTATCTGGTACGGATCTTATACTGCTGAGCAGTATTCAAGCAGTGGGCGGACAAGCGTACTGTAACCTACTTCCTTTGTTTTCGGATTCCAATGAACCTCAGTCTGGCATCTGCTTCACCGACGATCAATTTTGTATGATCATTCCATTTTAAATCATAATTGGATTTATAATCATTACTATCTGAATATGCCTGTCAATTAATTAAATAGTTAATAATTGTAACGAACATCAGTGATTACCAAAGGTTGTCGTCTACCTCTACATCGGTTACTTCTCCTTACTGGTCGAGGTTTTACACGTAATTTTCTCTGTAGCTTAAATGAGTGACTTGTGAGTCAAGCAGGACAGGCGAAGCCAGTGACCCATTGTTAGGAACGACACCCAGGGAGCTGCGGACCACTTTTCCAGGGTACACTGCAGGCGGCACGGTACGGGGAGCAAACCTCTTTACTGTTAGGGCTGGTGACTTCCAGACGTCTTCCTGCCCGAATCTCATAATGCTTTGCGCTATCCGCGATGTGGGTCCAGGGCTGCACAAAAATAGTTAACATGGCGAGACGAACACCTGCAGCAGTTTCTACAACCAGGGACACCCGAGCCAGACTAACTTGAAGGGAACTAGTTTTTGCGCCAAAATTTCATATTCCGGGAATGCTGTGCGCTAGACAATCAGTGATAAATTTCTTGGAGTGCCTTGAGAAGCGGCTGGCCTTCTTTGTGAGCAGGAATTTTTCTCTTTGTTTAGCACGGTGTCGAATCTCTGTAGCCACCTTTATGCGAGGTGGATGACATCTGGCTTAAAAAGTTGTAAGAGTCCTCCTAATTGGCTAACCTAAACTAATAGCAGAATGGGGGAAGTCTACATGACAGTTTTCGAGAAGTGTGTACGTGGAGGTGTCTACGATGGCCGAAACATTGATCTGGCTGAAGGATAGGAGAGGCACTCAGAATTCTTTGAAGAGCAACAAGCCCAGGTGTCCAACGATTAGTTAATATTGCGTAACATTTACACGGAGTGGAGGCTGCTGAATAGCTAAGAAAATATGTATGACTGGCCAAGACTTTTACAGAGCCATTTCCATTGGCGCATGAGATTGCACCAATTCGCCTAGTGAAGAACGCACTCTGTTTCGGTAAAATGAACACTTCGGTTCAAGGCACGGTACAGGAGACTTCAGGACAAGATACGTAGGAGGAGATTCGGATTTTAGAGGCAGAACACAGAGGCTTCAGCTGCTCTGTCAACCTCTGCGACAAATCAAGGGGCCCACTTCGCGTCTGAGAACTGAATAAGGTGAGAGATCACAGCGCTGGCGAGCAGGATGAGAATTCAAATCCATTTATTGGCATGCTGTTGGAACTAACCACGTTTCGGAATTCGCTACTTCCATGAGAGCCTCTAGAGTCATTACGAATAAACCCGAATTGTGTAGATACAAATCCTAAGGCAACATAGCAAAAATTTATTTACTGGTAACTAGATTCAGCTCACTGAAATGCTATCTTCAGATGTAAAATGCGGAAAATTCCATATAAGAAGTGAACAGTAAACTTCCATTATATGATACATACCAATAATCTAGTTACTTAAGAGAGTGTGTATCAACCACTAGACAATACAGATCATCATAATCTCCTGAGTTGGGTCACTCTTGTTATCATGTTACTGTCTGATGGTATACTCCACAGCAAGTACCTGTACTTAAGATACTGTATAGTCATGCAGTCCGATCTCTGTAACAGTCCTTAATGTAACGTCTAACAACTGAATTGTACCACTTAGGCTTTATCCGTCTAACTAGTTGTAATTAAAGCCAGTCATAATGGTGACTGTAACTGGAACCTAGACGTTGGGCTACAATCCTACATTGGTTTACTATGCGATGTTATGGATTTATAATTTTTTTGATCCTTGGCACTGTACATACTTTCCTCTGTCTTAAAATATTGTACTGCTTTCAGTTGACACCCTATATTACTTCCTCTCTCTTTTAGTATGTCCTCATTTTGTGTTAATTAATGAGCAGCTTATGTGTGGTATACAGTTTCTGCGGATCTGTAAAAACGGAACACAGTTCCTTGTATGTTACATAACACAAGTATGGTAGAAAGGTCGTTGCGTTACATTTCTTCATCAAGACTTTATAAAAATTCGTTGGTTTGTAGCGCCATATGGTATTTAATGTTTTCGTGTAGCAATGAAGCTACATAATAGCCAGATCTTTCACGGCCATAATACAGGTATTTCCGTGTTTCTGTAGCTAGCGTTGTGAGTGATTTACATCCACACATGAATTATGTACCTGTTACCACTGTAAATGTACATGTCTAAATAAATAAACGACTACCATTTCAGAAGAACTGAATGACTGTTACAAGAGAAAAACTTCTCAAATTGTGCGAGTCAGTAACGCATTAGTTCAGATGTAGCCCTTACTCTAGCAGTTATTTGCCTCTGCAATGATTGCCCTTGTTTTTGAATGTCGTCCTGAGAGATATTGTGCCAAATGCCGTAAAATTCTAGTTAGATCATCAAAATCCAGATCTGATGGTGGGCCAGCCCGTAATGCTCCTAATGTTTTCACTTGCTCGCCAAGGTGGGGTTTGACAAGCACGAAGACAAGCGGTAGAAACCTTTTCGCTGTGCGGGCCGTCATTATCTTACTCAAATGTTAGCCTAGGATGGCTTGTCATGAGGGGCAACAAAAGAGGGCGTAGGATATCGTGTAACCACTGCTGTGCTGTAAAAGTACAGCGGATGACAATCAAAGTGATCCTGCTATGAAATGAAATGGCATCCCAGACCATCGTTCCTGGTTGTAGGATCGTATCGACAGCGACAGTCAGGTTGGTGTCCAACCAGCGTCCAGAGTGCCTCCAGACACGTCTTTGCTGGTAATCGTCGGCTCATTACTGAAGAGAATTCTACCCCAGTAAATGAGATTCCAGGCCGAACGCCCGTGTGGAGATGCCCTGGGCAATGATATGGTACCTTCCTGACTGTAGCCCGCCAAACTACTACTATCCCGAAGCAAAATACGTATTGCCGCGCGGGATTAGCAGAGCGGTCTGAGGCGATGCAGTCTTGGACCGTGCGGCTGGTCCCGGCGGAGGTTCGCGTCCTCCCTCGGGCATGGGTGTGTGTGTTTGTCCTTAGGATAATTTAGGTACAGTAGTGTGTAAGCATAGGGATTGATGACCTTAGCAGTTCAGTTCCATAAGATTTCACACACATTTGAACACGCACAAAATCCGTAACGGAGGAAGTAAAGAGGACAATGAGGACCAGAACAAGTAAATAGTGAATTCCTGGGAAAAATAAGTATACTAGTATCGAATATACGCCTCATTTTGAGGAAGAAATTTCTAAGACTAAGCGTTTGGAACACAACACTACAGTAGTATGTTGAAAATTTCGTGCACTTGTAGGAAATGAGGCGGTTCTCTGCACAACTGGCGAAGAAATCAATATGTAAAAAAATACTGGCAAGACGAAAGGACAAAGCCACCGGTAATGGGTTCTTTGTGATTAGACAGAGTGGTAGATGATAAAAATTATAGGGCCAGACAGGTTGGTATATATTAAGCAAATAGTTGAGGAAATTGAAGGTAAGTCGCGTAGGAGAGGAATGTGTGGTGTGCCAAATATAAACTAGTCAGAAGACCGATGTAGACGCCTCCTGTCCCCCCCCCCCCCCCCCACCTCTCCCTCATCCCAAAAAAAAGAAATAACTAGGAGTGTGACATGATTGACCCTTAATGCAGTAATTACAATCTTAGATAACACATGGGCATAAGTCTTAGAACGTCACATGTAAGATCTCTGCGTGATGCCAGTTTAAAGTCAATGGTTCCAAAGTGAATGCTTCACCAACGAACTAAGATTTCTGTCACAATCAGTGAATAAAGAGAATTCATTGAGTTCGAGCAGGGAACCTGTTTAGAAGCCTAAAGTTCAGACTTCTCATCAGAGATTACAATTTAGTTGCGGCTACACAAGTCAGCTGGTAGCTACATTTATTTTGAAACTTAATAGCTAAGATTATTCACTGAACTCGTACATCTAAAAAATAAATATAACACAGTTGAAGCTTAAAGCATACCACAAAAATCCTGGTCCACAGCTGACAGAATGTCCATGGTACAACGATCTATTAAGGAGCGACAGGATACAGCTACTCCTCAGAAGCCAGTCAATGTTTAACCAATGCCATTGTTCATCTCTGCAGCACTAGAAAAAGACAATGAAGTGTGACAGTCCTTAGCAAATAATGTGGGTTTTAGATTAGGTGAAACAGTCTTGTGAATAAACGTGCGTGTGAAATGGAGACAGCAAAATACTGAGGAGATGCTTAAATATTTCGTCGCCATTTACCGCCCTGGGCACCTGCCCGAAGCTTCACTACACGCCAAAATGGGCGCTGCTGTTAATTCAGCAATTTTAGCCAGTTACATTTATTTAGAACTGTTGTAACGGTTTTTTAATGTCTTTTTACAACATGACTGGATGTCACACCCATCCCAGACAGTGAGACAAACCGTTTCCCAGAGATAATACCGCCCCACAGAAACACCCTGCCCAACCACAGTGTGCTCAGAATGACCAGATGTGCGCCCAGACAGAATTTTAATCTCTAAATGTTACCACTGCATGTGGAGCTTCAAAGGTGTTCGAATATATATATATATATATATATATATATGAGGGCTCTTAGTCAATTTCAACGAAAGCGAGAAAAGCAAGCCTCATAAGCACTGTGGGTTTATAAACTCGTAGCTCCAGCCCCTGGCGTAAAGGCTGCCCTGCACAATAGGCATGTCATGTTGGAACAGTATTGGCTTGAATAACCACCTGCCATTCAGGGCTGCCTACGTGTCAGGGATAAGAAACAATTCTCCAGGCTGTTGTGTCGGCAACTGTCGGAGTCAGCTCTAACAAAAACAAGGAAGGAGAGAAGGCCGGTGGAAGGAATCTGGGCACTTGATTTCTAAAAAGACAGGAAACGTAATCTTACTTGCTTCCTGTGCCTCCTACATGCAAGTGAAGCATATGCTATTACTATTCGCAGAACTCAGTCCAAGTATCGTCATCCTATTAGTCAGTACTGATGCTCTCGACGTGTATGACCGAATTGGCCCAACCAGCGATAGGCGGCTAGTTAAGTCTCTCTTCCTGGAGGTGTGGCGCAAAACCAATCGTTCCATTGGCGCGTGGGTCAGCGACTTTTTGATGCCGTATCGCAATCGATGCTTTAGGACTGGACACAGGCTACAACACACAGCCTGTTCTGCATGTGGGCATATTGTGGGAATAGTATCAGCCTGCTCGGTTCAGCTGTATTGCAGGGGCTACATGTGTTAATGAGCATAGCTTGAAAAAGATTGATACGAATAGAGGAGAGGGTGAACAGAGTGATGTGGAGGCGGACATGACCAGGGGAGTGGTAGAAGGGGAGATGTATGTGGCAGGTGTAACATGTAGAGGGGTAATGGGCAGGTGGGAAAGCAGGAGGGGCAGGATGACACGGAAAGAGAGAGAGGTTGAGGAAGTTATGGTCAAAGGGAGAGGGGAGGAAGGAGGAAGATGTAGTCAGAAGGAGGGATGGAGGAAATGGAAGAAGACGAGTAGGAAATGAAGAAATGGACTGGGATGAGGAAAGAGACAGATAGAGGTGGGATGAGAGGTGGACACACAGAGGGAAGAAAATGTGGATACAGAGGGGGGGTGGAGGGGGGGTGGGGGGTTAGCTGTGCCCAACATATGTGCTGGACATATATACGGGCAGAGCCACAGAGAAACGGCTAGTTATACAATATGGTTCTGGAGAGGAATGTCACTGGCAACTTCGTGTTCGTTCTGTCACAGAAGGAATTGCGTTATTCAAGAGTAAGGAAAGTTTCTAGCTAATAATTCGATAGCTTATGTGAAGAAACCGAGCTTTATAGGCATGACATAGGAAAACCATCCCTGTGAGTGAGTAATAATCGGAATGTGAAACACTTTGCTGCTAGGTCTAGAGTAATTTCTACCCATATTGATTAAATGTTATTGCTGCTAATATCAGAGGACTGCTCTAGTTCAGTCACAATCTTCATGCGAGTTCTGCAGTGTCTCCTAACCAGAAATGCAGCCTTTTGGGTGGGTGCGACGTGCGTTGCTCCACGCCTCCTGCAGACCAGTCACCAGCCGGTATGAGATACTTTAAAACACCTCCATAAAAGCCAGCCGGCCAATGTTCTGTTTGTCTCAAACTAGTGGTCAGCAGTCAGGAAAGGGATCCTGAAATAATTATCAGAAACATCAGACATTATTGTTTTGTTTTCCAATTTTAGAGTGTGACAGAAAGATACTGAATAAGTTCAATTAAGTGTACAAAGCCTACTCTGTCTGAATGCTGACTCCTCCTTTTTTTAAATCTGAGTCATCAGTCTTCCGCCTAGTTTGACGTGGCCCACCATGAACTCCTCTCCAGTGCCTAACTTTTCATCTCATTGTAGTATTGCAACACACATCCTCAAATACTTGCTGGATGTTTGCTAATCTGTTTCTTTATCTGTCTCTACAGTTCTTATCTTCCACAGCCCCTCTAGTACCACAGAAGTTATTCCGTGATGTCTTAACAGATGTCCTATCACATTGTTCCCTTTCCTTGTCACAATTTCCCATACATTCCTTTCCACGTCATTTCTCGAGGAAACCTCGTCATTCCTTACGTTATCAGTACCCTTAATGTTCAACATTCCTCTGTAGCACCACGTCTCAAATGCTTCGATTCTCTTTCATTCTGCTTTTTCCACAGTCAATGTTTCCAACCATAGATTGCCGTGCTTCTAACGTACATTGTCAGAACTTTCTTCCCCATATTAAAGCCTATAATTCATTAGACTTCTCTTTGCCAGGAAAGCATTTTCTGGCCAGTGCTAGTCTCATTTTTATGTATTCCTTGCTCCGTCCACCACACGATATTTTGCTGCTTAGGTAGTAGAATTCCTTAGTTTCGTGATCACGAATTTTTATATTGAGTTTCTCGCTGTTCTCATTATTTTCATCTCTCTTCGATTTACTTTCAATCCATACTCTGTAATCATTAGGTTGTTCATTCCATTCAAAAGATCTTGTAATTTTGCTTCACTTTCACTTAGGATAACAATGTCATCAGCTAATTTGTTACAGATATCCTTTCACCTTGATATCCTCCCACCTGAGCCTTTTATTTCCATCATTACTTCTTCGATGTATGGACTGAAGAGTAGGGGCGGAAGGCTGCATCCCTGTATACACCCTTTTTATCCCGAGCACTTCGTACTTGATCTTCTATTCTATTATTCCCTCTTGGTTATTGTATATGTTGTATGTTACCCGTCTCTCTCTTTTCCTCAGAATTTCTAACATTTTGCACTACGTGACATTGTCGAACGCTTATTCCAAACCGAAAAATTCTATGAACGTCTCTTGATTTTCTTCAGTCTTTATTCCATTATCAACCCCATCGTCAGAACTTCCTCTCTAGTGCATGACCCCATTTGTCGTCGTCTAACGGATCCTCCGATTTCTTTTCCATTCTTCCGCATGTTATTCTTGTAAGCAGCTTGGATGCATAAGCTCTTAAGCAAATCGTACGACAATTCTCGCAGTTGTCAGCTCTTGCAGTCTACGGAATTGTGTGGACGATATTTTTCTTAAAGTCAAATGCTGTATATCCAGACTCAAACATTCTACGCAACAACGCAAACAGTCGTTTTGTTGCCAGTTCTCCTAGTGATTTTGGAAATTCTGGTGAAATGTTATCTATTCCTTCCGTCTGATTTGATTTTAACCATGCGTATCGACCCCTGTTCCTTTTGCTGTAGTGTCAACAAATAAGTCCCCCACATCATAGAGGCCTTCAGTCTACTCCTTCCTCCTATCCAGTCTCTCCTCTAGATTTAATAGTGAAATTCCCATTGCACTCTTAATGTTACCGCCCTTGCCTTTAATTTCAGCGAAGGTTGTTTTGACTTTTCTCTATGCTGAGTCAGTCCTTCCGAGAATCATTTCTTTATCTATTCTTTAACTTTTTCATGCAGCCATATCGCCTTAGCTTCCTGTACTTCATATTTATTTCATTCCAAAGTAACGTATATTTCTGTGTACCTGAATTTCCCTCAACATTTTTCTATTTTCGCTGCATCCCTACAAGTTAATATTCTTTGCATCTTCTTGTTTTTCGTTTAGACGTTATTTTCAGTATCCTGTGATTTTAGCCAGGTACAGTTGACGCTACATGCATGGTGGATTAATGGACCAATCTTTAAGGACAGTCTACATCTCGTACGAAGCGGCAGCACAGCCGAGTATTCTTCCAATAACCACTGAGGTGGCGTTATGGAATTGGCGTATGACTGCCTCTACCTGCAGACAGGCAAGTGTGGATCTCTCTCTCTGCTCCATAAATCGCCCCTAAAATGTATTTTCCTTGCGAGTACCTTCTGATTTACCTACTCACGATTGTCGCCCATGCAACTTGCATATGGCGTAACTTGTTCCTCTAGTGTGTCAGAGCTTCGCCAGCAATGGGGCAGCGTGACGTAGAGTTCGAGCCCGAACTATCGTCTAAGGGCGACTTGTTATCAACATGCAGACACTATTACCTGATCCGAGTTCGCGGGCAGTACCAGCAATCTTGTGAATACCGTGCTGGCAGAAAGCAAGTGAACGCTGCCAATGTTGTGTGCCCTTTCATGGCGTTGCACAAGAAGTTTGTCGTGCCACTGTTGGTCGACGGTCGTCTGTGGTCTCTCTGTGATTCACTATAACCTGTGCTAGCAGTTTTAGTGTTCAGTGTTTTGTTGTTTAACATTGTCTGAAATGTGATACCAGAGCAGAGTAAAATTTTGTTTGGCTGAAATACGTTCCCGCTACGGAAGATTCAATTTTAAATTAGATCCAAGGAGTGTGCTCACATATTATTGTTAATTTTTCTTATTATTAGTCTGTTGGCCCAACTAGTGGCTTTTCATTTGCTGAGCGTGTCTATCTGTCTCCATATTCAGCATCACGTACTGTGCGGTATAAATTGACTATTTCTTGCTACTTTTGAGTATAGATCGGGGGAACTACCCGTAGTTTTCGATGTCTTCTGTCGTCATTTACATCTGATTTAGGAATCGTTTCTTGAGCTTGTGTCCAGTAACCTCGTTTTACACACTGTCCAGTTACATTAACGGTAACACATATAAAAAGCCTCTACAACTAACTTTAGCGTCATGGGCGTGCAGGAAGAGCGTAATTGAGGTTGTGGAAGGTACGAAAGGGGATGTGTAGCCATGCAGATTCAAGAGCCATGACCAGCTGCACTAGGGTTATCGGTTGAGGATCCATGGCACTGATAGTTGGAGGCTGTCCCACGAATTCTCGATTGGATTTAAGTATAGGAGCTGGTGGACTGGGAAGTATGGTAAATTCATTCCAGTGCTCTTCGACCCGCGCATGTACACTGCAAGCTATGTGACACGTTGAGAAGTGATAGACGCCATCGCGATGAGGAAAAAACAGATTCCATGCAGGTGAGGATAGGGTGCTAAAGAATGAGGCGATTACCCAGCTGATTCTACGAAAAGATTCCCCAAATCGTAACGCTCTCTTCTCCACCCTGGAACCTTAGAAACGGCGTAGTGGTCATATAGGCCAAAGGCTTTCTGTCCAATAGAGCAAGAAAAGTGATTCATCTGAAAAGATTATCTGTCGCCACTCAGTAGACACCCAGTTTCGGTACTGGAGAGCAAATTCCACTCCACGTCACCGATGAACAGCAGTCATCTTTGATGCATGAACCACGTGCGTGCTGCGGAGGCCCATATACTGCAACGTTCGATGAACGGTCATAGGTGGCACGGTTGGTAGTCCATTGTTTTCAGCTACACGACAACGGCTGCACTGTTTTTAGCGTCCTCCCATGATATGCTTTATATATCCTTCACTGCTAATTTGCCTCTTCTCTACTTCTCTACCTCTACACTGAAAGCTCTCCTTCTTCTTAAAGCAAAAATTGTTTAAAAAAATCAAGATTTGATCAAGTGGTCGTTTAAAGTAAAACACACTGATGGAAAAAGAAATCGTAACACCAAGAAGATTTGTGCGAGATGAAAGAAAATTGGTAGGGATGTTTCTACACCCTGAAGATGATGTCTACTCAAATTTCACGCCAGTCGCCTATGAGTGGCACTGGTGTTGCTACGATGAGGATGTAAATCAGGTTTGCTCCAAATACATGCAGTAACGGTCGTGAGCGTTAGTTACATTTGAGATTGGACTAAGTGAGTTTATGCTAGCCAAGAATGCCTTTAAGGCGCTAAAAGTACCATTGTCAGCACCTCAAAAATGGCTCTGAGCACTATGGGACTTAACTTCTGTGGTCATCAGTCCCCTAGAACTTAGAACTACTTAAACCTAACTAACCTAAGGACGTCACACACATCCATGCCCGAAGCAGGATTCGAACCTGCGACCGTAGCAGTCGCGCGGTTCCGGACTGAGCGCCGTAACCGCTAGACCACCGCGGCCGGCTCAGCACCTCACCGAGTTTTAATGCGGTCATGTAATAGGGCTACGAGAACCTAGGTGTTCCCTCTGCAATACTGCTAAAACACTTGGCAGGAATGTTGCCACTGTACATGACCGCTGGCAGCAGTTGTTACGAAAACGTATGGTCGCAAGAATACCGGGCTCTAAACAGTCACGTGGCATTTATGGGAGTGAAAAATGGTTCAAATGGCTCTGAGCACTATGGGACTCAACATTTGAAGTCTTCAGTCCACTAGAACTGAGAACTACTTAAACATAATAACTTAAGGACATCACACACATCCATGCCCGAGGCAGGTGTCGAACCTGCGAACGTAGCGGTCGCGCGGTTCCCGACTGAAGCGCCTACAACCGCTCGGCTACAGCGGCCGTTGCCGAGAGGGAAAACTATCGTTTTCGGCCTATGGCTCTGGCCCATCGTACTGCATCTGCAGTAGCAATTTGAGTAGCACTTGGCACCACAGTGACACAGAAGTTGTTACAAATCGGTTACTTCAACAGCAGGTCCGAGCCAGACACCATGTAAATTGCATTCCACTGACCCCCAAAACACAACAATCTCCTATTTCAGTGGTGTCAGCCGAGAGCTCGTTGGAGGGCTGCGTGGAGGTCTGTCGTGTTTTCTAATGAAAGATAGTTCTGTCCCGCTGCCAGCAATGGCCACGTGTCTGTAAGCAGGTATCCAGTTGAGGGCCTGCAATCAACCTGTCTGCGTGCTAAGGACACTGTACAAAAGCTGGAGTTATGGTCTAGGGTCCGATTTCATACAGCAGGAGAATTTTTGAACTTATGCCACGCACCCTGATTGCAAGTTTGCACATCATTTTGATAATGGAAATGTCGTGTGGCTAGGGCCTCCCGTCGGGTAGACCGTTCGCCTGGTGCAGGTCTTTCGATTTGACGCCACTTCGGCGACCTGCGCGTCGATGGGGATGAAATGATGATAATTAGGACAACACAACACCCAGTCCCTGAGCGGAGAAAATTTCCGACCCAGCCGGGAATCGAACCCGGGCCCTTAGGATTGACAGTCTGTCACGCTGACCACTCAGCTACCAGGGCGGACTATCATTTTGATGATTCGACCCATTGTGCTGACATCCATTAACAGCATTGCAGAGGGTGCTTCCCAACAGGATAACGCTCGCCAACATACAGCTGTTGTAACCTAACATGCTCTATAGAGTGTCGACTTGTTGCCTCGGCCTGCTCAATCACCAGGTCTCTCTCCAATCTACCACATACAGAGTCATCCACAAAGCGCATGAATCGTCCCTCTATGACCGACTCATTGCAACAAGCATGCAACTCCGTCTGACGGTTACTCCTGCTACTAACGTACCAGCATTTCACACCTACAATAGCTTATCTCGCATTTACATTAACCTATCATCTTGCGATGTTCATCATTTAAATATGCTACCTACACAAAGGTATCACCGAAATTTAATTACTGTACATTAGTTTTTTGTTCATGCAAATGCCCCATGAAGGTGCTGAAACTTTGCATTTCCTGACATGATTCAATCTTCACTTCTGTATAGATTTGGTAAAGGATGAATGGAATCATCGTGGTCCAAGTATTGCAAAAATCAAATAGAAATTTAGGAGTGAATGGCAGAGAAGTTATCCCTCTCCATATCCAACGCTAGGTGCAGGCCACTATGTCTCAGTGGCAGTACTTGAATCAGGACAGCTAGTTAGACTGTAAGCTGGTAGATGAATAGCTCACACCTGGAGTGAGAGTCCACTTGCAGCACTTTTAAATCGTAGAGGTGTGACGTATCACTCTCTCGGCCTGGACGCTGTAGTACTCACTGTTAAGTTACGACGATGATAGAAGACTACTCTTCGCTATTAGCTGCCAACGTCATAATCCCAGTTGAAATCCTTTATGATAATAAACGTTATAAACATGATTACCTTTACCGAATGACTCTAACAAAGGCACCACTGCAAAGTTGGATTTGAATTAACTGCGAATAAGCATGATAATGCCACATGGATTCTCAAAGCCCCAACCTGAAATCCATCAAGCATTTTTCGGATCCGCTTTTACAGTGTCTGTGTTTCACAGTGTACTATGAAAATTCCTTCAGACATGAATGCACTTCCGAAAGGAGAGACACTGCTTCGATCTACATCTGTATGAAATAGAAGAAATAAGTTCACAGCTGTCAATACGATTAGACCTCAGATCCACAATTTATTTGTGCCGTTTGAAAATTTCTGCCTGATCAGAACTCGAATCCAGATTTCCCACTCTAAGCGAGCGGCTGCTTAAACCACTTTGGCTATCCTAACATGTCTGCTGGTCGATCCAAATCTCCATATGTCGCGGATTGTCACGTCCTGCACTGTTGCTGTGATTCCCACACAGAGAGAGACTTACTATTGTTGTCGCGGCCTGTCTAGGCATGTATTAATCTGCCACAGTATTACTGGACGTGGGAGTGAGGGCATTTCGGTCGGCTTATCGTGACTTTTTATAGTGATCTTTCACGAGGACACGGTGAACCACTATCTATAAATCATTCACCACTGTATCTGTTTACTGTAACGTCCTCGTGTGTTTCCAATAATGGCCGTGGAAGGCCAAATGCTATACTACAGTGGTCGGTTACTAGCACTGTTTTTGTTGTGGCGTAACAAGCTAGTTACGCCACACTGTGAAGGGAGCCGAAAGGCACGCGTACACACACGCCGACTGGCGTCAAGTCTGGAACAAGATACGTTATGATTGCTATAAAGAAAATACGTAGCTTTGGAATATACTTAACTTTATTCTTTGTTGGTTTACACGTTCTTCTTGAGACATTTATACGATAACTCTCAAACTAGGTAAGGCTAATGGCGCCTTGCTAGGTCGTAGCCATGGACTTAGCAGAAGGCTATTCTGTCTCTCGGCAAATGAGAGGAAGGCTTCGTCCGTATTGTCGCTAGCAATGTCGTCGTACAACTGGGCCGAGTGCTATATCGTATCTCGAGACCTGCCTTGTGGTGGCGCTAGGTCTGCGATCACACAGTGGCGACACGCGGGTCCGACATGTACTAAATGGACCGCGGCCGATTTAAGCTACCACCTAGCAAGTGTGGTGTCTGGCGGTGACACCACAGTTTTCTAGTGTATGTATTTCACGTTGTACTCTGCAAGGTCCTTCAATCGTCCAGGCATGACGTAAGGGGGTTTGGGTTGAATAGCAGAAGAGATGAAGGTAGGCGCTCACGTGAAGCGGGAAATCTGGCACAAATTTTCATATGGAACCAATTAATTGTGCTGTTAAAGCCTAAACGTATCCAAAATCGCGAATATATTTCACCTATTTCTTACAGCTGTAGATCGCAGCAGTGTCTACTCCTTTGGACATGCATGCATGTCTGAAGGAGATTGCATGGTACACCGTGAATATACACTCCTGGAAATGGAAAAAAGAACACCTTGACACCGGTGTGTCAGACCCACCATACTTGCTCCGGTCACTGCGAGAGGGCTGCACAAGCAATGATCACACGCACGGCACAGCGGACACACCAGGAACCGCGGTGTTGGCCGTCGAATGGCGCTAGCTGCGCAGCATTTGTGCACCGCCGCCGTCAGTGTTAGCCAGTTTGCCGTGGCATACGGAGCTCCATCGCAGTCTTTAACACTGGTAGCATGCCGCGACAGCGTGGACGTGAACCGTATGTGCAGTTGACGGACTTTGAGCGAGGGCGTATAGTGGGCATGCGGGAGGCCGGGTGGACGTACCGCCGAATTACTCAACACGTGGGGCGTGAGGTCTCCACAGTACATCGATGTTGTCGCCAGTGGTCGGCGGAAGGTGCACGTGCCCGTCGACCTGGGACCGGACCGCAGCGACGCACGGATGCACGCCAAGACCGTAGGATCCTACGCAGTGCCGTAGGGGACCGCACCGCCACTTCCCAGCAAATTAGGGACACTGTTGCTCCTGGGGTATCGGCGAGGACCATTCGCAACCGTCTCCATGAAGCTGGGCTACGGTCCCGCACACCGTTAGGCCGTCTTCCGCTCACGCCCCAACATCGTGCAGCCCGCCTCCAGTGGTGTCGCGACAGGCGTGAATGGAGGGACGAATGGAGACGTGTCGTCTTCAGCGATGAGAGTACTAGTGCCGACATTGTGCATGCTCTGTTGCCTGTGTCTATGTACCTGTGGTTCTGTCAGTGTGATCATGTGATGTATCTGACCCCAGGAATGTGTCAATAAAGTTTCCCCTTCCTGGGACAATGAATTCACGGTGTTCTTATTTCAATTTCCAGGACTGTAGTATTACATGCCTATTTGCCCGCAGCTCGTGGTCGTGCGGTAGCGTTCTCGCTTTCCGCGCCCGGGTTCCCGGGTTCGATTCCCGGCGGGGTCAGGGATTTTCTCTGCCTCGTGATGGCTGGGTGTTGTGTGATGTCCTTAGGTTAGTTAGGTTTAAGTAGTTCTAAGTTCTAGGGGACTGATGACCATAGATGTTAAGTCCCATAGTGCTCAGAGCCATTTGAACCATTGTTGCCTATTTTTCCCAGTGCGGGAGTCATAGGAACTGTCCGAGTCCATGTCGTGGACAAGTCGTGACATATGAGTGAAGGGTCGGTACTGGAAGCGTGCTTAGATCGCCGAAGTTGTTAAGGCGACTGCTCGCGTAAAACGGCAAGTTCGGCTTGGAGTCTAGGTCCGGTACAGATTTTCAGATCAACGAGCTGTGCAGCTGAAATCTAATCGTAATGGAAATTGCGAATATATTTCTTCTATCTTCTGGATATACTAGCGTGCCACATGTAATAGTTGCTGGCTTCTCGTCGCTCTGCTCTGAAAATGGAAGCATATTCCAATTTCATTGTGTGCGTAGTCAGTTGAAAGACTTTTTAAACAACTGTACTCTGGAACGGGTCCAAATGGAGGTCGTTACCAGTACATGGATGCCATCATTGAAACGAACGACAATGCATTTTAGCTGGGATTCGAAAGAGTTTTGTACATTTGTTGCCTTTCGTTGGCTGTTATTCTGTCATTTTTCTCTACTGAATGGCGTCATTACAATGCCGTTTGACGGGTGACGGGTCGTGAACAGCGAATGTGGCATGCTGAACACCGCAGGGAACAACAGAATCAGCCACTGCCAGCGACGAAGTGTAACGACAGGCAGCCTTTTCGAGGCGCTATCACTTATTGCGCGCTGTCGATCTGCCGAATATCGTCGAGTTATTCATTTGTGTGTGATGTAATAACAGCACTTTTTTGTCTTTCAGCTTCCACTTGCCGCTTTAATGGGAGCAAGCGAAATTATAATTCATTTGGCAAATATTTTCAATTATGTTGTTATTGCATAATGTTCTTGTTGTTGCTGTCGTCTTCAGACCGAAGTCGATTGATGGAAATCTCTACGCTAGTTTATCCTGGGCAAACTTAATATTTGTATAAATATTGAAACCTACATCAATTTGAACCTACTTGAAAATCTTAAACGTGACTGCGAAACAGTAACTGTGTAATTCAAAATAGATTGAATTTTTTTTTCGGTATATTCTGAACCTACTTACTTATTCATGCAGTGTTATTTCTCGACTTTTGTTTTTTTCCGTTATTTCAGTCGTCTCTCGTTGCCTATTGCATTCACAAATTTCACTCAAATAGTGCCATTACAAGGACAGTGACCCGCATTTGTTAATTCCTACCGTGAACTGATGATTCCATGATGCTTCGGGATATATCCTGTAAACTGATACGTTCTCTTTTAATTAAGTTGTGCCACAAATCTGTTGTCTTCGCGATTCACTGTCTCTCATTAACTATCCGATTTATCCATCTAATTTGTAGTATTTTTCTGTAGCGTCACATTTAAGGAGATTGTATTGTCCCCTTCTTCGTTTTGTTCACGGTCCACGTTTCACTTTTGTGCAAGGATACGCTACGGGACAATACCTTCACAAGAAGATTCATAACTTATATTATTTTAGAACAAGTCTCCCTTTTTCCATAAGAAAACTTCTTGCTATTGCCAGTTTCCATTTTATAGTCCTTCTACTTCTGCCATTAAACAGTACTTTCTTCCGCAAATAGCAGAACTTGCACACTGCTTTCAGTGTTTCATTTCATATTCTAATTGTCTAACAAACTTTCTGTAGCCAGGATGGCATAAATTCTTCTTTATTTTTGACAACCGATTTTGACTGATGTAACTGTCATCTTCTGGGCTTCAAATCCCTTTTGTTACGAAATTTGTTCATTGCGAGTTATAATCTCCTGCCATGTCTTCTTTATGGTATATAAATGTAGCACATTATACGAAGGTTTTTCAATAACAATTAAACAATTAAAAAGCACATTGCGCACATGGCCATGTCCGTATAGGTAGCGCTCACAGGTGATTGTTAACCGGATTAGTGAGCCTGTGAGCGCAACATATTTTTGTTACAAAAAAGTTTTGAAGACCAGAAGGTGACAGTTATATCTGCCAAAACTAAAGAAGAATTTATGCCATCTGGCTGTAGAATGTTTTTCCCAAATAAAACTGATAGTTCCTTTCAATTTCTGAACAAGAGAACGTTCAGTTTAATTATGTAAGAATCAACTGATTTAATTCAGTTACAGCGCTTCAGACGTTACGCACCAAATCTAACCATCGTGACGTTAAGATCCTCTTGATCTATTAGGAAATAGCACCAGATTTTACTCGCGCGTTTTTCTGATAGTCATCAGTAAAGGATAAACTACGACCAATACGCATCAACCGTCGTACCTTTGATTCGTACGTTATACTACATACCTCGCGTCTTCTTCATAAAGGAAACATGTCACTACACAGTAATAAAGTTAATATTTCACATTATGGGGAATCGGCAAGACTATATTCTGACGTGACTAATTTTTTCTGCGACAATCCATCTGCCGCCATTTGCATTTTATGCTATTGCACTACAGGACGTCTATGTTGTGATCATGGGTTTATGCTTCGTTTGTTGTGTTTACAAATCTCTCCCAAGTGGCATCTTGTAGAAAAAGTTAGCTTAATATTCCCAGCACTTGTGGAGCAGCATCAAGGAAACTTTATTTATTACCTAGTGTATTCATATGATGTAAAGCACATTTTTAAATTCGTGCCTTGCCTTGAGTTGAATCGGCCACCTTATTTTCAGGGTCTTACTGTGGACACGAGGAAACGGTCGAATGAAGAACTACCTAATATATATTACGTGATACATACATGCAAAGGTAAATATATATTCGAAACTGCCGTCTTAAAATGTGGGGAAAAGGTTAAACGCGTTGTAGAGACATTTAGTAACATCATACATGTGACCTACATCATACGATATGCTAGCAGCAATTTAGAATTTGCAAGATAATAAAGTAGGTATTATATCCTCTAATTTGCTAGTACGCGTCGGAATTTTGTACCTTAGCCTCTACGTGTTGCAGAGGAAAAATGTAGTCCCTATCCCCGCCCATTTCATTCATTACGAAAATGTGCAAGGGAGACTGTTTACATCCAGGCAATTATAAAGGTTTTTTTTTCTTTTCAGATAAACTCCAATGACTTGGG
Organism: Schistocerca americana; assembly: GCF_021461395.2. Classification (NCBI taxonomy): domain Eukaryota; kingdom Metazoa; phylum Arthropoda; class Insecta; order Orthoptera; family Acrididae; genus Schistocerca; species Schistocerca americana. Next base: position 413,772,860 of record NC_060124.1, on the reverse strand, counting down.
AGTTGGGGAAACCGTCCCCAATTAGGAATATTTGACAAGTTCTCTTCTTTCTGGGATTATACGAGAGCCTACTGCAGTCGTACGTGTATGGTTTACATTGTACGACAGATTAATGTCGATGACTTGCTAGACGTGAAAACCAGTATCCTTTCACTGTGATCGAGATAGGTAGTGGTGAGAGCCTGAAGTAACCGGTGAAAAAAGGATAGGAACAAAGAGAGGAAGAAAATGTTTCTGAAGCTCGCGGGTAGGCAGCGAGTAGGCAGTTTCCTCCGCAAGATTGCTTTCCGCCCGCGGGAACGCTTCGTGCTGACGTCACACTTCCTCGATAAGACAGCTGCGGTCTTGGTGGCCCCATCGCTTGGAGGTATACTCGTCCCTAGTGCCTGATAATATAGCACCGACCTGACTCTGGGAAATGGAAACGTGGCTGTGGCTACAAGCACGTCTCTTTTTTGATATGACCTCTTTTTTCTTTTTTATTTTGTTTTTGTTGCGAAGTCAGACACACAATAGGAGCTTGGCAGTTTTCAGCTCGAAATCTGTTCTGTTCCTGACGTTCAACTTCACCGCTGTCGAATGGGATCCGAAAGTGTTTAACAGGAAAGACCATAATTATGTTACTCCTGCCTGCTGGTCTGACGTGCTACTGATTAAAAACGGATAAGTGTAGGGCACTCGTCACAAGTATCATCATCAGTGTAACGTACCCTACAAGTCAATTCCTCTTAATGGCTGTAACTACTTGGTGCACGTCGATACGCTTTACACCAGATACAAATTAACGAATTTTTCCTTTGATAGTCTGTTAAAAAAAAAAAAAAAAGGAAGAACGCAATCACGCGCTACAGGAATATTCGACGTCGCTCAGAATACTCGATTATGGATAGTTGTTTGAAGTCTGAATTAATCTGAGGAGGTTCAAATTTAGTGCTCTCTGTCAATTTTCGTCACAAACGTTTTGTAGGTTCCGCAGGCTATGTGAACTAGTTAATTTTCAGTAATCACGTCAACAGAACAAAGTATAATTGAAAAAAAAACTATTAGGATTAAGAAATTAACCACATCACATGCTAAACAAGACATTCATTCCGAATTAAGCCATAATCTGTTAGGTGGAAGACGTTCCTAGGATAAAACAACTGATCTACAAGAAAGCGCCTAAAATGCGAGATTCGTTATGCAAACGTTGCTTGCTGAAAATAAAACCCACGTAATATTGCAAAGATGTTTAAAGAAGGCTGAATTCCTTTTTAGCTGATTTTGCTTGGCTGAATACAGCATTTAATCTTGAATCCGTCCATAAAATTATTTACAGCACAGGCCATCTGTTTTCTGTTCTACTTGTGTGAGCCTGGAGCAGAAGTGTTCTAAATGTGAAGGGTCTAACGTTTTAAGAAAACTGAAGATTTCCTGAATACCTTTTGCCTTCATCATCCAAGAATTATTTTAGTTTGGGAATGTAATCTGATTACACTGTCATCTACTCTTCACAGACAACAGCTGATAAGAAACTTTTGATGGTGTATGAGGAACAAGTAAAACGGAGTCCAGAAGAAAAATATGGTATAAAGTATTAGAAATTTCTCAGTTGTGGTGCTCAGCCTGTTGTTGCAAGTTCAATGGATTAACACCCTAAAATTGATAAAACTGTTAAAGGAATACTAGAATAAGGAAGGAAGAAGTCGTATGGCCTTGATGGCTGGGAAACTTCTAAGGTAATGCTAAGTAGCCTAACGGTGTTTTACTCAGCGCGAACTTGACACTATGTAGTTCAGTGTGCGAGTTATGTATTAAGTGTTTTTATTAAATTGATGTAAGTTAGTGTACAGTGTGGGGTCATTTCCATGTAGGCTTAGGATGACGAGAGAAGGAGAAGAGAGAAAATGGTGCTGGCACACAGCCTATTTTTCGGAATGGCGCAGACAGGTCTACCGAACTCCGATGGACCCATCAACCTCAACACTTTCTCAAGCCCCCACCCCATGTGATCCCATGAGACACATAGAGAGTTTGGAATTTAATTCAACACGATGGCGAAAAGCCTAGAAATCAGTAACTTTGCGGTACCAATTATCCTCCTGTTACCGGTCGAATATGGTGAAAATTTCTTCCATCGCCATCATTCGACCCGATCTCCGAGCGGAGTGCTGCTGGGCATGCGTTACTAAGCGACTTCATCGGTAGAGGCGATTGGTACGAGTCTGTGTAGGAAGGTTGCACTCTACTGTCTGGATAAGGGAAAAGACCGAGAGATGTGATCATAATGAAATTTATTCCACCGATTATGGAATGGCACTACACAAATGATTAGCATTACAGCCCTATAATTGCAATGTGACTGTGGAAATTTAGTACGGAATAGCGCCACAGCCGTCAGAGCCGCTAGAAGTCGTCGCATGGATTCACAGAACGCCCGAATACGCTGCTGGGGAATATTCTGCCACGGGGTTCGTAGGAGTATCCGCAGATCGTCAACTGTGGCTGCAGTGGGACCTGAATGAATAAGTTGCAGACTGACCATACATCAGACTCAGAAGGTGAAATATCAGGCGATCGTCCAGGCCAGGGAAACAGTGGTACACGTCATTCTTAAAACAAGGCACGCACACTCCTCGCCATAAGAAGTCAGGCGTTGTCCTGCTGAAATATGTTATGTGGAACGACCTGCACGAAGGGCAGTGCCTCTGGCTGTAAAACCTCCCTGATGTAGCGGTAGCTGTCCAGATTGCCCTAAAGATGTAGGAGGCAAGACCATGAGTTATAGACAATGGCGCCACAAATCATCACACTTGCGTCTGCTCGCCTGCTGCTCAACCGTGCAGTCTGCCGGCTGCGTTCACCACGGCGGCGTCGAACGCGTATGTGGGCATTACTATAGTACGACTTGAAGCGGAGCTCGTTCGGAAACACCACATTTGGCCACTCGCGCAGCGTGCCCCTTGCAGTCTGCGCCGTTGGAGGGTTTTGGTCAATGGAAGCGGACGCAGTAGCACGCCTCCAGCCCGTCGACGCAGACGTGTCCACACCTCTTTGCAGTGCTTACTGGTTAAAATACGTTCTTTTCGGCTTATATAAAGCAACAGACAATGCCGCTCATAGACCAACAAGAACATATCTTAATCAGTAAAGTGATGACAGTTCGTGATTTTAACACAGCTATGATACTCATCATACAAGGGTGGTTTGAAAAGTTCTCGGAATCACCAAGAGAGGTCAGCGCTAGGGTGAGTTGTTCGCGTGATATTCATTGGAGTGTTGCCTATAAACACGTGCCACGGTGCTCTTGGAAGAGAGCTGTGGCGGTGATGTGGCTCTGTTGTGATTTGCGAAAATGGAAAAAAAATCTAGATTCGAGCAGTGATTAAGTACTTCGTAAAGAGAGGAATGAAAGCAAAGGACATTCTTGCCGATTTCCAAAATACACTGGGGTAATCTGCTCTTTCAGTTTCAACTGTTTCCAAGTGGACAAATGAATTTAAATTTGGTCGGGGGAGCTTAGATGATGATCCGCGCAGTGGTCGCTCAAGATGTGTCACTACTCGAGAAATCATTGCAAAAGTGCACTAAATGGTCATAGAGGATCACCAATTGAAAGTGCGTGAAACTGCTGACGCTTGTCAGATGTCATCTGAAAAGCAGTATCACATTTTACTGAAGAATTAGAAATGAAAAAATTATCTGCAAGGTGGGTGCCTTGACTCCTGATGCTGGATCAAAAACGCATGACGTCGCCATGGCAAAATTACACGAACTAAGGTATGAATTGTTGCTACAAGCGCCTTATTCACCTGATATGGCTCCGTCAGACTTCCATCTATTCCCAAAACTGAAAATTTTTCTTGGTGGACAAAGATTCATTTCAAACGGAGAATTGATAGCCGTAGTTGACAGACCAAGTGCATTAATATGCAAAGAGACTACATTGTAAAGTAAAAAAAGTTTCAGTGATGTAGGTACTTTTTTTCTATTCCGTTCCGAGAACTTTTCAAGCCACTCTCATAAACGGCTTTTATCAATCGAGGACCGCTGAGAACTTTGCCTACCCACGCCAGCAGTTACTCTGCGACAATCTGTAACTACTCCCCAAATGATATGACATAGTATTTATACACACCAGAAAAAATCAACTTAAAAGTTGCTAATCGGTTGTGTGGGTCTGTAATGGACTTGAATAAATGCTACTACAGCGGACTATTGGACTTTTCATTCAGTTTCATATCTAATAATTTTAACATCTCTATTAAAAGACTGTTTACTGTATGAATCGTCAATCAATCATGTATAAAAATTTTAGTTGTGGTTGCCCCAGTTTTAAAATTTTGTTTACAAATTAAATCAATTATTATGGTTCCACTGTTCTATACGTTCTCTTGTCGTGGCGCATTCCAGACCACTACTTCTGAGTGTTTCACCTCAGTGAAATATTTGCTAGGAGACAGAGCATATTAACGAAAAATTTATAACCAGATAACATGATACTGCAAAGAAGAGTAAAAAGGGAAAACGTTAGCGACTTACAAGGTTTAAAATGTAGTAAAAGGTTGTCGACGATGTCGGGTGATGTTTTTATCTGCAGATGTGAAAAACGTATCTTGACTTTGGGATAAGAAAAACGTACTCGTGAAAATACCACTTCAGTCAGTGCCAAATTACAAACCGCATGAGTAACAGGAAAACTTATTAATGGGAGCGAAACCATGATAAGTGTTTTGGGTACGATTCTCTAAATGTACACACAAGTGTCAATTCTGGGGTAAATACGAAATAGTAATAAAGTAAAATCTTTAATTTACTGAATCCCAGTGGAACAGATCTCACACTCAGCTTTCAGTTATCATGAAGAAATTAAATAAGTCCATCATCACAGCCTTCCTGATCGCAGATGAGAGGCGCTAAGGACCACGATCTGCCTTATCGAGTTGTTTCAGTTCTCCAATATCTGCAGTTTCCTTCTTAATTTATCCTTAGACAGTAGACTGGATTAACTTGTTTTCCACCTCTTCCTGCAATCCGGTCAGTGTTTAGGACGCCTTTACTATAACTTCTACCAGAATTTCCGCAATGGGCAGTTAAATAATCCACAAAAACTTGCATCTTACCAATTGTCTATCATAACATCTAATATTATCCTAAATCAATCTCACACACACACCCTAGCAACTACACTATGAGATCAAAAGTATCCAGACACCTGGAGGAAAATAACTTACAAGTTCGTGGCGCCCTTCATCGGTAATGCTGGAATTCAGTACGGTGCTCTCCCACCCTTAGCCCTGATGACAGCTTCTACTCTCGTGGGCATACGTTCAATCAGGTGCTGGAAGGTTTCTTGGTGAATGGCAGCCCATTCTTCTCGGAGTGCTGCACTGAGGAGCGGTATCGATGTCGGTCGGTGAGGCCAAGCATGAAGCAGACGTTCCAAAACATCCCAAACGTGTTCTATACGATTCAGGTCCGGACTTCGTGCAGGCCAGTCCATTACAGGGATGTTATTGAAGTGTAACTACTTCGCCACAGGCCGCGCGCTATGAACAGGTGCTCGAGCGTGCTGAAAGATGCAATCGCCATTCCCGAGTTGCTCTTCGACAGTGGGAAGCAAAAAGGTGCTTAAAACATCAATGTAGGGCTGTGCTGTGATAGTTCCACGCAAACCAACAAGCGGTGCATGTCACCTCCATGAAAGACACTCTCACACCATAACACCGTCGCCTCCGAATTTTTCTGTTGGCGCTACGCACGCTGGCAGATGACGTTCACCAGGCATTCGTCATACCCACACCCTGCCATCGGATCGCCACATTGTCTACTGTGATTAGTCACTTCATACAATGTTCTCCGCAGTTCCATCGTCCGATGGTTACGCTCCTTGCACCAAGCGAGGCGTCGTGTGGCATTTACCTGCGTGATGTGTGGCTTATAAGCAGCCGCTCGACCATGAAATCCTAGTTTTCTCACCTCTCGCCCAACTGTCATGGTACTTGCGGTTAATCCTGATGCAGTTCGGAATTCCTGTGTGACGATCTGGATAGATGTCTGCCAATTACACATTACGCCCTTCTTCAAATGTCGGCGGTCTCTGACAGTCAAGAGACGAGGTCGACCTGTACGCTTTTGTGCTGTACGTGTCCTTTCACTTTTCCACTTCACTATCACATCCGAAACAGTGGACCTCGGGATGTTTAGGAGTGTGGAAATCTCACGTACAGACGTATGACACAAGTGATACTCAATCACCTGACCACTTTCGAAGTCCGTGAGTTCCACGGAGCGCCCCATTCTGCTCTCTCACGATGTCTAATAACGACAGAGGTCGCTGATACCGAGTACCTGGCAGTAGGTGGCGGCAGAATCCACCTAATATGGCAAACGTAAGTTCTGGTGGGTGACTGGATACGATTGATCACTCTCCACCACAGGATCCTCTGTGTCTGTTCTATAACAATGCTGTCTCAACAGCCCTGGAAATGATCAGTACTGCTCACCATGCAGCAGCTCTCTACGTCTATTCTTATACTGTACTGCTGTCAAATGACGGTTCGTAAGTCGGTAGCACAAAATGCTTTCCCCTGCATTGCGGTTCAAACGTCTAAGCTTTTTAAAATTCAATTTAAACCTTTGTGTACTAGAAATAAGCAAATTAAATCAGTAGAATTATCATACTCACTACCATCTCTTTCCGAGTGATCTTCATCACCTCTGTCCATATTTAGAACGTCCGATGAGCTTTCCTCCTAATTTTTTCTTTGTTTGTAGCCTTTCGAATTATGTTCTGCTGCTGCTGTTCTTGAGATCATACGCTCCAAACCGCTTGCAGTTTGATCTATTTGGTTACCATGTATACTGTCCCTATGTTCTTTATAGTAAATCTAAAACTGTGGGGCTCCTGATATTTAGTTGACAGCATAGGTAACTTTCACTCTTCGTATGTTTTCGATATCTTGCTTTTGGGGCAGCTGTGCCGCCTGAAAGTGTGGTATCCCATATATGTCACATCTGTTCCTATTCTACTCTTCGAAAGCAATCCTGGCATTAATGAATATTTGCTAGCCGCCAACATATGCTTGTAGTTATGTGCACCTCTGAAACTTATGTTTGTATTCACTGTCAAAGTGTTTGTAATTTAAAAGTAAACACCGTTTGATCGTGAATCAATCCAATCACTGTTACTCAGTAAAATCTCTGCTCTGTCTTCTCAGTTTTTTGTTTTGTACCAGAGAATATTTTGTTCGACTCTGCATTCCTATGCTGTACTTAAAAGTCAATTCCAGTTTCCACGCGATTTAATTTAACATATGCGCTTGGCCACACTGGCGAGACGGCCCTCTGTTGAATGATTTTATTTTCATATTATGTGTGTCAAGTCAGCAACTGCCTTAACAGACAGACAGCTATTTGTTAAAATTAGTATATTTTCATATTATGTGTGTTAAGTCCGTTTAAAATACTGCAGTTAGCGAGTAGTTAAGAGATAAGTAGTCAGTCCACTCACAACTTAACATTTGAACTAGAGTAGCAAATTTTGTTTATAAAAGAGCACTGTAACGAGTAGGTTTTTTAATACAGGGGGCCTAAGATTATATGAACCAGACAGCATTTGTGAGAGTAGGGAAAGCATGATAGGGAACCAGTGGCTCAGAAGGGAATGAGACATCGTTGTAGTCTATATCCTGTGATATAGCATCTGTATATTAAGTATGCAGGAAAAGAATCCATAGAAATATTTGGAGAAGGAATTAAAGTTCAGGGAAAAAATTAAAACTTAAACGTTTGCTGATTACATTGAAATTCAAATAAAAGACTTGGAAGAATAGTAGAATGGAATGGACGGTGTCTTGAAAGAAGGATATAACATGAACATCAGCAAAAGAAAAACAAGGCTAACGAAATACAGCCGAATTATGTCACGCGATGCTGAAGGAATTAGATTCGGAAACGGGACATTGAAAACAGTAAATGAGTTCTGCTATTTGGGAACCAACATAACTGATGAAGTGGAGGAGATGCATAATGTAGATTGGCAACGGTAAGAAAAGCGTTTCTGCGGAAGAAAACTTTGTTAACATCGAATATAGCTTTGAGAGTTAGTTAGTGTTTTCTGACGGTAACGGTATCTGGATTGTAACCTTTTACGGAAGTGATACGTGGACGACAAATAGTTCTGACGTGAAGAGAACAGCAGCTTTTGAAATGTGGTGCTACAGAAGAATGCTGAAGATTAGATGGCCAGATGGGCTGAACTAATAAGCAGTGGAGAAAAGAAATTTGTTTCACAACTTGACTAAAGTAAGATAGCTGTTGATACGACACGTTCCGAGGCACCAAGGTATCAGCAATTTGTATTGGAGGCAAATGTGGAGGGCAAAAATTTAGAGCAAGATATGAATACAGTAAGCAGGTTCAAATAGTTATAGGTTGCAGTACTTCTTCGCTGATGGAGAGGCTTGCACATGATAGAGTGGAATGGAGAGCAACATCGAACATGTCTTCTGACTGAAGAATATTACAACAACAAATGCAAGTACTTATGCATTTATTTAACACGTAACGTCTGAGGAAAATGGAATACGTGTGTGAAATGTTATGGGACTTAACTGCTACAGTCATTAGTCCCCAAGCTTACACACTACTTAACCTAAATTATCCTAAGGACAAACACACACACCCATGCCCGAGGGAGGACTCGAACCTCCGCCGGGACCAGCCGCATAGTCCATGACTGCAGCGCCTCAGACCGCTCGGCTAATCCCGCGCGGCAAAATGGCATGCAAGCAAATGAACAAAACTAATTTAGATTAAGAAATGCAACGTTTTAACTTGAAATATGAAACCGTTGAGTCTCACCCACTACGGTGGCTCTGTTTGAACAAAGAATAAATAAAGCACAGTATAAACATTTACTATTTGATCAGAACAGGCAATGAGCCACTACGAAAACACTGTGAAAGGAATGGGCAATAATAAAAGCAGTGTAATTAAAATGTAAGGAACAACGCCCAGATGACAGTGTAATCAACCCTCAGTACCAAAGCCGGTAGAAATAACACTGAGATAATATTAATCTCAAATAGACAGAACAGACAGAAATGGCTGTAGCAAACAGGCAGAAACCTTGAGCATTGTATGTATCACGATTTTGAATGGAGATAGATGAGGTTAGTTCCGTAAAAGAGTATATTGACAAAATTTTAACGACAATGCTCACGTGATTCCAGTTAAGATAGGGAAACAGAACTTGCATTTATTCTAAGTGCACACAAGATTAAGGAAGCAGTTCATATAGTATTCATAAATTATCAACAGAGCTGAGAAAAAATAGTCCGAAATAATTTCTTATACGCATGGAGCTACAACTCTGCGTGGTCCTCAGCCTCTTCATAAAGTTTCATCCAGTCCCCCTTCTCCAGCGCGGTTTTCCGCCTTCCTCTAACACCGAGATCTTATGTCTTTTTTCACATCGTCTGTCCATCGCTTTCGTGGCCTTCCTCTCAGTTTCCCTCCACCTGTCCACCCTTCAAAAACCTTTTTAGTTGTTCTTCCAGTACCACCTACGCACATGTCCAAACCAAGCTACTCTGCGATTTTTTATTGTTTTTGCAATGTCAGCTGCTAGTACGAGGGAATGAAGCTCAATGTTCGTTCTATATCTCCAGAAACTATTTTTCATCCTGAACTCCCCCATAGACCTGCTCAGAATTCTGGGTTATAGTTTCCTAAGCTGCTGCTCATCTTTACTCGTTAGTGTCTATGTTTCACATGCGTATGCTACATCTGGCCTGATCATAACCTTATACACTGAAAGCAACAGTTGTCTTTTTGATAGCCTAGAGGCCAAAAATTTATAATAGAGCGGAAAAATCTATTACTACGTTATTTTACTTCCTGGTGAAATTCATGTACTTACTCTATATTTAATTAATAGTAAGGCCTGACACTCTTCTTCTATTAATAACTGCGACGTCGTCGCCATGTGAACGTATCTGGGTTGACTTTGTGCCTAAGTAACCAGATACTTGAAGCTTTCTCTTTCGTCTGTCTCTTTTACAAATGCTTAACCATTTATTGAGTTCTACATCCACTTGCACTGCATCCTTGGAACCAACCAATGTTGCCTGAATAAGTGAAACATTTCGATACCAAGCAGTAGCAAGTCAGTCAGCATTTATTTCCTATCAGAACTATCGAAGTCCTGCTTGAAGTCTACGTGGTGGTCAAGAAACTCAAAAATTCGCATACACCTATTCATGTATTTTCCTCACCGCAAATACCTGATCTGTTGCTTACCTCCTAGGCCAAATTTCACGCTGATAATCTCCTGCATATCTAAGTAGCCTTTTGTAGACAGTGCGATAATTCCTCGGTAATTCGAACAACATGTCTTGTCTCCTTTCTTAAGTATCGGTTGGTTTACATCGAAGATTCAGTTTTCCAGGATTATTTCCTGATTCCATACGAACGTGATAAGTTTGTGGATTCGCCTATGGAAATCCATTTCCTCGTTTTTAAACAGTTTTACAGTTATTCCATCACTTCCTCGTGCTGTGTAGTTTATTAGACAGTGCACCATCTTCTGTACTTCTAATGTGGAATCTTCTGTTCTAGATCTGCAGTGTAATAGATTGTCTGCTCACTACAGAATTCTCTTGAAGTTTTCCTTCCATCTATCCAGAACATATCTGTCAAAAAATTTCTCTCTTTGTCCCAACATGCTGTTATTTTGGTCTTTTTTCTTGAGTTTCTTCTTTAATTTCGTTATAAAACATCCTGCTCTCTTTGCTTTGATAGAGCTCGTCCATCGCCTTTTTCTTTCTCCTTATGAATTCCCTTTTGTTTCCTCCCACGTACCCCTACTGCGTTTATTCTCTTATCATTTTGTAATTCCTGGTTTGGTCTTGTATTTAGCTTTAAGAACTTCACCCTTGCTTGCTTCTTGTGTTTCACTGCCTTTCTACTTTAATCGTCATATCAGCCTTCATTTCTAAGTCTCCTTTTTACCCCAGTGTTTCATGCGCAGTTGTCAAAATAGCATTTTTAGTACAGCTACATTCTTTGTCTATATGCTCTTCAGCACCTTTTGCTTGGAACTCCTGTCTTAGTATATTCTGATATGATTGAACAGTATGCCTATATTTCTGTTGTTCTGTATCCCATACCTTTACTCGGGTACTACTTCCTTTGATACGGACAGTAAGTTTCTGTCTCGTTTTTGCTCCTACTACATAATGATCAGAATCGGAATTAGTTCCTCGGAAAATGCCAAAATTTTCAATATATTCTCACCTTTTTGATACCAATATATGGTCTATTTGGTTTTCTTCATTTGTTCTTCGATTTTCCAGGTCACTTTGTAGATATTTTTTCTTCGGAAACACGTACTTACTGCCTTTAATTTGTTCGAAGAAGCGAATTGGGCAATCTCATACCGTTATTACTAGTTTCATCTCGTATGTTTCCCTTACCAAACACGTTTCTGAACGTCTCTTTTTTACCCTTCTGGCATTATAGTCACCGAGAGCTATTTTGGAGAAATATGTAGGTATTCTGCACAAACCTCCGGCAGCTGACCACAGAGACCATCTGTCATATTTCATATGATTTTTCTGCTGGCGCATATACATTCAGGAAGGTCGCGTCTGGAAATGTGTCTCTGATGCACAAAGTACGTGTTGTTGTTTATCAGGGTCATACGTTGTACATTAGCGATCCTGCCTAAATATTCCAAAACTGGTACAGACAGTAAAAGAAGTAGGAAGGTAGGAAGCTTTTTCGACAGCAGAGTGACTGAACGCGAGATTCCGTCTGCGCCACCAAATCAGCTGTGAGAAGCCCCTGCGACGTTTTATCTGCAATTGGCGGTGCTACCTGCTAGTTACATGTGGCGTAGCGGTGGACTTTTTTTTTTGGTTCTTCCATCGTCTGTACACGAGGCGTAGTCCTTGGCAATGTGTGGACCAGACTCGTCGGTAAAAAAGACTCGTGCGGTGAAAAAATTCGCCGCTGATTGGGCGCTCGGCGAAATGACGTATGGAGCAGCCGGACAGTCCCTTAGTCTAGTATTTTCCCGGCCAGGTCCCGCCTCAGCATGAGTAATGGAGGCTTGGAGCTGTCATTTGAATTTCAATTGGCCAGCCCAGTTACCGCGCCGTGCAACCAAGAATAATTTCCCGCGAGCATTTTTTCCTCCCTTTTTCAACAGAAAGCTTTGACCACCTAAGAGCCCCACTGCTCCAACTCTCCGTGCGTAATGAAGCTGATTGACAGTCGTGAGCGGCAGCTGCTGATTTTTGTAATTGGCGGAACGTACTAGGATATAAGGCACTGAGCAATCCGCGGGTAATGCTGGCGGTTCGCAGCGAATTATTTTTGCGGATATTCTGAGTCGTGTGCGAAAAGCCAGTCGCCGATGCGAATTCTTTTTGCGGTATCGGTTCAATGGTCTCCACGTTTATTTCGTACAAAATAGCTAAAGGTTTTAAAGAAAGAATGATCTTCTAGTCTCATTTGCATTCACAATAATCGCCCCTTTTGTTCACTAATCCGTGCACACTTAACTGGAAACACCGCTTGATCGTAGGTACATTTTTCTGCATTCTCGCTTCGTTTCACAGATAATGCGTGAAAAGAAAGCCTCGCTATATCATGATGCCATTGGGTGCAGCGTCGTGTGAAATCGTGAACGGGAATTCGTATCATGATTACCTTAGTACCTGCTAGTTCACTCGGATAGGCTATAGCCTATACAGTGTTTTTGTTTCTCCCTAATCAATTTTTTATGTCGTTCAGAAATTTCAACACCTTTTAAGTACGACCATAAAAAAATGTTCTTTTCCGTATGTACTTTTGACCTGAAAGTTATTGTGATAACTGCAGCCCAAGGTTTTCTTAATCACGCCTTTTGCGCCATTGTGGTGATGTTTACATGGAAGTTTTCATCCTCTAACACATTTACCCTACATCTAACAAAAATTGAAATACTAGTTTTCAAGGGACCAACGACCTTTAAAGTCTTGTCCCTTCAACCCCACAAACCAACCAACTAACTAGTTTTCATAGAAATACCGTCAAAAAAATTTTCTAAATATTTTTCTGCTCTATTCTAACCCCTTAAGGGATGAATTTCCAAACACAGAGAAAAGCGTATTGTTTTTCACTTATAGCAGAGAAGCCAATTTCCATAATTTAGTTTTGAAAATTTCATAATGAAATTATTTCGCAAAACTTTTCATCCACTATTTCTATCCCTTGGGCGACAGAATTTCCAGAAACACTGAACAACGTATTTTTTTTTATTTTTAACCAAAATTTTCAAAGATGTAGCTTTAAAACTGCTTTAGTACTTTTTAGGTAATGACTTATTTTTTAAAAAAGACTTAACCGACTATTTTATCCCTTTAGTGATTGAATTTCCATAAATTATTAAACATGAATTTTTTTGTTTGTGAGTTAGAAATCAAATACCAACTCCGTAGTTCTAGCTAGATATATTCAAAAGGCATTTCCTCCTCTATTTTACAGCCTTAGGAGCAGAACTTCGAACTATCAGTTCTTAAACAGCTCTCTCCAAATTCCAAATTTCTGTTCATAGCGGTATGGGCTGGGCGATGATCACTCAGCGAATCACTCTAGTCCTATTCACCCCATTAGGGCCTAAATTTTCGAAAACAGTGAAACACGTATTTCGTTTGTAACCGAGAAGCCAAATACCAATTTTCAGGGATTTAAAAATGCTTTCACAATAAAATATTTTCATAAAACATTTCATCCCCAATTTCATCCCCTTTGTGTTGAAATCCCAAAACCAGTAAAACTATTGTTACTGTATTTTCATAGCTTTAACCTTAAAAATGCTTTCAAAATGATGTACGTTCACAATAAATTTCATCCTCCTTAGGTGGTGAATTTCAGAAACAGTGAAACCTGTACTTTTTTGTCCGTCACCGAGAAGTCAAATAAGAATTTTTATAAATGTAGCATTAAAAATAGTTCAGCTATTATTCGACTGTAAAAAAAAGCTTTCCCTCATTATTTTACATCCATAAGGGCCAAATTTCCAAAAAGACTGAAACATTGTATCTTCGTATTTGACTGAGAAACCAAAGACCAATTTTCGTGGTTCTAGCTTAAAATTTGCCTTACTAGCGATATATACTCTATTTCGCTCATTGAGGGGTGGAATTTCGAAAAATCCGTTCTTAAACGACGCCTACAGTATACCATCAACATCTTCACCAAATTTGAAGTATGTGTGCTTAGCAGTTGGGCTGGACGAAGATGTGTCAGTCAGTCAGGAAGTTGCCTTTTATTTATATATAATTTCAACATAGCTTTCCAGGGAAAGTATAATACCAAACCTTTAGTAATAGTTTCACAAGCAGCGAATACTTGTCGCAGGATGTTGGGAGACGGCGGAAATCAAAAGTCGAAATCCATGAAATAAACATATATTAGCTCCTAAGCTCTCCTTTCTTAATGAGCTAATCAGGAACCAAAAGCAGAACAAATTTACCCATAAGATTCTTTAATGTGAAGTGGTTTCCAGTAAATGTCGTGATCAGGAAGGTGTCTTTACCCAGAAGAAATAAATGAAGCATGCACTTCCTAATGTAATAAGCTCGAACATTTCTCACATCCAAGCATTTACATAACCTAAACTGAAAGTACAGGAGGAAGGTGCATAGGATTCGTAGACCAATAAGCAACATTCTTACGGGCCAGAAAATAAGTTCACCTTCCTGGATAAAATTACGATAATTATGACAAATGCCAAACTACAAACATCTCCTCTGATCATTCTTAATGCTCAAGAAATCAAGTAGAAGGCGAGTAAATACTACTATCGTGGATGTTTTGTGACCTTAATTTCGATTCACCAAAAACATAGAAAAATGGGTCAAACTCGTGATACATTATTTTGCATATCGATCCCGGTATTCATTCTGCTCAGCTACAAACGCTCTGATTAAGTGTTTCGATGAGCATTCGATCGATGAGATCACACTGAAACTTCGCAAACAAAAAGCGATAGATCTTGGAAAAATCATGGCTTCACACGTCCCAAAGAACATTTATTCCTCTGGTGGTTGAATTTAAATAACGCAATGAGCACATAAATTGAACTATGAACTAATTGACGGATTATACCCGGAAAAGCACTTACGCCAAATGAGTTCATAAGAGCATGTCTTACTCGGTATGTCGACACACCCGGAGCGCTGACGTTCCTTGACAACATGGGCGCCAATCGGCAAAACTCTCAGGAGGTGCCAACCGGTTACCTAGTCGGGTGTGATCAAACAAACCACCAAAAATGTCGTTGCCTTGTTCCCAATGAAGGTAGTAGAAATTTCTATTTCTTCCCGCAATGTTTTCACTAGACGAATAGCAAGCTGCACTTTAAGCAAGAGAGGGACGCACGTTAACCCTGTCAGCATCAGACTACATGCCAGATTTGAGAACTAAATCATAGGAAATTTATCCAGCCTCTACAAAGATTGAATAAGGGAAAGCAACTCGGACTCTCCAGTTACAAGTGCTCATTTAGTTACTCGTCCACACATTCTACATGTTATCTGTTGTAGGGATTACTGATAGCGGGTAACACAGGTTTCAGCTGTGAAACACGGAAAATAATATCAATAAATTGTGGCTCTTTATTGAACCTTAAAAGTCAGTTCCGCCACTAGACTGTTGTTTATTTACAGTGTTATATTTACACTTACACTATCATGATTTCGACTTCAAAGTGCCATTATCAAGTGTTTTAAGTGTTATAAATTGCCTAAGATGGAATACTGTCATATTAAAATACACTATTAGACACATTGTCTAAGAGTCGATATTTATGGCAGAGCCTACTGCTTTGTTTCATTACTGAGTACACCATCGTGACTGAATGACAGTTGACATAGCCAAATACCATTCATTCAAGGTGGTGAACTCAGTAATGAAACAAAGCAGTAGGCTCTGCCAGAAATATCGAGTCTTAGACAAGGTGTCTAATAGTCTATTTTAATATGACAGTATTCCATCTTAGGCAATTAATAACACTTACAACACTTGATAATGGCACTTTGAAGTCGAAATCATGATTGTGTAAGTGTAAATGTAACACTGTAAATAAACAGCAGTCTAACGTTGGTACTGACTTTAAAGAAATGTAATATGACTGTGGCCACGAATTATGAAAAAATTATTCTTTATTGAATCTTTCTTCCAGCTATGATTTAAATAAAACAAACGCAGAAGTATAATTTTGTGGACTAACTGAATGTGACTGATTGTAGATTGAATAGTTCACAATACAATAACATGAAAGAGGCTGAGACAGGATTCTTTCAGTATATAAATACCATATTAGCTACTTCCGGAAACATATTGCCAGGTGTCTCCAAGTCGTGCATAGAAAGCTGAATGTCTTGGAAGACAACGTGCTAGTCGTCAGGCAAAGAGACCACCGACTGTCAAATACAGCAGCAGATGACCGCCTCATTGTGCTACCGACAAGAATGCGCTCGCATCAAACACCGGGTGCAGTTGCAACCATATTTAACTGGATCGCACCGTCTGCGATGGTACCAAGAGCTTACGGACCGGACCAACGACAAATTGGGTCGCGAGCTCCTATGAGAGCATATTCAGTCTGAGGAGTGATTCTCGAAGTACTCTCATTGGCGAAAAGTGGGAAAACGTAATGCAGCCACGAACAGTGTCCACATATGATCACTTGGTGGTCTAGGTGGTATGGTTTGGGAGGTATAAGATCACATGGGCGTCGCTTGCAAGAATCAAGTAGGAGCAACGCCCCTGAGGATGTCCGGCGCAGTTCTGGACGAAACGTAAAAGGCAGAAGAGTTTCGTGGACCAAGACCTTATATCCCGAAAGGTTTAACAGCAGCAACGCCATCCGTTCGTGAAAGCTTCAATTCTATCACTATATGAGAGTAATGACTTCCAAATCTTTGAACACGGTGCACTGCCCGGTCAACGTCATTGTGGCAGTGTACTACTTTCCCTTTGTGTCTTTTCAGGCCTTCATCTCTCACATGACTTTTATGGATTAGAATACGAAAACACATCGAACAGTGTAGGCAGAGAAGCTCTTTTGGAATGAGAAGATATTTGGCGAATGGACCTGACTCACCTATTCCCCTGACTTAAATCCCATCGAGGACGTATGGGATGCGCTGGTGAGACTTATTGTAGACCGTCCACATGCACCAACGACCATCCAGCGGTTTTGAACTGTGCTGGTCGAGGAGTGAAACGCCCTATGACGACAACTCTTATCAACCTTGTGGTCAGCATCGGGGTACGTTGATGAGCATGTACTGGTATTCGTGTGATCACACATCTTATAAAGAAACATGTAAAATCCAAGGATCATCCTAAATCACAATGACTGGAGTTTAATTATTTCTTTGAATAAATGTGTCATTTCTGTTTATCTCACTGAGTATTTCTTTCTGTTACCTTCTGTAATATACTGTGACTATGTATGGTCCAAGTTTTGGGGAGCTATATTACTTGGCAATGACACACATTTCAAAAGTTACTATCGTCCTTAAGTTTTGTACACCAGTGTGTTTGAGTGTACACGAGAGGTCTTCAAAAATTAAGTAAAATAAGTCGTCCCACTCTGAGGTCGTTACGTAACAAAAGTATTCTCAGAAGAAAGTACTTACCATGGTTTTCACATACAGACAATTCTGCCTCACTGTCTGCGAATAGAAAGCCGTCGAAACTGGGCACTTAACCCAAAGCAGATGTACACGGGAAAGTACGGTTCTTGTGGGCAAAAAGCCTAAACTGCCGACATATTCATAGTATATTTCAGGCGGTATATGGACGTGATGCAATGTTGCGTCCAGCCATAGCGAAACAGTCTCAAGGATTTGACGACGGATGCACAGACGTGAGTGACAGAGACTGGAAAAGCCATCGACATCGACCATGGGTGACAGCGTCCAGGTAATCGAGGGACTGATTTACAGCAATCGAATATTCCTCCCCTCCAAGGCGGATGGTCACGGGAAGGTTCTCGAATGGCTCTGTGGCCAAGGCGCGGATTTCTATCGTCGAGGAAATGAACGATTGATAGAAAATTCCGACTTCTATTTACAGAGTCTTGGTGACCAGGTAGAAAATAGTGTCGCATGTGTACTCAGCTGAAATGTTGTGCAGCATTCAATAAAAGATACTTTGCGGCCATAATAAAGTGTAACTAACTTTCTGAAGCCACCTTATATCTTTTAACTTGATAACTTCATTAAAAACCTTTGAGATCTATATTTTTCATACTAAGAAGGATGTGTCCGAAGCGTGATCTCCCAGATTACATGCCAGAACTGAAAAGAGAATAAGAGGGCAGTTAGAGGACGATCAGATTGACTTTCCGAAAGGCAAAGGCACAAGCGAGGTAGTTCTGGCAAAATCTTGGTAAAAATCAAGATACCTACAAAAAAGTGTCGACTGTGTGAAATCGTACAAGATGTTCGAAATTCAGAGAAGAAATGGGAATAAGTTGTAGGGGAAGATGGGTAATATACAATATGTATAATAACTCAGAGCGAGCAATAATATTGAAAGGTGAAGCATTAGGTGTTCGGATTCAAAAGGAAGTAAGACGTGGGATGCAGCCTTTCGCTCATACTGTTCAGAACGTATATCGAAGAAGTAATGACAGAAATAAGAGAAAAGTTCAAGAGAGGGATTGAAATTCTAGGTTAAAGAAAATTTGTGATAAGGTTCACTGATAACGTTATTATCTTAACTGAAAGTGAAGGGAACTACAGGGCTTGGGGAATGGAATGAACAGTGTAATCACTGCAGAATTTGGAACAGTAAAATGAAAAAAATACAAAAGTAATGATAAGTAGCGGAAGAGAAAAAAATGTAAGTTCTGCGTTCTTGCCCTGATGGGTCAATCTAGAACGACCGACTGCCGTATCATGCTGCCCCAACAGCGTTACTATGTGTATTATGCATGAGAGTGGAGTTAGATCAGTGGTCTCTCGTTTGATGTCGGCTATCTTGAACTAGGAGCCGCTGCGTCTCATTGAAATAGCTTCTCAATTGGTCTGACAACGTTGAGAGCACCCTATACCGGTCGTCCACCAACTAAAAATTCCTAGTAGTACCAAAAATCAATCACGGTTCGGTCAGACACTGCGACCATTAAGCCCCGGACGGGGAAAGAAAAATTGAGATTAGCGGAAGAAGAAAATCAAAATTAATGAACACGAAGGATACGAAGTGAATGAGTTTTGTTGCTTTAGAAGCAACACAGTACGGCAAGGCAAGGAGGACGTAAAAACGAATGGACTAGTGACGCACAGAGCGAACTGCTGGATAGGAAATGTTTGCTAGATTTAGCGCAGCGGGTAGAGAGCACACTGTAATTGCCCGGAGATATGGCATTCGTCGCCACGTCTTGTCACGTGGCGTGCTCCCGTGGTCTCCGGAGTGCGATAAAGCTAATTTATAGAGTCGAAGCAAGGTCGTACCCAGATTTCAGATTACATTGTGGCAACGTACATGCCGGTTACCTTTTTGTTGACGACCTCCGCTGCCAACTCTGACTACGTTAGGTTTTTGGTTGCTTCTCATAGCAATACGATGGACTTAGGATTCAATCACGGATTTGACCGTTTCACATCATACATTTTTTTTTTTTTATCTAACAGCAGCCGGCTTGAATTAAGTGTTACACGCTGAACTCTCCGCCTGCACCGAACTTGCAATCACTATCTTTGTTGAAATAAAGGGAAAGGGAGCAGCGTTTCTCCGCTTAAAGTATTGTTTCTGCTGTATATCTAGAGGAGGCCGAAATGCACGCGTTTAAATACACGCAGACTGGCGTGAGGTCTGGAACAGGACAATGTCTTGAGAATTGCAATAAAGTACGAAAATCTTGTAATACTTATCTTTAATCCACATTTGTAGAACATCGCTCTTGATTGTACAGAAGTATAATAGCAATATAACAAAGGATAATGGCGCCTTGCTAGGTCGTAGCAAATGATTTAGCTGAAGGCTATGCTAACTATCTTCTCGGCAAATGAGTCTTCCTCAGTGTAGCATTGCTATGAACGTCGGCTGTACCACTGGGGCGAGTGCTAGTACGTCTCTCTAGACCTGCGGTGTGGTGGCGCTCGGTCTGCTATCACTGACAGTGGCGACACGCGGGTCCGGCGTATACTAACGGACCGCGGCCGATTTAAAGGCTACCACCTAGCAAGTGTGGTGTCTGGCGGTGACACCACAGTTTCTATACTAGAATCCGTATAAAAAGAGTAACTGACGATTTTATTGTTTATGGAAAGAAGGAAAAACAGGGTATTATAACATGCACAATATCATTCCTGGTCAAGTCTAAAGTTGTTTACCTATAGCCCTGTTAATGAACTGTTTAGCCTCTCTCCCTATACATTGTTTGCTCACGCTTCCTTGCGGTAGTTTATTTTGCGGCTACTGGTTTTGAATAAAGGACGGTTAATAGTGGGAAGCTTCACTGCAAAATCTGACGGTATTGTCTAGGAGGAAAATGCGTCTACTTTACGCATGTTATAAAGTTGCTCAAATTTAAGTGGAAAAATGTGGCTTTGAAAGGATAACAGTACAGGTCATTTTATTTCGTTTATTGATTTTGTAAGTAACATGCTTCCTAACAATGCCTAGACGCAACCATGCTCGTAAGAATAGTTTGCCTTTGCTGTATTGCTTTCGCAAATTAATCTTTCTCGCTAAGACAGTCCACGGCAGCATTTATAGCTGCTCAGGTAATTATATGTCTCGTCAGTCGAGGTAACAGATTACGAACGACGATATTGGTTTGTCCATTGATTTCGTGTGTAATTACGCACATCCTCCGCGAGTAAACGCAATGATCACTCAGTGTTGCCCAACTAATCAACCAAAAATCGTCCAAATTGATATCTCATCTCCGTAACGTCAGTATAATTATGGGGCGGCTCGACTACGTGCGACCGTTCCGCACGCTACCCTATGCCTATCTTACCCACCTTGCATTCTGGTGCGTGACCGGTAGTGCTTAGGCAACAAGACAGATCCCAGAGGCAGAAAAAGCCGCGCTGGGATCCAAAACTGCCAGAGAGCCAGCGGCGCGTAAGGAGAACCATTTACTACGTCAAACCACTATTGATTTAGTATGCCACATAAATTTCTAAGATACTTAACCGACTAAGATGTGACTGACATATCTCATAACTGACTTGAACGTTGATGAATGAAATAAGTACCACCACGGCAATGTGGCTGACTATTGGTAAGTGAGACCATGTCCTCTACCTGTAACAGAAAGTTGACGACGGTACTGGGTCGCATTCTGATAACTGGAATTCGCGGGACTTCTCTGAAAGAGTAAAAATTAAGGAAATACCAAATTAACTAAACCGAACCGAAGATCTGAGATGTAACGCTCTTGGTAGAATTGAGATGCTTGCGTAGTAACGAATAAGTCCAAAAACATAGCAAAATAGCAAGTCAATGGTTTTCACTCGTTCAGTGCTTCTGAAATGGATAGCTGCTGTCACCTCTCGGGCCGATACTTGTGTGGCAAGTACAAGCGTTCTATAACGTGAATAATTAGGGAAATTTTGGAAAAAAGAGAAAATCAGGACACTGTAGTGGAAACATAAGTGGCCGGTGAGGTCGATGAACTGAGTATGAAAACAGTGTGAAAATAGCGATCAGGAAATACCTGGGTCTAAAACCCGTGTCCGCGACCACATTTCTGATAAAAGTTATGAGATCCTTGTGCAAGTAAGAGGTAATGGTGAGTACAGAAGGTATAAAATTGTATCAAAAAATGGGATATCAAATCCTTAACCTACAACTTACCAGCACCATCCCAGTGTGAGATGACTATCTACTATTGTGGCAACCACTTTCGTATGATTTAATTCAGCAAGGTTTTAGAACAAGACACGGAAAGGAGAATTCTTCTTGTATAATTGAGCAAAAAATCCTTCTTCCTACCATCTGATGTTAGTTGACATTTTGACAACAATTTTTTAACATATTTTTTCGTTTAGAAATTATGCAGAATTTTCCAATTCGTTGAAACACAATCTCAGTTATGATCCAGTTAATGTGTTATAAAGGTGTGGAGTTGTAAGAGATGTGATTAGAGGTATAAAAAACAACAATGAAAGCTATTGAAGAATACTTATGCTGCACTTCGTTGTTTGGATTATAAGCGTAGAGCCAACAGTATCTTCGAGGAGATTTTTCCGTAGTTAATCACTTATTTAAAAAGAGTTCTCTTTCTCATTTATTTTGACACAGTATATTGTATGTGTTATTCGTTGAATAGGCCTCGCCATGTTCCTAATAAAGAACCCATACACATTTTTAGATTACTGGTATATACGTTGTTCTAAAATATTAATATTTTCTGTGATTTCAAGACACCTTTGAGACAGATTCTTGAGCACCGTAGCTAATTGAATATACAAAACACTGGTCAGGCGCTAGGCACGAACAAATTTTTTTCTGGTGATCTGAAGGAAGCGATTATCAGAGCGGGGAAACTGAAATATTTATGCTTTTCCGGCGACCTTCGGTCTCTCCGTGTAACTGATCCAGTTTACTCAACACAATTCATTCCTCCCCTGCTCCTTGCACTATAATGTATGGTTCAAATGGTTCAAATGGCTCTGAGCACTATGGGACTCAACTGCTGTGGTCATAAGTCCCCTAGAACTTAGAACTACTTAAACCTAACTAACCTAAGGACAGCACACAACACCCAGCCATCACCACTATAATGTATTAATACTATTCAATCTTAGTACTTGTAAACACCGTAGTACTAATGTATCATGTTTATGTCTAATGTTTGCAAGTACTTTAGTTTAAGCTATAACACGTCGGTTGTTAGTATGTTTCAAATTCCAACCGTTACGTCAGAGATGTGACGAAATTTGCTGGAAAATGGGTGGCGGGCACGAACATGGAGCTATACAGTATGTTCGGGATTTCCCGTTACAGATTTCAAGGACTTGTAGAGGGGCGTGAGTAGACAATATTTTGAACTGGATCCATTTCCGGAAACTTACCGTCTCCGTGCTAGAGCCATTTGAAAGCATTTTGGTAACGCGCTCACTTTTACAAAAAATTGATTACGTGTGACCCAGTGCATCACTTGTTTTACATTTCCACTCATAAATAGCCAAATAAATTGCTCTGTACTCACTGACTGGTTTTCTTCAATGTGATGCAGTACAGCCTCTTGCAATTCGGGTGTGCTGCGTATCCTGGGAGAAGCACAGTCACGCCTACTCGTGATGAAGGTATTCTTTCTCGAAGCCATTGCGAAGCTGTGACGGAAAGGGTATGGGGTCGGACGTTGTGGAGAACGGTGTTGATAAAGGCGAGAGCACTCCTTTCGTTGCCGTGAGCTTCACCGTTCAGAAGGATTGGTGTATTCTGCAGATGTATACTCAACCATGTTGCTGTAGCACAGACACGTGAACGAGGCTTGAACCAGATGAGAGAGATAGGACGAACGTTAAATGACATCAGCCGATGCGACGTAAACAACCCCCCCCCCTTCCTCATCCACTCCACAATGAGTAGCCTGTTACATACCTATATAGCAAACCTGCTTTGAAACGGACGTTTCCGGACATGGGTTCCCATTCAAAAATAGCATGTAGTCATTTCTCTCTACAGGCCCTACAAGTTTGTAACAGGAATTGACGAACACCCTGTATTTCATTAAATAACTCGAGGTATCTGCAAGGGTTACACACCTATGTACGTCAACTCTCGGGCAGTATAAAGTACACAGAGACGGTTAGTTCACATCAGACAAGTTACCTGCTGTATCTCACGTTCCATTGGTCTGGGCGTAGCAAAAGCTATAACAGTATATAAGCACCAATACCAATGAAATTCTCCCTCCGTTTGAGAAATATTCATTCACCATTCAAGCGTACAAGAAAAACTTTTTTTTTGTTTGCATGTAGTTTCCTTGAGCAAGCCGTTAATGCTTTCGTAATGACAGAACCCAAACGAAAACTGCTTTGCAGAGGACATTCCAAATTTTTTTTCAAGTTTATTTGAGGACAGTCCAAAACTACTGAATGGTATTCAAGTATATACTGTTTACGCGAATTCCGTTACACACTTGTTAAATTTTCCAAAATTCTCGAGACAAATCAAATTCTTACATTCACCCATCCTCGAAATTATTTTTTGCTATACGTTCACCTCAGACTACTTCACTTAACTTGCAATGTTGTTTCTGGCAATACAGTTTTCATTGACAGGTACATTCATGCCTCACAATTTGTTTTCTTACCACTAATAGATCGCCGCATTCATGTTTCACTTGCATGTAATTTCGTCATCGATTAATTTGTAAAAGGCTTTTTAAATACCCTGATAAAACTGAAATTAATGAAACATTTCTTATTGGTTCGGACTGTGTGACGTGGTGGACTGTCTTACTGAAAGATTGATTGATCATTGTTACCTACAAACAAATCACCGATACAGGGCGGTAATGTCAACAAACAGACACATTCTTGTTACTTCTCTGCGTTAACATCGCGGTGCAACATTTGCGGATAGATCTTACTGACAGTTGTGATTCTGCTAATCAGAAAATCTGACAGCGCTCTGCTGGCAGCTTGAGGACAAAAGTTCTGCATGATGAGGTATATGGCCAAATACAAAGGGGTCGGAGCATAGCATTTTAATGATAGAACAACCTCTTCTCTCTCCGTCTGGATAGTGAAATTTACTTTAGAAAGTGTGCTGTTCACGTGGCCGAATCAGAAATGGTTCATCAGCATGATGAGGTATATGCCCAAATATAAAGGGGTCGGAGCATAGCATTTTAATGGCAGAACAACCTCTTCTCTCTCCGTCTGGATAGTGAAATTTACTTTAGAAAGTGTGCTGTTCACGTGGCCGAATCAGAAATGGTTCATCAGCATGATGAGGTATATGCCCAAATATAAAGGGGTCGGAGCATAGCATTTTAATGGCAGAACAACCTCTTCTCTCTCCGTCTGGATAGTGAAATTTACTTTAGAAAGTGTGCTGTTCACGTGGCCGAATCAGAAATGGTTCATCAGCATGATGAGGTATATGCCCAAATATAAAGGGGTCGGAGCATAGCATTTTAATGGCAGAACAACCTCTTCTCTCTCCGTCTGGATAGTGAAATTTACTTTAGAAAGTGTGCTGTTCACGTGGCCGAATCAGAAATGGTTCATCTGCTTAGAGAAAGACGAGACGCTGAAGAAACGAAGTAGATTGTAATGCTAAGCCCCTGGAAATCTTCTAGCAATAAACTGGCTCTATTCGGAGAAGACATAGAATCTAAGATATTAGCATCGGGTATTGCTGTGCGTCAGTTATAAGCCAATCATCAGGTAGTAATTCAGACCACAAAAGGAATCGCCTTCCTTATTCGTCCTGATAATTAACGATGGTTGATGTTGACAGAAAGCACGAGATTACTTCACTTATATGTGACAAGAATACCGAAAATACTATATGTACGGGAGGCACAGGGATACACAAGTTAACTTAACTTTTATAGCCAAGAATCTTGAGACTTCTAGGCACGAAAGACGTCACGAATGATTACGCTCTCATTATTAGATGGCATTAAGTACAGTGACACTTTGACCAGTCTAGCCTCGAAGTTAAGGAGACGTAATGTGATTTGAGGACTGTTTTGAGTCGGCGGACGCGGACTCCTGAAACGAGTACCGCTACTGCTGGAACGGCACTGCTGCCACCTGAGTCAACAAGTTAAATTAAGTTGAGAGCAAGTTACAACCAAGTTTCTTTCCAAGCAGGAAGGAACTTCTTGCTTCTTCTAGCAGAAAGTTTGAACCCTTGATAAATATAGAGTACTGGAGGTCTGAGTGTAGCGAAAAATGAGATGTAGTGCCAGACGTTTCAAAATATTTCACGTCAGTTCTCTGCAGCTTCCTCGTTAATCAAATCACGGTCAGCTTGCCCACTTTCAAGATTATTTATACGCAGTTTTCCGTGGCCCAAGTACGAGCAATTAGAATATTCTCAGACTTGCTCCGCCCCGTAGTGTTACCTACAGTTAAGCTTATTTATAAAAAGAGTGCCCCGGTGTGTAATTATTTCGATGTGCTATTAATATATCTCCTCCTTTCTCCTCTCTCTGTACGTCTCCTTCCCCCTCTCTCTCTGTGCAAATCCTCATCCCACCTCCCTGTACTGCTCCTCCCCCCACTATAGCTGTTTTTCACCTCCTCCCATCTTTCTCTGTCCATCTCCTCCTCTTTTCTTTCTCAGTCCATTTCCTTCTCTCCCCTCTCCCTACTCATCACCATCTACCCCTTCTCGGTCAATTCCTCCGCACGTCTCTCTCTCCACTTCCTCCTACTCCCTGTCTCTTTCCATCCCCTCCTCCCCCGCCTAATCTGTCTTCCCCTTTCCCCTCTGTGTCTGCGCGTCTACTCTTCGCCCTTCTATCCCCACGTTATCACCCCACCAAAATAGGAGGCTGGTGGTTCTTACCCCAACACTTTTTCTTTCTAGAGCGTAGTTAATGTCCGTAAACCAAATCTCGTTAAAATCGTTGCAGGGGTTTCGGATGAGCCTTTTATGCGTGGCTTTTCCCGAAAATACACATGTCAAATATAATTCACATATATTTAAGATATTTCACACGTGTCTGTACACATATTTCGACTGTATCTCTAGCGTACGTCACCCTGCCATTTCATTTTCTCGTATCTCCTGAACTATGTGTCATACTCGTACAATGGTGTAATTCTGCGGGTACATCCACTGGCATATGTGGCTACTGTCTGTGATATGCGCTAGGGATAGAGTTAGTATTAATAATGAGCGTATGGCATTGGTGGCCGGGAGACCCCTCGCGGGGCGGTTCGGCCGCCGCTCTACAAGTTCTTTAACGCCACTACGGCGACTTGCGAATGAATGAGGATGAAACGATGATGAAATACACACAACATCCAGTCATCTCGAGGCAGAGAAAATCCCTAACCCCGCCTGGAATCGAACCCAGCACCCCGTGCGCGGGAAGCGAGAACGCTACCGCAAGACCACGAGCAGCGGACATACAGTTAATGATACATAAGTAGTAAATTAAGATGTATGCATGATGCGGTAGTTTTTCATGCATCTCATTACATGACGTGGTATCTCCTGATTTGCATATCGTAAATGACATAGAAAATAGAGATAGTAGCAAACAAGTAATCAATTTAAGCATATACATGATGCGAAGTTTTTCACGCTTCTCACTTATTATGACGTCATATCTACTGAAATGAGTGTCATAAAATGATATAACTCTGGTGGTACATTTAGTGGAATAGCTGGTTATTGTATCCAAAACGGTGTCTGAATACGATTAGCGGTAAGAAAGAAAAAAATAAAAAGTCATGCTTAATGCCACAATTTTACTTCAGAAACAGAGGAAATGTAGTAGCGATAAACTTTTTCCTTTTATCGGGAGTCTCCAGCGAGAAAACGCTTTATAAAAGTTTGATATTAAGTGTGAGGATTTTTGAAAGACAATAAGTGCTCTTATTCTCAAATACTGGATGAATAAAGTGTGAGTATTCACGCTCCGTGGGCTATACTTATTTCTGACTCTCACCCCCACATTCATGTCTTAATTTAGGTTGTAGGCAGTTGCCATTATAAATTTCATGAAAATCCGTCCAGTCGTTTCAGACACACAAACTTTCGCATTCATACTTCCATGTATTAATGGCAATGGTTGTATGTACGTGGATAAAAAGATTAATTCCGAGCACATAAATGTACCGATGCACAGTATAACAATATTAGATCGAAGAATTAAATTTTTGAGCTGTCTGGAACCACATCCCAGTACAGCACTCCTGCATGGTACTCAGTCGTTGTGTGACTAAGCCAAACACTCAGGGGCGCCGGACACTACAAATCAAGGAGTACAATGCCACAGAGAGGCCCTTATAGAGTGTTAGAAACACTTGTTTCAGACCCTGAGATCATCGCAAAGGAGGCAAAAATATTCTGTAGAAGGGGCAGCTTGAAGTAACTACACCTGAACGTAACGCAACAACGCATTGCAAACTGCAAACCTTGCATGAAAAAACCTTGTGAAGCTCTGAAACTAAATATTAGTGCAGCAGAGAATACTGGCAGGCTCGAGAAATGAAGTAGTATGAAGGGGGTGGGGGACGGGGGGGGATGGAAATCACGTCTTCGACCACTATATAACCCTCTCCTCCGTACCACTAGGGACAGAGTTTGGTCTTTTGGTCATTTGTCTGCGTCTCTGATGTCTGTGGAATGCCAGCTGCATTAGTTGTAGGATAACCAGGTGACGTACGACCAAGTCTTGTCAGCCACAGCCAATTTGGAGTCTTGTTCTGTAAGTCTGCAGCAGTCTAGCTGTGGGAGTAGTTCAAACCTGCTCACAATGGAGACTGACTGACGATGAGGTCTGGGCAGATCTGTGGCTGAAGAAAGGATCTGACGGTTAGGTGTTATACTTGGAAGCAGGATGCATGGAACACTAGGACCACCCCTCAGGCTGTCCCCTGTGTAGCTGTTGCGATTTCCGCCTTCTTGCATTTCGACAACCGCCATTCGGGGGTACGTCTGGTATCCTGGCCCTACGAGTAAGATAATCTACTGCAGTTCATGGACCTAGATGACAGACGCTAGGCAGTGCTCTTAATATTGGGGAGCACTGTTGTCGTCGGCTCAGCGCTAGCCGCGGACCACGGCCGCGCTATAAAGCTCGCAGTGCAGCGGCCTGGACCTAAGTCGTGTCCAACTGTGTTCTCTTTTGTTCTTTATACTCAGCGTTGCTTTCGGCCGGTCAGACAGCATCTCCTAGTTGTGCCAAAATCTCTGTTAATATAGTATGCAAATTTCTGGCGCCAGGCATAAGTGAAACTACGCTTACCGAGAGTGCTTTGGTTTCAGTGGATGGCCACAGTTACGCTGGTTCATAGACACGCGCTGCTCGCTGCTCCACCCAGCAAGAGGCCGCGGAACTGATCATGATAGGTTCTGCGACGCGGCACAGCTACTAACCAGCCCTCGCTCGGGAGGAGAATGAATCCCTGTAAAACTCTCGTCAATAAATACGTGTTAACGGAATGCTATCTCACTGGTGCCCTGGACGTGACACTGGTCTACATCTACATCTACATCTACACTCCGCAAGCCACCCAACGGTGTGTGGCGGAGGGCACTTTACGTGTCACTGTCATTACCTCCCTTTTCTGTTCCAGTCGCGTATGGTTCGCGGGAAGAACGACTGTCTGAAAGCCTCCGTGCGCGCTCTAATCTCTCTAATTTTACATTCGTGATCTCCTCGGGAGGTATAAGTAGGGGGAAGCAATATATTCGATACCTCACCCAGAAACGCACCCTCTCGAAACCTGGCGAGCAAGCTATACCGCGATGCAGAGCGCCTCTCTTGCAGAGTCTGCCACTTGAGTTTGCTAAACATCTCCGTAACACTATCACGGTTACCGAATAACCCTGTGACGAAACGCGCCGCTCTTCTTTGGATCTTCTCTATCTCCTCCGTCAACCCGATCTGGTACGGATCCCACACTGATGAGCAATACTCAAGTATAGGTCGAACGAGTGTTTTGTAAGCCACCTCCTTTGTTGATGGACTACATTTTCTAAGGACTCTGAAGACGGTTATATTCGACAGCATACCTGTGAATAACATAATCATATTACACGCTGGGAAAATCTAGGGGATTACATCAGAAACCTCTACGGGGAGGAAATAGTCATTCCTGTTAAGAAGTTTGATAAATTTCTTAAGAAGAAAGGGAACTTGCTGAGTTCACCTGTATTTTTATTGACATGCCTTGAAGAAGGTATTGTTCAAAAATTTGCTACATTTTGTCACTTTATTGATACTAGAACGGCAAAAAGGATCAAGAAACGTGCTAGTTTGGCGTTAGTACGGGAGAGAATTCGTTTCACACGTCAGCAGTTGGATCTGATATCCAAGGAATTGTATTTGTTGGATTTAGAACTTTCTTCTCGTCTGTCTCCCGGATTCTGGAAGTGGGTTGATGAACCTTAGTGGGCCTATTCAGATTCTACGCAGAAGAAAACTACTAAGAAACAGTCTTCGAAATTCCTTCGACTTCGCCAACAACTATCTAGGTCCGATGACATTACTCGTCGTCGGACTGTTATTAATTTAACCGACAAGGAATTGGATGATGCTACTTTGTCGGTTTTGGAGAAAGGTATGAACTTTGCTCTTACACCAAGGAACCTGCCTACTTTTGATTTTATTAGCACTGTTGAGCGGGCCATTGCTCGCTCTCCTGAAGATGTGGTGGAGGAAATTAGACAGGAAGTTTCTCATCATCTTCGTCGTGCACCGCCACCGCAGAGTAACATTTCTTCCACTGAATGGAAGGCCATTCGGTCATTCAGAGAAGATAAGGATCTTTTAGTTCTTCCTGCTTATAAAGGTA
This sequence comes from Schistocerca americana, assembly GCF_021461395.2. Taxonomy (NCBI): domain Eukaryota; kingdom Metazoa; phylum Arthropoda; class Insecta; order Orthoptera; family Acrididae; genus Schistocerca; species Schistocerca americana. The sequence continues at coordinate 413,742,357 of NC_060124.1, read as the reverse complement.
GTGCCACTGTTCTTTTGTCTCGTGAAGTTTATTTGGCTAAAATGGCCTGTTTGTTGGATGTTTCTGCTTACAGTAAACTTCGGAGCGATCCTACGGACCGGACAAAGCGGAAGACCAGTTCACTTACTAAGAAGAGCTTCCTGCCAAAGGACACCATCAACAAACTTCATCCAGGGGTGGCAGTACCACCCAGGCTGTATGGTTTACCGAAGGTGCATAAACCTGGCATTCCTCTTCGTCCTATTGTTAGTAATTTGGGCGCTCCCACTTATAATTTAGCTAAATATCTTGCTTCAGTCCTCAGCCCTTACGTCCGGAAATGTGAACATCATTTACCAAACTCGACTGATTTTATTTAACGGTTGAAGTCTTTACGCATTGGAACATCAGACCTTTTAGTTAGTTTTTATGTGGTTTCTCTTCTCACCCAGGTACCTTTGGAAGAGTCTTTATTGTTTAGTGGTCAACTTTTGGATGATAAAACTACTGAGCTGTGTCGCCAAGTGTTGACATCGACATATTTTTTATTTAATGGCGTGTTTTTGACCAAACTGACGGTGTGGCTATGGGGAGCCGTCTTCCGTCCAATGCCGCCAATCATTTTATGGAATGTTTTGAAGATATCGCACTCAGGACATCGTCTCTTCAACCTACATGTTTTTGGAGATACTTGGATGACATTTTCATTGTTTGGTCACATGGAATGGAAGCTCTTCATCGGTTACTAGATCATTTTAACTGTCTTCATCCAGGCAGCAAATTTTCGATGGAAATTGAAAAAGATATCGAATTACCTTTTATGGATGTTTTAGTACACAGAACAGAAAATGGTACCTTGGGACATTGCGTATATTATAAACCTACACGGACTGCAATCTTCAGTCTACGAGCTGTCATCCACCACATTCGCAAATGGGAGTTCTACGTACTTTGGTCAAGAGAGCTTATGCCATTTTTCATTCAGAAAATTTGGCACAGGGATTGGATAAACTTAAGGCAGTCTTCGAGCTCAACGGATATACCGATTATCAAATTAATCGTGCTTTTCAGTTTGGACCATCACGCGATCGAGCCCCAGATAGTAGTATATCTGTTGCTTTTTTACCCTTTGCTCGAAGTATTTCTTCAAAACTTTCTAGAATTTTCAAGAAATATATTAAAAGTTTTTTTTTTTTTTTTTTTTGCCTTTGGCCAATACTAGAGCCCTGTTTGGATCTGTTAAAGATGATTTGGGATTGAGAAAGCCTGGAGTTTATAAAATTCCCTGTCATTGTGGAAACGCCTGTGTTGGACAGACTATTCGCACTGTGGATGTGTGGAACATCAGCGTCACGTATGTTTGCGCCAGTCTGAAAAACTTCCCGTCGCCGAAGATGGTCCCAACGAAGGGCATAACATGTCGTTTAAAGAGACGCAAATTGTTGCTCCGGGTTCTCGTTACTGGGATTGTGTACTCAAGGAATCCGTCGAAACACGATTATCCGATGACATTATTAACAGATATAGAGATTTTCCTTGAAGCAAGATATGGAACCCTATTTTATCTTATATAAAACAACAATGGCCTGGTTTTCGACCCGCCCCATTTTGATTTACATTTATCACTTTCGCCAATTTCTACCGCCGGCGGCGCTGCAATTTTTCGCTTCGCAGGGGGGCAGCTCTTCGCTTCTCTCGCAGGCGCAGTGGCCTGGACTCGGGGTATAAACCATTCGCCGTTTCTGGTACTTTACGTAAGTGTGTTTGAATCTCAGCGATGGCGTCTGAAGACGGTAGTCAGCAGGGTCGAAAGAATAGTGTGTAGGGAAGGTGCTTATATTCTGAAGCATACGCGTGGAGCACTTACCCTTCCGTGTAACTAAGAGGAAAGACCGTAACGTACCAACTACATTCTGAAGCATACCCGTGAAGCACTTATCCTTCGGTGTAACTAAGAGGAAAGACCGTAACGCAATGGAAATTCCATTGTCAACTACAGAGGAGAGAATGGGTAGACTGAAAGAGTACACTGAAGGCCTCGGTGAGGGGGAAAATTTGTCTCATATAACAAAAGAACAAACATGAGCTGATATAGTAGAGAGAGAGGTTCCAGTATTAGATCAAAATTTAAAAGAGCTTTCGATGTTTTGAGATTCAATAAGACAGAAAGGATCGATAACGTTCCATCAGAATTTCGAAAACCACTGGAGGAAGTGGTAACAATACGACTATTGATGTTGGTGTGTAGAACGTATGAATCTGGCGATTTACCATCTGACTTTCCGGGAAAAAAATTCGTCCACACAATTCCAAAGACTGCAAGAGTTGATTACCGCGCAATCAGGTAACAACTTACACATCCAAGTTCCTGACAAGAATAACGTTAAGAACAATCATCATCATCATTTAAGACTGATTATGCCTTTCAGCGTTCAGTCTGGAGCATAGTCCCCTTTATGAAATTCCTCCATGATCCCCTATTCCGTGCTAACATTGGTGCCTCATCTGATGTTAAGACTATTACTTCAAAATCATTCTTAACCGAATCCAGGTACCTCCTCCTTGGTCTGCCCCGACTCCTCCTACCCTTTACTGCTGCACCCATGAGTCTCTTGGGTAACCTTGCTTCTCCCATGCGTGTAACATGACCCCACCATCTAAGCCTGTTCGCCCTGACTACTTCATCTATAGAGTTCATTCCCAGTTTTTCTTTGATTTCCTCATTGTGGACACCCTCCTGCCATTGTTCCCATCTACTAGTACCTGCAATCATCCTAGCTACTTTGATATCCGTAACCTCAACCTTACTGATAAGGTACCCTGAATCCACCCAGCTTTCGCTCCCATACAACAAAGTTGGTCGAAAGATTGAACGCTGCACAGATAACTTAGTCTTGGTACTGACTTCCTTCTTGCAGAAGAGAGTAGATCGTAGCTGAGCGCTGACTGCATTAGCTTTGCTACACCTCGCTCCCAGTTCTTTCACTATGTTGTCATCCTGTGAGAATATGCATCCTAAGTACTTGAAACTGTCCACCTGTTCTAACTTTGTTCCTCCTATTTGGCACTCAATCAGTTTATATCTCCTTCCCACTGACATTACTTTCGTTTTGGAGATGCTAATCTTCATACCATAGTCCTTACATTTCTGATCTAGCTCTGAAATATTACTTTGCAAACTTTCAATCGAATCTGCCGTCACAACTAAGTCATCCGCATATGCAAGACTGCTTATTTTGTGTTCACACATCTTAATCTCACCCAGCCAGTCTATTCTTTTCAACATATGATCCATATATAATATGAACAAAAATGGAGACAGGTTGCAGCCTTGTCTTACCCCTGAAACTACTCTGAACCATGAAAATTTACCGTCAACTCTAACTGCTGCCTGACTATCCATGTAAAGACCTTTAATTGCTTGCAAAAGTTTGCCTCCTATTCCATAATCTCGTAGAACAGACAATAACTTCCTCCTAGGAACCCGGTCATATGCCTTTTCTAGATCTATAAAGCATAGATACAATTCCCTGTTCCATTCATAACACTTCTCCATTATTTGCCGTAAGCTAAAGATCTGGTCCTGTCAACCTCTAAGAGGCATAAACCCACACTGATTTTCCTCCAATTGGTCCTTCTAATACTCGTACTTTCCTTTCAACATTACCTGAGAAGATTTTACGCACAACGCTGATTAAAGAGATACCTCTGTAGTTGTTACAGTCTTTTCTGTTTCCATGTCTAAAGATTGGTGTGATTACTGCTTTTGTCCAGTCTGATGGAACCTGTCCCGACTCCCAGGCCATTTCAATTATCCTGTGTAGCCATTTAAGACCTGACATTCCACTGCATTTGATGACTTCCGACTTAATTTCATCCACCCCAGCTGCTTTATTGCACTGCAATCTATTGACCATTTTCACCACTTCCTCAAATGTGATCCTATTTCCATCCTCATTCCTATCCCATTCTACATCGAAATCTGAAACATTACTGATCGTATTTTCACCTACATTGAGCAACTCTTCAAAATATTCCCTTCATCTGCCCAAGGAATCCACAAGATTCACAAGCAGTTTTCCTGACCTGTCCAAAATACTTGTCATTTCCTTCTTACCTCCCTTTAGAAGGCTGCTAATTAAACTCCAGAATGGTTTACCAGGAGCTTCACCCATAGTCTCCAACCTGTTTCCAAAGTCTTCCCAAGAATTCTTCTTGGATGCTGCAATTATCTGTTTGGATTTGTTTCTTTCTTCAACATAACTTTCTCTCCATGTAGGCTTTCACGGCCGGCGTCTTTATCAGTAAACTCTTCCGGGCTAAGTTGCCGTGGTCGATCTGTAGAACTTCTTCTCCCTGACGTTTCGTTCTCAACTACGGAGAACATCTTCCGAGGTGAGTCGACGACTGGCTGCTAGGAGCTGGGGCCGCCGCTTATATAGAGATCGTAGGGGGCGCCACCACACGTCACATGGCGTCGATGTGCAGCTGTCTCTGGCTATCGTCTGTTCTCTCGATTGCAGGCAATCGATTGTCACGTGATTGATGCAACGTCGACCGCCATATCATATCCAATTTTACTCCTTCTTCTTTACGATTAAAATTGTATTGATGTTTGTGGATTTCAATTGCCTCTCTATACATACGTGTATAATAGTGCGACGTCCTCGCTAGCACGCTTGTTTCACCAAATTTTATGTCGTGATCTCCATCCTTAAAAACATGTTCCGCTACTGCCGATTTGTCGATATGTCCCAAGCGACAGTTTCTTTTGTGCTCCGTCAACCGTGTATTGATGCTTCTTTTTGTAGTTCCTATGTAAACCCTGCCGCAACTACACGGAATTTTATATACCCCTGGGGTGGCTAGGGGGTGACGAGCATCTTTTGTTGGTCTTAGGCATTCACTAATTTTCTTAGTAGGTCTAAAAATGGTCTCTACCTGAAACTTGGCTAGTACTTTTCCAATGCGATCCGTGATATTATGGATGAACGGAAGAAATACTTTTCCAGCTGATGGTTGTTGCTGTCTCCTATTTTTAGGCATTTTTCTATTTGGGTGAAGTGCTCGATTAATCTCGTTTTTTGTATAACCATTTTTCACAAAGGCCATTTGTAAATGATTTAGAACAATGGACAACTTAACTTCTTGGATGTATCCGTTATCAAACGGGCGGATGGGACCTTAGGCCATAAGGTCTACAGGAAAGGTACACATACCGATCGCTACCTCCATAAGAACTCAAACCACCACCCTAGGCAAAAGAGGGGGGTCATAAAAACACTAGTGGATAGGGCCAATAATATTTGTGAACCAGGCTACTTACAAGAAGAACTAAATCATTTACAAATGGCCTTTGTGAAAAATGGTTATACAAAAAACGAGATTAATCGAGCACTTCACCCAAATAGAAAAATGCCTAAAAATAGGAGACAGCAACAACCATCAGCTGGAAAAGTATTTCTTCCGTTCATCCATAATATCACGGATCGCATTGGAAAAGTACTAGCCAAGTTTCAGGTAGAGACCATTTTTAGACCTACTAAGAAAATTAGTGAATGCCTAAGACCAACAAAAGATGCTCGTCACCCCCTAGCCACCCCAGGGGTATATAAAATTCCGTGTAGTTGCGGCAGGGTTTACATAGGAACTACAAAAAGAAGCATCAATACACGGTTGACGGAGCACAAAAGAAACTGTCGCTTGGGACATATCGACAAATCGGCAGTAGCGGAACATGTTTTTAAGGATGGAGATCACGACATAAAATTTGGCGAAACAAGCGTGCTAGCGAGGACGTCGCACTATTATACACGTATGTATAGAGAGGCAATTGAAATCCACAAACATCAATACAATTTTAATCGTAAAGAAGAAGGAGTAAAATTGGATATGATATGGCGGTCGACGTTGCATCAATCACGTGACAATCGATTGCCTGCAATCGAGAGAACAGACGATAGCCAGAGACAGCTGCACATCGACGCCATGTGACGTGTGGTGGCGCCCCCTACGATCTCTATATAAGCGGCGGCCCCAGCTCCTAGCAGCCAGTCGTCGACTCACCTCGGAAGATGTTCTCCGTAGTTGAGAACGAAACGTCAGGGAGAAGAAGTTCTACAGATCGACCACGGCAACTTAGCCCGGAAGAGTTTACTGATAAAGACGCCGGCCGTGAAAGCCTACATGGAATGATTCGACGCCTCTACGGGGAGGAAATGTCAACTAGGGTACGACGACTGGAGAACCTACGCAAGAAGAAGGGTCAACAACTTTGCTCACTCACTTTTCTGCTACGCTGTCGTGATACCGGTATAGTTCCCAAGTTTTTAAAAGTGAGAAGAATGTTTCATTCGCCACAAGCTAAACGTATTTATTCTCGTATGGAACTGGCATTACTACGTGAGCGGATACATCAGACACGACGAGGACTGGCGGTATGTGATGGCCAACTGCTAAATCTTCATTTACTTATTAGCAATACTATGGAGTTTTGTCATTGGAACAAAGTGGATAGTTTAACATTTAGATCTATGGAGATTAGTTCAGAAGTGTCTTCCAATAGACAAAAGGACAAGTTTGATCGTCTACAAGAGGGTCGACAGGAAACACCGATTCCAAACAATTCCCAAACGGTTATTAATTTATCGGGAAAGGAATTGTCTAAGGAAGAACTTTCTGTTCTGTCTAAAGGAGGGAATTTTGCAATAACTCCATCCAAGATTCCTGTGGAGGACATTATTGCTAATATAGAGGCAGGAATTCGTCAGTTACCATCATATTCTGCTGATGAAATTAGAATGGAAACTTCCAGGATATTACGCAAAGCTAAGCCACCCAGCAGCAATCTGTCTCAAGGGGAAAGGAAGGCATTGCGGGAGATCAATGCAGACAAGAATGTTATTATAGTTGCCGCTGACAAGGGAAATGTTACTGTTTTAATGAATACTGAGGATTATCACAAGAAGATCAGTGATCTCTTGGAACCCAGCACATACAAGAAGTTGAAAAAGGATCCCACAACGAATGTGCTGAATGCCACCAAGCGTCTGATAAAACAGTCTTCAATTCCTACAGAAGTTAAAAAGTATCTTTGTGAAACGGAGGCTTATCCTCCGAGATTATATGGATTACCAAAGATACATAAACCTGATGTTCCTTTGAGACCAATAGTCAGCGCAATTGGAGCTCCTACCCAAGAACTAGCCAGACACCTTGCCTCTTTGTTACAACCTCACATAGGCAAAACTGAGAGTCATATTAAAAACTCTCTACACTTCATTGAGAAATTGAGGGAAATTACTGTCGGTCCTAATGACATACTTGTCAGTTTTGATATAGTGTCTTTGTTCACGATGGTTCCAGTTGAGGAAGCTCTCTCCCATATAGCCAATATGTTCCCTACTGATATAGTAGCCTTGTTCCAACACTGTCTATCCTCAACCTATTTTCAGTACAATGGTGAATTTTATGAACAGATCGATGGGGTAGCCATGGGAAGCCCCCTAAGTCCCGCAATTGCGAATTTATTCATGGAATATTTTGAACATCAAGCATTGCAGTCGGCCAAAAAAAGCCCCTCGAAGTGGTATCGGTATGTGGATGATACCTTTGTAATATGGAATCATGAGGAAGAGGAATTGAATGATTTCCTGCTGCACTTAAATAGCATCAACCCAAAGATCAAATTTACTATGGAGAAGGAGAAGAATGGACAACTTAACTTCTTGGATGTATCCGTTATCAAACGGGCGGATGGGACCTTAGGCCATAAGGTCTACAGGAAAGGTACACATACCGATCGCTACCTCCATAAGAACTCAAACCACCACCCTAGGCAAAAGAGGGGGGTCATAAAAACACTAGTGGATAGGGCCAATAATATTTGTGAACCAGGCTACTTACAAGAAGAACTAAATCATTTACAAATGGCCTTTGTGAAAAATGGTTATACAAAAAACGAGATTAATCGAGCACTTCACCCAAATAGAAAAATGCCTAAAAATAGGAGACAGCAACAACCATCAGCTGGAAAAGTATTTCTTCCGTTCATCCATAATATCACGGATCGCATTGGAAAAGTACTAGCCAAGTTTCAGGTAGAGACCATTTTTAGACCTACTAAGAAAATTAGTGAATGCCTAAGACCAACAAAAGATGCTCGTCACCCCCTAGCCACCCCAGGGGTATATAAAATTCCGTGTAGTTGCGGCAGGGTTTACATAGGAACTACAAAAAGAAGCATCAATACACGGTTGACGGAGCACAAAAGAAACTGTCGCTTGGGACATATCGACAAATCGGCAGTAGCGGAACATGTTTTTAAGGATGGAGATCACGACATAAAATTTGGTGAAACAAGCGTGCTAGCGAGGACGTCGCACTATTATACACGTATGTATAGAGAGGCAATTGAAATCCACAAACATCAATACAATTTTAATCGTAAAGAAGAAGGAGTAAAATTGGATATGATATGGCGGTCGACGTTGCATCAATCACGTGACAATCGATTGCCTGCAATCGAGAGAACAGACGATAGCCAGAGACAGCTGCACATCGACGCCATGTGACGTGTGGTGGCGCCCCCTACGATCTCTATATAAGCGGCGGCCCCAGCTCCTAGCAGCCAGTCGTCGACTCACCTCGGAAGATGTTCTCCGTAGTTGAGAACGAAACGTCAGGGAGAAGAAGTTCTACAGATCGACCACGGCAACTTAGCCCGGAAGAGTTTACTGATAAATAACTTTCTCTGTCTACCTGAGTTCTAGTATGTAGCCATTTTTGATACGCATTCTTTTTGCTTTTACACGCTGCCTTGACTGTGTCATTCCACCTAGCTGTTTGCTTCATCCTACTTTTACACACTACTGTTCCAAGACATTCTTTAACCACTTCTAGTACTGTGTCCCTGTACCTTGTCCATTCTTTTTCCAGTGACTGTAACTGACTACATTCAACTAACTGGTACCTTTCTGAGATCATTGTTATGTACTTGTGCCTGATTTCCTTATCCTGACGTTTCTCCACTCTTATCCTCCTACATATGGACCTGACCTCCTGCACTGTCGGCCTCACAATACAAATTTCGCTGCAGATTAAATAATGATCAGTGTCATCAAAGAATCCCCTGAATACACGTGTGTCCCTCACAGTCTTCCTGAATTCCTGATCTGTTATTATATAGTCAGTGACAGATCTGGTTCCCCTGCCTTCCCAAGTATACCGGTGAATGTTCTTATGTTTAAAAAAGGAGTTTGTGATTACTAAGCCCATACTGGTACAGAAATCCAAGAGTTGTTTCCCGTTCCTGTTGACCTCCATATCCTCTCCAAATTTACCCATAACCTTTTCATACCCTTCTGTTCGATTTCCAATCCTGGCATTAAAATCACCCATGAGCAGAACACTGTCCTTGTTCTTTACTCTAACAACTTCATCACTGAGTGCATCTTAAAGCTATCCATCTTATCTTGATCTGTCCCTTCACAATGCGAATGTACTGACACAATCCTAATTTTCTTGCTAGACACTGTCAAATCTATCCACATCAGTCGTTCGTTTACATACCTTATTACAACTAAGCTGGGTTCCATTTCTTTCCTGATGTAAAGACCTACACCCCATTGTGGTATTCCTGCTTTGACTCCTGACAGGTAGACCTTGTATTCTCCCACTTCCTCTTCTTTCTCACCCCTTACCCGAATGTCACTAACAGCTGAAACATCCAGCCCCATCTTACTTGCAGCCTCTGCCAGCTCTACCTTCTTCCCAGAGTAGCCCCCATTGATATTAATAACTCCCCATCTCATTACCATTTGTTTGCCAAGTCGTATCTTAGGAGTCCCTGGTTTGTCAGTTAGAGGTGGGACTCCGTCACCTCCAAAAGTCCGAGGCATTTTGCTCTGATTGTTGCCAGCATCATATTTAAAGTACCAGGGAAGCAGGTTGCTAGCCTTACTTGCCCCGAGTCCAATTGAGTTTTACCCCTAACGCTTGAGGGACTAACCGGTGGATTTGGTAGTCTTTGGCGTATGAGCACAAAGGTGACCACAACTCAGAATATGTCCGAGATGCCCAGCCTTATTCCAAAGTAACTGGTACCCCGACTGTCGGGACCACTTACTTGGCCACTCATACGTTGCCCGTGGTTCATGAACTAGGACATGACTACAGGAACCCACACCATGAACCACTTCTCGAATTCCTTCGATTTACTCTCAATCCTTATTCTGTACTCATTAGACGGTCATTCCATACAGCAGGTCCTGTAATTGTTCTTCACTTTCACTTAGAAACAGCGAATCTTATCATTGATATCCTTTCACTTTTAAATCCATTCTTGTACTTCCCTTTTATTTCCATCGTTGCTTCTTCGTCGTTCAGATTGAATAGAAGGGGCGAAAGACTACGTACCTGTCCTACAGCCTTTTTAACCCGAGCACTTTGTTCTTGGCCTCCCACTGCTATTACTCCATCTTGGTGCATGTACATGTTGTACACTACCCGTCTCTCTGCACTTATCCCTATTTGCTTCAAAATTCCCAACATGTTTCATCATTTGACATGGTCTAACGCTTTTTCCAGGTCGCCAAATCCTAAGATCTTCATTTTTCATTAGTCTTCCTTCCATTATCAACTGTGACGTCAGAACTGCCTCTCTGGTGTCCTTATTAAGAACAATGGAAAAGAAAATTGAGGAAATGTTAGATGATGATCAGTTTGGTTTTAGGAAAAATTGAACGCGCACAAGTACCGCAGCCTCCTAACAGACCATCTTCCACGAATGCCAGACTAGGAGAAACCTGTGATACCAACAGGTTGGCTATCCAGCCCTTTGTGCACGAAGCATTACAGTACGTCTTCACGAACTGTTTCCAAATCGTTGGAATGCACACAGAGGACCTGAACCTTCTCCGGATTTGCCGCCTATAGACTTTCTTTCTGAGGGGAAAGCAGAAAGACGCTGTCTGGAAGGACATAACAACTGCACTTCATGATGTGCTACGATGTGTTACTGCTGTCTGCTCGGAGATCTCCACTGAAATGCAAGCACGTGGGCAGCAGTCGTTCCATACCAGACTAGGAGCCTGTATCGCCCCTGCTGGTGGTCTCTTTAAACACAAGCTTTCATGGTCAATTGTCTTGTTACTGGTCAGAATCCATACAACTAGCGTATGCGCTTGTGATGTTCTACAGTGTGCGCTACCACTCGTATTGTACAAGTGTCAGAATCCTGCAACAAACACCACTGATATTCTGATTTGCACTACTATCAGTTTGTTAATGTCAATAAAATTTCGTCTTTTAAGAAAAGTGTATATCTGCACAAAAAAGTACACTTCCAAAGAATTTTTACAATCTGTTGACTGGCTAAGAATACGAGCTCCCGACTACCAACCCATTCTGTGAAAACCGCACTTCAATATCACTTTCCATTTCTGCTATATTTGTGGTGCAAGTTTCAGCTTAATCGCCTTGTATAGGAAAGACCGTCGGAGGCAGCGGTAAGTCCTACGAAAATTGTGATCATACGCAAAGCGACAAATACAAGGCAGTTCCAGCGACCCTGGAACGTAACAAAAGAGAAACATAAAATCCTCGGTATTCATGTCCACGCCAGTGTTAAACAAATGACAGCTAACATACGGCGAACAATACTATCTTCTGACAGTGCACTAACTACAGCTAACGCAGCAAGATATCTGATCTTGACAGAGAACGTGAAGTTAACAACCATGCGTTTGGCATCAGAATCTCAGTTTATGGGCCAAATCTTAAACCTGACCTAATAACTGGGTCGACCTATAACACTAGTGGTCTCCTGGCGTTTATGGCGTGCAGACACACTTATTTAAAGTCGTATACACCACACGCACTCCAAAGCCTCAAGAAAAGGCCTTTACCTAATCGATGGATTTGTAATTTCCTGTCAGAAAGGTCACAGTTCGTAGTAATAGACGGAAAGTCATCGAGTAAAACAAAAGTAATATCCAGCATTCCCAAGGAAGTGTTTTAGGTCCTCTACTGTTCCCGATCTATATTAACGAGATAGAACACAATCTGAGTGGACCTCTTAGGTAGTTTGCAGATGATTCTGTCATTTACCATCTTGTCAAGTCATCCGATGACCATAACGAATTACAAAATGGTTTAGATAAGATATCTGTATAGTGCGAAAGTGGCATTTGACCCGGAATATAGAAAAGTGTGAAGTTCTTCACAAGAGTACTAAAGGAAATCCGCCAAATTTCGATTACGCCGTAAGTCATACAAACCCGAAGGCTGTAAGTTCAACTAAACACTTAGGGATGACAGTTACAAATAACCTAAACTGGAATGATCACGTAGACAATGTTAGTTTAGAGCAAAGCAAGACTGCGATTCGTTGGTAGATCACTTAAAAGGTACAACAGTTCTACTAAAGAGACTGCTTACACCACGCCTGTCCGCCCTATTCTGGAGTACTGTTGTGCGGTGTGGGATCCGCATCAGGTGGGACTGACGGATGACATCGGAAAAGTTCAAAGAAGGGCAGCTCGTTTTGTGTTATCGTAAAAATAGGGGAGACAGTACCACAGACATGATACGTGAATTGGAGTGGCAATCATTCTAACAAAGGCGGTTTTTACTGCGACAGGATCTTTTTCTGAAATTTCAATAATCAATTTTCTACTCTAATTGCGAAAAAATTCTATTGGCACCCGACTATCTAGGGAGCAATGTCATCACTATAAAATAAGAGAAATCAGGGCTCGCACAGAATTTAAGTGCTCGCTTTTCCCGCGCGTCGTTCGAGAGTGGAACGGTAGAGAGACAGCTTGAAGGTGGTTCATTGAACGCTCTGCCAGGCACTTTACTGTTAATAGCAGGGTAATCACTTAGATGTAGATGTAAATTTTATGACGAAGTGCCTCGTCATTGCTCTATTGATAGTTACTGTTTTCGCGAACGCAAGTTTGTGCTTCGCAATTGAAAGCATTCAAAAGCGCTGCTGGGTTTCAGGGATTTCCATGTGTTGACTCGACTGTAGGAGTGTCTTGGAAGCAAAGAAGGAATGAAGACATGCGCGGAGAAACGGGCCAACCCTCAGACCTAATATTTACGGGTGAGACCAACGTCAGTTTTGATAGTTACCGTACCCAGGAACAGACGGCAACATTTGAGGGTTCTAACCCATTTTTCCGTGCATATCTTTAAATGTGTTAAAAATAATGCATGAGGTGGCATTATTCACTTATCTTAGTGTTTATGACATATCTCTTGAACTGTGTGTGTTACAGTGATATATACAACTGGCCATTAAAATTGCTACACCAAGAAGAAATGCAGATGATAAACGGGTATTCATTGGACAAATATATTTTACTAGAATTGACATGTAACTACATATTTACACAGTTTGGGTGCATAGATCCTGAGAAATCAGTACCCAGAACAACCACCTCTGGCCGTAATAACGGTCATGATACGCCTGGGCATTGAGTCAAAGAGAGCTTGGATGGCGTGTACAGGTACAGCTTCAACACGATACCACAGTTCATTAAGAGTAATGACTGGTGTATTGTGACGAGCCAGTTGCTCGGCCACCATTGACCAGACGTTTTCAATTGGTGAGAGATCTGGAGAATGTGCTGGCCAGGGCAGCAGTCGATTATTTTCTGTATCCAGAAAGGCCCGTACAGGACCTGCAACATGCAGTCGTGCATTATCCTACTGAAATGTAGGGTTTCACAGGGATCGAATGAAGGGTAGAGCCACGGGTCGTAACACATCTGAAATGTAACGTCCACTGTTCAAAGTGCCGTCAATGTGAACAAGAGGTGACAGAGACGTGTAACCAATGGCACCCCATACCATCACGCCGGGTGATACGCCAGTATGGCGATGACGAATACACGCTTCCAATGTGCGTTCACCGCGACGTCGCCAAACACGGATGCGACCATCATGATGCTGTGAACAGAACCCAGATACATCCGGAAAAATGACGTTTTGCCATTCGTGCACCCAGGTTCGTCGTTGAGTACACCATCGCAGGCGCTCCTGTCTGTGGTGCAGCGTGAAGAGTAACCGCAGCCATGGTCTCCGAGCTGATAGTTCATGCTGCTGCAAACGTCGTCGAACTGTCCGTGCAGATGGTTGTTGTCTTGCAAACATCCCCGTCTGTTGACTCAGGGATCGAGACGTGGCTGCACGATCCGTTACAGCCATGCGGATAAGATGCCTGTCATCTCGACTGCTAGTGATACGAGGCCATTGGGATCCAACACGGCGTTCCGTATTACCCTCCTGAACCCACCGATTCCATATTCTGCTAACAGTCGTTGGATCTCGACCAACGCGAACAGAAATGTCGCGATACGATAAACCGCAATCGCGATAGGCTACAGTCTGACCTTTATCAAAGTCGGAAACGTGATGGTACGCATTTGTTTTCCTTATACGAGGGATCACAACAACGTTTCACCAGGTAACGACGGTCAACTGGTGTTTGTGTAAGAGAAATCGGTTGGAAACTTTCCTCATGTCAGCGAGTTGTAGGTGTCGCCATCGAGCCAACATTGTGTGAATGCTCTGAAAAGCTAATTATTTGCATATCACAGCATCTGCTTCCTGTTCGTTAAATTTCGCGTCTGTAGCACGTCATCTTCGTGGTGTAGCAATTTTAAGGGACAGTAGTGTATTAACGTTGGCACATTCAGAAGTATATGTGGTTAATGTTCGCAAAATGTGTTTCAAATGGTTTTTGAAATCCCTTAGCTAGCAGGTCAGAGCGGATGAGGTTGTATTCGTGGAAAGCGGCCAAAATAAGTTACTGTCAGTTGCACTCAACATATAACCTTTATTTGTTAAAACACACAAGCAGGAATCAAAAAGTCTCAATGTTTTAACGAAAGACCTCCTGAAGGCCATATCGAAAATCCAAGCCACAAGGCCTAAGCATGGAGTTCTTTAGGAGTTCTTTAGAAAAAAAATTATATTCAATATAAATAGGTTAAAAGCCATAGCTTAAATTTTTCCCATAGAACTCGTCTGAAAGCCATACATTAATCAAGAACAGTGTTACGGCTTAAGGCCGAGAGAAAGATTTTCAGTGTTCAATCAATGTAGACTGAAAACTCGGCTGAAGGCCGCATATCAACAAAACAATTTAACGACTTAAAGCCTAGGAAGGGCTATTTATTTGAAAAGGCTGAAGACCTCATATTAAAGAATAACAATCTTATGTTTTAAGGGCAAGACAAGGATTTTCAATTTTTAATTTAAGAGAATTAAAATTTGGCTGAACGCCACACACCATGCAGAAAACAATTTTACGGCTTAAGGTCTAAAGGGAAGAACTTCTAATTTTCAACTAAAACAGACTGAAGGTTTTATCCTAAAATACTCGGCTGAAGGCCACATACGAAACCCAAAGAATCTCATGGCTTCAAGCCCAGACAAAAAAAATTCCTATTTTTAATTTAAGCTGGACCTCTAGGCTGAAGGCCACACACTAAACAAGAAGCACTTTCTTTTTACGGCTTAAGGCCTAAGAAGAAGCCTTGCAGTTTTAATAAGCTAAAACTCGGCTGAAGGCCACACATAGTACTTAAGACTAAAAAGGATATCACTATGTAAAACACAAGGAGCAGCGCTCAGAAGGTTCCAAGGGTCGGCCTGGGAAGTAACACTAACGCACGTTTAGGTGAGACAGGCAGCCCGACCGACAAGCTCTAAATCAGAAGGTAACTCAACTGAAAGCCAGCCATCTGACCAACCAACAAGAGCAGTTCTGCTCCGCCCAGCCAGTAAAACGACAATAGCACAGCGTTCTGGATACTGGTACCCAATCCAGCAAAGTCAGAATGAACGCCCCAAACTTACAACAACACTTCAGCTGTCGAACTACATGCCGTGCTGGACAGCATCAACACGACGAGGAAAATACACTGCCGAAAACTACGTCAACGACCACGTCTGGTAACTGGAACGTTAACTGCCACAAGGCAGAAGATACCACTGGTACACTTCATTAATGAAGGAATGAGTTAAATTAAGTTAAACACCACACGGGAAGACGGCTGCAATTCTAGCCGACTTCAATTCACACACGTTGTTGCTAGCGGGAATCTCCCAGAAAGAGACAACCAGGATCAGACGAAGAGATAGCAGTTGAGACTTGATAGTAGTTAAAGTGTGCATTCAACTTAAGTGTCCAGGATCGGTGGGCGGCGAACTTCGTGACCCTCGCAAGAAGCGCCACACAACTCCAACCGCCTGTGCGCTCCGACAGTGGCTCCGGCCTCTCTACGTGCCACGGAGATTTTCTCGCTGCTC
Organism: Schistocerca americana; assembly: GCF_021461395.2. Lineage (NCBI taxonomy): Eukaryota > Metazoa > Arthropoda > Insecta > Orthoptera > Acrididae > Schistocerca > Schistocerca americana. The sequence continues at coordinate 413,726,055 of NC_060124.1, read as the reverse complement.
TGCCCCAGCCAACTGACTGCCACACGCTGCACACCCTAAAAATATATCCGCCACAACAAAGATAGTACAACAGTACTAGTGTCGATACACTCTGCTGCTGCCACACACGGAGAGAAGACAGCAACGTTATGGCGGTAACCGAAGAAGAAATAAGACACCACTGGACTGCAACCAATGACAAAAAACAAGGCATGATGCGAGCCAGCCACGGCTCAGTGTTAGTAGCAAAGAAGTGATAAAGTTAAATGTCACGCACATTGTGGTGGTTTTTAATAACCCAGTGCCTATGACGTCATACCTCCTGTTCTGTATGTCATACAATTATACAAGCGTTGAATGAAAAGTAATGCTTCCACCTTCGTTAATTGGATTTGGATGAGAATATTTTAATAAATCGAACGCAGAAACTATCCTCAGAATGTGATCTTTGATTAATAATATTCAATTTTCCACATAATTACCAGCCAATTCCATACATTCCTGCTGACGATGAAGAAGTTTGCTGCACCCGTCACGGAAGATGTCGACATGTTTCCGCAACCACAGTCGCACAGGTCTCTCAACATCTTCATCAGAAGCATAATGTCCCTGAGATCGTCTTTCATTATGGGGGACAGATGGAAGTCAGACGACGCTAAATCTGCATTGTATGGAGGATGCCGTACGGTGATGAGATTTCATTTCAGGAGTCAGCGTCCAGGGTAGCCGTCGTACACAGGTCTCCCGATAGCAAAGCACAGCAATAATTATCACAGTATAACTATATATGGGGCCACTTATCACGCGATAATTATATATTTTTATTTTTATAATCATATTTTATGATTTTGGTTAGGGCGTTTTAGATATTGTGAGTTAGCATGAGACTTTTAACTAACTTATACCGCGATAACACTCGTACGGACATCGGCTGCCCCAAAGTACGTGAGATATAATATTTTTTAAACACAACGCGCGACTCACTGCCTTCTAATAAATAGTTTGCGTGAGCGCTGCTGTTAAGAAAAGAAAATATGCGTAACCTTACGCAAACTGTAATTATTAATATGGGCCTCAGGGGCTACTGGTTATTTATGTCCAAGCTACAAAAGATTAACTGAGATATTGCTGAGCTTATTGAAAGGAATTTTTTCCAATATCTCTTGCCCATTATTTGCAAGGCAAAACTGGAAAGAATGCCATTTTCCGTTAAGCGAAACATACTGAACTCATTCAGTATTATAAATATTAATAAACGAAATCTAATTTTCCTATGTTAACTCTGAAACTATTGTAAGATCAACGTAGACAAAACCTCTCATATTTACATTTAATAGTATGACATGAAATTTTAATTATATAATATAGTCAGCGTAATGGCCGACTAAATCCTGCTAGGGGAGATGAGCTCCCTGCACTAGGAAGTTCTGTAAAGAAATTCGTTATTTATAATTAATGATTACTATGATGAGAGGTGCCCAGTACACACTTTCTCAAAAGAATTATAAGTATATTTTACTAACTTACCACCAAACTTACATTAAATACCCACGTGCTATACAAAGGCGCTCTTCCGCTAAAAATACAAAATAGGACAGAGCTTTCAATAAAATAGTATTCTCTGGTCATGTTCATTTTCATTACACAGATAAAAAAATGTTCTTGTTTAATCACATCGCTGTTTGTGATTTTTGGTGGTTTTATTTAACTTCTTTTTAATCCTTCTTATACATCGCGCACACGTACGCAGTCCTGAAATAATTTATAATTCACACGTGACACAAGCAAAAACTTTTTTTTTGTTACTAAAATGTCAATTTACGTGACGTACCGTCACATAATGTGACCCACACGTTCTTGTGAAACGCCGATTGTGCTTTCAGTTTCTATCTGAGTGATACGACGATGGTCCTGAATCAATCTGTCAACATGTTGCTTGTGAAACTCTGTAGTTGCTGTCACAGGACGTCCAACTCTTTGTTTGTCACGCAAGTGAGGTGTTCCGGCCGCAATATGATTTAACTTACTCGCCCAAAGACGTATAGTACTCACATCAACATAATAATCATAAATAGCGTTCATTCTCTGATGAATCTCCTTTGGGTAGCACATTCACTGTCAGTATTCAGTGACACACCTTTGAGTCAATGCTCGTAAAATTTTGTAGATACAGTCAGAGGCATCTGCACAATGAACTACAAAGAACATTAGGAGCAAGAAAGAAGGAAATTTAAACTTTAAACGTGATGTGGCAGTTTATCATCCATCTGATTGTTTATGATGTAATATCTCCTGAACTATGATAGGTAGCTGGTTCTTACTCCTACAGCGATTGGTGCCTGAAGGTATGAGATCTATGTACTTAGCTTGTTTGAAATCTGTCCAATGGATTAGGTGGAGCTGTGGAATATACACATTTACATACACCTCTACGATATGTACGACTTATATTAGTTAACAGTATAAACACCACTTAAGTTTATCCAGCAGGGCCGGAAGTCGTCTCTTAGGTTCATTCTGTGGCACTTCTACTCGCCTGTTGATGGTTCTGCAAGGCTGTCGCTAAATTTTGGGCTTTACTAAACTGAAGCAGCACCATTACAGCAGTGCTTGAGGCAAAACGTCGGGAACAGAGGCGCTGGTATGTAATTTCACAAGCGAACCTTTTAGTACATCGTGAAGCTGTGCAATCATGTTGACATAGCGGAAAGGCTTTGCAACGACGGACTGACCTGTGGTATATTTGCACACTTTGGGACACCAAGGTGTTGATCTGTAACTGTCTGGAAGCAGTGCACCGGCAGAAGTATATCTTCTGATTCAGCACAGTTATGCACAGTCTGGCACCACCCTAAAATGCATCGGGTCCACACCGGTTTCCAGCGGGCTATGGGCTAGCCAGAAGCTAATGCCGCTCTGGGCAGCCCAATCCGCCAGACTAGCTCACAGTTTCAAGTCCATTCTCGCGGAGTTAAGTGACAACGGTGCGTCATCTCTCAGAGACCACAGCAACGACGAACTTCTGTCTTGGAGGGCAGAGATTCGCCGCCATCCACCCACACCAGGGGCGAGCCCCTAACACTGTAGCCGTGGCCGGCTATGGGAATTCAGCAGACGTACTCCTTGCAAGCACTGCTCACTCGCAGCTGCGTAGTGCTAACTCAGGCACACGTTGCAGAGATAATCAGCAAAGCATGACGCGGACGTCAATCGGCCATCACACCACCACGGCTTTCCAACGCCATCGGCATCGCCCATGGACCAGACACCTACCAAGGGCGTATCCAGGGGTGCCACATCACTGGCCGCGTAGCTTTCCTATTCACTTGGGACCAGCTCTACCCGCTCCACCCGCCACTCCACCACGTCTGCAACGTAGCGGCCCCATTTTCGTAGGTCGCATACACCCAAAAGAATACTTCAGTAAGAGATTTTCACTCTGCAGTGGAGTGTGCGCTGATATGAAACTTCCTGGCAGATTAAAACTGTGTGCAGGATCGAGACTCGAACTCGGGACCTTTGCCTTTCGCGGATAAGTCCTTTACAAACCCCCAGGCTGTGGCTAAGCGATGTCTCCGCAATATCCTTTCTTTCAGGAGTGCTAGTTCTGCAAGTTTCGCAGGAGAGCTTCTGTAAAGTTTGGAAGGTAGGAGACGAGGTACTGGCAGAAGTGAGGCTGTGAGTACATTGCGTGAGTGGTGCATGGGTAGCTCATTTGGTAGAACACTTGCCCGCGAGAGGCAAAGGTCACGAGTTCGAGTCTCGGTATGGCACATAGTTTTAATCTGCCAGGAGGAATACTTCAGTGTTAGAAAATGTTCTCCGGACGTTGTTTCATTATTGTGAATTCAAGCGTGCTCTTTAAAATGTACACTCCTGGAAATTGAAATAAGGACACCGTGAATTCATTGTCCCAGGAAGGGGAAACTTTATTGACACATTCCTGGGGTCAGATACATCACATGATCACACTGACAGAACCACAGGCACATAGACACAGGCAACAGAGCATGCACAATGTCGGCACTAGTACAGTGTATATCCACCTTTCGCAGCAATGCAGGCTGCTATTCTCCCATGGAGACGATCGTAGAGATGCTGGATGTAGTCCTGTGGAACGGCTTGCCATGCCATTTCCACCTGGCGCCTCAGTTGGACCAGCGTTCGTGCTGGACGTGCAGACCGCGTGAGACGACGCTTCATCCAGTCCCAAACATGCTCAATGGGGGACAGATCCGGAGATCTTGCTGGCCAGGGTAGTTGACTTACACCTTCTAGAGCACGTTGGGTGGCACGGGATACATGCGGACGTGCATTGTCCTGTTGGAACAGAAAGTTCCCTTGCCGGTCTAGGAATGGTAGAACGATGGGTTCGATGACGGTTTGGATGTACCGTGCACTATTCAGTGTCCCCTCGACGATCACCAGTGGTGTACGGCCAGTGTAGGAGATCGCTCCCCACACCATGATGCCGGGTGTTGGCCCTGTGTGCCTCGGTCGTATGCAGTCCTGATTGTGGCGCTCACCTGCACGGCGCCAAACACGCATACGACCATCATTGGCACCAAGGCAGAAGCGACTCTCATCGCTGAAGACGACACGTCTCCATTCGTCCCTCCATTCACGCCTGTCGCGACACCACTGGAGGCGGGCTGCACGATGTTGGGGCGTGAGCAGAAGACGGCCTAACGGTGTGCGGGTCCGTAGCCCAGCTTCATGGAGACGGTTGCGAATGGTCCTCGCCGATACCCCAGGAGCAACATTGTCCCTAATTTGCTGGGAAGTGGCGGTGCGGTCCCCTACGGCACTGCGTAGGATCCTACGGTCTTGACGTTCATCCGTGCGTCGCTGCGGTCCGGTCCCAGGTCGACTGGCACGTGCACCTTCCGCCGACCACTGGCGACAACATCGATGTACTGTGGAGACCTCACGCCCCACGTGTTGAGCAATTCGGCGATACGTCCACCCGGCCTCCCGCATGCCCACTATACGCCCTCGCTCAAAGTCCGTCAACTGCACATACGGTTCACGTCCACGCTGTCGCGGCATGCTACCAGTGTCAAAGACTGTGATGGAGCTCCGTATGCCACGGCAAACTGGCTGACACTGACGGAGGCGGTGCACAAATGCTGCGCAGCTAGCGCCATTCGACGGCCAACACCGCGGTTCCTGGTGTGTCCGCTGTGCCGTGCGTGTGATCATTGCTTGTACAGCCCTCTCGCAGTGTCCGGAGCAAGTATGGTGGGTCTGACACACCGGTGTCAATGTGTTCTTTTTTCCATTTCCAGGAGTGTATATAGAGCTGTTCAGGAATGGCAGCACAAGAGGTCTAATCACGAGACTGACGTACGAATCTGCAATCACGATGCGTTGGATAACGAAGAGTGCTCGTGATGTCATATGAAATCGGTTACCATACCACAACTCCAGCATGCAGACAGATTGGTTGGAGATCCTCAACTGACCTGCTTCTAACCACATGGCCATCACTCTCACCACGGCAGAACCACCAATCATTAGAAAACGCAAGAGACTTCCACCCTGATAGTAGGTCGCGGTCAGTTGAATGCACGTACAGGGCATCTGGCTCGGAGCTGTCCTTGAAGTAACAGATTTGTAACAGTTCGTTCTGTCATTGTGGTGGCAACTGCTGCTCAGATTGCTATTGGAGAAGCAGTACGACGCTTCAGAGCCACGATGGTCTCCCCTCTCGGTAGTGGAACGTGGCAGTCCAGATCCTGGTCTGCTGCTGCCAGCAGTTATGCACTGTGGCTACATTCCTGCCAAGTCTTTCTGCAGTATCACAAAGGGAGCATCCAGCTTCTCGTAGCCCTGTAGTATGACCTCGTTCAAACTCAGTGAGGTGTTGACAATGGCGTCCTTGTCGCCGTAAAGGCTATCTTGTCTAATGTCAGTTCTCCACATTCATTCCCAAAGATAACTAATGCTAACGACCGTCGCAGTGTGTGTTTACAGCAAGCCTGATTTACATCCTCATATTGCACCACTAGCGCCACTCTTATGCGACTGGCGCGAAATTTGAATAAACACAATCTTTCAGATGTAAAAACACACCTCTCACCTCTCGTTTACATCTCCTTCTTGGTGCTGCGAATTTTTCCCATCAGTGTATTTTCTGATCATTACAAAATCATTTACAGTACATTTGTGTGCACTGTCATCAATGAACGCCTCCCGAAAACAACCAAGATACCGCTGTAAAGAGCTTCTCTGTAACATAGTTCGCATACAACGGAAAAACGCTGAGGTTACTCAAATGTATTGTAAAAATTGCGGCTATTTGCTGTACATATCCCTCTTGGAATCCGCGGCTCGGTTCTTGTACTAAAAAAACCATGCTTCTTTTGTTTTGTTAGAGGTTGATTTACTAAATAAACCCCTAAAGAATATATGGTTAAAATGTGAGCAATTTACTAACGTAGATATCTGCTGCTGACGGAGGAAAAATGAGAAAAACGGTTATCTCGTGTTTTTTCTTGAACAGTCCATGAACTAAAAGGTGTCTGTGGCCTAGGCTGAAGAAAGTGTGAACTATTAAACAAATGAACCATTACTGTAGGATACTAAGATGCTAAGACGATTCTTCTGTCACCAACAGAACCCCAGAAAAATTCCGTTTTCATGCGCAGCGTGTTAGAACATATTGGTAGCGTTTGCTGTCGCATGCATACCTATTTGATGTGGGCCCCTTCGATCCGTTAATGCATGATGACTTTCCCGACGACAAAGGCATCTTCTGGCAGAATAACTGTCAATGTCACAGGACCAGAACTGTGCTACAGTGGTTTGAGGAACATCCTAAATTCAAGTGTATGTATTGGCCACCAAATTCGCCTAATCTGAACTTAATGGATCTGGGTACTTGTGGGCCTCCAGATTTGCTCCCATTAACATCTGGCCCCCTAATTTACGGGAACTGGGCATAGAAATCAACTGCCACAGACCTCCGGCAAACTGCAAAGGACTTGTCGAATTAATGGCATGCAGAATTACTGCCGAACTGCGTTCCAAGTGTAGACCATTATTACCGTCCACCCTAATTCAGCAGTCTTAATGTCGAGCAACGAAGATAATTAGCATAATGTATTAATGGGTCTGTGACTACCTTACTTATTACTTTCACCGACGAAAATATAAATTGAGGTACTAAGATGCCCTGGATCAAACTGACACAGTGATGGTGAATCTACAAACGATATGTATTTATCGTATTATGGACATAGACAGTGTACACCCCATAACAACATCGCAGCTCGTATTAATTGTTGAAAGCCACGGCGGCCAGTCTCCGTGCATGTTTTGCAAAAGTGCATGCAGTCCTGCCGCACTCTCGTGAAGATCCCGCGTGTCAATTGTGCAATGGAACAGAGAGCGAGTGATAAACAGCGTGCACCCCTGACCTCGAAACAGACATACTGTACACAACTTCGCTCTTAGTATGTGTGTCAGGTAACGACCACATGCATCGCATCGGAGCATTAAACTGAGCCGCACGCGCACTGTTATCTTCGACGTCAGTTGGTCAATGCTTCAGAGAGCTTGCGATCTGTCCTTGCGAGGTATGTTACTGTGTGCAGTGCACGACTCGTAGTCATAGATGGAACGCTAATTGTCACAACAGTTAGCAAACACGCAGTTAAAGTACACTGCCGCAGGATGTAGCGCCCGCAAAGCAGCACGAATGTACAGAAAACGCTTTCCCAACAGCCGTCATGGTAGATGGAATAACTTTATCTCTGCAGTTACCAACTTATGAGCCAAGGGGTCGTTAACGCCACAGAGAGCTCGCCAAGGTTACGGCCAAAGACATGTCAGAACACTAGACTCCCAGGTGACAATGTTGGATCGCCTGGCCGACAACGCAGCTATAAACATCCGCTAGTTTGTCCGGGGAACACACACTTCGAAGGCTTCAGTGTGGAGAGTACTGGTGGAAGAGTTATTACAGCTCTCTCATAAAGAACGTGCGCAAGCACCGGAACAAACGTATTTCGAGATCCACGTTCACTTTTGTTGGTGGATTATTCACCGCACTTTTGTAGTACCAAACTTCATAAAGTTTCTGTTATTGACAAATTCACCCACAGTGGTATTTTTGTGGTGTCACCGCCAGACACCACACTTGCTAGGTGGTAGCCTTTAAATCGGCCGCGGTCCGTTAGTGTACGTCGGACCCGCGTGTCGCCACTGTCAGTGATTGCAGACCGAGCGCCGCCACACGGCAGGTCTAGAGAGTCTTCCTAGCACTCGCCCCAGTTGTACAGCCGACTTTGCTAGCTATGGTTCACTGACAAATTACGCTCTCATTTGCCGAGACGATAGGTAGCATAGCCTTCAGGAGGAGGAGGAGGAGATTAGTGTTTAACGTCCCGTCGACAACGAGGTCATTTGAGACGGAGCGCAAGCTCGGGTGAGGGAAGGATGGGGAAGGAAATCGGCCGTGCCCTTTCAAAGGAACCATCCCGGCATTTGCCTGAAGCGATTTAGGGAAATCACGGAAAACCTAAATCAGGATGGCCGAAGACGGGATTGAACCGTCGTCCTCCCGAATGCGAGTCCAGTGTGCTAACCACTGCGCCACCTCGCTCGGTAGCCTTCAGCTACGTCAATTGCTAGGACCTAGCAAGGCGCCATTATCACTTGCTATTTATCTTGTGATGCATGTACCGTCAGACCGATGTTCACCAATTATGGATTAAAGTTAAGTATTCCAACAGCTACGTGCTATTTTTGCTACTATAAGACCTTAACCTGTTCCAGACCTCACGCCAGCCTGCGTGAGCTTAAACGCGTGGCTTTCGGCTTCACCTCCTAGTGGCTTGGCTGTCTTGCCAAGTCACAACAATTTTCAAGAGTCGCAACAGACGTATCTGGAGTGATGTAAATGCCGACGCCATCCACATCGATGGCCACCAGCAACGATTGTCAGCCAGCGGGTGAGCGAGCATTGTCCACGGTCCCCTAATCGGACCTTATTAGCAGCTTTACCAATTGTCTAGTCCACTTTAGCTAGTGTTGCTGAGAAATGTGCTGCCACGTTCTTGGAGGATGTATCCCTTGACGCGAGAGAAAGGCTGTGGTTTCACACGACGGTGCACCAGCCTGCTTCGATGTTAATGTCCGCGAATATTTGAACCACACTTATCCTTATCGTTGAATTGGAAGGAGAGGTCCCGTCCCAAGGTCATGGCTTTTTCTGGGTCTCACTCATCTGGACTTTTTTCTTGCTGGTTACATGAAGACAGTGATATATCAAACACTCTCGGAAACGGATAAATACCTGTTTGCTAGGGTCGAAGCTGCCTGTCTCCTGGTACAAAAGGCACCAGTGATCTTTGAGAGAGTGGGGCAGAACTTCATACGTCGTTGCCATGTATGCATTGAGACTGGCGTTCGTCACTTTGAATAATTATTATGACTTACGTTTTTTGTTATGTGTTGCACACTGTACAAAAAAATGGCTCTGAGCACTATTGGACTTAACTTCTGAGGTCATCAGTCCCCTAGAACTTAGAACTACTTAAACCTAACTAACTTACGGACATCACACACATCCATGTCCGAGGCAGGAGTCGAACCTGCGACCGTAGCGATAGCGCGGTTCCAGACTGTAGCTCCTAGAACCGCTCGGCCACTCTGGCCGGCCACACTGTACATTCCGACCATTGATTCATTGGTTCCCTATCTCAATATAATCGGTTGCAGGCTCACTATCACCTATTTCAATTTGATCCAAAAGATTTGAGACACCCTGTAAATAAGAAAACGGACTCAGCCAGTGTGTGGGCGATCGTGAATGCGGCAGTAGGCAGTAGACGGTTGGTTCCGTGCGCGGTGCCCGTAAGGCAGTGGCCGCGCGGAGCTTGGCTGGCGCCGTAATGTAGCATCAGCAGCAGAGTGGGCGGGGCCGAGGGCCTGCTGAGCTAGCAGCGCCGGTCACGACACCACCGCCCGGATTTATCCGCGCCCCCTGACACCCGGCCGCTGTTTACGACCGCCGCACCGCTAATTAAATAGCGTCGGGACGTCTTCCCGCAGTGCCCCTCCGTCTGTGGAAGGCGGACAGGCTCACTGCCTACCCGTCTTGTTCCTCTGTCTCAATTCATCCAGTCGAGTCTTCAGTTTAAGGGGAATCGAGATCTCTAAAAGGGACACTCACTGAAATTGGAGAGACAAACTTAGGTACTTCGAAGTAACATCGAAATCCATAGCAAATGAAAAACAATGGAATTTATTGACGAACGAATAAAGTACAACCACATACAAGAAAAGACACTGATGAAGCAATATGAGTCACATAGCTATGAAATTATTTGTAAGTATAGGCAGGCTAAAACGAAATAGAAAATGTGAAGAACTCTAAATAGAAAAGACGAAAGAGAAATTCCGATGTCAGATGCATAATTTCAAAGGCGACAAGTGAAAATTTGTGTTGCACCAGGACTAGGATCTATATTTCCCACTTCGCACTTTGGCAAGCACGCTTCCTGTCCAACCTAAATATTATATATATACGCTAAGCGCCTTGGCGGCAAAATAATGATACCTCCACTGCAGTGCACTCTTCATTCAACCTGTTACAAGAATCACATGAGGCTGGCGGCAGTGACGATAGAGGACAGGCGACGCTACGTATGTTATGTGCGACATATGGGAATTTGGATTGAAAGGGTAGCTCGGATAGCCGAAGTGGTAATGTCTACCGCTTGCTATAAGCGGCAATTCCGGATATGAGTCCAAGTCTGCCACAAATGTACACTTGTCGCCATTTGATTCACTTCAATGCTCGACTGCAGTGATGTCGTAATTTGTCTTTTGTTATGTAGGGCTTTAGAGTCATGAATGGTGTCTGTTCTTTTGGACGTGTCTGAAAGAACAGACACCATACATATACACTCGTATAAATAGATAGAAATGATTAAGAAGTGCACCATGCAGTAAACAGGAAATGGAAAAAAAGTGGTAACCCTCGCGATCAAGCCTTTGTCAACCGTAGCAGTTCATAATCGGATGCTGGATGAAGGATTATGGGGTTAGCATAAAGAACTCTCGGCTGTTGTCGACATTAGACTTTGGAGCCGCTATCTCTCTGTAAGGTAGCTCCTCAACTCATCAAAGGCTGAGTGCACCACGGCCCAATCCTCCACCAACGAAAAATTTCTCGTAGTACCGGGAATCAAACACAAGTCACCCGTATGAGGATCTGTCGAGCTGACCACTTAGTAACAGAGGTGGACATACAGAGTTGAACCAGCTTTTATTTTGACAGCCGTTTCGGTCATTCTTTGACCATATTCCCGTCATCTGTGTTACTGGAGACCAGGTAAACAGGGTGTTCAAAATATATTTTGCAGGATGAAAACACACTCTTCGGCATTGTGCTGGGTTCTTATAAGGGAACCTCCCCATCGCACCCCCTCAGATTTAGTTATAAGTTGACACAGTGGATAGGCCTTGAAAAACTGAACACGGATCAATCGAGAAAATAGGAAGAAGTTGTGTGGAACTATGAAAAAAATAAGCAAAATATACAAACTGAGTAGTCCATGCTCAAGGTAGGCAACATCGAGGGTAGTGTAAGTTCAGGGGCGCCGTGGTCCCGTGGCTAGCGTGGGCGGCTGCGGAGCGTGAGATCCTTGGTTCAAGTCTTCCATCGAGTGAAATGTTTAATTTTTGTTTTCAGACAATTACTATCTGTCCGTCCGTCCGTCCGCTGCGAGGTAACTGCGCCGTAGTATGGGGACGCTACACCTAAACAAACATCGAAACACACGTCAGTCGACTACAGAGAGGAGAGAGTATTCCTGCTAACGAGGCTCCCTGGTTGGCAGTTTTTGGGGGTGATTATCACATCCACAAGACAACCTAAATCGGGCAAGGTAGAAGAATCTTTTTACCCATTCGCCAAGTGAACAAGTTAGGTGGGTCGACAACATATTCCTGTCATGTGACGCACATGCCGTCACCAATGTCGTATAGAATATATCAGACGCCTTTTCCTGTGGAGGAATCGGTTGACCTATGACCTTGCCATCAAATGTTTTCGGTTCCCATTGGAGAGGCACGTCCTTTCGTCTACTAATCGCACGGTTTTGCGGTGCGGTCGCAAAACGTAGACACTAAACTTATTACAGTGAACAGAGACGTCAATGAACGAACGGACAGATCATAACATTGCGAAAATAAAGGAAGTAAACTTTTCACTCCATGGAAGACTCGAACCGAGGACCTCTCATTTCGCAGCCGCTCACGCTAACCTCGGGACCACGGCGCTCCTGAGCTCACACTCTCCCTGATGTTGCCTATCTTATCCATGGACTACTGAGTTAGTATATTTTGCTTATTTTTTTTCATAGTTCCACACAACTTTATCCCGCTTTCTCGATTGATCTGTGTTCAGTTTTTCAAGGCCTATCCACTGTGCCAACTTATAACTAAATCTGAGGGGGTTGCGATGGGGAGGTTCCCTTGTTAGATTTACTCCTGGAGAAGATCAACACACACACAAAATATTAGATCTCTTTATTATAATTTGAACAAGTTGAGACACTTAACTATGAAACAATATATGTCTACAGGACTGTCACTTATGTTTGTTACTGTCACCGAACACTGGCTTATCGTTTGATACAGTACAAAATAACAGTCTCGTCTCTCAGTGCACAGTTGGCTATGAAGTTTGCTACTTAGTTCTGCCTCTCTCACGCTGCTGGATCTCTAGCAACGCGGTGCTGTCGTGCTGGGCGATTATTGCGGACTGTGCTGAGAGGCACTCTGTTCAGACCTAAGCGAGCTGATGCGGTGACGTACGGAACTCTAAAGCGTTTGTCTACGCCAACGTCTCTCATACGTCGTTGCGGCTGTCATCGACTTTGCTGACTTGTGGTTTCGTCACGAGGTGCATATCTACCCGTGGAACCTCGTTCTTCGGACGACACCATAAAAGAAAAGATTTCATATTTTGAGAGGTGACAGTATCGACCAACACAAGAAAAAAAAGTTCAGTGAACATGGTCTCTAAAATTCATATCTCAAGATCTGTGAGCATTTGCTCATATGCGACACTGTGAAACACATATACTGCAAGCTTTTTTTGCTGCTATGAGCGGCTCACAGAAGCCAGTAGACAAACAGATGCAGTGCTTGCACACATTCCTTATGATAGGAGCGTAGTACCTGTTACATCTGTAGTCTCCACACTGTATACGCGTAATTCTGGGTTTCACAGGCTACTTATTGCTGTGTGGTTGGCCACGCGATCCAATAACATCTCTTCAATGCCTGTAGTTCGGACATGTCTTTAGCGGTAACCTTGGCCGACTCTCTGTAGCGTGCTCTTTATATTTTTTAGCATGTAAGTTATTTCCAATTGCCAGACCGCGAAAAATGATTATGTCTGAGGTACGAGTGTGGTCTAATAGGTTTCCTTTATCCTCGTAGAGCAAAGATAAATCTACAATGTAAAAGCGTTTCACAAACCTGCTATAATACGACCTCGCTCCAATAACATTAATGTAAGCGCTGCACTCACCAAGAACTATGAATGCGGTTTATAATAATAACGCAAAGGGAAGTTTACTGCATACTGAGCAAAAAAGAGGAATGCGTCCATATTTGTTTCCTGCATTCTATAGGTTGTTCGTAGTAGCAAAGAGCTTGCAGCACGAGAGTTGGTTCAAATGGTTCAAGTGGCTCTGAGCACTATGGGACTTAACTTCTAAGGTCATCAGTCCCCTAGAACTTAGAACTACTTAAACCTAACTAACCTAAGGACATCTCCTAGTCCACGTTTGGTATGGGAAATACGAGGAGGAGGGGATGTTGTTAAAATTTCGCTGAGATAGGATGTAGTGAGTCGTCACACATAGGGTTGAAAGGCTGCATTAGTAGAATCCAGGAAAAGAACTACTTTGGGTGAGTGAAATGGTTGCATTATTACTGTGAGGCCTGCCACCAGCTTAGTATATCTGAAGGTGTATAAATGGGGAAGAGGATGGTGGGAAGGAATTAATAAAGTAATACGTAGTTCTAATAGGGTAATGAAAACCGATATCAAAGGAGGCACAGAGAGCTTGACGGTTCACGACTGGAGCCAGACATGGTTCCAAGAGGAAGGGTTTGATCATGGGGACCATGACTCCTCTGCCACTTCTCAATGAATATTTTACTGAAAACTTTTGTATTGACATATAAATCTGTTTTTAAGTTTCTTGGATAATTTTGGAAAATAAATGGTATGGAAACAATGTAAAACGGCAAGAAATTCCAGAAAATTACAAGCTATGTTTAACGCAGAATACCTTGATGGATAGTCCACATGCATACGCCTGTGATCTGACAGATAAATGACAGATAAAGGTGCATGTTAACAGGCTGACCATTACGGCAAGAAAAAAGGAATAAAAGTGACATAGTGTTAAAACTTTCATCCTTCTTTACCTCCTCTGCATTACTGCAGATGACGTGTCACTGAGCACATTTGTACTGTGCATGCAGTACACGTGAGGTGCCTAGTTGTTTCCACCGCCCTGTGCGGAATACATAAGTTCTTGTACACTTCACTAACCTGCTGTCTTCATGATGATGATGTCCCCAGCGCAGAAAACAGCATGCAGGTCGTGGATTCTTTTTCTTGAGGCTGAAATTAACTTCGCAAGGAACTGCTGCTACGAATAAACTATAACTCATTTGGGATGCCACTCGCGTTTTTATTGATATAGACACGAGAAACTGTCCTTGATCACAACGTATTGAACATATCTTTCCACAGTCGTTATATCTGGATAAAATAACATGAAATACATCCTGCCACAACAACATGTCAGTCTACTGGAACGGTCAGAACTGGAGAATAAAATTGAAACGTCCCCTTTCAACAATTATACAGGACTGTGCTTAAACTGACACACAATATTTTTAGCGCAACGCAATCTGACTTTCAAAATTTCCTACTAAAGAATGGCCCTGACAAACATTAAACTATACCTTTCACAAATCACTTACCTCACAAAAATCTTCGCTGCTCAAGCTACTGCAATACAGTGAGCGCCACTACTGCCAGCTAAATAAAAGATTCAAACTACTGAAGGCACTAACTACTGATAGGGATAGTTAGCAAATGAAAGATATTAATAGAGAACAAACAATGTATTTACCTTGATATCATCATATATAAATATATCAGCTCATGAAAAATTACAAAACTCCGCCATCTCTCTCCCCACATCCACCACTGCTGGCGGCTCACCTCCAACTGCGCAACGCTACGCGCTGTTCACATCCAGCTGCCGCTGCCCAACACTACAATGGCAGACAACAATGCAAACTAGCGACAGACTGCACACAGCACAGCCAGTGATTTTCATATTGAGCGCTACGTAACGTTGCCAATAAGAAAACATAAACAGCCTACTTACATAGCCCCCATGCTCCCCACAAAAATTTTTTACAAATGGTGTTGGGCACTGGCCAATACAGATTTGACAAAAATTTTTCACAATTACAGTAACAAAGATATAAAATGCACACACTTATTGATACAACGTTGGTCAAGAGCTCAAATTTTCTCACAGGCCCTAAAGACAGTCCTAATCGTACACAACAGGAGAATAGCAGTGTTTTTCTCAAAGTCTGAGCAGTAAAAGAAAATGCACACGGAAGTAGTGGATTTCCATGCAGTCTTGAAGAAGTAGTGTTGTCCTTCCAATGGAAAGACAGTGCTGACTCTCGACATGCTGACAGGTAATGGGCCACAACAGAGCAAACCCACTGCAGAGTCAGTCGAAGTTTTGATGAATATTGGTAGGTAGGTCATCACAGAGCAGACCCACTGTAGTCCTGGTAGAGATTACGGTATTGGTGGGCCATCAAAGATGTAGACCCACTGTAGTCCATGTAGAGACGGCCAGCAGCCATCTGTTGCAAATGTGCAGGTGCACAATCACCATCGAAGAGTCTTGCAGAGAATATAGCAAGTCCATAAACCACCACTTGTGCACTCACAAAGTTTTTGGAATTGTCCTTAGAACGAGCAATGCTGTTATCCAGTCCCTTGCTGAATCATTAACACACATGCAAACGCTATCAGTCCCTACTTCTCACATATTGTCCATATACTATGACCAACAGAAACGTGTGCAGTGAAATGTAACTAACAAGTTAATAATATCATGAACTGGTGACAATTACAATTTTATAACATGAGAATACAATTACAAAGGTACACAATACATCATTAAAAACATAACAATATAGATAACATTTGTAGTAATAGGGGCTTTACAAAAGAATAGAAATAGACATATACGTCAGTGTTACAGGAATTATGACATGAGTACATACATAGAAGATCAGAATAATTATTGAAACATCAACTTCACACATGCGCATTTAAACAAAATGAATAATGTCTAACATCTTTACAAAGTAAATAACATATTATTAATGCCAATTATATTTGAGGATAACAGTATTCCTCATCATAGTGAATGTAGCTTAATATTAAAAGAGAAAAAAATTCTATGAAACTACACAGAGACAGGAAGAAAACAAATACACAAGGGTACACACACACATAGTGGGATAACACCAATAGGAAAGGACAGGGTTCGTTTTCAGTGTAACATTTGGTACTGCAGTCCAACCCAAAACTTCATATATCTTTCTTCTTATTTCATCCTTTGTTTCCACCAAAAAAAAATTCTAACTAAGCATGCTTTCTGTGTTTATATGTTCACACATCTCTTACCTCATTTTTATTTTCCATTATCTTACCTCATCATTTATTTCCAAGAAAATCCTACCTAAACCTGTTTTCTCAATGCATTTCTTCCAATTCATCGCAACTCATTCTCTTAGAGGCTACCCCCTCTTAAGCTAACTTAAATCTACTGAGCTCAGATGCTAAACTAAGGGACGAGGCAATGCAGCAGCACAAAACATGTAACACAAACAGCAATGACGAAAAAAATGCAGAGTGCAAAGCAAGCAGCAGTAAATCTAATTTACAGATAAAATGCAAAATTACAACTAATATGAGCCAATGTGCAGCAACATGAAAAATCAATGAGTAGTAAAATTGGCTTAGCAGAGTAATGTAATGTGAAATTTAGTAGCACTATGTCTGGCAAACAGCAACAGGAAATGCAATAACTTATATCTAAACATGACATAGCTCAAGCAGAAAAAATATTACAGTAAAAACAACAATGCAGATAAGGGAAATGTATAATCACATCTTAATGTCTAAGTAATTAAAGTGGTGCACCACAACAACTGATTGTAAAAGAAATATTACCATGTACTTGAAAAGAAAATTATAGATGCAGTTACTGGTATTAGTCCCTTCTTATTGTTCTTTCCTTTCCAAGTGCTCCTTTTTTAAAGAATGTGGATCATAAAATAATTATTTAATAGATCTGTTGACAGAAAGTGTTCACATTAGCAAATGCATTTCATTTTATAAAAGCAATGCTGCAACACAGCTGGAAACCAGATATCAAGTGAAATAAGCAACTACGAAAAGCAAAGTATAAAAATATCATTCAGTAGTCATGTGACATTTCATAAGTTAGTAGCTCTCAACTCTCGTAGAAAGACACTTGTCGTAATCAGGTGTGCAGATGTACGAATATTTGTCATCAATTCATAAGCATTTCAGTAATTAGCACAAAGTGCGAGTAATCATATGTTTTCAAGTAACGAGGGTGTCGCATTAGCGATGAAAGGCACACCCTAATGGCTTGTTCTCCAGGTGTTTGACACGTCCCACGTCCCCTTTTTTTTTCTACCTGTGCCGCTGAAAAGGGCTCGCAATAATGGCTTTTTCTCCAGGCGTCTGACACAGCTGGGTGCCCGCGACGCATTACGTGCAGGTGGTCACTTAACTTTCGTACGGAAATATTTACCGCTACAGTGACAGTCATATATACAAAATTTCACAGGTCGAGAATTTACTTTGCAAATGTGTAGAAACAAAATCCTATGAATATAACAGTGTCCAAAAAATGTTCAGTGGCATTGTGATACATTCACACATGATTCACACATGTCATAACTCTTAAAGTACGATTCTTGGTTTCCAACATCCTTTTTCACAAGTCAAGAGTCCCTACCCACTATTCATTACTCCTTACCTTATTACACATATACGTATCCATCGACACTCGTCAATATTTCGTCATTATAAATATGAAGCATATTCAAATAACTCATATAGCCTCAGCCTATTAATCTTAAACATACCTCAGCAGCATAATACACATCGTCGTCGTAAAAATAACATCATAACACCTCAGTCAAATCTCAAAATCGTCGTAGCTTCCTCCAATAATTAAAAAAATTCTCTGCTCATGTCAAAAGTGTCATCTGCCTCAAACGTACTTTAAAAATCATAATCCCTTTACCAAATACATCATTCAAAGCTCTCATAGTATCACAATGGTTCTGAAAAAATATGAACAGTTCACAAAGTACAGACAAAATACAATTTCATAAGTGTGAAGTTATCCAACGGTGTAATTACGTAAACATGTGTCACTGACGTAGTAAAAAACATGTTTATCTCTCAGTTAAATGATCAGATCGCTGTGTAATCTATGTTTTAGAGAAATATGGTACCGATGTGTAAAGTTGTATAAGCAAATACCATATTAGCTAGGGCTACTTGTGCTTGCCAAACACATGGTACACAAAGTAGGCGTGTACCCCCCTGAGGATTAATATAATTATACCCTCAGGTGTTAC
Organism: Schistocerca americana; assembly: GCF_021461395.2. Lineage (NCBI taxonomy): Eukaryota > Metazoa > Arthropoda > Insecta > Orthoptera > Acrididae > Schistocerca > Schistocerca americana. The sequence goes on along the minus strand of NC_060124.1, from coordinate 413,707,311 downwards.
AGATTACAGCAATGAAATGAAATGTATCACTGAAAACTTTCTTTGTAATTCAAAAATCTTTAAAAATAAATGTTTTAAGTACAAAATTAATCACTGAAATGCGTGTCCTGTAGCGCTAAATGTGCATATTGTTGTAAGATAATCTCTGTGAAAGTGTCATAGTTATTTTCCTCCAAAAGCTAAGTTCTGCAGAAGCCAATGTACTTACCTCATGATAAACAAAAGTGAAATGCTTTGCGTAGAGATATCTTAGTTATTACGCTTATTGTTGTGATGATGAAAGTACTGTGCTGTAACGTATTGTTGTGCTATGGAAAAGGCTGTCTCCTTGTAGCTATTCCACAAAAGTTACTACTAAAACATGTTTTACTTTCCAGAACAATACAGACAAACTGTGCAGATATAAAACAGAAACACCGCAAAATCAACATTGTAAATTGTCACTCATTAGTAGCGTCGTGATAAAATCGTGTAGCTGTCACATAAACTAACTATTGTCTCATCTGGTATCTCACAGAAAGTACTTTAAATCCGGAATGTATTTTCAAGTAAACCAAAATGTTGCATTAAAATCTCATTAGCAGTACTGGTAAATGTTCTAATCGTGCAACTAACAAGCAAGAATGTACACACACAATTACACTGTGTCGTCTGTTCGCAATAACAATGCATTCGTAATTTCTGGTTGAATAAGTTGTCTTGGTTCTTGACTGGATATTTAACTTTAAACATTGTTGCATGGTAACAGTTTCTAAAGCATACTAGTAACGTGAAGTGAAACGTCTTATGGCAAAGACAAAGTTAAAAAGCAGATTATCTTTCAATAAACGGTTTTACATGTGAAATATGGTGTAAACCTTTACTCTTCCTAGTACGCAGAATTTCAACTTGAATGCAATTATCATGCGGTATTCGAAAGAATACTGGAATCTTGCTCAAGGTTAGCGTCAATGTTATTTTTCTCTGAGCCAGCCGGCGCACGCGGCTGCCTGCGGTGTGAGTCATTGTCTGTTTCTTTGTTGGCGCGCGTCGTTATTGGGATTAGGAGACCTAACTTCTACAAATTCACGTTGTCGAAAGTGCCCTGCTCTGTTTAAAGCTCGCCAGTTCTGATGGAATTCAGGTCTGTCGTTTTGTCGGTAGTTTACACAGTTTCTTTCGTGTCGGTCACGTGGTGGAGAATTTATCCCTGAATCGTAACTGCGCGCTGGACCATTGCGTCTGAAGTTATTCTGTCTCCCGTGATAGTAATAGTTCTGGTTGCCAAATTGTCTGTTTCTATGATTGTCTCTGTCATATTCATTACTACCGGAATGCGATCTTTCTCTGTAACTATTATTACTCTGCCAGTGATTGTCATATGGGTGGTGTCTGTTTTGTTCATGATTTGCGTTGTAAGAATAGCCTTGTCGTGTCCACTTATTATTTCTTTCATCGCGGAATTGCGACGGATATGACCTGTAATTGTTATGTTCCTGTTTCCGCTTTCCGCGATTGTCAGTGTCAGTTTCTAATTCTTGTAAGAGTCCCTGAAATGCTTCAATGTCGTCTTTGCAACGTCCTGCCAAAATAATATGTCGTAAATGTTCAGGTAATTTGATTAAGCAAATGCGGATGAGTTCTGAGGGGCTGTATGGGTTTGACAGGTACTGATTCTTGTGCAACATGTCTTCAAAATATTTCACAAGACTGGAAAATTCAGATTGTTCGAAGTGTTTCATCATTATGATGTTATGTTTTACACGGTCTTGTGTAGCTTGAGACCAATATGCTGAGAGGAAGGCATGGTAAAATTCTCCCTCACTGTGGCAATCGTGAATGACCGATCGCATTCTCACAGCTGGTTCATTCTCTAAGTAGCCACACATAAATTCTAATCTGTGTTCTAACGACCAGTTGGGAGGAAAACAATGAGAGAATTGATGGAGCCATGCTTGTGGATGAATGTCGTTGCCAGAATTCTTAAATGTTTTGAATTTACGTGTAGTAATGAACAGCTTATAGTCAAAATCATCATGTCGGCGAGTCGCATATCGGTCATTGTTAGGTCGTGTCGGCCGTTCCATCTCAAAATTCGGTGCACATTGCCAATTTCTTTCATAACTTCCGAAATGCCCTGTGTTATTATTTTGTGTCTGTTCCGTATTTGTATGTCCCTCTTCCCGTATTGGGGCGCGAGTGTCCTCTGAAATACGTAATTCTTGTACTACTTGTGCCAACTGATCTTGCACTTCCCGGATTTCTCTTTTGTACTGTGTATTGATTTCATTTTGATTTTGTTTGAATTTTCTAATTTGTTCATACTCTTCAGTGTCCATGAAAGCTACAGGTGTTGTGTCATTCAGATCATCATCTACCTTTGTAGATAAGTTAGTGAACTGATCTGAAAGTTCGGCTACTTTATCCGATAGTGAAATCATTTCCTCTCTATGTTTTTCTGAACCAAGTTTCAGAGTGTCCATTTGTGTTGCAATCGTGTCTACTGTGACCTTTAAGTTTTCCTGAGTTTTTGCAAGTTGCATAACCGTATCGGTAGATGCAACTGAGTCAAATTTTGCTTGCAAGGTCTCATGATTTTCATGAACAATAGTTTGCAGTTCTTTTATAGCTGCTTCTGTAGTGCATTTTCATGACGCGAAAAAATAGGTTGGAAATGCTCACAAATTTGTGTTTTTACGTCATTACAGACTTTTTGACATTTCGATTCAATGTGATGTAACTCAGCAGTTAAATCCTCACGTGTTCGTTCAAGCGTGGTGTGAAGATTTTGTTCCATTGCGTCTAACTGTTGCTGTGTTTGTCTCTGGTGTTGTTCCATTGTGTCTAACTTTTGAAGATTTTGTTCCACTGTGTCTAACTTTTGCTGTGTTTGTCTCTGATTTTGTTCCATTGTGTCTAACTTTTGAAGCTTTTGCTGTGTTTGTCCCATTTGTTGTATTAATTGTAATAACAATGCATTGGTGTCTGAAACATGTTCCTCAGTGCTTTTCGGCAGTGAATTTACACCGGAAACATTCACATTTTGACAAGCAGAAAATGTGTCTTGACTTATTTGAGAAAACGGTGAGGATCCAAAACCTGAATCTACAGTATTTGCGAGATCGTGTCGTGTCATTTCGGCTTCCTGAGGCGAGCTATTGCCGACCGATCGATCGATAATGCTTCCCTCTTCACTAATTGTTTCACTGTCCACGCCATTGTTTGACGCCCGCTCCATTTCCCTGTGCACAGTTACCAAATTACTACTTTGAACATTAGTAAATTCATTACTCGGCGGCGCTGATAAGCTACGCTCGTCATCACTATTATTTCTCAGTTTAGTTTGGAGCCTAGTGTTACGTTTTTCACACGCCATTATTGTCACAGTATTTCACACGATAACAAAGAAAAGCACAATTTGAAGATCAAAAATAAGAGAACATATTAAAATAGCACTGAAAATAATATCTAGTTAATTGCAGCTGCGAAATACTTGGTGCAAATCTACATGCATGCCAAAACTGTTTTACTGTACATCAATGAAAGACTGCAACTACAAAGGAAATTTTCTCTACAATTACGCACTAGCAATAAGCAATAGCTACACTAATTACACAAACTACAAGAAAAAAATCAGAAGATTCCAGTGAGGTATCCTAGGCTAAGGGTCGACATATGAAACGTCCCCTTTCAACAATTATACAGGACTGTGCTTAAACTGACACACAATATTTTTAGCGCAACGCAATCTGACTTTCAAAATTTCCTACTAAAGAATGGCCCTGACAAACATTAAACTATACCTTTCACAAATCACTTACCTCACAAAAATCTTCGCTGCTCAAGCTACTGCAATACAGTGAGCGCCACTACTGCCAGCTAAATAAAAGATTCAAACTACTGAAGGCACTAACTACTGATAGGGATAGTTAGCAAATGAAAGATATTAATAGAGAACAAACAATGTATTTACCTTGATATCATCATATATAAATATATCAGTTCATGAAAAATTACAAAACTCCGCCATCTCTCTCCCCACATCCACCACTGCTGGCGGCTCACCTCCAACTGCACAACGCTACGCGCTGTTCACATCCAGCTGCCGCTGCCCAACACTACAATGGCAGACAACAATGCAAACTAGCGACAGACTGCACACAGCACAGCCAGTGATTTTCATATTGAGCGCTACGTAACGTTGCCAATAAGAAAACATAAACAGCCTACTTACAAAATTACATGAATCAAATACTACTATTACCGACAACATGTCTGCACCTAGCGACGGTCAGAACTGTAGTAAATCAAATTGCATGAAACAAATACTTCTATAACAGACAACATGTCGCTCTACTGGAACGGTCAGAACTGGAGACCTGGACTGCCCGAACGCCACCGAAGTGCATCGGCAGTAATATCGTCAGTCTTCTGTTTTAGTAATACTTTGATGCTAATAATTTTGAAATGACTAATTGATAGCTGGCTGTTGAGAGATGTTTATTTAAAAAATGAAGGAATTTGGATGACAGGTTTAACTAATAATAGCAACTAAAGTAGCGTTTTGGCGCCCTACCACCGAACACAGCAGCCAATCACAGAGCAGCAGCATCATGCAGGCGGTCTTTCTCACGGGAATGGTACCGAATCTAACACCTGTCACCGGTACCTCATCCCACATTGCGTCATCTCTTTGCTTCTTGCATCTCCACTGCCCTGGGAATAGCTTCCTGGAGCCCAATATGATGGCAGAATAAGCCAGAAATATTATACCATACCTACTGTCACCAACAAGTAAGACAGGATTCTTGTTTCGACAACTGTAACTGGAAAAGCACAGGACGTTCAGTAAGACGAAACAGAAAGGAAAGGGCCCTCCACTTCAGGAAAATAAGTAACCGAGGCATTGAGTGTACTGCCTGTAGGTAAAGACTACTGAAAGAAACAGCGTTCCACTCGTTAACATGGTAGCATAGTCGTAGTTCACAGACATGTGTTCACAGCCATTGGTTTAATTAAGATACTGATAATTGTGAATGCACACATCGATTTTACATGATTATTCTTCTACGTTGTAATAAAGCAATGTCTTAATCATTTATGTAAGGACATTATCTGTTATAGATATCAAGCAGTGTGTGTGTGTGTGTGTGTGTGTGTGTGTGTGTGTTTGTGTGTTTCTGTCCAAACTCTTAGACAGAATTCAAATAAATTTGGCACAGAAATAATAAGCGTCACAAGTATTAGTACTGTTGGCTTCATAGTTTCTTACCTCAAATACAAGTAGAGATACCGGCAAAATCGTGTGTTTTCCAGCCCCAGGAGTATAGGCTGGCTTGCTTGACAGGTATGTTCTGTGGGAGCAGTATCAGCCCGCCAAATCACAATGAAATTGCAGGGCAGTTTACATGTCAGGGGCAAGACGAGGTTTTCCTCGTCACCAATGTGTAGGCTGCCTTGCATGAGAGGTGTGTTGGTGAAGTAGTACCGACCTGCTAGATTCATCTGTACTGCCACTGAGCATGGCTGGGAACAGGGTGAGATGGATAGAAGAAGAGATGGAATGGGCGACTGTTAGGTCTTGTCCATTCGTTTAGTGTACGGTGCCTAAGGGATGCTGCATTCTCGGGATGCTATACAACAATTCAAACAAATAACGTAAGCAGTTTTATTTCCATAAAATAGATTGACAATACTTAACTGTAAAGTACAAAGGTGTCACAAGGTGACATGAAACATAAACCTGAGCCCTGGGTATACACAGTGGTCAAACAAGCCATGGATATGGATCACTACAATCTGATATCGTAGCACTCCCTGCTAGACCGTGCTAATACTCCACTAATGTCCACCGAGACTGGTAGGAGCGGCGCTTATATTCACTTCTTGCAGAGGTCTCTCCTGGCACGACGCGGTTCTGGTCAGGAGCCTATTGGCTGACTTTTCATCACCGCCTTCTCTGGTCTTGCGTTCAACTTCTTCCTTCTGGCGCTTGTGGTTACGCCAAAACATTCCACCCCTCCCCCCCCCCCCCCCCCCCAAAGCGTCGGAACGTCGTCGTGTACGGAGTGCGATCAAGGCGGGGGATGCAGGAGTGTGGGCGCAACGTCGAGCCAGAAGTTGTGGCTGCAGGGGACGTCAAGCTTTCGGCTGTACCCCGCCATCCGGACTTCGCTCTGGCGGAAACGTCCCCCAGAGAACAACGAGGAAGGTACGCGTCAACCTCCTGCTGCCAAGAAGCAGATGAAGATGGCGGAGACTGCTGTGGCGTGGGCGGGTCCAGCTCCATCAGTAGGACGAGAGGAGGAGGCTTCGTTTCAATGGCGTCATCCCGCGGTCTCGTGATGACACCCTCTGGTGGCTGCCGTGGCCGTTGTGTCCTCTGGACCCGTGAATCTGGGAGAAGAGAAGCTGAGAGATCATCATGTACATGACAGAGGCGAAGTTGACTTTTGATGGCGGCGCTGCTGGCCGTCGGGACCTGAAAGAAGATACACGCAAGCGCCAAGTCGATGGACGATCTCGCCTCGCACCCACCATCTGCTGCCGCTAAACACCCTGTAAAGACAATGTCATGCGACACGAAGCGATATTTGCGGCCTTCCTTCGGCGCCGGATACTGTGGAGGGTGGACCAGGTGGAGCAGAATCCTATGGCGGCGGCGATATGAGGCGAGAAACAATTACAATGCTTGATCCCTGGTGTGTGCGAAGCGAAGTTTGGCCATCTGCTACTTGAAGGTTCTGACAAAACCTTCGGCTTCGCCGTTTGACTGTGGGTGGAACAATGCGCTAGTTAGGTGCTGTATCCGATTGCGTTCACAGAATGTTTCAAATTATTTTGACGTGAACTGAGGTCCGTTGTCTGATACTATAACTTCAGCTGGTCCCACAGTATACTATAAAATGAAAATTATGCGAGGTAAAAAGCTTGTTCGTAACAAAGTGGCGCTAACGTACATGTGAGACGTGAATAAATAGTGGTATTCTAATTAATTATCATAAAGCCAAGATAAGATAGGAGATAAGGCAAGAGTCGTAAATTAAAAGAAGGAAAGAAGCATCCTTAGGATCAAATGATGGTAACTGTGGGACTTCGGTAATCGCCGGAGGTACCTGGACCTGGTGCCAACTCTCAGGAGCTACAGATTCCGCATTTTCTAGGTGACGTGGCGTGGCCCGCAGAATTTCTACCTCTCATTCGTAAAGTCTCTCAGCAGCGGCGAGCCTCGAGTGACCCGCCTTGCGAGGCGCGTAAGGCTGGCGGTACGTTCAAGTCTCACACGCACGGCTTCCATGGACCTTTTGTAGCAGCATGCGAGTAGCAGTGTTGCGTTTGTGTTGCAGTTATTGGTTGTGTAATTGTCTAGTTCTTCTCTAAGCAGAGTGTACTGACAATGTTTACTATTACAGAGGGTGCGTTTTTAGTGGGGCAGGTTTTCCGTGCAGGAGGACACTTTACGGAGCACGTGAAGCAACAGTATAGATTGGGTTTTCCTACTTTGAGATAGCCACATAGTGACGCTGTACGTGATTTAATTTGCGAATTCCAGATTACAGGCTCGGTCAGTGATGAAACACGAACTGATAGGTCACAATTTTAGTAGAACGGAAGATTGACGACGTTTTGGACATCATGTTACGGAGTCCAACAAAGTCAGTGAGGAATTTATCGCAAGAGCCTGAAGTCTCTCAAACGACAGCACAAAAGGCCGTAAGCACAGAATTGGGGAAATATCCACATAACATTACTGCTGTGTAACAGTTACATTGTATGGGCCACACGAAACGAATAGCGATTGTGAATGGTTTCAGCGATTTGTTAAACGGCACGGAATTTGTGCTTTAGGCAGAACCATTTTCACTAATGAGGCTACGTTTCACCTATCTGGCTATTCCCGAAATTCGCAAATACCGTCATAAGGAAATCCAAGTGCCTCATAAGAAACGTCACTGATGCAGAGAAAATCTGAGTGTAGATTGCCATAACGCAAACGTGAATTATAGGCTCGATCTTTATCGATAAAACTTTCACTTCTGATATCTAAAGTAACTAGAGAAATCACCCATTTCTAGGCCTTCTGAATGAAAATGAGATCACTCATTCATTTTTCTAACAACACAGCGCCACTGACCATATGATGCACAGATCCCTAAGACTTTTAAATGAAATCCTTGGAGACAGAGCAATTTCAGAAGTTCTATGGCCTCCACGCTCGCTGGACCTCTCTTCAGCTGACTATTTGCCTTGGGAGTGCGCCTAAAATATTGGTGTATCAAAATAACCGAAAGACAATAGAGGAACTGAATACTTGTTTTTCCTCAATCGATTACGTGAAACGCTGGCAAAAGTGTTCACAAATAAATGGAAACGTGTTGAACTACGCCTTCAAGAAAGAGGACAACATTTCCAGCACCTACTGTTATATTGGTGAGTATAGTGTATTTAATTGCAATTAGTATATTTAATTAAGTTCATTGTTTGAATGAATCGTAATAATGTTGAATCTCATCTCTCACCATAACTGCAGGCAGTAACAGTGAATCCAGACCCCTACCTTGTACAGTGACAGGAATGTGTTACCAAGCGTACACGCCCCGGAAGGCGAGCCACCTCGAAGCTCGCAGCTAGACACTTTGCGGACGCACTGCATATTGTCCATGAGCTTCCATGTATGTTGGATGACGGCTTCCTGAATGGTCAGCTGGTTTCGTTCTTCATGTAGATGATGGATTCTTACCCACCTTGGCGCCCTACGTGGACAGCCATATAAGATTGTGTATTGACCGTCATCTGAGAGTTGGCTAGTATGGGCTATATTAGGCAGACGAGTTACCAAATCTTGATCCTTTTATCCCGCACATGTGAAAAGTAAATTACAGCAAAATGTGACCACTAGGTAAGTGACCTTATTACTTAGTTGGATTTAAGGATTGTGAAGAACCATCCTGTCTCAAAAATCCGCGCGGCGGCTGTTAAACATCACAGCTCTCGTCTTGTCTACATTGAGAATATTTGTATTTTCCATCGTATGTTGACGTTCAAGGTGAGCAATGACCTCCACATACTGGTCGGCAAGGTATGCTAAAAAGTGAGCACCACCTTAGGCAACAGCGGTACAGGTGAGAAAGAGTAATGGTGACAACACAGAACCTTGAGGGATGCCGTCTGTGTGGAGTCTGAGGCTACAGAGGCTTCCCTCGATCTTTACTACTATACGCCTACTGCGCAAAAATCTGAGGCAGTAGTCCGGAAACAGTTGCAAGTTTGTCTGTTTCAGTAGTAATTTGTTCGGCCAGACAGGAGCGTACGCCTTTCTGATGCCAAAAAGAAATGCAGCCGTATGATTGGATACAAATTCGGAGGCCTGGATTAGTTGTTGTCGTGTCCACTCTCGGTCTCTCGATACTTATCATCCAAATGCGTTCGTTCGTCGCCCAGTGCTGCCCTTGAGGGGCGAAAACGGGAGTCATACGAGGCAAGATTTGCGAACTTCTCATTCCGTTTCACTGTGTTTGTCTGTTTATGGAGTTTTGTGAATTTGATATCGAATATCAGACAGAGTCTTTGTTTTCTTGTGACGTGTTCTAGAGCGCTAAGAGACTACAACTCTCATGCAACGCATGGAAGTGGTATTAAAATGCTGAGATAAAGACGCGAAGCCTGTCATCCGGGAGCGCTCGTCCACTGGTTTCTAACCCGGGCTTAAGGTTCTCACAATGCGGTGAAGGGAGCTCAGAAGATTTGCAGAGGGCGAGCAAACAGATCTCTTCGGCGACGCAGTCGCGCAGCAGGCTGACAGGCGCCCTGGGGAAGGGAAGGGAAGGGAAGGGAAGGGCGGGTAAGCGAAGGCGAGGGAAGCGCAAGGCGCTCGTTACAGCGGAGCGCCTCGGCGGACCGCCTATTTACTCACTTCTCACCCCGACAACTTCGGCAAATATTTCGCTTTCAACGACGCGGTTCGCGCTACGACTGTCGTCGCCTTCTATAGGATACCGAGAAAGAAGCGCCATCGACTGTTTCAACTGCTGCAGTGCGCAAGGGGTCCTCTACCTTTAGAGAAAAGTTTGAAATTTTTTCATCGAAATGCTGCAAAGTTGGAGTTCAGAAGACTTGGCTCTGCTTCTAGTAGTAGTAGTTAGTTTCGATACTACCAAAAAAGTGTAAGTCATTCCCATTTTTAAGAATGATCTTATCTTAGATGCACTTAACTATAGTCCTACATTGCTGACGCCAATCTGCTGTAGAATTATGGAATGTTTCATGCTCGCGTATTAAGTTGATATCGAGAAGAATAGCCTCAATAAAGACAGCATGATATAAGTTATCGTATATTTCTCCGATAGTATTATTCCAGGGATAATAGCAGAAGAGTCACACTGATGTTGCACATAAAACGCCGATACCTCTTTAAAATAACACAAAAATTACTTTCTTAACTCTATGCTACGCTTAAGACTGTCAGAGTGTTATTAGTGAAGTGTCTAATTCGTTGCGGACATTCATTGGAGGCCACGTAACGCAATTTGTTTTTTTTTTTATTTTTAATTTTATCGGGTGTGAAATGCGTAGTTTCGTTGCCATGGTGCAGTTCCAGTTTAGTCAACAGTTTATTACTTTACAATAAATTTATTAGTTGCTCGTGTCTGGGTTAGTGCAAGACTCTCAAAACCGCGTACAGTTAACATAATTGTACATATACTGAACTATGACCCCAAATTTCACGTTAGATATTCAACCTCTATTCCAGCAACGATTGTTTGTATATCTACATCTACAAGGATACTCAGCAAATCACATTTAAGTGCCTGGCAGAGGGTTCATCGAATCATCTTCACAATTCTCTATTACTCCAATCCCGTACAGCGCGCGGAAAGAAAGAACACCTCTATATTCCGTACGAGGGCTGATTTCCATTATTTTATCGTTTTGGTCGTTCCTCCCTATGTAGGTCGGTGTCAACAAAATATTTTCGCAATCGGAGTAGATAGTTAGTGATTGAAATTTCCTGAGAAGATTCCGCAGCAATGAAAAACGCCTTTATTGTAATCATGTCCACCCCAAATCCTGTATCATTTCAATGACACTCTATCCCCTATTTCGCTATAGTAAAGAACGGGCTGCCCTTCTTTGAACTTTCCGATGTACTCCGTCAATCATGTCTGGTTAGGATCCCACAAAGCGCAGCAGTATTCTAAAAGAGGACGGACAAGCAAAGTGTAGCCAGTCTACTAGATTTTCTAAATGTCCTGACAGTAAAACGCAGTATTTGATTAGCTTTCCTCATGACAGTTTTTATGTGATCCTTCCAATTTAAGTTGTTCGTAATTGTGATTCCTAGGTATTTAGTTGAATTTACGGCCTTTAGATTTGACTGATTTATCGTGTAACCGAACTTTAACGGATACCTTTTAGCACCTTTCGTTATGTTAAATTGCCAATTTTCGCACCATACAGACATCTTTTCTACATCGTTTTTCAATTTTGTTTTGATCTTCTGATAACGGCGCTAGTCGATAAATGACGGCATCATCCGCTAATAAACTGAGACGGCTCCTCAGATTGTCTCCCAAATCGTTTATATAGATAAGGAACAGCTAAGGGCCTGTAACACTACCTTGGGGAACGCCAGAAATCACCTCTGCTTTACTCGATGACGTTCCGCCGATTACTACAAACTGTGACCTATCTGACAGGAAATCTAGAATCCAGTCACATAACTGAGACGGTATTCCATAATCACGCAATTTAACTACAAGCAGCTGGAGTGATACAGTGTCAAAAGCCTTGCGGCAATTCAGAAATTGGAATCTTAAGGAATTTTGTGTACCAGTCAGTCACCGAAAAATAAACAAAATGAAGTCTTTGATATGTACACTCTAAGACAAGAAAAGAAAAAAAAACTCTTTGCTATTAAAATGTTGGCGCGACCGCTACGGTCACAGGTTCGAATCCTGCCTCGGGCATGGATGTGTGTGATGTCCTTAGGTTAGTTAGGTTTAAGTAGTTCTAAGTTCTAGGGGCCTGATGTCCTCAGAAGTTAAGTCCCATAGTGCTCAGAGCCATTTGAACCACTTTTTTTATAATGTTGTTTATCCCATTTCAAATTTTAGACCATATTTTTTTATCTATGTCGTTGACTGCACACAATAAGGGTTTAGCTTGGTGCGTCAGCTTTTCATTGAGAATTTTGTCAATAATGTTGGATGTAAATTCATTATTTGTGGGTACCTTTTTTAGTGTATTGAGTTACGGGTCATTTTTCTTTAGGTTTGGATGTTGGGAGGAAGCGGAACGAATGTGTCATTAAAGGAGTATTTCTCGTAAATTTTAAATCCTTGATTCAGATTTTCTATCTGTAAGTTAAAGTCTAGGAAGAGAGCGGCCGAACCCCTTGACTTCACACTGACTTTTATGTTACTATGCTACTGACTCTTATTTTTCATGAACTTTTGGAGTTGTCTAGTGGAGCTTTTACACATACAGAGAATATCATCGACATATCTGTACACATGTTTTGGGAATGGTTCACTCTTAAGAAAATCAGTCTCTCACTTGTCCATCATCATCAAACGTGAGACCATTTTCAGTCAATCTACCTGCTTATATTAGCTGTCTTCAAAGGAGAAGTAATTTTGGATGAAACAAAATTCTAGCATACTAATATTGTTAGCTGTTCTTCTGGATTAATGCTGTCTAAAGGAAATGCTTGTGGCACTATATCCATATAGTCTTTCACAGGAATGCTTGAGAACAAGCTGTATATGTCAGAAGAGACTATCTTGGAATTGTAACAACTGTTAACTTGTTTGTTACTATAAATTGTTCTCAATGCTATATTTGTCTTTGACGTTCATTTTTTCCTGAAGATGACGTTGATCCCCCTGAAAATATCGTGCTCTGGTGCTTGTTAGGCAGATACCACTGATCGAATTGACACTTTTGGTTTATCGGGTCTGGGTAAGCCATACAGCTGTGGAGCGTTGGCTATTCAGGAAAAATATTGGAGCCCTTCTTTACTGACAGCTTATCGTGCTTTCAGTATTCAGCTGTTGGTTCTTTCTGTAGTTTCAGTGCCTGCACCAACAGGGTAAATTCTTCCATTTTGCCTCTATAATGTGTTTTGCTTAACAGTAGTACAGCCACTCCTATATGTACTTTAGTCACGATCACATTACGTCTTCCAATCCTTGTTTGAAGTTTCTTTGTGAGTAAGAACTCGTTATTCTCCTTATGTTGAAGTTGTTGTTGTTGTGTCCGCTTAATTTCATCTGCACACTGACTTTCTTTATCTGTGGATCTTTCATAGTAACTTTTCTACTGATTCTGATAGGTTTTCTTCTAATAACTTCGTAATTCTATCTGCTAACTGGATTTACCTTTTTGGGGTTAGAGTTCTCTTCTTCAACGACACTTACTAATTTAAATTGTTATTTTCACGGGAAAAGTTGTTACAAACTGTGTCTCAAACTGTTTCTTTAGTTGTATTGTCCAACCAGATAAACTAGCACTGATGTAGTATGTAAGAAAGTTGCGTATCCACAAATTTCAAGTACATTCTCACATTTTCACGTACCTGATAGCAATTCGAAATTTCTTGTTTCATCTGTATTTTTTCTGCTGTCTTTTTCACATATCTTGCAGAAAGTTGCTGTCCCTCTATAAAATCACAAAACCTTTATGCATGTTAAATAAGCAGCACATCTCGCAAGCCACAAGTAGTTTAGGAATTTTAAAGATTTATTTTAAATTTAGTACTTTACATATATCAAATTATTTTATAACTCTGATACCTGGCACACATAATAAGCTCAATCTTTGGTCGAGTCACATCAAACTACATCTGTGAAGTGGTCTGAAGTACAGAAACCAGAGCGCGATTTCACTGACGCGTCGTGCAATTGATAAATGCATAAATCAACGTTTGTTGATCTTAGAGCGTTAAAATGACTTTTGCTTGAAGTTTTGGTGGTTTTTTATCGTTTTTCATTCTGTATTCCATTGTTTGATTCGCGAATTGGGAAATTTATCGTCTAACGTTCATAAAATAGAAAAGTACACTTCGCTTCATATCGCTCAAGAACAGACGTAAATGAGAAATTAAACGATCTGAATTTGACGATGGACCCTCACGGTCCTTACTGCTTTCGAAGTATACGATCACATTTACACAGCGTACACGGCAGTAAATTTCATGCTTTTCTATGTACATTTCTGCACGGTACTATCAACGCCTCATGTTACTCGGTATTCCCGTTACTATTGTCTTTAGGACAGTGACAACAAAGATAGATACTGTTTCGCTGCAACTCAGTCATTGTTTGCTTTCAGTTGCCGTAACACGCACTAGGAGTTGTATTCTGTCGGAAAGTATGTGTACCAGGCAGTTCGTGATTACAGAAAGAAACGCTGCAACGTTTCCTAATTGCTGCAGCAATAAACTTGAGAGTGATATACGATCGCCACAGTTCTTGCGTCCAAGCCTTGCGCATGGCCACGTCATAAATCTTCATGGACTTTCCAGCGCATGCATGTTGTAGCTTCCAGCTCACATCGCAAACTTCATTCCAGCATTACGACGGACTCTTCCTTTTGGGTTTTTTTCCGCTCTAGTTTTTATTGCCAGCGTATCGAACTCGTTAGTTAAGTGGCGTGTGAGTCGAGTTGAAGGAGGAGTGGATTTACTGTAGTCTGGAAAACCTCTTTTAAAGTTAGTGGTTGCCATCGGTGGCTGCTGTTCCAAGAATCCATGTTTCAGTCTCGTACGCCACTTAATGTTTCAGTGATAGTCATATTGCAATATTTCCTTTCAAATCGATGTCTTTACTACATAACGATTATTGTTTTTGTTTGTTTCATTTTCTTCTTTTTTCATCCATTAAATAACTTTTATTAAGTACGTAGTCGCGCAAGTATTTCTACCAACAGATAATCAGATACAAAAGAGAGGTTTTGAAATTTTAGATTGTTACTTGGAAAAAGGAAATCAAGGGCTTCGTTATATCTTTCCATAACACCGTTTGTATTTTTGCGGGACAACTCGGATGCTTCGCTGAAGATTTTTTACCGTAGTTTATCCGAATTCTAAAACCTTTCTATATTGTTAAATATGTCAGTAAACTGTTAGCATCAAATGACCGACGGAGCGCTGACGGAGTTACTAGACGTAAAATCACGAACTTAGTTGGGTTTCAGTATGACTATAATGAGCAAATGTAGGTAACTATTAATCTTACAAAATTAATTTTCATTGAAAAATTCGGTGAAATAGTCGTCACAGTAAATAATGATTCATTTGCATTCTTGTCTTTCCAAAGGAATCTACACTCAGTCTCCAATCACTGTTGAGTACCGTGTAATGCAAAACAGATGCTTTCACAATGCAGCCCACTCCTGCAAAGTGAATATAATTTTTACTAGCATAAGGCAGTATGTTTACCGGCATGCTAATGTGTAAGAATACGGCGGCTATATATATTATGAATGAAGTAAGTAACCTTCCAATGTGATAAGATTAATCCACGGGCCGTGATAGTGAAACTATATATAATGAGGGAAACTAGTAAAATGAGGGACGAAATACGCATGGTCGCTATGTAGTTCTCATTGCAAACTGTGGCCTACGATATGGTTCATACACTGAAAGGAAAGTAATATGTTCATCGTTTGTAAATTTTACCTGTTTATTCAAACTTCTTTCACCGTCAAATGATATTTTGTAGCATATCTTATTCTTCCATTCTCATGCTCCATCCAATGGCTGAGGTTGTATTCTACGACCTTATCCAATATTTGTCCGGTATCATTTTCAGCGTCTGCTACATTATTCTGTAAGAATTTAGCTAACCGAAAAGCCTATCGCGCAGCTGAAAACAAATTGTCCGTTGTTCAGCTATAGCTTCCTGCAGTCGCTTTTGTAGACCGTTTCCCCTAAACGTAAATGCGGAATTTCTATTTTCACATAATTTTTTTATTTTATACCACTATATTTTCAATTTAAAACCCTCATGATTCATTTGTCACATTTTAAAACAATTAATAATCAATAAATGAAGTTAAAAGATAATAAATAATATTAATTAATAAATAATCAGTATTCAATATATAGAAATACTTTAAGCTTTGCAGAATTTTGCTTCTGAAAAATACATGCTCATATTTAAATAACTGCAGTTCAGATATACATAAATATTTACCTCTCTGTTCTGAGTAACAATACGACTCAATTTGTCGTACTCCATCATCCAGAGTGTAGAGTACATCCAATACATCTCTTAATTTATTCTCTTTTTGGCCATCAGATCAAATTTTGTCAGGAATGAAAATACTGTTCTCGTTTCAGCTCTATTAGCTTTGATATAATCTATTCTATCATTTCATAAATAATATAATAAAAGTAAATAAAGCCGTTTCGTCGTCTAATGAGTTTATTGAGACAGGGGATTAAAATTACAAAAAGTAATACAAGATATTTTTCAAAGATTTACAACATTTTTACCCTGTCCCACCCATTTCTGTCTCCTGTCCAACTCACATATTACATTTGGAAGGCAGCATACGCTACATCGTTCAAAACATGTCTGGCTAGCTTCATTTTCTTTTCAGGTACTTAACGTTTTCTCGTAACATATATTAGTAATTTGGTTAACATAACTTCACAATTATAATCGTGATATTTCAAGTGTCACAGTCAAACTGTTTCTGTGAATCTAGACACCATCTCTGTATGTTTGTTGTATTACTGAAATTAAAGTAGAAATTTTCTTTCGGAATTGATGCTCTTCAGTTTAATTACTGTGACAGAATGATTGTCGGCAGAACTTGTGAACCTTCAAAATTTATAGATTAGCTATAGTACTTCACTCATCCTCATAGAGGAAGGGTAAGAGATGTGCCTAGCAACCAAATTATGTAGGGTGATTGAAATAAGGAAGGAACTTTCATTAGATAGTCACAGATGAAGAAAGCTTTCCATCATCTACAGGGCCGACAAATAAAAGTAGCCCATAAGAGTGGATACCATTTGTGGCATTTTCAACGGAGGAGAAATAGACCCACAGTTAGTTCCAACAGGAAGGAGCAACTGCCCATACAGCCGGCCGAACCTTGGAGCACATATACACAATCTTCGAGCCTAATAGCATTGTTAGCAGAGGTCAGTCTTGTCACACCCTACCTGGCCACCTAGGACACCTGATCTGTCAGTGTGTGATTACTTTGTGTGGGAAGACCTCAAATCTAAAGTGTATCGCAACAACCTTCACAGTCTTCAAGAGCTTCAGCAGAACATTTCAGAAGAGACTGCATCAATTCCAGGAGTGCAGCTTCTATCTGCCTTTAGCAACTTGCTGACCAGGGTCCAAAAGTACCAAGAAATAAATGGTGACCACTTTCAAAACATTTGCTATAGTCTGGTTAATACTATGCTTCCTTTCTTCCGTTCTCTAGGCCACTTTTTCTTCCCCACCCTGTAGCAGTATCAGCAATTAATACGCAGCTCAACAAATAGCGTACTTCGGAAAGAAAATATAGAATAGAAACGTAAAACGGACCTGTCGAGCGAGAAATTCTTTGTTCCTTGTGCTTCTTCCATTATGCTTCATTTTGCTCTGTAGTAGAATTCCCTTAATTAGTCTTTTATGTGGCGTCCAAATCTTAAATTAACTTTATAGCTTATCTCCCTTCTCCTACTCCCATTTGCGGCGTTGCATCCATCCGGTCGGCTGCACTTCCAAACACGCGCGCCGCCAGTTACGCCGCCGCGTTTCCCATAGCTACCACGGCGGCAAGAGGGCATTACCACAGGCGCTACCAATGAGATGCAAGCATTCCCTCTCCGGAGCTCCAGCGGCGGGTGTACTTGAGGCTGAACTGTCATGCACTGACCCAATTTTGTGTGCTTGCCAGTTGAATAAGATTTACAGTCTTTCATAGTAGCCAAGGCTTGTGACCTACTTAATAGTTTTATTGAAAACTGACATTTATGAATCTTTTGTGTCTGTATATATTTGTCTATTCAGAGCTACTGTTAGCAACTGACGCTGCAAATACAGCAAGAAAGTTATGCATTGTATTTACAATTTGATATCAGATATAGAGTAAATTAATATGTGAATTCTCTGTTCATGAGAGGCATCTGTTCTCCCTATGTAGGTGATAGCCAACAAAATACGCCAGAAGACGACGGACAAGCAATCCCTTTAGTAGGTCTGTTGCATCTTCTGAGTGTTTCCTCAATAAAACGCAGTCTTCGGTTCGCCTTCCTCACTATATTTTCTATGATGGTAGCAATTCAGTTTGTTTGCTATTGTAACACCTATATATTTAGATGAATCTGCGGCGTTTAAATTTCTGTTATTTATCGTATAACTAAAATTTAACCGAACTTGTTTCGTACTCATGTGAAGAATCTTATATTTTTAAATAGGGTCAATTATCAGTTTTCGAGAGATGTAGATATCTTGTCCGAACAGACGCAATTTGTTTTCTTTTCCTGACGTTTTGTTAGCCGTCAGAAGAGAACACAACCAGAAAACAACCTAAGAGCGTTGCTCAGCTTGCCTCCGAAATCGTAGAATTACGACAGCAGAGGGCCTGTACGTTCGCCTTCGTAGCTCAGTGGGCAGTCGGCCTTTCAGTGTGCAGCGGTGAGGTACGTCCCGGCCGCTCCGTGTCGCGTTACCAGGTGTGTTGTTTACCACGCCACCGCGCCAGTGTTGAGTGTCATAGTCACATTCCTAACATCCGATGGCTCTATCGGAAAGCCACGATCAAGCTGCAGTTTCACGCTAGACCCACGCCCACGAAGTAGAGAGACTTCTACGCGACGTGATACATCTTGACCCGAAAGAGCTGGAAGGTATCCACTTATCTATCGTCTCTAGCGTTGTACATCTTAAGTTCACTGGCAATGAGGTTTGTGACAAACTACTCGGACGCTCGACGGAAGGTTATAGGTTCTGCCACCCTGACGAAAACGTGATTGTGGTAACGCTCGAACGCTCTGGACTGGGAATACAAAATGTGCCCGTTTTCGAACTACCATTTGTAGTTTCAGCGGACTTCGTCAACCTTGCTCTTAACCCTATGGCACAGTCCTCGGCCATACCTCCGAAAAATGGAAAGCAATCGAAACTTACCCTGTCCTTAACTGGGTGCGACAGGTCCGTGTTAAATTGAACCACAATGTACCGTCGTATCTCACGATCGCTGGTTGCAGGGCGACAATTACTTACGATGGTCAGTCGAGGACCTACTCCGTATGTGGACAGGTAGGGCATGTGTGTACCAAATGCCTGCAAAGCCGTCTCGTGCAGACGCCCTCAGCCGATCAGATTTGATTGTCAATAGCGACCTCCACGTCGATTACGTATGTTGCGGCGGCGAGACGGGAGACGCCAGCTGTCTATGGCGACTCTTCATTATTGGTGAAAGCCTTGGAGGCACTTGCAACAGTTCCTGAGAAGCCCCCAGCGTCTTCCGGCGCCGATGCCTCTATTGCCCTCTCGTCGAACCCAGGCGCACCGCTACAACGACAAACTGACGGCGCGACGGGAAGTTGAAGAATAGAATGCCGCGTGCACCCCAAGCCCTGCGCCGGACATAGAGTCGCGACAGCGTACGCAGTAATGGCAGAAGGCCCATAAGAAACAGCGCATAACGACCGACATAGGAGAACGGTCCAAGGCATCAACGATGCCGGACGCGGTGGTCTAGCGGTTCTAGGCGCGCAGTCCGGAACCGCGCGACTGCTACGGTCGCAGGTTCGAATCCTGCCTCGGGCATGGATGTGTGTGATGTCGTTAGGTTAGTTAGGTTTAAGTAGTTCTAAGTTCTGGGGGACTGATGACCACAGTAGTTAAGTCCCATAGTGCTCAGAGCCATTTGAACCAATTTGCATCAACGATGGATGATGAGGTGCGTCAGCTGATAAACCGATCCGACACGGTCTTTACTAACGTACCACAGGGTTCGAAATCTTCTCCCGCTAGTGGTGGGTCTGCGCACTGTGGGGATGCTGGAGATCACCGACGCTCGTTCCCGGAGATGCACCGACGAATACGTCTGACTCTCGAAATCCAGTGATATCGACCTCCCTGAGAGACTGGGCGCAGGAGATCTAGATGCAGGATGCATTTTGAGACCCTGATGCTACATCGATGCCACTGGAAGCATCTACGTAGACGGCGACAGACGCCTAGGCCGGCGTGACCCACACCCATCGCTTCCTATATCTTCGCCCTGAAGATACTCCACACCGCAACTACTGCCCACCTGTAATACCAAGGAGAGCCCCCGCAACATGGTGGAACAGGCAACCGCCTCGCAACTATCAATGTCAACGGCATTATTTCTGCTCTCAAATCTCTATATGCTGCGTGATACGTTACGAGCTATGGATATAGATGTTGTTTTCCTTCAAGAAGTCCGATCAGGGCTCTGTATTGATATCTACGGATATGCCGCCTACGCTATGCCTTCAGATGTGGGAGAAGGAGGTACGACTATTCTGTTGAGGTAAGGGATTATGACAGCTGATGCTTTCTTTGCACCGTCTGCCGGGGGGTTCGCAGTCACGGTTCGTACAGTTCGTCTGGTGAACCTGTATGCTCCTTCCGCTCCTTTTTTGCCCAAGACATAGAACTGCTCTTCCAGGGCAATTCCGACCACTTGGTAGTAGGCGGAGATAGCAATTTTGTTCTCAGATCATCCGACCAGATGCCACACTATACCATCTGCCCAGCACTTTAGGCACTTGTAAAGGACTTGGCTTTTTCGGACTCATGGGTCGTACGAAATGGGGACCGAAAGGCATACACATACTTTACTAGTCATTCTGCGAACCCTTTGGATTGAGTTTACGTCTCACGCGATCGGCAGTTGTCAACGCTGAGATGTGGCCGCAACGTTCATGAATCACCCAGCGTATGTGTGTATTCCCACCGTTCCCAGCCAACGCGTCTGACGAAGTAGCGGTCCGTGGCGCCTCAGTGTGGCCCTTCATGATGAGGTCAATTGCAGACGCGAAGTTGAGTCCGCATGGGACAGATGCCACCGGTGATCACCCGCCTTCGGTTTCGTACTTCAATGGTGGCTACCGTATGTCAAACCCGCCTTGTGCCAAACATTAGCCAGCTATGGACGAGACAGAGCGCACTGGTATACCGCGACCATTGATTTCCAGTACACTGGGCTCCGCGAATTGGCTGGTGCAACCGCCGTTGCCGAAACGACAATCGGAAGAACACCACGTCAAGGCACTATAGCTAAGTAGCACCGACGTACGTTTCGCGGGTGTGCGGGTACGGATGAGTACAACTGATGATGTTAGTGGAGAACGACCCTCGCTCCACCACTCATTCCAGATAGGAGAAGGCGCAGGAGGCAGCACATTACGGCGGTCGAGACGGAGGACGGACGACGTGCTGAAATGCAAATGGACATTGACCCGGGCGTTCACACAGTCATATACACTTCTCTAAGAGCGGGAGTTAGAGACCGTTTCTCGTAACCTACAAGATAATGCTACGCTCTTGTCGGTGGTGACTTCAGAAGAACTACGAAAGATCACTTTCCGCGGTGCTCCCAACAAAACACCAGCCCCTGACGGATTCCCTCTTGAGTTTTGCAAAAGGGTTTTTGATCTTATGTGCCCAATGTGGGTTGGATGTACAAAGAACTCCTGAAGGCTGATTTCACTGAGGGACTTGATTCAGGTGCCCAAACAAGGAGGAGGCTTTCGCCCACTTGATTTTCGACCTTTGACGATACTAAACACCGACTGCAAGCTGTTTACACACATCCTTCGTGAGAGGCTTAAATGTGCGGTGATGGCGTCCATTCACACTGATCAGACTTGCCTCGGAGGCAACACTAATGTTTTTACGACTTTGAGCACCTGTAGAGACGTGGTGGCGCTGATGCAAACATGCCGCCTCCACGGTGCTCTTGTTGCGCTGGATTTTGATCATGCTTTCGATCGCATCGAACATGGTTTCCTGCGAGCAGTTATGGAACACATCGGTATCCCGTGCATGACGACATCTATCGTGCTTCGTTTGATCCATGGGCCGGTCTCGAGAATTATGGTAAACGGCTATCGGTAAGCCCCAATCCGTGTCAACAGGTCGATCAGATACTGTTTTTCTCTTTCTGCCGTGTTATTCGCCACTGCGTCGAAACAGCTCTTCACGGACTGCGGAGACGCTTGGAAGGTCTTCGCCTCCGCTCTGTGACATTTCGATGTGGCGCTTACGCCAATGATGTTCATAGCACGGTCTGTTGACGAAATACGAACGGCAATTTCCTGGCTCCAACAGTATGGGGCTGTGGTAGGCAGTGTGATAAATCTTCGGAAATCACGCTATATGGAGGTGGGACGAGTCGTGTCTACAGAACTGGTTGTACCCTTGACAAAGGTCCCGATGCTCAAATGTTTACTGATACCTTATGTAACATGGTCAGACAGAGATTCCGAAATCAGATACTGGATTGTAAGGCGTACCCAGGACCAGATATAGACTCAGATCACAATATGGTAGTGATGAAGAGTAGGCTGAAGTTCAAGACATTAGTCAGGAAGAATCAATACGCAAAGAAGTGGGATACGGAAGTACTAAGGAATGACGAGATACGTTTGAAGTTCTCTAACGCTATGGATACAGCAATAAGGAATAGCGCAGTAGGCAGTACAGTTGAAGAGGAATGGACATCTCTAAAAAGGGCCATCACAGAAGTTGGGAAGGAAAACATAGGGACAAAGAAGGTAGCTGCGAAGAAACCATGGGTAACAGAAGAAATACTTCATTTGATTGATGAAAGGAGGAAGTACAAACATGTTCCGGAAAAATCAGGAATACAGAAATACAAGTCGCTGAGGAATGAAATAAATAGGAAGTGCAGGAAGCTAAGACGAAATGGCTGCAGGAAAAATTTGAAGACATCGAAAAAGATATGATTGTCGGAAGGACAGACTCAGCATACAGGAAAGTCAAAACATCCTTTGGTGACATTAAAAGCAACGGTGGTAACATTAAGAGTGCAACGGGAATTCCACTGTTAAATGCAGAGGAGAGAGCAGATAGGTGGAAAGAATACATTGAAAGCCTCTATGGGGGTGAAGATTTGTCTGATGTGATAGAAGAAGAACCAGCAGTCGATTTAAAAGAGATAGGGGATCCAGTATTAGAATCGGAATTTAAAAGAGCTTTGGAGGACTTACGGTCAAATAAGGCAGAAGGGATAGACAAAATTCCATCAGAATTTCTAAAAACATTGGGGGAAGTGGCAACAAAACGACTGTTCACGTTGGTGTGTAGAATATATGAGTCTGGCGGTATACCATCTGACTTTCGGAAAAGCATCATCCACACAATTCCGAAGACGGCAAGAGCTGACAAGTGCGAGAATTATCGCATAATCAGCTTAACAGCTCATGCATCGAAGCTGCTTACAAGAATAATATACAGAAGAATGGAAAAGAAAATTGAGAATGCGCTAGGTGAAGATCAGTTTGGCTTTAGGAAAAGTAAAGGGACGAGAGAGGCAATTCTGACGTTACGGCTAATAATGGAAGCAAGGCTAAAGAAAAATCAAGACACTTAGGATTTGTCGACCTGGAAAAAGCGTTCGACAATATAAAATGGTGCAAGCTGTTCGAGATTCTGAAAAAAGTAGGGGTAAGCTATAGGGAGAGACGGGTCATATACAATATGTACAACAACCAAGAGGGAATAATAAGAGTGGACGATCGAGAACGAAGTGCTCGTATTAAGAAGGGTGTAAGACAAGGCTGTAGCCTTTCGCCCCTACTCTTCAATCTGTACATCGAGGAAGCAATGATGGAAATAAAAGAAAGGTTCAGGAGTGGAATTAAAATACAAGGTGAAAGGATATCAATGATACGATTCGCTGATGACATTGCTATCCTGAGTGAAAGTGAAGAAGAATTAAATGATCTGCTGAACGGAATGAACAGTCTAATGAGTACACAGTATGGTTTGAGAGTAAATCGGAGAAAGACGAAAGTAATGAGAAGTAGTAGAAATGAGAACAGCGAGAACTTCAGGATTGATGGTCACGAAGTCAATGAAGTTAAGGAATTCTGCTACCTAGGCAGTAAAATAACCAATGACGGACGGAGCAAGGAGGACATCAAAAGCAGACTCGCTATGGCAAAGAAGGCATTTCTGGCCAAGAGAAGTCTACTAATATCAAATACCGGCCTTAATTTGAGGAAGAAATTTCTGAGGATGTACGTCTGGAGTACAGCATTGTATGGCAGTGAAACATGGACTGTGGGAAAACCGGAACAGAAGAGAATCGAAGCATTTGAGATGTGGTACTATAGACGAATTTTGAAAATTAGGTGGACTGATAGGTAAGGAATGAGTAGGTTCTACGCAGAATCGGAGAGGAAGCGAATATGTGGAAAACACTGATAAGGAGAAGGGACAGGATGATAGGTCATCTGCTAAGACATGAGGGAATGACTCCCACGGTACTAGAGGGAGCTGTAGAGGGAAAAAACTGTAGAGGAAGACAGAGATTGGAATACGTCAAGCAAATAATTGAGGACGTAGGTTGCAAGTGCTACTCTGAGATGAAGAGGTTAGCACAGGACAGGAATTCGTGGCGGGCCGCATCAAACCAGTCAGTAGACTGATGACCAAAAAAAAAAACCTATCGTATGGTCTAACGACGACTCCACATAGAGGCTCGCCTCAACAAATTTAGATCGTGGAACATTTTGCAACATGCTCAGTGCGTCAGTGTGTACAAAACTTCTCAACTTAATCATTGCGCCCATGTATTACCGACGACAGACACGTTAGCTTCTAGAGTAGAGGCAATGTTTGGACACGTGATGAATCCAGCTGCAGTTTTTAAGATCCGTTTTGTTACTCTTACTTTACCCTTCCACTACGGAGGTTTTGGACTCACTAACGTCAAGCACAGAGCGTTGGCGCTGTACCTTCGCTCAATGCGGCGACTCTGGCTTTCACCAATAGACAGTCTTCCTGGCATCCTGATAGCATAGGTGGCTCCACCCATGCTGTGCCTACCGGTACCTGTTGGAAATCTATCGGCCTCGCTATCACATATTAGGTCGTTTTCCGTGGAGCACAGCTGTATGTAGTGAGTTATACCGGAGACACGTGGCCATGCGGTTCTAGGCGCAACAGTCTGGAACCGCGCGACCCCTACGGTCGCAGGTTCGAATCCTGCCTCGGGCATGGATGTGCGTGATGTCCTTAGGTTAGTTAGGTTTAAGTAGTTCTAAGTTCTAGGGGACTGATGACCAATGAAGTTAAGTCCCATAGTGCTCAGAGCCATTTGAACCATTTGAACCGGAGACACGGAATCCAGTGGCAAAGATTTATCGTAGTGTTCTCCAACGCTGGAATCCAGCTAACCACACTGTACGACGACAATCCTCGGTCGACTGGATGCGGGATTGTTGGCCATCCACGCGTCCTTCCTGTCCACTTTAGTGCGGTCGATATGGTATGTGGTTGCCAACGAGATATTTCTGACTCGAAGAAGGCTACATGCTCCACAAGATTTCGGGATTGCAGCCGGATCTCGTCGACTTCATTCCACGATATTTCGGCTGACAACCTTACAGCCATCTTCAGGAAACACTCGCCTGAAGATGGCTGTAAGGTTGTCAGCGGAAATATCGTGGAAAGAAGTCGATGAGATCCGGCTGCAATCCCGAAATCTTGTGGAATATTCGATACGCCAGGAAAACTTCAAGAGTCACAAGGCTACATGCCATTCACCAAACTGACGACCCCACGTGTATCGCGACGGCGAAAAGAAAGTCCTCGATTTGTGGCAATGCATGCTCTATGAGTTCCTGGTCTTGTCGAACAGAACGCAATACCGGAACACTTATGGTAACTATTTGGGGTGGTCATTCAAGGACCCACCGTGCAGCTGGGGTGTGCCGGGTGTGAGAAGAAGTTGACTTGCAGAAGTGACGTTTCCACGATTCTTCTACGGTAACATGAACAGTCACTCCGACAGTTGATGACTGGTGATGCGGATTGAAATGACGACGCCTCTTATTGGCCGCACGCTTCGATAAGGTGATTCCAGGGGGCAAGATGGCTCTTTTTAGTTCACGTTATCGTCATAATATATATAACCGAAAAAAGAACGTGATAGTGCGCTTAGGTGGTGGGAGGGGTGAGACATCGTTGCCAGGCCTTGGAATTCGACTCCTGCCAGACTTGCCTCTCCAAAAATTGAACTTGGCAGGCGGCCCGGCTTCGATTCCCAGACGATCGATCTGTTTTTGATTCGCTGTTCCGTAGAGGTAGAAGAAATGCAGTAATCATTTTTGCTTTCAGAAAACAAAACTTCTCTCCCTTTTTTCCAACTAAAGAAGTGCTTAGCGCATTAAAAAAAAGTTGTTAGAGCACTTGCCAACAAAGAAAGTGCTTACGGCTTTGGACTGTGAAAGGATGGAGTCGGGTTGTTAAAGCCCACGTGCCATCTATGTTTATTTTTTTCACAACTTTATCAACTGTCCGTCCGGTTATATAAATATTTGTTAAAAAAACTAGTCATCTTACATGGCTGCCATGCGGAGGACCCGGATCGATTCCCAGTACTACCAAGGATTTTCTTTGATAGGGATACTGATGCGGAGTGCACTTTGTGGCGAGCGATACTCAAGCCGCGCTCGGAACACTCGTAGCGCAGCAGCTGTGTGGGTTGGCAGTACGAACTACACTGAGGTCAGCCAGGGGCTGCAGCTGCCCATCGATGGGCAGCACATGTCTGGATAACGATTGGTCGATGCCTCGTTGAGTACCGGAACACTGAGCTAAGGTGGAAATTCTCTTCAGTGCGCCGAGTCGTACACAGTTACCGCCGAATCTAAGAGCTGCAGTGTTCGTTTGTCGTCTCCGACAGGCTCTGTAGGCATCGCAGGCCAGCTCTAGACTCTACGTAGGCATCACTCAGAAGCACGGTGATAGCACTTCAGTGTTTTAGACGACTTGTAATAATTTCAAACGTCCAGATGTGCTGGTTATTTCACAAGAAGAAGCATCATTTAAGTTGAGTATTTTTCCATATTCGATGAATATCTTTTTATTATTAATTGTTGGGATCTTTCTGATTCCTTCACGGAATGGACGAGGAGCTCCTTACGGGGACTGTAATAGTACTTTGTGGAACACAAGATACCACTACAGTTTCAAAACCTGAATTTCCACCATTTGCAGCAGTCAGCTTTCTAAAATCACGAATCCTGTGGCTCATCTCAGACGATCTCACTTTGCTACTGTGCGGTGTATACGTGTTTCGC
The DNA here is from genome assembly GCF_021461395.2 of Schistocerca americana. Classification (NCBI taxonomy): domain Eukaryota; kingdom Metazoa; phylum Arthropoda; class Insecta; order Orthoptera; family Acrididae; genus Schistocerca; species Schistocerca americana. Next base: position 413,680,010 of record NC_060124.1, on the reverse strand, counting down.
GCACTTCTGTCTTCCTGCCCCTCCCAGCCGGGGCATCAGCGCTGGTCTTGGCTTGGGGCCGAAGTCGGGGACGTTAGTGGCGCATCTACTGCTACTCCGAGGTATGATGGAGCGGCTCGAGACCGAAGGAAGTCAAGTCGGTCACCTGCTCGTTTATCAGTATGAAAACACTACCCGTAAGCGACCGCTATATCCATGGGGCAAAGCCATGCACCCTGCAGCATCACCGATAGTCGACGAGGGACGTGACAGTGCTGGGGGTGGCGGCCAAGACTGCTGAAGCTGGTAGTCGTGATACCAGCGGCTGAAGCGGAACTCGTGACGAGAAGCCGCGCCAGAACTGGGACGCTGACCAGAATTCATGACGAGCAGCCTCACATGAACTGGGGCGTTGGCCTGACTCGTCTCAACCAGTGTGGCAGGCAGAAGGAACCGCATTCGCCATATTTGTGGATGCGGAGTCAGGGAGTCAAAAGGCAGTTGATGGATAGCCAGCATGATGATACCTTGTCCAGAGCACGTGATCCGAGGAGCCTAGATTGGAAGTTCATTAATAATCATTGTGGGGCGTGGCCACTGACAATGACTGTGGGAAAACAAGCCAGGAGAGCGGTTGGAGTATCTTCCTAGGAGAGAGGACGACGGCTCCATAGGACACGAAGGCAGCGGCTAGGTTACAAGAGGTGCTCTAACCTGCCGACAGTGGTGTATCGGTCGGCTACATGACACAAGTTAGTGTACAGTACAGAACATAGCCATATTCCATACGGAAAGACCATTTCGACAGCGTGCTACTTTTTCTTCAAAAATGGTTCAAATGGCTCTGAGCACTATGGGACTTAACATCTGTGGTGACCAGTCCCCTAGAACTTAGAACTACTTAAACCTAGCTAACCTAAGGACATCGCACACATCCATGCCCGAGGCAGGATTCGAACCTGCGACCGTAGCAGTCGCGCGGTTCCGGACTGAGCGCCTAGAACCGCTAGACCACCGCGGCCGGCGACTTTTTCTTCTTGCTTTTTTTTTCATAAAGGTGTCAACTCAGTCAGAACCGTATTGCCATCCGGAATTGTGTATGCTACTGTACAAAGATTTGCAATTGCTACTTTATGTAGGATAGTATTTTAGTGGGTTGATGTTAGAGTTGCTTCAGAGAGTAGCTGATGGCAGGAGTAGTTAATAGACTTAGATTTGTTTTGAGTGTAAATGTAAGAAAGCCCAAGTAAGTCGGTGAGCTGTGTTCTGATATACTACTTTTACTAAATGGTATTTTATTCCGCCCCAATCTTAGTAATTCTCCGGGGTTTCTGATTTACATTTTGTTATGATTGGGCTGAACGAATTTCATTCATTTATTATGTTATTCTTATGCTCTGGCTTCAGGAATTGTAATTGGGCTACAAATTAATTTCAATTATATCACTATTCTGTCAGTTGGCGAGGCAATTTTGCTTTTCTTTTTTGCTTAATACATTCGTTTTTCAAAGTAAGCCCACACATGCACAATTTCCAGCCCGAACCCTACTCCACCCAGATACTACGGTACAGTAAACAGTCTGCTTTGAATTCGTTTGTAAGGAACAGTGTCACAAATTTTCTGGATGTCGAGACATGTATAATGCTGTTGATATCCCCTGTCGACAGCACATCTTATTTGACACGAATAAAAACTATTTCAGTTCCACAAAAAATGGCTCTGAACACTATGGGACTTAATATCTGAGGTCATCAGTCCCCTAGAACTTAGAACTACTTAAACCTAGCTAACCTAAGGACATCACACACATCTATGCCCGAGGCAGGATTCGAACCTGCGACCGTAGCGGTCGCGTGGTTCCAGACTGAAGCACCTAGAACCGCTCGCTCGCAGCGGCCGGCTGGACCAAACTGCTGAGGTGGTCGGTCACTAGGCTTACACACTACTTAATCTAACTTAAACTAAATCACGCTAAGGACAACACACACACACCAGAACCCGGGGGAGGACACGAACCTCCGACGGGGGAAGCCGCGCAACCCGTGGCAAGGCGTCCCAGACCGCACGGCTACCCGGTGCGGCGGAGCGATCCTTGGGCGAAATGTTCGTTGGCGACAACAGAATCGTTGTCCAGTCCGTGAATTCCGACTATCTAAGCTTTCTCAGCAATGTTTCACTAAAACCCCGTCGTTTTCCCTCCAGGAATTCCCATTTGAGTGCACGAAGTATTTTCGTAAGACTCGCGTTTTGATCGAAACAAGTAAACGCCTTTTACATGCTACGATGCCTTCGTTTCATCCGAAATGGGGGAGATTGCAGATATTTTAGCAGTACAGAAGTGCAGGAGGCATTAGTGTGCTATAAGTGGTTTCTGACACGTGCATAAAGCAAGGTGCTTGAGGGGTAGGGGGCCTGAACGTCAAATAAACATCATTCTTGTTAAGTATAAAAATTCAATAAAATCAGCCAGCGCTGAGCTCATGAAGGTACAAAATGGATCAAAATGTTACAAACAATCATAAATGCCAGACAATGCCTAATTACTTTCCTTTTACAATAATGCGAATGTCGGCAGGACTCACACCCGGCACCAGTTCACAGAATTGAAGCTCCGCTCTACAGGATCTGATCAAACAATGCAGTCACTGTTACTTCTAAAACATAAAAATAAAATATATTAACAAACAAAATAACCGGTTCACAAAAAAAGGTGGTTCTTCAAAGTTCCTCAAATTACACATTACATTGTCCGCAGCCAGAAGTATATTAAGACAACCTTTCAGAATACTAATAAATAACTGAAACAAGAACAAGTCGAAACAATAGTGCATATCTCTTACGGCAATAGCTTTTAATCATTGAATAGTTGACCAACACTAAGTCCTTGTAAATCTGGTAAAAGCCTCATGCAGCTAGGTTGAAATTAGCAATATACAGTGCATATAAGTGAAGCCTAATCAAATACAATGAAATGATTGTAGAGCTTCAGCAAAGACGAGTTGCAAAGAAACACATTTAAGAAATTTTTGAAACCAGACGGACTCACAAAGCAAGGTCGGGACAGCTGCACTACACAAAACTATTCTCCCGAACCATTCAGGGATGCAGCCTAATAAACGGACAATTTAAACTTTCAGACAGAATCATTTATTTCCGATCCGCAAACGCAGGACAAATTATAGGGCAGAAGCCATTTAAGGAGAAACTCCAAATAATTCACTCATTTCACGTCCGTCGTAAACAGTACGGAACGCAAAGCAGAAGCCGACTGCAACTCAACATAATCTTCGCGAGACCGGTACGTCTGTAGAGACCACGGCACTCGACAGGCATCCCCTCTAAGGCAGCTTGAGGGAAGTTTTGGCTTACTGACGGTCAAAGTGTCCACGCGCAATATCGATAGCAGCCAGCGTGCCTCATTTTCCTTTATAGATGAGCTACAGTTTGCTAGAATTCTCTTAATAAAGTGAGATCAACCATTCGCCTTCTCTACTGAGGACGGTATGTGCTCGTAACATTTCATATCGCTATGCAACTTTACGCCTGGATATTTAATCGATGTGACTGTGCCAAGTAGAACACTACTAACACTGTAGTCTATTATAACGTGATGGTTTTTCTCACTCATTGGCAATAACTTAAATGTTTCAATGTTTAGAGCAACTGCCATTCATCACACCAAATAGATAAGTTATTCTGTATCCTCGACAGTTCCTCAGTCACGACGCTTTCTATACACTACAGCGTCATCAACAAAAACTCCATGAGGTCTTTTTTGTATAAAGAGAACAATAGCGAACCTAATATAGTCCCACATGGCATTCTTGTCGATGTCCTTGTCTCTGAGAACACTCGCCGTCCAGGACAATACTAACATTCTATTGCTTAAGAAGTCTTAGAGTCGCTCATGGTTTTTAGAACCTGTTTCGTATGTTAGGACCTGCTTTAGCAGTCAGCAGTGAGGCTTTGTGTCAAATGCACTCTGGAAATCTGGGACCATGGAACCTGCCTGTTGCCCTCAATCCATGATTCTCAGGATATCGTGCAAGAAACGGGGAAGCTAAGTTTCACACGAGTGTCGATTTCTAAATGCGCGCTGATCTTCGGATGGAAGCGTTTCTGTAGAAGGAAATTTACTATATTCAAACGTGTAACACGCTTAAAAATTCTGGAGCAAATCGATGTTAAGGATAATTATCTGCAATTGTGCGGGCACTTCCATTTATATTTCTTATACAGGGTGAACCATCTAACTCTGCCACCACACATATTCCCGAAACGAAACAAAATCTGAAAAATATAATTGATCGGGGATGCAATTATGTTAGGGGCTCCCACAATGGGCAGGAATGCTCAATCCATAAACGTAAACAAACATCACTATCAAGACAAAGTTACGCTTTTAAGTGGCTCATATATGTTCCTTCCACGGAAATGAGAACTACAGTTACAATTAGTGACGGCATTGTTGTGTTCACTATTCAGAATCTCATACCCTTCTGAAGTACGCAGACTTTAAAGGATGGCAACTGCGCCACAGTTTGTGCCGCAATGACCAGAGCAAGGGTAACCTATAGCAAGCTTCAGGACAGTGGAGGTAACCCGCGTTACGGCATTAGAGAATTACGGCAGAAACTGTGGCCCCGTTCCCCTAGTTTAATGTATTGCAAAACATTTGACGTTTAGAACAGTGGAACCAAGCCTGCCATCACTAATTCTACCTCTTGTTTATATTTGAGCAGGAAGAAACATCCATGTGCCATTTAACAGCTAACTCTATCTCTACATTTCGGTAGAAGAAACATCAATGTGCTATTTAAGAAATGGTAACTTTATGCTGAAAGCGATGGTTGTTTACTTGTAGGGATTGTGCGTTCCTGCCCATTGTGTGAGCCAGTTGCATCTTTCACATTTCTTTCTTTCATTTCGGAAATAATGAGGTAGGAAATTTAGGTGGGATTCCCTATGTACTGGAGTCGCCTGTGCCCCTAGTTTAATGTATTGCAAAACATATGACGTTTAGAACAGTGGAACCAAGCCTACCATCACTAATTGAGCAGGAAGAAACATCCATGCGCCATTTAACAGCTAACTCTACCTCTACATTTCGGTAGAAGAAACATCAATGTGCTATTTAAGAAATGGTAACTTTATGCTGAAAGCGATGGTTGTTTACTTGTAGGGATTGTGCGTTCCTGCCCATTGTATGAGCCAGTTGCATCTTTCACATTTCTTTCTTTCATTTCGGAAATAATGAGGTAGGAAATTTAGGTGGGATTCCCTATGTACTGGAGTCGCCTGTGCTTATTTCCAATCGCTGGGAACTTCCCACCGATCTGTGATCTGCGATGAATACAAGCTAAGTAAGGGCCCAGTGCTGTAGAGTGTCTTTGAAAAACCGAACTGGGGTTTCATCTGGTCCTGGCGATCTTCAAAGTCATGACTTACACTTATTATCTACATGCAAGTAATTACTGTTTTACTTAGTTTATGATGCTTTGAAAGTCAGTGGCGGTCACTTATGCCAGAGGCACTGATATTAGCACAGGACGGAATGCGGTGGAAGACTCCTTCAAATCTTAAGTTCGTAACATACGAGGGAATGCCGAAAAAAAAAAAATAAAAAAAACAGGATAACATTGCCGTGGGCGGAGCTTGTTTAGTACGCATTTCTGCCTCCAGACATGGATAGTGCAACTCTTGCCAGGCCGACGCCGCCTGTGTTGTTGACCTGGCTTGTTCTGGTCATCTGCAGTGATTGCGCTATTTAGCCGCGCGGGATTAGCCAAGCGGTCTATGGCGCTGCAGTCAGGGACTGTGCGGCTGGTCCCGGCGGAGGTTCGAGTCCTCCCTCGGGCATGGTTGTGTGTGTTTGTCCGTAGGATAATTTAGGTTAGGAAGTGTGTAAGCTTAGGGACTGATAACCTTAGCAGTTAAGTCCCATAACATTTCACACACATTTGAACATTTGATAGCGCTATTTAGTCCTTATCTTGTTTTCTTCTTATGGCAAGTTGACGTGAACAAAGTTCTGGTGTGAAGCCGTGTTTCCTTCTCGGTAAAAATGCTGCTGGAGCTGTTCTAACGTTGAAAAAAAAGGTGGAAAAACGCAAGTGCACGAGTGGTATGCCCGATTTAAAAATGGCTACATGTGGACAGACGGCGAACCTCGATCTGGACGTCCATCAGCTGCCCGAATCGACGAAAACATTGAAAAAATTCGAGACCTTGTGCTCACAGGCCGTTGATGGACAGTTGTTCTACTGTCAGAGGTTTCGTTCAAAGAAAACATGATATAGACAGGAGATTGTTTCTTCAAAAAAAAAAAAAAAAAAATTATAAAAAATTTTCAAATGGCTCTGGGCACTATGGGACTTAACTTCTGAGGTCATCAGTCCCCTAGAACTTAAAACTACTTAAACCTAACTAACCTAATGGCATCACAAACATCCACGCCCGAGGCAGGATTCGTACCTGGGACCGTAGCGTTAGCGCAGTTCCAGACTGTAGCGCCTAGAACCACTCGGCCACCACGGCCGGTACTGTTTCTTCCACCAAGACAACGCACCTGTACACGCAACCATCTCTGTTACACAGTTTTTGGGCGACTTTTCCTTATTTCCACGCTTGAAAAGGGGCTTGAAACGACACCGATTTCACAAGACCGAAGAAGTAAAGAAAAAACGAGGGAGGAACTGTCAGCCATTTCTGAATGTTTCGACAGTGCAAGCACCGGTGCGACGAATGTATTAGTTGTAATGGAGAGTATTTTGAAGGGGATAAGGTTGTTTTATACAGTGCTTGAAAATTATGGTTTTTAAAGTGTAATTCCGGTTTCATGAAAAGGCATTATTCTCGCTGGTACTGCGGAACGTATCTCCAAATATAAGTTCTGGTAATTAGTGATTTACGAGGTGGGAGTGAAAGCTCGTTGATTCCCTCGGTGACGCGAGACTAGTGTCTGAGCGGCGAGCTAGCTGTGTGGGCGTGTTAATGTATAATCGGGATGCGAGGCGCGCGCGGACGCGGCAGGCAGCGGGTATTGGCAGGCGGGCGGGCGGGGGAGTGGCGCGGTGCGGGCCCCGGAGCTGCAGCTCCAGCTCCAGCTGCCGGCCGTCACGCTGACAGCGCCCACGGCCGGAGCCGCCACCGACGGGGGCGACGGACGCGCCGGCAGCGGCCGGAGTGGCACGTCGTCGGCAGCCAATTAAGGCAGGCGGCAGGCGGCAAGGCTCTGCACGGCAGCCGCATCGACCCGCAGGTAACCGGCCAGCCACTCGCCCCGCCCGCAGCGCTCTGCTGTTAATGTCTGGCGCGTGCCGCCCACACACGCGCACACACACACACACACACACACAGGGACAGACGCTGCTGTGCCCGCTCAGCCGACGAGACGTGACATTTCCAGCAGCGCGCTCTAGAAATAGGCTCCTGATGGAAGAGTAACGCGTACTGTAGTTCTCTGCCGAAAAAAAAAAGAAAATGTCTATCTTACTTGCCGCTCTTTTATATATTCCGCCGTTCAATAACAATAACATCATCAGCATTGAATAAACGTACAATTTATCATAAAATTATAACAATTAAAAGGTCTATACAGGGTGTTACAAAAAGGTACGGCCAAACTTTCAGGAAACATTCCTCACACACAAATAAAGAAAAGATGTTATGTGGACATGTGTCCGGGAACGCTTAATTTCCATGTTAGAGCTCATTTTAGTTTCGTCAGTATGCACTGTACTTCCTCGATTCACCGCCAGTTGGCCCAAATGAAGGAAGTTAATGTTGACTTCGGTGCTTGTGTTGATATCTGTGAACGTTTGGGCAGGCCTTGTTGGTGATGTTTTGATTGCGCCCCATGTTCGTCAACCTACGCTCAATGGAGCACGTTATCATGATTTCATACGGGATACTCTAACCTGTGCTGCTAGAAAATGTGCCTTTACAAGTACGACACAACATGTGGTTCATGCACGATGGAGCTCCTGCACATTTCAGTCGAAGTGTTCGTACGCTTCTCAGCAACAGGTTCGGTGACCGATGGATTGGTAGAGGCGGACCAATTCCATGGCCTCCACGCTCTTCTGACCTCAACCCTCTTGACTTTCATTTATGGGGGCATTTGAAAGCTCTTGTCTACCCAACCCCGGTACCAAATGTAGAGACTCTTCGTGCTCGTATTGTGGACGGCTGTGATAGAATACGCCACTCTCCAAGGCTGCATCAGCGCATCAGGGATTCCATGCGACGGAGGAAGGATGCATGTATCCTCGCTACCGGAGGACATTTTGAACATTTCTTGTTACAAAGTGTTTGAAGTCACGCTGGTACGTTCTGTTCCTGTGTGTTTCCATTCCATGATTAATGTGATTAGAAGAGAAGTAATAAAATGAGCTCTAACATGGAAAGTAAGCGTTTCCGGACACATGTCCACATAACATATTTTCTTTCTTTGTGTGTGAGGAATGTTTCCCGAAAGTTTAGCCCTACCTTTTTGTAACTCTCTGTATAAAGGTGCTCTATTCGCAACTACCAGTTTCTTGTCAGTGTAGACAAGTGATTGCTAACCTTTCTTAGACCATTACTCCTGAGTGCAATCAGACTTTAGGTAGTGCACCCGCCCCCCCTTCCCATCTGTTCCCCCTCCCCCAACTCCTACCCCCTTTACTCCTACGCCTCCACATTACCACAGACTTTAGCACGTAACTAAACTGTAGAATGAAAGACTTTTCTTGGAACACTTCTATTTTTAAATGATGAAAGATGAATGACATTGAGTTTGTGTGTGTGTGTGTGTGTGTGTGTGTGTGTGTGTGTGTGTGAGAGAGAGAGAGAGAGAGAGAGAGAGAGAGAGAGAGAGAGACAGAGAGTTAGAATAAATGACGAATGTTGTAGTTGGCAGAAGAACCAACACCGTGTTACTAGTAGAGGCCGAGAAGCACGCGTTTTAGCTCACGCAGGTTGGCGTGAGGAGGAAAGGACTATACTGACGTGAGGTCTCGAACATGACAAGGAATTAGAATTCAGAAAGCGGACGTAAATAGTTTGATACTTAACTTTAATCCATTAATGACGAACGTCGCTCTTGACGGTACAAGATTCACAATATTATCTGTTCAGAATAGTTACTGAATATGGCGCCTTGCTAGGTCGTAGCAAATGACATAGCTGAAAGCTATGCTAAACTGTCGTCTCTGCAAATGAGAGCGTATGTAGTCAGTGAACCATCGCTAGCAAAGTCAACTGTACAACTGGGACGAGTGCTAGGGAGTCTCTCTAGACCTGCCGTGTGGCGGCGCTAGGTCTGCAATCACTGATAATGGCGACACGCGGGTCCGACTCATACTAACGGACCGCGGCCGATTTAAAGGCTACCACCTAGCAAGTTGGGTGTCTGGCGGTGACACCACACGAAAGAATTCGTGGTGCATCGCAAGTGCTGCCTACAATTCCTTCTCAGGAAAGAAAGCTAACTATCCACAGTGAGCGTTCACACTTGTTACAAAACACACTTCGCCTGCGTTACTCCTCTCCATTGCGGTGCTTGCTTGCTTGACCTGCAAACTGCAACCACACTTAAAGTCAAATAAATTCAGATGTCATGTGACGATGGTCTCCCGTCGGGGAGACCGCTCGCCTGGTGCAAGTCATTCGATTTGAGGCCACTTCGGCGACTTGCGCGTCGATGGGGATGAAATGATGATGATTAGGACAACATAACACACAGTGCCTGAGCGGAGAAAATCTCGGACCCAGCCGAGAATGGAACCCGGGCCCTTTTTTTCTTTTTTTTAATTTTTTTTTGCAGCGCCTTTAACCGCACGGCCACTTTTTTTTCGGACTGTGCGCTTTTTTTTCCCTAGACCACGGTTTTTTTTTTGTCTAGACGTTACCCCTACACCACTTTCTTTTTTTTTACATTTGCGCCAATTGGTAATAAGAGTAGAATGAACAAAGTGTATATCTTTTTGAGGTTTTTTTTTTAAATTTGCGCCAATTTGTAATAAGAATAGAATGAACAAAGTGTATATCATTGCTAGGCTACCGTAGCGCAATATAAGAAATTAAATGTCTTCTTGAGGTTTTTTTTTTTTTGGGCCAGGTAGTAAACAGAAATGTTTATGGTGCACAAAAGAGTATCACTTCATAATTGAAGGAAGGTTGCTCCGCTCGTTCTGCGAGAGAAGGGAAATGTGAAAGCGAAAATGGGAAAGAAAAAATGCCTTCTGCATTGGTGAGCATCTGAATAGTATCGTAAAATTCCGACAAGTACTAAAGTCCCAGGAAGCAAATGGGATTAATACATACAGGTCGCTGACAACCTCTGCGATCCGAAATATTGTATTTGAAGCATTTAACCCTTAATTATGATGTTCAGCATATTTCCAAATATCCTCCTGTAGTCACAGTGTTGTCTCATTTTAAAGTGTTCAATTTCTATGTAAGAATAATAGTCGAGGAAAGTAGCATGCCTATTCTGCATAATAAACGATGCTGTGTGGCCCATGATCCACGTTGCAGCGTTGTTTTTTGCTCGTGGATATCTCAGTTTTTGTGGCTGAATGATCTCTAAAAGATCTACACCACAGGGCGTCGTACGGTCTATCACCGACAATCGTTGACGAAGAAATGTAGTAATTTCTTCTGCATGTCCGCACGTGAACCTATGAAGAAGCGTATTGACCCTTCCGCATGCGTCACAGTTGGGCGTTGGATGAAGGCCAATTTTATGTAGCTTTTCATTCGTTGCTACTTTATCGTTGACTGTTAGATACCAGTCGGCTATGACGCGTGACGGTAACACGTCGCTGTGCACATTCCGCCATACTATACTCCAATGTGTATGTGGATGTTTTTCTTCGAGACGATTCCTGTGGTTTGTTGTCGTGAGAAGGCCATAAAGCTTCCTGTTCGTCAGGTTTCCGTTATCGACGATGTTGTGTCGAATGTAGCTCATTTCCATGTAGTACAGTCGCACATGTCGGTAAGAAAGTGGAATGCCGGCGATATTAACGGGTGGGTCAAGGCTATGAGGCTTCCACCGCTGAATGAGGTTTGTGATGATACTGGTCCTCCGGGTACGGAACTCCTTCCTGATGCGATTTAGGAGCAGGGTGACACATTTTTTGTGTACTTTAATGAGGTTAAGGCCACCTTTGAACGAAGGTAAGGTTAAGGTATCGAATTGAACTTTGAAAATGTGCCCCCTAAAAAGAAACCAACATAACGCTTGTTGTATACTCTTGGCTAGATGGTCGGAGATTGGAAGAATTTGCGCCAAATAAGTCATCTTGCTCGTAATGGGGATCTCGATGGTCTTAACTTTCTGTAGTGTGTTCAAGTCACGGTCGGAGTGAAGTATCAAAGCAGCACGTAATTTATTAAGCATGTGTGACCAGTTCTTCGTCAGGAATTTGTCTGGTTTGGCCTCAAAAGTAACACCGAGGGTTGTGTGAGAATCCTTGACCTTGTACCAGGTAACATGGGATATGTCTCCGATACCGCCACCGATCTGCAAAGCTGTGGTTTTAGTTCTATTGAGTATTGCTCCTGAAAGAAACGTGAATGTTTGTAAAAGAGTTTCCGCTGACAGAAGTTGTTGCGATGATGACACAGTTACGCATACATCGTCAGCATGCGCAATGCATCGGATAGTGACAGACTCGATGCTAAGTCCGATCCCGCTATGCGCCAAGTTGTTCAGTAGCGGCTCCACTGCAATGGCGTACAAAATCATTGACAGAGGACATCCTTGGCGGACGGATTGCTCAATGGAAACTTCTTTTGTAAAATGGCCATTAATGAGAATCCGTGAAGAGGCGTTTTGTAGTAAGTTTGCGAATTAATTCTATGAGATGAAGTCCAAAACCTAGTTTCTTCATGCTTTTAAAGAGGAAGTCATGACGTACACGGTCATAAGCCTTCTCAAAATCTAGAAAGATCAGAGCGCCCTGTCCTTTGGTTTCAGCATACGAACAGATGATGTCCCTCAAATCGCAGGCTGCTGAGATTGCACTTCGGCCTTGCACTGCACTGTACTGGTAACTGCCCAAAACCTTGTACATAACGGTTTGCATCCTTAGCTTAATCGATCTGGTGATGATTTTGAAATCGGCATTCGGGAGTCTGATGGGTCGCATGTTTTCGACCTTCCTGCTGTTCCCTTTCTTCGGTAAGGGCAGGATGATACCTTCCGTAAATGCCTTGGGTATAACTTCCAGGTGCCAGAGTTCATTCGCTATCTCGAGGAGTGTCGGACCGAGGAGGTTCCAGTAACGCTGGTAAAACTCAGCGCTGAGACCGTCGGGTCCTGGTGACTTCCCTTTCTTTGCACTGTGGACCGCCAGTCGGATTTCGTCCTCTGTGAAAAGAGATTCCAGATTTGCAGTATCCTGTTGTGACAAGCGACAGCTCAAGGTCCTAAGAAAATCGTCGCACGAGTGTTCATCAACGGCTTGCTTCTTGTAAAGTTTACTATAATAGTCGTAGACGTGCGAGATGATGTCACGTTGCTTCGTGATGTCATTCTCAGCGTCATCAACGACGGCTTCAATCAACATGGCTTTACACCGTTTCGTCGTTCTCAGGATGTGGCACAGAGAGGCCCGTTCTTCGGCGGCAACGTCCTTGGGGTGGGCTCGCACGATGATGCCTTGCATTCGTTGGCGCTGTGTCGCCGTGATTTTCGCTTTATATCGTTTGATCTTTATGTCGATATCGCGAGAAGGATCGTTAGCGCTACTGTACAGTTCTCTCAAACAGCGATAATAAAACTCAATAGTCTGTTTCTGCCAAAAGCTTTTTTTGTCGAGCGTAACCCATGAGGGTGAGGCGTAATTTAGGCTTAGCACACTGAGTCCACCACTGGAGAGCGCTATCGTGACGACGTCGTTGCCGCTGGAGCTGTTGCCACGTTATGTTCACCTCCTCTTCAAGTTGGGCATCTTGCAGAAGGCTGACATTCAATTTCCAGTAGCCTTTCCCGCGGTATATTTGCTGGCGGTGTAGGTTAAGGTAACACTGATACGCACAATGGTCGGAGATGTTGACAGGAGCTATGTCACAGTTCACAGCGTGTCGTTGGAGGGCCTCGGACACATAGATCCTATCCAGCCGACTGGCAGAATGACTGGTTACGAAGGTGTACGCTACCCGTTCACCGTGCAGTTGTTGCCATGTATCGTGAAGACGCATACCATGAATTAAATGTTCAAGTTCGATACATCTGTTCGTGTTAGGAGTTTGGTCTCCGTCGTTAAGCACACAATTGAAGTCACCACCGAGGATGAGATGTGCACGATAAGCGCTAAGAAGAATGGGAACCTCGTTTTTATAAAATGTTGAGCGATCTCTCTTATGAGTGCTACCTGAGGGAGCGAACACGTTAACAATCTGCACACCATTCACTCGAAGAGAAATGCCACGACCACTAGGCAGCCGCTGCACATCCGTAAATGGTATACCGTCGCGCAGAAGTATGGCAGTGCCTACAGCATCCTGGAGATTGATGTTATCAATGAGAACCGGGCACTTCTAAGACTGTGACTACCTCATGTAGGAGGGCAATGTCAACGCTGGTACCATACAAGAAATCAGTTAGCGAACGGAGTTTCACCGCACTTTGAATTCTATTGACGTTAAGTGTGGTAACGTTGTAGGTTTGGCTATCGCACATGATGGTTCAGAGGACAATGAGCTCTGTGTTGGATCGTCCTTCTCGACTTCTTTGAATCAAACTCGTTGGGAACCTCTGGAGTACTCTGAGAGTGGAAATGTCGCAGCGTGATGCTCATGCGCGAGAGCAGCTACTGCTGCATCTCCTCGTCCTGCTGCCACCACGGCTCATTGCTGTCGGGGTGCGTCGCGGTGCGCGCGCCGCCCTGCCCGCCACCGCCGGCTGAGTCTGTCAACGTGGTCGCATCCGCCTGACCACCACGCGGGGCTGCGACTGACGTCATCGAGTTCCTGCGGGAGCGCTGCTGCAGCTGTTCGCTACTCTGTTCGCTCTTCCTCTTAGCCGTTACGGTGCTCTGTTCCCTCTCAGCGCTCAGTAGTGCCTTCAGGTGTTTGGTCTGTTCACGAATGCGTTCTTGCCTCGCGGTGTCCTCGCAGCGCACGGAGCAAGAAGATTGAGGTTCAGTCTCGCTGTCACTTTCTGACATGTGTACGGGTCTCAAATCATCCGACTTTTCCTCTTTGCTACTATTCCCTTTGCTTCTCCTTCGGCGGCCTTTCGTCGTTTCTGCTGCAGGCTCTACCGATAGGGGCGGTTCAGGCAAACTGATCTGCACCCGCTCCTGTATCTCACACGGCTTAGTTTCAGAGGTGGCTGGCGCATCGTTGTTATCCAGCGGTAACTGCCCCGGTGAGGATGACGTTGCCGGATCGACGTCCGTCCTACCGCAAATGTCTTGGGCACTGCATTCCACCTGAACTGGCATCTCCGCCTCGCTAACACGTTCCGGCTGCCGAGGTGGTGGTACCGTCCCCGCGACTACCTCACTCAATAGCGGAACAAGCTTTTCACTACCGTCTGCAGGACGTTCCCGTGGAAGTTGAAATGGACGTCGACGTGTACAGTTCATCCGCAGATGTTCTGTTGAATGGCAGATCTAACAGGTAGGGGGTTGTCCAATGTAAGTTACCTGTGCACGACAGCCGCCAATGGCAACATACGAAGGTATATGTTTTTTTAAGTCCACACGTACACTTCGCACCCCGCTGTTAACTTGGTAGCGATATGCACTCGACCATTTTTCATTGGTAACTGACAAAACAACGCCGTACAGTGACAGAGAACGTGCTATCTGGTCATTAGGGCACTCAGGTGGCACATTAAATACCCTGACGGTTCTCACTCCGTATCCCGAAGGCACGATTTGGACATTGCTAATACTGCCATCATTATGACGAAATGGTCTCACACCAGCATGCTCCTCAACGAATTTCTCATAAGAGTCACTCGAAATAAATTTGGTAAATAACGAGTACTGCACAAAGTCCAACTGCAACGTGTCGACTATATCTTCTGGCAATTTCAGATCCTCAAAAATTCACTAATGGATTTCGAAAGCCGTCGGTCGCAAGGCAGCACGATCGAAAACACACTGAACGCTGTTCGCTCTGTTAATTGTCGACATCTTACTTACAACAGTGGTACAGAAACAAACGTTAACAGCGCTCGCACACGCTGCGCAGCTCTCCACCGCAGCACTGCTCGCGACGTAAACACTGGCCCGCGCTACCGCCCGTCACCGGGCGATGTGCACTGGCCGAGTGCCTGAGCACGACTTAAGTCTCTCTAGACCTGCCGTGTGGCGGCGCTAGGTGTGCAATCACTGATAGTGGCGACACGCGGGTCCGACTCATACTAACGGACCGCGGCCGATTTAAAGGCTACCACCTAGCAAGTTGGGTGTCTGGCGGTGACACCACACGAAAGAATTCGTGGTGCATCGCAAGTGCTGCCTACAATTCCTTCTCAGGAAAGAAAGCTAACTATCCACAGTGAGCGTTCACACTTGTTACAAAACACACTTCGCCTGCGTTACTCCTCTCCATTGCGCTGCTTGCTTGCTTGACCTGCAAACTGCAACCACACTTAAAGTCAAATAAATTCGTATGTCATGTGACAATGGTCTCCCGTCGGGGAGACCGCTCGCCTGGTGCAAGTCATTCGATTTGAGGCCACTTCGGCGACTTGCGCGTCGATGGGGATGAAATGATGATGATTAGGACAACACAACACACAGTCCCTGAGCGGAGAAAATCTCCGACCCAGCCGGGAATCGAACCCGGGTCCTTAGGATTGACAGTCCGTCACGCTGACCACTCAGCTACCGGGGGCGGACAGTTCACATGTGTACGCTTTACTTAATGTTCGTAAATCACTTAGTTGCTCCACTCTTTAGCCTGCTATTAAACTGGCAGAAACTGCACTTCTTCCTGCTGTTCATTATTTGCATCTAAATACTCAAATAATAATAATAATCATAAAACTGTGTACAGCACTATAGTAGACCTTATGTAGTTGCTGCAGTGTCGTGCTATCAATTAATTCACGTTATCAATTAATTCATATATCTGTTTCCAAGCGAGTAATGTAGCAAATCCTAGACTACTGCAGGTAGTATCTACAACTTGTAGAAGACATTTTCTTGAGATATTTAGCATTCTTACGTATATGTCTGACTTTTATCATCAGCGATGTACGGCACAAAGCGTAAGATATACGTGCAGTGGGTGGACTCTATGAAGAATCTGAAACCTCCATCACATTAATGCTACTTAATGACAAAAAATAATTGTTGATAACACAATAAATATTAAAGTCTTACAAAATTGTGATAAAAGTAACGTTCTTTTGAAAATAATTTAGTGTGTTACTGAAAGACAACGAATCGTTTGGATTTTACCTCTCAGATAATTTCATTTTACCCACCTGGGATTAATTACCCCCAGTTTGGGAACCACAACTTCAGGTTCGTAATGGTTATATTTCCCTAATGTAGGTGGACAATTGGGGAAGTGATCCACGTTAGGAGTCAACAGACTTGGGCTGTCATAACAACATAACAAAACTGAGTACACACAAAGGATGGTTGTCAAAATGTACAAAGCATGATTGCTGACTGAGCGACGCCGGATAACAATCTCTAGCATATACGATCCAGTAGACACCAACTCTATGAAACCAATTAACTAAATTACACAATGAAGTAATTATGCAGATTACATGGTGTTTTCCGTTCTACTTCATTGATTTTAGACAGTTGGTGTCTACCGTATGTTATATCCTATAGGCTGTTATCAAGCCTGGCTCATTGAGAAGTCTTGCCTTGTACATTTTGACTAGAATCTTTTAGGTGTTCCTCGTTTTATTATGACAACCCACCACTGTGGTTTGATATGGTACTGCAGTGCCTGTGTTAATTCGAATTACGATGCAAAGTTGATTTGGACATGCGTGCAGAGTTGATGTAGTATGAAAGTTTGGGTGTAGCCATGAGTCGTACACGGATAGCCAAATGATAACCCGGCCGCTCGGCATAATGTCGATTCGAGTCCCGGTTCACCAAAAATTTTCACTGTCGCCATTTCATTCAACAGCTGATGATTTTCCATATTCGTAACTTCGAATACATTTGTTGTATTTCATAACGGGTGTAGTCATCACAATGCCTGTTCCTTTGGACTTACAAGGGAACCTCCCCATCGCACCCCCCTCAGATTTAGTTATAACTTGGCACAGTGGATAGGCCTTGAAAAACTGAACATAGATCAATTGAGAAAACAGGAAGAAGTTGTGTGGAACTGTGAAAAAATAAGCAAAAATACAGAAATTGAGTAGTCCATGCGCAAGAGGCCAAATCAAGGACAATCCGTGCGCAGGAGCGCCGTGGTCCCGTGGTTAGCGTGAGCAGTTTCGGAACAAGATTCCTAGTTTCAAGTCTTCCCTCGAGTGAAAAGTTTACTTCCTTTATTTTCACAAAGTTATGATCTGTCCGTTCGTTCATAGACGTCTCTGTTCACTGTAATGAGTTTAGTGTCTGTGTTTTGCGACCGCACCGCAAAACCGTGCGATTAGTAGACGAAAGGATGTGCTTCTCCATTGGGAATCAAAAACATTTGATCGCAAGGTCATAGGTCAACCGATTCCTTCACAGGAAAAGACGTCTCATAGATTCTATACGACTCTGGTGACGGCATGTGCGTCACATGACAAGAATATGTTGTCGACCCACCTAACTTGTTCACTTGGCGAATGGGTAAAAAGATTCTTTTACCTTGCGCGATTTAGGTTTTCTTGTGGATGTGATAATCACTCCCAAAAAAGTGATGAAAACATAAGAGTTTGTCACATAAACTGAAAATAAAAAATTAAACTTTTCGCTTGAGGGAAGATTTGAACCAAGAGCAAGTGCTCACGCTAACCACAGGACCACGGCGCTCCTTCGCACCCATAGTCCTTGATGTTGCCTATGTTGCACATGGACTACTCAGTTTGTATATTTTGCTTATTTTTTCATAGTTCTACACAACGTCTTCCCGTTTTCTCTACTGATCTGTGTTCAGTTTTTCAAGGCCTATCCACTGTGCCAAGTTTAACTAAATCGGAGGGGGATGCTATGGGGAGGTTCCCTTGTTAGATGCACGTGCAAAGGAACTTTGTGTCATAATTCAGAATAACACAGGCACTGCAATATCGTATCAAGCCACAATGGTTGATTGCCCTGGTAAAATTGTCCTGATAAAATCTTATTGTGGGATATAAGATGCAGTAGACACCAACTGTATAATATCAGTAAAGCAAAACTTAATTTCCCATATGATGTGCATATTTACTTAAATGCGTTCTTTACTTCATTGATTTTAGACAGCTACTGGATCTTATATCCTACGGTCTGTTATCCAGCACGGCTCATTCAGCAGTCATGCTTGGTACATTTTGACAACCATCTTTTGTCTGTGTACTCAATTTTATTATGTACCCCACTATTGTGATTTACCTCTTAACGTGGATAACTCACAAAAAGCTGCTCTGCTTACATTATGGAAATACAACCATTATAAACCTGAAAGTGCATCTTTACTGGCGTGAAACCTATGGTTGCGAATAAAGCACCTTCACACAGCTATGTGGCTTTTGGAAACATCTCATCATTCTTGTATTTTTAATTGTTACAATTTTCATGATAAATTGAATCGTTGATGAATGGTGAATGATGTTACTGTTATTCACAGTTGTTTGTCATTCTACCGTTATACTGGGTGTCTATAAATTAATTGAATCGCTGATTGCCAAAACCTCATAAGTCCACTTTTGGTGAAAACTGAGATAAGGACAAAAATGCATTCTATGCATGTAGCTCCGACTGACTGTGCATGAAAACAGCCAAAGTCTTCATTTGTTGCCTTCCAAACAGAGCTAGGAAGTTTGAACTGAGTACCGAAACGTCCGAAGCCCAGGACTTCGATTATTTTTCTTCTCAAATGTTGGCACTACAGTAAGGTGCGATACAACTGTACAGAAGAAACTGTCATTGTTTATTTTAGTATTCTTGTGAAAATGGATGAAGTTGCGTGTACCAGCAGTTATGAGAAGAAAAGTATGAAACATTCTTCGCAATATCGAAAAAATATTATAACGAAAGCTAAAATTCATGGAGAGAAACATGTGAATTATAGAGGCAAAGCAATTTCTTAAACGTTGGCAGGAGAAGACTGCAAGTGTCGAAGAATCTGTTTTAGTATTTTGCAGAAGACAACAGAACTCAAGCTTTAGCACATTTTCTGAACATGGAATGGAAGAATGACCAGGACCTTTTCCTACAAGGACTGATCACAGCTAGTGATATTAAAAGATACCACCCATGAAGTGAGAAGGGGTACAAGAGTGAAAAATCTTTTAGCTCTTGTGTCCTCATTGGACACAAACGATTTGAAGAATGTAGAAAAGATTTTCTAAGTATTTATGCAGTAACTGATGCGAGAGTTAAAAGAAGTCGCAAAGTGCCGAATAGTGTGCACACACCGAGAGACGGAAGAGGGAGGTGTAAGAGTGTTAATGCTATGCCGTCTTAGGAAATTGTCAAAATTACATATCACATCAGATCACTCCCCATTAAGGAAAATCATTATGGTAGCTGCACTATGACTGTGAAATATCGGCGAAAAAATGCCTCAATTTTTTATTGCCAAACATCCTAAATCACCAGTGAAATACCAGTAGTTGATCTGTTTTTGTAATTCGTGAGAGAGACAAAAAACAGATGATCCTGTATGTAGATTGTGTATACAAAATACTGCAACGGTCAACTGGCGCTAGTAGAACAGCTCTTGCACCAGGACGCGAGGAAGTTGAACATTTTGCATGTAGTCGAAACACAAACCAGTAGTTCTAGGATTAGTCTCCGACTGTCTTTTCCCACCTTGCAGAGCATCACAAAACTTCTTAGAAGCTCGGATATCGACAATCTTCTCTGCTACCGGTGCTCGTTTTGCTACCTCATTGAGTGTTTTTGACTTAATCTTTAACGTCATCTCTACGCAGATGCAGCAAGTGCCTACTTTAGGTCTTCCTAAAGAAAGTGAAAAGTTTTCACGAAAAATCTTATGATAGTACTCGTATTTCACTCGCGATTAGTATGTATGGCAATAAAATGTTTGTGAATTTTTCACTGACAGTTCTCAGTCAAGGTAGGGCAAGGTGTGGCTACCATAATGATTTTCCTTAATGGGGAATGATCTGATGTGATCCGTAATTTTGACAATTTCCTATGAGCATAGCATTAACACATTTCCCTCCTCCGTCTTTCGGTGTGTGCCCACTACTCAGCAGTTTGCATATTCTTTTAACTCTCTCATTGTATTAATCCTTAGAATCCATAGTATAAAAAGTTTTTGCAATGCAAATGGGTTAGCATGTAGGTGCAAGATGCTGACAATGAACTTGTTGAGTGTTATTTAATGTTCAGCTTAAGTTTCCCCTGATTCTAATAATCTATATAGTAAATAACTGTAAATGTCTCTGACTAAGGCCTCCCGTCGGGCAGACCGTCCGCCGGGTGGAAGTCGTTCGATTTGATGCCACTTCGGTGACTTGCGCGTCGATGGAGATGGAATTATGATGATTACGACAACACAACACTCAGTCCCTGAGCGGAGCCCAGCCGGGAATTGACATTCTGTCGCCCTGACCACATTGTTACCGGGGTCAGACATCTATATAGTACTAACATTGTGTACCTCTCTTTCCTTAAAAGTAGGTAAATGTGACTTAGGTTGCTTTTGCAATCAGCGATTCAGTTATACAGATGCAACTTTTAACTGTGAAAAGCATAAATAACTTACAAAACTGTTTGACACAGCAAGATTTGTTCTTGTTTAAGACTCCTAATTCACGACGTTCTCTCTAGGTGGCATGTGAGATAGGGTTTTTCCAGCGGTCATCATACAGTCGTGCGAGGTATGTGAGAAAAGTAATGAGTCTGACAACACTAGGAGTGATGTGGCATCTTTGTGTTGTTCCACTTGTTTAGACCGGTGTGTTCATCCCTTTCAAACGCTCAGTTTCACCTTCGTATAGCCATCTTGTGTTTTCTGAGAGCACCGTCAGTGAAGTAGGGTTTTTGTTATGCATAAGGAAAATGGAACAGAAAAATTTTGTGCAACTTCATACTATCAAACATCTGGAATCCGCGAGTGTTACATTTGAAATGTTGAAACAGGCGGAGGACAATCCTTATTAAGAGCACAAGTTTCTCGCTAGCACAAATCATTTCTGGAAGGCCGAGAATACGTTTGTATGTACCTCGTTCATGGAGAACTTCAACTTCAAAAAGTGACAAAAACGTCGAACGTATGCTTGCTTTCGTGAGATCAGGTCGACTTTTAGCAATAAGGAAGACGACTGATCTGTCAAACACTTTCACCGTATATCAAATTTTGACCTAAATTTTGTACATGCGAAAGGTCTGTGCCAAAATGGTGCAGTAAACCTCGCAACTGAACAGAACGCGTTGATCTTCTTGAAAGAATTTCCAGAGCCCCAGAAGGGTTCAGTAATGTGATCACAGGTGATGAATTTTTGATTTTTTAGTACGATCCTGAGACAAAGACTGACAGTGAACTTTGAATGTTAGAACATTACCATATTAAATACGGACTTGATAGCCACTTCATGTTTTTCCATAGGAATAAAAAGCAGATTAAATCTAATTTTAAATGCATTCTGCAAGTAGAGTGCATTCTCCGAACTCCCGATTTTTTAAAATGAACTTTCAGGAACTGACTTTCAACTTGAGTTAAGCGGCCTCTGTGTGGTAGGTATTAGGTAGTGATTTCATCAAAGCTGCTTTACACTGCCTCGTACGTATATGCTACTAAAGATTGAAGGGACGTCGGAAAGAAGTATATCAAGGTAGGTGGACTTTCGATAAATGAAAGAAAGAATGGAGTGACCGAGATTGAAGGGACGTCGGAAAGAAGTATATCAAGGTAGGTGGACTTTCGATAAATGAAAGAAAGAATGGAGTGACCGACCCCGCCCCGCCGCAAGGTGTTCGACAAGGCAGAACCAACCTTGAAAACGTGGATTTTTTAAAATGACTGAGGGAAACAAGGCAGGCATCCACAGAAGCCCAACGTCTAAATAGTACGGAGGATACCGTTCTCCAGCAGGTGTCGTAGGCCTTCTGTAAATAGTAAAACACGGCCACAGTCTGCGATTTCCGCAGAAAACCATTCATGACATGGGTGGACAAAATAACGACATCGTGAACTGCAAAACGCCGCGCTCGAAATCCACACTGTGCATTCGCCAGTCAACTGCGAGACTCGAGCCACCACACCAGCCTGGCCTGAATCATACGTTGCATCACCTTGCAAACGCAGCTGGTAAGAGAGAAGGGGCGGTAGCTAGAAGGAAGGTTTTTGTCCTTAGGTATGGGTAGGAGGGTGACTTCACCCCAGAGTCTGGGAAATGTGCCCTATGCCCAGATGGGGTTGTACGTTTTAAGCAGAAAGTGCTTGCCCGCAATAGAAAGGTGCTACAACATCTGAATGTGGATGGCATCAGGCCGTGGGGCCGACGATCGGAATGAAGTGACAGCATGATCTAGCTCCCTCATAGTAAAGGCAGCATTGTAGCACTCAAGATTCGGAGAAGAGAAGGTTTTCGCCCGAGCCTCCTCCGCTCGCATCCGACGGTCGCAAAATGGCGGCCCAAAGTCTTGGAGACAGCAATAGGGTCCATGATGACATCGTCTGCTAATGTCAGGCAGCAAATTGGGGAATAGATCTTGGTCCCAGAGAGCCGTCTGAGGCTGGCCCTCACGACAGGGGAAGGGGTGGAACCGTTAAAAGAACTAGTGAATGAAATCCAGCTAGCAATCCAGCTAGCTTCTTTGCTATCCTGAAGAACGCAACGACACTTTGCATGCATCTGTTTATAATGAATGCAGTATGGCATCGTAGGAAGACGGTCAAAAACGCGGAAAGCACGTCTCGATACGCGAATTGCGTCGCGGTATGCCTCATTCCACCAGTTGACTGGGACACGACGTGGTAAAGAGAAAGTGCGACGAATAAAACGTTTTGCAGCAGTAAGGATAACCTTTGGAGATATTCGAACTTGTTATCACAGTTGAAGAAATCTTTTTCTTTGAAGGTCGCCAGGGACTGGTAATGATTGCAGTCAACCTTAGTAAGCTGCCATTTGGGAGTGCACGCGGATGGGACTGGAGTCAGCAAACGGATAACACATGGGAAATGGTCACCCAAGACGCTGTCAGAAAGATTAGACAGCTGAAGACATGGTATCCCGAGTCGGTGCCAGAAAGACCAGACAATGGAGAAACTAGGCAGTGCAGAAGGATAGGTCCTAATGGGTGTAGGTGTGCGAGGATTCGGAAAGAAAAGGGGGCGCTCCAGTGTTAAGGCAGAAGAGGTTGAGTAGGGTAAGACTGTCATCGAAGATGGCACATCGCTGAGAGGTTCTGGGAAGGTCCCTAGCGGGATGATGTGCATTAAAGTCACCGTGTAGCAAAAATGGTGGAGGTAGCTGCCCAATAAGCTGAGGGAAGTCAGTCCCGGTGACATTGAACGGTAAATGGTAGAAAGAGAACAATTCTGGTGGGGAAGAATAAGGCGAACTGCAACAGCTTGAAGGTGGGTGGTAGAGGAGATGTGTTGTCTATGAATGTAGTCCCATATGAGAAGCATGACGCCCCCCTGAAATGGAATGCCGACTTCAGGAGGAATGTCAGAACGAATCGGTAAGAAGTGAGAAATCTCAAAGCCGTCATGCAGGCGCAATTTCGTTTCCTGAAGCAGAGTGGATGCTGCGATGCTAAAAACAGCTAAAATCCTCTTTGTGGGACCGAAGACGCGAACATTCAAATGGAGGAGAGTCATCATGAAGAAAAGATGTAGGGGTGTCACCTCAGTGGTTTCCGAGTGACGGCTGGTGGGAGTCGCTGCTACAGGGCCCAAAGCAGGAGGCAACTGCTCCATGACGTCCACAGAAATATCGACATGCTTGTGCGGTTACTGTGTAGAGTTCACTGCTGAAAAACAGTTGTTGGTGCACACCAGTGACACAGAGGCCAGACAGGCTGAGGTATCACATAACAACACCGTCAAAGAGGATCTTCGTGTTGGTGAAGGAGACCGTTTGCCTTTGTAGGACTTCTTCGATCCTTTCCGGGTAGAGGAAGCCTCCGGTGTTTTTGGCTGGAGAGAGAGAGGATGTCTTCAAACAAGTACTCCTGTCCTTTCCGGCCTACCGCTTGTGTATCTTGTGGCTTCACCCTTCCAGACGAGTGTTTGACGGCTTGTTGCACAGCTGGACGGGGAGATGGCGATGCTACCTTGATGCTGGGCGATTTCACAACCTCAGTGCTGAATTGGATGTCGCATGTCAGCGTTGCATGTCCTTCATGGTGCAAGGGGTAAGAAGAACAGAACTATAGGTGCCATGAGGGACAACGCACGGTTTGCAACTTGCCAGCAACTTCCCTTTTACTGGGTAAGGCACTGGTTCCTTTACCTGGATCTCTTGGACAGCCAGCTCATCAAGATACATGGGACAATACTGAGAGGAGGCGGCATGGCCGCCATTGCAGTTGACGCAATGGAGAGAAAGAGGTGGACAATCGCCCTTGTGCGCGTCCCTACCACAGGTTAAACATTTGGCTGCGTGTTGACAAGACGTTCTAGTGTGGTTGAAACGATGGCACTGATAGCAGCTTATTGGGGTTGGAAATTATGGCTGGACTGTGACAATTTCATAGCCCGCTTTGATCTTGGACAGAAGCATCACACTATCAAAGGTGAGAAAAAAGTGTGGGTGGGGACTAAGGAGGAATCTGCCTTTTTCATCACCTGATGAGTGGCAATCACGCCATCAGAGACGTAAGACAGGAGTTCGGCATTGGTTAGCCTGGCGAGCAGTGTGGTGTAAATTACACCATGGGAAATATTCAAAGTTCTATGGGTCTCGACTCAAACAGGGTAGTTGTGGAGATGCGAGGCAGCAAGCAGTTGTGCTTGAGAACCAGAAGTAGCCATCGAAAGTAAAGTGACATTCTGTAAACGAGAGCACGATTTCACAGGGACAGCAATTGCATCAACACCTTTCTGAATAATAAACAGTTTTACCATAGTGAAGGACTGACCATCTTGAGTAAGTGTGACCACGAGGAGCCATAGTGCAGCGGGAAGGGTCTTTGAATCATTAGCCTCATTACGTCTACGTTTCGTAGACGTTCATTGGAAATATGATTGGCTCATTGTGAGAAAATCCCCCATGATTGCCAGCGTGTCTGATGGTGAGCTCCTTCCAACTTGGGGGCCCCTCGAGAAGGTGGCACACCCACCTTATGTGATAGTCCAAACCTCAAGTCACACCTCTCGAGCGCCTGACGAAGGAACCAGGCAGCAAGGTTACAGTTCAGGCAGTCACCCCTCCCTAATCCTGGCCTCTAACAAGGGGGTTCCTTCGACCCATACCTGTCGACCCGGAGCTGGGAATTACGCGTTACCCAGTCACCTGTTACGCCGCATACGCGTGGGGCCAACTAGATTCCAGCATTACAAATGGTAGGCGCCACTAACTTGTAAGTTATCTTCAACCAGGTGTCCGGATACATTCGGTCACATAGTGTACCTTGCAGCATTGGCACCACAAAATTCGGACTCTTTTGAGACATTGCTGGCCACCATAAATGCAACACCCTGAAGGAAGCATCCGAATCTAGTGAAATTTACACCATGGGTTTGCAGCGATGAGATATGCAACTGATTAGAATTTCAGCGCAGACGCACATCACGAGCGCCTGTGGCGCCACCTCACAGCGCCATTTAAGGCTTGGCGATTTCGACGAGTGTACGTTCGGCACGTGTGTTTACCTTGTGGTTGTTTCACAAGACGATCAGTTATGCCTCGTAGACAACAGCGAACATCGTTTGATCAAGTATCCGAGTTCGACAGAGGAAGGATAGTGGCTTACCGAGATTGTGGATTATCATACAGAGAAATCGCTAGTCGTGTTGGACGAAACCAAACAACTCTAATGCGGATATGTGACCGTTGGATGCAGGAGGGTACGATGGACCGACGTGGTCGATCGCATTCACCTCGGTGCACCACTGCACGTGCTGATAGGCAAATTGTGCGCATGGCAGTGACGGATCGCTCAGTGACATCCCGAACCATAGCACAGCACATTGCGTCTGTAACGCATCATCCAGTGTCTGCGCGTACCATTCGACGCCGTTTACAGCAGAGTGGTCTGTCCGCAAGACGTCCATTGCTTCGTCTAACATTGACGCAGAATCACAGACGTCTCCGTCGCCAATGGCGTGATGACAGACGGATGTGGACGGCAGAATGGAATGACGTTGTCTTTACTGACGAGGCACGCTTTTGTCTGCAGCACCACGATGGTCGGATTCGAGTGTGGAGACACCGTGGAGAGAGGATGCTGGACAGCTGCATTATGCACCGCCAGACTGGTCTTGCACCGGGTATTATGGTATGGGGCGGTATTGGATATTACTCTCGCACGCCTCTCGTACGCATTGCCGGTACTTTAAATAGCCGGCGCTACATATCCGAGGTGCTGGAGCCAGTTGTCCTTCCTTACCTTCAGGGTTCGGCCACAGCCATATTTCAACAGGATAATGCGCGACCACACGTGGCACGCATTGTCCAAAGGTTCTTCGTCAATAACCAGATTGAATTGCTTCCCTGGCCGGCTCGCTCTCCGGATCTTTCGCCGATAGAAAAAATGTGGTCCATGGTTGCTCAACGAGTCACCCAGATTACATCCCCAGCTGCCACACCAGATGGTCTTTGGCAACGTGTGGAAGCTGCTTGGGCTGCTGTACCCCAGGAACACATCCAACGTCTCTTTGACTCAATGGCGAGACGTGTGGCAGCGGTGATCTCCATCAATGGCGGCTACTCTGGCTACTGATTCTGGCAGGAACCACATGTCACAGACGTCTGTAAACGTAATCATTTGATACTTGGTCAACATCTTATCTACAAAATACATTTTGTTGTGCTACCTCTTGTCTTCCTTGGTGTTGCATTTACGGTGGCCAGCAGTGTACTTGAGTTTGCCATTTGACAGCGGAGCTTCGCATCAAGAGCTCCTATTAACTAATAGTTCTGTACCTGTACTTTCTTTTCTTTTTTAGTTTTATTAAATAGATTTTGCACCATGACGTTCACAGAGCCACCTGTATCTAGAGCAGTCGAGGTAGGAATTGTTCCTACAATAACGTTTCTAGATGCTTGCACCATAACTTGCATTTCATTCGAATCTGTACGCTGATCATTACTCAGTTCTTCCCTAATATCATTACCTTCGCTGTAGGGCAACATGTTGAAGTGACAGCCAACATTGCCCCCACGCTGCCATACGATGAACATCGGAGGGTGTTGTAAAGTTGAATCTCATTTGTTGAACCTTCAACACGGACAGCTGGCGGAAGTTAATTCATGAAATGACCTTGATTTGGCAAACTATTGCCAGGTGCACGGGGTGGCATCTGATCATGTTACGGGAAACTACTACTTTCATTTTCCTTGTTATGGTTACATTGGGAGTAACCGTTATTATTGTTCCTGTAATTTCGTCTGCCGTTATTTCCTTAATATCCAGAATGATACCGGTTATTATTATTCTATTTCGTGTTATTATCATTATTATTTCTGTTCTCACTCTGGGAGCGATTATGGGATCGTCCCACTTCATATCAGCGGGATGTTGGCTGTGGCGTCATAAGGCGACCCTGGAAGCTATTCGACAGGTCGTTGCTGTGTTGTTGCGTGCGCGTCTGGCTCGGCGGCGCCGTGCTGTTGTAGCCGTTACAGTTAATTTTATTAGTTTTCAGTTCCTCGTGTATAAGATAAATCGAATCTAGAATCTAGATCATCCTAATTACTAACTTTTCAGGAATCTAACGTCAATTTTGCCTACAAAATTCTCAACAGGTCTTTGTGCGAGATTGACTCATCCCAATAACAGGCATTGTTTAAATTATTTTCGAAGTAGGGCGGAATGGAATTATTGTGGTTTAAAAACCCGCTTTCTAAGTTTTTCCTCGTGACCTGAAGACCAATATTTCGATAAAAAAGGTCGTTCGAACAGTACTCAGCCGTTTATGCCGCCGGTAGAGCTCTATCTCGTTGTATGTACCCAGTCATGAAGTGTGTTTTTTGCTGCTCCACTTTTAAAGGCTCAATGAGTACAACGGGATGGAGAGTATTCTTTTCCGTCACAAAAGGCTGGAACTGTATGCTTGAGCAGGGTCTGTTTATGCAATACATTTTGCAACCTTGACGTTGCCGGTATTTCGTACTGTACATTACTCGGGAACAAACCACTAGAGGTCATAACATTACTGAATGGATTAACTCATTAATTATATATCGAGTTTACTGTCGGTGTTGCAATTCCAAGTAAACTTTTGAATGCAGATGTTTCGCGCTGCATGCTAGGTATGTACGTAATCAACTGGTCACACTACTCTGGTAAATCATTACCTACAGTTTGTTTTATCTGTTCGAGCTCTGTCCTAATAGATTCACCAGAACTGTCACAATTCGATACAACGGCAGTGACAGCTTCGATCACAACTCGTACAATTTCAGAATAATGTTTATCATTGATTTCCCTCTCTTTGTTTGTCAACAATTACTTCGCACTCTTCTTCATACTGTTTTTCCACTTTCGTCCCATGCTCATCGATGAAAGTATTTACTGTATTCTCTAATCTTTTACACTACCGCCTATTTGTTTTTGGTCCCTCGTCAAAACTGATATAGTTTCCGGAATACCACGATAAGCCGTTTTCAGCTGTGACACGTCACTTGCTAAACTATTGTAGTGCGTAGACAAATTATTAAAATTGGCAGTTGAAGTCGCTAATCCATTGGATTGTTTATCCATTCAGTTTTAAAATTCTTAAAATCGTTACGTAACTCTTGAAACACTACCAAAATCGGATCAATATGCTGATTATTAATTGGCAAATCAGATTCACGGGAAGCATTGTCCATTAGAACATTCGCTTCACATGGAACGTCATGAGTGTCAGAGTCTACATATGGTGTTTGTCTGCAAGAATATCGTCTTCATTCGGAAGATTTCAAGCTAAAATATGTACCTGCCTACCATGGCTCGATTCTTAGTCGGGTTGGGAAACATGAGACCCTAGTATTGCTCGGCATTCATCTCAGCGTTATTGTGGACCCGTGAAGCCACTTTGTTAAACTACCCTATCATAACATAACCATTATATTCAATAACATAATTTTGAAACATTTTGAAAGAATTCAGAACTTGAAAAAGTATATACAAAAAGTAGTGGCTAGCATAAGTAGTTTACTTCGGGGCGCACACTAAGAGATTTGTCATTCGCCAGTAGACGTAAGTTAGGAAAAGAGCATCCATCTTGTGGCTCATAGCTCGTCAATGATTTATGCATACAAATTAATTCAATAAAGGGAAGTTCACTTTTGTTAAGCAGTTATGGACGACTGCTTTAGAGCTATTAATTGTAAGCACTGGAGCAAAAACCGTGCTGTGCCTAATGGCTGTATCTGAAATAGCTAGCCGTCCGATATGGCCGAGCGGTTCTAGACGCTTCAGTCTGGAACCGCGCGACCGCTACGGTAGCAGGTTCGAATCCTGCCTCGGGCATGGATGTGTGTAATGTCCTTAGGTTACTTAAGTTTAAGTAGTTCTAAGTTCTAGGGGACGGATGACCTCAGATGTTAAGTCCCATAGTGCTCAGAGCCAGTTGAACCATTTTTTGAAATAGCGATGGCGTCGCGTTGTCTTCAGTGTTTCTGTTTCCACAGTTTCTTTATTCAAATGCGTCCGATTTTCGTCCGTAATATGTTCCATTCATTTCCAATAATAATGTTTTCGTGCAACACCGGTGAGACAGAATCCCGTGAAACATAGAATAAAACTATGAAAAATTTTACACGTCGTGATTCGGTCTCGCCATTTGGAATATTTCTCCTCCGGTTCAGAGTTAATAATTAAAAATGTTTAGAAATGGAACTGCTGAGAGCACCAATATTATAAGAGAATACGAGACATTCTAATAAAGAAAATGAAATGAATAAAACTTTGAATTTAAAATCGGCGTAGCTGGTTTTCGTAGTTACTCGTTAATACGGTGACGTTAGACCGTGTGTCGGTAATAAAGGTGTGAATCGACAATGCTGGCGAGCATAAAAATGCATGCGACAAACTGTAAACGGACTGAAAATGTAGTGAAGGCAGGTCCTACGATTGATCGTGCTTATCAGTTACGATGGCGACCCTCAATTGCATCACTTTATAAAGATTTCCACGTCGTCTCGTCTCAGATTAATGATGAACCAATTAAATATAGGTCAGTACAAGGTAGATACAGTAATTCACTTCAAACAAGAATATTTCAGAGCGATATGTTAACATGAAATATGCAGATATTATGAACATCGCACTTCGTATCCAAGCGGGCTTCTGTGTCAGAAGCTAAGACTGAAAGAGTGCGCGAGATTAGACCCTTTGCTAAAGAAACTGGAACTGTTTGTATCAACAAACATTAG
Source organism: Schistocerca americana (assembly GCF_021461395.2). NCBI lineage: Eukaryota > Metazoa > Arthropoda > Insecta > Orthoptera > Acrididae > Schistocerca > Schistocerca americana. Next base: position 413,649,408 of record NC_060124.1, on the reverse strand, counting down.
CTCACATTTGAAGAGTCACAGGTTACGTTTACATAATTTCCTCACTACGTTGCGTCGTTCCATGTGTGGAGCGGTCGGTTATCCAATTAATTTCGAATACGTGGTATGACATTGGGTAGTTTTAGAAGAGTTTAATAGTCCCTGATGGATTTGTTACTTGGCTCTCATCCAGTGACTAGTCCATTTGGAGGCCGCGCAGTACTCCTGACATACCTTTAGTGCTATTACTGCCGCTTTATTGACAACACAGTATACCTCACTTCCGTTTATACATGCGGAACCCCCTCTCGTGACATCTTGTGGACAATTCCGCATTATACAGAGATGTCCGGGTACTTCTCATCTGCTAGTGTATTAAAATATTTTGTGTTTGTTTAGCGCGAGGAATAACTGTGAGAATGAATCTCAATATTGAATTTCAGTAACAAATTGTGTGCTATGTTTTTTTCCTGTTTAGTGGACAACCTATCGGGGAGAGAGCCTCAATCAGTTGGCGCCAATATAATTAAGATTTAACTACAGCTTTGTAACCTCAGATATGTAGCATTTAAGTAGTTCAGTAATAATCATTGCTTTAGTACAATCGTTGTAAATATCCACCCACCCGTATAACAGGGCGTGCTAATGTGCCGCTTACGGGACGGGGGGATGCGATGGACCCGGATCCAATCCACCCGGTGGATTAACGAGGGTGTGATTTATGCTCTGTTAGTCACATCCCAATATGTGAATGCCGGGCTGGTACCCAAGTTGAGCTTCACTTATACGATTAGCTAACATTTTGAAAAGCTTCGATGACTTTCACATGAATTACGCTACACGCACGTAGTCGGGTTACCACATCACGTCCCAGGGATTCAAGCGTTGGTGAAGGGAAATGCATTCGGCAAGCCCTTGAATTAACCATACCACATCCGTTCCCAACCATGCTGTTCCAGCGACGATGAGGGACACCGGTATGCGTAAAAAGAGATTGTGAATATCCAGACATTTCTTACTTTAACAAATTTATATATATATATATATATATGAAGATAGAAGGAACAGATAACACTGATGATGACCGTGCAGCTTCTCTAGAATAAATGATAATTAATTGGAACACTCAGCTGCCGACAGGTATTGTTCATGTACCTCGATGTGGACGGCTGAAAATGTGTGCCCCGACCGGGATTCAAACCCGGGATCTCCTGTTTACATGGAAAACGCTCTATCCATCTGAGCCACCGAGGACACAAACGAATTGTGTGACCGCAGTGACTTATCCCTGCACGCTTCTAGTGAGACCCACATTCTCAACTATCCACAATCTACATACGTAATGTACGTAACTCATACGGGAATTGTCACCTTAGCGTGCGCGAGTAATGAGTGGATGGGCAAATATCTATTAGGTATATAACGTATGTAGATTGTGGACAGTTGAGAATGTGGGCCACACGGGAAGCGTGGAAGGGATAAGTCCCTGCAGTCGCACTATTCATCTGTGTCCTCGGTGGCTCAGATTGAAAGAGCGTCTGCCATGTAAGCAGGAAATCCCGGTCGCAGCACACATTTTCAAATGTCCTCGTCGAGGTATAACAATAACACCAGTCAGTAGCTTAGGGTTTCAATTAATTATTACAAATTTTTTATTATGAGGCCTCATGTGAGTCGTTTACCAACGAGAACAATGCTGCCTATCAAACACTTCAAAGACATGAATAGCCATTGTTTTACTGATCAGGACTGTATCAAGAAAATCACAAGATCCTTATGCCAACGTTTACGCTTGAAAACCGTTTTCACTGATCAGCTACTTATGGAAGTCCATAGTCTTTCTATTGGTTTAAAGCTACCCCTAAATTTCCAATCTTGTACTGTACTTCTCATATCTAAATGTGTAATACATGTATAACTGCCTACAATCTGTTTGTATTACGTACTGTTTGTCCATCCCATCGAGGGCCGAATTGGCCACATCCGTAAGCCACTGCAGTTGTTTTATTAACCTGTCCGTTGTCATCGTTAGGGGCTTTCATGACTTCTTTCCTAACTTATTCTTTCCAGCACTTCAGCATTTCATACTTTTTCTACCCAGAGAGGAATTCATGGCGGCCATATCAAGTAGTCAGATGACTCACGACTCACAAAACAAAAACAAGAAAACAAAAGCAATTTGTCCACTTGATGTTTAAATTCTTCGGTAATACAATATTTGAAGTGCTTTGATTCCCCTTTCACTAACAATCGGATATCGGTTTCACTGCCATACAATGCGGTTCTCCAGACGAATATTTTTTGAAAGTTCTCTGCTACTAGCGGAGTTGTTTTTACTGTAGAAACCGTTTCCATCCGTGCCATTCTCCTATTTTCTATGCTTCGTCCATCCGGTGTAACTTTTCTTCCCAAATTGAAGAATTCCTTCGCTTTTGCCTCTACTGTGCAGTTCCCAGTTTTATAACACTATGAAGTTTACGTCATCGACTACTCTTTATTACCTACGGTTGCCTTGTTTATTCTTAACGCAAATCCCTTAATAAATATCGTATCCATTACTTTCAACGGAATTATTTGTTTTTACGAGTCAGTAATAGCTCTGTGTCATCTGAGACACGCCGGCCGTTGTGGCCGAGCGCTTCTAGGCGCTTCAGTCTGGAACCGCGCGACCGCTACGGTCGCAGGATCGAATTCTGCCTCTGGAATGGATGTGTGTGATGTCCTTAGGCTAGTTAGGTTTAAGTAGTTCTAAGTTCTAGGGCACTGATGACCTCAGATGTTAAGTCCCATAGTGCTCAGAGCCATTTGGACCAATCATCTGAGATCCTTTCCATCGGTATCTGTTCCCTATGCACTTTTATCCCCCTTCTCCCGGGGAATCTTCGAGGGAGAAGTTGAAGGGTAGCGAAGTAATGCATTTGATGCTTGTAGACATATCTTCAAGATTGTCGCAGGATAATTACAATAAAGATAGTGACTCATCAAAAAGAATAACGACTGTCAGTTCATCTGCAGTTTGTAGACAAACAAGCCCTAAAATGGCTCGTAGCTATCTTAACTTCCGTTAGGGGCAGTTCGTGTTTATATTCTGTTTGTACCTGGGGGTTTGAACAAGAATCCGTTGCTTGAAGACGGTGGCCTCAGCGTATGTGATTGTGGACTACGTTTACCGAGAACTACCATCTGCGTGTATTAATATTAACTGCGTTGCATTACTTTGGTAATTACTAACACTCCAGTAATTTATCGACGTAGGAGGGCGTCTGGCCACCTGTTTTTGTAGTAAATATAGAAAATGTTATTGACTTTGGCTTTTTAGAAATTCAGGAGGTCTCTACTTTAGTGTGACAAAGCTCATCTAGAAAGGAAACACAGGTCGAATGCATAATTAACAAAGTGTTTATACTTTAAAATATCTTGAAAATTTTGGGAGAACAACAGCAAAATAGACGGGCACCGTGGAAATGAATGGGCGCCATTTATTCCACGGCGTCAGGGCTGCAATAAGCAGCTGTCGAAAGCCTCGTTAAAAACGTTTCCGGGACGAGAGCCTCCATAAATTCCGGTAATGTTTAGGGATGAGGGGTGGCAGAGGCAGCGGTGCACTTCCCACAGGGATCTTTCGAGTCACAGCCCTCCACCGTGGGGCTCAAAACTGTCTTCTGCCAGATATGCAGCAGTCGAGGAATTGTTAAGAAATAATAAAAAATGAAACGTGTGTTTAACGAACCGAAAGATATTTCCTTTTGTTCCAGGTATCTCACCACTTCCGTACTGAAAGTATGTTTCACTTTTTCTTTCGTTTCGAGTGAATTAGTAATGATGAACGACGGTTTACCAGATACTGAAGGACACTGATTCAAATTCTGATTCTGGAATGGCAAAAATGGTATAATTTAACATCGTTCAGACGAACGACAAAAATTTAATTTTCTTTCTTTGGATAATATTTCTAATTTACGTACAGACTAGAACAAGGGCAACTGTTTTCCTTAATAATGTGTAAAATATATTAATTCTTACTCAATATTTGTGAACTTTGACACTTTAAAAACTGAATTACGAAAGTGCATTAACAAACTCTCAAATTTATTACTTTTGAATACATTGTGGGAGTGAACAGTGATCAATGTGTGACAAATATTTTTTATCAAAAACAGCATTGATCACAATTTATTTATTGCGGTGACCGGTTTCGACCACTACTGTGGTCATCTTCAGACCAATGAGTAAGGCCCTCCTTCTGGTAGTGATTTACCACCAGAAGGAGGTTCTTACTCATTGGTCTGAAGATGACCACAGTAGTGGTCGAAACCGGTCACCGTGATAAATAAATTGTGACCAAGGCTGTGTTTAATAATAAATAATCGCAAATTTCTGTTTCTTTCTTTAAGATCTGTCCACATTGTCCGTCCTCTGAAGCAGTCTTCACAACTCATATAAGCGCAGCGATCTATGGAACGACTACCACGTGTTCAGCTTTCAAAGCTGTATTTAATTATATAACTTGCCACACTCTTCCTGTATACTAAAAAGGCTATAAATGCTTTCTCTACCTTATTTTTGACTGATTCTATGCTGGCTTGAGTGCTGAATATCTCTAATGATACAACCAACCTACTTCATGGAAAGATAGCAAAATTCTACTTTAAGCTAAATTTTGAAATATAATAATCAGACACATTTTAAAAGATATAAATATGCAAGCTATAAATTGCCAGTTGTTACATTGTTCAATGCATCATTATATCGTGGTAAACTAAATGGGACAACGTAAATACATATATGACAGTGTGGTCGTAACTGATATTCCAGTTTCAAAACGCTGTAGAAAGAGAGACGCCGCTCGGAATGATGTCAAATGTAACAGCATTTTATTGACACTGGGGGAAATGTGATAGAGCGAAAAATTTTTTGAGAATATTTGAACAATAGGTACTACTGTAAGATTCAGAACATGCACACTAATAGAAGCACTGCAAGCAGTTGTTCTTCAGATTGAGTCTAAGACGCCCAAGATGACTGCGTCCATGAAGGACCGCGCGTGCTGGTAAAGTTCTTTTGTAAGCACGGTGACTGTGCATCAGTAGCTCTGCCGAAGTTCCTGACACTCGCGGGTTTAAAAAAAAAGCATTGCTACGATGTCTGCAAAGGGTCTGGAGAATATCATTACAAAGGTCGGAAACACAGGTTCGTTTGAAGTGTAATGTCTCAGAGGAAGGAAGCAGCTGATTTGACGTCTGTCAGCAATGCAGGGGGGGTCGACCAGGGTTAAGTGCACGGGGAATTGCTCTGAAGTTTAACATGCTTCTGAGCAAGGTGCATAAAATCCTACGAAACATCCTGCACTGCTATCCGTACAAAATGACGCATTTTCAGAAGTTCGTTCCTTACCTGCCAATAAGTCAATCGTCCGCTCTGGAATTTCTTGCTCGTATACAAGTGGACAATGAATGGCTATGGAACACGGTGCGGACAGACGAAGCCAATGTCCATCTCTTCAGAACTGCAGAATATGGGCTGTGGTAAATCCGCACGCACATGAACCGGCACCGCTTCATTCTGCAAAGGTGACAGTGTGCAGTGCGTTGACGGAATTGTTTATCTTAGGGCCCTATTTTTATAGAATCCTGCTCCTGTGCCCGCTGTGGAGGCAATTCTGAAATTTTAGAATTACCAACCGTCATTTGCCTACGACTTAGTCATCCAGGTTACCTGATGTTAATCAGTGTGGCTTCTGGCTGTGAGGATTTTTGAAAGAAGATGTGTTCAACGCTCCAATTACGAACGTAGCTGAATCGAAGGTAAGCTTTGCGTAATGTACTCTGAACGTGGTCACAGAAACACTCCTCTGTTTTGGAATATGCTGCCTCTCGATTTCAACTTGTGGCAGAGAACTGTGGACAAAACGCTGACCATGCCTTGTACCAGTCCCACAAAAATTAAACACTTGTCATTTCCCTTTCAATAATTTTCTGGTGTGCTGCCGGATCCCATCCATATTCAACCACGATATTTCGGCCCAGAGACGTCAGGCAATCTCCAAGTGAGTAGACAATTACCGAAGAGCCAGGTGCATTCACGGCGTTTATGCCGAATCTCGCGCATGCGAAACGTGCTGGCGTCTTTCGGCGTATGCGTCAGGTGATGACTTGCACGGCACAGCCGAATTGTGTGTGACGCAACGGAATCGACGGGATCATTTGGTATTCAATTATTACACTACTAGCCATTAAAATTGCTACACCAAGGAAAAACGCAGATGATAAACGGGTAATCACTGGACAAATATATTATATTAGAACTGACATGTGCTTACATTTTCACGCAACTTGGGTCTATAGTTCCTGAGAAATCAGTACCCAGAACAACCACCTCTGGCCATAACAACGGCCTTGATAAGCCTGGGCATTGAGTCAAACAGAGCTTGGATGTCGTGTACAGGTACAGCTGCCCAGGCAGCTTCTACACGGTACCACAGTGCATCAAGAGTAGTGACTGGCGTATTGTGACGATTTCAATTGGTGAGAGTTCTCGAGAATGCGCTGGCCAGGGCAGCAGTCGAACATTTTCTGTATCCAGAAAGGCCGTACAGGACCTGCAACATGAGATCGTGCATTATCCTGCTGAAATGTAGGCCTTCGCAGGGATCGAATCAAGGGTGGAGCCACGAGTCGTAACACATCAGAAATGTAACGTCCACTGTTCAAAGTGCCGTCAATGCGAACAAGAGGTGACCGAGATATGTAACCAATTGGCACCCCATACCATCTCGCCGGGTGAGACGCCAGTATGGCGATGACGAATACACGCTTCCAATGAGCGTTCACCACGATTTAGCCAAACATGGATGCGAACATCATGATGCTGTAAACAGAACCTGGATTCATCCGAAAAAATGACGTTTTGCCATTCGTGCACCCAGGTTCGTCGTTGAGTACACCATCGCAGGCGCTCCTGTCTGTGATGCAGTGTCAAGGTTAACCGCAGCCATGGTCTCCTAGCTGATAGTCCATGCTGCTGCAAACGTCGTCGAACTGTTCATGCAGATGGTTGTTGTCTTGCAAACGTCCCCATCTGTTGACTCAGGGATAGAGACGTGGCTGCACGATCCGTTACAGCCATGCGGATAAGATGCCTGTCATCTCGACTGCTAGTGATACGAGTCCCTTCGGATCCAGCACGGCGTTCCGTATTACCGTCCTGCACCCACCGATTCCATATTCTGCTAACAGTCATTGGATCTCGACCAACGCGAGCAGCAATGTCGCGATACCATAAACCGCAGTCGCGATAGGCTAGAATCCGACCTTTATCAAAGTCGGAAACGTGATGGTACGCATTTCTCCTCCTTACACGAGGCATCACAATAACGTTTCACCAGGCAATGCCGGTCAACCCCTGTTGTGTATGAGAAGTCGGTTGGAAACTTTCCTCATGTCACAACGTTGTAGGTGTCGCCACCGGCGCGAACATTGTGTCAATGCTCTGAAAATCTAATCATTTGCATATCACAGCATCTTCTTCAGATCGGTTAAATTTCGCGTCTGTAGCGCGTCATATTCAAGGTGTAGCAATTTTAATGACCAGTAGTGTAGATCACCTCTCACTTCCATCATCGAGGGTAGCACACACAGCTGTCCCCCGCATTTGAGGCTCCTGATTCATGCGCCGAAATACACCAGCAAATACCGCATGTGCTAGTTTCTGCAGAAATGCATAAATGCACCTGGCTCTTCAGCATCTCCTGTGGTCTGGCCTACCCTCAAGGGCGAAATCGAATCTTTGGAAGCCCCCAGTCGCAGTCGGCCGCCGCCATCTGCCGCCATCTGCCGCCGTCTTCGTTCTCACCTGTTGTGTCTCTTCTAGCTGCTCCTCGCTTTCCTACCTCGGAGACGCCTGCTGCTAGTAGACTCATCACCATTTCAACGTTGACGCTCCTGCCACCAACATCTGAACCTCCCCTCCCCCCGAGGACTCGCCACACTTTGCAGGGTTTGTACTTAGCTACCACGGGGCCCTTGCCTTTACAGCATTTTTACCCATGTCTATCCTGTCTATTCTTTTTTCCCCTCCCTGGGAGCATATCTGGCGTGTTAATGGGAATGTTCTGCATTGTCGGTCGCTGGCGTTAGAGCAGTCTCACCACTGTTTTCCGCTCCCTTTCCCTTTCTTTGTTTCCTTTCTCCTCTCGTTCCTGTAATTTGAAATTTGAGACTCCTGTTTTTCTTTGTCCTCCCTGTGTGCTCCTGAAGGGCGGCCCACGCGTCTGAGGCGTAACAGGTGACTGAGTAACTTGTATTTCCCAGCTCCCGGTCGACAGGTAGGGTTCGAAGGGACCCTCTAGTAGAGGCTAGGCCCAGGGATGGGTGATTGCCTGAGCTATAACCTTCCCAAATTGCTGACTAGTCCCTCTGTCAGGTGTTCGGGAGGTGTCACTTGAAGTGTGGACTATCACCTAAGGTCAGTGTACCACCTTCTGAAGGGGCCCCCAGTTAGAAGGAGCGCACCATCAGACAAGCTGGCAATTATGGGGCATTTTCTCGCAATGGGCCAATCATCTTTCCAATGAACGTCTACGAAACGTAAACGTAGTGAGGCTAATGATTCAAAGACTCTTCCCACTGCACCACGGTTCCTCATGGTCTCACGTACTCAAGATCGTCAGTCCTTCACCATGGTAAAACCGTTTATTATTCAGAAAGGATGTGTATGCAGTTGCCGGCCCTGTGAAATCCTTCTCTGGTTTACAGAATGTCACTTTGCTTTTGAAAACTACTTCTGGTTCTGAAGCACAACAACTACTTACTGCTTCGCTTCTCCACAGCTACCCTGTTTGTGTTGAGGCCCATAGAACTCTGAATTCTTCCCACAGTGTAATTTACACCAGGCTGTTCGACAGGCTAACCTAGGCCGAACTCCAATCTAACTCTCCGATGGTGTCATTGCCATTCATCGGGTGATGGAAAAGGTAGAGTCCTTCTTAGTCCCCACCCGTATTTTTTTCTCATCGTTGATAGTGTTGTGCTCCAGTCCAAGATCAAAGCGGGCTATAAAATTGTCACACTCCAGCCATACATTCCGACCCTGATGAGCTGCTATCAGTGCCATCGTTTCAACCACACTAGAACGTCCTATCAACACCCAGCCAAATGTTTAACCTGTGCTAGGGATGCGCACAAGAGCGATTGTCCACCTCTCTCTCTCCGTTGTATCAACTGCAATGGCGGCCATGCCACCTCCTCTTAGGATTGACCCATGTATTTTGATGAGCAGGCTATCCAAGAATTCCAGGTAAAGGGAAAAGTGCCTTACCCAGTCAAACGCAAGTTACTGGCTAGTTTCAAACCATGCATTCTCCCTCATGGCACCTATAGTTCTGTTCTTCTTACCTCTTGCAGCATGAAGGACATGTCAACGCTGACATACAACCTCTAATTCAGCTCTGAGGTTGTAAAATAGCCCAGCGTCAAGGTAGCATCGCCATCCCTCCGTCCAGCTGTGCAGCAAGCCGTCAAACACTTGCCTCAGGGAGCGAAGCCACCAGCTACACAACTGGTAGGCCAGAAGGGGCAGAAGCACTACCCATGTGAAGACATCCTCTGTCTCTCCAGCCAAACAACACCCAGGGCTTCCTGTAAGAAGATCCTATTTGGGTGTTGTTGTGTGATACCTTAGCGTGTCTGGCCTCTGTGTCACTGGTGTGCCCCACCAACCGTTTTTCAGCATTGGACTCTACAGACGAGCTGCACAAGCTCATACCAATGCTTTTATGGACACCATGGAGCAGGATCCTCCAGCTTTTGTGCCTTGTAGTAGCGGTTCACACCAGCAGTCACTTGGCAGCCACTGAGTTGACACCCTTACATCTCTTCCTCATCTCGACTCTCCTCCATTGGAAGGTTCGCGGTCTTCGGTCCCACAAAGAGGATTTTCAGCTGCTTTCAACATCGCAGCGTCCACTTTTACTCCGCTTCAGGAAACGAAATTGCGCCTTCACGACCACTTTGAGCTTTCGCACTTCTTACCGATTCGTTCTGACATTCATCCTGAGGTCGGCATTCTATTTCATGGGGGCGCCATGCTGCTCATATGGGACGACATTCATAGTCAGCCCACCTCCCTGACTACCCATCTTCAAGCTGTTGCAGTTCGCCAATTCCCTCCCCACCTGAATTTTTCCCTTTGTACCATTTATGACCCCTCTTCTCATCATTCAAGGTCACCAGGGTTGACTTCCCTCAGCTTATTGGGCAGCTACCTCCACCATTTTTGCTACACAGTGACTTTAATGCACATCATCCCCCTTTGAGGTCCTCCCAAAACCTGTCAATGAGTGCCATCTCGGACGACCTTCTTACCCAACTTAACCTCTTCTGCCTTAATACTGGAGCGCCCATTTTCCTTTATGACTCCTCGCACACCTATCCCCATTAGGACCTATCCTTCTCCACTGCCCAGCTTCTCCATCGTCTTGAGGTGTCTATTCTTTCTGGCACCGACTCAGGCGACCATTTCCCGTGTGTCATCCGTTTGCTGACTCCTATCCCATCTGCGTGCACTCCCAAATGGCAGCTTACTAAGGCTGACTGCAATCTTTACTCCTCCCTGGCCACCTTCGAAGTAAAAGATTTCCTCAGTTGTGATGACCAGTTGGAATATCTCCAAATGTTATCCTTACTGCTACAAAACGTTTTACCACGTCGTGTCCCAGTCCCTTGGTGGAATGACGCATGCCGTGACGCAATTCGCGCATGGAGACGTGCTCTCTACATTTTTAACCGTCATCCTACGATGGCAAATTGCATTAATTATAAACAGATGCATGCAAAGTGTCATCGCGTTCTTCAGAATTGCAAAAAAGCTAGCAGGATTGGCTTGGTTCACATGGCTCTGAGCACTATGGGACTAAACGTCTGAAGTCATCAGTTCCCTATAACTTAGAACTATTTAAATCTAACTAACCCGATAACATCACACACATCCATGCCCGAGGCAGGATTCGAACATGCGATCGCAGCGGTCGCGCGGTTCCAAGCTGAAGCGCCTAGAACCGCTCGGCCACACCGGCCGGCCTTGCTGGATTGCTAGCTGGATTTCATTCGCTAGTTCTTTAAACGGTTCTACACCTTCCTCTGTCTTGTGGGACAACCTCAGATGGCTCTCTTGGACCAAGATCTATTCCCCAATTTGCTGCCTGCAGTAGCAGTCGATGTCATAATGGAACGTATTGCTATCTCCTACACCTTGGGCCGCCATTTTGCTGCTGTCGGAAGCGAGCGGAGGAGGCTCGGGCGATACCCTTCTCTTCTCCGAATCGTGAGTGCTACAATGCCGCCTATACTATGAGGGAGCTAGATTATTCTCTCACTTCATCCGTATCCTCGGCCCCAGGGACAGACTGTGTCCACATTCAGATGTTGCAACACCTTTCGCTTGCGGACAAGCACTTTCTGCTTAATATGTACAACCCCATCTGGGGAGAAGGCACATTTCCCAGACGTTGGCGTGCAGAGACCCTCATATCCATACCTAAGCCTGGTAAGGACAAAAACCTTCCTTCTAGCTACTAACCCATTTCTCTTGCCAGCCGTGTTTGCAAGGCGATGGAAAGTATGATCCATGCCAGGCTGGTATGGTGAGTCGAGTTTCCCAGTTTTTTACGGTTGCATAGTGCAGATTTCAAGAGCGGCGTTCTGCAGTTGACCATTTCGTTACTTTGTCCACCCATGTGATGTATGGTTTCCTGCGGAAATCCCAGACTGCGACAGTGTTTCTTTGATTCGGAGAAGGCCTACGACACTGGCTGGATAACTGGTATCCACTGTACTTTTTACATGTGGGGCTTCCATAGCTAGCTGTTTCCTTCGTGAATTTTTAAAAGATCTAGTTTTCAAGGTGCTCATGGCTTCTGTCTTGTTGGACACCTTTATCCAGGTAACCGGTGTGCCTCAGGGTTCCGTCGTGAGCGTTATCGTGTTTTCCATCACCATTAACCCTATAATGGCCTGTCTCACGCCGGGCATCACCGGGTCCGCTTTTCTTTAACGATTTTGTCATCTATTGCAGCTTTCCACGGACCTGTCTCACTGAGTGGCGTCTTCAGCTATGTCTTGATCGTCTTTACTGCTAGAGCATCGACAATGGCTTTCGTTTTTCCACTGACAATACCGTCTGTATGAATTTCTGGTGGTACAACTGGTTTTCACACCATCTTTATATCTTGGGCCTGTTACTCTCCTGTTCGTTGAAAATACTAAATTCCTGGAGCTCATGCTCGATAGTAAACTCCCTTGGTCCTTCCATGTATCTCACCTGGCAGTCCGCTGTACGCGGTCCCGTCCTAAGCGTCCTTAATGGTACTTCCTGAGATGCAAATCGAACCACCCTTCTCCATTTGTTCCGGTCCCATGTCCGTTCGGAACTAGACTACGGGTGCTTTGTTTATGCGTCTGCGCTTCTGTCCCTCTTACACTGTCTCAACACTACCCACCATCGTGGCATCCATTACCCCACTGGCGCTTTTTACACTAGCCCAGTTGAGAATATGTATGCTTAACTACAACTGTCCTGCCGCCGTGACTTTCTCCTCAGAAGATATGCATGCCATTTGTCTGCCATGCATGGCCAGGCATCCTATGCCTCCTTCTTCGATGACTGCTTTTTTCGCCAGTATGGGGCGTGTCCCTCATCTCTGTTACTTCCTGGAGTCAGCTTTCTGCACTTGCTCCGGCAGCTTAAGTTCACACTAACTGCAACTTTCCCAGTCGGTGTGAATCCTTCACCTCCTTGGCTTCGTAATCCGGCCCATATTAACCTTGGCCTTTATTCGCTTCCTTAGGTCACTATTCCAACCTCGCCTTCAGTTTCACGGCCTTCGCATTGAACTTCGCGATAGTACCTTTGTGTACACTGATGGCTCTCGGGCTGAGCTTGGTGTATAATGTGCCTTCGTCATTAGCGCCCACGTCTTTCGTAATCGGCTTCCGGCACACTGCTTAGAATTTACTAGCCGAGTTCCTCTCCCTGTATCAGGCAATGGAATACATCTGGCGTCGCAGACTTTCAGTTGTCCTATGCTCAGACTCTCATCGTCCTTCAAAGTGTATGTGGCTTTACACCGCCTATCCCTTAAAGAAACAGGTCTAGGAAAACCGTCACTTGCTCATTCTTGGTGGAGCCACTGTGTTGTTTTTGTTGGTTCCTGGTCATGTCGAAAACGAGGCTGCCGACGCTGCTGCGAAGGCTGCAGTCCACCTACCTCGCCCCACTAGTTCCTATATCGCGGTGGTCTAGCGGTTCTGGTGCTGCAGTCCGGAACCGCGGGACTGCTACGGTCGCAGGTTCGAATCCTGCCTCGGGCATGGGTGTGTGTCATGTCCTTAGGTTAGTTAGGTTTAAGTAGTTCTAAGTTCTAGGGGACTTATGACCTAAGATGTTGAGTCCCATAGTGCTCAGAGCCAGAGAGAGTTCCTATATTCCCTCCAATGATCCCTGTGTTGCCGTCTGTCAGGAGGTGGTGTCGCTTTGGAATCATCATTGGTCCTGCCTTCATGGGAGTAAGTTCCGGATTATTAAGCCTTGGACGACCTCCTCTAGGCCCTGTCGCCGAGAGGATGTCGCTTTAAATAGATTACGTATTGGGTACTGCTTTTTTAGCCATCGTCATTTGATAAGTGGCACTCCCTCACCAATTTGTACACTTTGCGCCCAAGTCTTAACTGTCCGACACTTCCTGACTTGGGTTTGCCGCCTGAGTTATCGGCCGTTGTCGCCGAGAGGATGTCGCTTTAAATAGATTACGTATTGGGTACTGCTTTTTTAGCCATCGTCATTTGATAAGTGGCACTCCCTCACCAATTTGTACACTTTGCGCCCAAGTCTTAACTGTCCGACACTTCCTGACTTGGGTTTGCTGCCTGAGTTATCGGCCGTTTCAGCAAATGACGCGCGGGCTACCGACCGAGTTTTACTTTTTAGCCGTCAAAGCAATATGGCGAAGGCCATTTAATTTTTAGTTTTGGATCTCCGCATCTGTATGGTGTCTTTTGTAGCCCTTTCTCCACGTTTTTTAGCTCTTCAAATGGCTCTGAGCACTATGCGACTTAACTTCTGAGGTCATCAGTCGCCTAGAACTTAGAACTAATTAAACCTAACTAACCTAAGGACATCACACACATCCATGCCCGGGGCAGGATTCGAACCTGCGACCGTAGCGGTCGCTCGGTTCCAGACTGTAGCGCCTAGAACCGCACGGCCACTCCGGCCGGGTTTTTAGCTCTTCTCTTACATCAATTGGGATTGTCATATGGTTGTTTTTTAACTCCTCACTGTCTTGGTGATTTATAGTTTTGACTTTGGCGCATGTGACCTCAGTTTTTGCGCCCTAAATAAAGCACAACGCACTCTTCGTCGAGGACAACACACTGGACCCTATTATGTAATAAGTCTTCGGGCCACTCACTCTTTTTTGAACTTATTTATTATGCTCATACCTTTGTTAAGAGCCTACAGTGAGGCACCGTTTCAAAAGCTTTCCGGAAATATAGATTCTGCCTGTTGCTTGTCATCGTTAATCCTCAGTACATCATGTTAGAAAAGGGGAAGCTGAGTTTCGCACGAGTGATGCCATCTAAGACCATGCTGATTCCTGTTCACAAGCTGCTTAGCCTCAAGAAAGTTTATTGTATTCGAACTGAGATTGTATTCTAGGGTTGTGCAGCAAACAGAAGTTACGGATATTGGTTTGTAATTTTTGGGGTCCGTTCCTTCACCTTTCTTATACGCTGGAGTGACCTGAGATTTTGTACAGTCGCTAGGGACTTTGTGCTGGGCTACAGGTTTACTATAAATGCAAGCTTGGTTAGGGGCCATCCTGTAGAGTACTCTTTGTTAAATCGAACTGAGATTCCATTGGGATCTGGTGATTTATTTTTTTTTACTTAAAATTGTTTCTCTACGCTAGGTATGCTTATTTCTATGTCGTCCATAGGGGAGTCTGTGCGATGGTCAAGTGACGGTTCGTTTGTAAGGTTCTCCTGCGTGACCGATTTCTTGAACGCGAAGTTTTAAATTTCGGCTTTCGTTTTGCTGTCTTCATCTGCCACAGCAGACCAGTCGACAAGGGAGTGACTGGAAGCCTTAGACCCCCTTAGCGATTTTACATACGACCAGAATTTTCTCGGGTTCTCTGCCATATCTTTCGCTAAGGTATGACGCTGGTAGTTGTTGTATAGAACTGATACCATCTTCATATCGTTAAGGCTAACCGCCCATTCACCTTCTCCTTCTGTGTGGATGCAGCCGGCAAGGTAGCCCAGCGTGTTCGGTCACAGGGCTGCTCGCCCTCTGTAATAAAAAATTGAGTAAAGGAATCAACGATCAACTTGAACGGATGTCTGGCGATGTCTACCTAGACCAAACACAACAAACAATACCAAACAAAATGAAAAAAAACATGCATAGAGCGTCCGTCATGTAACTAGGAGATACCGGGTTCGAGTCCCGGTCGGGACACACTTTTTTTAACTGTCCTCACTAATGTATATCAACGCCTGTCGACGGTTTAGGGTCTTGATTCAATTATCATTTAATTTAATCAGAGTTCCTTTTTATTGTAGTCATTTTAGTTAAGTATTTGTAAAACTCTTTGGTGGGGTTATTAGATGACCCGCCCTAAGATTTTCTATGCTAAATTCTGCTAAAATAAGAATGTGCTTTTCCACTGTAGTTGTTACCGGAAGCCTGGTAAGAAAAGTTTGAGATTTGAGCTTCGGTTGCTTAGCTATTTGAAATAGTGCAGATTACATTAGTAAGACCTGCCCAATTAGTTACTTACGGCTAGAGTCTTACTGCAAAAAATGTTAGGAGTCAGTGATTTTGATCTTTCTTCCATTTAAAAATAGTGTGTTATGACTGTTCCTACTGCATCATTAGTACAAGTAACTGTTTGCCAATTACCTTTGGGGGCACTTAAGTCTCACTGTTTTTCTCATTTCTGTAATCAGAATGCTACTAAGCTGGCAAGTGTTTTGTTGCTTATCACCATATTTGCTCACTGGGCAGATGCTTGGCTCATAAATGGTAGTATAATAAAATATGTGCCGCCCTTTGTGAAGCAGTACATTGTTACTAGTTTCCTAAGATTAGCTCTTAGTCTGCTGTAGTTCACGTTGTACGGGACTCATCCCATCCACCAGCACACCCGTGGGTGCTGAGTTCTCACCGACCAGCCTGTCCGTCGGATTACTCCGCCAGACGCAGGACTGACTTGTATCTATAGCGTCTCATGGTTCTAAGAGTATATCACAAACGTACCTGACGCATTGATTGGGTTACTGTTGTTACCAAATTGGCTGCAGCCATGTAAGATAATTAAAAACCAATTGAAAAATTATGTAAATGATAAGATATTGATTATCAATATACAGCATGGCTGACTTCAGATACCAGTTAATATATGACAAATTACTTAATTTATTAATTGTTTAAAAGACCTTTTGCCGATGTTAAGTGTTAATCTCATTTCCTCGTTAATATTCGGCAAGTTGTTTAATTTCTGACTTATTTTTAAAAGCTATTTTACTGGCTCATGAGGCTGTTCACTTTTATTTAAATAAAAAGGATTATGGCCGTTTTCAACTGTGAATGCTGATTTCTTGCCAAGCCCTACCGCCCAACAGCGAGTTAAGCTGATTTGGGGTACCTAAAGACAGTATATTGGGCCTTTGATTGCACAACAAATTCATGCAGATACGTAAGCTGTAGGTTTACCTGAACTGACATCGAGAAAATTACAGACTGAGTTCTTGGATGCAACACGGATGAGGATGACCACAGGGTATGACTTCATTTAAGGCATTATCTGGCATTCATCTCAATTTCCGTAGAGAATAGCGGAGAACGAAAGCCAAGATAGGAAAGCGGAGATTTAAACGCCGCTCTTCCCGAAAATGTCTCCAGATTACTCCTTCAGTTTGCCTGTTTGCAAGGTTTTCATGCATTTTCGACAGTTGAATGACATATTGTAGAGAATTAAATTTAAAATAAGGCAGCTTCCTGTATCTCTGGATATTCTAAACGGAACGTCAACTTATCATAGCACTATTAACGAGGCCTACATTCCCTGTAACGGAATTCTGAGAGTCCAGTGCAGCGTCGTATCCAGTGCTATACCTAATTAATGGGCGGCGGATTCCACAGCTGTTCCAGGAAAACTGATGTGTTTCCCTAGATAATATCGACTCATTTATTTTGTTGGTAAACTAAGCTAAAACAAACTAGATCCTAATTAGCTTAATTAGTTCTTGATGAGTATGCTAAAAAAGATTAATTGTATACAACTGAAGGCTTGATACCTACACAGACTGCCAGTGGAGATGTTTGTTACATGTGACAAAGCTTTAGACTATTATAGGAAAGCACAATGGTTTTCAAAAAATGGTTCAAATGGTTCCGAGCACTATGGGACTTAACAGCTGTGCTCATCAGTCCCCTAGAACTTAGAACTACTTAAACCTAACTAACCTAAGGACATCACACACATCCATGCCCGAGGCAGGATTCGAACCTGCGACCGTAGCAGTCACGCGGTTCCGGACTGCGTGCCTAGAACCGCGAGACCACCGCGGCCGGCAATGGTTTTCATAAATCAAGTTAATAGCAAATATAATAATTCTTAATAGATAGTATTATGAGGCTATAAATGTAAAATACGAGGTGCAAGATTAGGAAAACGTTAGAAAACAGTATTATTTCCAAGGAATAGTTGTTGTAACTTTCAAATGTTCTAAATATGATTCCTGGTAGAGCATTATCTAACGTCAGTGTGTATATCATTATCGCGAAGAACGGTAGCACATTAAATGATAATCGAGCTGTTAATGTAAGTGCATACAGCTTAAAAAGCCGTAGGGGAGGACTGCTCATAGTAAGGCGCCCATTCAGTTTTGGAATTGAACTGCCTATACATTAACAATATTATAAATTCATTGAGACACTGCTCATGTTTAGAAGTATAGTGATAGCTTGCGCCCATCTAAAACACACCGCTAAACATTGGTTTGTCAAAGCATATCAATTTCAGATAATTTATACATTTACTAGCGAACCCAGCAATACTTCGCAGTTGTCAAGTATGTAGGGGAATTTGATATACATCCTAAACTCCATCCTCCCTCTCTCTGCCCTTTTCCTCCTCCTCTCTTTTTGTCCAGCTGCTCCTTCCAACCCTCTCTCTTCGTATGTTATCCCCTGCCCCATCTCTGTCCACCTCCTCCTGCCCCCTACCCCCCCCCCCCCCCCAATCCCACAACCCTACGTTCATTTAATCCACAAACACCGCCTATATGTCCTCTTACCTCCATGATTTGAGTCTCGTTTGTTGTTGTTGGAAACGAAACCTTCATTGGGAACTGAAGTCGCTTAAAATAAATGGGTAAATTGGTTGCGACCATTGCAATATGTGGTATGAAAAAGACCTCTCCATCTACTGGTTCCGTGAGGATAGCAGTTTCACTAACAGTATTTTGCATAATTTTAATCTGTGAATGGTGTGATCACAAAATTTGGAACGATTCTGTTTCCGCAGTAGTATTCTAATCGTAAGCCAGCAAGCCATAAACAAAACTTCGCTGTTTCCTGTAAAACTTACGATGAAAAATATTATATATAAATATAAATATTTATATTTACATTATTTATATTTATATACGTACATATTTATATTTATAAATATTTCATATATAAATATAAATATTTTCTGTCTACAGATCCAGTAAATAATAATTTTTTGATCTATTTTCTTAGAAAACAGAAAAAGGGAGCACAATTAGATATTTCCCTTCACAGGAATTTCATACATAATTTTTTTAACGACTTGGTTACTTGTTTGGTAGAATAAGTTATTGTGATGCATCAGGCTAGTGTTAAGCTGTGACGTGACTATCTTTACTGTAGAATTTTTTCTGCTTGAGCTTTGTCATGTTTAGATATAGTTTATTGCTTTTGCTGCTGCTGTTTGTCAGGCATTCCCCTACTGAATCTAACTTTGTGTTGCTCTGCTAAGACAGTTTTATTACTGATTTATTTTTCTTATTGCTGCACATTGGCTCGTATTAGTTGCAATGTCGCATTTGCTTTGCTAACCTGTATTTATTGCTGCTTACTTTACACTTTTTTTCTCGTTTTTGTTTGTGTTAATGTTCATGCTGCTCCATTGCCTCGTCTCTTAGTTTATATATCTGAGCTCAGTAGATTGAAGTTAGCTTAAGAGGGGGATACATCTACACATCCACATCTACATCTACGAGATTACTCTGCTATTCACAATAAAGTGCTTGGCAGAGGGTTCAATGAACCACGTTCAGGCGGTCTCTCTACCGTTCCACTCTCGAACGACACGTGGGAAAAATGAGCACTTAAATTTTTCTGTGCGAGCCCTGATTTCTCTTATTTTATCGTGATGATCATTTCACCCTGTATAGGTGGCTGCCAACAGAACGTTTTCGCAATCGGAGGAGAAAACTGGTGATTGTAATTTCATAAGGAGATCCCGTCGCAACGAAAAACGCCTTTGTTTTAATGATTGCCACTCCAATTCACGTATCATGTCTGTGAAACTATCTCCCCTATTTCGCGATAATACAAAACGAGCTGCCCTTTTTTATACTTTCTCAATGTCATCCGTCAGTCCCACCTGATGCGGATCCCACACCTCACAGCAATACTCTAGAATAGGGAGGACAAGCGTGGTGTAAGGAGTCTCTTTAGTAGACCTGTTGCACCTTCTAAGTGTTGTGCCAATGAATCGCAGTCTTTGGTTTGCTCTACCCACAATATTATCTATGTGATCGTTCCACTTTAGGTTATTTGTAATTTTAATCTCATATATAAGAAACTAATCATGAAGAATAGGGAAACAATGCATTGAAAAGCTATAAGAAACAGGATTTGGCAAAGAGCATAGTAGAATATAATTATTATGAAAGGGGAAATGAACAAAAGAAAGTACAACAGGTTTAGGTAGGATTTTCTTGGAAACAACGGATAAGATAATGAAAAATAAATGATGAAGAAAGATAATGGAAAATAAATACAGCATGCTTAAGTAGGACCTTTTGCTAAAAAAAACGTTGAAACAAGAAGAAAGATCTATGGAATGAAGTTTTGGGTTGGACTGCAGTACCAAATGTTACACTGAAAACAAACCCTTTCCTTTCCTTATGTGTTATTCCACGATGTGTTTATGTGCACCCTAGTGTGTCTATGTCCTTCCTGTCGTTATGTGTTTATCTAATGAAAGTTATGTTGTAGAATTTTCTAATACTAAGCAGCATTTACTATGACGAGGAGTACTGTTATCCTGAAATACTTTGGAAAAATGTTTAGATATTAGTTATTCTGTTATGTTTTCCTTTAATGACCATACGTCAAATTAATGTTTATGTCACAGTTCCTGTAATACTCATTTATATGCTTATTTCTATTCTTTTGTAACGCCTGGATTACTACTAATGTTATCATTATGTTTTTAATGTATTTTGTACCTTTGTAATTGAATTCTCATGTCGTAAAATTTGACACCAGTTCTTCAGATTAAGTGTATAGTAGAGTTGCATTTCACTGCACACGTTTCTATTGGTCATAGTATATGCACAATATGTGAGAAGTTAAGAAAAAGCACTGTCTCTCAGTTGGTAGCACAACACTACTTTTTCCAGACTGCGTGGAAATCCACCACTTCCGTGTGCATTTTCCTTTACTGCTCAGACTTTGTGCATAAAAGTGCAATTACTACTGTGATGAATGATCAGGACTGTCTTTATGGACTGTGAGGACAATTTTTGCTTTTGACCATCAGAGTATCAATAAGTGTGTGCATCTTATATATTTGTTATCGTTAATATAAAAAAAATTAGCAAATAAGTATTGACCACCGTCCAAAAGAATTTGTAAAGTTTTCATGGGGAGCATGGGGGCTATGTCAGTAGGCTGTTTAGGTTTTTATCTTGGTAACGCCACGTAGCGTTGTGTATGAAAATCGCTGGGTGTGCTGTGTGCAATATGTGGCTGGTTGGACTCATTGTTGGAATATTCGCTAGTGTAGCGTTGGTCAGTTGCATGTGAACAGCGTGTAGCGTTGTCCTGTTGAGGTGAGCCGCCAGCAGTGATTGATGTGGGGAGAGAGATGCCAGATTTTTGAGAGGTTACTCTGAGCAGACGATCTGGACGTGTGTCCGTCAGAGAAACGAAATTTCTAAGACTAAGACTGGATGTTTGGCTTTTGAACACTGTTACGGTAAATACATTGTTTGCTCTATATCAAAATCTTTCATTTGCTAACTATGCCTATCAGTAATTAGTGCCTTCAGTAGTTAGAATCTTTTATTTAGCTGACAGTATTGGCGCTCGCTGTATTCAAATGGTTCAAATGGCTCTGAGCACTATGGGACTTAACATATGTGGTCATCAGTCCCCTAGAACTTAGAACTACTTAAACCTAAGTAACCTAAGGACATCACACACATCCATGCCTGAGGCAGGATTCGAACCTGCGACCGTAGCAGTCACGCGGTTCCGGACTGAGCACCTGGAACCGCTAGACCACCGCGGCCGGCGCTCGCTGTATTGCAGTAGTTCGAGTAACGAAGGTTTTTTGTGAGGGAATTGATTCGTGAAAGGTATAGGTTATTGTTAGTCAGGGCCATTCTTTTGTAGGGATTATTGAAAGTTAGATTGCGTTGCGATGAAAATATTTTGTGTCGATTTAGTAATGATCAGAATAGGTAAAGAGAGAACTGTCTGAGTACGTTCAGTTCTGCTCAGCTGTTTGTTCCAGCACTGTCATTCTTAATTTACATAGGGGAAGTTTCAGTGCGCTAACGGTGAGCCTTACTTTACAGTATTTTTCTTATGGCTGGGTAATTTTAGCGAGTACACGGTGTAGTGTTGGAGTTAGTCAACATCCGAGGAGAATGTCACAGAAAGCGGACACGTTGAAAGTAAACGAGGGGAGTATTGAAACAGTTACACTGGAGTGATAAGTCATGGGATAACAATGTACTCATATGCAATGCCGACAGTATCGCGTACACGATGTGTAAAATGGCGGTGCAGTCATTTGTACTCAAGTGATTCATGTAAAAAGGTTTCCGACGTGATTATAGCCGCACCACGGGAATTAATATACGTTTGAATGGTGTTTGGAGCTGGATGTATGGGACAGTGTTTCGCAGATCGTTAGGGAATTCGTTATTCCGACATAAACTATGCACGAGAGTGAACAGAATACCATATTTCAGGTACTGCCTGTAACTATGGGCAGCTCGGTGGTCGACGGCGTTCATTTAAGGGACTAGACACTAAATAAACAGACCCAGTGCCGATGGTGCGACACCACTGAAGCATATCTGGATGTTGAAAGGAATTTCTGTATCTTCAAGGTAAGTAAAGGTATATATTGTACGACGTTCACCCTTCGATCTTCAAACGTAACCTAGGTGAGTACGCCCTGTATTTGATTGTACTTAGAGTTTTTTGAGATCGTAGTCCGCACATTTCGCTTTTAACATCTGTACGTACCTTTTTACTGTCTTCTTACTGCCTGCGGGTATATGTTCTGCTGCATGTAGTCAGTTTGGCTACAGCATAGCAAGAAACTTCACGGTATCTGTAGTCAAGTTTAACAACTGAAGCAGGCTTTTCTTTTTATTGCAGATAACCGCTCAGAATTTCTTACTTGTCATATGCTGCATCCACCTTGTGGCACCATTAAGTTTTCATCACTATAGAGTCCCATGCTCAGAGCGTCCTATGGCGGCTTTGCAGCGTGCGTGCTATCCTCTGTTCCTGATGACGTGCAGTAAACAGAGTCTGACGAGCAAATCAGTGGTGTTGCGGTACTGATATGTGTTGGTGCCCTATGAAATGTAAATTCCTCGTGGGAACAGGAACCACTTATTTTGGGCAGGTGTCTCGAATAGTAGTTTGCGAGCATTTATCGTCCAGTCATACGTATTGTAAGTACTCTGTATATTAGCAGCGCTATAGAGCGTGTTAATATCGCTGACAGTGCTCTGCGCCCTCGGCAAGAAATTCTCCTGTTGGACGGACTAGCAGCTAGCGAGTGGATAGGGAAGTGTACGATTTTCTTCGTGGAGGCTCTGTGTTGGTAGGACACGCAATATAAAGTGAGATGAAATGATGCGTTTATAAGAAAATACGCAAGGAAATGTATGATGATGACGTTGACAGTGTTTGGGTAGTGGAATTATTTTTGGAACTGGATGTCACATGAACAATGTACAATTTTGTAAATACATTGTTTGCTCTTCAACAGAATCTTTCTTTTTGCTAACTGTATGCCTCCTAATAGTGAGTCTATAGTAGTTAGAATCTTTCTATTTAGCTGTTCTTTGTTGCTACTTGCTGTAATTGGTGTAGTTCGTGTTATGAGGATTTTCCGTGAGGTAAGTGGCTAATGAAAAAGAATGGGGTTTCCACTATAGGGGTTCGTGATTGAAATGAGATTAGGCAAATACCAGAGTCGGAGGTAGTTTCATATTTCTTTGGGAAAACAAATGTTGGACATTTGTGGTAAGTTCTATGGGATCAAACTACTGACGTCATCGGTCCCTGGCAAAGGGCGTTTTTTTCACAAAAACAGTAACAAAAATGGCTAGCTTACAATGAATTGACATAAATAAAGTGACAGAGAATTACAGCATTCTAAGAATAAGGAATGTTGTGGAGTCTTTACCTGTAGCACACGTTTAGCACCTTCACTGTCACCTTCAACTGGTGGCAGTTCAGCATGCACATTTTCTTCTTCTGCAGATTCCCCAGATCCAAATTAATCAGTCAGTAAATCCTTGATGTGTGTTCCTTCCAGGATAAATTACGTGGACAGAAGTGCAATCCCGAACAGCGACATCCGGGCTGCCATGTTTCTTTAATTTCATATTTTTTGGACTTGTACTATTTTTAGGATTTCTTACAGTTCAGGTCCATTCTTTCGTGTTAATTATTGGAAGACATGTTTCCAAAGTCTAGCAGTCTGATTGCGTTGGGCTTGTATGAGGGCTATTCGGAAAGTAAGGAACGACAGGTCGCGAAATGCAAACCACAGTGAAAATCAAAGCTGTTTGTTAGCAACAGTTAGCTACAATTTCCAGCTACTTATCTCCATAGTCGCCGATCCGACTTAGACGTTTGTCGTAGTGTTGTACCAACTTTCCCATACCCCTGTTATAGAAGGCAGCCACCAGTGCTTTCGGCCAATTCTCTACGCTGGCCTACAGCTCGTTCTCTGTCCCAATATGTTGTCTTCATAGCCAGCGGTTCATGTGAGCACGGATGAAACTCAGAGGGAGACAATTACGGGCTGCATTGTGGGTAATCAAACATTTCCAATTGAAAACGATGCAGGAGTATTTTCATTGCCCCTGTAGAATGCGGCTGAGAATTGTCTTGAAGAAGAAAACGCACGACAGTTATGTAATGTAGACTGCATAGCTTCAGACGAAATTTCGCACAAAGCACTCGTACTTGGCGGGAGACACTATTGTTCTAGGTATCTTTATTTGCTCCCTGTGAGCTCATAACTTAAATGAACGACATGACGCGATCGACGGGCATACTAGAGACACTGCCCAACACACATGTTCCTTACTTTCCGAATAACCCTCGTATATTGTAGGTAATAAATGAATTGCTTGAGTTTTCTTTCTCAGGGAAAATTCTGTAGGTGGGTGTTTAATGAAAAAAAAAATTACGAAAGTGTTTCAGTTTGTAGTGTCTGGCAATAAATATTCCTGGCATCGGGTCAGTGAGATTATTGGTTGAAACTGAAACAGACGTGCTGACGAGCGTGAGAGATGGGTCAGTGGAAGCAGCGGCAGAGGCGGGGCGCTTGTCAGGTCCACAGCTAGGCTGCCAACAAGGAGTGAGCTGCGCACTGTGTCAAACACACGGCCCGGCTCTAATTGCAGCGCAGGTAGCGGCGCGCGGAACGGCGGCGGCCGCTCTGCGGTGCCGGTCGTTGCGCCGGCAACGGCCGCCACTGGCCGCGGACACTACGGCCACTAAAAGCGGCGCCCTCAAAGTGCCGGGCCGGCTGGCGCAGCCCCGCGTCACGCCACACTGGCCAACGGTGGTGGGCGCGCGCGATTTCGCGTTGCCACTCCAGTCCGGCGAGCCCGCTACACAGTGTGTTTCACGTCTCCCTGCGCAGCTCTCCCTCATACTCTGTTATCACCGACAATATCAGCATATCGAGGCATATGTATACATCTACACTACTGGCCATTAAAATTGCTCAACCACGAAGATGACGTGCTACAGACGCGAAATTTAACCGACAGGAACAAGATGCTGTCGTATGCAAATGATTAGGTTTTCAGAGCATTCACACAAGGTTGGCGCCGGTGGCGACACTTACAACGTGCTGACATGAGGAAAGTTTCCAACCGATTTCTCACACACAAACAGCAGTTGACCGGCGTTGCCTGGTGAAACGTTGTTGTGATGCCTCGTGTAAGAGGGCGCAATGCGTACCATCATGTTTCCGACTTTGATAAAGGTCGGATTGTAGTCTGCCGCGATTGCGGTTTATCGTACCGCGACAATGCTGCTCGCGTTGCTCGAGATCCAATAACTGTTAGGTGAATATGGAATCGGTGGGTTCAGGAGGGTAATACGGAACGCCGTGCTGGATCCCAACGGCCTCGTATCACTAGCTGTCGAGATGACAGGCATCTTATCAGCATGACTGTAACGGATCGTGCAGCCACGTCTCGATCCCTGAGTCAACAGATGGGGACGTTTGCAAGACAACAACCATCTGCATGAACAGTTCGACGACGTTTGCAGCAGCATGGACTATCAGCTCGGAGACCGTGGCTGCGGTTACCCTTGACGCTGCATCACAGACAGGAGCGCCTGCGATGTACTCAACGACGAACTTGGGTGCACGAATGGCAAAACGCCATTTTTTCGAATGAATCCAGGTTCTGTTTACAGCATCACGATGGTTGCATCCGTGTTTAGCGACATCGCGGTTAACGCACATTCGAAGCGTGTACTCGTCATCGCCATACTGGCGTATCACCCGGCGTGGTGGTATGCGGTGCCATTGGGTACACGTCTCGGTCACCTCTTGTTTGCACTGACGGTACTTTGAACTGTGGACGTTACATTTCAGATGTGTTACGACCCGTGATTCTATTCTTCATTCGATCCCTGCGAAACCGTACATTTTAACAGGATAATGTACGACCGCATGTTGCAGGTCATGCACGGGCCTTTCTGGATATAGCAAGTGTTCGACTGCTGCCCTGGCCAACACATTCTCCAGATCTCTCACCAACTGGAAACGTCTGGACAATGGTGGCCGACCCACTGGCTTGTCACAATACACTAGTCACTAGTCTTGATGAACTGTGGTATCGTGTTGAAGCTGCATGGCAGCTGTACCTGTACACACCATCCAAGCTTTGTTTGACTCAGTGCCCAGACGTATCAAGTCCGTTATTACGGCCAGAGGTGGTTGTTCTCGGTACTGATTTCTCAGGATCTATGCACCATGTCAGTTCTCGTATAATATATTTGTCCAATGAGAAACCGTTAATCATCTGCATTTCTTTTTGGAGTAGCAATTTTAATGACCAGTAGTGTATATAAGGTGATTTTTTTTTTGCCGTGTACAAACTCTGGGGATTGTGAGGACACGGAACGAAAGAGATCTAATGAGGTTAGGTCCGCAAATGCACGGTTTCCATATTATAGACCATTTATTCAATCATACTTTGTTATAGATACTGCTGCCTAATATGCGTTTTATCATGCAGCCACAGTTACAGTATGCATGATTTGCTCCTAGAGGGTGGTACTATTCCTCACACGTCATGCCCTAGCGCCTATTCCTGCCATAGTGCCGGCCGCTGTGGGCGATCGGTCCGAGGTACTTGAGTTCGGAACCACGCTGCTGGTACGGTCGCAGGTTCGAATCCTGCTTCGGGCATGGATGTGTGTGATGTCCTTAGGTTAATTAGGTTTAAGTAGTTCGAAGTCAAGGTGACTGATGACCTCAGATGTGAAGTCCCATAGTGCTTAAAGCCATTTGAACCATTTGAAATGCGATAGTCATTAGTAGTGTTGTATCCTATTCACTTCACTTGCTGGCTCAACTTGTAGTGAATGTGATACAGCGTACTACACAATAGTTCCGTATTCGAATTAGAGCTTGCAGACATAGCCTTACCTCTGTAAGACAAATACAACGGATGGTTGATAGCAGGGTTGCATCAGGAGACCTATCCCGATCCGACAGCCACCACACCATTCAGTGCCTGCAACAGTGTTTCGCCGTTTGTCTCAGACAGGGTCATCTCAGGAAGCTGGAGATCGTGAAGGACGTACCCAAAATGTTCGGACACCAGACTTGGAGGAGAATGTGATTGACACTGTGTCAGTAACAGGCAGTTGGCACGCTAGTACAGGGTAAGCCAGACGACGGTGTGGAACGTTCTCTAGGGCATTTGTTACCACCCTAGAATTAGATTTTCACTCCGCAGCGGAGTGTGCGCTGATATGAAACTTCCTGGCAGATTAAAACTGTGTGCCGGACCGAGACTCGAACTTGGGACCCTTGCCGTTCGCCTGCAAGTGTTCTACCACTGAACTACCCAAGCACGATTCACGTCCCGTCCTCACAGCTTTACTTCTGCCATTACCTCATCTCCTGCATTTGTTACCACCCTCATCACTTACAGTGTGTGCAAGGCTTACTAGTGTTTTGTCGCTGGTTTCTTCACCAGGCAACCACGATTCCGGGATTTGTCTGATCCATCCTATTCACAGATGAAGCCACCTTTACGTGGAGTGGTATCTTCAACTTTCTTAAGTGTCATTTGTGGGATAGTACGTAGAACCTCCACGATATGGTGACAATGAACATCAGCATCGGTGCAACCGGTATGTAAGGGCCGCGATAAATTGCGACCGTATTTTGCGACCAGTCCTTTCCACGTCGCCTTACAGGCCAGAACAATCATCGTTTGCCTCCCATGCTGCAAGAAGTGTAATTGATGATTCGAAGGGTTATGTGGCTGGTACATGACGGTGCTCCAACCCACTTCGCCGCTAAAGTCTGGACGTATCTCAATCGTGTCCCCACTGGCCGATGGCTCGGACCAGGTGGTCATTCACCGAATCTCAACCAGATCTATTTCTGGTTATGAGCCCATCCCAAAAGTATCGTGTATGCAGAGCCCATCCCAGATATCGAGACACTGGAGCAGACTAATAATGCTGCCTTTGACAGTGTTCGAACGTAGCCTGGTCGATGTAAACGTGTGACACAGATTATGCTGTGGCGCGTCCACATATGCGTTGAGGCACATGGAAACTATTTTCAACTGAGGCAGCATAGTACACGCTTATTAGACCGCAGTCTCTGAATGATTGAATAAGTGGACTCTAGCATGGAAACCATGCATTTTCGTTAGATCCGTTTCTTGTTCCGCATCCTCTCATCGATCGGCAATGGCCTTGCCGCAGTGGATACACCGGTTCCCGTGCAATCACCGCAGTTAAGCGCTGTAGGGCGTGGTCGGCACTTGGATGGGTGACCATCCAGCCACCATGCGCTGTTTCCATTTTTCGGGGTGCACTCAGCCTCGTGATGCCAATTGAGGAGCTACTCGACCGAATAGTAGCGGCTTCGGTCAAGAATACCATCATAACGACCGGGAGAGTGGTGTGCTGACCCCACGCCCCTCCTATCTGCATCCTCCACTGAGGACGACACGGCGGTCGGATGGTCCCGGTAGGCCACTCGTGCCCTGAAGACGGAGTGCTATCCTTTCATCGATCAATCCCTAGTATTTATATACGGTAGAAAAATCACCCTGTATGTGTGTGTTTAGGGTGGCCCACTTACACGTTTCAGCGCAAATAATTCTGGAAAAACGATAGATATTGCAATAAGACTTTCATTCGTATGAATATATGGCAGGTGCTTGTGAAAGTAAATATTATGAGGCATTCTAAAACGTAATCAAAAATTATTTTCAGTGTAAACTTCAATTCTCTTAAATGGACATCCCCATTATTTCTTTGCGATTAGTAACATGAAAAATCAGGAAAAGAATGGCGCAATACATCAATTATGTTCCGAAAAATTGCAGAGCTTAATTGACGCTTGAAATAAACGAAACGCGCCACTATTGTACATTCCACGATGCGAGAGTGAATCTCACGTTGCTCGTAATCGCGATGTGATTGACATACTACGATGCAACAAACGCCGCTCTTACTGCTATTTACGCTGTTTTTAAGTGGACAGGAAACAATACAGACGTCCAGTCACACAATGAACAAAGGGGAAAGAGTTTATTCCTTTGTGTTTTATTGATCTTTACTGGAATACTAGAATGGACATATGGGTTAGGAAAAGCCAAATATCATCTGTTTGGGTAAACAAAATTAATGACTGGTCAAGTATCTAACAGAGGGGTAAAGGTAGTTGCACGTAGTTGTAATTCGAAATCTGAATTGCTTGCAGTGTAAATAACAGTGAGTCAAGCATTTGTTGCATTGTGCTGCGTCAATAGAATCGTGACTGTCAGCAACGTGCGGTTCACTCTTTGCGTCTCTGAATGTGCAACAGCGTCAACTTCACTACGCGGTATGTAACTGACATATTGGGATGCAACCAAGCGATTTTTTTATGATGAATCGGAAACAGCTGAAGAGGGTACATATTAAGGTATCAATTATAACGCTATCTATCTTGTGTTTTCTGCACAGCCCTAACTGCACCACTGAGTGGACTACACCTGTCAGATAGACTACCCACTTTGCGTCCACGTGTCCACAGCTTAACACCTGGCCTGTTGCCCAGGGAAATAGGCGTTAACGGCTTACTCTTGATAGCAGGTAGTAACTAACCTAAAAATATATCACTCCATTTGACCAAGCGAGATGGCGTAGTGGTTAGCACAATAGTCTCACATTTGGGATTACGACAGTTCAAACCCGCTTCCAGCCATCCTGATTTAGGTTTTCCGTGATTTATCTAAATCACTTCAGGCAAATGCCAGAATGGTTCTTTAAAAAGGGCACTTTCCCATCCTTCACTAATCCGATGGGACCGATGACCTCGCTGTTTTGTCCCCTCCCCAAACCAACCAACCAAACTACGTCAAGTGGCTGTAATTATTAGTCTGTAAATGACGTATATACTAATATAATGTTGTACAGTACAATGTCCTCAGTCGCCAATAAAAATATCTGCTCTTCTACCCGTATCAATCTATAAACAAACTTTTCCCGCATGGGTGCAGCGTCGGCACTATTATTAATGAATTTCAAATGGTTAGTTTAAGGCATAGCAGGATGTCCTTCCTGTCGCCAAATCATTGTCCCCCGAGACAGAGTGTGTATAGCCCCAGGTGTCTGCGTGCCTGCATGTTGTGTTACTCATGTGAAAGCGAGCAGCAATTTTCTAAGTGTTAGAGAATCGTGTAACAGAGGTGGCACTTAGAATCCAGCCCAGTATTCATCTAGTGACATGTGGAAAACCTCCCCATAACTACATCCAGGCTGGCTGGTTCACCAGACCTCATCGTTAATCCACCAGTAAGATTAGACCCGAGTCGGTGACGCTCCAAGAAAGATGTCTAACTGTGACAATTTTTTCCCAGAAAGCGTTTGATACGTATGCTAAGTTTGATAGAAATTACTTCAGATGTTACAGAGGTGTTGATGTGTCATTTATTTGTGCACTACACCTCTTCCTAGGGATGAAATGTAATCGTGACTGTCACCAAAGAGCCTAGTGACTGGAAAACAGTTGCTTCTCACCCGCACGCCAAGAGGAGGTAAGGAGGTACGGAGTACTACCCCCATAATATTTTTAAACAAATAATTGTATAAATTATTTAGATAATGAAGTCATGTAGATAGAAAATTTGAAAGATATTAGTGTTCCTAAGGTATGCTGTTATCGGAAACCCTTTTCACCTCCATCCCTACCAATATGTGAGGTAGGTGGTTCATAGCCTCACAGGGTTTCTTTCCTGGTAGTAATGTGAGCACAAAATTTGGTAGAATTCGATGCTGTGGTTTAGGAGAGGTACAATGTACGTACGTAATACAATGATACATACGTACAGACGTTGGTCTTTGGGCCATCCAGTTGTCCAAAAAAGTGTAATTTCATAATGCACAAAATATTTTTCATACTTCCAGGATGAACTGTCACTCTACAGTCGAATATATGCTGATTTGAAACTTTCTGGCAGATTAACACAGTGTGCCGCACTGACTCTAGCCTTGAAGCCTTTAACTTTCATGGAGGTTGCCCTTAATTTGTTTCTTCTTTCTTAGTCGCTACTCATTTATATCGCGTACTCTTTTTTCATTTCCTTTCCTCTTCTTATAGCCCTTCCATTCGCTAACCTTTGATTGCCTTCTTGACTTTGCTTCAATGCGTTTTATCTAGTTTGTTAATAAGTAATATTTCTCCGGAAAGGGAAGAAATTAAATGATGTAGCCATTTCTTTTGATATGACAAATTATTCTATTTGCTATTAAAATTCTTCCTAAATGGAGAAGAAATGACAAGCAAAATTTTTCGTTTCATCTATCTAAAATCTGAAGTAATGTGACAAAGTCCCTTTTCATGAGCATACATTCCTTCACTGTTAAAACGCAAAGTATTTTCTCATGCTTCCGATATCCTTTATCATAAAAATGAAATTTGTGTGTCGTTATACATACTGATATTTTATTAAATCCACTCACTTGGTAACCTTTAGAAACTGAGGTTCTTGTTTCTTGGTAAGAAGAAAGTTCCTTCTTTATTGCATTTGTTACAGATGGCCGAATCTGCAAGCTGCATAGATATAGCTTTATGCGCATTGGAATCATTTGACTGACTACTTCATTCCATGTCTTTCTCTTCGAAGTGACGTGATTTGAAAACCGAAAAGATTCTATTTGGGCAATATACCCTGTTTTCCCTAAATATGATGTGCACTTGTTGTCCTGAATGTTCTCCCACACCTCAGGCCAATTTCCATTTTTTTTCGTCACTCTTCCCTCAAAACATAATTAGCAGTAATCTGATAGGTGTAGTTTGTTGCAGTTAATGGCGTTCCATTTTTTGATTTGTCCTCGGTGCTCATCCGACCTTCACAGAAACGAGAAGACTAAGGTGATACTGTGCTCCATCCACTAAACTATTCCCACACACCTCTCTCAAAGGATTGTGAATATCCTTTGGGGACTGTCCACAGCTGAATTGGATTCTGATGTTGGAATGCTGGTCACTACGAGTATCATACTAAGCACCTGGATTTGCCCAGGTATGTATTTATCCCAATTCTAAGTCCATCTACTCGTTTTCCACCTCTCTGTCCGTCTTCTCCGACCACTCTCACTATATTACTCTGCCACCTCCTTCTCACCTTCTCCCTCTCTGTCTGTCTGTCTGTCCCTCTCTCTGTCTCTCTCTCTCTTTCTCTCTCTCTCTCTCTCTCTCCCTCTCTATCCACCTCCTCAAGTCAATGTAATCTCCTCCTGCCCCCCTACCCACCTGCTCCTCCTGTACCCTCTGTCACACCCTGCCCCCTCTCTCCCACTGCCCCATCTCTTGCTACTTCCCTCTGTCTCTCACTACCATCCTCTGATTCCTGCTGCCTCCCTCTCCTCCCATTGCCCCCTCTGCCCCCCCTCTGTCCTCCTCTGTCCCCCACTGCCCCCTCTGTCCCCTCTGCCTTCGTCTGCCAACCACTACCTCGCACTGCCCCCCACTGCTACCTCTGTCTCCTGCTGCCCCCCTCTGTCTCCCACTGCCCCCTCTGTCTCCCACTGCCCCCCTCTCCCTCTGTCCATTCTGTCTCCCACTGCCCCACTCTGTCACCCACTGCTCCCCTCTGTCAGCCACTGCTCCCCTCTGTCTCCTACTGCTCCCCTCTGTCACCCACTGCTCCCCTCTGTTACCCACTGCTCCCCTCTGTCTCCCACTGCCCCCTCTCTGTCTCCCACTGCCTCCCCCTGTCTCCCACAGCCCCCCTCTGTCTCTCTCTGTCTCTTGTGTCACCTGTTGGTCCCCTGGGTCTCCTCTCCCCTCCCCTTTCTCATTTCCTACATACCACCTCTGTGTCCGTCTTCTCCTCCATCCTTTTCCTTCCATCTTCTTTTCTTCCTTTTCTCCATCAATGTCTGCATTCCCTGTGTCCATCACCTCCTCTCCTGTAAACCGATCTCCTCGTCCCCCCTCCCCCCATATCTGTCCATCTTCTTGTCACAAGTCTTTCTCTGCGTTATCACCCTCACACCAATCCAAGACTGCTGGTTCCTGCCCCACAGTATTTTCGTTATTGAGATAGTAATTTGTGTATTATGCTTGGTGTAAATCAATGCAGGGGTTTAAGAGGAAATTTTTATACTTGTTTTTGCCTGGATTCATACCTTTCACATATACTTCACATACATTTTATCATATTTGATGCATATT
Organism: Schistocerca americana; assembly: GCF_021461395.2. Taxonomy (NCBI): domain Eukaryota; kingdom Metazoa; phylum Arthropoda; class Insecta; order Orthoptera; family Acrididae; genus Schistocerca; species Schistocerca americana. The sequence goes on along the minus strand of NC_060124.1, from coordinate 413,615,906 downwards.
TGTAGTCACATTTCACCTGTATCTCGCCCTGCAGTTTCATTTTCAAGCTGCTCACTGTATATGATGTCATATATCGTGAACTGTGTCATACAGTGATATAATTTTGTAGCCACATTAATTGTCATATGAGTATATTTACTGCAAAACATGTTGCCATCATAGTGAGTAGCAAAGTAATAATACATTTAAACCTCTTGCACGATACAGAAGTTTTCAGGCATCTCAGTATTCATAACATTGTATCACTGTGTAAATAATTTTGCAGGTACATCCACAAGTATATGTAAATACTCTGTCAAATGTGTCACTGATACACTAAGCAGTACAGAAGTAATAAATCAAAATATGATGTCTGACAAGGCAAATCTACCGCATGGAGAATGAAAATGGAGAGGTCGTAAGCGACAGTCTTTTCTTCCTTTCCTCATTTTGTGGGCTCGTCGGCAAGAAAATGTTTCATTAATGTTCGAAATCAAGAGGCATGACAAATTTAACAAGTCCTAAATAATTTTTTCCGTTATAAATTTTTATTAATATAACCAGACACAAACTATTAAAACTGACACATTTTTGTACTATCTTGCCCATGGTTCATTATTTCCACATATTAATTGATTCGAATACAGTGGTTCATGCTGATACATACACCAAGTGGCTATAATTATGCTATGATGTTGCCTAAATTACATGTAGAAAATATTTATGACTGGAGAATCCAGAAATGATTTGCAATTGCTAAATATGTATGGGAATTGGATATACATCCTAACCTCGGTTTACCCACTCTGTCTGTCCATCTCCGACTCCTCCCATCTCCCCCTCCTACCCCCTTTCTCTGTCCACCACCAACTCCCCCTATCTTTCTCCATCTCTCCCTCTCCTTTCTGACCATCTCCTTCCCCCTGTCTATGTCTATTTCCTCCACCCCGACTCTCTGTCCCTCATCTGTTCCGCCTTCTCGCTTGCCTTTAGCCTTGTTTATTATTGTTTCCAACGAAACCTTGATTGAGAATTAAAGTTGCTAAAAATCGATGAATAAATCGATTGTGATCATTGGAATACGGGATATGAGAGAGACCTCTCCAGCTCCAGGATCTGAAAGGATAGTGGCTTCATCGACAGTATTTCGCCTAGTTTTGGTCCGCGAACGGGTAGGATTGCTGCGTTTCCGATGTTTCAGATTCTATATTAGTATCCCAGTCACAAGCGAATAAGCGACATTACTACTTCCTACTTCCTGTTATGGCCGACAGCAAGGAAAGAAACAAAACAGCACATTGTTGTGTATGGAACATTGATTTAAAATGGTATATAAAAAGAGAAAACATTTGTTAAGAGCTTTAAAAGCTCTGCCATCGTAGTTAAAATTGACTGTAAAAGTTAATGTAACCGTAGATATTCGTAGCACAAAACGTAACACAGCATTTACGTTTAATAGAGGATCGCGTGAAATTCTGAAATGAATCTGCCAAGAACTTTCCGAGATTTTTGATAGCAAAATTAAATGACGGCTTGTTTTCATGTAGTAGTATAGACAATACTGTAAGCTACAGTTACTAATAATAGGCGTTCTTCTATATGCCCTGTTTTCGACATGTTTTCTGTGTCCTACAAGCTCAATTTACATGTTTTGAAACTACCAAATTAGTTGTCATTTACAATATTTTATGATCTTTCTTTCGTGTGGGACGACACATAGAATTCTTTGAAAGAAATTTCCGCTCTTTGACAGTTCCTTGTTCGCTTATATTACACAATCACGATGTCGGCTTCATAGCCATGTTGAAATGTTAAAATACGTCTAACCTCTCCGTGTCATGCTTTCAATGCGCACCTGCGAGAAGAGCGCAGTTTATAAAAAAATATTTAAAACGTAATAAATAAATAAAGTATGAATTAAAAATTATTACTATGAACGGTTGTTTCGACTGTAGAATACAACCACAGAAACAAATGTAGAATTACATATTTCAGTTATTTTTGTGGACGGGACGGTGCTTGCTTATTTTTATTTTAGAAGCGTGCCAAGGTGGTCGCTTTTCTGCGATTACGGCAGATTTACACGGCGTACCGCCATTACCATTTATATTTTGTAAAGGCGCAATCATACTAGGCGCACTCACATATTACCGCATACAACAACTGAATTAATGTAAGTCTCAAAGTAAATTTATTGTTTACATGTGATAATTGAATATACTGATATTACTTAATAATTGTTTCATTTTTTATTAAGTCATCCTCAGCTATACTACATGGTGAACGGTTCCGCGTTCATTACATGCACTTTTAGTCCAGTTCAAACATTTATTCGGTGAGTAAACGTTTTCCAAGTCCGTTAAAAGAAGTTTTCATTTGAACAGATATTCACGACCGAGTAAAAGAATCAGAACGAACCTTATACAGGAAGCCACTGTTAAGCGCACCTAACAAAGGTAATGTACTTACAACAATAATTTATTTAAGAAATTACTTAATGAGTTTAGTAAGTTGGCTCACTTCCTACATTCATCCATGCACGATCCCGTCAGAATTAATAATAAAAGAAAATTTAAGCTGGCAGCTTCGTGTCTCAACTAATTATTGTATATACTATATTGTGTTTGTTTGTTGCATGGACGATACTAACATACATGCGGAGCCATTAGCGTTGACAAATTTTTGACAACGAAACTGGAGAGAAATTTAATAGAAATTATGATCAAACCTGGAATCTGCATTGAAAAATCGGCTCTAAGGTAAGATGCCACTTTCATACTTTAGCACGCTAGTTCAAGCGCATTCTATAATGGTAGTTTGCTTTGCACTTTCCATAAAAAATTTCCGAAATTCTAGCAATCACTTTTGCTCAAAATCGCGAAATTCAATTTATTTCGCCGAACACTCCCCTACACCAATACACTTAGACCATTTCACAAAATGGGCAAGTTAAGTCTTGTACAACGCAAAATGGTGAGTAGCCATTACATCTAGATATTTTCTAATTGCGGCCACTCCGCGCGGCTGTGAGAATAGAAACGGTAGACAGAAAAACACAAACAGAAGCTGACATAGACATCGGACAGAATATTGACAATAATTCGAATGTTGACACAGACGTTAATGAGCAATCATTAGCTGTAATGCCCAGTGACAGTAAGTTTGCTAACGTCCCAGCCACTAGTCAGTTATTAAAAGCCAACTCTGAACTAATTCTTGGCCGTGACGTCATCTCAAAAGGCATGGTGAAGGCAGAGCAATCTCAATCGGCAAATATTGCTAATATGCTTGATATTATAATCCAGAAAATTACCGAAAACAAAAAAGATATCGACACGTATCATGTGACCGCACTACGAGCAGACATACAAAATGATACGACAGTACTAAAAACGAGACATGACGAGATTAAGACCGATCTGATAGCACTAAAAACCAGTAATAATACTTTAGGCCAACTTCCAGTACATAAAAGCAAGAGTGAGTGGACAAGTGACTGAACTTGGTAAAACATTTTCCGAACTATATTTACATCAGGAAAAAAACACCAATAACGTAATAAACATTGAGTGAAGTCAAACAGTTAAACACCACAAGCGAAGCTGTTTCGAATCAAGTTAAGTCTTGCCCGTCAGTACCTTAATAAGTAACTACTGGGTTCCACAAATAGAAAACAAGGTGAAGACGTTCAACAAACAATTAACATACGACCATTTCCCAAACATAAAAGAAGAATTTCACAATTGGATTGAAGAGGAGAAGAAATGATTTAACAATGCACAGATGAAAAATTATTGACAGTTTTCCGTAACAGCGTGACTGAATTTGTTAAAAATGATATGCACAGCACAGCATAGCTGATGCAGCACAAAGCAGCGCGGCACAGCAGAAACAATTTAATGACTGTGTACACCCGGACTGTACTAACGGTCAGAAAAATATGGAAATGAAAATAGATACGGGTATGACAGGCACACCATGTACATACCATACACACCACATTGTCAACAAAACACACCAGCATACACATCACCAAATCGCAATCCCGATGTCATTGGACAATATGTTCCCCTCCATTCAGCAAGTGAACGTTGCAGTAATTACAGTCAACGAAACAGGTATTACAGTGGTAAAGACGAAGAAAGTGTAATCAGACATCGCCAATTTCAAACGTTTATTCCGGAAAAGCGTAGTGAACACCCTGTGGTTTTTCTCAAAGTATTCAGATCGTGGAGTGACTGGAAAAGAATTTCGTGTGTAGTTGGTTACGTCCAGGGAGACGCAGCTCTCTGGGCGTAAAAGGAAGCCGACAGATGCGTAACTTACGAAAAATTCGAAAAAAACTTTCTTGGACAAATTTTGATCTCAAACGGTTCAAGAGCGTCTCGGAAAATAGACCATGCAACCAGAGCCTTCCAATGACAAATATGGTAATTTACGAAGGTCCTTTGAGAAATACCTAGATATGACGCATTTGCTACTGAACCCGTCGCTACGCTTGATACACTCCGCGCACTAAAAGCTAGCATTCTATTTCGAAGAGGAATTACTGCACACTCCCGATAATGATGTGGAATATTTTAGGACAGTGCTGGATTCAGTTGATTTGCTACATGGAGATGAACGGTGTAGTCGGCAAAACAGCAACCACGATGTTTACATGTATGGTATGCAAGGCACGTGCCATCTGCGTTCGGTTACGTAGCGCAGCATAATTCACAACCTGCTTCCGCAAACCAGTTCAGCAGACACATTCTAACATTACTAGTAGTCATATCATCACATACACGACAGGCAGTAACCCAAACAAGAGGCGCCGGAACAATAATGGTAGCAGCTGGAACTGGAATATGAACAAAAACAACTTTCAGCCAAGATAATACCAACAGCGAAACTGAAAGACTAATTACGAAAAATCTTACCAAAACACCGGTCCACCACCACAATGCGACAGCAAAAACAACACATGTCTGTGGCAAATGCCGCCACATTCAATGCAAAACCGAAACAGCATTTTGCCTACTAATCAGCAAGTAAGTCACGACGTTCAACCACCATTATCGCACCAAATTGGAGAACCCGAACGTGAATTAACTGAAGTGTCAGGCGAAATTCCACCTCCACCTGCACAAATTAACGACTGTCACCACTGAGCCTCAGGTCGTGGCTGATGAACGTTTGGGGTGCTACTTCCGTATTAAATCATGGTTTAACACACCCACAAGAGAACAACACAACGACGATATAGTAAATAATTTTAAGCAACAACCACCATTGTTCATACGCTATAATCAGTAAGAGAATTTATCCAATGAACTATTGGAAGAAAATACACAATGTCGTTCATAGTTTTAGCTACAGCTAATAGTATAGAAGGGGGTATTCCAACCAGTATTGTCTTGGATACAGGAGATGCTGTGAGTGTTACGTCGCACAACTTTTATAAGAAAATGATAGAATTTAAACGAGTGTTGAGTTCCACGTACAAAACTGTAAGATTTTGAGTGCCGTAGGAAATAAGTCAACTACAGTTATGAAACATGTTTTTGGGAACATTAAGGTAGGTTATGGAACAGTATAGTGGCCATTCCTCTTGGTCTAAAATCTAGTTGCTAATTGTATTATAGGTTTAGATATGAGAGGACAGTATCATCGACATCTCGGAACGTAGTTGTTGATTGGACATGGGGCAGTGAAATCGCTATTTATCTAGATACCACGACGCTAAAATACAAATACTGTACTGGATATAAAATCCAATTAATGCAAGAGGGCGACGAAACAAACACGCTCTAGTATCACATGAAGTGTCTGATAATTAACAACATTGATTAGGCATAAGTTAGAAGAAACAGCTGCTCTTACTAAAGATGAACGTAATGTACTTTTTGAATTACTATCTAAGTATGTACAGCTATTTACGAAACGACCGCGCGTCATTAAGATAAAGTTGTCATTAAGACGAAATTGAAGTTAAGGCTCACCAGATTTTCTTTCATACATCTTACAATGTAGTGACCTGCGGTGTGGCGTGAAATCAAACAAATCTTGCAATTGAAGATTGTAGAACCTTCTACATCTCCTAACAGTAGTCCGTTACTTGTTGTAACGAAGCCTGACGCAAACATTAGACTAGTGTTAGATGCCCGAGCTATAAATGAGGTGATATTACCAGTGCATACAAAGCTTGAGAACTTACACGAACAATTGAGAAAAAACTTTTTATGCTAAGTTCTTTTCTACCATTGACATGACAAAGTCGTTCTGGCAAGTGGCAATCACTCCTGATTTCAGAAAACATAATGGTTTTATACTCGGGGACAAACGTAGCAGTTTTGCGTTCTACCTTTCGGACTGAATGTCAGTTGCGCTGTACTCACAAGTGCTTTGGATACAGTGCTTGGAGACGAATTAGTAGAAAGTGTGACACATTATGTCGATGACATTCTGATAGCCAGAAAGATGTGGAAAGAACACTACAAAATACTTGAAAAACTGTGTACAAATTTGCACAAGCTGTTGTAAAAGCGAACGTTAAGAAATCTATATTTGCATGTAGTGAGATAAGGTACCTAGGGCACATAATTAATACACAAAGTATACGCCCTGGTCCGCAAAAGTTAGGCGATATTAAAAATATTCGTAGTGCACGTATTAAAAAACAAATTGAGTCTTTTCTAGGACTCTGTTCTTTCTACTGACGTTTTCTACCACAACAAGCATCAAACAGCAAACACCTTCTAGCTTTGCTCAAGGAAAATCATTTATGGGTCTGGACACAGCAGTGCCAGCAAGATTTTCAAAACATAAAATATGAATTACTAAATTCAAACATTTTAAACCATTCAGATTTTAGTCTTGATTTTTGTATGACATGTGATGCTCCATGCACTGGCGTAGGATTTTGCCTGTTTCAAGTGGTTAAGGACAGAAAGCAGGAACAAGTAAGGATCACAGGATTTGCAATGTGAACGAATATATTGAGCAACTGAATCAGAAACCTTTTCTACCGTCTAGGCTTTTAAAAAGTTCAGTTGTTACGTATACGGGAAACACACGAAGATGTGTACTGATCTCGAAGCCCTGACATTTTTATTAACCTGTAAGCTAGTTGATCCCAGACTATCACGCTCGGCTTTGTCGTTGCAGAATTACGCATTTAAAGTAGTTTATGTTAAGGGAAAAGACATCATCATTGCTGATGTTTTGTCTCGTCTTCAACAAGTTTTGAATGACAGTCACACTGAGACAGAAAATGAGAATGAACGTAGAATACTTTTAACGCAGGCTAAACAATATTACCACTACTACAATGATTTGTGTAAAAATATGGCAGATATACAAAAGTCAGATCCGCACTGGAACAAGGTAAGGACCTTGCCGACTAAACAACCTAGTCATCCACTGTCTAGCCTTTATAGGATATAGCAAAATACGTTTTCTACCGACGACATTCATATGGCTCTAAATTGTATATATGTGTAGACAGGGGCTCAGAACACAACTTAGACACACACACACACACACACACACACACACACACACACACACACACACGCCCTCTTTCTCTCTCTCTCTCTCTCTCTCTCTCTCACAAACACACACACACACACACACATACACACACACACTAAGTTTGGAGACATTATGGGACGAAGAAGAGTCTTGTAAAACTCAGCCCATACTTTTATTTTAGCAACATGAGGAGAAAGCTTCATAAAATACTCAAAACTTTTATATTTGGTCAGCTAAACCATAGATTTTATCTCCAAAGACAGATTTACATTCCATACTACCCAGTAAACCAACTGACATTAGTGAACCCGATCCGACAAGTAGCGATGGTGTAGAACATGTATTAGCATTTTCTGGCATATATTCTAAGCATGTTCCGCTTTGCAACTTAAAATTTGCGACTGCAAACACTATCTTACGAAGAATTTCACGTGATTGCATTCCTTACGTAGGAAACCAAAGGCAATTTTATCTGACATCGCCGCGAACTACACACGGTGCAAATGGCACAAATTCTTAAAAGATAATAAGATTAGGAGCATTTTATTTCTAAACATAGCCCTCAATCTAATCTCACAGACGTATTTTCAGGGAACTGAACAGTTTTATGAGGGCATATACACCTACACAACATTCTTTTTTTGAAGATACGTACAATGATGTCAACACGCACAATGCTAAGTGTACTCCTAATGAAGAAATGTATGACCGCAAGCAATCTAATGAATGGTACAATCCATTTCCGAAATTTGCAAATAAACCGGTGTGGTATAATGAAAATGTTAGGAAAGTTGTTACGACGCTGACGCAGAATCCTAACGATAGAAAAAGATTTTGCATACTCACCACAAATCTTCTGCACTGAAGTGGCGAAATACGACGTGGCGTCTTCTATGCGACGGCCCAAATGTATCTGTTAATATACTGCATCCTACTGCATACCTATTACAAAACAAGAAAACAAACAAAATGATTGGACTTCACCGTCACAGAGATCTGAGAGTATTTCATTCTACGTAATAAGCATATGTTTATCTGTAACTGGTAAGTAAACAGAATACCAGCGAGTTATAGGTACTGCAGAAATGTAGATAGCGGGAAAAGTTTAACTTTCAGCGGAACCAGCCGGCGGCAGTAAGAAGATAAAGGAGAAAAGAGATTTCAAATTCTTATTAAATCAGAGAGGAAACTTAATGAAAATGTTATGACGATATGTACGCATAACTCATGCACAAATTATTAATGGGACAGTGAAATTGACACATTGCACGCCAATTGACGTCAATAAATGACGACAGACATGTACACTAAACGAGACGTCAACTACACTTCAGCCTAGAAGCAGATTAGGTACACGTCATGTAGAATAAATTATGATTACGTCAAGCTAAGGCCATATACACAAACTGCAGACAACCGAAACGTGAAATTTCTGTACCTTTGACCTAATATTTGTTTCGTAAGACACTTGTCTTGTAGTACACGTGCGCTTCAGCTGGTTTGCTATTGTCATCAATATTTGTGGCTAATCTTTCTAGTTTCAGGTGACATCATTTGTTAATACAAATTTTGGTTAAGAATCTATAAAATCTGTAACTATTTGTAAATGAACATAAAGCAAAATGTAATACGATGATATGTAACGCAATAATAATCAGAATTTGTAATATGAAACAAATATGGGTAAAAGCTCAAAACTTATGTAAAAAAACGAGGGTAAAGGAACATTTTCGTGCATCGCAATAGCTGTAATCGCAATGAAACACTTGTCTAAAACTGTTAAAAAGCATTGTTTGTACACCGCAATATAGACTAATTGCGATAGAATAGTATATATGATAGTGGAATCGCATTTTTTCGCTACGGTCGCAGGTTCGAATCCTGCCTCGGGCATGGATGTGTGTGATGTCCTTAAGTTAGTTAGGTTTAAGTAGTTCTAAGTTCTAGGGGACTGATGACCACAGATGTTAAGTCCCATAGTGCTCAGAACCATTTGAACCATTTTTACATTTTTTCGTACATTGCCTACCGCGGTAGTACACTGTCGAGAGTTCTAGAGGAGAAAGGCAGTTCCTCAGAAACCACCTGGCCGACTCGTATCAATTCCACCAGCCGAAACGCCTTTCGAGCGTGTTGAGATTGACATCCTCGGACGACTTCCAACGTCGGCTAGTGGCAATAAATGGATTATTGTTTGCACTTATTATCTGACACGCTATGCCATTACAAAAGCTGTGAAAACAGCCGAAAAATTCGAGGTAGCAAAATTCATCGTGGAAGACTGTATTAAAACACAGTGCCGAAAGGTCGTTAATTACGGATCGAGGGAAAGTTTTTCAATCGAATCTTGACAGAGATAAACCGTTGCTGCAACATTACTCATCACACGACGACGGCCTACCATCCGCAAACTACCTGGCTTACTGAATGCCGTAATAAGATCTTGGCCGACATGCCATCAATGTTCGTCAATGTTGAGCAGAGCAACTGGGATAAGGTGCTACCGTTCGTGACGTTTGCCTACTACACCGCCAAACAAGACACCACGGGGTTTACGCCATTTTTCCTGGTGCATGGGCGTGAGGCGACTACGACCATGGACACTGTGTTTCCGTTACATCCTGATGACGTGGACGACGACTACATAGGCCAGGTGTTAACCAGAGCTGAGGAAGCTCGGCAGTTTGCTCGACTCCGCACGCTGCAGGCTCAAGAAAACGATCGCCGAAGGTATGACGCGAGTCACCGCCCTGTGTCTACCAGCCTGCTGTCCTCGTCTGGATATTCACTGCTGTTCGGAAGGCTGGTCTCTCTGAGAAGCTCTTCAGGCGCTACTTTGGACCTTATAAAGTTGTAAAACAGTTGTCTGATATTGGAATGAGATTTTCACTCTGCAGCGGAGTGTGCGCTGATATGAAACTTCCTGGCAGATTAAAACTGTGTGCCCGACCGAGACTCGAACACGGGACCTTTGCCTTTCGCGGGCAAGTGCTCTGCCATCTGAGCTACCGAAGCACGACTCACACCCGGTACTCACAGCTTTACTTCTGCCAGTATCCGTCTCCTACCTTCCAAACTTTGCAGAAGCTCTCCTGCGAACCTTGCAGAACTAGCACTCCTGAAAGAAAGGATACTGCGGGGACATGGCTTAGCCACAGCCTGGGGGATGTTTCCAGAATGAGCTTCTGTAAAGTTTGGAAGGTAAGAGACGGATACTGGCAGAAGTAAAGCTGTCAGTACCGGACGTGAGTCGTGCTTCGGTAGCTCAGATGGCAGAGCACTTGCCCGCGAAAGGCAAGGGTCCCGAGTTCGAGTCTCGGTCGGGCACACAGTTTTAATGTGCCAGGAAGTTTCAGTTGTCTGATATTACTTACGAAGTTGAAGATTTCGACCCCGACACAAGACGACGAGAGGTCACAGATACGGTCAACGTCCTTCGAATGAAGCCCTACAAGGATCCTGCCACCCAGGGTAAATTCGAAGCTGCGGCGACAAGCAACAGGTAGGCAGAAAGGTGACAAAGAGCGTAGTGGCGAAGGAAGTTCTAAGAAGAACACCGCCAGGGCGAACATCAGTCATCGGGAGTCGGAGTATGCAGGATCGATGACTCTTTCCCCGACTAGGAGGACGTAACATCGAGACGCTGTTCTGTTAAGGAGGGAGGATTGTCTTAGAAGAAGATGAGTAGCAGAGTCACCGCTGTGTAGTGGTTATGATACTAGACTGTTGCAGGGAGGGTCGTGAGTTTAAAACTCACCTGCAATGTAAAATTATATATATATATTCGGTTCGAGTACATTCTAAAAGTATCCACAAATGTCAAGAATCATTTTACTGGAAAGTTGTGTAACTGTATACAGGGTGTTACAAAAAAGGTACGGCCAAACTTTCGGGAAACATTCCTCACACACAAATAAAGAAAAGATGTTATGTGGGCATGTGTCCGGAAACGCTTAATTTCCATGTTAGAGCTCATTTTAGTTTCGTCAGTATGTACTGTACTTCCTCGATTCATCACCATGATTTCATACGGGATACACTACCTGTGCTGCTAGAACATGTGCCTTTACAAGTACGACACAACATGTGGTTCATGCACGATGGAGCTCCTGCACATTTCAGTCGAAGTATTCGTACGCTTCTCAACAACAGATTCGGTGACCTATGGATTGGTAGAGGCGGACCAATTCCATGGCCTCCACGCTCTTCTGACCTCAACCCTCTTGACTTTCATTTATGGGGGCATTTGAAAGCTCTTGTCTACCCAACCCCGGTACCAAATGTAGAGACTCTTCGTGCTCGTATTGTGGACGGCTGTGATACAATACGCCACTCTCCAAGGCTGCATCAGCGCATCAGGGATTCCATGCGACGGAGGAAGGATGCATGTATCCTCGCTACCGGAGGACTTTTTGAACATTTCCTGTAACAAAGTGTTTGATGTCACGCTGGTACGTTCTGCTGCTGTGTGTTTCCATTCCATGATTAATGTGATTTGAAGGGAAGTAATAAAATGAGCTCTAACATGGAAAGTAAGCGTTTCCGGACACATGTCCACATAACATATTTTCTTTTTTTGTGTGTGAGGAATGTTTCCTGAAAGTTTGGCCGTACCTTTTTGTAACAACCTGTATATGTGTTCTGGCCTGAGGCAGTTCGCTCCGCGCTATTGTATGTGCAAGTACTGAGTAAACCTTCGTTAGGTGAAGTTAGTGTTCGTCATTAATCTAATTACAACTTCTTCTACGTGACAATATGTTTCACATAGATATAAAATTTTCATTCTCTTTTATGTAACGTTCAGCTTCTGTATACAGTCATGGAGATACAGTGTAATTTTCCCTTGACACCATAAAATCTTTTGGAGGACATAGTCGGAAAATAGACATGACCGTCCGAAACTAGTCATCAAAGAAATGACTTACCGCATGTGTGATGGATTTTGAAGGAAAATAAAGATTTTTAACAACCGAAGTTGTTGGTAGTATTCTTCATCTGTAAAAAAGCCTCTACAGTGATTGTTAGGTCATTACGATAATTGATAATTGGGAATGACACGGCGCATGGAAATTAAATAGCACTGCCTTGGCTTGAGTTTGGCGTAGCGCAAGATGACTGGCTGTATGAGGTGTCTCAGAAGACTGATGACAAAATAGAAAATAAAAGCCACAGTGTGACAAGGGCTACTGTCGCAGTAGTACTGGCTGATACACAGCGTGACTCTCACGCTTGTGGTAGGGGAGGAGGGGCCTCTGACGGTTGGACGAACAGCGCGCGCCGCCTGTTCTGCACGGCCGGCGGCTGTCAAGGGCACCGCGCTGGTGCGGCCGGCTGTCACGGCGTCGACCGCTGGGGTCTGCCTGCGACGCCGTACGCCGGCCGACCTGACAAGCGAGCGTCGGGGCGCTGGGTGGCGGACGCCTGAGCGGTTCTCCAGCTGCCAGCGCGGAACGTACGACGTCCGCCACGAGCAGCTCCCTAGCGATGCTCCTCTCCCCACATCCGCCTTCACCCTCCGCCCCTAATGGTGCTTCAGTCAGGTCAACGCTGTCGGCTAATTGCTAACTGAATGCACGGTTTGGTTGTGAAGTGTGTGACAGGGGTTGATATTAGTTTGTTATTGTCTCCGCCATATCTCTTGCCCCTCCTCACCAAGTGTAGTTTCCGTCACATATTTAAAAAAAACCACGGATGCCTGTAACAATAATATACGATGTTTGTCAAAAATGTTCCGAGTCTTATTTTATTCTTGACGTACAAACGAGGTCAGCGCAGTAGCTACGTTGGCAGCTTGAACCAATGGCGTCTTTTTATCTCGTACCTTTGTCCGTCATGGCCATGAGGTCGGCATGGTTATTAACGGACTTGGCAATGGCAATTCAAGGCGTGACCGGAAACCCTGGCGTCACCTCGTAATCCCCTGGCCGGAACATGTGTACCCCAACTGCTTGTATTATTCATTCAAAAGTGAGCGAAAGTTTTCTAAATGTTTGTGTATCATGGCGGGACTTGGGTACCAACTCTGTGTTCAGCTAGTGACATATGGGAAACAGCCTGAAAGCCACTTCCTGGCTGGGCAGCACACTAACCCTCGTCGTTAATTTGCTGTGCATGGAATTTTTTAAACTACTTAAGGCTATTGTACGCTATAGTAACTAATGGTATGCTACGGTAGTTTTTATAGTAGCCTTGGTTACTTAAGATCGTAACCGCTTTATCTGTGCTTCATGTGTGTTGCATACCTATCAGGTATTCCCTCATTTCCATACATCTGTTTACGATCAGTGGCCGGCCGGGGTGGCCGAGCGGTTCTAGGCGCTACAGTCTGGAACCGCGCGACTGCTACGGTCGCAGGTTCGAATCTTGCCTCGGGCATGGATGTGTGTGATGTCCTTAGGTCAGTTAGGTTTAAGTAGTTCTAAGTTCTAGGGGACTGATGGCCTCAGATGTTAAGTCACATAGTGCTCAGAGCCATTTGAACCATTTTACGATCAGTGTCTTATTAGATTCCACTAGAAACCGGAATTGGTGAGCCATCTAAAAACTGAGTGTGAATACTGTAAGGGGGATGAAACCTAAAGAACGTTTTTGTTCTACATAGTTATCCTCCTGTCTTGTTACTTAGAAGAACAGTATTTACTGAAAATACGGAGCTGTTATTTTTTAATCCAGGCTTTATTTGAAAACTGATTTGTAACGTGTAGCAGGGGATGTTGTAGTAACAAGAAACAGAAAGAGCAAAAAGAATAGACATGTATTAAATAGCACTAGAAAAAGGTAAAATTAAAAAAAAAAGAAAAACAAAAACATATCGAACATCGCTTCAATACTTCGTCGAGCTTAAATAAAACGTTTTTATGTTGCACTTACCATTTATGACAATAAACTCTTGCCTTTGATCATAATGAACAACGTTCTATTGTCTACAAAATATTTACTTCTACATCTGCATGGATACTCTGCAAATCATACTGAATTGCCTGGCAGAGTGTTCATTGAACCACCTTCACAATCATCATCGTTAGTCGTTTTACTCATTGCTGAGTGTCGTCACCTCATTTCCTCATTCATTCTTACGTAGTTGAAGCTTCAGACAGATGTCTCCATCCACAGCGATATTCGGCAGTTCTTAATATGATCTGAAGCGGCAGACTGGTAATCTTCTTCGCTTGACCCAGCCATCTGTTTGTGCTCTCCCACGTGGTGTTCTGCCTACAGTTTTTCCCTGCACAATGGTCCTCTCTAAATTATCCCCTTTCGTTCTCAAGTTGTGCCCGAGGAACTTAAGGTATCTTTGGCTGACACGAGAAGATAGCCTTCTTGTGACTGAGTTCTTCTATTAATGAAACATTTGTTCTTTTTTGTGTCTACGGTACACGTAGCATCCTCCGCCTACAGTACAGTCAATGCGTCATCTATGCAGCTCTTTCACGGTCCAGGTCACGCATCCGTATAAGAATACAAGATACACCAATGCTTCTACCAAGTGCATCTTCGTTGTCTTTGATATTGCTCGATTCAGCCATATCTTAGTGAGTTTGACCATTGCGGCTCGGCCAAGAATGATTTGTCGTCTTACCTCTTTATCACACTTTCCTTTGCAATTGATCAAAAAGCCTAGATATGCATAATCACTCACTATCTCCAGATTGCTTAAGCATCCTGTAAGTTAGTTTTGATCCATGCCTTGGCGATTATAATCATTAGTTTTTTTTCATGTTTATCTCTTGGCCAAAGTTTAGAATAATATCTTTCACTCCTGCGATCAGATTACCAAGTTCTTCCTCACTTCCTGCTAAGAGTGTAGAATCATTTTCGAGGCGTCAATTGTTGATTTTCCTGCCGAAAATTGAAATTCCACTGTCCCAGCCATCCAGCACTCTGCATAGATATTGTAGAGTTGAGGTGACAGTATGCAACCTTGTATGACGCCATTTCTCTCATCGAAAAATTCCGAGTATTCACCATCTTCTTTTATGGTTGCAGTATGGCTATTATAAAGACGTTTTAGAAAGGATGCCAGGTGTTTGAAACCCCAGACTCGTTGAGCACACCACAACTTGTCCCACAGGACACAATCAAAGGCCTTTTTATAATCTAGGAAGCAAATGTAGGCAGGGACACAGAACTCACAACATTTTTCAGTTATCTGCATTAAAAATTCAAGACTGCCTCTCGAGTACCTTTACCTGACACGAAACCCGCTTGTTCAGCGAAAATCTGAGACTGCAGAAAAAATTTTTAGGCTTTGATTTATTATATGCAATAGGACTTTACTAGCATGTGATATTAATGCTATGATACTATAGTTGGAGAAGTCACTAACTCATCCTTATTTTGTGCGGAGAAATTAAGACAGATGTATTCGATTCTTTAGGCCATTCATCCGTTCCCCACACCTTATTACATATTGAATGCAGGGCTGGCATGCCTTCTTCTCCCATTGCAGTCAGCATTACTCTGGAAATACCATCTATACCTGAGGCTTTGTTGTTTTTCAGATGCTTGATGGCATTTTCGATTTCACTGTACAGGATATCAGTTTCTTTATTTGATTCCATACTAATGTATTCTTCTTCACAATAATTCTCTATTATTCCAAACTCTAACAGCGCGGGAAAAAAGGAACAACTGTATCTTTCGGTGTCAACTCCGTGTTCCCTTCTTTTAATATGATGCTGGTTTCTTCCTATGTAGGTCGACATCAACAAAATATTTTCGCATTCGGAGGAGAAATGTGGTGCTTGAAATTTCGTTACCTCTGCAACGAAAACCGCATTTGCTTCAATGATGTGCGCCCCAAATCCTGTGTCATGTCAGTGACACTCACTCCCCTATTTCTCGATAACACAAAAAGTGCTGCTCTCTTTTATCTTTCTCGATGCACTCTGTTAATCCTATCTGGCAAGGATACCAAACCGTGCAAAATTACTCCAAAAGAGGACAGACAAGTGTAGTGTAGTCAGTCGTTATAGTAGATCTGTTACATTTTCATGTGTTCCGCCAGTAAAACAATGTCTTTGGTTTGCCTTCCCCTCAACATTTCCGATTTAAGCTGTTCGTAATTTTTATTGTTGAATGTACGTCCTTTAGATATGAGTGGTATACTGTGTAACCGAAGTTTCAAGGATTCTTTATTGCACTCACGTGAATGACCTAACACTTATCTGTATGGTACAAAAACTGGCAATTGACCCTAAATAATGAAATCTTCTCTAAATTGGTTTTGATCTTCTGATGACTTTACTAGACAATAAACGACAGCATCATCTGCAACATAAGACGGCTACTTAAATTATCTCCTAAATCGTTTACATAGATAAGGAACAGCAGAGGGCCTATGACACTGCCCTGGGGAGCGCCAAAAATCAGTTTTGTCTTATTCCATGACTTTCTGTCTATTATTACGAACTGTGACCACTCTGCCAAGAAATCAGGAATACAGTCTCGTGATTGAGATGATATTCCGTAAGCACGCAATTTGATTACAAGCTGCTTGTGGTGTCAAAAGCGTTCTGCAAATCTAAAAATACAAAATCAATTTTTAATCCTTTATCGATCTCAATCAACACTCCTTGTGAGTAAGGAGCTAGTTGTGTTTAACAAGAACGATGTTTCATAAAATCGTGTTGAGTACGTGTCAATAAACCATTCTCTTCGAGGTAACACATAATGTTTGGACAAAATACATGTTCCATAATCTTAGTGGATAACTGCTACTGTCTTTCTTGAGTATTGGTACGACCTGAGCAACTTTCCAGTCTTTGGGAACAGATCTTTCATCGAGTGGGTGGTTGCATAATGTTTGTTTAATATGGAGATACAGAATCAGTTTACTCTGAAAGGAACCCAAGTGGTTTGTAGTCTGGACCGGAAGACTTGCTTTTATTAAGTGATTTAAGTTCTTTCACTACTTCAAGGATGTCTACTTCTAAGTTACTAATGTTTGCAGCTGTCCTTGATTCGAATTCTGTAATGTTTACTTCGTCTTCCTTGGTCAAAGAATTTAGAAAGGCTGTGTTTCGTAACTCTGCTTTGATAGCACTATCGTTGCTAGTAATTCCATTGCTATGGCCCAGAGACGGAATTGGTTGTCTCTTGCCGCTAGTATGCTTTACATACGACCAGAGTCTCTTTGGATTTTCTGCCGCGATTTGCGGCAAAGTTTCGCTGTGGGAACTATTATAAGTACCATTATACGTCCGCGAATTTTTGTAAAACATCGCCAATCTTGAAGATTTTGCGTTCACTTAAATTTGACGTGCTTTTTTCGTTGACTCTATGTGTTCTGACCCATCTTGTGTATGAAGGGAATGAACTCCGTCGTTTGTTTGTTTATTTGCTATGAATGTCTCAACCGCTGTCGATACTATTTCTTTTAATGGAAGCTATATTCGGTCTACAGTAACACTGTGTATTAGGAAGGAGTGGAGATTGTCTCTCAGGAAGGCATCAAGTGAATTTTATCTGCTTTCTTGAATAGGTATATTTTTCGTTTAGTTTTGGAGGACTTGAGGTTGGCAATATTAAGTCTGGCTAGGACAGCCCTATGTTCACTAATCCCTGTAGCCGTTTTGTTGCTCGTTGTTAGATCAGGATTATTTGTTGCCAAGAGGTTAAGTGTGTTTGACAACCTTTTAATACTCTCGTGGGATCATAAACTAACTGGTTCTCATAATTTTCCGAGAATGCGTTTAGCACAATTTCGGATGACGATTATAAGCTTGCTTACGAATTTACACATGGATTTTCGCAAACATATCGAGGATAAGTTAGTCAACACCAGCTATAATTGCATGAGGCTGGTAAGTGCTTGAAATTAAACTAAAATTTTCTTTGAACCTTAACAATAACAATTACACAATTTTTTTACGTTTGTGCATGCAAACTGTACTTTCATCAAAAGTAGTTTAATTGGTTTGGTTAAATAAAAGCGCAGAAGTAATGCGAGACGCTTTTTTAATTATAAAATGCTATTTTTATTTATATTTTGATGTAAAGTACACAATGGACTAATGCTGAACAATGTACGGTTCCAAAAATGTCCAAAACAAACAAGCAAAAGACAAAGAGAAGTCGTCGGCTACCAGTTCCTATTCAACACCTTCATTTGCTTCTTTCCCTACAGATGTTACTAATACTAGCAATAATCCTACCATTTACTGCGTCATTAATGTACTGTACCAAGACTACCGAACCGTAAGTTTGATACAACGTAACTTTAGCTGGGCAAATTTGATGTAGGGCCGGCCTAAATCACCCTCCGGGAAGCGGAGTTCAACACGCACAGCTAGCCAAGGGGGTTGCAGCTTGCACTAACAACTGTAAGCGACCTGCTTTCAACCAGTCAGTTGTAAGCAAAAAAAAAAATGGCTCTGAGCACTATGGGACTCAACTGCTGAGGTCATTAGTCCCCTAGAACGTAGAACTAGTTAAACCTAACTAACCTAAGGACATCACAAACATCCATGCCCGAGGCAGGATTCGAACCTGCGACCGTAGCGGTCTTGCGGTTCCAGACTGCAGCGCCTTTAACCGCACGGCCACTTCGGCCGGCAGTTGTAAGCATGTAGTGTTAAGTAGTGGAATTGCAGCCATAGGATGTTAGTGTTGTTGCTTTACAAATCACGATTGAGAAACATCTCAACAGCAGGCGTTCAAGAATTTTTCATAATGTTTTGAAGAAGAGAAGTAAGCGTGGAAAATGTACTCTGCAAATATTGACTTCGGAAACGACTCGTAAACACCGCCAGACAGTTATTTGTGGATAATATCATCAAGGTAATCAGACCTTCATCCAAGTCTGTTTTGGGTACTAGTAGTAATCGGGAAAATTCACCTGGTTACCTTACGAGGCCTGCGTAAGTACAGTTGGATAGCAGAGCTGCCACTTCACGGCCTTCCAGCCTGCCGGATTTTCTTTTAAGGGTTTACTCCCATATTTAGCCGAACATCCATACACCTAAGAGTCCACCCTATCCTTCACTTGTAACGAGATGACAGGAAAAGTGACATTGAAAGGACAGACTCAGAAGAGAAGAAAGGGGCCAATACGCCGTTGTGGGACATAGTTAATCGTAATCTACACGATGACATTGGGTTGCGCCGCTCGTTACATGAGACGGGTTGCATTAAAGTTGTTTCATATATGACTGTAGACACGCTGACACCAGCCTATATTTCAGTTTCGTCGTTTCGTGATTGCCGTGGCCGTGTCTAAAATGAAAGTTCTGACAGCTGAACGAGTTGTGTCGGAGTTAATACACGTTTGCGCGCATAACAGAAGACGTCTACTCAGTCGCTCAGTGACCGTTCTGAAATGAATGTCACTGTAAGACCCAAGAAGCTATGCCAGCAGAACAGTTAATGTTTCTTCAAAATAGAAGTAATACTGCAATAAGGAAGAAAAAACATTGCAATACGTGAAGAATACTCGTCAGAATTGAAATTACTAGTCACATTTCGTGTAATACAGAGGCCAGAACTCTTCTATTGATAGAAGGTGCAGTTTTAGTTGGTGACGGCGCATTAACACCATACTAATGTAGTTCTTCATCGCGTTGCCCACTGACAATGAGTTTCAGAGAAATAATAGAGATCATCGTGTTGTGAAAATAGGTTTGTAATTCTGGTTTCCAAAGTTCGCTCGTATGAAAAGCCAATTGCACTACGTCTAGAAATTGTCAGAGCTACATGTATGATTCATAGCCACCGGAGAAAAACAGCTCTCGAACAATATGCACAACCACAGCTCATAGACCAGAATCATTTCAATAATGGAGTTACCAAGCCAGGAACAAGGAAAAGCACAAATGCAAAGCTGCAATAATTATTTGAAACAGGCTGCATTACGGAGAGGATGCTTTTCAAACAGTAGCGTGGTAACATTTCAAAGTTTAATCATATTTACAAAAATTTCTGAACGGGGAAGCACTATTTTAACTTTAAAATAAATCAATACTGAATAAAGAGCTCAGCTTTCCAGATCTGTATACCTTTTACTCCAGTCAAAAACCAGCACTAAAACGAATCGCCAAGCTTTCAGTTTTACAGAAATGGCCTGTTCCACAGCCGGATGTTTTGCATGCCCCTATTTTTCTTAACTCATTTGCATATGTATTCCTAATGGAATCGATTTTGCTCTGCAGCTCAGAGTTAATGATGGTCCCAAATAGAGCAACAAGTTGCTGTTTCTTTTTAATGTCACTTTTCTTGAAACCCCCAGACACCTAAGCTTAGCATATACACAAGGAGCCAAAGAAACTGGTATACCTAGGTAATATCGCGTAGAGCCCCCGTGAGCACGTAAGAGTGCCGCAACACAACGTGGCATGGACTCGACTAATCTCTGAAGTAGTGCTGGAAGGAACTGACACCATGAATCCTGGAGGGCTGTCCATAAGTCCGTAAGAGTACGAGTGCGTGAAGATCTCTTCTGAACAGCACGATGCAAGGCAACCCAGATAGCTTAATAATGTTCATTTCACAATAGTGTTTCTGGAGCCACTATGTAGCTATTCTGGACGTGTGGCCTGCCGCATTGTCCGTCGGAATACACGATAGACATGAATGGATGCAGGTGATCAGACAGGATGCTTAAGTACGTGTTACCTGTCAGAGTCGTAACTAGACGTATCATGGGTCCCATATCAATCCAACTGCACACGCCGCACGCCATTACAGAGCCTCCACCAGCTTGACCACTCTCCTGCTGACATTCAGGGTCCATGAATTCATGAGGCTGTTTCCTTATCCGTACACGCCCATCCGTTCGACACAATTTGAAACGAGACTCGTACGACCAGGCAACATGTTTCCAGTCATCAGCAGTCCAATGCTGGTGTTGACGGGCCGACGTGAGGCATAAAACTTTGTGTCGGGCAGTCATCAAGGGTACACGAATCGGCCTTCAGCTCCGAAAGCCCATATCATTGACGTTTCGTTGAATTGTTCGTACGCTGACACTTCTTGATGGCCCAGCACTGAAATCTGCAGCAAATTGCGGAAGGGTTGCATTTCTGCCACGCTGAACGAATCTCTTCAGTCGTCGTCGTCCCGTTCTTACAAAATCATTTTTCCGCATCAATGATGTCAGAGATTTGACGTTTCACCGGATTCTTGATATTCACGGTACACTCGTGAAATGTTCGTACGGGAAGATCTCCACTTCATCGCTACTCGGATGCTGTGTCCCATTGCTCGTGCGCAGACATCACGTTCAAACTCATAAATTTTGATAACCTGCCGCTGTAGCAGCAGTAATCGATCTAACAACGGCGCCAGACACTTGTATTACATTGTCGTTGCCGACCACAGCACCGTATTCTGCCGTTTTACATATCTCTGTATCTGAGTACGCATGCCTATTACCAGTTTCTTTGTTGCTTCAGTGTATATCCAAACATAGTACATCAAATTTCAGTCTACTTACACTCTAGCCACACCGCTAACGTCAAAGACTGGTGCAACTAGTATCGCCAAATTTGGAACGAGCGGAAAGCTTTAGTTTCACCAACCAGTTGCGTAAACGCACGGTGTCCATGCGCAGCGCCCGGTTCCGCAGCTGCGTGCAACCTAGTGTCGTCGTGTAAGCTAGGCTTTAGCCTGGCTACTCCTCATCGGCTTGTACGGCTTGGGTGATCGTTCTGGTACCGGTGGCGTAGTCCTCAGGTCCCAGAGTACGTAAACCACTTCGCTCGCGCGGACAGTGCTACGTTAAGGCGATGTCCCTTGAGGAGGACAAGCAAACGAGTAAGACAGGCACACAGCACTCTCAACACACTTTGTTACATTTATTTAGATGCCGCAACTTGGAAAGGCGAGAAATTTTCAAAGGGGGGGGGGGGTAAAGAGAAACAGTAATTTCTGCTCGAAATGTCTTTTACATGCAGATGACGCCACTGATGGCTGATAACGAAGAAGACCTACAACGGCGATACATTTATTAGGTAAGGTTTGTGAAGAGTAGCAGTTGACGATTTGAGAAAAGAAGACACAATCAATGGCTTTCAAATGAAAATATCCTGTACGGACAAGAATTGTGATCAACAATTGAATGGAACAGGTCAAACATTTTAATCATTTAGGTTGTAATATCGCACACAAGTACGACGAAGACAAAGGTAATAATATAATAAAGTTTGGGAAGATATGTGGGGAGATAAACACATGTGTGAAAAAATAAAACGAAGAAAAAGACAACATTGTAATTTCGTAATACAATGGCAGCTCCAAAGTTCTTCTACGGAAGTGAATCGTGGATGACAAACGTCAAGAAAGCCGCATACAAGCAACGGATATGAGGTTTGTAACAGCCGACAGATATCGAAATTCGGAAATCAGGGAAGAACTGAACATGTTCCTCGTCCTCAATGAAATACAAGAAAATAGAAGAAACTGGAATTAATATCTGGAAAGAATGACTAGAGAAAGCTTTCCTTTCCAGATAAGATTTCAGTCAGTCCGGAGGAGAAGTCGAGGAAGACCGACGAAGCGATGGGTAACGTAACAGGTAAAACAAAAAGGGGCCTTATGCTTGAAGTTAAGAAGAATATGCTGATAAAAGCATGCCGGGTAATGAGAATTGACCATATCACAAAATGAAAAAGTATATATACATTGACGAAATAACGGACAATGTGTCGTGCAAGTTGACAGCACACAGATGAAACACTTTCGCAACAGTTTCACACGTTGGTTCATTGCACTCAACTGGAGAAAGACTATGTAGAACACTAGAAGCATTAAAAACACCATCTTAGTTATTCTCTATTTTTTAATAACATAATTTCGAATATTTTTGGACTGGTGGGGTACTATTATTATTGCTATCATTATATCAAAATGTTATATAATTTGTGTACATTGCTTCAGTTCTCAAAAATGCGTCATCTCAGAATCATCTGAGCAAAAATTGGAGAAGTATTTGAGTCACTGAATGCTTTTAACAGCTACAATAGCAACAAACTATCACAGCTTTGAAAATTTCTTAATTTGTAGAGTATAAAAGTGTACACTCTCCGGAGGAGAAGTCGAGGAGAAGTCGTACCACCAGTTCACTTCAGTTTACGCTTGTGAACACAGGTCTGGGGACTGCGGTTTTGCGAGCATATAAATTGTGGAACGTACTGTAACGTATTATCTGAAATAGTCAAGTTCACAAAATATCTTTCGCTATGGATATGGAAAGATATGAAGTGAGCTACCACATAAAACTTATCGCAAGCAAGGCAGACACCAGACAGATATTGATTGTATGACACCTCAGGAGGTGCAGTCAAGCCACCGCGGAGATACCCGTACCAGATATGATTCATAGTGAAATAGAGAAGATGCGGAGAAGAATAGCGCGTTTCGTGGCAGATTCATTTAGTAAGCACGAAAGCGTAACACAGGTGATCACGAGCTCATTGACAGACGCTGCAAGAGACGCGTTTTCTATCAGTTAAAGCACTGAGAGCATATGAAGGGCTTATTTCAATTGTGGTACAAGTCCATTTTTGATCATTTTGAGATACAGAGTCGTAAAGTTAAATGAGCGCTAAAAATCTGCAGTTGAGATACCAGAAATATTCAAGCATATGGTTTCTTGCTAGAGATGAACGTTTCTTTCTGTTTGTTTGGGTCATTAATTTCAGAAGCATTATAGACAGAAAAGTGGAGGTAATGGACTTGTACCACTATTGAAAGAAGCCCTTTATGTGTTCCTAGAAGAGTCATCAAATACATTGTTTCGTCCTGCGCACATCTCGCGAAAAAACTGAAGATAAAATTTGAGAGATTCTATCTCGCTCCGAGCCTTACCAATGATCGTTCCTCCCGCGGGCCTTTCGTGCCTGGAACAGGGGAAGGGGAAAGTGAGAGTGGTTCACAAAGCACCCGCCGCCTGACACCGTAGTGTGGCTTGCGGAGTGTAGGACGTATATCTAAATACACAGGAAAGCGTTATGGGACAACTTGTCATCGAGCACTTGTAACGCCGGAAATGCATATCCTCCTATTTCCATCTATTGTACTATTTTTTTTTTCCTTATTTTGTTTCCTGAAGATATGACATTTCTGTGTCTTTATATATTGTAATTGTTTTCCTATTTGTATGTATATATTTATGCATTTATGTCGATGTATAATTGGTTTGTTTTGTAAATATTATTTGTATTTTTACGCTGGGTCTCGCCTAGGGAAAACTATGCTGTCGATCTATTACATCGATAGGTCGTGTGGAGAACCAAAGTGTTTAGGGTCTTTGGTAGTGTTAACTCTGCCGCGTGGAGCGCGGGCAGAGCAGTCTGGCTGGAGTAGGGCGGTGGAGCAGGTGTGTGGTGTGAAGCTCCCGCGAGTTGCCGCGCTTTCGGCGTTTGCCAGCATGTAATTGCGCTCGACTTGCTATGATTGTTTCTGACACGGTGTTGCGGACGGGAAGCATTAGCTGGCACACATCAAGAGCCCGTTTCGCCTGGTGACCGTGTCAAGGAGGAGGCGCGCCAACATCCAGCTTCTGCAACAGCGACTGCCGACAATGAGTGACTGTCGCCACCTCCCCGATCGACGACTGCAAACCTTCAGTCAGACATCAAGGAAGACTGGAAGCACGTGAAGTTTTAGAACTGTATGGCAGACCTCAACTTTTCAAACTGGTCAATTTGTGTCACCAAATTACAGCAAGGTGGCATGAACCTTTGTTGCTCATTGTCCCAAATGCATTACCAAGCAGGGTCCCTTCCTTTTCCGGAATGAATCCGAGTGTCTTGGAAATTCAAACGCCAGCATTAAAGTAATATCATTCCATTTCACTGCTTTAATTTCAAAGTTCAGTTAAAGTATTCACAGCTGGCTACAATGTTTAGATTACACAAGCACAAATTAAGAGTGCCACTTTTGTTACCATATTTTAGCTTACCTGTGACTGCATCTCAGCTTGGTATGTACTAAATTTTACTATTGTTAATTGTTCAGAATCGTTTAAATCAAGTTCAAAGTTAAATCTCTTATTTCTAAATTGCGTAGATTCAAGTAGCTTTTGAAATGATTGTTGAGGTAGCCCAAGACTAACCTCATATTATGGAATTTCATACTGCTTCAGAAACAAAGTTCACTATTAATATCAGTCACTAAATTAACTTTCAATTTTCCGGTTTTATTAATTCTTTTGCTAAATTAAGTCAGAATGTAGCGAAATTTATTACTTCTGACAAACATTCAGTTTTCACATAGCACGCGTCAACCTTCAGTTGCCACGCTTTTAGTGCTAATTAGATATGCATTAATATTTCATTTTCAGTTATTATAACAGTTGTCCATAGGACTGGTGACCATAATTTTCCACAAATCTCAAATATTTAATTAACGCCAGTTAATTGTTAACGTAACGACCGCACATTTACTTTCTTTATTATCTTTACCACTTTCCAAAATTAATTTCCACCAGTTTCATTTGCATTTTTCCTTTCATTTAGATGTAACCCTTTCCTCTCTCTTTACCGACAAATTAACTTCGGTGACGATTGCTTTTCCCAAATTTCCATTAGGTACACGCGGTTTAATTTTTCACTGTCATTAAGGTCGATAAGTGAGGGGGAGGTTACATACTTCTTCTGCACTTCACGGATTGAGCATTATTAGTCGTTTCGGCTTCACAGGTGTCTCCGGCGTATCCTGGGTCTTCCTCGATATCTTCTTTCCCTCAGCATGTAATCCAAAGATGCCTAGGGTGGTCTTATACTTTCCATTCCTTGTAAAACATTAGTTAAGTTCTGGCTATTAATATTTTATTTGGGGTTGATTATACATTGAAACGCCAAAGAAACTGGTATAGGCATGTGTATTCTGTCATGGCGTAAAGTTAAGCGCCGGCACGTGAGTCGGGAACAACAGGGAAGCGAAGGCTATGAGGAGAAGTCAGCCAATCGCACGCTGAGCGACATCCGTGCCAGGACGACAACATGACAGCAGCAGCCCCGAAGTGAATAGGACATAAGCGCTGCGCCCGAGTTGTGGGAGCCCACTTCGAAAGCAGCTTCTACGTTAGGCACTTGTATAGCAGCGTCAATGATAGCAACTTCGATAGTAGTAAATACCAGGAATCCGGTAAAACATCAAATCTCCAGAAAAAGATCCTGCAAGAACGAGACCAACGACGACTGAATAAATCGTTCAACGTGCCATAGGTGCAACCCTTCCGCAAGTTGCAGCAAATTTCAGTGCTGAGTCATCAAGAAGTGTCAGCGTGCGAACCATTCAACAAAACGTCATTGATGTGAACTTTCGTTGCCGACAGCCACATCGTGTATCCTTGATGACTGCACGACTCAAAGTTTTACGCCTCACCTGGGCCTTTCGACACCAACGTTGGACTGTTGATGACTGAAAACATGTTGCCTGGTCAGACGAGTCTCGTTTCAAATTGTATCAAGTGGATGGACGTGTACGGGTTTGGAGACAACCTCACGAATCCATGGACCCGGCATATCAGCAGGAGATTGTTCAAACTGGTGGAGGCTCTGTAATGGTGTGGGTCGTGCGCAGTTGTTGTGATATGGGATTCCTGATATGTATAGAACCGACTCTGACAGGTGACATGTACGTAAGCATCCTATCTGATCACCTGCATCCATTTATGTCTGTTGCGTCCTGGTCGAATATCGGGTGATTAGGAAACCTGCTTTCTTGGATCCTCTAAAACAATGTGCGTAATGCTGTTGCATGAGACGATGTGAGAAGTTACACTAATTTACTGTGTTCAACTTTTAAAAGTTCTCTGATACCCTAAATGTGTCTGGCTTTCAACTGAATGAGAGTAATTTAATTAATTCTTTTATCAAAAGACATTTAGTAGATGTTAAAGAATCGTAAAGCTCTAGTCCGTGAGGTATTATTCGTTTGTTGATCGGTTTCAGAGACGAGACGGAATTGCAATGGAATGACGGTAATACGTATTGCTTGTCATGACGTCACGGACTTGAAACCAACGTCCGCAATGTCAGTGGCCCCAAATATTAACTTCCGATGCTTTGATTACTTGGACTTGTGGAAAGGTTTTCCTAAGAAAGATGTCAACCTGCGTAATTTACGTGTGTATCAATCGATCTGAAAATAGTCTAAACAATAAAGTGACACATTTCGTTCACGAATTGAAGTTGCGCTATTTACTTTTATTCTAGTGATTTGATTCCTGTCATTTGATTTTAGATTTCCTCATTCCAACTCAAAAAGCTCTGTTAGTGAAGGCTGTGAGAAGGAAAGTTTCAGAACTCGCAGTACTTAGTACAGAGTTTACCTGTAGTCCATTTTCCGTTAGTTAATCATCTTCTTCTTGTTAAGTCCAGGTCCGCGATTACAGTTTTCTAATGCTCAGGTCTTTCAAAAGTCCGCCATTTGCAGCACAATACGGTGCTAAATTATGTTCCTGCGGTCTCAAAGCAGAGGCACTTCGCAAAGGACCAACTAACATTCGTTTTCCAAATGGCTACAGGTGAGTCACCGGTCGAATCGTGTTGTCTCCAAATTCTTGTATAAAGGAATTAAAGGTTTTTTTGTATTTTTTTAAATTAACGCGCTCCTCTTCGCTTTTGTGCCCTCGTGGACTCTCATGGTCTGTTGTTTATATCACCATTCTCATTAAAATAAATGTTTTACTGATATTACCAGTACACCTAACTAGCCCGTCACACTGCATTAAACACAGAGTAAAGCTTTTGCATTCTAATTTGCAATCGAAAGTAACAGAAATTTTCTCGGGTACAGGAATTTTTTACAATTTGTAGAAAATTTGTAGCCAACACAGAAAATATTCCAAACAATAAAACGAAAAAACAAAAGTTTTGCATGCGTGTGTAGAGAGCTTGTTAATTAAAGACAAATGTGCATTAAAAAATCTTTGTTGTGAAAGAGACCATAAGGACTGTTAGGAGCCCTCCTCATTTTCCTACTAACGGCAGTCATTTTATGGACTATCTGCGCTCCGGAGATCTCTAGATCACGGGTTGCCACAAACATTTCCGCGGAGACCATACAACACTGTGACCAATCATAACTGCCACTGGACATTGTAGACGAAGCCCGCTTTCGATTCGTCAATATAGAACAATACATTCCAATATACAGTGAAATCAGTTAACACCTTCAACTTCTTGTCCCCTCTCCACCCCCACTTCTGACATCCATTCAGCCAAATAAGTGATGAGTCTGTCACTCTGCTGTGTGTGCCAGACAACTAAATTTCGGAGAACAATTTAAGTATATCCACTAACGAAACGATCTAAACAAAAAAATCACTAAATAAAATAATAAAAGATACGTATCTTTCCTTATAGGACAGGATTCTATTTCGATACATAACCTCACTGACACACACAGCAAACTAACATAAGCGCACTGCATATGTAACTGGTATGCGTGCCTCAGCGATACAGATGGCCGTACCGTAGGTGCAACCACAACGGAGGGGTATCTGTTGAGAGGCCAGACAAACATGTGGTTCCTGAAGAGGGGCAGCAGCTTTTTCAGTAGTTGCAGGGGCAACAGTCTGGATGATTGACTGATCCGGCCTTGTAACATTAACCAAAACGGCCTTGCTGTGCTGGTACTGCGAACGGCTGAAAGCAAGGGGAAACTACAGCCGTAATTTTTCCCGAGGACATGCAGCTTTACTGTATGATTAAATGATGATGGCGTCCTCTTGGGTAAAATATTCCGGAGGTAAAATAGTCCCCTATTCGGATCTCCGGGCGGGGACTACTCAGGAGGACGTCGTTATCAGGAGAAAGAAAACTGGTGTTCTACGGATCGGAGCGTGGAATGTCAGATCCCTTAATCGGGCAGGTAGATTAGAAAATTTAAAAAGGAAAATGGATAGGTTAAAGTTAGATATAGTGGGAATTAGTGAAGTTCGGTGGCAGGAGGAACAAGACTGTCTCATGCATCTTGCTCACCAGATTGTAGAGTTTGTCAGGACTGGCTCTCCCAAGGCCATCAGTAGTTCTAATGGAATACTTCACAAATGTTACTCCAGCATGGCATGAGTGATGGGTTTTGTTAGCAGCGCCATTGGGTGGACAGGTAACAATGTGAGCGAAGTTCTTGGAGTCGACTGGGCTGAAGTCGGAGGAAGATCTTCCACTTTTTAAACGTGTCAGACATGTACTGTCTGCTCCTAGACGTCACGATGAGAGAGGTGTCTAAATGTGAAGCTACCACGTCAGCTGTCGAATGACTGAACTTTATTGTTAACAAGCTGGTGAATATCAGCAGTATGTGAATTTGCATGCGGATACTTGCACGGCTATGTAAATGAAGATGAAGCAAGTGAGCCACGAGAGACATAAGCCAATTATATGAGCAGTTCATATGCTGCAGCTCTTTTTAAAACCTCAAACAAAATTTGCCTCTCGCTAGAGAAAAATATAGTTTTGTGACAATAGTTAATAATGTTAATCGACAATCGTTACCGTTCCCGTTTTTACAGGTATTTTTTTTGCTTGTTCCTTCAATAAACAAGTTGAGCAATCTCCGTTGGTTTCCAGAGGCTAAGTATATTTTCGTGTCGAGAAAACATGGACAGCGTCCAGTTTCATCTCTGGCAGCAAAACACTTTTTGGAGTGTACAGCAAATAAAGCAGTGAGCCGGGCTCTGGTCTTGGCACTCGACAGTGTTCTGCGTTGCGTATGTGTTGGCGCTAAAGGCAAACGTTATGCGCGAGGAATTTAGTTCATTACACAACTCTCTTTTGCTGTAGAAAGTACGAGGCCATGCTGGGAAGTAATGCTTCAGAAATTTATATGTGACATCACTTAAAGCCTTGTAAAAAAACAGACTTTATTAACGGTCTAAGTCTTTAAGCTTCATTTCTCAACATACTCACTCTGTCGACGAACACATTTCTTCCAACGAGAGACTAGGGTATCGATACCGTTCGTATTTAAAGTTTCAGTTTGTTGATGGCGTCACAACCGCACTTCCGCTTCCACTGCATCTTAATTATCAAAACGAAGCCCTTGAACGTATCCTTTAAGTTTTGCAAACACTTCGAACTTTATCACACATGTTGAGGTTAGCACCACCGTTAGCTTCTTTACGACCACGATCAACACAGCGTTGTCCGCCCCTGGTAGCTGAGTGATCAGCGCGACGGAATGTCGTACCTAACGGCCCGGATTCGATTTCCAGCTGGGTCGGAGATTTTCTCCGCTCACGGACTGGGTGTTGTGTTGTCCTTATTATCATCATTTCATCCCCATTGACGCGCAAGTCACCGAAGTGGCGTCAGCTCGAAAGACTTGCACCAGGCGAACGGTCTACCGCTACAGTGGCAGGTTCGAATCCTGCCTCGGGCATGGATGTGTGTGATGTCCTTAGGTTAGAAAAGTTTAAGTAGTTCTAAGTTCTAGGGGACTGATGACCTTAGAAGTTAAGTCCCATAGTGCTCAGAGCCATTTGAACCATTTTTGAACGGTCTACCCGACGGGAGGCCCTAGCCACGCGCCATTTCCATTTTCCAACACAGCAAGGCACTTTACTGATGTCAATACACTCATCACCATTCGTAGCTTTCATTCCTTTACGGATTTGAATTGGAGGTGCGTCTTCTTCGGTTCGAAACTCGATTGTTGCAGCTGTTTCTCACGCATCAAACCATCAAGTTACGCGTTACTATTCAGAGTCCTCTAGCAAAACAGCGGGAAAGTCTACCGAACAGTATGCCTGAGCCGTAATACCTCAAGCTGTATTGAGATCGGAATAAGAATTTCTGCTGCGTTGCAGTTCAGCATGCCCTTGCAGTATTAACTGGAAGAGATTTTTAGAGGGATTTCGATTCTGTTACATTAGTGGCCATTAAAATTGCTATACCAAGAAGAAATGCAGATGATAAACGGGTATTCACTGGACAAATATATTATACTAGAACTGACATGTGATTACATTTCACGCTATTTGGATGCATAGATCCGGAGAAATCAGTACCCAGAACAACAACCTCTGGCCGTAATAACGGCCTTGATACGCC
The DNA here is from genome assembly GCF_021461395.2 of Schistocerca americana. Classification (NCBI taxonomy): domain Eukaryota; kingdom Metazoa; phylum Arthropoda; class Insecta; order Orthoptera; family Acrididae; genus Schistocerca; species Schistocerca americana. The sequence continues at coordinate 413,584,410 of NC_060124.1, read as the reverse complement.
TGGGCATTGAGTCAAGCAGAGCTTGGATGGCGTGTAGAAGTACAGCTGCCCATGCAGCTTCAACACGATACCACAATTAATCAAGAGTAGTGGCTGGAGTGTTGCGACGGTCAGTGGCTCGCCTACTATTGACCAGACGTTTTCAATTGGTGAGAGATCTGGTTAATGTGCTGGCCAGGGCAGCAGTCGAACATTTTCTGTATCCAGAAAGGCTCGTACAGGACCTACAACATGCGGTCGTGCATTGTCCTGCTGAAAAGTAGGGTTTCGCAGAGTTCGAATGAAGGGTAGAGCCACGGGTCGTAACACATCTGAAATGTAACGTCCACTGTTCAAAGTTCCGTCGATGAGAACAAGAGGTGACCGAGACGTGTAACCAATGGCACCCCATACCATCACGTCGGGTGATACGCCAGTATGGCGATGAGGAATATACGCTTCCAATGTGCGTTCACCGTGATGTCGCCAAACACGGATGCGACCATCATGAAGCTGTAAGCAAAACCTGGTTTCTTCTGAAAAAATGACGTTTTGCCATTCGTGCACCCAGGTTCGTCGTTGAGTACACCATCGCAGGCGCTCCTGTCTGTGATGCAGCGTCAAGGGTAACCGCAGCCATGTTCTCCGAGCTGATAGTCCATGCTGCTGCAAACATCGTCGAACAGTTCGTGCAGATGGTTGTTGCCTTGCAAACGTCCCTATCTGTAGACTCAGGGATCGAGACGTGGGTGTACGATCCGTTACAGCCTGTCATCTCGACTGCTAGTGATACGAGGCCGTTGGGATCTAGCATGGCGTTCTGCATTACCCTCCTGAACCCACTGATTCCATATTCTGCTATTGGATCTCGACCAACGCGAGCAGCTATGTCGCAATACGATATACCGCAATCGCGATAGGCTACAATCCGACCTTTATCAAACTCGGAAACTTGATGGTACGCATTTCTCCTCCTTACACGAGGCACCACAATAACATTTCACCAGGCAACGCCGGTCAACTGCTGTATGTGTGTGAGAAATCGGTTGGAAACTTCCCTCATGTCAGCACGTTGTATGTGTCGCCACCGGCGCCAACCTTGTGTGAATGCTCTGAAAAGCTACTTATTTGCATATCTCAGTATCTTATCCCTGTCGGTTAAATTTCGCGTCTGTAGCACGTCACCTTCGTGGAGTAACAATTTTAATGGCCAGTAGTATAGTTGTTATTGCATTTATGGCTGCTTCATAAGAGCAGATACAATTCGTTCGGGGGCGTAATATACACCGACCGCCCAGAACATTATAACCACGTACCTAATAGCCGGTGTTGCCACCGTTGTCACGGGTAACAGCGGTGATGCTTCGTGGCATGGAACCAATGAGTCCTTGGTACGTCACTGGAGGGAATTGGCAGCATATCTGCACACGCAGGTTACCTAATTTCAGTAAATTCAGTGGAGGGGGGGGGGGGCTGTAATGTCATGTTCAGTCACATCCGAGACATGTTCGATCGTGTTCAGATGTGGCAAGCTGGGGACGCACATCAATTAGAACTCGTTACTGTTTTCCTCGATCCACCCCCTCACACTCCTGGCATTGTCTTACTGCCTTCGAGGAACATGATCATCAAGTAGGGATGTACGTGGTCTGCAACCAGTGTTGGCCGTTATGGTGCCTTGCACGAACTCCACTGGATCCATGGATGCCAACGTGAATGCTACCCAGAGCTTAATAGTGTCGATGCCATCTTGTCTCTATCCTGTATTACCCATGTCAAGGAGCTGTTCCCCTAGAAACGATGAATTCGTGCCCTCCCATCGGCATGATGAAGAAGGTTTCGGGATTCATCAGAACGTGAATGTTCCTCAGAGCATAACAGGGTCGATGCGAGCTTGTCTCCATCCTGTATTAACCGTGTCAAGAAACGATTCCCTGGAAGACGGCGGAATCGTGCCCTCCCATCGGCATGATGAAGAAGGTATCGGGGTTCATCACACCGCGCAAAGCTCTGCCACTGTGCCAAATTCCAATGCCGATGGTCACAAGCTCATTTCAGTCATACTTGCCGATGTTGTGGTGTTAACAGTGACACGTGCCTGGGTCATCAACTGCGGGCCTCATTAGTGGTCAGGGCACTGTGTTTTTAGAAGCACTTGTGCTTTCACTATCATTGACGTTAGTTCTGCGACAATTCGACGTCTGTCTTGTTTTACCAGTCTCCCGAGCTACGACGTTCGGCATCTATGATGATGGTTGGCCACCCAACCCCACGACATCTGGGTTTCGCTACGTGTTGAAGTCACTCACCTCGGTGAAACTCGGACAGATCGCGCGCTTTACCCACGCTACACACAGACGGCACACTCACTGATATAGCTTGCGCAGGATACGGTGGTCGATGTACGGTGACCAGTTTTCGTCCAAAGCGCTGGGCGAGTTCAATCGTTTGTTCGGAAAGGGAGGACTATAAGTGTTTTCCACCTTTCGGCCAGTCAGAGATGGCAGATCCTGAAGACTTTCTCAAACGATTATACAGAAACTATGCACTAAAAGAGTTTAACTTTGTTTTACTTGCGGCTTTATATGTCAAGTTCACGATGATGTGCTAGTCATTTCGTTAATGGTCGTAGTTATGTGATATTTACTTGTAAGTTAGACACCGCAAAATTCGGAAAAGATTGCAATGAAAAATAGAGGTCGCTATGATTTTGTGTTTGGTGCATATGACATAACACGATGTTGTGGATGAAATTAGCTAAGGTGCTGAATTTTTCTTGATCTGATGTAGCACATTCATTAGTGATCGCTCCGCGCCAGTGATAAAGCCAGAGTGGAATATCCACAATATTCCTCATGTTCCATAAAGTATTTCAGATATCTAAATGAGATTTTGCAAATGATAGCATGCAAAGAGGAGAGTATTTTATCAAATCGTTATTATGTAAAACATCATTACTCCAATAACTACCGACTTATTCGGTAAAATAATGTAATTTTTAAGGTCCATAGATGGCTGGTGAATTGAGAATCGCTATGGATTTTGGAACAACATATGTTAAGGCATTACACGTTTCGTGTACCCAGTATATACTTTTTCATAAGCTACTGTCTTAATTTTTCCTCAGTTAAGTTAATAAACTTAATAAACCAACGTTTCAGAATTCTCCCGCAGTTGTGTTTGCACGTCATGTTAGTAAGGTGAGACGGTGTATACTCTACTGGGTGAAGAAGCACATTTTGACATGGCAAACGTGTTGTTTGTACTCAAATTCGCCACTCTGAATGCTACTAATGGTTAACAGGCCAAGCGAAAATAAAACGCTTTATTTTCGGCAGAATTGAGTTTAGACAGCAATGAAAGCAGAGGGGACAGTACACCTTTTCAAAAGTCATAGTGTGGGTGTGAAAGCTACAAACGGTCAACAGGCCAGGCGAAAATAAAACGCTTCATTCTCGGCTGAATTGATTTTAGACAGTAATGAAAGCAGAGGGGACACTACATCTTTTGAAAAGTCATAGTCTGGGTGTGGAGATGCCTTACTTAATATTTACAAAACAAGTCAAGTGAGTGTAGGCTTCAGTTTACAGTGGAACTTCCCCTCCAGCACTTGGCATTTCCCCTCAGCGCTCTGAGAGCCCCCCCCCCCCCCCCTGCCGCCCTCCCATGCTTCCACAGCCGATCGATTACGCATCCAGCGGCCACGGCATTTTACTCGTAGTATTCTACATACATCGTACGTGTGTCTAGCTATACCAGGTAACACTGCTATCGCCTGGACAGGTTTATATCGATAGCAGTCGGTGGTTACAGTTTTCTAGCTGATCAGTGTACTCTGACAAGCCAAACCATTGTAACCACTGCTTGTAGCGAGACTGAATGCCGGCACTTGGTGAGGTAAGGAAAGCGTGCAGAGCGTAGACGAAATATGAATCAGTCTAGCGACGACAGGGGCATCGCACAGCAAAATCCAATGTTGTAAGCCCCTTGACAAAGAGCAGATTTTTATGGTCATCCGCTATGCACTGGTACCGGTGCTGCTTGTTAACTGTTTGCATGCTACTGTCAGGAGTATCTATGGGAAGCGGTTGTTAATTGACGTTTTTGGACGTCAGCATCACAGAATGTAGAGGGTAAACGTTGGTTCGCTTTGTAAAGCAACATGGGCCCGGACTCTGTGGTAGATCTGATGATGAAGTAAAGCTTTAGTGCGGTTATAAGTGTTTTTGATAACTCCTTTTGTCACAAATTATTGAACACAGTGCTCTAAAGCAGGCGACATCCCCATGGTTCCATGTTGACCCAACATTCAGTTACGATTGCAGTTTACACGAGATTATCGACATAGCGAAGTGTATTAATGGAAATGTGTTATCTGGTCGGATGAATGATGTTTTTGTAACACGAGATAGTCCTTTCCGGACACGTCGTCGTCTAGGTCAATGGTCACTCGAAAAATGCACTGCTCCACGTGGGCCAGTATTACGCTACGAGGGACATTCGTCTGCACTTCCATATGTCCTTTTTAATTAAGTAAAGACACCATGACGGTTATGAAGTATACACCAGCATCCCTTCATGCCTGATGTTTTCCACCAAGGCAACGACATCTTTCAGCTGGACAACTGTCGATATCACAGTACCAGAATCCTGCTCAGTACTTTAAGCAGCACAATAACCCTATTTTATCTCTTGACTACCAAATTAACTTGATCTGAACCCGATAGTATACGTCTGGCATGCTATTTCCTGCCAGCACCGCACCCACAAATCACTGTCCTACTGCTTAAGGAAACTCCGCGACCTGTGCGTAGCCGTCTAGTGCTTCATATCTCCTGAAACCTAACACGGAATTGTCGGGAGCATGCCAACCATAATGGCAGTTTTTTTGAGTTCCGGTGATTGAGCGACACGCTTTGGCACAGCACTGTATCTTAATATACATAAAATGTGGGCTGCGTGCTATATCGTAGGAGATAAAACATTCATAGAGTAAGCAAAGACAAAGCAATGGGCAGAGCTTTAATTTCCCACCGTGTGATAAAATTCAGTACGATTTTTTCACAATAATACCTGCTCTAGTGTGCGAGAAGTACACTGAAATTGGCGATTCTCCTTGGCTGTTAGGGTAGTAATTATTGGGAAGGTATCGATTGAGGGACGTTCATCCCCCAGGAATTTATGGCTTCCCTTTGCAGAGTATACAGATACTACAGATACTTTACTTCCACCACGAGAAAACACAATATATTGTTACAATGTCTGCTGACTCTGACACTACAGCCTGAACTGTCAACACGGCATCCTTTATTACACTAACAATGAGGCGTCTTATATCTGCTGCTAAGACCTTCTGCTGCTAAGACTTCGATACTCGTAACGCGCATACGTGCATGACACATTCGTTTACCGTTACTCTCGTCCCTCTGCCAGCAGAGTGGCAAGGCCACTGTGCCGTGCGTGTGTAATATCCTTGGTGCTCTACATCTACATCCACATCTATGTCTACATGGATATTCTGCTAGTCACACTTCAGTGTCTGGCAGGGGGTTCATCAGACCACCTTTAAATATAATTCTCTATTATTCTACTCTGGTCAGCGCGTGGAAGGAACAAACACCTATATCTTCCTGTGCGAGCTCTGTTTTCCCTTATTTTATGATGATGATAGTTTCTTCCTACATAGATCGGCGTCAACAAAATATTTTCACATTCTGTGGAATAATTGAAATTTCATGAGAAGTGGCAGCCACGACTAGAACCGCCTTTGTTTTTCCACCCCGTATCCTGTTTCATATCCGTGAAATTTCCTGCTCTATTTGTCCATAGTACAAAACGTGCTTGCCTTCGTTCAACTTTCTCTATATAGTCCGTCAATCCAATTTGGTACTCCAATGAGAACAGACAAGCGTAGTGGAGGCAATCTGTTTAGTAGATCTGTTGCGTCTTCTAAGTGTCAACAGAACACTCTCTTTGGTTCGCCTTCCCCAAAATGTTTTCTGTGTGTTCTTTCCAATTTAAAAAAATGGTTCAAATCGCTCTGAGCACTATAGGACTTAATTTCTGAGGTCATCAGTCCCCTAGAACTTAGAACTACTTAAACCTAACTAACCTAAGGACATCACACACATCCATGCCCGAGGCAGGGTTCGAACGTGCGACCATATCAGTCGCGCGGTTCCTGACTGTAGCACCTAGAACCGCTCGGCCACCCCGGCCGGCGACAATTTAAACTCTTTGTAATTGTTATTAACAGGCATTTAGTAGAATTTATGGTCTTCAGATCTGATTGATTTATCCTGTAAACGGCTTAACGGATACCTTTTACGACTCATGTGAATGACCTCACACTTTTCATTATGTAGGGTCAGTTTCCAATCCTCGCACCGTAAAGGTATCTTATCTAAATCATTTTCAATTTGTTTTGATCTTCTGATGACTTTACTAGACGATAAACGACAGAATCACCTGCAAAAAACTTAAGACGGCTACTTAGATTGTCACCCAAATAGTTTACATAGATAAGGAACAGCAGAGGACCTGTAACACTATCTTGGGAAAGCCAGAAATCACTTCTGTTTTACTCTATGACTTTCCGTCAGTTACTACGAACTGTGACCTATCTGACTGAAAGTCAGGAGTCCAGTCACGTAATTGACACGGAATTCCACACGCACGCAATGTCCTAGAAATCTAAAAATACGGAATAAATTTTAAATCCTTTATCGATGGCACTCAACACTTCTTGTGAGTAAAGAGCTAGTTGTGTTCCACAAAAACGATGTTTTCTCAATCCGTGTTGACTATGTGTCAGTAGACCGTTCTTTTCGAGGTAACTCATGATGTTGAAAGACAAAATGTGGCCAAAATCATGCTTCATATCGGTGTTAATGATGTTGTTGTTGTTGTTGTTGTTGTTGTTTGATGCAGCTCTCCATGCTACTCTATCCCGTGCAAGGTTCTTCATCTCCCAGTACTTACTGCAACCTACATCCTTCTGAATCTGTTTAGTGTATTCATCTCTTGGTCTCCCTCTACGATTTTTACCCTCCAAGCTGCCCTCCAATGCTAAATTTGTGATCCCTTGATGTCTCAGAACATGTCCTACCAACCGATCCCTTCTTCTAGTCAAGTTGTGCCAGAAGCTCCTCTTCTCCCCAATTCTATTCAATACCTCCTCATTAGTTATGTGATCTACCCATCTAATCTTCAGCATTCGTCTGCAACACCACATTTCGAAAGCTTCTATTCTCTTCTTGTCCAAACTATTTATCGTCCATGTTTCAATTCCATACATGGCTACACTCCATAAAAATACTTTCAGAAACTACTTCCTGACACTTAAATCTATACAAATTTTTCTTCTTCAGAAATGCTTTCCTTGCCATTGCCAGTTTACATTTTATATCCTCCCTACTTCGACCATCATCAGTTATTTTGCTCCCCAAATAGAAAAACTCTTTTTCTGCTTTAGTGTCTCATTTCCTAATCTAATTCCCTCAGCATCACCCGACTTAATTCGACTACATTCCATTATCGTCGTTTTGCTTTTATTGATGTTCATCTTACATCCTCCTTTCAAGACATTGTCCATTCCGTTCAACTGCTCTTCCAAGTCCTTTGCTGTCTCTGATAGAATTACAATGTCATGGGCGAACCTCAACGTTTTTATTTCTTCTCCATGGACTTTAATACATACTCCGAAACTTTCTTTTGTTTCCTTTACCCCTTGCCCAATATACAGATTGAATAATATCGGGGACTGGCTACAACCCTGTCTCACTCCCTTCCCAACCACTGCTTCCCTTTCATGCCCCTCGACTCTTATAACTGCTACCTGATTTCTGTACAAATTGTAAATAGCCTTTCGCTCCCTGTATTTTACCGCTGCCACCTTTAGAATTTGAAAGAGAGTATTCCAGTTAACATTGTCGAAAGCTTTCTCTAAGTCTACAAATGTTAGAATTGTAAGTTTGCCTTTCCTTAATCTATTTTGTAAGATAAGTTGTAGGGTCAGTATTGCCTCACGTGTTCCAACATTTCTTCGGAATCCGGACTGATCTTCCCCGAGGTCCGCTTCTACCAGTTTTTCCATTCGTCTGTAAAGAATTCGCGTTAGTATTTTGCAGCTGTGACTTATTAAACTGATAGTTCGGCAATTTTCACATCTGTCAACACCTGCTTTCTTTGGGATTGGAATTATTATATTCTTCTTGAAGTCTGAGGGTATTTCGCCTGTATCATACATCTTGCTCACCAGATGGTAGAGTTTTCTCAGGACTGGCTCTCCCAAGGCCGTCAGTAGTTCCAATGGAATGTTGTCTACTCCCGGGGCCTTGTTTCGATTTAGGTCTTTCAGTGCTCTGTCAAACTCTTCACGCAGTATCGTACCTCCCATTTCATCTTCATCTACATCCTATTCCATTTCCATAATATTTTCCTCAAGTTCACCGCCCTTGTATAGACCCTCTATATACTCCTTCCACCTTTCTGCTTACCCTTCTTTGCTTAGAACTGGGTTTGCATTTGAACTCTTGATATTCATACAAGTGGCTCTCTTTTCTCAAAAGGTCTCTTTAATTTCCCTGTAGGCAGTATCTATATTACCCCTAGCGAGATAAGCCTCTACATCATTACAGTTGTTCTCTAGCCATCCATGCTTAGCCATTTTGCACTTAATGTCGATCTCATTTTTGAGACGTTTGTATTACCTTCTGCCTGCTTCATTTACAGCGTTTTTATATTTACTCCTTTCATCAATTAAATTCAATATTTCTTCTGTTACCCAAGGATTTCTACTAGCAATCGTCTTTTTGCCTACTTGATCCTCTGCTGCCTTCACTACTTCATCCCTCAGAGCTATCCATTCTTCTTCTACTGTATTTCTTTCCCCCATTCCTGTCAATTGTTCCCTTATGCCCTCCCTGAAACTCTGTACAACCTCTGGTTCTTTCAGTTTATCCAGGTCCCATCTCCTTAAATTCCCACCTTTTTGCAGTTTCTTCAGTTTTGAATCTACAGTTCGTAACAGATTGTGGTCAGAGCCCACATCAGCCCCTGGAAATGTCATACAGTTTAAAACCTGGTTCCTAAATCTCTGTCTTACAATTATATACCAAGTGTTAGCTATGATTAAGTTATGCTCTGTGCAAAATTCTACCAGACGGCTTCCTCTTTCATTTCTCTCCCCCCAATCCATATTCACCCACTATGTTTCCTTCTCTCCCTTTTCCTACTCTCGAATTCCAGTCACCCATGACTATTAAATTTTCGTCTCCCTTCACTACCTGAATAATTTATTTTATCTCATCATACATTTCATCAATTTCTTCTTCATCTGCAGAGCTAGTTGGCATATAAACTTGTACTACTGTAGTAGGCATGGACTTCGTGTCTATCTTCGCCGCAATAATGCGTTCACTATGCTGTTGGTAGTAGCTTAGCCGCACTCCTATTTTTGTATTCATTATTAAACCTACTCCTGCATTACCCCTATTTGATTTTGTATTTATAGCCCTGTATTCACCTGATCAAAAGTCTTGTTCCTCCTGCCACCGAACTTCACTAATTCCCACTATATCTAACTTCGAACTATCCATTTCCCTTTTTAAATTTTCTAACCTACCTGCCCGATTAAGGGATCTGACGTTCCACGCTCCGATCCGTAGAACGCCAGTTTTCTTTCTCCTAATAACGTCCTTCTGAGATCCGGAGATCCGAATGGGGGACTATTTTACCTTCGGAATATTTTACCCAAGAGGACACCATCATCATATAACCATACAGTAAAGCTGCATGCCCTCGGGAAAAATTACGGCTGTAGTTTCCCCTTGCTTTCAGCCGTTCGCAGTACCAGCACAGCAAGGCCATTTTGGTTAGTGTTGCAAGGCCAGATCAATCATCCAGACTGTTGCCCCTGCAACTACTGAAAAGGCTGCTGCCCCTCTTCAGGAACCACACATTTGTCTGGCCTCTCAACAGATACCCCTCCGTTGTGGTTGCACCTACGGTACGGCCATCTGCATCGCTGAGGCACGCAAGCCTCCCCACCAACGGCAAAGTCCACGCTTAATGATACAGGCTTGTAATTTAGTGGATTACCGGTATTGTCTTTCTTGAATATTGGTGTGACCTGTCCAACTTCCCAGTCTGGATATAGATCCTTTGTTGAGGAGCGGTTGTATATGGTAATTAAGTATGAAGTTATTGCCTCAGGTAGTCTTAAAAGATCCTAATTCGCATATACAGCTTGGAGTGGAAGTTTCTCTTTCGTTAAGTGATTTATATTGTATCACTGCTCCGGATACTCTAGTATAGATTGTATCTGTCGTGTATTTCTCTCTGGGCCACTGCTGGGGTACTAGAGGACGCGTGCTCGCAAGAGGAAGCGTAAGCAGCTGCGGTCATTGACACAGGGGCATGCTCAGCTAGCCTAAGGGATGTGACTTGCTGGCGGCGGTGTGGGCAGTTGGAGGCCTGGGTATACCTATTAACGTTTGCACAGTCTAATTGGCTGAACATAGCTGGAAGGCGGCGGCTTGGTCTGTGAGTGATTTTAGCCCCGCCATGCTGCTGCCAGCTACTCTCCTACTCGGGGATCCGTTGCATACCCATATTGTGAAATACACTATGTGATAAAAACTATCTGGACATCTCCAAAAGATATGTTTTTCATATCAGGTGCATTGTGCTACCACCTACCGCCAAACATCGTGAGAGAGCAGAATGGGGCGCTCCGCGGAACTCACAGACTTGGAACGTGGTCGGGTGATTGTGTGTCACTTGTATCGTACGTCTGTACGCGGGATTTCCACACTTCTAAACATCCCTAGGTCTACTGTTTCCGATGTGATAGTGAAGTCTAAACGTAAAGGGGCACGCACAGTACAAAAGCGTACTGGCCAACCTCGTCTGTTGACTGACAGAGACCGCCTAAAGTTGAAGAGGGTCGTAGTGTGTAATACGCAGACATCTGTCCAGACTATAACACAGGAATTCCAAACTGCATCAGGGTCCACTGTAAGTACTATGACAGTTTGGCAGGAGGTGAGAAATCTTGGATATCATGGTCTAGCGGCTGCTCATAAGCCAAACATCACTCCGGTAAATGCCAAACGACGCCTTGCTTGGTGTAAGGAGCGTAAACATTGGATGGCTGAACAGTTTAGTGGAGTGACATATCACGGTACACAATGTGACGATCCGATGGCAGTGTGTGGGAATGGCGAATGCCCTGTGAACGTCATCTGCCGGCGTGTGTATTGCCAACAGTAAAATTCGAAGGCGGTGGTGTTATGGTTCGGTCGTTTTTTTCACGGATGGGGCTTGCACCCCTTGTTTTGCTTGGCACTATCGCAGCACAGGCCTATATTGATGTTTTAAGCATGTTCTTGCATCCCGTGACTGAAGAGCAATTCGGGGATGGCGATTGCATCTTTCAACACGGTCGAGCCGCTGTTCATAATTTACGGCCTGCTGCGGAGTGGTTGCTCGACAATAACATCTTGTAATGGAGTGGCCTGCACAGAGTTCTGACCTGAATCCTCAAGACACCTATCGGATGTTTTGCAACGCCGACTTCGTGCCAAGACTCACCGACTGACAACAATACCTCCTCAGTGCAGCACTCTGGGAAGAATGGGCTGCCTTTCCCCAAGAAACCTTCCAGCACCTGATTGAACGTATGCCTACGGGAGTGGAAGCTGTCATCAAGGCTAAGGGTTGGTCAACACCATATTGAATTCATAGTTCACATAGTAAGGCCTTTTGTAACAGGCAGCTATTTTGTTCAAAAATGGTTCAAATGCCTCCGAGCACTATGGGACTTAACTTCTGAGGTTGTCAGTCCCCTAGAACTTAGAAGTACTTAAACCTAACTAACCTAAGGACATCACACACATCCACGCCCGAGGCAGGATTCGAACCTGCGTACGTAGCGGTCGCGCGGTTCCAGACTGTAGCGCCTAGAACCGCTCGGTCACCCCAGCCGGCTGCTATTTTGTTAGTAGCCGATGTGTGAGCCACGCCATCCCGGTTCCTCATGGCCTAGCTGGTGTTTCTCGTCGTCCGTCCGGCTCGCTTTTGTAAGCTAGAGGCGTTCGTTTATGGTTTACTAATAGGTTGTATTTAGGGCGATCTTCTTGGCACGTAATCACGATTCCTTTCGAATTTATATTAGACTTCATTTTTATTATCTCCTCGCCAAATTGCAGAGTATTTGGGCTGGGTTGCTTGCCTGCGTAAGCCATGCTTTCTGTCAGATCGCTCTGTAAGTTACCTATGTGTCACACTATTCATTCTGTACTCCTCAGCTTTCTTTAATTGACTGTTGTGTTTGATTGGAATAGTGATTAACACAATTACTGTTATGTTTAACAGTAAGGCATATGTACGGCACATTATCTTTTCAATGCTCGCAAACTTCTTTTAATTCATTGATGTCTTGTATTTTAATAAAGTTCTGTTTAACGCACTTACTGTTAATGGTAAGCTACCTTAATGGCATATCATCTATTCATTTATCTCCTTTAATTTATTGTTGTTTTATTGTAATACTGTTTAACGCTTTCAGTTCTTACCAACTTTTTTCTGTGCTTTGATAATTTTTTTTTATTGGAATAGTGTTTGACACTGTTTGTAGGTGTGTGTTACAGGGCAGATTAGCTTTATCAAGGTAACGTCAGAAAGGGGCCCCGTTGTATACTTTAGTTTGTCCTGTGGAATTTCCCAAATAACTTTGTCAGTTCCCTGTATATGTTAAAAAGTGTGTATTTTGGTAAGCAGCTGTCTATCTGATTCTAGTGAGCCCACATTACTTGTCAATTGCTGTTTTCAGAACTAGCTGCACGTGTGGCAGTTATCATATGATTTGTTTATTTACCTTTCCTGCCCGCCGGGCGTAGCTGATTCCATCTGTCGCCATTGCTGCTGTTTGCCTTCCTGTAACCTCTGGATTAAGTGTTCCCTTTGTTTTGGTGTCTTATATTCCAATTCTATATGAATTAATACAACTGATTTCTTTTAAATCCCGCTTAAGTAAATTTAAGCAACACCGTCTAGGGGGCCTTTTTAGTAAAAGTTTAACCAGATGTTTTCAATGGTCATTCCAGATTAAATTTGTATTTATAAACCTGATAATCTGCGTGCTTGTGGAGGTGTGTCCAGACATAAGCTTAAGATCCTTCAAAGAAGGTACTAATTATCTTGAAGTGCCTTTACCAGTTGTAAAGTTTGTTGCATTGTCTCCAGCCATTAACTCAGTTATCCTGTGTCTATCGTTAATGCTTCTAAAGTTCCGCTAGTGAAATTCTGTCCACTTAAGATAGGACGGTGTTGCCGTAAATGTCTGTTTATGGCCGAGGCACGGTGTTCCATAATAAAAATTATATGCAAAATGGTATTACTTGAAATGTCTTCGCCTTGGAAAACATTTCTCATTGAGCTTTACGCCATTTGTGTAGTTACTAAGTATACTTATATGAATGATCAGTTAATTTTCTTGAATTGTCAATTAACAGGCAACGTCATATGGCAATTAATAAATTGGTTGCAACTGCTTAGTACTTGAATTATTTTGATAATTTCATTTCGGCCAACCAACGTGGGACGATCTTTATTATTTTTTAATGCTCGTCTTACCCCCCTGCGTTTCAAGGATTGTATTTAAGTGTGTATTTTCTCATTGTAAAGAGTTCAACATATTTTGGTAACAAATTGCAGTTCAAGTATTTTTTATTTTCTAGTCCCAGTACCTTTCCACTTCCTAACCATCTTCCTACCGCTTCGACCATCGTACGATGCCCGATAGATAATTTCCCTGCTGTGGATGGCGTTTCCCAGCGATTCGTGTTCTGTCTACAGCTGACACGACCAAGTCTTCAATGTTCTTCCCCGGGTCCCAAGTTTTCCGCATCCTATACTCTTTCTAGAGGTGGAGGAAGGGACTACAGTGATCTTAGAGTTGACAGTGAAACTCCTGTGTGTGAGCTTTCTTTGAAAATTGTGTGACACAACCTATTTGTGATACCTGCTAATTTAAGGGTAGAAGTGTGCCCTTTGAAAATCCCGGCTTTGGTGTAATCCTTACAATAACTATTGTATAGCTGCTGGTGAACGACCTTGTCGCAGTGGCAACACTGGTTCCCATCAAATCACTGAAGTTAAGCTCTGTTGGGCTTGGCTAGCACTAAGATGGGTGACCGCCTGGATCTGTCGGGCGCTGTTGGCATGCGGGGTGTGCTCGTCCCTTGTGAGGGCAATTGAGAAGCTACTCGACTGAGAAGTAGCGACCATGGTCATGAAAACTGACAACAGCCAGGAGAGCGTTGTGCTGACCATAAGCCCCTCCATATCCGCATCCGGTGAAACCTGTTAACTGAGGAAGACACGGCGGTCGGTCGGCATCGTTGGACCTTCCGAAGCCTCTTTAGACGGAGACCTTCCGAGGCCTCTTCAGACGGAGTTTTAGAGTAATGTTAATCTTTCATTCTTCCCTTCTCTCTATATAACATTTCAATGTGCTTCTCTGTACTAGGGGCAAGGAGTGCTATAGCTTTGTTACTGAGAGTATGCCCCGCGACAGTGTAAATTGTTAAACGTGGAATAATGCTGAATTTCCCAAATCTGTCATTCAAAGATTTAATCTGATGTTCTTGGAAATAAGCTTAATAACACCAAACAAATTACATGGAAGCTCATTAGAGATCATTATTGCCTTACTCTCATACATGACAATCATACTCTGGAGATAGTACTATGCAGCATAGAATTTCTTCGTCCAGTATGTGAAAGTTAATTACGTTAAAACACGGGTCTGTTAAATTACAGTCATCAATAAGAGTACATAGAGTAACTATTTGATGTCCACTGAATGACTTTCACATTAAAAATCAAAATGTAGGAGTGTTAACTGTTACAACTTAAATCTGCCAGCTGTTTTAAAATACAACCTCCATATAGTATGATAATCAATCTTCTTAATTACAGAGCATAACAATTCGTCTTGGAGTTACAATTGATTATTACCTGCGCGATAGAAGACGCTGCTCTGATCTACTCTGCTTTACTGCCTGAAATACTGTAAACCCCTGAGCGGCACGTCCCTCAAAGAAATCACTGCACAGCAAGTACGCTAGAAATTCAGGACACTGCTTTCTAGAACTGTTGGTAAGGAATACTGCTAGCTGACCATGCAACAGTGCAAATGAGTGACAGCAATATTACGTTCACTTTATACTTCCGAACACTAAAAGAAAACTTGACGAACTGAGAGCAAGTAAATGAAATGATTTGGCTTAAACTGAAGGTACATTAAGATTCTTAGCTACACAGAAACTATATTACAGTAACATGAGAACTATAGTTGCCTTGAGGCACTGTTACACGCAATGTAACGAATTCACACAAAACAAAACAAAAACAACAAAAAAGTGGGTATTTGAATTATATTTACATTTTTGCTTTACTTGCTGCGATATACGTTTAGAGGCGGAAGGTGAAAAATACTTTATTAGCACTCCGAACACATGTTTGATAGTTTTGAAGTGGATACTAAAGTATCGACTGTTGATCGGAATTTCAGCTTTTACATTACAACAATTCGCGGAAGGTCAAATATGGAACAGAACAGCTTGCATTAGGACCGGGTGGTATAATTAAACTAACAGTATTCCGGGGGCTGCTGCGTGGGCAGCATGACAGCGACCTGCGATGTATACAGCCCGCACTACCGCACTCGGAACACAGTTTAATTACTCCACCAGCTACTACAATTAGGCTTTGCACCAAATAAGAAATCTGTTCATATTAAGTCGTTCCAAACCTTCAGGTACAACAGTATGCATTTGAAAAATCATCCCTTGTCCACCGTTTGCCATCCGTGCCACTTGTCCATCGAACACCAACTATTATTCGCGGAAGAATGACAGATACATCATTTACTCCTAACACAACCTCTGATAACCAAAGAGTTACATAACATGCATGAGATCACGTATCGAAAGACGCTCTGTGTGCCAAATATTACAAACAAAATTTTGAACAGCTCTCGGAACCCACGTACGTGAACTACCAGTGCTATTCAGCTTGTGGGCTGAAACTGTCTGTTAATTTTATTCACACATGACCTTACTAAGACCACGCGATGCACAACAACATATATTTTTTAGAGACTTGTTTCTTCTTTCTTTTCTTTGTGTCATATTACGTCCTTGCTCTCAGAATGGACTCTATTGCGCTCATAAAACCAAGTTATTCAGATCTGATGGAATTTTTCTACAGAACAAACTGCCCTGCCTCAATTATCTGCCGGAAAATTCTTCTGTGTGATACAACAAGTTCTGATATTTCTGCTCGCGAGAGCACCAATCCGTTCTATTGTTTCAATTTTAGCTTCGCTATAAATCCCGTAGATTGCCCAATAGACGCTTTGTTTATCTGCTTTGTTCGATCCTTTCAATATTTCCATAAAATATTTGATTGCGTGATTTGATATCCAATTATATGTGAAAATACTGCTCAGTTTCTTCATTTACTCTTAGCCTCTGTCCTTATTTCGTAAAATTCGTACCTAGAATTTTCCTTATTATTTTCCGTTCTGTCCTCTCTCTCTCTCTCTCTCTCTCTCTCTCTCTCTCTCTCTGAAGCTGAGGACCACTGGATATTAGGACAGTTTTTAGCATTTACAGTGTCATTTTGTTAATAGACATGTATTTGGTTTTTCAAGTGATATTTCTCAATCTAATCTTTCTAACGTTTCTTCGAGAACTTTTTATTTATTATTGTGCTGTTGAATGTCTCCAAGTCTTTTGTAAACGCTAAACTGCCTGTCTATAGTATTAGTGAAACTAAATCGTACGAAGTGTAAGGTAATTTGAAGGGAAAGTTTTCAGAACACTTTGAAATCCAAAAAGGAGTGAGACAATGTGTTAAATTCTCGCCAAATTTTCCATCTGTATCTTAGAAAGCGTAATCAAACAGCAATCGAATTTTAATCGATTCAATAAAATTAGGAAGAAAGAATGGTTCAACCTAACTAACCTAAGGACATCACACATATCCATGCCCGAGGCAGGATTCGAAACTACCACAGTAGCAGTCACACGGTTCCAGACTATAGCGCCTAGAACCGCACGGCCACCCCGGCTGGCGGAAGAACAAATTTTAGGATAATTTGATTGAGTCGATTAAAATCTGATTTCTGTTGGATTTAGCTTTCTACGACACTGTTGAAAAATAAGGGCGAGAGTCTTACACCCTCTATCACTCCTAGTCGAATTTCAAAATGTTTCGAAATTTTTCTCTTGAACATTACCTTGGATTTTGTATGATTTAGAGTTTGACTAATGCAATAATTGCAACGGTTTTGAGGTCCTGACTTTGTATTATAACATTTGTCTTTACGAGAAAGAGATTCCACGTTTATAGGGCTATCGAAATACGTAGCTTGTTGGGTGGGCAGGGTGAGCGGGGTGGGCGACGGGAAGTTTGTAGCGGGCAAACTGATAGAACCGCTGACCGTTGGCGGATGGGCTTGGCAGCGCCTGCATGCCGGCAACCCCCACAGCATTCCTGCCGGTCGTGAGGCGCACATTTGGCTCTGAGGCTATCGGAACGTACGCGCTCTCGGCCCACCGCTCCGTCCCACACGCGAGATTCCGAGCGTAGCAGCCATCTTTCCCCACCTCGCCTGCATCTCTGTGGCATTTAAACACAAGTATTTTTTTTAGTCTGTCGAGTAGCGCCTCGCCATAATTTAATCCAAACGCTAATGGTACGAATAAATGTTCCACCGGTAATGGAAAATAATTTTGCGGGATATATTTTTTGTTCATTTACGTATAACTCATTCCGGTAGAGAGTCTTGCTTTGGCAGGCTGCGGGCAGTTCCAACGAGATTCCAGGAAGCAAAAGCACGACGTGTTTTTGTATTATTAATCCGGGAAAAGTTGCCGCTCGTTAGTAAAAATTTGTTCTCGACGACAGAGAGCGCTCGCGGCCGTGAAGCGATCCGAGGCTTAATTAGCTTTGCAGTCTGCTGCGAGACGCCCAGAGCCGGGCATAAGCAGCAGTGTTTCTAACGTGAGTGCAGGCACCACATGCTCGATTCTTTATCTCAAGCTCGCTCGTACTACAGAAAACTACAAAAAAAGTGATATACCAGAAAAAGCTGTAGCATGTTATGTGATGCCGCTATGTAATTTGGTTGTCTGGCTTTATGTAAGGGAATAAAACCATTTCTGCCCAAATACAAGCATCATACTAAAAGTACAGATCATTTGTATCTCAATAACCGCACAGTTCAACACCCACACTCTGCCACCTGTAGCAGCTGTCTTCACTGACAGAGTATATCTATGGAAAGGGCATAGAAAAGTTGGTTTCCCACCGAAATAAATCTCTGAGAAATGGTGGTAACGTTTAAGAAATATTACTTATTGTAAAAATGTGGTTTAAAAATGTGTTTTCCAAAACGGTGCTTAGTTTCCGGAGATTCCTTAATAATGCAAAAGTAAAACGATGACAAGAAAGATGCACAACGATCATATCCTAATCCAGAATACAACATCCCAAAATATACCCGACAGAAACCGACATCCGAAATTAAAATAAACTAGCGAACGGAAAATAAGTAATGGAACACACGAAGATAAGTAGTAGAAAGCCACGTTACCCGCTGCTTACCACAGCCACAATAAATGACAAAATTAACTCAAGTCAGACATGATACTTAGTTGATAAACAATAAAATGCAGACGGATTGGGCGGGGGGGGGGGGGGGGGAGGGGGTGTTCATTGAACTGAGAACTGCTAATGGTCCTTAGTCTCTGACCAAGTAAATGTCATACAACGTTTTCCCTTTGCCTTTGAATTAATGTTTATTGACTATGGAATGAGACTTATGCCAGTAAACGCTTATAGTAGAAAAATTATAATTTTAATATGGCTTCAACAAACATCTTCTTAGTTTGGCATGCTACACAAAATTTTACAATGTAAGCTGTTTTATTTCCTACTTCTACAACAACGTAAGTCGATGTTTCTTGTTGTTTGGAATTTTTGATACTCTAAAATGACATTCAGTTGTTCTTTATCCTGAATACTGTCAGTGAGATAGTTCTGTCCCTTACATTCATTTATACAGTAAGAAATGTCTAAAGGTGCTGTGTCGTCCGCTCAAGACACAGCCAGGGCAAAAGCACCACAGACACAAAAATGCGAACTGGTCCCAGTGCCATAGAGACTCGCTACTTGCGCAGGTTCCACCAGGCCCACGTGAGGCGATGAGTATGAAGATATTTGTTTCGCTTCAGCCCACTGCCGACCGAGTACAATTCACCAATGAGCGGACGACAACGGACGGAAGCCTACCCGGAAGATGGAAGAGCAGCTCTAGCCAACTTGGCTATAGATCATCGCGCAGTGCTAACTTAGACAGGGAACGACGTTTAGAGAACAGACGGTTGTTGGAAATTGCATTTGCTGTGTACTGTGAAGTTTACCTACGGTTAATTGCACTTAGCCTTTGAGGGCCTTTTTTGCGTTAAGTTACATGTAGTGTTGCAGACCTCAATATACGACAAGTCACAAACACAGGTAATCCTTTAAACTCATTTGTGACTTTGTTACTAATCTGGTCGAGTCTTGTAGAACCTTCGTTATCCCATCCAGTTACCTCACCGTGTGGCATAGCCGTGTAATATTGCCAGGGAGAAATTGTTTAGCGGTGTACTGTACGAGAAGCCGTTTCACGGCCTCACAAACTCGGCCTACTGTAATTACAATGTCAACTCGGTCTCCACAGGAGTGGCGACGAGGCCTTTACAGACACTGGCGACGAGGGTTTACAAAAAAAGGAATATTTAATCTTCTATAGAAGGAGTTCCGCCTTTAGGGGCAATTTCCCACCCCTAAGACAAGAGAGTGCCCTGAACCTCTATCCGCTCCTCCGCCCTCTTTGACAAGGCCGTTGGCAGAATGAGGCTGATTTCTTATCCCGGAAGTCTTCGGCCGCCAGTGCTGATTACTTATCAAAATTTAGGCAGTGGCGGGGATCGAACCCGGGACTGAAGACGTTATGATTACGAATCAAAGACGCTACCCCTAGACCACGGGTAAAGCATCAACAAAATTAGGATACAGAAGGCAATGAAAATCACTGCATTAAAGACACGTAACGTTATCGACAGGACATGTGGCCTGTAATTGAAGAAGTGTCATAATGATCTCTCCATTGGCAAAAGATTCCGGAATAGTCCCCCATTCGGATCTCCGGGAGGGGACTGCAAGGGGGAGGTTACCATGAGAAAAAGATTGAATAATCAACGAAAGGATAACGTTCTACGAGTCGGGGCGTGGAATGTCAGAAGCTTGAACGTGGTAGGGAAACTAGAAAATCTGAAAAGGGAATTGCAAAGGCTCAATCTAGATATAGTAGGGGTCAGTGAAGTGAAGTGGAAGGAAGACAAGGATTTCTGGTCAGATGAGTATCGGGTAATATCAACAGCAGCAGAAAATGGTATAACAGGTGTAGCATTCCTTATGAATAGGAAGGTAGGGCAGAGGGTGTGTTACTGTGAACAGTTCAGTGACTGGGTTGTTCTAATCAGAATCGACAGCAGACCAACACTGACAACGATAGTTCAGGTATACATGCCGACGTCGCAAGCTGAAGATGAACAGATAGAGAAAGTGTATGAGGATATTGAAACGGTAATGCAGTATGAAAGGGGGACGAAAATCTAATAGTCATGGGCAACTGGAATGCAGTTGTAGGGGAAGAAGTAGAAGAAAAGGTTACAGGAGATTATGGGCTTGGGACAAGGAATGAAAGGGGAGAAAGACTAATTGAGTTCTGTAACAAGTTTCAGCTAGTAATAGCGAATACCTTGTTCAAGAATCACAAGAGGAGCAGGTATGCTTGGTAAAGGCCGGGAGGTACGGGACGATTTCAATTAGATTACATCTTGGTCAGACAGAGGTTCCGAAATCAGACACTGGATTGTAAGGCGTACCCAGGAGCAGATATAGACTCAGATCACAATATAGTAGTGATGAAGAGTAGGCTGAAGTTCAAGACATTAGTCAGGAAGAATCAATACGCAAAGAAGTGGGTTACGGAAGTACTAAGGAATGACGAGATACGTCTGAAGTTCTCTAACGTTATAGATACAGCAATAAGGAATAGCGCAGTAGGCAGTACAGATGAAGAGGAATGGACATCTCTAAAAAGGGCCATCACAGAAGTTGGGAAGGAAAACATAGGTACTAAGAAGGTAGCTGCGAAGAAACCGTGGGTAACAGAAGAAATACTTCAGTTGATTGATGAAAGGAGGAAGTACAAACATGTTCCGGGAAAATCAGGAATACAGAAATACAAGTCGCTGAGGAATGAAATAAATAGGAAGTACAGGGAAGCTAAGACGAAATGGCTGCAAGAAAAATGTGAAGACATCGAAAAAGATATGATTGTCGGAAGGACAGACTCAGCATACAGGAAGGTCAAAACAACCTTTGGTGACATTAAAAGCAACGGTGGTAACATTAAGAGAGCAACGGGAATTCCACTGTTAAATGCAGAGGAGAGAGCAGATAGGGGGAAAGAATAAATTGAAACCCTCTACGAGGGTGAAGATTTGTCTGATGTGATAGAAGAAGAAACAGGAGTCGATTTAGAAGAGATAGTGGATCCAGTATTAGAATCGCAATTTAAAAGAGCTTTGGAGGACTTACGGTCAAATAAGGCAGATGGGATAGATAAAATTCCATCAGAATTTCTAAAATCATTGGGAGAAGTGGCAACAAAACGACTATTCACGTTGGTGTGTAGAATATATGAGTCTGGCGACATACCATCTGACTTTCGGAAAAGCATCATCCACACAATTACGAAGACGGCAAGAGCTGACAAGTGCGAGAATTATCGCACAATCAGCTTAACAGCTCATGCATCGAAGCTGCTTGCAAGAACAATACACAGAAGAATGGAAAAGAAAATTGCGAATGCGCTAGGTGACGATCAGTTTGGCTTTAGGAAACGTAAAGGGACGAGAGAGGCAATTCTGACGTTACGGCTAATAATGGAAGCAAGGCTAAAGAAAAATCAAGACACTTTCATAGGATTTGTCGACCTGGAAAAAGCGTTCGACAATATAAAATGGTGCAAGTTGTTCGAGATTCTGAAAATGTAGGGGTAAGCTATAGGGAGAGACGGGTCATATACAATATGTACAACAACCAAGATGGAATAATAAGACTGGATGATCAAGGACGGAGTGCTCGTATTAAGAAGGGTGTAAGACAAGGCTGTAGCCTTTCGCCCCTACTCTTCAATCTATACATCGAGGAAGCAATGATGGAAATAAAAGAAAGGTTGACGAAGTCAGTGAAGTTAAGGAATTCTGCTAGCTAGGCAGTAAAATAACCAATGACGGACGGAGCAAGGAGGACATCAAAAGCAGTCTCTCTATGGAAAAAAAGGCATTTCTGGCCAAGAGAAGTCTACTAGTATCAAATACCGGCCTTAATTTGAGGAAGAAATTTCTGAGGATGTACGTCTGGAGTACAGCATTGTATGGTAGTGAAACATGGACTGTGGGAAAACCGAAACAGAAGAGAATCGACGCATTTGAGATGTGGTGCTATAGACGAATGTTGAAAATTAGGTGGACTGATAAGGTAAGGAATGAGGAGGTTCTACGCAGAATCGGAGAGGAAAGGAAAACACTGATAAGGAGAAGGGACAGGATGATAGGACATCTGCTAAGACATGAGGGAATGACTTCCATGGTACTAGAGGAAGCTGTAGAGGGCAAAAACTGTAGAGGAAGACAGAGATTGGAATACGTCAAGCAAATAATTGAGGACGTAGGGTGCAAGTGCGGGCCGCATCAAACCAGTCAGTACACTGATGACCAAAAAAAAAAAAAAGAGTTCTGAATGATATTTTAGATAAGCATTCCAATTAAGGGAGTGGAAGTGAAGATTAAAATGGTGTTATTGAGTATTATTCAGATCGGGAGAGAGATGTGGACGTTAGAGACGATGACGACGAAAGAATGAAGTGAAATTGGTTTAACTTTGCGTCGACATCGAGGACATTAGACATGGAGCAAAAGCTAAGATTGTGTCAAGGATGGGAAAGGAAATCGGCCGTACCCTTTCAGAGGAATCATCCTGGCATTTGCATAGAGCGATTGAAGGAAATCACGGAGAACCAAAATCTGGATGGCTGGACGCGAGTCTGAATCGTCACCGTCCCAAATGCGAGTCCGGTGTACTAACCACTGTGTGACCTCACTCGATCGATAAAGACAATGAAGATAATGTAGCTTCTGGTAGTAACCATCAGAATATGCCTGTGGCAAGGTCTGAGAGGATGTATGAAACCACACAGACTAGAATACCGTCGGAGGTCTCTTAAAAATATAGTATGGGAGCTGGCTGAAGTAATTGCAGTTGGTGTTTGCCATTCTCCTGGAAGCGCTCTGAAGCTGTTTTATACACCTGACGTCATTGAGTTTTCAGTATATCATTGAAAAGAGGAGGCAGTTAGGCTAAATTTTATTTCTACTAATGAGGATGAATTGTTGTGTTTGTAGGAATACCGATACTCATGGGTGCAAATAAGATTCGTTCTGTCAGTGTACACGATCTCCGATAAAATGGGTAATGGGTCGGCCTGGTTACAAGAGTATTATGGCAAGAGAACATTTCGAGGAATCATTAGGTTTGATGCCAAAAACTAATCGCCAGCAAAGAAAGGAAGCAGAAAAGTTCACAGCACAACGACGAACTTTTCAACAAGTTGAACGACAGGTTTCAACTAATGCATAAACAAGGAATACATCTTACGATTGATGCGATGCTTAGTGTGCATGTCGGACGCTGCCGCTTCAAGGTATTTATAAAGGAGAAATCTGTCAAGTATGGCGTCCTTAAACACGTGATGTCAGTCGCAATAGGCAGGTACGTGACGAATACGGAAACCTACACAGGTAAAGTACAGAGTTCGTCCTAGGAAGAACGACGTATCAGCAGCCGTCATTAAAGGTCTGTCAGTGCTTGCGAAAAATACTGGTCGAAATATTACTACAGACCGGCACTACACAACGGCGGATTTGGCGGAGGAGCTATAACAAGAGTACGAATTTACTGCAGTACTAACTCTCTACTCACATAGGAAGAATATTTCTGACACAGTGAAGAAAACATCAGGTCGAGAGCTATATTCGTAGATCCCCTGTTACTTTGATATCATACACAGTAAAAACAAAATCATGTAAAAACTCGCTGATGTAAAAAATGCATCAATATAAAGGCACTGAACCTGGAGAGAGGAACAGAATGTGTAGGAATGTTATATTTCAACTACAGGTGTGACTAATACCAAAGATCAGATGGATCGTATGTACACCTGCAAGAGGGGAGCAACGAGATGACGTCCATTAGTATTTACTCTCTCATGGATATGTGTGCTGTCAATGCAACAACCATCTTCATCTAGCAACATTCAGCATAGAATGAAAAGAAACGCATCAAATGGAAATGGTTTCTTTTTCAAGCTAGATTGGAAGTACTGGAACCACAGGTAGGAGAAAGAATCACTAGTATGAGGGGGTTATCCAACTATATAGCTCAGCTAATAGAAAGTTTTCTGCAAAAGAAAATCAATGGAGTGTCAACACATGTAGATCAGTCTCTTTCAGGGAATGGTCGGTACCACGTTTGTGTAAAAGACGCTAAGACAAAGAGGCAGAAGTACTACAATCTAGGGCTTATGAAATCACTATGCTTGTTGTTACATGTATGTTCATTCCTTGCTTTATATGTTTCCTGTACCAAGCTGCAATCAAAGCGTTCATGATACGCAGGTCGCTGCTTTTGGCATAACGTGGGGCCTGGGGGAGTGCTATGTCCATCTGTAACAGCCTTTGTTATTCATAACGTGTAGGCTTTCAAGGCCGGCGCCTTTACAGTCATTGACTCACCTCCGAAGTTGTTGTCCGCAGTTGGCAACGAAATGTGAGAAACAAGAACTTTTATAGATCGACCATTGCCTCTCAACCCGGAAGTTTTAGCTAATGAGCCTTTGTAATTAACAATGATTTTTCGTTAGATTTATTTATTTGATGTAAAAGATTGTAGCAAAGTACACTCCTGGAAATTGAAATAAGAACACCGTGAATTCATTGTCCCAGGAAGGGGAAACTTTATTGACACATTCCTGGGGTCAAACACATCACATGATCACACTGACAGAACCACAGGCACATAGACACAGGCAACAGAGCATGCACAATGTCGGCACTAGTACAGTGTATATCCACCTTTCGCAGCAATGCAGGCTGCTATTCTCCCATGGAGACGATCGTAGAGATGCTGGATGTAGTCCTGTGGAACGGCTTGCCATGCCATTTCCACCTGGCGCCTCAGTTGGACCAGCGTTCGTGCTGGACGTGCAGACCGCGTGAGACGACGCTTCATCCAGTCCCAAACATGCTCAATGGGGGACAGATCCGGAGATCTTGCTGGCCAGGGTAGTTGACTTACACCTTCTAGAGCACGTTGGGTGGCACGGGATACATGCGGACGTGCATTGTCCTGTTGGAACAGCAAGTTCCCTTGCCGGTCTAGGAATGGTAGAACGATGGGTTCGATGACGATTTGGATGTACCGTGCACTATTCAGTGTCCCCTCGACGATCACCAGTGGTGTACGGCCAGTGTAGGAGATCGCTCCCCACACCACGATGCCGGGTGTTGGCCCTGTGTGCCTCGGTCGTATGCAGTCCTGATTGTGGCGCTCACCTGCACGGCGCCAAACACGCATACGACCATCATTGGCACCAAGGCAGAAGCGACTCTCATCGCTGAAGACGACACGTCTCCATTCGTCCCTCCATGCACGTCTGTCGCGACACCACTGGAGGCGGGCTGCACGATGTTGGGGCGTGAGCGGAAGACGGCCTAACGGTGTGCGGGACCGTAGCCCAGCTTCATGGAGACGGTTGCGAATGGTCCTCGCCGATACCCCAGGAGCAACAGTGTCCCTAATTTGCTGGGAAGTGGCGGTGCGGTCCCCTACGGCACTGCGTAGGATCCTACGGTCTTGGCGTGCATCCGTGCGTCGCTGCGGTCCGGTCCCAGGTCGACGGGCACGTGCACCTTCCGCCGACCACTGGCGACAACATCGATGTACTGTGGAGACCTCACGCCCCACGTGTTGAGCAATTCGGCGGTACGTCCACCCGGCCTCTCGCATGCCCACTATACGCCCTCGCTCAAAGTCCGTCAACTGCACATACGGTTCACGTCCACGCTGTCGCGGCATGCTACCAGTGTTAAAGACTGCGATGGAGCTCCGTATGCCACGGCAAACTGGCTGACATTGACGGCGGCGGTGCACAAATGCTGCGCAGCTAGCGCCATTCGACGGCCAACACCGCGGTTCCTGGTGTGTCCGCTGTGCCGTGCGTGTGATCATTGCTTGTACAGCCCTCTCGCAGTGTCCGGAGCAAGTATGGTGGGTCTGACACACCGGTGTCAATGTGTTCTTTTTTCCATTTCCAGGAGTGTATTATTAATATAAAATTGTGTAGGCTACGTTCCTGTGCACTCTCATGTTTCAGCATAATTTGTCCTTCCTTTTGTGTTCGTGATTATGTTCTTGAGTTGTACATAACTCAATTTCCTTTAAATTTAATCCTATGTATAAATATAGGATTAAATTTTAAGGAAAAATGTGTATATTGGATTAATATATATAAATATAGGATTAAATTTTAAAGAAATTACGTATATCAACGCCCCCAGGACCCATATTATGCCAGCAGCAGACGCCTGCCATATCATAAACACTCTGGTTACAGCTTGTTACAGGAAACTTCTCAAACAACAAACGAGCATATCTAATAACAAACATAATGATTTCAGAAGCCCACAACCCCCCATCCCTCTCCCCCTGAGTCCGGGGATTGTTCAGCTCAATGGCAACAGTTATAATCAATAACATTTTTCAATAATAATAAGAAAAACCAATTTTAAATAAAATTGACATGTGTTAGTTAATGGTGCCCCTCAATTATTAAGCAGTTACTTTATTTGAAAAAGGCAGTACACACACACATACACACACACACACTAGCACACTAGCAATAGCTATCCAATAATAAACAATTAGCTATGGGAAGCTTATGGACCGATGACTGCTCATTTAAGGTTATTAAGCAAGAGCGTGTTTCGATAAACTTAGCCTGCTTAAATATAATTAAAATCATACAAACGCTTTGAAAGAAACTTTAATACATACATGGAAATGAAACGTCTAACTTTGAAAAGTAACCGGCACAGTGACATACCAGATTCACGTAAGGCTAACGAAGCTCAGTGCTGTTAGGAGCAGTGCAAAGTAGAATAAACATTTAAAACACCGGCAATGAACAAAGTCTTACAGACTCTCAGGTGATCTCCCATAACACGCCGAAGCAAAGCTCAATCCTGTTCAGCAACATATAACATTTTTTCCGCCAGTGCACAATGTGACAGCTACTAAAGGCGCATCCCATTGATTCCACTTAAGCGAGCTACAAAAGTGCCACGGCCCTCTACGGTCGCAACGGCCAACTCAGCCCGCTGCAACGAGGAGCTTTTTTCACAGCCCATACACGACTGCTTAATAACCACTCAGCACAGTGCTCGGCTTCCTCTATAACTATACTATAGTTCAGCACAACACCACCCCTCCGTAAACTCAGCTCCGGCTGAGCACGACAATCCGCTCGGTAGTAAACCAATAACATTCGTCTCGAAGCCCACAACTGTCTCCACCAATCCGCGCTTACGTCCTGTAACACCCAAACCTCCAGATGTCATACACTCAGACCGATACCAAACGTTGTATGTCGATAGAGTATCAACCAAAACTCCCATTTAGTACACGGTATGTGCAGTCGTCCGGCAGGACAGGCGTAAACGTAAATTAAAAGTAACACCAGAACTACGGACGAAAGTAAGTTTTTATGGAATAGGTATGCCTCTTCATATTTAAAGCATACAAATGTTAATTTTGTCAGTACTGCTTTTCATTATGGTCTATGTATTGTTCTTAAGCTGTAGACAGTTTGCGAGTTTTCCCATTTTTGCTGCAGATCTGATGATGGTCATTAAAGACCGAAACCGGTAATCTGTTAACAAAAAGTTTGTGACTAGAGACGTAAATTAAACGAAACATAGAAAGCAAAAACTTAACTTTGAGTCTGCAATGCGTATAGATTTTGTGGGGAAGTGGTAGACCGTTAGATCGTCGTTCTATGGATCCTGGGTCCATACCCCAAAGATGACAATTTTTTACAGTATTATGGTGAAAGTGATATATGGGACTATTAATATTTCTGCGCGCGAGTTATGCAATTGCTTCTTTATTCTATCGTTCCCATTCTTTTGTTTATTCTGTGAAACTACAAATGCACTAGTTGCTTCATATCTGTGTTCCGCCGCACATGTCCGACAGACTACCACACCTATCTGTACAAATGTACTTATAGGATTGCTATTTTCAGATAACCAAGCGAAAGCAGACTGCCAAACGAACACGTCACGAAAATGTTCATCCATGTAACGGGTTCACGCGTAAAAGTTGAAAATTAATTACCAACTGTCGGATTTGAACGCGGGACCTATGGTATGACGATCTCACGCTCTACCAAGTTCTTCTGTTGGTTTTTTTTTTGGGGAAGGAACCTTCCCCGTGCCCAAAGGGAGGGGTGGGGGCATAGAGAGCAGGGGTCGCAACCGAGAACGGGCCACCATGTCCCGTTCCCGCCCTCCAGGAACCAAGGAAAGCGTAGGGAAAGTGGAGTAGAGGTACAATTAACAATGTTTACTTACTTTTTTCTCTTTTCGTTCATTCTTATTTTTATTTATTGATTCATTTATTTATTTTTGTCATTAATACCATCGAGAATATCAGGAAACCACGTGAGGGGAAGGGCGCAGCAAGACGTCAGACTAATTGAGACTATTAACGTATAGCTTTTTTGTGAAGAACATTCCGACTGCCAGTGAATATATCGGTTCTAAGTGTGGAAGCTCTTAATGATCAGGGATCAGCTCTTAATGACATGAACACCCCAGCCCCGCGGTGGGTTAAGGAAGACACTACAGAAGAAATTGGTGAAAAATTGTCTCTACTTTAGGTTATGCGGACAACTGCACAATAGCTGGTTCAAATGGCTCTGAGCACTATGGGACTTAACAACTGTGGTCATCAGTCCCCTAGAACTTAGAACGACTTAAAATTATCCTAAGGACATCACACACATCCATGCCCGATGCAGGATTCGAACCGGCGACCGTAACAGTCGCGCGGTTCCGGACTGAAGAGCATAGAACCGCTCGGCCATCGCGGCCGGCTGCACGGTAGCGTTCACTAAGAAACTGCCAAAAGTCAAGGATACTTTTCTCGCCATCAATGCTGTGTGTCCACAAATCCACCTCACAGAGTTCGTATTCACTTGGTGGAAGTATCCCTCGTCGGGGAGCAATTGAGTAGATATCTGACGAGAAGTCGCACGGGTAAATAGGGACAACATCTGTCGCACGAAGAACCAGACACTTCTCCCCTATTTGCAGACCAGGCGGTGGTCGTCTGTGTCCGTAACATCACAGTCGACACGTGATGGGATGTTTGCGAGGTGTAGCGTGTGAAGGCGTGACAGGCATTTTTGCTTCCCATTGACAATAAGGCACCATGCAGACTGGATGTCATCGTCAAGATCAGGAGCGCACACCGCATTCGGTGACCTGTGCTGCTGAAGAACACCATAGATCACCTTCGGGGATGTCAATTACGCTGGCATTATCACAGTACGGACGTAGCTCAGCTCAAGGAAAAAGTGGCGTAAGTAAAGGAATGGCTGCTGGAATTTCGAAAGCTGGATAGATGCTGAGAAAGAGTGTGGTGGAAGGGCCTCCAGCAAAAGGCTGGTAAGGCACGTACGACTACGGCACTACAATGTTATGTGAGAGACAATGAAAGGGCTACCGCTCTGTCACACACATGATACAACCCTGAACAACCCATGCGCCGCGGAAGGGTGAGGGTTTCGTATCTTATCTTGAACAGCAAGCCGTGATAAACAAACGATCCCAATGCCGCTAGCGAGTGGTGGGTCATTGATGGCGGAATAGGAAGTGCCTGTGCCACCCTGGGGGATAAGTGACGCCAAATATACATTTACGTATCGTGTGCCTTGCAGAAGATCGAGTGTCCATAAACGGTGATCTAAGAGTCCAGCTCGTAGTTTGGAAAGTAGACGTCGGCAGTCGAGGGTAATTGTCCGCTGCAGATCACTTGCGAAATCGAGTTCTAAGCATCGGAGCCGGCCGAAGTGGCCGTGCGGTTAAAGGCGCTGCAGTCTGGAACCGCAAGACCGCTACGGTCGCAGGTTCGAATCCTGCCTCGGGCATGGATGTTTGTGATGTCCTTAGGTTAGTTAGGTTTAACTAGTTCTAAGTTCTAGGGGACTAATGACCTCAGCAGTTGAGTCCCATAGTGCTTAGAGCCATTTGAACCATTTTTCTAAGCATCGGAAAGTATCAGCTACACGGAAAGGAGCAGCACAGTCCGCAGGAAGCCCCGCACCTATAGCCATGGCGCTCGATTTTCGGACGTTTTGGCAGCTACCAGATGCTTCGCCGTTGGTGGTAACCTATGCCCGTGTGCCAGTGACTCCCTGACCTCAGCACTGCTAAGAAGAACGATGACGAGACCGTCTGCATATGTAGTGTAGCTGAATACATGATCACTGAGAGACATCCCAGAGAGGCGTTGACGGAGGCTGCATAGCAACGGTTCAATGGCGAATGCATACAACAGTGCAGAGAGCGGGCAGCCTTGATGCACTACAGACGAGTCGAGATGGGAGGAGTAACACGGCCGTTGTATAGTACACGAGACGTGTCTCCACGAAGGAGACACATTAAGACGTCGACTGTAGTATCAGGCTAGCCCATATTGCGGAGCACCCCTTCCAGGAAGTCGTGATCGATTCGAAAGAACGCCTGGCTGAAGTCAAGAGCTCCGAAAATTCCAGGCATACGACGTGCGTGAGCAAGAGTGATTGTGGGAAATGCTAAGGAGGTTGTTTGAAAGAGTATGAAATGGAGACAATTTTCCACCGGAATGGAAAACATGTTACATAAGTCCGGTGCATATTAAAGAGTCACGTAATGACACAGATACTCGTAAGGTATTTCCAGTGATCCCTTTCTTTGGAAAACTATACTCGAAAATGCTGAAAGACCTGCTAGAGATAGAAATAAGTCACAAGCAGCAAGAAGAGCAAGCACAATTTCTTTCATTCAAACATTTTTACCAGGACTGGCACAGCAGGCTATGTGTGTCGTAAGATTGTTGCCAAGAAATTGAAATTTCAGTGTTCCTGATTAAGTCATCTTCTGGACAATGCTTACTACGTTTTATTATCCTGTGAGAATTGCGTTGGTATGCTGCGCTCTGGGCGATTTATTTAGATTTTGTCCATCCGTTATGTGATCATTTGTCTACAATTCATGTGGGGATGTGGGGTAAATTATTAGAGAGCGATTGGTTAAAGTTTGTAGACACCTGTCATATTGTGTAAGTGTAACCAAAGGAACATTCTAGTAGGTAGTGGCAGTGTGCCTTTCTCACAGTAATACATCATCCACGAGCAACTATAGCCATGAAACAATATTTAATCATAAGCAAATAGAATTGTCCTCTCTCACATGTAAACAAAACGTGCTTTATAACAGTGAACTTCTTGATGAATTTGTATCTGCAGTCATGATCCAATGACCACGGAATATTTGATGATCGTTGTGAATCTGACAGTGTTTGTGCAGGCAAGGAAACACTGGGATGTCGAAACCCTATAATAACAGGCAACTTCGTTGTAATGTGCAGTGCAGTGTTATTCTTGATGTTGATTCGAGCTTGAAGAAGGATTTAGATATGGAGCTCACAGTAAGGAAGCTTACGCATTATACTGCAAACGTCTTTTGGTAAAATATTGGGTTGGTTCTGTGATGATGAGGAGGACTGCAGCTGATGTTCCGTAACTCCAGTTGTTACTTTCGAAGAACGAAGTACCCAAGTCCAACAGAAACAGAGCTGTGGTAGGGTATTAGTGGTACAATAGCTATCCAAGATCAGTAAATTGTCAGATAACCTCATTCACGTGTAGTTCATCAAAGATGTTGATTGGCTGGAATACCTTTTCAGACCCACCCGGCCGAAATAATGAACATTATCGGGTTGTGTACCCCACCTCGATGCTTTGATAGGTAGAACATGGTGCGGTTTTAGGCGATAAATAGAAAATAAGTGACGAAAACGCTCTAACATTAGCGTTTGATTTCCTTGTAAACGATACACAAGTTTTATTCACTAATTTCAGAGCTGGTCGAACGATGTGTGAATGACGTTCTTTTGGGTATTTATGCTAATTTAATGTCCCGCTTAAAATTGGCTGTTATGTTTTAAACGTGTTTTAAACGTGGATGACGGTTCTGCCGTTATTGACATCGCATATTACCAACGACGTCATTAAGTTAATTCAGTACAACTGTTACATCCGATTGGCAACTTGTTGTCAGAATTGTTGAAGTATCGCAACGTCACTAACATACATATGACATTACACTACGCTGTCGATGTCGATTAGCAAGCTTTTGTAGATGAACGTTGATAAATTTGATTAAAGAATAATCAGATCAGCAGTCAATCAGTTATTCGTTTGGATCGACACGGACTGCATTAACCCTCATAGCGTTTGCCATCTATCACACTCCTCCGTTCAGACACTTTCTCGATGTCCTTCTCAGTAGCAGGAATCCGATTCTGGAATCGTGCATTATATTAGAGAACCGAATAACATCTCCAGCTTCAGGAGACAGTTAATATCTACTAACGCAACAATGATGACTACGAAAAAACTTCTAATAGCCAAGATAGCTGCGAGCTTGGCTATTAAAAATTGCTTCAAACAAATACAGTGTGTTTCAAAATGAATATCTGGGTTTATGGCTTTGCAGCATTTATTACAATCAACTTGTAATTATAAATGATACACAAATGAGAGACTAGCTTAGGCAGTTCTGTTTGTATAGCTGTGCCTAAAGAGAAGAGTTTGCAACATCAAGAGTGTCTAAAGGATGTTTGATCAAGTGAGAGTCCTTTTAAGACTACGCTTACAACTGCGTACTTATCGTTTGCAGTTGTTACAAGATCTAAAGCCTGCAGACGCCCCACCCTCGCAAAATGTTGCATGACGATGAAGACTTTCTGGATCGTGTCGTCTTCAGTGATGAATTGGCAGTTCACCAAAGCGTAAACGTGAGCACGCCTAATGTGCGCAGCTGGGGTCAGCAATCATCACGACTTCCTGCAGTTGCAACGAGAGTCTCCTCGATTGAAGTTTCTTGCTTCGTATCTCGGCGGGAAGTGGTGAGTGGTATTTCTTGTCTTGATGCACTAGAACTGTGCAGCTTTGCTCACCTGGGAGGAGCTGAACCACAGAACTTAGTATGGCAGCAAGATTATGAGCCGCATCACTAGCATAACTCAGCAGGCGATTGGTTAAACTGCGTTCTGCTGTAGCCCAGGATTCGCCGCAAGGAGCCGAACGACAGAGCTTGTTTTGCATGTCCTCCACATTCACATACGCCAAGCGATTTCTATCTTCTGGGTTGTGTGTATGTGCCTCGTGCACCAGCTGGTCCACTCACCTTTGCAAACATCACTGTTGCATCAATTACTCCAGACTCACTGATTAAGGTTTCGGAGGAGCTTGCTGATCGACTCGGTGTGTGACGATTGGTGGTCGCAGTGAACACTTGTAAGAAAAACTGCTAGAGTTCTCTTTCCTTTGATGCATTATTTAAAATTGTAAGCTGAACGTAATAAATGTCTCAAAACTCGTATTATAGTTTCGAAACACCTCGCTCAAATAGCTCCTTCCAATCCTTAATCATGAGAAATTTCGGTAATGACTACCACTGCTCCTGTACACACTCGTCACTCCTTTACGTAGTTCTTTCTAACCAGATCTTCCTCTTAGCTGGTGCAGAATACTTAAACTTACTTTCCCCAGACCTCCCTAAACTTCCTTTCCCCAGAACTCGATATATCAGAAAAAAATCTATTTTGTACACCTATAAATTATTTTTATATCTGTCATTATGTTTATTATTGTTATTGTCATTATTATTATTATTATTATTATTATTATTATTGTCATTATTGGTGACACCAGCAGCAGGGTAACAGAACTACTGCAAATATTGACTTCCTTAGTGCATTGTCAGTATTATGTAGACACATTGTCCCAGGATAAACTCATGTAATTTCAATTCTATGACGGCCGGGTTGGCCAAGCGGTTCTAGGCGCTACAGTCGGGAACCCCGCGACCGCTACGGTCGCAGGTTCGAATCCTGCCTCGGTCATGGATGTGTGTGATGTCATTAGGTTAGTTAGGTTTAAGTAGTTCTAAGTTCTAGGGGACTGATGACCTCAGCAGTTAAGTCCCATAGTACTCAGAGCCATTTTCTAAATTCTGTTTGTCGTATTAAAATTGTTAGTTCTTATGTAAGTATGACGAAACCCTGGCGCTATGTAAGGGAAGGCCTGATGGAAATAACAAGATCAGATAGAACAAATAAATAAATTATCGTCTCAGTTGAGAAACGATACGGAGATTGAATATTCATTGAACCAGGAACGTATGGTTGGTTGGTTGATATGCGGGAGGGGACAAAACAGCGACGTCATCGGTCGCGTCGGAAGGATGGGGAAGAGATCAGCCGTGCCCTTTCCAAGGAACTATACCGCATTTGCCTGAAGCGATTTAGGGAAATCACGTAAAACCTAAATCAGGATGGCTGGACACGGGTTTGAACCGTCGTCCTTCGGGACGCATTCGGGAGTCCAGTGTGCTAGTCACTGCGCCACCTCGCTGGATCCAGGAACGTAAGCGTGAAGCCCTGTGGTCTTAGCTGTTCTCTCTCATCTTCAATGACTGCAACCCAGACAGTCCACGAGTTAAACGCCTACGTTCTCTCGACGCCGCGCGTTGTTTGAAGAACAGGCATAACGCCGACTCTTCGGACCAAACTGCACTCCGCCATTCAGCTACACTACTGGCCATTAAAATTGCTACACCAAGAAGAAATGCAGATGATAAACGGGTATTCATAGGTGATGTGATTACATTTTCACGCAATTTGGCTGCATAGATCCTGAGAAATCAGTACCCAGAACAAACACCTCTGGCCGTAATAACGGCCTTGATACGCCTGGGTATTGAGTCAAACAGAGCTTGGATGGCGTGTACAGGTACAGCTGCCCATGCAGCTTCAACCCGTTACCACAGTTCATCAAGAGTAGTGACTGGCGTATTGTGACGAGACAGTTGTCCGGCCACCATTGACCAGACGTTTTCAATTGTTGAGAGATCTGGAGAATGTGCTGGCCAAGGCAGCAGTCGAACATTTTCTG
Source organism: Schistocerca americana (assembly GCF_021461395.2). NCBI lineage: Eukaryota > Metazoa > Arthropoda > Insecta > Orthoptera > Acrididae > Schistocerca > Schistocerca americana. Next base: position 413,548,895 of record NC_060124.1, on the reverse strand, counting down.
TATCCAGAAAGGCCCGTACAGGACCTGCAACATGCGGTCGTGCATTATCCTGCTGAAATGTAGGGTTTCGCAGGGTACAGCAACGGGTCGTAACACATCTTAAATGTAACGTCCACTGTTCAAAGTGAAGTCAGTGCGAACAAGAGGTGACCGAGACGTGTAACCAATGGCACCCCATACCATCACGCCAGGTGATACGCCAGTATGGCGATGACGAATACACGCTTCCAATGTGCGTTCGCCAAACACAGATGCGACCATCATGATGCTGTAAACAGATCCAGGATTCACCTGAAAAATATGACGTTTTGCTATTCGTGCATCCAGGTTCGTCGTTGAGTACACCATCGCAGGCGCTCCTGTCTGTAATCCAGCGTCAAAGGTAACCGCAGCAATGGTTTCCGAGCTGATAGTCCATGCTGCTGCAAACGTCGTCGAACTGTTCGTGCAGATAGTTGTTGTCTTGCAAACGTCCCCATCTGTTGACTCAGGGATCGAGACGTGGCTGCACGATCCGTTAAGCCATGCGGATAAGATGCCTGTCATTTCGACTGCTAGTGATACGAGGCCGTTAGGATCCAGCATGGCGTTCCGTATTACCCTCCTGAACTCACCGACTCCATGTTCTGCTAACAGTCATTGGATCTCGACCAACGCGAGCAGCAGTGTCGCGATATGGTAAACCGCAATCGTGATAGGCTACAATCCGACCTTTATCAAAGTTGGACACGTGATGATACGCATTTCTCCTCCTTATACGAGGTATCACAACAACGTTTCACCAGGCAATGCCGGTCAACTGCTGTTTGTGTATGAGAAATCGGTTAGTAACTTTCCTCATGTCAGTACGTTGTAGGTGTCACCACCTGCGCCAACCTTGTGTGAATGCTCTTAAAAGCTAATCATTTGCTTATCACAGGATCTTCTTCCTGTCGGTTAAATTTCGCGTCTGTAGCACGTCATCTTCGTCGTGTAGCAATTTTAATGGCCAGTAGAGTACGTCCAGTTCCTGCGTTGTCTGATCCTTTGAAGACGGGCTTTATGCAACTGTGTGAGCCACATCAGGCTTGAGACCCCTCTCTTATCCCTGTCGGTTAGGATATTTATACGACCATCATTCTTACGACTGTGACAGAACTGAGAGTCACTCACCATTCCTTGCAGACATACACTTCTATACACCACCATATCGGGCAACTTCTTCCTAGGTTTTGTCATGCCCTTTCTAAAGACTTTAACTTCCTTCTTCCGTTCTGCTACGTCTCCACGTCGACCCCACCTTACTGCACTTAGAATCATTATAAAGGACAGTGCCTTTCGCGTCATTTCACTCCATCACCAAATAGGAATAACGTTCATTAGAACTGAAATAACGAAGTATACACCCAGGTACAGGTACCGGTAGCATAACATAAATGAGTTGAAAATATTGAATTAAGAGCGAATGTGTCGCTCTCAAGTTTAACTATGGGTATGGCTAGACATATGGAGGTTTTGCCATGTGACGTAATTGTTTTCTGGGTATACCTAGTCTTGCTGTAAAATAAAATATTAGCCGATGGATGGGCAGATCGGATGTCCCTGCCATGGTTGTAAACGTTTAACTTCGAGTCCGATAGCGGGAAAACTCCATGAGACACCATCCTTTGGGGCTATTAATGGAGAAGCTCAATTATCAAACCCAGAAAAAATGCACTGCATGTTGGCCACGTCAGGTTTCGCCATTTAGTAACAGTTTTTAGAAATTTGAGAGGAACACACTCTTTGAAATTCCGAAGCTAGCGTGGATGATATAAAGTTATCGATAGGTATCTAAAAATTGTACAGAAATCAAACGCATGTTGCAAAACTCACAAACGTTCTGAAGTAGTAGGTGAGAAAGCAGTCAGTCAGGGTTGTTAAATCTGTACATTGAACAAGCTGCGAAGGAAAGCTAAGGATAATTGGGAAAGCGAAAAATCATGGAGAAAAAATTAAAACTCTGAACTTAATAAATGTCATGGAAGACAAAACATGTATTTACATTAGCAAATAGAAATGTTCATTAAATGTTGTGGGCCTAATGATTTGTTATTAAACTATTGTATTATTACACGATGCAGATCAATCACTGGAAGGGGCCCTGTTCATAAGATATGTACAAGTGTACGGAAGCTTATAAAATGGAACGACCACATTACACTATTCACGTGTAATTGAGTTGGCGGACTGGGATTTATTGGTACAATTCTCAGAAAATGTAGTGCACTCCCAAAGGAGGTACCTTGCAGAACCCTCGTTCGACCAGCGATTGAATACTGAATATGGAATCAGTCTGTCAATATTTTGCTTGAGAAACTCGATGGTTGCTGTCACATGACGTCCACCTCTTTATTTGTCACGCAAGTCAGATATTCCCGCCTCAATATCTTGAAACTTTTTCGCCCAACGACGCACAGTACTCACATCAACACAATCACCATGAGCTGCTTTCATTCTCTGATGAATCTCCTTTGAGGTGACACTTTCTGCTGTCAAGAATTCAATGACTGCACGTTGCTTAAATTGCATTGACCGACCGTCTGAGCAGGATTCCATACTTTACTCTGTAGCAACACAACTGTTCAATGCTAAAGCTTTCCGCCAGCTGGAGCTGTAGAGAAGAGGCTACAGAACAAGCCAGTACCTGCCACATACCTACGCTGCCAACTTTTGAAGAGTTACGAAGGTGGAGGCATTACTTTTCAGTCAATCCTCGTAGAGAGCAAAACATGTGTATGCAGCACAGGAAGCACAGGAAGTTAATATTGTTTCTTCCCTTAATGTAAATAAAGTTTTCTATTAATTAGAAAATGTTTTGTACAGATGATTTTGGATTCCAGCCACCGGCCGTCGCAACTTCTCTCTTTCCTTGTTTGTGTCGGTGCTGAGTCCCACAGTAGCCGAAAGAACACCACACATTCGAAGAAAATGAGATGTAGTTATGCAGGTAAAATTTATTGCGGCGAAATCTCCTTCTAACCTCCCTTAAAATCGTGGTCAAATGTTGGTGGTCTCCCTTGAAACTGCGACTATGTTGGTCGACATGATTTGGAGAGTCATTCTCCGTACATGTTTGTAATCTCTGGACGTTTGCGCATGTCGCCGCAGCGTCGTAGTTGACGTGTGTCCGAGGTCAGCTGCGGCGCTGAATATTCACACGTGGCGCCGCGGCTGGCGCTGCGGGCAGCCGATGAATTAATTACCCGCGGCTGTGGCGGCGGCGGCAGCTGCGATGTCCATTGAGGCCGGGGCTATTGTTTGGAGGCGCCAGACAAACGCAGCCGCCCGCCCCAGCGCCTCGCCGCGACACGCCGCCGTCATACTCCGTGCTGCAGGGCCGCGCCAAAACGAGGGCTGAAAACACAGCGCTGTCAAGCGCGGCCGAAATTCCCCATTCCAGGAGAGCCGGTCGAGGGTGCTTTTTCTGTCCACCAATTGACACCGAGGAAAATAAATGTCCACGCTCTTCGACACCGCTCCAGATCTCGATTGCTGCCGATTTCTATTTGATAACACTTTTTCTGGCCAGGAGCAACAACAAAAGCTAAAAGCTTTGTTTGGAGTACAGCGAAAGTGGACAGTGGGGAAGACTGAAATGAAACGATTAGGAGCCTCTGAAATGTGTTGTTACTAGGGGGGAGGGGTAGTGGAGAACAAATGGAATGATTGACTAAATAATGATGGCGGAATCCTGTGACAACTCAAAGAGAAAAAGTCAAATAAAGAACTTGATAATGTTGCTCATTTTACTAAATAAATAACTTTTTCATTTTTGTCATGTAAATGATCAGTGAGTTACTAGTTAAGAACAAAATTTGTTCGTACATCCTGATGAATGAAGACACACGACACTTGTGTAATATTCTTCAATATTTATTATTTAAATAAACGGTTTCCTGGTGATAGGCCGCCATCAGATACAAAAAGAAATATGTGTGGTTTTTCATTTTGTGAGAACAAATGTTTTGTACTAGATACAGCCAAAGAGAATTACAATTGGCTATAAAATGACAGTTTCAACTTTGGATATGAGACTAAAGTGAGAGGAATTACTTCAGTAAACTGTGAATTAAAACTGATGTAAGACGAGGGATGGAACTTTAACAATGACTACAAATGTCATATTAAAGCAACTTGATTCTACGACTGATTGCTGCTGTATCTAACCCAATATTGTTGTAATTTGTCACGTAGTTCATTAATTGAAATATCTTATACGATGGTTGGAACTTTAATAGTGGCAATTATTTATTTACAGCTCGTGCGAAATAGATACGTGTTCCAGAATTTTACTGACCTTCAAAGTTGTCACCAACGTTGTGTATAACCCGTTGCCAGCGATGTGGAAGTCGTAGGATACTCTTAGGAGTGCCAATTGTGTTGGCAGTTCGAGCGGTGCGGTCTGTTGCCCGACTGTAGCAGTTCTGAAGTGAATGCCGTGAAGTGTTTCATTCTGTTTGAACTTACGAGGGCTTAAGTCAGGGGAGTGCAGTAAGTGGTGTAGCACTTAGCAGCCCTATCAGTCTCTAAGCTGGTCGTAGGTTGTGTTCCAAAAGTGAACACCACAGAGACAGAAGTGATGAAACTTTCTGCAGAACCTACCTGACCATCATTTTGCAGGACCATGCCCAAGCACGTACAGCGCAAGCTGTTACCGACTTGTTTGACTGATGCGGCTGCTAACAAGGGAACCTCCCCATCGCACCCCCCTCAGATTTAGTTATAAGTTGGCACAGGGATAGGCCTCGACAAACTGAACACAGATCAATCGAGAAAATAGGAAGAAGTTGTGTGGAACTATGGAAAAAATAAGCAAAATATACAAACTGAGTAGTCCATGCCGCAAGGTAAGCAACATCAAGGAAGCGTGAGCTTACGAGCGCCTGGTCCCGTGGTTAGCGTGAGAAACTGCTAAATGAGAGGTCCTTCGTTCAAGTCTTCTCTCGAGTGACAAGTTTCATTTTTTTATTTTCAGACAATTATCAAAGTTCAGGCACTCACACATAATCAACTTCGCTCTCCAAAATTCCAGGCCTTCTTCAGATTTGCTTGGACATATGCAGGATTTGACGGTCTACACACAGAAACAATTGAAAACGTAAAAAACATATATTTTGACAGAGCACAGGGAAAACTGTGCGACTGTGAAACTGTTGCATTCATTTGTTGCAGTTTATCTGACAAACTCTTACGTTTTCATCACTTTTTTGGGAGTGATTATCACATCCACAAGAAAACCTAAATCGGGCAAGGTAGCAGAATCTTTTTACCCATTCGCCAAGTGTGCAAGTTAGGTGGGTCGACAACATATTCCTGTCATGTGACGCACATGCCGTCACCAGTATCGTATAGAATTATTCAGACGCGTTTTCCTGTGGAGGAATCGGTTGACCTACGACCTTGCGATCAAATGTTTTCGGTTCCTATTGGAGAGGCACGCCCTTTCGTCTACTAATCGCACGGTTTTGCGGTGCGGTCGCAAAACACAGACACTAAACTTATTACAATGAACAGAGACGTCAATGAAAGAACGGACAGATCGTAATTTTGCGAAGGTAAAAAAAGTGAAATTTTCACTCCAGGGAAGACTCGATCCAAGGACCTCTCGTTCTGCAGCTGCTCACTCTAACCACGGGACCACGGCGCTCTTCAGCTCACATTGTCCTTGATGTTACCTATCTTGCGCATGGACTACTCAGTTTGTATATTTTGCTTATTTTTTCATAGTTCCACACAACCTCCTATTTTCTTGATTGATCTGTGTTCAGTTTTTCAAGGCCTATCCACTGTGTCAATTTATAACTAAATCTGAGGGGGGTGCGGTGGGGAGGTTCCCTTGCAAGTGCTATACCACCTACTGCACTCCCCCGACTTAAGCCTTGGTAAGTTCAACTCGATTTCTAAACAGAAGGAAACACTTCTACATCTACATCTACATCCATACTCCGCAAGCCACCTGACGGTGCGTGGAGGAGGGTACTTTCAGTACCTCTATCGGTTCTCTCTTCTATTCCAGCCTCTTATCGTTCGTGGAAAGAAAGATTGTCGGTATGCCTCTGTGTGGGCTCTAATCTCTCTGATTTTATCTTCATGGCCTCTCCGCGAGATATACGTAGGAGGGAGCAATATATTGCTTGACTCCTCGGTGGAGGTATGTTCTTGAAACTTCAACAAAAGCCCTACCGATCTACTGAGCGTCTCTCTTGCAGTCTTCCACTGGAGTTTATCTATCATCTCCGTAAGGCTTTCGTGATTACTAAATGATCCTGTAACGAAGTGCGCTGCTCTCCGTTGGATCTTCTCTAAATCTTCTGTCAGCCCTATCTGGTACGGATCCCACAACGGTGAGGAGTATTCAAGTATACTGTAACCTACTTGCTTTGTTTTCGGATTGCATTTCCTTAGGATTCTTCCAGTGAATCTCAGTCTGGCATGTGCTTTACCGACGATTAATTTTATATGGTCGTTCCATTTTAAATCACTCCTAATGCCTACTCTCAGATAATTTATGAAATTAACTGCTTCCATTTGCTGACCTGCTATATTGTAGCTAAATGATAAAGGATCTTTCTTTCTATGTATTCGCAGCGCATTACACTAGTCTACATTGAGATTCAATTGCCATTCCCTGCACCATGCCTCAATTCGTTGCAGATCCCTACAAAAGAATGGCCCTGAGTAACAATAACCTATACCTTTCACGAATCACTTCCCTCACAAAAATCTTCGTTACTCGAACTAATGCAATAACCGAGCGCCAATACTGCCAACAAAATAGAAGATTCTAACTGCTGAAGGCACTAACTACTGATAGACAGAGTTAGCAAATGAAAGATTTTGATAGAGGACAAACAATGTATTTATCTTAATAGCGTTCAAAAGATTGTGACCTCCAATTAAACAGATTTCCTTTTCCTGACGGACACACGTCCAGATCGTGCTCTCATAGTAACCTCTCAAAACCAATGCTGGCGGCTCACCTCCAATTGCCCAACGCTACGCGCTGTTCACATCCAACTGCTAACACTACACTAGCGAATATTCCAACAATGAGTCCAACCAGCCAGACTGCACACAGCACAGTCAGCGATTTTCATACAGAGCACTACGTGGCGTTACCAATATAAAAACTTAAACAGCCTACTTACAATGTGTCGTGTGTATATAATATTATGTGAAGAATCATGTACGTTCCCGTAACCCACATATACTCTTTAACCACTATACCGGTTCCAGTCGAGTATCCATTATCAGAAGAAAGGTCACCAGAGAGAATTAGTGTTGTTTGTGTTTAGTGTTGTTACCAAGCTTGGTAGGGAATAAAAGGGTAGTGAACAACATTAGTTCTGGAGTGGTCACTGTGAAGAATACGGACCTGCACACTCGCCTTTGACAGCATTATCAACATTTGAATTTGAAAGGGGGGCAGTATTGGTCAGTGTTTGGTTGACTGACCGAATAATGTAATATCCTTTCGAGCAGTAATTTATCGCGTAACTGGAATGGTACCAAGCGATTAGAGAAATGAGTAGGCTAGTCCTGGTTTCAAGAAAGGAAGTCAGACAGACGCACATGTTGTAAGATTATGGAATATGTTTTACGCTCACTCATTATGACGCTTTTAGAGAACGAAACTTTTCTCTAAAGAAAAATCAACATGGATTTCGCAAAGACAGTTTTGATCGTCCATGAGATCCAGAGGCCACGAACGTAGGCGCTGAGGTTAATGCCGCACTGGCTTCAGTCCGGAAGGCATTGGATACAGTTCTGCCCAATCTTTTAGCGAACGAAAAACGAGCTTAATGAATATCGGACGAAATTTGTGAATGATTCTTTGTTGTCAGAACTCGTCGTTCTAAACCGATATAAATTGCTAAATGTATGGTTTTCCTACAAGTTTAATAAAGACAAAAGATACATACAAGAGATATTTTGGTAGTCAATAATATATTCTGCTTCACTATGTACAACAGTCTGGAAACGCTTGGGCAACTTTTCGATCCGTGACTGTAGAAATCACGTGGTCCTGAGGCGAAGAACTCCTTGAGTCATGTTCCGAGCGCATTTTCATCAGGAAAAGAAGTTACTTGCAGGTTTCGATAGAGAGCGGATAATGAGAAAACATGATGGTGCATGATCAGATGAATAAAGAGGGTGCGAAATGACTTCCCAACCAACTCCTGTGTGGTGGAACTTATCAGTATAGCATAATGTGGGGCCGGCTCAATCTTGCAGTAGCGTGACTTCACACAGTGGCCCTGGTTGTTGTTCTTGCATTGCGATTGCAAGACTTCTCAGTTGTTGATGTCAGCAGTTACGCCTCTGGGAAGCAATTCGTAGTATAACACACCGTCGCTGTTCCACCAGATGCATAACATTATCTTTTGTGGAAGCGCAGGTGTTTCTACGGGGAGTTGCTGCTTTGTTTGGACTTAGCCAATCCTTTCGTTTCCTTATGCTAGCATAAAGACGCGCCGGCCGCTGGTGGCCGTGCGGTTCTGGCGCTACAGTCTGGAACCGCGCGACCGCTACGGTCGCAGGTTCGAATCCTGCCTCGGGCATGGATGTGTGTGTTGTCCTTAGGTTAGTTAAGTTTAAGTAGTTCTAAGTTCTAGGGGACTTATGACCTCAGCAGTTGAGTCCCATAGTGCTCAGAGCCATTTGAACCATTTGAGCTTCCTCGATGTACAGATTGAAGAGTAGGGGCGAAAGGCTACAGCCTTGTCTTACACCCTTCTTAATACGAGCACTTCGTTCTTGATCGTCCACTCTTATTATTCCCTCTTGGTTGTTGTACATATTGTATATGACCTGTCTCTCCCTATAGCTTACCCCTACTTTGTTCAAAATCTCGAACAGCTTGCGCCATTTTATACGGTCGAACGCTTTTTCCAAGTCGACAAATCCTATGAAAATGTCTTGATTTTTCATTAGCCTTGCTTCCATTATTAGCCGTAACGTCAGAATTGCCTCTCTCGTCCCTTTACTTCTCCTAAAGCCAAACTGATCGTCACCTAGCGCATTCTCAATTTTCTTTTCTACTCTTCTGTATATTATTCTTGTAAGCAGCTTCGATGCATGAGTTGTTAAGCTGATTGTGCGATAATTCTCGCACTTGTCAGCTCTTGCCGTCTTCGGAATTGTGTGGATGATGCTTTTCCGAAAGTCAGATGGTATGTCGCCAGATTCATATATTCTACACACCAACGTGTATAGTCGTTTTGTTGCCACTTCCCCCAATGATTTTAGAAATTCTGATGGAATGTTATCTATCCCTTCTGCCTTATTCGACCGTAAGTCCTCCATAGCTCTTTTAAATTCCGATTCTAATACTGGATCCCCTATCTCTGCTAAATCGACTCCTGTTTCTTCTTCTATCACATCAGACAAATCTTCACCCTCACAGAGGCTTTCAATGTATTCTTTCCACCTATCTGCTCTCTCCTCTGCATTTAACAGTGGAATTCCCGTTGCACTCTTAATGTTACCACCGTTGCTTTTACTGTCACCAAAGGTTGTTTTGACTTTCCTGTATGCTGAGTCTGTCCTCCCGACAATCATATCTTTTTCGATGTCTTCACATTTTTCCTGCAGCCATTTCGTCTTAGCTTCCCTGCACTTCCTATTTATTTCATTCCTCAGCGACTTGTATTTCTGTATTCCTGATTTTCCCGGAACATGTTTGTAATTCCTCCTTTCATCAATCAACTGAAGTATTTCTTCTGTTACCCATTTACCAAACAACTAATTTCCGGCGTACCGCAAGTGCATGGTCTAGATCGCTGTTCTTTATAATTTATGTTAATGACGTAGTAGTTGACGTTAGATGCTCCAAGAGGCTACTTGCATGTGATGCTCTTCTATGTAGAAACACTGAACGCCGGAAGGGTATGGAAAATGCATGAAGATCTGAAGATGATCCACGATTATTGAATAGTCTTGCTGAACTTGAACGTAAATGAATGCAGTTTAATGGGTAAACAGACGCAAAGGTACGCTACTATTCGACTGAGTTACTGGCAGGAAATCACTGCTAACAATAACTACCATAAAATACGAGTAATCGTACGGCGCGACATAAAGCGGACTCACAACACATAACCAGTATGAGAAAAAAACAGAAGCCAGGCGGAGATTCCATGGACGAATCTTAAGAAAATATAGATCATCTAGTTGCACCAGATCTTGAGCTCTGTTGATGAGTCTGGGAGGCTTCCCAAGATAGGTTTAGTGTCGAAATTCTGAGAGGGAACATCCCGGGAAGAATCAGAGAACACATTATTTTATCCCACATGCGTCTCACGAAATGATCAGAAGGAGAAAATCCGAAGAATTACAGTTATTACTATGGTTTTTGGGCAATGGTTCTTCCCGTGCGCCATTGACCTGTGGAACAAAGTAGGCGCGAAACGGTGGTGCTAACGCAAGTACTTTCCGCGACACGCCATTAGGTCGGTTTACGAAGTGTATATTTAGAGGCAGAGAAGGTCGCAGCGTTATTGGCCATTCTGATGCACTCTGCCGTCCGCCCCCAGCTGCTACCGCCGTTAGGGCACGCACCGCCCCCGGCCGTGCCATCAATCGGCGTTAGGCGGCTGCTCTGTCCCGCATGGCGCTCTGCGTCTCAATTAGACGCTGGACACGGCGCTACACGCCTGCCTACACTGCAGCGGCCGCGTCAGTGTCCTGGTAGTGGGCGCCGCCCTTCTCAGTGAACACAGGGGTGCTGTGTGTCGGCGGGCTCGAGGGAACACCTGCGCATCGTTCCAGACCTCGACTGCCTCCACAGCAAATCCAGAAGACCCAGTGAATGGAAAAGAGCACAGGCCTTATATAAAAGGAAATGTCCTGACCAATAATAACATGTAAGCTTTCACGGCCGGCATCTTCATTAATTAAAACTTCCGGGCTGAATTGCTGTGGTCCATATATAAAACTGCTTCTCCTTCCTGACGAACAACAAGTGATGCAGTCGGCCAAAAAAAGCCCTTTGAAATGTTATCGATACGTGGATGACACCTTTGTGATATGGAATCACGCTGAAGAGGAGCTGAGTGATTTTTTGGTGTACATAAACAGTTTCAATCCAAAGACACAATTCACCATGGAGAAAGAGAGTAATGGGCAACTAAGTTTTTTGGATGTATTTGTTATTAAACAGGCAGATGGGACTTTAGGGCACAAGGTATATAGGAAAGACACATACACCGATCGTTACCCACATAAGGATTCAAATCATCATCCTAGGCGGAAGAGAGGAGTCAAAACTTTAGTGGACAGGGCTAATAACATCTGTGAGCCAATTTATTTGCAACATAAATTAAGCCGTTTGCGAACTGCTTTCAAAAGAAATGGGTACACTGACAACAAAATAGATCGAGCACTCCACCCTAGAAGAAATGTGTCCGAAAATACACGACAGCAACAACCGTCGGCTGGAAAAGCTTTTCTTCCATTTATTCATAACATCACGGACCGTATTGGGAAAGTTTTGGCCAAGTTTCAAGTGGAGACAATCTTCCGACCTACCAAGAAAATAAGTGAAAGTTTAAGATCGGTGAAAGACGCACGACACCCCTTAGCTACTCCGGGTGTGTGTAAAATTACGTGTAGCTGTGGCAGGGTTTATACTGGAACAACTAAAAGGTGTGTTAATACCCGCCTAACGGAACGCAAAAGGAACTGTAGATTGGGACAAATTGACAAATCAGCTGTAGCGGAACAAGTTTTCAAATACGGTGATCACGAAATAAAATTTAGTGAGACAAACGTGATAGCTAGGACCTCACATTACTATACCCGCATGTACAGAGAAGCTTTCTAATAAAAAAGAAACATTAAAACTAGACAAGATATGGCGGTCGACTCTGTACCAAGGAAGTGACTATCGATTACCTACAATCGAGAGAGATGGCAGTAGCCAGAGATAGTTTTAAAGTCAACAACACGTGATGAGTGGTGGTGCCATCTAAGCGCTCTATATAAGTGGGATCTCCAGCGCCTAGCAGCCAGTCGTTGACTCACCTCAGAAGATGTTGCTCGCAGTAGGCAACGAAACGTCAGGAAGGAGAAGCAGTTTTATATATGGACCACGCCAATTCAGCCCTGAAGTTTTAATTAATAAATGTCATGACTGTCTGACCGAATGGCTCATTGTGGTCCAGCCAAAACAGCTAAGGATACAACTTGAAATTTTGAGATGATCTAGAGATTATGCAGGTGTATCAAAACCAATCATCCGGCTTGGCACCTCTATATTTCAGAAATTAATAAACATATACAATGAATTTTGTTTTTTGAGGAACGGGAAACTAGAAAAGATTTTTCCATACCTTTTCATAGATTTCCAATATGCCCCGCTTGAGATGCACGCCATATGTCAACGCAGTATTCAGATTGTTCCCACACTACAGCGAGCATGTCTTCAGTTACAGCTTCTACAACTGCTGTTATGCGGTGTCTAAGTTCATTCGCTGTTGTTGGTAACGGAGACACATAAACAGAGTCTTTTATAAACCCTCACAAGAAATAATCACATACAGTCAGGTCCGGTGACCTTGGAGGACAGTAATGTGAGGTTGAATCATTTGGTCCGATGCGAACGAGTAATCGTTCAGTAATCCTTTGATTTAAATATTCCCACACTTCCAGATGCCAGTGTGGCGGTTCCCCATCCTGTTAGTAAATGAAGTCGTTCGAATCAAACTCTGGGAAAAGAAAGTTCTCAGGCATATCCAGATATGTGCTTCTTGTAAATGGACCATACACCTTTTCCACAAAGCATACTAAATTTTGGAGAGTTCCTCTTATATAAACGAAGGCTTTCGCGGGCATTGTCACAATCAATAAAATTTTTCTATGTTGTGGCCGCATTCTCAAAATGTAAAACTAGCGATGTTTCGGTCACTGTTGCAGGTGACCTCCTTTAGGGTGTTTTTTTTTTGTCTACCCTAAACAAAAAACACCCTGAGGAAGATCACTTGACAATGCGGTCACAAACCTAGAAAAAATTTAGTGTCCCTTTAGGGTCGTACAACTTCATGCCGTTGTTCCATACCCCATTACACATTATGACTGTTCACCTTTTCATTTAAATGGAATGTTGCCTCGTCATTAAACACTAAGCGTGGAAGGAAACTGTCATCCTCCATCTTTCCAAGAACTAAATTACAGAACTCCGCACTTTGTAGTTTATCATCTTCAAGAAAAGCTTCCAGTAGCTGAATTTTGTATGGTTTCATCTGTAAACGTCGACACAACACACTCCAGACGGACATCGGGGACATGCCGAGCTGTCGAGCCGCACGGCGAACGGTTTTCTGCGGACTCCTTGTGATGGCGGATGGATTCGACGTCTGTGCCAGACACTCGGGGGCGGCTCGGCGATTTGTCTTCACAGAAACAACCTGTTTCTTGGAACTGTTCTGGGCATCGTCTAATACTCTATGCTGTAGGAGGATCCACATCATACCTACTACGAAAGTTACGCTGAACTGGTATTTCTGACCCACACTGCGCAATATGCAGAACACGAAACGCTTTCTGACGCCCCGATACCATTTTTAACTAATATGGGTGCACACTGCTGTTACATAGCGGGGAGCACATGAAATTCAATACGTTGCTCTTTCCAGCAGTACGTTGTTCACGCACATATCTCAAATATCGTAATAGTTATGAAGTTTTAAAATCTAGTGATTCTTTTCCGTACACCCAGTACTGTAGACATCGCCAAGTAAGAGATACATTGAAATTCCACCCCTAAGGGAGTGAAGCAGGGAATGAAAACCTGCTTGAAATTATTTCATTCCAAAAGTTTTTAAAACCAAATCCAACAAAATTTGTAATTTTAAGAAATTCAACCCCTAAGGCTGTGAAATAGGAGGCGAGAATTTTTATCAAAGTAATTCGTCATTTTAAAACAATTTCAAATCTAAATATACAAAATTGGTATTTGTCTTCTAAATAAACTTGTTTGTGGATGAAGGTTTCAGTGGAAAGATCGCCACAACAAATCAAAAAAAGCTGGAGTAGCAAAGATCTCGGACTCTATCGTATCGCATTTTGCTGAAAAGTATATTCGGAAAACACCATGCCTCTATGGTTTTAATTATCACATAAAATTTAGATGACCTTGCAGTTTGTGAACTAAATGTAAACTGAGTTACACAAAAAAACTCTGTGCATACAACACAGTCCACACGAACGAAGCATCGGGCGCTGAAGTAGTTTTTAATAGACGGTAAAATCTTCTGAGTCTTTAGGCCGTTTCATATAAACTTCTTCAGTGCTCGACATTTCGATCTCTCTACAACGATATTCTTGAAGATATCGCTTGTATCTCTGGACGAGTGGACACTTATAAAATGTTGTTTTCCCGAAATTCTGGAAAGAAATCTTCAGGATGCCTCTATCGAGCTGTCCCCGATGGGTAAGTACTGAGCAGATAATGAAACACAGGGATAATCCATTATATCATTGTTGTTGAGCCATCTCTGTGACTTCCTGGCAGTTGGTTGTGTTGTAAGGAGTCTGATCGTTTCAGAAATCGTTAGAATGGTGCAAAGTAAACTTAACTTACCGTAGTATGAAGAAACTTTCGTTATAATAGTTCCAGTAGTTACCCATGTGGTCCGTGAATATACGCAATCGGACTGTAATGAAGCTGTTGACATTTAAGTGAGCAGAACAGTCTTACAGTAACTATACGACGTCAAATCAACATGCTCAGTTTCAGCAACTGAAAATACATGGACCTGAAATCATTTATAAGATCCTAGCGAGGTTGAATGTGCACGGTTCATCGAGATGTTTTAAACAGCAGTGCGTAAGTCACTGTGGTCGTGATCGGTTGCGAAGCACTTGCACAGATGTTCTACAGAAACACGTACAACTCTCTTGTTGACAACAAGATGCATGCGAAGAACGGGATTCGTAAAGATTAGAATAGGGAATGCTATCAGTTATCAGCAATAATATTGCGTTTTGCAACTCGCGACCACGTACTGGAGACAGAATCAAGGTTACGCCTATACTCTAAAACTCAATTTGGTGATGAAGGAAGTTTAAATGCAAGAATGTATGGTAATTAATAGTGGTATAATTAACTCAGAAGGAAGTGGTCAGAATAACGCATAGGTAATTTGCTACACGCAGACACGTGGCGAGTAATGAACCAAAATCAATACTCTATACAAAACATTTAATAAATTAAACGAATTGAAATAGTGATTGAGTTGACTGAATAGTAATTCACCTTGAAATTGGATTCTGCGCTAAAGTTCGCAGATATAGATGTATAGATGTATAGATGTAATAGTGAGACGCCGCCCATGCTTCTGCAAGCGACAAACATAGCGATTTCATTACTTCAATCTGATTGTGTGGTATACTAAATACCTCACGTAATCTAACTAAATCGCTCTGGCAATAGGCAATGACCGCGGATAATTCCAGTGACATGAATAATCTCACCACACTGCTGCCCTGCGACGCTGTATTCAAAATCAGTCATACGCTGCCGAGGGCAAAACCGGTGTCACATGGTGTGAGTTAGCTAACGTTTGCGTGACGCTCTACGAGTTTCGTGACATCGCTTCCCATTGTAACACGTTTAGTAGCCATTTAGTCACGTAAAACACTCAATAAGTTCTGCGATATTTCGCAAAGTGCCATGTAAAGGTATAGCCAATAAGAAGCAAGGACGCTCCCTATGTTACAAGCAGAAAGCGAGACGCCATTCTGTACTTGTCGTGTTCAGTAAAAGTTCTTATTTTACGAGTTTTGTTATTTCTTGCATCCTATGAATATAGGCTGTTTCAAAGCTCCCGAATATTGAGTGTCTCGAGAACGAATCGCTATTGGTACAATTTTTTGTAATAAAACGACGGCAAACGTCATAGTGGTGGTTAAAGAATTTTCTTATATGGTTAGTTTTACTTTATTTCTCTCGTGTTGCGAAAGTAATCGGTTTTAAGGTAAGGACACATTCAATAATCTTGAGAAACGTGTCGTTCCTGTTATGATTTGTTATCGTTAAATGACAGTTTAAAACCATAAGAAGGCGGCATCAAAAAATACAAGGTCGCACCTTGCAGACTCACAGCGTAGCACAGTCAGCAGAAGTGCTACGTTCCGGATTAGAAAGTAGAATAGCAGAAGGACGGCATCCTGCTTTGTCTAATTTTTTGTTTTATCATCTTAGTATTTTATAAAATGTTGTGTGACTTTTTTATCGAATTAATAGGAGTGATATCTGTAATACGTACACGTAAATTGTCCTATTATCATAGTCGCTCGCGCATTTCACATGACACACATAACAGAGTGTAATGGAGTACTGAAAATAGTTACAGCAGTGGTATAAAAAGAGTTATAAGTTCAGTCAGAGTTAATTAATGGTGTGATTGGTTAAATAAAAGCCCAAATGAAGCAGAAAAGAACACTAGGGTAAGGAATGAAGCGATAAGAAATAAGAAAAGCTAAAAGGTATAAACGTTAACAATGGGGCAGAGATTCCGTTCCATTATTTGATGGTATGTAAACATAAGTGCGTTCTCTGTCAGGTGCGAGTGTGTTCGATTTGGTGAACTTTCATAAGCTCATGTCCTGACTGGATATGTATCTTTGATATGCATCGTTGATATGTAGCTTTGATGTGTATCTTTCCTTTTTGTCTTATTACACGTTGACTGGTATTGAAGTTTTCATTTATGTAACCCACAGACAGAACAAAATAACTAGAGTACGGACAAGGGCAGAAAAAGTGCTTTTTTATAGAGCTAACATTGGAATTTTGCGCGTTTCCAGTTTCGTGAACCAAATGTGTGGACTGCGAGCCAAATAAAGCCGACAACTGGTGCTGGAGAGCGCTGAGACCACAAAATCACGTTAACCATATCGTCCTGTGGTCCGAACGGCGTGGAATCTAGTGACGTTGGATATCCCGTCAGCATGCACATCGACGTTAGATGGATAATCCTTTGTGACGATGGCTTAAGGAACAAGTCCACGCTTCCGAGAACCAGGAGCTAGAGTAGTCTGAAAAGTTCCGATGTGTCGTGCCCACACCGTGACTAACGCTCACATGTCAAAGCACCAGGACACGTGCTACTACACTTCCGCCAAACCTCGCAGGGAGAATACTTCCGAAGTAGTTACCATCCTTAATCGATACTCTTACATAATCATTTTTGCATACTTTCGGAAATGCCTAGTTCCCAAAATAGATAATGTATGGAAACTGAGAACGGCTACTTAACAGCCAACTTTAAGTATTGCTCGCTCCATGTTGGCCTGTCCACACATACCGTAGCCGAAATGTTGAACTCATTCCGCGCTGACACATAATGATCTACGTGGTATTTCCCAGTTCATGACAACCAGCATGGATTCCTAAAAACTTGATTGTCCAAAATCTTAGAACGCGTTCTTTTGCAAGATATATCTTGAAATTTACAGTCAAATTTATCGAAGACTTCTCATCCTCTACCACTCCGACATATATTAATGAAATTTAGACCAAATATTTTCGATCCCAGCTATAATTGTGTAATAACCTTAACCGTTTGCAAAGTAGTGATGTATGAGAAATGTTTAAGGCCAAGTACATGTTTCTAAACACACGAATGAAACCCAAAACTTATGGAAATCTTGAAAAGTAACAAAACATTCTACGATACGAGACTACTGACCGTTTAACAACCGTATAGCTGTTATGCCAGATCTCAGGTTAGATAATGACAAAAAACAACTGAATAGCACCACGTAATGTATGGACAAGAGACAGGTCTTTCGCGGAAGTAGTGTGTGGAAGCGTCGACATGTCCCCCTGACCACGGTAGAATTCCAGGAAATTATCAAGTATCAATGAAAATCGCCAACAGTTGTGTCATTGAAATGTTATTTTATTTATTTTCATTATCAGATTTGCCATTTCACTATGCCATCTTCAGGCCCCTGCATAATAAAAAAGCATAATTGTTGCGTGTATCAAGGTGTACAAAGCAGGCTATACAGAAAGTGACGGGTAATTATAAATGCACTTAAAGCTATGAAATGACAGTAGTGACCTTAAAACAAATCTCTGAGTACATTTAACACAATAGAATAACACATATGTACATATCCGTACATCACGGATTTACAAGATAAAATGTAAAATCATTTAAAAGATCAGAAGTAGTCATTATACAATTAGGAGCTCCGCCGAACGAAGCTTGTAAGTATTTTTTAATATAACATTGTATATAATCCTTAAACAGGAGGAAAACACTAATGTATGTCATGACCTACCCACATTTAAAGTAAAAGTCACACTGTAATCTACAAAGTACTACAACGTGCATATTTACAGCCTAAGTATTATGACAACTGGTGATAGTTAGTTGTCACGATATCAAAAATGAAACTTGACGCAAAATCAAACGGCAGACGACACGTTAAGAGAAAAACGGAATGCAAAGACCTTGCTAAGAATATCCACAAATACCTTCCGAGCCTATGTTATACTACAAATCGAAATAGAAAGATACGATTTGATATCCTTTGTATCGCTTAAGAGGTCGGCACTACCGCGCTGAAACAAACCAACAAGGATCTCAAACCCTACTTAACTGAGGGGAGTGCTTCAAGTTCTCAGCCGACAATGAAACACTGCCTAGTTCTGATCTTTTTAATGTTTAGCATGTTATCTTGTAAATCCCTGGCGTTAAACAGTTTCATGACTAACAGATATGTACATATGTATTATTATATTTTGCTGTATGTATGTACAAAGAGATTTGTTTCAACGTTACTGCTGTAATTTTGTAGGTTGAAGTGCTTTTCGGATTAACCATCACCTTCTGTATAGCTTGCTTAGTACACCCTGATATACATAACAACTTCACTCTATTTGTATGAGGGGCCTGAAGATGATATAGTAGAACGCCGAAGCTGGTATTCAAAATAAAACAAAATAACGTCTCAATTACAAAGCTGTAGGCGAATTTTATTGATAATTACTTGACCAGCTATTGTTCCGTGTCCATGATAGATCAATAGATACTGAATGCCACGAAAGTCACCAGGCCCAATTCGTGACGCTGCCAACGAGTCAAACGGAGTGCACTATTTCGGGATAGACGCAGAGTTCCCAAGAGTCAAACTTCCATGTATTCCCGTGCAGTTACGTGTAAACAGAAATCTGCTTCATGTACCAAGCGCCGAAGTGGCGCCTACATTATTCATTACGCCGGTGATTGGAGACGCTCGGAATGAACGATAATTTTGAACACGCGCGATGGGACACGCCCCTACGACCAGTTGATGGCCAAAACCAAGAATGATGAAGTAAACAAAAAAGGAGATAGTAGAGACTCTCCTTATAGTGGCGGAGACTGGCAGGCAAAGGTCATGAACTTTGTCAGTCATGACGATGATAACCAAAGCCCAAGTTTTCTACGGACATGGAAAATAAGACTTGGCACGTTGTACAATATGTAGTCCATTCGGGGCTGAAGGAGACTCCTTTGAGTCGAGCAGTAAAGTCAGCGACTACCTTATCACCAATCACCGGACCCGCACCAGACAACAGCAGCCGAGTGCATGTATGATGTTTGTTTGGTTGGCCCACTGACACACTACCCTGACAGAGGACCACTCACGTTTTAAAGGGCCTGTTAAGTTCGCTTTTTATTCACCAGAAAAATGTTAATTCAAAATGTGGAACTAGAATAATGTATCGAAAATGTTTGCTGAGCGATGGGACAAGGGCTACAAGTGAGCGAAAATCCCTTTATTACTCGTTATTAGAAAATTTTGTCACTTGTTAAGAACGTCTGCGTCGCCTTCCACATTCACCCTCCAATGTAAGGAGTGCCTGTACAGTGAAAGCATAAGCGCTGGAGGCCAGAGACAATGATCCCTACAGCACTGAGTTTATAGATATCGTTGCCGTGGCAAAGGAAGAAGATTCTATTCGAACAGCGTACCCGTCAACTAATCATTTGCGTTCATTTCAAATGTTTAATATACCAGGCCAGAATAATAGATACTTTTACTCCATTAATTTCTGTAAAAGGTAATTAGCTATGACGACAAGGCGCAATGACTCTAAATGTCTTGCAGCACACACCCAGAATTTTCTCACGTGCCTCGTCGTTTCCGTTTTATCTACTGAGAGGGTCTGTGTGACTACGTGAACTCTTATTTTCAGCTGAGTGCAGTCCAGTTTTCTTTTTACTAGTAAATGAGATGTGAATTTGGGAGTGCTTAGCCTTGACTCCTTGGAATGGTTTCACATTCGGTGTGGCGAAGACCGATTGTTGAAGGAAGTTAAACTATTAATATGCAGTCAGATTGTATGTTATAAGGTCCCAGTACGAATTTTGTGCTGGAACATTTACAATATCAGGGAATTATTACGTTAGGCCACTATTAGTGCAGGTTGTACTCGAATTATTCTACTAGTCTTAAAGGTAGGTATGAAATTGATGTATGAAAAAGAATTCTTAAATACCATAGCAGAGACGAGAAACAACTGCCACAGATCGTGTAATACAGAAACATAATGAAAAAAAGTGTTACACGAACCTGTAATATGACCACGCTGAAAAAATGAGAAAAAATTCTTGATGTTACAGATGGCACAAAATAATATCTCCGAAAGCAAGACATTGCAAGAACGCGCAAACGCCCTAAATTTTTAAAGAATATAGATTTCTTTAGCACTGATTGAACTAATAGAGCACACTCCGATTACTGCCTCGACCTCCAAAAACATCTAGATTTTTCGGTCTAATAATGTGCTGAAGCCAGAAAGGCATGAGCAAAAATTTCTGCGAAACAAAAAGTATATCCTCATTTAAGACTGGAGATGAGTTATTGAAAATTACGGAGCTAATATCTTGTTGGAGAATGTCGAATATGAAGTAAATACAAGCTTAATAATTGAAAGACTTCAAGACACAATAGAACACCTCTTGCAAGAGCAATAAAGCTTAATCTTAAAACATATACAGCATTCACCAACTGCAGTCTTCGGAAATATGAGAAAGTAAGAAATTTCCAGGAGACATGGTTCAAATTTTTAGATGCATAGTGTACCACTGATCTCATATGTAATTCATGTTCTTGTGGTCATCAGTCTGAAGACTGGTTTGACGCAGCTCTCCACGCTGCTCTATCCTGCGCAAGCCTCTTCATCTTCGAATAATTATTGCAAAACTACATTCTTTTGAACGTGCTTATTCTATTTATCTGTTGGCATTCCCTATTACCCGGTCGCTTCTTTTAATCAAGTTGTGGTAGTAATTTTTCTATCCAATTCCATTCAGTACCTTCTCATTGGTTATATGCCATACCCATGCATTCTTCAGACTTCTTCTGTAGCAGCATATTCTAAAAGCTTTTATTCTTTCCTAGTCTGAACTGTTTGTCGTCCACGTTTCGCTTCCTACACTTCAGACAAATACATTCAGAAAAGACTTCCTGTCACTTAAATCTATATTCAATGTTAACAAATTTATCTTCTTTAGAAATGCTTATGCTGCCAATGCCAGTCCTCTCTATGTCGCTCATCACCAGTTATCTTGCTACCCAAGCAGCAAAACTCATCTACTACTTTTAGTGTCTCATTACGTAAATTAATTCCCTTAACATCTCCTGCTTTAATTCCAGTACATTACGGTACCGTAGTTTTCCTTTGGTTAATGTCCGCGTTATTTCTTTCCTTAAAGACACTGTCCATTCCGTTCAGCTGCCCCTCCAAGTCCTGTACTCTCTCCGGGAGAAATACAATAGGATTAGCGATTCTCAGTTTTTATTTCTTCTTCTTGAACTTTAACCTTCTACAAATTTTTCTTTGGTTTCCAGGCAGTTCTTAAGACCGTGTGACATCGTTAGACAAGCTAGCTGCCAGTTCCTGACGCTATTCAACTTAAATTTAGACGGTTGGAAGAATAATGTAGAACACGATCTCCAGTAAGCATTCAGATAAAACAAATAGAGTACTTTATACACTACTGCGATCAGGCTGTTATCAGTTCTCTGAAAATAAATTACAGAAAGTAGTTCACCAGTAGAAGAAGATAAGGAAAGACATACAAAGGCCCTTTAAGATAAAACATATTACGCTGCAAGTATACTAACACCTTCGTCCAGAGTCTCTTCATCTGCGATTTATTTTTTACCCATAAAGGGCTAAATAATTCCTTGAAACGACCTATTATTATGTTTGCATATAGTCATGGGCTTCGACGCTTGCCTTAGAGTAATAAAGGGAGGAAGCAAATAACCAATGTAAATTTATTTTCACTCTTGTTCACCGTGCGTGCAATGTTGATCATGTGGGACTATCCACAGAACGACTTCATAACCCTGGTATTTCATTGCGTAACAAAGTCTCTGTGATACAGTTTCAGTGCACAGAGATGTAGTCTACATGCTACAAACACTCATTACACATAAAATCTGATAAAATGTTATTTAGAATCTAAATAGACTTGGTTTCTTTGTCTTTTGAGGTAAAATCTATAAGATGCGGGAGTGTATGGTGAGGCTGAATATTTGGAAAGCAACTATGATTAAAACTGGTGTTTTATTTTAATGATGAATAGTCTACATGGAACACATGGACTGTTACCAAATTATACAGTCTATTACTTTCTTGACAATCTTGCTTCAATAAAATTACAGAGGAAAACCGGTGTGAATGATTTCACATGCTAGGACATGAAAACTGGGAGACCACACGGTGAGGAGAACAATTCATCAGTAATGCTGGACTAATTGGGTGATGAAAGACAGCTTCAGAGTGACTAGAATCGATGTCAGAGATTTCCTACTAAATAAGTTCCATAACCACCATTACGTTTGAAAAACATCATGTAAATTGGGGGTCATACTGCCCAGAATCAATAATTCCACTCATTAGAAAAGTTGTGCTTATAATTTCTTCTCTTTGTTTGCACATGGCTATCAGGCTGCAAGAAGGCTCTTATACGAGAAACAGAAAAACAAGTTCAAATCCCGTAAATAAGCATCAAAACTACGAGTTGTTTGCTGAAGGTTGTAATTTTGTCGAAGCAGTTACAAACTTTTCCTTACTTCTAAACGAGGTCCATCGCATTAAATCTGGTTATCTTGCAAGGGATTAATTTATATCAACATCGTTATGCTCACAGATTGAAGCAAACACTACTGTTAAGTAAATGTAGACAGATTCTCAAGTAAGGAAGCACCAGTGCTGGTGGCACTTGGTCGGTTTGCATGTAAACAAAGGAATAACCCTAGCTGAAATATCGAACATGACAATTTATAGAAAAACTACCAAATTCCAAATAAAAAAACACAGCTGGACATTTAGTGGAATTAATGACGCGATTTCGTAAGAGGATACACATATTAGTCCTGACCAACCGAAGCAGAAAAACAGAGATGGTACAATAACATGTCAATAAGAACATTCATGCTAATCAGCTCGACGATGGAACACAACCTTCCGTACACACACACACACACACACACACACACACACACACACACACACACAAATCCAGTGGCGGTTGCGCTACTTGTTTTTGTTTACTAAGGGAATGGGGTAGAGGTCGTAGCACATAATACGGAGAGGAAACGTAGGAAAACTCTGACTCGCAAAGAAACAGTTTTGGGAGACCTCCCTGGTAAAGATATCAAAGTCGGCACTACATTAGCAGAGAGAACAAGAAAGTTTTTGTTTTCTTCGCCAGCAGCTTTGAATACATACACCCACACATTTATAGTAGGAGACCTTTTTTTTTTTACTTTGCCATATTTAACTAAATGTCTCCATCCTATCTTTGTGTAATTAGCAGTGCTGTCTTACTGGACTTGGGATGTCTCTCTAAGTTAATTTATCTATAGTACTTAATCTTTCGTAAATGGTTCACTGGTTATTACTATGAAGCTGTTATTTTCACACTTCCCATTTTGATATCTCCTGTTAATTGCGTTCTTTCTCATGGTGAATATACTTTATAAGCTCATGTTTCTGAAACATTTAAGAAATATTGAGTATTGTGAACGAAATAAACTTACAAGGACATGCAAAACCTGTGCAACTGCACCTGTAATTACACAAAGAAAGACCGCAGACACTTGGCGAAGTATGGCAGAAGTCAAGTATATTTTGATTCAAAAATACCGAATTGCTCATGGTCCACCCACACTTGTAATTCCGTTTCCTATTAGTCACCCCAAAGCTGTGAGAGCCTGTATGGACACCCTTTTTGTTACAGGCGTAGTACTAGTTGCATAAAATGCATCGGTAAGGTCACTTGAATTGTGTTCTATAAACGAGGTTACCAAGGAATTTTACTAGAGAAAAAATGAAGACAGGCTCCTTCCCATATGAACAAAAAAATGGTTGGATTGCGTATGTCTTGAATGAATTTCAACCCTTGATTGCAGTATCAAGTATGAGAACAACGGAGATGTCAAGATACAGTTTACTCATATCCCACTGACGTTCAACACAAAAACAACGAAAGTCAGCAGCAAAATTGAAACCAGCAAGACACTGGGAGTCCCAGCCCTTCCCTTCGGCTGTGCGCTCTGTAACGCGAAGACCAACAACAGAGGCCGTATTCGAGCCACAAATATGAAGTTTCTTATGGTAGTGAAAAATGGTGGCAGACTCCATCATATCGATAAAGAAGACGTTAGAAGAGATGTTTCTCTCAAGATTAAATATCTAAAACTACAGCAAATATGGCGTAATTTTGTCCTTCGAATGAGAAATCAGCAACTACCAAGACAAGCCACTGCATGTCTACCGACAGGACCCTGGAGACGGTCTACTGCGGATCGATGTGTAACAGATGGCGCAAATGGTTGTGCTAACAGTGCAGATTTCAGGAAACGAATCGGTAGGTGGAGCCGTGTGTGTTGCAACAACGTTTATAATCCAAGATATGGTATAAGAAAGAAAAAACTGACTCACCACGAAGGAACTATCCAAAGGGCACGGGAATCGGTAAATATGACGTTCATGTGCAAACGGATGATTATGGTTTCATTAATGTTGTATTATATATGCAAGAGAAAGAGCTTCACAGATAGTTGAGTAAGTTAATAATGGTACAGCATCGTTCCCAATGAAGCGTCCGCGACGTACGATTTTAGCAAATCTTTATTGCTTGCTAGTCAAATGCCCTCATATTCACACTACACTAAATGTTTTCAGGATTACTTTTCACACATACTGTTAAACACTAGACGACATACAGGGAACACGCGCATAACTTGGCGTAAACAGAAGCAGTTCTTTTGAGTTGCATTTTCATTCGCTGTAGCCAGTCGAAGCACTTAGCTCCCTTTAGCAGAGTCCTGCACTTTTTCGCTTATGAGAATGAAACTCGTTTCAGCCAAGGCTCCCCAGTGCTGTGAACAGCGGACAATTCAAAGGCACCTAGGGGCTATTTTGCTGGTAAACTTTACACGCATTCTGTTATGACACATACCTCCTTTCCGTAATATCACAAAATTGTCTCATGTAAGTATGTAATTACAATACAGCAATGTAATTTATGAATAAACGGCGATGAGTACTGTAAAAATTTGACATAACTGTTTGTAATCTGCAGCTTATTACGTTAGCATGAGCGCGAACTGTAGCATTCCCTTGTTTAGTGCTCCAAATTTTTTAAGTGAAGTATATATGTAGCATGAAAGGATTTTACTGGTATCTGGTACATTACATTTTACTGTTCTGTGGCATATGCAGTAATCCGATACCTGAGTGTGTGGTTCCCTCACCAAAGTCTGAGCTCATTTAGAACATTAATAAATGAGGCGTTCTGAGTTTCGTGTACACAGTACTGTAAAAAATAGCAGTTACACTTAAGAAAAAGGCAAGTCGGTGACATCCCATCTGCAAATGTGAGTGCTGTGACTCGAAGTCCCTAACACAAAACATCTACTCATGTCTTTGTACCTGTGGAAGGTAATATTGGTTCCTTTCCCGAATTTATTTGTGCAGCTAAATGCTGCACAAGTCTTCACCATTGTTCTCTAACTATACTGAAATGTATGCAGTCATTGTTGTCGTGGCCTACTGTCGAGAAACTGGTTTAATGCAGCTCTCTATACTACTCTATCCTGTGCAAGGTTCATCTCTTTCGGAATCAGCGTGGTTTCTCTCTATGAGTTTTACCCTCTATACAGATGATCCTTTGATGCCTCAGAATTTGTCCAATCAAGTGATCCCTTCATCTACTCAATTTCGCACAAATTCCTCTTCACCCCAATTCTATTCAGTATCTTTACTTACGTGATCTACCCATATAATCTTCAGCATTTTTCTGTAGCACCACGTTTTGAAAGCTTCTATTCTCTTCTTGTCTAAACTGTCGTCCAAGTTTCATTTCCATACAAAGTTACACTCCATACAAATACTTTTAGAATGGACTTCCAGACACTTAAATCTATACTCGATGTTAACAAATTTCTGTTCCTTGCCATAGCTAGTATACATTTTACATCCTTTCTACTTCGACCATTATCAGTTACTTTGCCTTCCAGATAGCAAAACTCAACTACTACTTTAAGTGTCTCATTTCCTAACCTAATTCCCTCAGCATCATTTGATTTAATTCGTCTACATTCCATAATCCTCGTTTTGCTTTTGCTGGTGTTCGTCTTCTATTCTCCTTTCAAGACACTGTCCATTCCGTTCAGCTACTCTTCGAGGTCCTTTGCTGTCTCTCACAGAATTAGAGTGTCATCAGCGAACCTCAGAGTTTTTATTTCTTCTCCATGGATTTTAATTCCTACTCCAAATTTTTCTTTTGTATATTTTACTGCTTGTTCAGTATACAGCTTGAATAACACAACTGCCATTTGGTTTCTGTACAAATTGTAAATAGCCTTTCGTTCTCTGTATTTCACTCCTGCCACCTTCAGAATTTGAACGAGAGTACTCCAGTCAACGATGTCAAAAGCTTTCTCTAAGTCTACAAATGCTAGAAACATAGGTCTGCCTTCTAAGATAAGTCGTAGGATCAGTATTACCTCGCGTGTTCCAGCATTTCTACTGTATGCTAACTGATCTTCCCCGAGGTCGACTTCTACGAGTTTTTCCACACGTCAGTAAAGCATTCGTATGCAGTTATGATTAGCAAATACTGCATTTGTGCACCAATAAATGTATAACGTGCGACCTATGTCTTTATGAGCCAAATACACTTTGTCAGACTCTCACAACCATAATGGTGTCCAAAATATTCCACTCCTACAACGGCCTCCGGGAGTCTAGTTACTTTTACGAAGTATTTAGTGCTAGCGGAGGGAAGCGACTCTTGACGGAAGGCCTGTGATCAAAACAAGTGTCTTTCGGTAAGCATACGGCAATTCTACGATATAAAAAAGGCGCTCGTTCAACCGGCTGATTTTAAATTCATCCTAACCCTTATTGAAAACGGTAAAAAGTAATAAGATCTCTATTGCAAGATAAGGTAATCTTTGTGGTAACGGTCTAGCATTCGACAGTACGGAACCGTTGATGGTTAACATGAGTTCTTCTGATGAGACGTGGTAGCACACGTCGCGTATTTTAGCGTTATCCTGGGAGTAGTATATTTTTCGCTCATATACACTAATCAGCCAGAACACTATGATGTTCATCTACCTAATAGCCAGTACGTTCACCTTTGGCTCGGATAACAGCCGGGATGCGTCGTGGCAGGGAAACAATGGGGCCTTGGTAGATCGCTGGATGGTGTTAGGATCCCATCTGCACATACATTTCACCTGGTTCCTGTGCATTCTGGGCAGAGGGGCAATGAGCTCTGACGCCACGTTCAGTCACATCCCAAATGTGTTCGACCAGGCTAAGATAAGTCGAGTTGGGGACCCAATTAGAGCTCGCCACTGCTTTCTTCGAACCACTCCCTCACACTCCCCGCCTTGCGATATCGTGAATTATCCTGTTGAATAACGTTTCTCATGAAGAGGTGTACATGGTCTGCAACCGGAGGACGACACTGCTTAGCCGTCATGGTGCCTCTTCACTGGACCCATGGGTGACCACGTGAATGTTCCCCGGGGCATAATGGATTCGCCACCATCTTGTCTCTGTCCCGCAGTATAGGTGTCACGACCAGTACTCTTATTGATCGAGCTGTTAAGGCGGGAATCCATTACTGCTGTCATAGCCTCATAACTATTCTATTTCCCAAACTTCCAAGGCAGCTGATCCAGCAACTTATGTACAGTTTGGGAAATAGGAGAGATGTGGAGGGTGGTTACAGTTAATTTTTCGCTATTTGAGAGGTCCCCATGGGAAACGAGTGACAGTAGAGTAATAAAAGTTTGTGGAAGACATGCGGAAGAATATTAACGAATAAAGCATACAAAGAACCACGTTGTAATTTCCACACGAGACGGTAACATTTGTTAACTGCATACCACGTTTACGTTCTAGCTTACAAACATGTGACGACCATTTGCATCCACGCTATCCTGCTGCCCGAAAGATCTGCCATAAGATGTTGGTTACATCCCTCGCTATGGTCATCTTTAACCTCCAACTTGTCGATAAAGCCTGTTTTTCAGATAACCCCACAGCAAGAAATCACACGGGTTTCCAGCTGGTGATATTGGAGACCACACAGCTTGGAATGATCGGCAAATGATTCGATTTTCTCCAAATGAAATATTACGAAGCAACAGAGTGCCTTCACCAGCAACGTGAAGTGGAGTTCCATCTTGCATCGGAACAGCTGAGTCCAAAGTACCCCTCTCTCGTACAACAGGGATCACATGTTGGCGAAGCAGATCATTGTAACAAGTGCCGTTTACCCTGCATATCCTTAGTCCTTGGGGATCAACTTTCTCAAGGAAAAATGAATGAACCGCAGACTATGCCGTGAAGCGAAACCACACACTGATGTATTCGCTTTACAAGTGAACTTCATGAATGTTCGTTTGTAGCGAGTATTCAGAAATGCGACAGTTGTGTTCACTGCCCCAGTGAACCTGAAGTGTGCTCACTTCACAAAATGTTTGAAGGCCAAATTTTGTGAACTTCAGTCCTTGCAAGAAACGTAAGAGCCAAGTACGCTACAATACCTGCATCATTTGGCAAAAGCTTGTGAGTAATGTGACGTTTGTACGGATACCATTCTGTTCGCAGGACCCTTCAAATAGTGGACCACTAAATGTTCAGCTGTCATTCACAGCTCGTGCATTGTTTGAAAATTTCCAAATGCGTCCCGTGTTTTCAGCCATGACAACAGCAAGTTCAACAATTTGTGGCGGTGTTGGCCGTCAGCCTCTCCCAGGAAAAATTCCAAAACCATCAGTTAATTCGAACTTTTAAGTCACGTTCATCAACACCGGTATAGAAAGAGGACCTCTTCGTATTCCTTTTATGCATCGATACTCGCAAAGAGTAGCAGCATTCTTGCTGTTGTTTTAATAAAACTGCTTTCCGAGTGAAGCACTGCTCGCCTTGTCCAAACTCAAGTTGAATGTTTGCAACTGCAATTTGCACTGATGCTTCTGTATCAGCTCTACGTCGCCGTACCAGTACCGGTGCCTAAAGGCAAGCCATGCCACCAACGCCACTAACAAGGCTAATCACATCATTCCTGTGCAGTTGGCTCCACATAGTTTTCAGTCTACACGGGCTCAAATAGTGGAGGTTTAAAAGCAGCCACCCTGTACTGGCGGCAGTAAAACTGTGAAGTGAGTTGTGAGTCGTACGTGACTTGCTCACTCAGTAAGAACTTTGCACACAAAAGGCCTGCTACTGGCTTCGAGTCCTGGCGAGGTACACATGTGTAATCTTTCATACTCCGTTGAAAAGATTCCTTCTTCGAGCTTCGATTACATTTGCCCTCCTATTACACAGCTACTTACGTAGTTTGTTAACCAAATTGTAAGAAACCTCTGGGAAAACGATTGAGGTGTTAAAAAGAAACAAAATTGTTCAGATATACATTTGATCATTTTTTTTTCCTTCTTAATTTTAGACTGTTTTTATTTTCTGTTACATATTTGTTTCGTTTCTGCCTCATTCTTTTGAAATTTCCAGTTTATTTCTACAGGTATGTTTTCCTGTCAAATGTTGTCTTTTGACGGCTAAGCGAGGTGCTCACAACGGCAACCGTTAACTCGGAACACGAACTTTCTAACGTCGTTCTACGGACTGTCTTCCTTGCTCCATTTTCCCTCTGTCTGCCGCATGTGCTGAAAACCTCTTAAACACGCTGGCGAAGAGTGTCAACATTCGCAATGTCTTTAAATATCTCCAAAAATAAAAATCCATGGGAATGAGATCAGATCGAGCAGGTAAGCTGTTCTGCCCCACGACGTATACATTTATTTGGGAAACGTTGATTTAAAACCGCTCTTGCTTGGAGAGCAAAATGACGCTGTGCCACATTGTGCAGGAACCGCGTGTTCTGACCTAAGTCTAGTGGAACAAGGTCCTGAAAAACATTTCAATTTCCTATTAAAAACTCACTGTAAGATGCTACAGTCAATGTTCCTTGGAACGTAAATAGTAAAATTAATTTTTCTTCAGTTACGCCAGCGCATACATTCATGATAAACCGTTATTGATGTCTTGCTTCCAAAACTGCAAAAGGATTCTCATCCACCTATACATGTGTGTTACGAAAATTCTGCATTCCATTTCTGATAAATTGTGATTAATCGGTGAATAGTGTGGTACAAAGAAAGTGTTGGTCCTTAGCATACACCCTCAGTAACCAAGCTTTAATGAACTGAAAATCTGTTTCAACAAATCCTTGCATTCTCTGAAGATGGTACAGGTAAAAGAGCTGGCATGAGATTTTCACTCTGCAGCGGAGTGTGCGCTGATATGAAACTTCCGGGCAGATTACAACTGTGTGCCCGACCGAGACTCGAACTCGGGACCTTTGCCTTTCGCGGGCAAGTGCTCTACCAACTGAGCTACCGAAACACGACTCACGCCCGGTACTCACAGCTTTACTTCTGCAGTACCTCGTCTCCTACCTTCCAAACTTTACAGAAGCTCTCCTGCGGAGCCAGGTCCCGAGTTCGAGTCCCGGTCGGGCACACAGTTTTAATCTGCCAGGAAGTTTCAGGTAAAAGAGCCGCTGACATTTTCTGATTCTGCTATTTCTTACGTACTACTGCCGTTATTGTCCTCTGTATGACGAAGTACCCGATCTTCTAAACCAGTTGATCTAATACTATTTGATCTTCCGCTGTTAAATGACCTTTGCCCAGAAGACTCTGTCTCCGCAAATGTCCATGTATTTTTAAAAGATCTTATTGTTGTGTAAATGTCCACTAGCAAAATCTCTCAGCACACAAACATCTGGCCATAGAAGCGTAGCAATTTGCAACTCCATATATCAGGCGCATGTCCGCCGTGTGCTGATTGGAATACATTTTAGCCAGGAATGCCAGTACACCCTAGCACCATAAGGATATGGCTGAGCAGGCGTCACGCCCGTGACTACAAGTCAGGAACAAGAAGTCGCCGTCGTGGCGGGGGAAGAATGTTAAGTACACACTAAAAACTAGTCCAATAAGAGTTGTACAGTGAGAGGCCACTACTGATTATGTTCTCGATGTTAAGAGGATTTGTTTGCTAATACCGTGGCAACGAAAATTAGTATAAGAGTGCATTTATTTAACCCTTTCCAAAATAAACAACATTGGACAAGAAAAAACACCTGTACAAGCAAGCTAAAATGTAGAAAAGGATCGAAATGTAAAATGCATGAAACAACAAGAAAGTGTCTTTACAACCGACAGTAGGTGAATAATAGGCGATTCCTAACATGAAGAGGATAAATAGTAGAAATAATACCTGATGTGGTGGACAAACAGAATGTCGTGAGAATCAGCGAATTCTAGTACGTGAGGTGAAAGGTAGCCCGACAGATTCGGTTGCGATGATGTAATAAAAGAAATTCAGGCTATCATACGAACATGTCATTTGGCATTTGCTTCTGGATACCAATAAATGTGTTCAGCTTGCATTCTCATCAATGAGTGTGTAGCGAATCCGTAAGTGCGCTATTTCAATTTCTTTCAATTCTACGTTTTTATTTTAAAAATCAAACTTCTACATCGTTCATGTTATCATTTTTAAAATATTCTGAAAAGACAGGAGGTGCAAATTATGTCACTAAAACTGGCTGTCATGGAGGCTAAAACTTGTATAATTTTGCTTCATTATCCCGTTGTTAAAGAGAGCTAGAAACCTTTGAAGTAACTGTCCAACATTCATACATGTTTCCAAATGCCAAATTATAGAAATGTTTTAATTTATAATGCAGTGTGCATTGTTATTAAGACAGCAGACGTTCTTAGACGGTGAGTTTTCCGATTATTTTGGTGTGGCAGTGCCTATGAGCGTTCAGTATCCTTCTGTGCGTTTTCTGTATTCTTTAAGTGGAAGTATTCAATCGTGCGCTTCTGAATCCATTTAAATCTTCTTAATTTAGTCAATCCTTGGTGTGTTGTTACTTAAGTTTGTTTACTTGCATGACTTATTTTTTCTGTCTTTTTATCTTTTCATTCCACTAAGTAGTTTACAGCAAAGATTCAGACGTGGTATGCTCACAGCAATGAAGCCTGTGGAGCTAGCGAAAGATGAAGAACATTAACTTTCTTACGTTTATAGAAATTCCTGTCGGATGTTTCATCGATCTTGTACTGTCTGTCTTTCCTCGTTAATGATAGAGAGAGGACGTGGGTTTATGTTTAGTTCACTGATAATTTGAAATGTGTTAATTGTTATGGTTCGAAGTCAATTTCACTTTCTAGTTCCTCATTTCACCTGATCTGTCTGCATTAAATGGACCTGAATACTTCGGAGAGGCATGAAATTTAAGCAAAGGAAGGTGGACACCGTAACATTATTTTCAAAGAAGAAGAGGAGGTAAATGTCTTCAAGGCTCGAAGAACTATCATCTAATAATCCAATATTATATGCTATAGATTTTTCGGGTGTATCATAAGCCTGACTGTCTGGAGTGTGCGCCGCTGTGCGTAAATTAATTGAGACACACGCTCCCGAGCGAACTCATTATTGTTGCGTCTTTTGTGCGGAGCCAGCAAATTCCCATCGTTATTATTATTTTTTAAATTATTAATTAATCACGCTCAACTAAACACACACACAAACACAAACACGAACACACACACACACACACACACACACACACACATATATATATATATATATATATATATATATATATATATATATATATATATATAAACACTCGCGCGCGCATACTTCCATTACGAATGATGGCTCAGGATGTTCGCATTCTTTTAGCCAAGTTGTCTCATAAATTTCTCCCTGAATCGAATCAGTATCTCCCCACCCCTTATCCGAACTACTACCCATCAAATCTACACGATTCTTCTGTAACATCACGTCTCCTATGCTTATAGTCTCTTATAGCTTGTACTGTATATCACCCGTATTTTATTTCACTCCAGACGCCCAGCGGTTCGGCGCAGAGACTAGCAAACTAGACTCTCATTTCGATGGCAATGGTTCACATCCCGTCTGGCCATTCGGATTTAGGTTGTCCGTGATTTCCCTAACGCAGATATGGGGACGGTTCGTTTAAGAGGGCGCACCCCATTTCCTATACCACTCTTTCGTAAGTAGTGGTTCCGTCTCTAATGACCGCACTGTCGGTGGGACCTTTAACTCTAATGTTCGTAGTTTCCATAATATGACATGATCCATATTTTGCTGTTGATTAGTTACTCTTCGATGTACATACATCTTACAGTGTTACCCCTGTCCCACATTTAGTGACTTCAGTTTCCAAGTAAAGAACATAAATCTTCATATCACATTACTTGTGTCGTTGAGAATAGCCGTCGACTCTGTTACCATCAACGGTGACACTGTCCTGTAGAGATTTTGTTATTGTCAAGCTGTCTTGTAAGCGTGTGATGTATGATTGCAAACTTGGTTTGCATACAGTTTTTCTCTTGTTATCTTCTTTTGATGGATTGTGTTATATCTTTGTAGATGCCTGACAATGAATGATAAGCCGAATTTCCAATACCACAACAAAAATAGTAATAGGCAAAACCGTACAATGACGTCATGAAAAGAATTTGCACAGCCTGTGGACCTACATTACAAGAAGTTGCTATCAGTTCTGTTATAATCCCAGTCTCATGCTGTCTCTGACAGAATTTAAATACCTTCGCCAAATCTTAAAACTTTAGTTTCTTCTGCCTGAACTTTTCGCCTCTGAACTGGAAACAATAATTATTTCTAAATTCGAAATGAGTAGGTCAGTTACCCAATATTGAGAGCGTATGTTCACACCATTTAGGGATACAGGTTCGTGTTACTATTTAGTGACGATAGTAGAAAAATTCTGACAACTGATTTTAGTATTTACTTCCTCTCACATTTTTACTCAAGTGAAGACAGAAATTTTAGTAACGTGGTTCTGTCGCTTTAAAAACAGCGTAACTCCATAAATGCATTATTTTTCAGGAAATGTAAAGAACTATTTTTAAAAGAACCACATGTCAAAAATTATTTTGTCCTTCGTAAAGTGGATAGTTAGGTGAGTAATTTAGCGTACAATATAGTCTCCAGCTCCTAGCAGACCCAGCAAAAATAGTTATCAAAGTCATAGGAGTTACGTTTTTTGTAGAATTATCTCAAAATGTTGTGAAAATTTTTTACTCAAACGTTTTGTTGTAAGCAACGTAATAATTTTACTTTTAAAAGCTATGAAACATACAAAAACTGATTTACAGAGCAAGCTTGCACAAATGTATGACACTAGTAATATAGTGTCTTTAACATTAACATTAATTTGAGGTATCTAAATTTTTTTAAATTAGGCAACGAAAATAATCTTATAATGTTATGACTTGCCAATACAAATGCAAGACTGAAAACAACTGCTTCAGATTATCGATGACTGTCCAAAATATCTAGGTAAAATTGCTGACATTCTTTAAGAATATAATGCAAGAACTTCTTCAGGTCAGCATATAGCTTCAGTGATTGAGACCTATCTGTTGTGTTCTCTTGTTTACGATAATCACAGATTTCGTTTCCCAGGACACCGCAGGATGAATATATGTTCCACTGCTCTATTGATGAATGGCGATGCAATTACTATCCTTGGATGCCGAGATGAGTACTTGAAATGCCTTAATGTTGATATCTAGACTGAAGTACGCTTGTCTCTTGAAAGATGTTCGCTTTTCAGTGAAATTGCTATCTTTAGGTAGACTAGGCCATCAGTCCATGACGTTAATTACATCTTCAACGCTTACTATACTAACCATGAACTTCCAGGGAGTCTTGACATTATTATTATCCCACGTATCTTTTTTGGAAGCTGTCGTGCTTTGACAAAATCCTCTCCATAATACTATCTTGCATTACAAAATTCAGAAACACTGAGGTCTAACTGTCGAAGATAAAACAACTCGAGCAGTGGAATATAAGGCAATGAAATTTCCACTTACTCAAATGTTATAGCAAAAAAAAAAAAAAAAATGGCTCTGAGCACTGTGGGACTCAACTGCTGAGGTCATATGTCCCCTAGAACTTAGAACTACTTAAACCTAACTAACCTAAGGACAACACACACATCCATGCCCGAGGCAGGATTCGAACCTGCGACCGAAGCGGTCGCGCGGTTCCAGACTGTAGCGCCAGAACCTCTCGGCCACCAGCGGCCGGCCAAATGTTATAGCAGCCAGATCCTCCCTTTCTTTGCACAGATTAGTAGAAACTCCAAGAATATTCTAAAAAAATTTAGCTATTCTTTTGTGGATTATTAATTTTCTTCTCGTTAAGGAATAGCGACTTCAATTTCTGTCCCAGAACTTTGCATGAAAAGCTGGCATCTCCCTGAGGCCTCTCCAAAACTTAGGTGAAAATGGTCTTTGTAGTATTTACCATAACGTCTACGTATGTGATGTCTACGTCAGGATATTTTCCCTTAGACATCTGAAACATGATTTTCACATTTAACTTCGCATCAAGGTAGTTTTTGACCTTGGAGCAATAATGAGACTGTTTTCTACGAAAAAACTCAATATATTGATGATTGATCATCTTCATTTCGGCAGGCTTTGGATTTGCTGTGGGGTTTTTTCGTCTAAATCAACTGGATACTTACTGGCTATCAAAAATTCTCTTGTACGGCGGAGTCTTCTGTCACCCTTTAGACCTTGGAATGGTAAAATGTCTTCTGTCAGATCTCCTTCCTTTCATCACTGAGTGTGATGAAGTGCTTAAAACTGTGACTACGCTTAAGGGATGACACACTTTTGGACGGACGAGGCCAAGCTAGGACATAGCTAGTGACGAAGAAGCGTTATAAGTATGTGCTATGGTCGTCTTTGCTCTTTAAATTATGAAATCTGTCTGCAAAGATATTTGATAAAATATTTCAACATTATCAATATGTGTTTTCTTACAGTTGCATTTCTCACCTGTTTTCCTCTCTGACACTGTTTTCCCTTCCTTTATGTATTCACTTCCTTGAATACGTGCTCCTTTAATTACCTCACTTTTGTAATCAGCTTCACTCCTCACACCCCTCTTTCGTTCTGTGGAGTTTTCTATCAACACAGAAATTTACAATAAAACTTCTATGAACCTGCACCTTGTAATCGCAAAAGATGACCAAGACGAAGAATGTTCTGTTCTGTCTAAGAGACAACCGACTCGTCCACAGTGATAAATTTTATTACTAGAATAAACAGATCACACATCATTTCCAACAGGATCAACACTGCTGCCACGTTCAGATTAGAACCACCAGAACACCAGGAGTTACGTTGTTTCTAAAACGACCGATTCACTTCTATATTATGGCGAACAGCTTAAGCACTATGGTGTTCCATGTATCCTTGTTTACGTTTGACAAAAACTGTTTACCACACACTAGTTCGTGATAGCATATGATCACTTTTAAGATCCCCTCTGAATCCAGTCACTAGGCATACCGCAGCTCGCAATGCCATATTCAAAGTTTTACTTCCACAACCAGGAATGGTGTAATTGGTTTCGTATTCAGTAAAACAGCAGCGTAAACACCGTCCCGCGATTCACATTTCATTTTCAGTGGTCTCCACAGACAACTTCAAGAAAATGCCACTGTGAAACGTGTGAAAGAGTTGCGGTCTGTTTCCTTTATCATGAAATGTATTTGCAATCATTAAAGGTATTCGCAGTTGCGAACACATTTAATGCATTTCATAAAGGCTATAGTCACTGCAGTGCCTGTTCCTTTGGACTTGGATGCATGTCCAAAGGAACTTTGCATTATAATTCAGAATAACATAGGCATTGCGTATCGTATTTCATTTGTCATCTTCTCCGTTCCTAGCTTCGTCACACTAATGACTCTTA
This sequence comes from Schistocerca americana, assembly GCF_021461395.2. NCBI lineage: Eukaryota > Metazoa > Arthropoda > Insecta > Orthoptera > Acrididae > Schistocerca > Schistocerca americana. Next base: position 413,511,484 of record NC_060124.1, on the reverse strand, counting down.
ATTCTTTTTTCGTAATAATGACCGTAAAACTGCTATAAATCGTGTAGAAACTATACGCAAAGAGCACAGGTATTCGACAAGGTGGTCGAAAGCAAAACCATGTCTCGCTCACAAGACTTGTTTACATCACTGAGTACTATTTATCGAATTGTTAGCCTGGATTTAACATTAGTGCACGGTTTATAACTGTCAGTCAATCACTTGGAACCAACATACGATGAAATCAAGGCATAAAAGGTTATCTTAATGCGAACTAAAATAAACAACGGACATTTTTACTTGCCGAACACGACAACTAACTTGACAAATAAACATATACTGATCGATTTAACAGTAGAGATGGAAATTTTCATCTATATCTTCATCTACATAAATACTCTGCAAGCCCCCGTGCTGTGCGTGGTGGATGGTAACCTGTATCTCTAGTAGTCAATACCTCTCCTGTTCCACTCGCAAATGGAGGGGGAGAGAAACGACTATCTGTACGCCCCCGCATTAGCCTTAAATTTATTCTATATTATTTTCGTTATCCTTAGGCAAAATGTACGCCGGTGACAGTAGAATTGGTTAGCAATCAGCTCTAAATGTCGGTTCTCTAAATTTTCTCAATAACGTTCCAGAAGCACCTTCGTAATACTTGGGAGTTGTTCGAAGTCATCGGTAACAAATCAATTAGGACTCCTCTGAATTGCTTCGGTGTCTTGCTATAATCCGATATGGTGCGGATCCGAAATAGTCGAGCAGTACTCAAGAATTCGTCACACTAGTCGTATAAGCGGTTTCCTCTAGAGATTCTCCCAATAAACGGAAGTCGACCATTCACCTTTGCTACTACAATCCTTACATGTTTGCTCCATCACTCTACGAAGTTACGCCTAGATATTCAATCTATGTGACTGTGTCAAGCTGCACACATGCTACATTCGAAAATTACAGGTTTCGCATCTCCTACTCATCCGTCCTGCGGCGGAGCTCCATGTTCAACAATGTACGATGAGCGGTGTGCTTCGAAACACTTGTGCATGAACCAGCTGTGTGCTCTTTCGGCAGAGAGGCCACAGATCAACGTCTATCCTCTTTCGTAGAGCAGACAAGCCTCCGAACCCCACGTTCTACGAAGAGTCGTGAGCGGCCAACCATAAGCGCCTAGTGGTAGTTTCGTTGTCCTTCTACCTCTTTCCGTAGATGTTCAATAGAGTAGCATGTGGACATTCTACCAGTATCGCTGTTTCGGAGATACTCGTTCACAGACTCTGAGTGATAATAACCTGTCATTTGTCAAAGTCGCTTATCTCAAAGAATTTCCCCATTTGCAGTCCATATCTTCGCAAGGGTGATCCCCCGACCGTTTCTGCTCTGATTATATATTTTTTGCTACCGCGTCGTGTGCCAGCAACGACACCAAGCGACATTCAACGCCGCGGCGATCAGTGTTCATAATGTTTTGGCTGTTCGGCGTATCTTATCTGGACCTAAATTGCCTGCGTGTAGAATTTGTATTCCTAGGAGTGCCTAATGCATGTGACATGCGTCGAGTAAATTTAGAAGAGCTTCGTAAGGACGCCTGTTGCATCGCTCGGACACTTCGTTCACTGACCGAATATCGTGGAGTTCACGAAAGATCCAGCACAGTGCCCGTCTGTTTAATCCTCACGTAACGAGCAGCAATATCCCTGTCAGATGCTTCTCTTCTGTATTGTCTTCTGATATTTCACTCCGCAGTAACTGGACATTGTATCTCGTCATACCACAGGACACACTGCGCCTTCTTATCCCGTGGTGCATTTTATAACCAAAGTTATTGTAGTGGTGCTTCTAAAGCACCTAACTACAACCAAGATTCGCAAACAAACTTGATAATTTATTCTATAGTTTTATATAATAATTATTTATAATTGTACGAAGACTTTAGGTCGACCATGTACATTGGAATAAATTTCTGATTTTAATTTTCATATCACGCGCATATGGACGCTACAGTAAGCGGTATCTGAGGTACAGGCTTCTATATGCTGAAGTACCCACAATTAGCAAAATACTTTGCAACAGCTTTTAAGGATACTGTGAAAAAGCAGTGATTTATACAAGCACTTATTCAGCGGATGAGTCTTATACTTTCAATGAAGCCTGAAGAGCTACGTAGTAGTTGTACGTGTAGAGACCGTGTCGTCGTACTTTTTGTATGATGCGTCAGAAGGATACGTTCTCGCAAGCTTGTACAACCGCTTGTGCGTGTTTGTACGTGTCTGAGATCGTGAAGTGGGAGAACGGTGTTCCAGCCAGGAAGTTCCCTCACCTCTTCCGATTTCCTCCCCCTGGGTACCTCGGCCAACACAGCTGCGCAAACACGGACACCTGGAGGGCAACATCACGTGGCCTTGTAAAAAGCTTCCTTTCTCCGGAAATTCACTGCTTGGCTCATATTTGTAAGGTTTTTAGCTACTAACGGGAGAAGTTTGGAATGTTTCGTAAAGCTATGTTTTACTTAAACATAGAACGTAAAATAAAATAACAAACAGAGTAAGATTAAACATAAAACTTTGAACATAGCTGGTAAGGTTCAGTGCTGTGTCAGAATTATATGAGAACAAATAAGCCCTCGGTCACAAATATTAAGTCAAAATTGACCAGGTTTCGACGCTACTATGAGCGTCGTCTTCAGAATTAGACTAACTGTTCTAAAACATATTAGGTATATAATACATTAATAAAATTAAAATTTGTACTGACTGGAAAAAGATGCAATACTTACAAGTCACATACTAAAAAAAGAGATCTAGGCCTGAAAGATCTCTTTTTTTAGTATGTGACTTGTAAGTATTGCATATTTTTCCAGTCAGTACAAACTTTAATTTTATTAATGTATTATATACCTAATATGTTTTAGAACAGTTAGTCTAATTCTGGAGACGACGCTCATAGTAGCGTCGAAACCTGGTCAATTTTGACTTAATATTTGTGACCGAGGGCTTATTTGTTCTAATATAAGATTAAACACTTAAAGTGTGTGTTAGCCGAGGACATGACGTGTGAGACATTTCGCAAGCTATCGAGAGTTTAAAAAGATTATAAAGCTTTGTCGACATTAGACTGGAGAGGTGTTGGGGGCGAGTACGTGCGTGAATCTTCAGTGTCGGGTTGAGGAAAGAAAAAGTCGGCATTACGATTGGAAACGGAAAGAAACCTCGAATGTACCATCTTAAACGATACGGCACGTGGTTTATATTGTGCCGAAAAAGTGCAGATAGAGGTTGCGATTATGAAAGATACCATAATGATGGAAAAGGGGATTGCATCAGTCAACTTGAGCACAATGAATGTAGTCTGAAGTTTTTTTTTCCTTTTTATGAGTCATCAACCCTCTGACTGGTCTAATGCAGCACTTGCAAAAAACATACAACCACACTTTACAATTAAAGGTGCGTAAAATTCAAGTAGTCGCGTAGAAAGATAGTAATGAGAGATTTAATGAAGAGCCAAGAGAAGAGTTCAAGTCGTTAGAGAAATACACTTACTTTAGAAAAATATACAAGTGAATCAAATGTGTTTGTAAACTATGTCTTAAAACGAATTAAAGCAGAGGTTGCAATGCATAACAAGCTCACCTGACAAAATATCATCTCTCCTTTTAAAGGAGCACACTGGTGCCTTTGGAGGGCTGCAGACGGTGTAGAACCAGTACCAATCGGTCATGTGATTCACCACCACTGCCCAGAGTCATGACGTTGAAAAGACGCGTATCTCTTAGTTGCTTGTATGGAATCAGCGAACTATGATGGGTCGACATAGAGTCGTAACTGAGTGATAGAGAGGAGATATCTTACTTGGACGGGCTCAGGACCTACTGTGAATGATATTGTCCGTTTTGTTGGTGCAAAGCATTGTTTGCCACATGCAGCCATGTAACAATGTGTAAAAACAGTGATAGCAAAAAATCGTAACCATAGGAACTGGAGACAAGTTCACATGCTGTCAATGACAGAGCTTTTCACACACGGCAGGAATTGCTACTAACATTGAAACAAGATCAGTCCATCCCCAGTGAAGATTTCGAAGGGAAATCACGGTGCAACATAGAGCTACAAATCTTTAGTGATTCAAATAACACGGGACGGTAACCGAATGAATGCGTGCAGTGTGGTTCGACGAATCATGATTTTGCACCCTTTCAAATGATGCAAGACGTCGAATGCACCGACGTCGCATTATAGAGTCACTGTTGTTTGCAGCTAAGTGTCTCAACAGGCTGGGAGTGTTCTCAAAAGGGTGGTAACATTGTCGCCCCCATGCAAGCGAGGTCGGTTTCGATTCCCGGCTGGATTGGAAATTTTCTCTGCTCGTGGACTGGATGTTGTGTTGTCCTCATCATCATTTCATCCTCATCACCAGCAGGCAAGTCGCCCAATGTGGCGTCGGCTGCAGTAAGACTTGCACTTGGCTGAGGAACTTCCCCGGAAGGGGCCTCCCGGGCAACAATGCCGTACGCTCATTTCAATTTTATTGTGATAGGAGGTCTGCCTGAAAACCAAGGGAATCCTCCCATATGTCTTGTTCGTACTGGGGGATTGGCTCTGTTTCAGTTTATTTCTAGAACAATGTTGCATGTTATCCGACTAAAGAATTAGAAGTTTCTGTATGCGTATGTGTTTGTATGTGAATGTACATATGGTAGTAGCTCTCTATCTTATCGCCTTCCGGCGACCTTCACAATTTTTGAATGTAAGGTGAGGAATTAGCTGGCACTATTTCTTTTAGGGTTGAATTGGTAGAGTAATACTTATTTCTTTTCTTTTAATTTTGTCCATTGCTGTCAGTGTTTCTTCCGTGACTGTATTACGCTCGTTAAGTAGAGAACAGCCGCCTTCAGGCACAATCTTGGTTTTATTTCAGTGCACGATGCGTTTCGAGTCCTGGGGGCTTACCAGCACCAGAATTAATCTAAATCAAGAAAAATAATCAAACAGCCGATGTAGACTGTCAAAGTACCTGAAGATGAGCCACCAGGGCTCAAAAAATGAGTCGTATATATACATATATTCATTCATTCTGGCCCCTGAAGGGAAGTCGGGCATATGAAGAACGTAAGGTTCTTTGGTGCCTTATATTAGCTTCGATTATTCTGTGGTGCGACTTTTATTTTGGTCAATGGGATTCCTGCTTAATTTACGGATTGTAACAGCTGTATTTTCGTTTTCTTTCTTGATTGCGTTTCTATGATTTAATATTTCTTTTTATCTTTTTTCAAGAAGGAAATGTAAGACCTCGGCATTCGGCCAAGTGCGACAGGAAAAGGGTCTGCTCGCTTGCAGTTCCTCTGTAAGCTTTCTCTGGATATTTTTAGTTGTTCTCTTCTGGTGTTGCTGTAGTGTTCAAGTCGTCTTGATTTGTTGACCTTCGCAGGTGTTCAACTCCACTTACGTCAACTTTTTTGCCCTTATGGCTGCTGTGGTCGGTGCTATTGCGGTCTTAATGGATGTTTTCATGATTTTAGGAGGATACGGGTGTTGTATTCTCGGAAACGTGAATCTTTTGTTAGTTTCTTCCAAATTATTTTTATAGCGGCTGTCATTACGTTTTAGCGATTCGACCAATTTTAGAAGTGATTTGAAGCCATCTTTCGCTAATTGGTTTGATTTCCGTGTTCATAGGCCATGAGATTTATAGTTTTAGGATTCATTTTCGGGGCAGCTCGTTGTATTTTTCTTTCTGTGGCCATCTGCTTTTGTGTGTTAGTTTTGCTTGCTAACCGTACTGGGGCGGCGTATACGATGACTGGATGTTTTCATGATTTTAGGAAGATACGGGTGTTGTATTCTCGGAAACGTGAATCTTTTGTTAGTTTCTTCCAAATTATTTTTATAGCGGCTGTCATTACGTTTTAGCGATTCGACCAATTTTAGAAGTGATTTGAAGCCATCTTTCGCTAATTGGTTTGATTTCCGTGTTCATAGGCCATGAGATTTATAGTTTTAGGATTCATTTTCGGGGCAGCTCGTTGTATTTTTCTTTCTGTGGCCATCTGCTTTTGTGTGTTAGTTTTGCTTGCTAACCGTACTGGGGCGGCGTATACGATGACTGGCCCCACGAAAGATTTGTACGTGTGTACTATAGTTTCGTCATACGCCTGGGTGATTGCATGCTTGCCTCCCATGCACTGGGCTAGGATCGATTCTTGGCCGAAGATTGTCTTCGCTCATGGACTGGGTGTTGTGTTGTCCTCATCATCGTTTCATCCTAATCATCGGCCGTAAGTCACCTAATGTGATACCGAATAAAATAAGACTTGCACTTCGAGGCCGAACCCGAATGGAACATCTCGACTGATTTGTGTCACTGATGGTTTGAAAGTGGCACCAGTATGCAGTATCGTTTGCGTAGAGTTCAAGCCTTTCGTTCCACTTGATTGGCTGCGGTAGATCTGAAGCTCAGAAGGTGTACAGCGGAGTCCGCAGCTCGTGGTCGTGCGGTAGCGTTCTCGCTTCCCGGGTTCGATTCCCGGCGGGGTCAGGGATTTTCTCTTCCTCGTGATGACTGGGTGTTGTGTGATGTCCTTAGGTTAGTTAGGTTTAAGTAGTTCTATGTTCTAGAGGACTGATGACCATAGATGTTAAGTCCCATAGTGCTCAGAGCCATTTGAACCATTTGTACAGCGGAGGGAAGATGATCGCTCTCTCTTGTACTACTGCTGCTAGATAAAAGACTTCGAAAGCAGTGTGGTTCACGTGCACTCTTGATGGTCTTTTGTCTAAGATGTTGACAATGAGGTTGGTTAGTTGTGGTAAAATCCATTATGCCACACTTTATTAACTTTTCTATGTCTAACGACAGTGCAATGGTGCAGTTTGGAATATTCAGACCTTTCGTTATGCCATTTCAGAGACGACCATTTGGGTCAGTTGATGCGTGATTTTTGCGGAAGGCTGTTTGGCTCTCCGGTACGATTTTTGTTTTTTCAGCGTAATTTGTTGACCTGCTGGTCATAATATTTTCAATACATTTTCTTATTACAGTAGGGAGTGTGACTGGGCAATACGAAATGGGTCATTCGGTTGCTTTACCTGTTTTGGAAGTGTTATTATTTTTGCTTATTTCCACTGAGAAGGGATGCTTCTGAGTCTTAGGGCCACGCCGCGTTATAGTGCACGGATACTAGAATACACGGCAGTGATCATGAGATGTGTTCTCAGTAGCAAGCCGCGGAGCTGAAGTCAGAGTGAACCCAACCAGCGCTCATAGCCCCAATTACCATCAATTGTTGTGGTGTAGTTGCGTTTACGTACGAAAGCGAGGTTGCTTACGGCAGCGTGAATTTTTATTAGTGACTGGCGATTGAGTACAAAACTACTTTGTGATTAGCAGTTTAGGCAGGGATTATTTTGTTAAGCTTTGAAGTTAAAAATAATGGTTTGCTGCTTGACTGCCTGTTGTACTAACCTCAGCAGGCAAGTAATTAACTTAGAAAATAAGTTTCACGTAATAACTAAAAGGAATGAGACGCAACGAAAATTAATATATGCTAGTAAATGTGTAGATACGTATTCTGTTGAAAATGCACGTGCCTGCTCAGAACATTTTATTGATTCGGATTATGAAAGGAATTTGAAAAGTGAACTGTTAAATATTCCTTCGCAATGTGATTTGAAGACTGGTGCTGATTTAGGGGGTAGTAATGACAATAATAATGTGATAAATACTTGGGCACAAAAAACGAAGCTACCGTAAAGAAGATATTTTACAGATGAATATATTACCAACTAATGAGTAAATTGCTTCTGGAGAAAACATCAACTGTGAAAATAAACACTGCTGTGAATTCGACAATGCCTGCATACAGAAATCATCAAGAAAAAATGCAAGGGTTGCTAGTGAACTGAGAGTGAACAAAAGACAAAAACGGGAAAAAAATTTAAAAAAATTACGTAACTTTCCAGAATAGAAAAAGGACACCTTTCAATACAATTAAAGGTTTAAAAAGAGATTATTGGGGTTTCTCCGTACTACAAGTCTACGTTATCTAAGCCTGTGTGAGCCCCTTCCTCTAGCAGTGCCCCTGGAGATGGAAAGAATTTGACATCCTTCAGAACCTTTACACTAGCGTTCCACCAATCACAGAAAAATATATTATACACCTTAATAATAATAATAATAATAATATACTAAAGCATGGGAAATCGATAACTTTGATACCTGCGTGTGAGTTAAACAAGTGTGCGCCGTGTCCCTATAAGGTTCAGTGCAGTGTTGCGTGGCGAGTGTGTTAGCGATGACGTCACAGCTTGCAGCCTGCCTGCACGTGACCCCTACCGTGTGTTCTGGTATCCGTAGTAGAGTGTTTTAAGTCTCTAGACCATCCTTTCTCTGGGGGATAGTCTTATTTCAATCCTCTTGATTCCGTCAATCCCTTGGGCGCTGTTTTTGCCTTTTGTGACCGTTCATTCGATTCCTTCCTCCGTGTTTTCTATTATGAGAACGGTTTCGTTTCAGTATGTCCATCTTTTCAGCGATGGTTCCGGTACTCGGCTGTTCTGTGGAGGATTACACGTCTTTCAACCATCAATTTTCTACCTTATTTCATCGGGCAACCAGTTTCAGCGTTTTACTACGCCATTTTCAGGCCTCTGACCGACGTGTAGGAATAATCTGCCTTGCTTGTGATCAAAACAGGGGCCAGAAATACTAGTATTAGTAGACATTTGTTGCAGTGACTTTGGTCTAAAGTCTTTCTTTGAAAATGTTGGCTTTTGTTACGTCTTCGATAATTATTTCGTCTAGGTGATACAGTGGACGTTCGGTTTTTTGCTGTATTCCTGTTATTGATTTAAAAGTCTGCCAGTAGTGTTTCGCCTCATTGTTGTCTATGTTTTTACTGGTTTCAGACCACCTGTCATTGCGGAATTCTCGCAGTTTTTGCTTTACCAGGTAGTCAATTCCGTTTTACATGTACAATCAGCAATTTTTAGAGAAGTTTAGATACCGTCCTCTCTTTTGATTGTTTTCAAATTCTCTGTGGGGTTCTGTTGGTGTATGGCTTGATGGCCTTCGATGGGGCAGTTTCTAGTCTGGCAGATGTAATAGCGTGCGTGATAACATCCTTTAATTTTTCTAGCTCTCGTTCGTCAGTGATTTCGGCAGTGCGTGGCAAATTTTTCAGGACTGTCTCTTAGTATTTGTTTTGCTTTTGTTGTTTGAGATCAATGATCGTTTTCCTGCTGTTGTCTGTTTCTGGTGCTGACAACAGTGGTGTGTTTATTAGTATTAGGATGTGGTCGTTGCCAATTCTACGTGCTGCCCAATGTAAGCTGAGGTGGACGAATACTATTGTCCACAGACGAAGTGGTCGGGAGTTGACGTTCCAATTGGGCTAATGAAAGCTGGTTGGTTATACTCCAGCTATGGCGCGGTCTTCTTCTTATGTCCTTAGGTTAGTTAGGTTTAAGTAGTTCTAAGTTCTAGGGGACTGATGACCTTAGAAGTTAAGTCCCATAGTGCTCAGAGCCATTTTTTTTGGATCTTGACATACAGGATGAACTGTAGTGATAGATCATCTCCTGGTGGAACGTAGTCACTTATAAGACGCAGGTCTTTGTTAGCGCGAGTTCGAAGCTTCAGATGAATTGCCTCTATGTCTGCGATTTGAGTCAATTCGTATTTTTGATTGTTTGTTTGTTTTGATATAGGGCACAAAAACAACCCATACCCGCCCATGTCAGAACCGCAGAACACGGAAACGAAAAAGGAGTTAATAGGGACTATGTGAAGCCCAATCGACGGAACGAAACACAGCTAAAAGCAGGAAGCGATGAAAGTTCCATAAAATACGACGTACAGGGAACGGCGGTCCTGAACTAAAGATTAAATGTCCTTCGCTATGTTCCTACGACGGATAAAAAGTAAAACGCGGTCGACACAGCTTGTGCGTCATTCGCTAAAACAGCCAATATATCAGAGGCAGACATAAAAGAGAACGTAAGTGGTTAAAAAAGGCATTCCGTCAGGAAATTGCAAACCGTAAAAGTTTGATGACAATGAGCAAAAAGTGGTGGGGGACCGCCATTTAACAAATTGCGGTGGCTAAAGAACAGTGCCCGATACGCAACCTAGCTAAAATGATCTAGCGGGAAGAAGTCCGAGAGGTGGTCGTCCATGCTGCTGGGAGAGGTTTAATTTCCCAGAGTTTATTCCCATGAAGGGAAGACCAGAGGTGATGCCAAAGTGACACCAAAAAATGGTTCAAATGGCTCTGAGCACTATGGGACTTACGTTCTCCGGTCATCAGTCCCCTAGAACTTAGAACTGCTTAAACTTAACTAAACTAGGGACATCACACACATCCATGCTCGAGGCAGGATTCGAACCTGCAACCGTAGCGGTCGCGCAGTTCCGGACTGTAGTGCCTAGAACCGCTCGGTCACCCCGGCTGGCAAGTGACACCACCTACTGACAGACTGCAACACAGAGATCATTGGAGGACATGGAAGAACCAGCTGGGCGAGATGCGAGGACTGCAGCCTTGGCAACATCATCAGCGGCCTCGCTTGCCCTCAGACCAACGTGCCCGTCACCCACATAAACATCACAGTTGCAAGTGAAAGTTTCCCAGGACCCGTTACACTATGGGATGGACGGTGTACAGCACACAGAGGGTCTGAAGGGCAGTAGAGAGTCGGAGCGGAAGACACAATTGAATCGCCCGTGTCACCGGATGTACTACGTGGCTTGATAAAAGGCGAAGAGCTCCGCTGTAAATACTGGGCAGTGTTCTGGAAGCCGATACAGAAAATAGTCGGTGTCAGTGATGAAGGCAAACCCAACACCACGGTTGGTCCGCAGTTCCATGCGATGGTCTTGAAACTTACGGCGATAAAGCGAGTCTAGAGTAGTGTACTTAGGGTGCGAATAATGTCCAAGACGGATCGCCGTACGAAGCCAAGGTGGTGAAGGTTTCCACCTATGGGCAAAGTGGCAGGTAGCGTGAAGTTAAACTACCGGAGCAATATCCGAAAATGAAGTCTAGGAGGTAAGAGAGAAGATGATGAGGACGATGTTTGGTTTTCTGGGCGCTCAGCTGCGCGGTCAGAAGAGGGACGCGCCCTATACTACTAGTCAAAGGAGTCATCGAATAAGCAGGCATAGGATAGGTGGCCAGGCCGTGTTGGACCACTAGTTTACTGCTTGCGTGTGTGTGTGAGTCTTCTTTAAGACCTTATGGGCTTGCTGTGCTGTTGATATTCATTGGTGGCAGTCTCCGTCTGTGTTGGACATTTTGTCGGGAACTTATGGCTTGATGAGTTGACCTCTTCGCTACTTTGTCTATGGGCACTCGTTTTAGTGTCGCTTTAATGAGCTATGATTGTGGCGAGCGCATCTTTCTCCCTTGTGTTTGTCTGTGTCTTGGTGTTGTAGTTGACTTCATTTATTCTCTTTGCTGATCGAATGTGGAAGTGTAGCTTACTAACGATGGGTACCGGATCCAACTTCCTGGTGAAGAATGTTTTTAACACTTCATTCATGGCCTGAAACACCTTGTCTATGCGGGAGAATATTTATGAGGATGGTTATTGCTCTTAGATAATTAATTTTGACGTGCTGCTCCTCTGACTTGATTATGATTCCGTTTTATATTTTTCAATGCACTTTATGTGCTCTCTTGTCTCGATCGCAGCTGCTGTACGCGACCTATTGATGCACCTAGGATACGCGGCGTAGTGCTCCTCTTCGCAGTTGATGCACTTCGAGCGCATTGCATTTACTCGTGCAGTGGTTTCCTGCATATCGGGTACACTTTGGTGGTTGTGAACAGTTCCTCTAGTATTCAAAAAGTTGCAGTATTTTAACTGACTGAGTACATTTTAATAAATTCTTGGCTCAAAAAATGTTCACTATCATTTATAGCCTCTAAACTTCGTGAAAGTTGGTAACCTCTGAAATGTTACTGTTGTCTCCACTGGCTCCGGAGACATACCTAACTACGGTGTCTGTCCTAGGCGAGTGCTCTCTGACACTGGTCTCGTGCTGGTCTGAAGTAGGCGGCGGTCGACCACAAGAACGTATTTCCTCTTGCTACGTTACACCTAAAAAATACAGTTTGAAGGACGCCAGTATTGCAACGTTGATAGTAACTACTCTCACAAAATATATCTTTTTAGACACTGGATTCGTCAGAATGGTATTCTTAGGGTTGATAGTCCTTTCTTCCATGTCTCTCAAGACATGTCATCACGCCTCATTCTTTGCACAATGGGTTTTCCTTCACTCCGCACTCTCGCAGTGCCACTTGCAGTGTTCCAAATTTAATAAAAAATTTCGGACAACGTTAATATGACTAACAGGGTCACAAAATTACATTATACCAGCGAAAAAATTTTCCTATCGTAGCACATAAAAGGCAAATATCCTCTTGTTTATTAAAAACCTTTGACTGAAAAGTGGGGTACCAGCTGTCTCATTCTACCTTCTCAGCTTCTTTAAAATTTTCCCAAAAATTTTGGAATGCGAATATATCCGTACTTTTTTTAATATGCAACTCACGTCTCACTTCCACGAGCTCCACTAACTGCAAATCACTCACTCACTCACTCACCCAACCTGACACTGTCATTATCTCTCTGTGTCTCTAACTTTCACTCCCTCCTCTCTCACAACAAAAGTTTCCTTTTTTCTGTCTCCTCTCAGTACCACTGTCTCCCTCTTCCTACCTCTTATTGCTGCTATATCATTCAGTCCTTTTCACTGCTGCTGTCTCTTCTCGCTGTCAGTATCTTTCTCTTCCTCGTTGTCATTGTCATAGACTCTGTCTCTCATAATCTCTGGCTCTCAAGTACTTCCACTTCCTTTTTCTGTTTATTACTCGCTCGCTGTCACTGTCTCCATAACTCTTTTTCTAGCACTGTTCTGTCACTGCTATTGTTTCCCTCACTTTCTCTCACCCTGTCACTGTCCTGTTCGCTCGCTCTATAAAGCAACCACTATTTTTCGGTATTTGTTACTTTTCCGTCTCTTTCCCATTGTCTCTTTCTCTCTAAGCATAAGAAAGTGTGATTACCTTGGCATGCCAAAATTTTTAGGAAAACTTTCCAAGGTACTGAGGAAGGCAGATTGAGGCAGCTGGTAACCCACTTTTCAGTCCGAGTCTTCCAATAAACAGGAGTAAATTTGCATTTCCGCTAGTTACCGTTCAATGAAAATAACTTTATGTTACAGTTTCCATATGTGAAACTGAAATGATGCAAAACCAATTTCACACAGACTGGATATGGCATATGCTTCAATAATACAACATGGGCATTCCAGTACCTTTTTGATAATAATGGAGACACTTCACTGAATGTTTCTCCGTGCTATGTCACTTTGTAAACTACTTCTCCGCTTCACAGCAGATTTTACGTGCGTGTTTTACATGTACAAGTAGGGTAATTTTGAACCTCTGTATCTCGGAAAACGACGTTTCTGGATAGACAAAACTTTCTGAAAATAAGAACGATGGAACTTCTAAATAAATGGGTAGAGAATACACCGTTACATTTAGAGCAATTTTCTGCGTTAATTATGTCGATATCAGCTGTTGACTGCTAAAAACCTGGAAAAAGTGTGTGATATTCAAAAATGTTCAAATGTGTGTGAAATCTTATGGGACATAACTGCTAAGGTCATCAGTCCCTAAGCTTACACACTACTTAACCCAAATTATCCTAAGGACAAACACACACACGCATGCCCGAGGGAGGACTCGAACCTCCGCCGGGACCAGCCGCACAGTCCATGACTGCTGCGCCTGAGACCGATCGGCTAATCCCGCGGGGCGTGTGACATTCAAGCTTTGAACGTGTACTCTAGGACAGTTATAGTCAGACGGTCCTTGTCTTGGGTATACAAACTGTCGCAAGCCCAAGGGCTATCCAGAACACTTGACCGTTCGTTTCTATCACAAATGTAACCGGATGTACGACATCCGAAAAAATCTCGTTTTTATGCGCGCCAAGTTAGGACGTAATTGTAGCGCTTGCTGTGGAGTAGTCATATGGATGTATGAAGATGGTACCTGATCTTTTTCGGACATGTCCGAAAGAACAGATACCATTGGTGTCGATGCAGCTCGTTGGAATGAAGTTACAGTGAAATGAATACCCCTTGCTGCATACAGGCGTCGATATAATCAACGGGGACAGACGAAAATGTGTACCCCGACCGGGACTCGAACCCGGGATCTCCTCCTTACATGGCAGACGATCTATCCATCTCCTTATTCTTCTATTTTTTTTATCACTTAATTCTGTTATATATACTGTTCGTTGAATTTGTTCGTGGCGGACGTCCGACGACACTCGTTTAGGCTGTTCTTTGATCCGTTTCCTTATTACAAACGGTAGATAAACCCTCTGACAGAACATGCTGAGCTACCGTACAGGCTATGAGCCACTGAGGACACAGAGAATAAAGCGACTGCTGTGGCTTATCTCTGGCACGCTTCCTGAGACCCGCATTCCCAACTTATATAGTTGGAGACTCACCGGCCATTTGACCATCTACTTCTTCTGTGCGGATGCACAAACAGTGCCCAAACTCTTATCGCAATCGGAAAAAAGCCGCTAGTAATGAGTATAATCGGCAAGGGCACTATGAATATAGTGCGGGATGATAAGTTGGGAATGTGGGGCTCACGGGAGGCCTGCCAGAGATGTCCCTGCAGCCGCACTATCCTCTGTGCCCTCGGTGGCTCAGATGGATACCCGGCACGGTAGCTCAGCGCGTTCTGTCAGAGGGTTAGCTGCCCTCTGTAATAAAAAAACTGAGTTAATTGATCAACAATGAACTAAAACGGATATGTTACGACGTCCGCTTCGAGCAGATGCAACGAAAAAAAGCGAACAAAATGAGATTAAAAAAAAAAACAGGATGGATAGAGCGTCTGCCATGTAAGTAGGAGATCCTGGGTTCGAGTCTCGGTCGGGGCGCACATTTTCAACTGTCCCCGTTGACTTATATTAACGCCTGTACGCAGCAAGGATATTCTTTTCATTGTAATAGTCATAAGGAGTAATGTTTTTGGGTCATACGGTACGTAATATCAAAGCAGAAATTTACACGAATCCAGACGATATACAGGATAACTGTTTTTCTTTTTGTTACCAATGAGAAAACAACAAAAGATACATATGCGGACGACATGTTAATTGAACGCAAATATAGATAAGAAAATTCTCCTTAAAAGATTGACTTATATCGGTGATGATCTCGAAGGACCGAATGCCAGTGCCGTCCATTAATTACGCACCAAGTGCCTCCAGATTTCTTTTACGACCACCAGTCTTCAGACAAAGCTTTATTAGGTGGTGCTGCTGACCGCGGGAGACCGCTACAAGGCACATCTTAAGTGTTTGTGCCTGGTGTTTGCGTTTCAGTATTTGAATGACGTCGTTGTGGTGTACGCCAAACAGTGGACGGCAAACTCACCGTGCTGGCAACACTTACTAAGTGTTGTAAGGTGACATTGTACGTACAGCCTACGCTTCCAATTCCTCTCCGAGACATGTTGACACAGTGAATCAAATAATTAAGACGCAATGTAACATTGACGCTTGGAGATAAAAACGTTCCTCTGACTTTACTTGGAATGCTGGTTTACTTTGCTACATCTTTCTCGCTGGTGGCTGGACGTAGCAATTTCTTATGGTCAAAGAGAGTTGAGAAAGAGATTTA
This sequence comes from Schistocerca americana, assembly GCF_021461395.2. Classification (NCBI taxonomy): domain Eukaryota; kingdom Metazoa; phylum Arthropoda; class Insecta; order Orthoptera; family Acrididae; genus Schistocerca; species Schistocerca americana. The sequence goes on along the minus strand of NC_060124.1, from coordinate 413,495,788 downwards.
AGACTTTTCTTTAACAAAACAGTTCGCAAACAGTGGAATTCACGACAGTGAACGGTTAGTGATTATTCACGAACAGAAACAAGTATATATCAGAAAAATTATCAGAAAAAATGCTGTTCTGCATTTTGAAGAAAATGCAGCACATGTATAGCTACTGCAGAACATCAGTACTCACTCCACCGAATTTGTCTCCTGTGCCAACCTCTTCATCTCAGATTAGCACCTGCAACCTACGTCCTCAATTGTCTGCTGGATGTTTTCCAATCTCTGTCTACCTCAACAGCTTTTGCCCTCTACAGCTACATGTAGTACCACGGAAGTCAGTTCCTGATGTCTTAACATACGTCGTATCATCCTGTCCTTTCTCCTTGTCAGTGTTTTCCACATATTCCTTCCCCTTCGATTCTGCGCAGAGCCTCCTCGTTTCTTACCTTATCAGTCCACCTCATTTTCAACATTCGCCTGTAGCATTACAGCTGCAATACTTCGATTCTCTTCTGCTTCGGTTTTCCCATAGTCCATGTTTCACAACCATACAATGCTGTGCTCCAAAAGTATATTATCAGAAATTTCTTCCTCAAATTAAGGCCTACATTTGATACTAGTAGACTTCTCTTGGCCAGGAATGCAATTTTGCCAGGGCTACTGTGCTTTTGATGTCCTTCTTGCTCCGCCCGTCACTGGTTATTTTGCTGTCTAGGTAGCAGAATTCCCTAACTTCATCTATTTCATGACCATTAATCCGAATGTTAAGTTTCTCACTGTAATTATTTCTGCTACTTCTCATTACTTTCGTCTTTCTTTGATTTACTCTCAGTCCATATTCTGTACTCATTAGACTGTCAATTTCATTCAGAAGATCATGTAATTCTTACTCACTTCTACTCAGGATAGCAATGACATCAGCGAATCGTGTCATTGATATCCTTCCACCTTGACTTTTAATTCCACATCTGAACCTGTCTGTTGCTTCTTCGATGTACACATTGAACAGCCTTCGGAAGTGTGTGGATGATCTTTTTCCGAAAGTCAGATGATATATTGCCAGACGTATACATTCTACACACCAACGTGAATAGTCGTTTTGTTGCCACTTTCCCCAATGATCCCTTTTGCCTTATTTGATCTTAAATCTTCCTAAGCTCTCTTAAATTCTGATTCTAATACTGGATCCCTTATTTCATCTAAATCGACTCCTGTGTCTTCTTCTATCACTTCAGATAAATCTACCCCTCATAGAGGCCTTCAATGTACTCTTCTACCTATCCGCTCACTCCCCTGTAAATATCAATGGAATTCCGGTTGTACTGTTAATGTTAACACGCATGCTATTAATTTCACTGAAGTTTGTTTTGATTATCCTATCTGCTGAATCAGTCCTTCCGACTGTCATTTCTTTTTTGATTTCTTCTCATTTATCATGCAGCCATTTCGTCTTAGCTTCCCTGCACTTTCTGTTTATTTCATTCCTCAGCGACTTGTATTTCTGTATTCCTGAATTTCCCTGAACATTTCTGTACTTCCTTCTTTCATCCATCAGCTCCAGTCTTTTTTTTCTGTTACCCATGGTTTCTTTGCAGTTACCTCTTTGCATCAAATTTTTCCTTTGCAGTTTCTGTAATTGCCGTTTTTAGAGATGTTTGTTCCTCTTCTACTGTACTGCCTACTGGACTATTCTTTATTGCTGTATCTACAGCCTTAGAGAACTTCAACCGTATCTCGGCATTCCTTACTACTTCCGCATCCCAATTATTTGCGTATTGATTCTTCTTGACTAATCTCTTAAACTTTAGCCTGCTTTTCATCACTATTACATTGTGATCTGAGTTTATATCTGCTCCTTGGTACGCCTTACAATCCAGAATATGATTTCGGAATCTTTGTCTGACCTTGATGTAAGCTAACTGGTATGTTCCCGTATCACCCGGCCTTTTCCAAGTATACCTCCTCCTCTTGTGAGTCTTGTTTTCTAATACGAAATGGTAAAACCCCATGCCACGCAGCTGCAATGTGTAGTGAAATGCATATGCGACACGGAAAAAGAAGCTGCGAAATAGCGCATATATGTACGAGGGCGTGCTTAAAGTTAATGCCTCAAAATTTTTAATGTGAAAACGCTCCAAACTTTAAAATTAGCCAAACTTTATCAACATTTCACATCATTGTTCTTCACGTCTACATATTTGTTTCTCAACATACTTGTCACCCTGGCGGTGAACAGGTTTCTCCCAACGACGACAAGTTTGGAGTCACTGTAGAATGTTTTATTTTGTTTGCGGAACCGCCTCACCTCTGGTTGAACCCTTTTATCATTACCGAAGGGGACTTCTCGAAGGTGTTCTTTAAGTTTTGGAAACTGGTAAAACTGGATTGAGCCAAGTCGGAACTGTATGGAGGATGATCGATGACACTAAACCCAAAGCGATGGATTGTTGCAGATCTCGCAGCGCTGGTGTGGGGTCAGGCATTGTCATGCTGAAAGAGAAGGATCTCCATGTGTGGGCGTACTCTTCTAATTCGTGCTTTCAGAAACTCGTTCATTGCACGCTGTTTTTCACTCACCAATGTAGTTACATTACACACAGACATGTTATGCGCTACATTTCGGAGTCCTCTCGTGGCGGAGAGTTGTAACTTCCCTCAGCGAAGCGTTTAAGTCGACTGTTTAATATGCATTACATGTGGTACCTCAATGTTGAGAACGGAATAAAAAACTTGGAGGCATTACTTTTCACCACTCCCTCGTAACGAATGTGAAGTACGTTAATACGGCCGTATAAACACTACAGTGGACTTTTCTTTGTCTCAGCCACTGATTCTCCCCCACAGACACTAGAAAGATGAAGCGATCAGGCACTGCTTGGGTGCCCTACGATCGACTCCTACGAATGCTGCAGAGCCTCCATTCCAATTCAGTACGTTGCGTCTAAAAGTGTACTCAAACGCGCGTAATTTGGGCAAATATCCGTTTGTTTCCTCTAATATTTGTGAATGCTGATAACTTCGCCGATGAGTGCCCATAACTGCAAACATATACACCTACAATTTGGGCAAGATCCTTCGATTTCGAGAATTCGGAGGTTGGTAAAGAAATTCTTCACCGGTAGGTACCGGATTATAAGGAAACTTCCGTGACTGGTAGGATAACATGTAACAGAAGCGCAACAGTTTCCATCATCTATGCATTATAACAAAGTTACTGGAATACAATAACAGATTTAGTCATTCGAACGGGAACGCCACACTTGGAACCTAAAATTAGCTCTCAACTGTTGTCTTTACATAGATGGGTCACCGACTCCAGATGGCAATCGAAGCGCATATTATAACGAACAGGTGTTCCACAGTGCACAGTTCCAACTCCCAACGGAAGCCTTGGTACTGACAGCGGAGAGTGCCTTAAATATTCCGACGGCTTGCAATCATCATTCTGACGGACTAGCGATTAGCAGTGCTGCTTATAAGGATTCTTATCGTCAATAGGGCAAACAATTACTTACCGTGACAGGTCACAAACTGCATTGCAGCACTACATCGTCGTAACAAGAAAGTCACCTTGCTGTGGATAAAGAGGCACCACGGTATGAGGGGCAATGGAATAGTCGACGGACTCGTGAAGAATGTCATCCGCCACGGGACAAAGGCGTACGAACATGTTCGTTACTGCATGAAAATTAGGAAATTTGTGGTTAGGACTATGGGACCAAACTGCTGGGGTCATCGGTCCCTGGGCTTACACACTAATTAAACTAACTGAACCTAACTTACGCTAAGGACAACACACACACCCATGCCCGAGGGAGGACTCGAACCTCCGAAGGAGGGAGCTGCGCAAACCGTGACAAGGCGTCCTAGACCGCGCGTCTATTACTGTATGACGTGCGGCAGCACATAAGGAACAGTAAGTGGCGTGTTTAATACCAACATGGCGGTAGCCATTACGCAGTTTTACTGCCATACATTCCTGCACTACCGTGGTACTCCCTTTGTGTGTACCACAGAATATTTATGGTTACTATTTTTCGCCTCCGCTTTAACCACGGATGGTTCCGTCTGCTTTACTGTCGGTTATGTTGATTGGCTCGCCACTATGTGATCGTGGCGCAGAAGAGGATATCGACCACATCGTTTTCTGCTTCCCACTCCGATGCCACATGACAACCGAACTCTGCAGTGCTTGGTGCCTAGTGAACAACTGCTTCCTACCAGTGGAAAGGCATTACTTGCAGCGCATGTGGAGATTGGGTGAGTGAATAATGCCTGAAGGCCACAATAAAAGAAAAGAGTTATAGATGTTTTGGAAGTATTGTGTCTTAAGTGGCCGGCCGGAGTGGCCGAGCGGTTAAAGGCGCTACAGTCTGGAACCGCACGACCGCTACGGTCGCAGGTTCGAATCCTGCCTCGGGCATGGATGTGTGTGATGTCCTTAGGTTAGTTAGGTTTAAGTAGTTCTAAGTTCTAGGGGACTTATGACCCCAGAAGTTAAGTCCCATAGTGCTCAGAGTCATTTGAACCATTTTTTTTCTTAAATGGAGTATCAAGGTCCACGAAAAGTTACTACAACACAGAGGCAAATTCATTTTACGGTTCAGATGCTTGGAGGCACACTTCTACGACGTAATACGCAGCTAGAGCTAGAGGTTAACGCTTCACCTGATGACACCCGGATCTGCGTCTGAAGTAGAGCAGCAGCAAATCCATGGAATTTGTTGCACTCGGCGCTTGCAAGATTTCCCTCTTTCACACGTAAGCTACTTTTTCTGCTACAACACAAACCCCGCCTTTAACATCTTCTACTGGAGGCATTGGAGAACATTCCACAAGAAAGATACGGGGTGACTCCGCCGTGTAAATAAAGCCTAGAGCAAGCTGAGCACTAACAAGATCTCATCCACAAAAGTGTAAAGTCTCCTCGTCGGAGAGACTGCAGCACTTAATAGCTCTGGAAAATTTCCCAGATGGCGGTTCTTCTTGAAGATTCGCAACCGAAATACCGTCTCGGTCCCGGGTATACAATCGAATAATGATGAAATATTATGTCTGCGCTGATAACTGATTTGTATTACTGCACTTAATTACGGCACTAAACACCTCGTGACATCTTAGTTGGTTTTGGCTATTAGATATCTCACACGTTTTTGCGTACCGTTTTAGAGAGAATACTAAGGTGAGACAACAATTCATTTTTCTTTTTATTACATTGTAATACCATGCGAGATGAGAGCCGTATGTACCAGTTTTTACATTTTGAGAGTACTCTATCCCATAATTGTTTAACAAATGCTGATAATATCATTCCTTGTGGTTACTAAGTATTTGAGTGTCTGTAATATGCTCAGTGACAGTAACATGCTCACACCCGTTAATTTGTAATTGCATGTTTTGTTTCATAATTTTTGCGGTTCCCTACCACAATCAGAGATGGGGAGCCCCTTCAGCCCCACTCCATTGCCTATCTGTCTGATTGTTGAGACCCCTTTATCTCAGGAATGATTGGATGTTTCGCGGCGAAGTTTACGACAGAGACTCAGGTCTACGGTCCCTGGGATTCCAAGTTAATGAAATGAAATGAATTTACATCACATATTTCGATACTGGCAAGCTCACACTTCGAAACCTGTGGAATACTTCTCATTGACTTAGAATCATGAAATTCCATAATAAGCAAGGTTCCAAAGTACAAGTAAACGAAAAAATGAAGAAATTGTTAATACGTGATTATATCACATAAAAATATTTTTTGCCACATGTTGCCCAACCGTCTGTTAAGACCATTTTTCCTCTGGAACGGGTCGAGGTATTAAGTTGACATTGTAGGGAAATTCTCAGGTCTACGATAGCGTGGTGGTGTGATAAAATTTAAGCTTCGAAGTCAATGCAATCAAAACATACGGCCATGTATGTCACAGCATTTGATATTTTAAAACTTGCTCATCAAACGCTGTTGTTGTTGTTGTCTTCAGTCCTGAGACGGGTCTGATGCAGCTCTCCATGCTACTCTATCCTGTGCAAGCTTTTTCATCTCCCAGTACCTACTGCAACCTACGTCCTTTTGAATCTGCTTAGTGTATTCATCTCTTCGTCTCCCTATACGATTTTTACCCTCCACGCTGCCCTCCAATGCTAAATTTGTGATCCCTTGATGCCTCAGAACATGTCCTACCAATCGGTCCCTTCTTCTTGTCAAGTTGTGCCACAAACTCCTCTTCTCCCCAATTCTATTCAATACCTCCTCATTAGTTATGTGATCTACCCATCTAATTTTCAGCATACTTCTGTAACACCACATTTCGAAAGCTTCTATTCTATTCTTGTCCAAACTATTTATCGTCCATGTTTCACTTTCATACATGGCTACACTCCATGCAAATACTTTCAAAAACGACTTCCTCACACTTAAATCTATACCCGATGTTAACAAATTTCTTTTCTTCAGAAACGCTTTCCTTGCCATTGCCAGTCTACATTTTATATCCTCTCTACTTCAACCATCATCAGTTATTTTGCTCCCCAAATAGCAAAACTCCTTGACTACTTTAAGTGTCTCATTTCCTAATCGAATTCCCTCAGCATCACCCGATTTCATTTGACTACATTCCATTATCCTCGTTTTGCTTTTGTTGATGTTCATCTTATATCCTTCTTTCAAGACACTGTCCATTCCGTTCAACAGCTCTTTCATGTCCTTTGCTGTCTCTGACAGAGTTACAATGTCATCGGCGAACCTCAACGTTTTTATTTCTTCTCTATGGACTTTAATACCTACTATGAATTTTTCTTTTGTTTCCTTCACTGCTTGCTCAACATACAGATTGAATAACATCGGGGACAGGCTACAACCCTGTATCGCTCCCTTCCAAACCGTTGCTTCCCTTTCATGCTCCTCGACTCTTATCACTGCCATCTGGTTTCTGTACAAATTATAAATAGCTTTTAGCTCCCTGTATTTTACCCCTGCCCCCTTTAGAATTTGAAAGAGAGTATTCTATTCAACATTGTCAAAAGCTTTCTCTAAGTCTACAAATGCCAGAAACGTAGGTTTGCCTTTCCTTAATCTAGCTTCTAAGATAAGTCGTAAGGTTAGTATTGCCTCACGTGTTCCAACATTTCTGCGGAATCCAAACTGATCTTCGCCGAGGTCGGCTTCTACCAGTTTTTCCATTCGTCTGTCAAGAATTCGCGTTAGTATTTTGCAGCTGTGACTTATTAAACTGTTAGTTCGGTAATTTTCACATCTGTCAACACCTGCTTTCTTTGGGAGTGGAATTGTTATATTCTTCTTGAAGTCTGAGGGTATTTCGCTGTCTCATACATCTTGCTCACCAGATGGTAGAGTTTTGTCAGGTCTGGCTCTCTCAAGGCCGTCAGTAGTTCTAATGCAATGTTGCCTACTCCCGTGGCCTTGTTTCGACTCAGGTCTTTCAGTGCCCTGTCAAACTCTTCATGCAGTATCGTATCTCCCATTCAATCTTCATCTACATTCTCTTCCATTTCCATAATATTGTCCTCAAGTACATCGCCCTTGTATAGTCCCTCTATATACTCCTTCCACCTTTCTGCTTTCCCTTCTTTGCTTAGAACTCGGTTTCCATCTGAGCCCTTTATATACATACAAGCGGCTCTCTTTTCTCCAAAGGTCTCTTTAATTTTCCTGTAGGCAGTATCTATCGTACTCCTAGTGAGATAAGCCTCTACATCCTTACATTTGTCTTCTAGCCATCCCTGCTTAGCCATTTTACACTTCCCGTCGATCTCATTTTTGAGACGTTTGTATTCCTTTTTGCCTGCTTCATTTAATGCGTTTTTATATTTTCTCCTTTCATCAATTAAATTCAATATTTCTTCTGTTACCCAAGGATTTCTACTAGCCCTCGTCTTTTTACCTACTTGATCCTCAGCTGCCTTCACTACTTCATCCCTCAGAGCTACCCATTCCTCTTCTACTGTGTTTTTTCCCCCATTCTTGTCAATTATTTCCTTATGCTCTCCCTGAAACGCTGTACAACCTCTGGTTTAGTCAGTTTATCCAGGTCCCATCTCCTTAAATTCCCACCTTTTTGCAGTTTCTTCAGTTTTAATCTACAGTTCATAACCAATAGATTGTGGTCAGAGTCCACATCTGCCCCTGGAAATGTCTAACAATTTCAATCCTGGTTCCTAAATCTCTGTCTTACCATTATATAATCTATCTGATACCTTCTAGTATCTCCAGGATTCCTCCATGTATACAACCTTCTTTTACGACTCTTGAACCAAGTGTTAGCTATGATTAAGTTATGCTCTGTGCAAAATTCTACCAGACGGCTTCCTCTTTGATTTCTCTCCCTCAATCCACATTCACCCACTATGTTTTCTTCTCTCCCTTTTCCTACTCTCGAATTCCGGTCACCCATGACTATTAAATTTTCGTCTCCCTTCAGTACCTGAATAATTTCTTTTATCTCATCATACATTTCATCAATTAATTCATCATCTGCAGAGCTAGTTGGCATATAAACTTGTACTACTGTAGTAGGCATGGGCTTCGTGTCTATCTTGGCCACAATAATGCGATCACTATGCTTTTGGTAGTAGTTTAGCCGCACTCCTATTTTTTATTCATTATTAAACCTACTCCTGCATTACCCTATTTGATTTTGTATTTATAACCCTGTATTCGCCTGACCAAAAGTCTTGTTCCTCCTGCCACCGAACTTCACTAATTCCCACTATTTCTAACTTCAACCTATCCATTTCCCTTTTTAAATTTTCTGACCTACCTGCCCGAGTAAGGGATCTGACATTCCACGCTCCGATCCGTAGAATGCCAGTTTTCTTTCTCCTGATAACGACGTCCTCTTGAGTAGTTCCCGCCCGGAGATCCAAATGGGGTACTATTTTACCTCCGGAATATTTTACCCAAGAGGACGCCATCATCATTTAACCATACAGTAAAGCTGCATGCCCTCGGGAAAAATTACGGCTGTAGTTTCCCCTTGCTTTCAGCCGTTCGCAGTCCCATCACAGCAAGGCCGTTTTGGTAAGTGTCGCAAGGCCAGATCAGTCAATCATCCAGACTGTAGCCCCTGCAACTACTGAAAAGGCTGCTGCCCCTCTTCAGGAACCACACCTTTGTCTGGCCTCCCAACAGATACCCCCTCCGTTGTGGTTGCACCTACGGTACGGCCATCTGTATCGCTGAGGCACGCAAGCCTCCCCACCAACGGCAAGGTCCGTGGTTCATGGGTGTAGGGCTCATCAAATACTATAGATGAATTACGTATATTCAGGTCGGGCCAAGTGGTCTAGCGGTAAAATTCGTGTCCGGAATTTGAGGGATGGATATCGGTCGAACCGCAGATTTTTTTTTTCTTTCGGTCTTCTTTTTAAACAACTCTTGATCATTCAACGTTGTGTGGAGTCGTCAGAAGTAACCCCGTGGTTGGGATTCCACGTTAAACTGCAGGTCCCCTTTCCCCCGATGGATAAGTGGGATAGCTTGGTGACACACGAGTCGGAAGATCCGTTAAACTGAAAGACTTGTATCAAGCCATTGAGCCATATAAAATCATTATTATTACTATCTATATACATAATTAAATTTGTACTGACATCTCAGAGCGTGAGTTCTGCTAGCACTTGCCTGTTTCCTTCTTCCTCTTCTTTTACCTAAAACGAGGTAACTTTGTGACTAACTCTTCTGACTGTACCATACTTGGTAATATTATACCCTGGATGTGTAGCATTTGTACTCAGATCTTGAAGATGGCACTACCCAATAGAGAACATGTAACTGGAAGGAAATAAATGTTTGTTAACTATATACATCAGTCTGATGCTACCGCAGATCGGCATGTGGTGCAGTCCTTAGTGGCCTCCCTCTATGTTGTCTATTTTAATATTTTGTGACTAAAGCGTTATCGCTTCATATTTATTTTAGACGTGATATGCCAGTCTTAAATGTTTTATTTCTGATGAACGTACTCTGGGAAGTGGCCGAAAGGTAAGTCAAAGAGACTTCATTTCCGCTACGGAGGACTGCCATGAAGGCCCAACGGTACTGACCGGCCGTTGCGTCATTCTCAGCTCATAGGCGTCACTGGATGCTGATACGGAGGGACATGTGGTCAGCACACCGCTCTTCCGGCCGTATGTCAGTTTCCGAGACCGGAGCCGCTACTTTTCAATCAACTAGCTCCTCAGTTTGCCTCAAAAGGGCTGAGTGCACCCCGCTTGCCAACAGCGCTCGGCAGACCGAATGGTCACCCATCCAAGTGCTAGGATAATTTTGTTGGTTAGTGTGGTTACTATAGACTGAAATTACCTACTGTATAAGATTCTGGTCTGTAACTCGATTGATGACCAAACACTTTTAAGTGAGAAGTGATGTGCCGTAATCTCTCAAATGGAAAACATAACCAGGTGGGCTGGACAGGAATTTGGAATCAGACCCTTCAGAACGTGAGTGTAGCGAGTATGTACGTGGGCAAAGAAAATCTTAACGGATGAAAAAATCTGATAAAACTGTTTAATCGGAACGTATTTTGTTAACGTAATATGAGCCGAAGAGCCTTATATTTCTTCAGACTCAGCTCCAAGCAAAATAATTTTGGAAGAGTTTCGTATTAATTTTAGGTAACTCGCAAACCTAGATATGTGATTGAAAAAAAAATAGACACACATTTTCTTATTCAGAGAAGCACGTTAGTCAACGAAACTAAAAGCAAGGAAGCAAATACGAGTAGCTTACGCTAAGTTTGATCAGGAGAGTGTTCTTGCGTTTCCAAAATTTTGTATGTTTTCTGCCGGAATGTAATTAACGCCACAGTTTATGCTAAAAGCAGCGTGTAACCAGTATCCATGGTAACGTTTTTTGCTCCCTTTTGATGTTTCGTGTTTTAATATCGGTACATTAAAGGACTGACAGCTGCTAAAACCGGCACTGATGGGCTAATTTATGCTTATCCATCCGGCAGCCAGCATAATAAAAGGACGCTGTTCACAACATGGGCAAAAATATTGATACCGGGGTAGAGCTAAATAACGTTTCACCATCACATCCGTCGATCGTCGACTTCCGCTACTTGTTGCGTCCTTCTTTCCGCAGAATTTATCACCAAAAATGTCCGATAACGAAACAAGTCTATTGTAGCAACGTCTTAATGTACATGCAATAACTATGTATTTCGTTTCTTAGCTTTGCATCATAACACCGTTACCCACATTAAGAAGAAATATGAACCACGACTGCACAGTGTGTTTCAGATAAGATGCCTCTCTCAGTAACTTGCAAGACGCATATTGAAAGGATTATTTATTTACGTAAGTAAATGTAAGAAAAGAAAGTGAACTGAGAGTAAACCAAAGAAACACGAAAGTAATGAGAAATGGCAGAAATGAGAACAGCGAGAAACTTAAGATAAAAATTGTAGATCACAAAGATGAAGATAGAGAATTTTGCTACCTTCGGAAGAAAAATTACCCATAGCATACGAAGCAATGAGGACGTAAAAAGCATAGTACCATAGGCAGAGATGGCATTCCCAGCCTAAGGAACACTACCTGTATCAAATACAGGCCTTAATGTGAGGACGAAATTTATGAGAGTGTATATTTGCAGCACAGCATTGTATGGTAGTGAATCGTGTGCTGAAGAAACACTAAAAAAAAGCGAATCGACGCATTTGAAATGTGATGGTCAGAATAATGATCAAGGTCTGATAAGGTAAGGAATGAGGAAGTTCTCCTCAGAATCGGTGAAGGAAGGAGCTTGTGGCAAAAAACTAATAAGGAAAAGGGACAGAATGGTAGGATATGTGTTAAGATGTAAGGGAATAACCTGCTTAGTACTAGAAGGAGCTGCAGAGGATCAAAACTGGAGAGTAAGACAGAAATTGGAATACATCCAGCAAATAAGTGGGATGCAGGGTGCAAATGCTACACAGATATTAAGAGGTTAGCGCAAGAAGGAGAGGAATTCGTGGCGGGCCACTTCAAACCAGTCAGAAGACTATGGTTTAAAGAGCTATAAACATACTTTATTTTGCGCATTTAGATAATTTTAAGATGGATATCTATATAAGTGAGATCTTGAAACGATTGTCCATTACCCTGAATTCACAGCTCACTGCATCTTCTTAGCGGTGTGTAGTCCTTTCTCGACGAACTCAGTGAACTCATTCAGGGTTGTTGGTTCGCTGACTAAAAATAGAAGCTCAAACGTACATCTCGTGTTGTGAAATCGGGTGACTGTGTTGGTCTTGCTTAAGACTCAGAGCGTCATTGAAACACCGCACCGAGGAAGCCTGTCGCTGTGTTACCAAGATAGCAGCAAATTCACATTGCATCCAAAGTTCGCCTAGGAGGCATACTGACATGTGCATTCAGGAAAATAGGCACTCGTCTGGTTCAAATGGTTCAAATGGCTGTGAGCACTATGGGACGTAACATCTATGGTCATCAGTCCCCTAGAACTTAGAACTACTTAAACCTAACTAACCTAAGGACATCACACAACACCCAGTCATCGCGAGGCAGGGGATCGAACAAGGGAACCCGGGCGTGGGAAGCGAGAACGCTACCGCACGACCACGAGCTGCGGACACACTCGTCTGAAAACCACAATTAAATGAATTTTTGCAGTGAGAACACCTATCTGATAATTGACGATGTACAGCATGCTGCATGTACCCTTAGAACTGTAGTGCGATACCTAGCCTTAGGTTATATTTGTAGGAAGCTGCTATGGAGTACTGCATCAGCTATCGCGGGCAGATAAGCACAACGCGGCGACGTGTAAGTAGCCGTGGGCCAACTGAGCTCTACGAAACCTGCACCGCGCTCTGCTAATAGCCGGAGGAGGCATAAAGGTGACACCACCCCAAGACTAGAAGTTGTAACCTTCCCGGATAAAAATAAAAATGATAATTTTTTAGTTAATATAGTAACTCGTGAAAACATAAATTTTGACGTAAGCAGCGCTAGGCCATGGCTCTGTGAAATCAATCTGAAAAATTCTTACCTCACAATGGTGTCGCTGGATAATGCTGTCTGTATATCTGCTCGTAAATGCGACAGCTTAGTGCAATGCTGGACTAATACTGGATAACATTTGTCTGAGATCTGAATTATTGGAAAAACTGACAAAAATTGACTTTGCTTATTGACACAGTTGCACAGCTGGTCGTCTGATTACTGAAAAACACATGACTATGATCTGCGAAAATTTCTGAAATATTGAAATTCAAATAAATGACTGGATTGGGACTGGTAATGACTTAAGGCAAAATTATTCCTTCCTTTCTTGTAGACTGGTAAACATTATATTCTGAAAATCGTTTACATTATCGATAAAGATCTGCAATCCATTATATGGAAAATTTAATATTACAAATCTGGTTCAACTGGTGCTGACGAATCACAAAAAGTTTGAAACAAATTGATATTAACATCTCAGACAAGTGACTTAACTGCTTGCCGGTGAGGCCGAGCGGTTCTAGGCGCTACAGTCTTGATCCGCGCGACCGCTACGGTCGCAGGTTCGAATCCTGCCTCGGGCATGGATATGTGTGATGTCCTTAGGTTAGTTAGGTTTAAGTAGGTCTAAGTTCTAGCGGACTGATGACGTCAGCGGTTAAGTCCCGTAGTGCTCAGACCCATTTGAACCATTTGAACTTAACTACGCGCATGCCAATAAAAATAATAAAATTTACCGTACAATACATGGCCATGAACTGCGCTGTACCAGCGGCAGACTACAACTGCCCTATAACAGCGAGCGACTGCAACTGCCGAGACTGCTCTGACCTGCGACTCTATTGCAGCAAAGATATTTTCTGTCGCAGGCAGCGTGTGAGCAATACATCGAAATTACATTTGCTCCAGCTGGGTGGTGAACCCCTTACAAAGCGTTTTATGAGTTACATGACCGGGAGCTGAAAAACAGTGCAACAAATGCACCCCGGAGCTGTATAGACTGATAAGCCGAAACATTATCACCACCGCCCACCGCGGCGTTGGACACCGCCTGGTGGCGTTGAAGGCATGAGCCGCGGTAACAAAAGTATGTGTGTGGAGCAGGCATGGACGAGTGTCACCATAGCGAAGGTATTGACGGTAAACGTGGAAATTCACTGTGATAAGCGAAAGGTTATTACTACGCAAAGCCTGTGCACGAATACCTCCAAAACAGCAGAGTTGGTCGAATTTTCACGTGATACTGTCGTGAGAATCTGCGAACGAGGTAGAACGACAGTGAAACTACCACTGGGCGCTAAACGGTTGGACGTCGGCCACTCTTCACAGAACCTAAGGTTCGGAGGCTTGTCTGCTATGCCATGTGGGATAGGCGGGGATTTGTAGCATCTCTGCCGAAAGAGTAAAATGCTGGTGCACGGACAAGTGTTTCGGAGCACACTGCTCACCATAAATTGTTGAACATGGAGCTCCGCGGCAGGCCCTATTTGTTCACATGTCGACCCAACGACTTCGTCAATAACGTCTGTATCGGTCACGGAACCATCGAGATTCGACCGTCGATCAATACCAACGTGTTGGTTCTCCGGGTGAACACAGTTTTGCTGCCTTAGGTCGATGGTCATCTCCAAAAACGCCGTAAAAAACGTGGACGGTGGCTCAAAACGTGCGTAAGCTACGGACGCAGGCTGGTGGTAGCAGTGTTAGGGAGATATTCTACGCTTACGTGAGACCTATGGTAGTAATCGTAGACGCGATGATAGCTACGAAACACCTGCATACCTTCATGATTAATGTCTTCCCCGACGCCGACGTCATCTTCCGGCAGTATAAATGTTCATGTCTCGGAGCTAGAACACTGCTACAGTGGTTTGAGGAGTATTACAGTCAACTCTGCCACTGTCTCGGAGCAAGAACACTGCTTCAGTGGTTGGAGGATGTATCGGCGAGCAAAATCGCTTGATGTAAACCCTATGGAACCCACCTCAGTCGCTATGGGGCGCCATCGTCGCGTACGTAAATAAGCGGTCCGTAATTTACGAGAATTACATGACGTGTGCGTGGACCTTTAATGCCACATACTTTCACAAATCTACCAGAAAACTGTTGGATCCCTGATTCGGAGAATCGGTGATGTATTTCGTTATAATGACGGACAAACAGGCTATTATGCAGATGACTGGCTAGTCAGTGTGAGTCACGGTGAATTTTGCGACAGAGCCCAGAAGAACTGCAATGACCCTAGAGCTACGCTGGACGACCAGGACTGGGCAGCAGCGTCTCGTAGTAGGTCTACCCTGAGGGACTTACTGCCACAGCGCAGCGCGATTCCGGCCACGAGCCGGAAGGCCGTGCCCTGTACACAGCAGTCATCCATCATCACTGCGGAAGGTGCGAGCTGCGCCTTGGTCTCCTGGGCACGGATGTCTGACATCAGAGTGCAGAGGAAGCAAGATGAAGGAGCTCGCCGCTGACGTCAGAGCCTCGCCTCTCTGACGGGCTGCCGGCTTGCTTCTCGGGTCTGACGCTAGCATCTCAGGACACCGATGCAAGTAGCTCCTTCCGTGGCAGGGCCCAACTGCCCGCTGACAGTCATCGCCCTGCTACGCCAGAGAGAAGCACGTCTACTGCTCGCTGACGGCGAAGAAATGTTCTAGTTTAAAGCAATAAAGTGTCTTTTCAACCACTAGACTGTCGCTTTATCCACCGGCGGCCCAACACTCAGCCTCAAGCTCGGCCAGCAGGGCATAATTGAAACACTGCATGAAGGTAGCTTACCACTTCACATCTCATACACATCTCGATTAGAAATCATTTTGAAAGAAATAATCCGCTCTCCCTACAGAATACTTTTTATTAAAAGTCACGACCGGCTTCGTGCCAATAGAAGAACCATCCACAGGTGATTTGTACAGTAATAAGGAAAAATTCTTTTACAATGAATCCTCAACAGTGTTGTAAAGAGTAAATGAATACAGATAAATAGTATTATAGAGGTGTGCTTTTAGAGTACTTCCAAAGATTCCTTTTAGCAAGTCGTGGTTCAGAGGTAACTGCCTCGTGCCACTCACCATCATTCACGTCAAGTTGTTAACAAAGAGCGCTCTAAAAGGGGTGGTCCATATTAAAAACGAAGGGGTAGCGGAACCGTGCCGCAAGCGAGAGGGTGGCTGAGCGGCAGCCGGCACATTGAGTTATTGTAAAATGTAAACTTTCACAGCTGGAAATGTCTCAATTAACAAAATATTCTCGGCTAATTAGCTGTGAACGAATGGATTTTACATTAAAACCCAACGTTTCGCCCTCATATGCAGACGACATTGTCAAGGGGGATCGTAATTTCCCTGAGTATCCGTTCACGTCCTGGCTAAAAGCAGCGAACAAGGACACTCAAATAACCTACGATACCACTTGAAAATGGGCTACGCAGTTGAGGACGAAACATTGGCTTTCAATGTGAGATCCATTCGACCACGAAATAGTAGCTAAAAACATTTTATTAATCGTGATACTGAGCTATAAATTCACGAAAATGGGCACTCCTTTGGGAGTCTCATTTAAATGAACATTTCACCACTTTAACAACCCTCTGATCTCAGACGGCTATGTACAAAATGTTGCAACCACCCTTGAAGCTTTGGACGTTACTATCCCTCTCCTGCCCCCAGCTCACTCGCCCCAACCCTCATTAGAAATTTATTTTAAAATGATCTGTACACGATTTAATTATATCAAGTACATCACACTAATAATGTTCTATCATAAAATTATATCTTTCTGATAAAGAACTAAATAACCTATTTTCATAATTCCACAGAAACAGTAACGTTTCTATGGTTTACCAATCTAAATAAATATTTCTTTCACTTATCATTTACTAAATTACAACGAAGAATACCTCTTCTGAAATCCTCTGTCTGTATATGTGTACACGGTAGAGCTCTGGAGTTTTCATAAACCTTCCACTGTGGATAAGGATCAAAAATTTCATACTTGGTAATGCGGGCAGCCACAGCAATAAAACTTCGTAGTGAGTGGAAGCAAAATGACCCACAGGGCATCTGTAATTGATGATTTCTTGTCTCAGCCGGTTGAACTGCATTAAAACTGCATACTCAGGTGAAAATAGTGTCACATTAGCACACCAAGATGCCATCAACTTTCGTAGTCAAAATTCACCCCGATGTCGGGTTTTATTTATTTTGTCAACTTCCCGGCTTCAGGGGTTTGATTTTTGGCTACGAAAGTTGGGAGCGTTTTGGTGCTTTAATGTGACACTGTTTTCACCTGGGTATGCTTTATCCATGAAGAGAAACCGGCTGTGACACTAAATCACCAATTACTGTTGTCTTGCAGTTCATTTTACTTCCATTTGTTATGAATTTTCAGGATGTAAATTACCAGAAGTTTCTTAAGCTTTGCACAGCATATTTAACATATCTGTAGGCAACTGCTTAGGGCACCAACTGCCTTACTGGTGGCCTGTTAACGAAAACAATATTCTTCTTTAAAGTCCCACTCGAACGAACAAATAGAGTCCGCACTCGGCGAAGAAAAGAAGGAGGAGGAGCACCCCGTAGAATAAAGCTTCAAGTACTTCGAACGAGAAATTTAAATTTCAAATTCGTTCCGTGATGCGTCCCAGAGAACAGTGGCCGAAAACAGATGGCGGTGACGGCAGGGGCCCAGCGGATAATTTCTCGGCAGACGGGGGCCGGCAGTCCGTTCTATAAAAAGACTCATTAGCGGTGAGCGGGGCGCCCCTGGGACAGCCGCAAACACGGCCGCCGCGTCCTGGAAACAAGGGAAGCGCCGGCGTCGCGTCGCGGCTATTTCCAGGCAGACGGCCGGGATTCCACGAATACTCGGCGTCCCGAGGCGGAAGCGTTTCTGCCACGTACTAGCTAGGAACTGCAACGCCTCACTGGAATTTATTTCACGATAGGAGTACGCTATCTGAAGGTGTGACTTACGAACGGCACATATAGGGGAAAATAGGGTAAAGTGACCGCTCTGAGAGCTACTGAATTGTCTTCAAACTATTGTTATTAACAGAAACTTGCCACGTTCACATTTTGATTCTACTACTCTATCGGAAAGGTAAAGACCATCTTTAAGATAATTTTCATTCATTGTCCATCTTAATTGCACGTTCTTAATTAGATATGTTTCGATCACTCAGGATTGTCTTCAGATCTAAGTAGTGGCGTCAGCAACCCGTCTTGCCTACTCAGAACGACACAACAGAATACTGTGATACGTGCCTCTGAGTAGACAGGACAGGTTGCTGACGCAACTAATTAGATATGAAGATGATTCTGAGTGATCGAAACATGTGACCTACGTAAAAATGTGCAAATGAGAAATACCTTATTTACCAATATAATTGCTGAATCTCTCAAGACGACTACGTTATTTTATTGACAAGTAAAATTACAGGTAGTTCTCAATTTAACACTACACGATAACAAATAGACCGCCAAAACATTGACATAATTATGCAGTGTACACCCCTCTGGCGACAACTTAGATGTGTGCTCTAGCATGCAAACGATCAGAAACCTGCAGAACGGCATAATTCTGCAGTGGTTCTTTCGGGCCCTGGAGAACAAGTGAGTCGAGGATTCGTTAGACTTAGTAGATCAGAAAATTTCAAGGGTTGGCTCAAAACTGAATATAGATATTTATCGTAAACCAGCCACAAAAAAATGGTTCAAATGGCTCTGAGCACTACGGGACTCAACTGCTGAGGTCATTAGTCCCCTAGAACTTAGAACTAGTTAAACCTAACTAACCTAAGGACACCACAAACATCCATGCCTGAGGCAGGATTCGAACCTGCGACCGTAGCGGTCTTGCGGTTCCAGACTGCAGCGCCTTTAACCGCACGGCCTCTTCGCCCGGCAAACCAGCCACAACAGATCTAATTAATTGCGGCTGTCACCCAGCTGTATATAAATGTGTGTATTTTTCTTCAGTAGTCTGTCGTGTGACGAAGTTGGAAATGGTCAGACTTGCAATTAATAAAGAAATTAACTCGGTAATACCGGTTGCTTCAGCTAACAGGTTTGCAGAGAAAAAAATTCTAGAAATGGATGAAAAGACTTTAAAAGTTGTGAAACAGACAATTTCACTTAAAGACAAGGTCAACCAAATTTCCAAGTCATATTTTGACCTCTGTTGCGACAAAGTTACTAACACCTTTAGGAAGGCTCAAGTAGAGGTTGGATTTCGTAAAAACAAAAAAAACTTGAATTATCCATTCAATAGTTTTGATGAAAAATTAGATAAATTCAGTCATGCGGGCATCTATAGGATTAGATGCAGGCCCCATGAGAATATTTACATAGTCAAGTAATGGCCGTGCTCAGGGCTTACTATTGGGAACAGTTCAAACACATTACATTTGGAAACCAAAGGCAGGGATTTGGACATTATAGAAGACAATGAAATTTATGCTCATCGTCGTAAGAGGCCAAATAATGTAATCAATGAACAAATAAAAAGAAATAGACAACAGTTATTCAGCGTTATTGAAGAGCTGCTAACTTAATCTCTCTTTTAAATTTTTTCATTAATCCGAATCTACAATCTTTTGGTTTATTTATGACGTACATATAGTGTCAAATAAAAGACGTTACTTTGTAACTACGATTTTATCAGTAGTTTTCATCTTTTTACTTTAATATATTACCTTCTAGGTTTTGACTTAAATATGTTTTACCTTGCGTATATGTTGGCATGAAATAAAAGGCACTTTAAAATGTGTGTAAATACCTTATAAATATCCCATCGTAAAGTAAATGTTACGAAAAGTAGTGGTTTACCATCTGTACTGGCGACCTGAGCACCACCACTCACACGATACCCAGCGCAAGCGAGTTTACTTATACTATACTCACTCGTCTGCTAGCTGTCTGTATGTCGTATCAGTAATTCTGTTTTAACGTGAATATAGTAACTTAATGTCTCGTAAGTCTAAAGTATTTATCACAGCGTTGCACTCATATAGCATTGCGGAACGGTTACCCGTACATATCTTTTTTTTAATTTGCGTACAAAACGTTATGCCTGTATAAAAACGTTTTGAATGTGTTCACATCTGTTATTAATAAATTTATTAATTTAGCAGGTCATCTAATGAAAGGCCACATACGAAATGCGATGTGGAAATGAAGACGTTCCATTAGCATCTAGCGACTACTTTTTACAATGTATCTGCCTCTTTAGAATTGATATAAAAAATAAACGAATTAATAATTTCCCGCTTCATGATGTTCAATATACGTTTAATTGGCGATAGACATGGAGACCCTGTTGGCCAGGGCAGTTATTACACGACACGAAGATCACTTTGAGCTTCAGCAGCCGCGTGTGCACGTACACTGTCCTGCTGAGAAAGCACGTCATCCGTCGCAGAAACGACAGTGAAGCGTGGATAACACGATGTGCGATGGAGCTGGCAGTGATTACTTTACCCGGTAGAAACACCAAATGTGAACGCCACCAGCCACCAGCATCACCCGATTTAATTCGATTACATCCATTATCCTTGTTTTGCTTTTGTTGATGTCCATCTTATATCCTCCTTTCAAGACCATGTCCACTACGTTTAACTGCTCTTCCAACTCCTTTTGTTGCTCTGACAGAATTACAATGTCATCAGCGAACCTCAATGTTTTTATTTCGCTTCACTGAATGTTAATTCCTACTCCAAATTTTTCTTTCGTTTCCTTTACTGCATGTTCCATATACAGATTGAATAACAACCGAGATAGTATGTTAACCTGTCTCACTCCCTTCTCAACCACTACTACCTTGTTTCGCCTTAGATCTTTCCTAGCTTTGTCAAATTCTTCTCGCAGTATCATATCACCCATCTCATCTTCATCTACATCCAGTTCCCTTTCTATAATATTGTTTTCAAGTTCATCGCCCTTGTATAAACATTCTATATGCTCCGCCCACATTTCAACTTTCCGTTCTTTGCTTATGACTGGTCTTCCATCTGATCCCTTGATATTTATACAGCTGCTTCTCTTTTCTCCAAAGGTGTCTTTACTTCTCCTGTAGGCGGTGTATTTCTTTCCGCTAGTGATATATGCTTCTAAATCCTTAAATTTGTCCTCTAACGGTTATTGAATAGACATTTTGCACTTCCTACCAATCTCATTCCTTAGACATATGTATTTCCTTTCGCCTGCTTCGTTACAGCTTTTTTATATTTTCTCCTTGCATCAATTAAATTCGCTACTTCTTTTCCACTTCCTATGATCAAATTCCAGTCACCCACCACTAATTTTCCTATCCCTTAACTATCTGGATAGTTACTTCTATATCGCCATACATTTTTCAATCTCTTCATCATCTGCAGAACTAGTTGTCATATAAGCTTGCACTGCTGTGGTGGATGTGGCCTTCCTGTCTTTCTTGCTACAATTATGCTTTCACTACACTGTTCATAGCAGTTTACCTGCATTCATATTTTCTTATTCATTATCAAACCTGCTTCAGCATTAACCTATTTCATTCTGCATTTATAATCCTGTATTCACCTAACAAGAAGCCTTGTTCCTCCCGTCATCAAACTTCACTAGTTCCCACTATGTCTAACTTAAACCACTCCATTTACCTTTAATTTTTCTAACCTACCTGCCCGATTAAAGGATCTAAAATTTCACGCTCCGATTCGTAGAATGCCAGCTTCGTTCCTCCTGATGACACCTTCTTGAGTAGACCTCAACCTGGGGATTCCTTATTCGTGTTCTTCGTGTTTTACTCTCCCTGTAACAACAAAACTAATGTCGCGCTAGCCTAACCTGGGACCGCCCTGTAGAATGGGCACGTACATTTCCATTTTAAATATCATTAATTTATTGATATAAAACCAAACTTGTATTTTGCTACACACTCCCAACTGGGATGCTAATCGCTACCGGGTGTGTCGCCTATGGGCAGTCAGGCGCATTTTTCTGTCATTTCGTCAGATACTTGCAATTTAGTTTTTATAACGTTTAGATGGAGTCAGCCCAAAGATATTCTGCTCGTCGCATCTCTCGTGCGACGCCCATCGTTTTCCTTTGCTTCCCATTAAAAACAAAATTGTTTATAAATCGGAATTTAACGTACCTATTCGTTAGAGCGGTCCCACATTAATATAGTACATTATTCGTTTTATCAATATGTATCAGAAGGAACGGTAATACAAGAAGAATAACCAGTTCTCCAGATGCGACTGAGGAGCGCTTTTGCATGACGATAGCAGACAGTTGGGGCCAGGGCTGTGCTGTCATTGCTACAGTACTGGTAACTCTTCTTGTTTTACGTTCCTGCTAATACATATCGATAAAATGAAAAATGCGCTAGACTAATGTGCGACCGCTCTGTCGAATGAGTATGTAAAATTTCACCTTAAAAATAATTATTTTGTTTGAAACAGGAAAAAAACTGTCCCTTTCCACAGACGCTGGGCAGCTGGTGAAAGACTATATATATATTAAAACATTTACTTATCGGTTGTTGTAAATGTTTAGCAGTTGGGAGTGAGGGCATCGCAAAAGGAAATAAATCAGGACTTGGTCCAGAACTTGACGAGGCTGATAGTCTGGATACAACTGGAGACACTGTTTGTCTTTCTGGGAGGATACCTTCACTCGAGGTTGAAGGAGACGTCAGAGAGGACTGTTCAGGAGAAATGATTTGTCGAATTTCTGCATCGATTGATGACGATCTTGATCGGCATCCTGTCCCAAATCGTTCCAGAGGTGTTGTAGGATACTTCGATTTTAGATGCCCCTTCAGGTCTGGTGATGAGCTAGATTATCTGCTGACAGTAGCGGCATTTTCGTTTTTCTCCCGTTCTGGTAAAATGGTACCGTACATCGCTCGTAATTCTTGTAGTCGAAGGCAATGTGGTTGCCTTATTGGTCTGCAGCACTGAAAGTAGCACTGAAAAAATTAAAGTATTTGCTGTTAACATAGACATGTCTCCACAATATCCTTTCTTTCAGGAGTGCTAGTTCTGCAAGGTTCGCAGGAGAGCTTATGTAAAGTTTGGAATGTAGGAGACGAGGTACTGACAGAAGTAAAGCTGTGAGGACGGGGCGTCAGTCGTGTTTGGGTAGCTCAGTTGGTAGAGCACTTGCCCGCGAAAGGCAAAGATCCCGAGTTCGAGTCTCGGTCCGGCATACAGTTTTAATCTTCCAGGATGTTTCATATCAGCGCACACTCCGCTGCAGACCGAAAATCTCATTCTATAGACATTTTAAATTGTAAACACTTAAAGTGAATGCAAATATACGTGCGGCACATTCCACAATCAAAAGTTAAAGATTGGGACGTAGGACGTTACGATCTGCGAAACCTAGAACCACAACCGTAAAGTTTGTATCATATACGAACATTTCTGTAACAGTCATAGTGATTAAGGAACTCGCGATGCGAAGTCTGACAATGCCCGAGGATTTTACTGCTGAAAGATAAAAATTTTCAGTGGTGGGATATCCGAACTTGGGCTACATAGCGTGTGGACAAGAGATGACAGAATAATGAAGCCGATAAAGGCTGAAAAAAAGCAGTGCAAATAAACTCTAAAGCCTGTGCTTTAGGAGCTACGAACTTGTCTACTCATGCAGCAGCCACAGGTCCTACCAGTGTGTCTATATTGTTACTGTACAACATAGCTGGTCATCACTTTCAACTCATTTCGACGAATTCCGCCATATATTTCAGAATATCGACATCCGTGTCTTACTACTGATGACACTTGGGTCAAGCCAATCATACGCTCCAATTCCGTCAATTTAGACTCCATTGACCTAAGACACTACATAAGTAACAGATCAGAAGATGGAGTAGCGGCATACAGACACTTTGGCTTATTACAAACTGTGATATGACACCTAGGTCAAACCAATCATGCGCTCCAATTCCGTCAATTTAGACTCCACTGACCTAAGACACCACAGAAGTAACAGGTCAGAAGATGGAGTAGCGGCATACAAACGCTTTGGCTTATTACAAACTGTGATACATCGAATAGCAATGGAGACAAAGTACTCAAAGATACGTTCACAAATATCAAACTTACAAAATTTGCGTTATCTGCATGCTCTACAGACTTCCACAAGTCCTTTCAAAATGCGATTCGACTCAGGAGCATACCGATAATGATAGTACACATAAATGTAACAGTATTTCAGCTTGCACCTACCCATAATGCAGCCTATAGTCACACTCTCATACATATATTTGCCATGAAATCCACAAGCAAAAAAAAAAAAAAAAATTCGTACCCGAAATCAGCTCGCAACATCATATTCATGACTCACGCTCTAAAATATCCAGGGAATAAATCGTAATTGACAACATACAGACACTTTAAGTGTACAAGTGTACCTGAACTTGCATCACAGATGCAAGAGATAATTTGGCAGACGTCCGTTCCTGGACTTGAAAGGCAATCTCCATGGATTTACTACAAAATATCTTGATTACACGATAAAACCTGAAGAGAAAACCTGCCCCTTGCCTAACGGACGATCTAAAGCAGTTCATAAATCTAGGGGACGCTCCACGTCAGACTTACGAACGACCTCCTACTACTGGAAATAAAAGTAATTATAAACAAAAAGCAAACAAGGTCAATGAATCTGAGAGAGACGATAACTAAGGCATGCCAATACAATAATTTAAAACGTAAAGACCAGATGCTCTATGGAAAAACTTGTGTGATCTAGAGAAATATAGGCAAATCAGGAGCTGCTTTTGTCCCAAACAAGGAACTAGACCAGTACTTGATATTAGCGATAACTGTCATTGAACCGTAAACAAAACATAGACTTACTGATTATTTCACGGAGGTATATGAGGGTAGTTGTGAAAATGAAATGTGGACACATGTCAAAACATTTAAAACAAAAGTAGGTCTGTTTGCAAGGCAAGCAAATGAAGGAAAATTTTGTCAGTTTCCTTTACTAGGGAAACAGAAAGTTCCTGGAAGTGCTTCAGCTAAGATTAGGGATTATCTGCAGAGTTTGGAGGCTGAGTTTACTACAAGATTTCAGGATTTTAAGAAAATTGAGCCTCAGTTTAATGTTCTATCGTATCCCATCACTGCTGATATTGACACTGCACCACAGGAGCTGCAACTTGAACTGACTAACATGCAGGCAGCTCATGCAGTGAAAGAAATGATTGTGCTGTAACTTTAGTTGACTTTTATAAATCTTTTTCAACTGAAAAATTTCCATGTTTCAAGAAATTTGCAGGCAAAATGTTCTCCATATTTTGATCGACGTATATTTGTGAACAAAGTTTTTCTTGCTTGAAAATCAACAAGAGCAAATACCGAAGCTGTTTAACAGACAGTAATTTGCAGGCTGTGATGAGAATCTCAACTAGCAGTCTGACTCCTGATTTCAAAAAAATTGTGCAAAATTGTGATAGGAAAAACCTGTTTTAAAATTTAATGTACTTGGAGATGATATTAAATTAGCAAAATAAATGAAATTGAACACAACTATCTTATTTGAGGATGTCAGAAGGAAAGAGGTACAAGTGACTTTAGTCTTACCAAAATTATGAGAAGTATAATTATACGCCTTTGCTTCTGACTCTTTCATTTATATCTAATGATTTTTATGATACGTATTATTAAATGTAAAGCTAACTAATCAATGCATTTTAACGCTTTCTCTGCTACACCCGAATTTGAAACTCTGTGTGTGATAGGTGATTAGAAATAAAGAAAACTTTCATTTTCATAAAAATTTTGGGAATACTGTACACACACACACACACACACACACACACACATATATATATATATATATATATATATATATATATATATATATATATATATATGCCGCCAGTATATATACGGCATTAGAAGCGAAAGGTTTATAAGGTGCGGCCCTCCGCTAACCTCTGCGTCTACAATGTGGCCCCCGCGCCAAAACAATTGCCCACCCTTGGGCTAAAGAATATGATCAAAAAATCTGAAGAAACAGGTTAGTAAGGTGGTGCAGCATGGGGAGGAAGATGGCCCATTCCCATGGAAGTTGTTCATCGAGTTGCTGAAGCTACAGCCGACCTTGGAGCAATTGTCTCAAATTTTGCAGCCAGTGCTAGACCTGTGTCATCGGAATTGCCTCTCCTCTCTTGATCATCAATTCAAAAACTTTTGCGCCGCATCTGACATTGGTATCTGTACAAGATAAAGAATGTGCGCCAAATGAAGCCCCAAGATGAGGTACAACTCCGTGATTTTGCCCTTCTTTTCTGGTACTCATGGGAATAGATGACATGTGGCCAGAGAATTTTATTTGGATGGACGAAGCACGTTTTACTTTGCAGGGCGCCGTGAATGCACGGAACTTTCGTAATAGCATTCTACTCAGCCACGAGTTGTATAGGAACAGCCACTGGACTCAGCTTATGTAATTGTGTGGTATGGTTTCCGAAGTTCCTTCATTCTTGGTCCGTTTTTCTTTGAGGAGATTACACCTCGAAGGCCTTTTATATGTATAGTGGCATCTGCACGTTGTAAGGACCTCCTCAAAAAACGTGTGTCTCCATGTTTGTCAGGAGAAACCGTGATCACACTGCTACTTTCATGAAAGATAGGACGACACCACATGTCGCTTGCCGGGTTAGAGGTTTGCTTTGAGAAAGCTTCGGCATTGACCGCATCTCCTTGTAATGTATTGTACATGGTAAAAATTTCAGGTTCACTTGAGGCGAATTATTAATGCCACGAGTAACATAAACTGCCTGCGACAATTGGACGTTCCGTGCTATGGATACATCTCTCTGGAATAACTAACCAAAGATATATATTTCGGGGACTCTGTGTGAAGCGATTTAGGTTGGGGACATTTTGATATTTTTTGCCACGCTATTAAGCTCCGTTGTGAATGTTTGGTTAGTCGATGGCACAACAAACAAATTCAAGAAAATAATACGCATTAAAGGTGTGTATTTATCAATTTATAAAAGATTTGAAAACATTCTTCAGATATTACGTGACGTAGATCGATCGGAGGTGCAGTGTGCAATGATGGTACGAGCCTGCATCTTTTCACGGTCAATATTCTTCGGGAGAATATCTCAGAAGCAATAAACCTTCCGTTGATAAAAAAGTTGGACACATCAATCCATAGGCATCATTCAATATAGTACATAGCCGAACGATCTTCGTAGAGAAATAAACATTTTAGAGGTTTCAGGTGGAGCAGTTCCGACGAGGAGTATCAGCGAGATCGACGCTGTGGGACATATATATATATCTCTCATGTGGTATTTAAAGCCAAGGACTATATTGTTTAGCTTTTAAAACACTGAAGCTAAAACCTAAATAAAACCATTGGAAATCATAAATAAAAATGCCAAAAATAAATAAGAAGCAGAGAATTTTCTTAAAAAAATTTCTTAAATAAACACATAAAATTAAAAAAATGTAATAAATTGGCGTCCGAGTACTGGACGGCCCACAATTAAAATTGTTGTATATGTATGTATGTATTACATAAATTTGTGCATGTACTAATCCATATATTGTGTGTGTGTTTCACGTATAATATAATTTGTAGAGTCCGGTCGTGTGAGCTGAGTAGTCCAGATCCCCAACGCGGAACTTCAGATCGCTGCAAGCTGGATAAGGCAAGCTGAATAGTCTCAATTTTTTTAGTGTAATATAGTTCTATATTTTCACTTCATTTACATATTTTCTTCAGAAGTAGTCGTAGACAACTATTTTGTGCATTCTTTTTAGGAGGAATTTTTGTATGTGATATTGAAATTAAATGTATACAAACATATAGGTATTTTGTGTTTTCCAATTTTGTTATGGTCAAAACTAGATCACAATTTAAAATGGATAAAGAAAAAGTGTTAGATGTTAAGGAAATTGGTGAAAATACGAGTGTAGAGGAGGTGGCAGCTGCGTTTCAACAGGAGACAAATCCTATTTCTCAGATCTTAGAACAACTAAGACTTTTTCCAGTATCGGTAACGACTATGTCAGGTGTGGTATAAGCAGTATCACAAAAGCAGGAAGACATAACACAGAAGCAAATTGATATGTCATTGGTGGTACAAACAGTATCACAAAAGCAAGCAGACTTGTGTCAAGAGCAAACAGACATATTAGCTGCAATTCAGGCATTAGTTAGTCATCAACAACAAATCTCAAATGAGATAACCGAGTTGCAAGATGTGCAAAAGCAGTTTCCTTAGGAAATCAAAAGGATTACCGAAGAAATGCAAAACATGAAATCGAATCAGGAGGAAGTGGAAACTTCTATAGTGGAATTAACGGAAACAGTGACTACCATAGATTCTGGATGCGATGAATTGATACGAGAGAATATCAGTAAACACGAAAAGGATTTCTCAACTAAATTAGATGAATGGGCATCCGCTAAGGAAAACCAGGTGATGCTATGTGTAGATGCAAGTATAAAAGAAGCGGTAAGAAAATTGCCTATTTACAGCTTACCAATTGCAGAAAATATTAAAATAGACATTAAAGAGGTAAAAGAACAATTAGGGGCGAATTTTAAACAATGGAAGGACGAAATAGTCCATTTTGTTGAAAATATGTCCAGAGATATGGAACAGATGCGAGGGCCAGTAAAAGACTGTAGAAACGAGCTGCATGAAGTAGAACGAACGCAGGGTCAAGCCATGAATCATGTTATGGTAACGGACATGCTTCACCGGAGGAATGCAAGCAGTACCGCAAGCTAATAATGTGTACGCTGCAATGCTAATGAAGGAAAAGTTGTTGAAACATAGGGAGAGTCAGACGTTCTCACCTGACCGAAAATCCATAAACCCAGTGGTATTTATACGAGGATTTCGTGGACTACTACCAAGGGCATGAACTGAAGCGCAAAAGATCAGTTACATTTCAGGATACTGTATATTCAAGGTGATGGTGCGTTATGGGCCACGTATATGATGGATACATGCGAAATGTACGAGGAATTTGAGAAGGCGTTTCTTGCTCATTATTGGTCACGGGGTATGCAAGAACGATTAAGAAAAAGACATCTTTCAAGTGGAGCTGTTCCGACGAAGAGTATCAGCGAGATCGACGCTGCGGAACATGTGGTATTTAAAACCTAAGACTTTCATTCTTTAGCTTTTAAAAGACTGAAGCTAAAAACTAAATAAAACCACTGGAAATCACAACTAAAATGACCAAAAATATATAAGAAGCAGATCTTAAGTAAATAAATTCAATTAATTAAATTTAATAAAACCACTATGCAGTTTCAATGTGGGTGATCTTCCAGATCCCGCGACGTAAATCCGTGAGATTTTTGGTTGTGGAGAAATCTGAAAGATCGTGTCTATCGGGGTTGTATCAAAATTCTTCCTGATCTGAAGAATAGCAGACGATGAGATATCGCTCTGATTACATCGGATATGCTGCGAGCAACTGTGAATCATGTCGTGTTAAAGATCAAGCTTGTTGCTGATTCGGAAGACCATATCGAACACTTGTTGTAACTCGTGACTATACCCTAATAAACGTGACAGAACGTGTTTGATCGTACCTCCCCTTTTCGAGCAGCCACATCACGTTCAGATTTCTTAAATCAGTATATTTTCACCCGATAGCAGTAAGTGGAACTATTATTTTGTTTCAGCATACACCGGGAGCGCATCGATGACAGAAAGTGTTGATTGCTTTGGAACACTTTTTGTGAAGGGTAGATATCATCAGTTTATCCGACGTCCACAATGAGATAAAGGTTGTAGAAGTAAAACTTATTATTGCGTACTGACACGAGACGCCAGTGAGCCATGGCAGTTTCAAAAGCTGGTTGAACAGAGTTGCAGATGAGGCAGCACGTCTTCATGAGGGCACTGTAACACCAGCGCTGGTGTCAGTCGGCGTGCGAGACTAGCTGCACACATCTATTAGAAATGGGAGTACAACCAAGCGAGCTATTTGAGATGGTACCCTCCACTACCACAGAGCAACCAAACAGGGTTGATTTAACCGGATGGCTCAGTATCCATGGTCTAGTCGGTAGCCGATAGGAAGAATATGATGTCCCAACAGTGGAAGTACGACACGCCCTGGATTGTTTCCTGTAGAGCACATTGTTCCTGGTGGTTCTTGAAAAGACGAATTGGTGCAGCGTCTTAAGCTGTGTATGTTGTCATACAGTGCTTCCCTCGTTTCAAATGCAAGTTGTTGTTAACTCTCCCGTATACGACCGTTATTATGCTTATAGCAAGCACCAGACAGTGTCATTCGTGCGTACATTGGCTCTCAACCCGAGCAGGGATAACTGTTTATTACTGTGGTACTACTGAGCAATTTTATCACAGATTCTAATAACTTGAATTGTAGTAATTTGGGCCAGTTGTCCTGTAGTACTCAGTGAACTGGGTTATGTAATTATAGCTTTCGCCGGTGATGTAGACATGCCTCAGCAAAGCAAATGGTTTGCGTATTATGTGCCTTCGTTCAAGTGTTGTTGAAATTACCAGTCTGATTACTTTTGCGGTGATTGAGTTATGAACCGCACATATTCTATTTTATGTTGTTGCTTATAATGTCGGTTTTCAGTAATGAAATCTGTTTTCGGATGTTTCTCAGAAATGTATCATCTTTTTTTTTCTGTTGTAACGAGATCTCTTACGTCATGTTAAATTTCTTGTCACTATCTTTTTTAACAGAGACTTTGGGCACGATCGTCCAGCGCAGTTTCTTACATATGTATTCTCATTGTTACAGTAACATTACGTTTTGTGCTCTGGCCCGCGTGCAATTAGTTAATTCCTGAATCTGGTATGTGTTTTTAAGTTGTTATCGTTCCGTTGGTTTTCCCAGCGTAATGTTATTATAATATTTGTTTTTAATGTTATGGTTAGTACCTTTCGGGCATGTTACCTATTTTTGGATTCCAAAGAATCGTACTGATTCTTGCATTTTCCATTGATTTAGACAGCATTAGTGTACCACTAAATATGTGTTGTTATTAAGGCACACGTTGGATTTTAACGCATTGCCCTAATAAGTTTCTTTGAGTTGGGTTGTAACATAAAACTTCTACCATATTCTTAAGAAAAGAAGATTTAAAATTATGATCACTCACTGCTCGGCACAGCCCTATCACTTCCTGAAACGTCACATACATTTTAATCATTTTTCTGGAAGCTGGAGTATCTAATAATTATATTTGGTGCTATTTCCAAATGCCACATTCAAGTGCAATATTTTTAATCACTAAATGCAGATAATGTAACTTATCTTCTCAGAATAGAAGGTATAATAAATCCTTCATTCATAAGTTAAAGAAAGAGCTTGAAAAATAAACGTATCACTATACAGAAGCGCCCCAGCGTCAGGCCAAACAAATTCACTAGAGTACTAAATTATTTCTCGTAAAGAATTTAGTCTACGTGTACTCTCGTACAGACGGAACTGAATGACATATGTACATTGGTATGTCAACTGGAAGGTAGCACATATATTGAAGTTTTGATTCCAATGCTTGTGCAAGTTTTTCTAATTTTTGTAAGATTTGTTCCATTATCTGGATATTACCTACCTTTAATTAAGTCATACAATTTCCCTGAACACTGAACTGTTTCTAGTTTCTAGTGTTTCAGTGGTCTCTATCTTATGTTATATATAGCCTTGGAGATTCTCTTTCCTAAATAGTAATTACCGTTATTCTCGAGCAATAGTTAACATGATGTGTTGTTAAGGACACCAATTGACTCATCATCTAATAAACGGAATCGGTCAGTTGAGAAGTTAGTCACTTGGGGAGTTCTCGTTTGTTATCCATGTCATAAATGTGCTCGCATCCCTACATTGTGAAGAAAACAACGGACAGCTTCACGAATGAAACATAAACATACATGATTTTTTAATTACTGTGAATGTCTTCGGTTTGTTGAATATAATTCAGAAATTGCTTAGTGTTTAATGCAGTAACCTTACTAGTGTCTCAATTTTATAACATGAGCATATTTATTAAAATTTAGTTAAATAATTACCCACACTCAACATCGGAGTGTACTGTTCCTGGAACTTCCCAGCAGATTAAAACTGTCCAAGAATCAGTATTCGAACCCAGAACCTAACATCTCGTAGACAATGCTTTTACCGAATGAGCTATCTAGGCAGGAGTCAGAGCTCCATTTCTTCCAGTACCTCTCCGATCTGGCAAACTTTACAGTTCTGCCGACCAGGGTGGCCGAGCGGTTCTAGGTGCTACAGTCTGGAACCGCGCGACCGCTACTTTCGCAGGTTCGAATCCTGCCTCGGGCATGGCTGTGTGTGATGTCCTTAGGTTAGTTAGGTTTAAGTAGTTTTACGTTATAGGGGACTGATGACCTTAGCAGTTAAGTCCCATAGTGCTCAGAGCCATTTGAACCATATTTTACAGTTCTCCTTACTGGACTAGCACTCCTGTTCGAAAGTATATTGCGGAGGAAGGGCTTAGCAACCAGAATTGACTTTCATATTGCTGCGGAGTGTACACAGTTTTTGAAAGCTCCTGGGAGGTTTAATTGCTGCATGCAGTAGTTCCGTTTTCCAAAAAGCTATAGTAAGCATATAAGGGACTGAGAGGGCTCAAAGCACACAACTTCAAAGAAAAATAGATATTTGTGAAAAGAAATTTAAGGACAAACCACCAAACGTATAGGTCTCAACTGTCTTTTGGAAAGGCCTCAACATTCTGTATTTCCTACAAAAACTGATGTATCCACTTCATGGTATGAAGTATGAATTAATTTTATATCAAAATATTAGAAGTAGTCACAAGCAAGCTACAGTAGCTCATTACAAACAGTACTGTAAGGTGCTTAAAAATGTTCTTAGGAAGGCAATGAGGATGTGGTATGCAAGTAGAATAGCTAATTCATAGGATAAAATTATAACCATATGGTCAGTTGTGAAGGAAGTGTTATGTCTTCTGCACATAGTCGACGATATAATGTCAGTTCGAAGTAGAAAAATTTCTGTAATTGATAAATCAGATATATGTACAGTATTTAACAATCATTTTCTGAGCACTGGTGGTGAATTAAATAAAAATTTAATTTCTTCAGGGAATCGTATAACTTTCTTGACCAATGCCTTTCCGAGATTGATGTCTGAAATACTCCTCTGTGATACAGACATGTGGAAGATTGTCAATAATTAAATCACTGAAGGCTAAGGACACTCATGGCTATGGTGAGGTGCTTGGCAGAATATTAAAATACTGTGCTGCACATATTAGCCCTGTATTGAGCCATATTTGTAATTTTTCCTTTAGGTATGGTCAGTTTCCTGAACGATTAAAGTAGTCAATAGTAAAGCCGCTTTATAAAAAGGGAGAAATGGATAACGTAGACAGTTTTAGACCTATTTTATGCATCAGTGTTTGCTAAGGTTATTGAAAAGGCTATGTATGTAAGGATAATTGATCATTTTATATGACACGATCAAATGTACAGTTCGGCTTTAGAAGTTGTTTCACAACTGAAAATGTCACATTCTCTTTTCTCTGTGAGGTACTGCATGGGATAAACAAAAGGTTTCGAAAGCTAGGTATATTTTTTGATTTATCTAAGGCATTTAATTGTGTTAATCACAAAATATTGCTCCAGAACTTGGACCATTACGAAATACGAGGAGTACCTCACAATTGGTTCACCTCTTACTTTAGCAACAGACAGCAAAAGGTCATTATTCACAATGTTGAGAATGGCTGTGATGTGGGGTACAGTCAAGTGGGGGCTGCCCCATGGATCAGTGTTGGGGCCACTTCTGTTCCTTATTTAAAAAAATTATGCCCTCTATTATTATGGATAACTCTAAAAGATTTCTGTTTGCTGACGACACTAGCTTGACACTACCTTGTCCGAAAGAACAGATACCATCTTCAAATAGTTAAGGCTAACCGGCCATTGACCTCCTTCTTCTGTGCGGATGCATACGTATTGCCCAAACTCTTATGGGACTCGGTTATATTGTAGGCCGCGAGTAATGAGTGTAGTGGGCAGGGGCACTACCAATGTAGTGCGTGGACATTAAGTAGAGAATGTGGGTTTCACGGGGAGTGTGCAAGGGATAAATCCCTGCAGTCGCACTATCCTCTGTGGCCCCTGTAGCTCAGATGGATACGCTCGACACTTGAACACCAAAGATTAGCCGGCACGGTAGCTCAGCGTGTTCGGTCAGGGGGTTAGCTGCCCTCTGTAACAAAAAAACTGAGTTAATCGTTCAACGACGAACTTAAACGGGTGTCTTACGACGTCCGCCACAAGCAGTTGCAACGAACGAAAGCGAACAAAATGAGATCATAGAAAATAAATAAATAAAAGATCGATAGAGCGTCTGCCATGTAAGCAGAAGATCCCGGGTTCGAGTCCCGGTCGGGGCACACATTTTCAACTGTCCACGTTGATGTATATCAACGCCTGTCAGCAGCGTAGGGTCTTGATTTAATTATCATTTCAGTTTTTACAGTTTGTAACACCCAATTCTACAAAACCTGAGGTTTCAATATCACAGAAAGGGCAAATGACTACTGAAATTGAACATTTCAAATTTCTAGGTGTTCAGATAGATAGTAAACTGTCATGGAAGGCCCACGTTCATGATTTTGTTCAAAGACGTAATGCTGCCATTTTCTACTATTCGAACGGCATCTCTACTGAGTGATCATTCGACACGAAAATTAGTCTACTTTGCTTCTTTTCATTCGCTTGTGTCGTATGGCATTATATTTTGGGGTAACTCTTTCCATTCTAAAAGGATATTTTTGGCTCAGAAATGGGTGGTTCGGGCAGGAAGTGGAGTAAGTTCATGAACCTCTTGTCGACACCTGTTCACGAGTCTGGGTATTTTGTCATTGGCCTCTCAATATATATATATTCAATACTGTTATTTCCTTATAACAATATTAACTTATTCCCAAGAATAAGCAGCTTTGACTCAGTTAATACTCAGCAGAAATCAAACGTGCATCTGGATCGGACTCCTTCAACTCTTGTGGAAAAAAGGTGTTCAGTATACTGATGCATCCATTTTCAATAAGCTACCACTCGAATTCCAAAATGTTATCAGTAATCCAACGCACTTTCAAATCGAAACTCAAGAGTTTCCTCATGGCTCACTCCTTCTATTCTGTCTAAGAGTTCCTTGTTGTATTGTTGAATACGTTTACTTAAACTATTGGGTTAACTATTTTCGGGTTTATAAACATTTTATTTGTGTCTTTTCTTATTTTTATGTTGTAATTTCATGTACTGACACGTTCCATGACCTTGGAGATTTACTCCTCAATTTGATCCTACGGAACTTTATGTGTAAATAAAAATAAAATTATATTTATTATTATTTTCTACACATACTAGAGAAAATAGTGTCATTTAACGATTGTGAAGTTTGTAATTAATGTTAAACCAGAATAACAAAGTAATTTACAGCCACTAGATTCACCATACACACACACTTATGACGTGTTCCAACAGTTCACAGTCATCGTTATCATCAGTTATATTAAGTACTTTCTCCGGGCTTGATGTTCCGATCAAACTGCTGATACGACTCCAGCTATGAAGTACTACAGATACATACATGACGTAGATACCAGATTATGTTGTCACCACGAGAGATCAATTAAGCAGTACTAAGCACCAGAACTGTTCTTTGTGCTTTCGGCTCTTACGGAAATGAATAGCCGAGAAATCGGTGAGATAGCTACTCGTGAATGTTCATATATACGTTGTAGGCGTACAGACATAGATAAAACTGGTTCACTACAAGATCAACAAATGGCAGGAGCATGCATACATGCTACAATGTCAAAATTAATGGTTCAAATGGCTCTGAGCACTATGGGACTTAACTTCTGAGGTCATTAGTCCCCTAGAACTTAGAACTAGTTAAACCTGACTAACTTAAGGACATCACACACATCCATGCCCGAGGCAGGATTCGAACCTGCGACCGTAGCGGTCTCGCGGTTCCAGACTGCAGCGCCTAGAACCGCACGGCCACTTCGGCCGGCTCAAAATTAATGTCGGTGTGCTTTAGACCCTTATGGTTGTCATCACCTCATTTACGCTAAACATACGTTCGTGTCAAATGCGTATTTGTTATAAACAGGAAGTATAAGGGCCGTCGAGACCAAAATTTAGCTAACAGTGGAACAAAGTACGCGACTGAACTGAAACACAAAGTGAAACTCAGATTATTGATCTCCAGACGGTTCGCTCCCAAACCGTCAAAGTGCATGAGTCGGCGAGCGTCTTCATCGGCCGCTCTTCATGAAACTGCTTCTTCCGCCTCGACGCTCGACACTTTAATACCAAAGTTTATTTCGGGAGTCGGAGTTTTTCCATTCAACTCAGCGCCGGGCCGACGATTATATCTGGGAAATCAGAAAGTTTCGGCCGCGGCTGCTGGAGCGCGTTCGCTCTTGGAACAGTTGGCAGACCCCCGGAACTTGCAAGCGCCCAGATGCCGAATCTGCCCCGGAAGAGTAAACACGAGGCACTCACTCCGCTCCCAAACAGGTCAGCCGCGCGCAGTCCGGCGCCCAGCACGTTCGTCACGCTCCGTCCTCGCCAAACAAACAGTATCAGCGTAACAGATGCTTCGGAGTTTCCATATTGCGTCCAGTTATCATGACTGAATTAGCGCACCTGTTGTTACAGCGGAAAAACGGAAGCAACATCGGGTGTGCCACAAGGAAGCTTAATGCTGTTGTGATCTTCTTTCCGAGGACTGGTTTGATACTGTTCAAATCACGTTCGTGAATGCACCTGGGTGATGTCGTGCACACCCTGCCATTTTCAAGGCAAAACTGCACCACGTAAGCACTGTGCAAGCTAATTTAAGTTTGGGTTTTCACAGAAACACACACACACACACACACACACACACACACACACACACACACACACACACACGCTGTAAACACTAGTGCCATCACAAACCAGCGATGATGGACGTCACAAATTATCGATAGGAAATTAATAATCAACATATGAGGTAGCCTAAACTCTGTCCTTTTGTTTCTTTGACGAGGGAGAGAGCAAGATTCCATGTAGAATTTAAGCAAAAACCATCATCTCCATTTATTTACATCTACATCTACATCCATACTCCGCAAGCCACCTGACGGTGTGTGGCGGAGTGTACTTTGAGTACATCTATCGGTTCTCCCTGATGTGTTGACAGAAGAGCCAACACCGTGTTGCTAGAGGAGGCCGAAATGCACGCGTTTAAGCTCACGCAGACTGGCGTGAGGTCTGGAACAGTTAAGGGAATTTATAGTAGCAAATAAAGTACGTAGTTGATGTAATACTTAACTTTAATCCATAGTTGGAGAACATCGCTCTTGTTGATACATTAATAACAATCTCAATATAAACTGGTAATGGCGCCTTGCTAGGTCGTAGCAAATGACGTAGCTGAAGGCTAAGCTAACTATCGTCTCGGCAAGTGAGAGCGTAATTGTCAGTGATCCATCTCTGGCAAAGTCTGCTGTACAACTGGGGCGAGTGCTAGGACGTCTCTCTAGACCTGCCGTGTGGCGACGCTCGGTCTGCAATCACTGACAGTGGCGACACGCGGGTCCGACGTATACTAATGGACCGCGGCCGATTTAAAGGCTACCACCTAGCAAGTGTGGTGTCTGGCGGTGACACCACACTCCCTTCTATTCCAATCTCGTATTGTTCGTGGAAAGAAAGATTGTCGGTATGCCTCTGTGTGGGGTTTAATCTCTTTGATTTTATCATCATGGTCTCTTCGTGAGATATACGTAGGAGGGAGCAATATACTGCTTGACTCCTCGGTGAAGGTATGTTCTCGAAACTTCATCAAAAGCCCGTACCGAGCTACTGAGCGTCTCTCTTGCAGAGTCTTCCGCTGGAGTTTATCTGTCATCTACGTAACTCTTTGGCTATTACTAAATGATCCTGTAACGAAGTGCGTTGCTCTCCGTTGGATCTCCTCTATCTCTTCTATCAACCCTATCTGGTATGGATCCCACACCGGTAAGCAGTATTCAAGCAGTGGGCGAACAGGTGTACTGTAACCTACTTCCTTTGTTTTCGGATTGCATTTCCTTAAGATTCTTCCAATGAATCTCAGTCTGGTATCTGCTCTACCGACAATTAATTTTATACGGTCATTCCATTTTAAATCACTCCTAATGCCTACTCCCAGATAATCAACTTGTAATGTCTCTTGCAGCGGTCTCTCCGCGATATTTTCAGAAATTTTATAAATTATATACCTCAGTACATATCTCGAAATATCTTTTCTTATCTTACCGATTCCTAAACTTTAATATATGATGATTATCAATGCAAAGTAGTTTCAAGTCCTATTATTCCTTGGAGCGTGCATTTACTCCATGGAATAGCTTCTCTGCTATCTATGTTTTCTCTTATGAAAAGAAGGATTGAGACCTTGCCGATTAGCCGTGAAAGAACGAAGATGTACATGTATGTATTGTTGATCTAGTCGCCATCTTGATGAGATTCTGTATGAGAAGGAATTTAATACATGAACTAAACTAAAGTAAGTGTGATCGCGTATTATTTAACTGATTATTATTGACAGTGTCTGCTTACTACGCTGTGTTGCACGGGGTCAGTGGGGAACGTCTGATTTACACTGGACGAACCTGCCGTTTTGTGCGCTCAAGATATCCAGTTTATTACTTTCAATAAAAGGGCTAACACGGTCTTACCAGCAGATCTCCGGTCTTCCCCATGTGATCACCGAAAGTTAATAATTATTACGTATGTTTTCAGGAGATCGACTGACAATTTTCGTCGCACCGAGATTTCGAAATTGCTTCACTGCCTTATGGTATTTAAGTTAAGCTGAATTTAATCAGGATAGAACAGTATTGAACTGTGTGAATGTGATAAGCCTGCTTTGTGAATGAAAATTCCCTTAATATACGCATGTTTTTTACTATCCTGATCAGTGAAGCTAATCAGCCCATTGTGAGAGAGGTTTTTAAATTTCAGATCACACAAAAATATTAAAAACTACTTCCAGTTGCTGAACTGCTATATTGTAGCTAAATGATAAAGGATCTTTCTTTCTATGTATTCGCAGCACATTACACTTGTCTACATTGAGATTCAATTGCCATTCCCTGCACCATGAGTCAGTTCTTTGCATATCCTCCTGCATTTCTGTACAATTTTATAAGGTTACTTCCTTAAAACATTATCCCAGTAGCTGATAGTGCATTCCAGAATCTCCGTCTTTTTATATTCCTTAGGATGACGGGTGTCAAGATGATGTTCTGCAATGGCGGAATCGCTCGGCTGCACCCGCCTTAAGCAGGCCAGAATCATCGTTTCCCTAACGTAAAGGGACCTTGACCTTAGATAGTGGTCAAAAAACATGCTTCACATCATATTCCGCAGAAAATGACCAGTCCTGTTCGATATGCTCCCTGCGTAAGGCAAAAATGGCGTAGACTTCGGTGCCATATCGGTTTTATCAACACTCACCCGGTGCACAGTTGGTTGATAGCGCAACGCACATCTAATCTGTCTTTCACCATAACTATTCTGAGAGAGGAAAGTGACCCAGAGTTGCGCACTGGACTTGCATTTGGAAGGACGACGGTTGAAACCCGCGTCGGGCGATCCTGATTTATGTTTTCCGTGATTTCTCTAAATCACTTCAGGCAAATGCCAGGATGGTTCCTTTGAAAGAACTCGGCCGATTTTCTTCCCAACCTTTCGCTAATCCGGGCTTGTGCCTCTAATAACCTCGATGTCGACGGGACGTTAAACACTAATCTCCTCCTCCTCTGTAACTATCCTGACGGAAAGTGACTTCGAGATGCGTTAACTCAGCTGACAAACTCTCAGTGTCCGATGTAAAGGTAGACATCCGCGGCCACTGTAACATTCAGTAAGATATTTCTGGTTTTGTGACCGCATTGTCAATATGTGAAGCTACTACTACTACTACTACTACTATTAGGGTGAACTATGAAACTTGAAATCCACTTTTGGTGCCAATGTTTATGGAATGAAATTAATAGATGAAAACATGGGGACAAAGATTGAAGGAAATAGAGGAGAGCAGAAGAAAGCACAAAACATTGCTGTGTTTTCATCAACGTGCCACTGAACTGGTGGGCAAAATTCGCCGCCGAGTAGGCATCAAGCCGATTTTCTGAAGCAGCAATAGAATAACAGATTTTCGTCGCACTATGAAAGACGCAGTAGACAAAATACATGCTCCTTGAGTTTTCGAAATCAGATGCAAGTGTGGATTAATATATGTAGGCTAGACAGGGCGACCCATCAGCAGTGGCAGGACACCAGGATGAGTGCGGAAAACATATTGATTTTGGTGAAGCTCGCGTACTGGCTCAAATGGCTCTGAGCACTATGGGACTCAACTGCTGAGGTCATTAGTCCCCTAGAACTTAAAACTAGTTAAACCTAAATAACCTAAGGACATCACAAACATCCATGCCCGAGGCAGGATTCGAACCTGCGACCGTAGCGGTCTTGCGGTTCCAGACTGCAGCGCCTTTATCCGCACGGCCACTTCGGCCGGCAGCTCGCGTACT
The DNA here is from genome assembly GCF_021461395.2 of Schistocerca americana. NCBI lineage: Eukaryota > Metazoa > Arthropoda > Insecta > Orthoptera > Acrididae > Schistocerca > Schistocerca americana. The sequence continues at coordinate 413,455,235 of NC_060124.1, read as the reverse complement.
AGCGAAACGGCCTCTTACTTGCAGGATAAAGATTACAGAGGCAATAGAAATAGCCAAGCAACCCGCCAAAATGAACAGAGAAGACGGGTGCCAACTTCCGACGTTTTGGCTATCACTACCAACATTACGGGACGATAGCTCACGCGCAGCAATAGACAGAGGCGTGTGGGAGACCGCAGCGGCCGCAGCTACATATAATACTAGCATGCCTCAGCCGATGGTTAAGCAGGGAAACAACGACACGCCACAATTGCCACCTGGTTTTCCGGTCGCCGATTTCCACCAATCACAAGCAGTCAAGCTAGACGTCAAGCTAGCCCAGCCCCTCTCGTTGCGCCCTCATATTCTTTGGATTAAGGAGAGGGCTATACCCTCTGCTGAATCAGGAATCGACCCTGCCGCATCACCACGGCATTACGCTTTACCTCACACTGACACGCCAGTACTGGGGTACGCAGCTGTGTGCTGCTACGGTCGCAGGTTCGAATCCTGCCTCGGGCATGGATGTGTGTGATGCCCTTAGATTAGTTACGTTTAAGTAGTTCTAAGTCTAGGGGACTGATGACCTCAGATCTTAAGTCCCATAGTGCTCAGAGCCATTCGATTTTTTTGAACGCGGCTATGGTGTGAGGCAATGTCGCTGACTCAGGCATTACCTCTTATCACGGGCAAGATAGCTACCGACGGCCTTCCCTTAACTACCGAGAGCAGCGGCGTTTCTGAAGAGTTGTCAGTGCTAACAATCAAGCAATGCTGCGTTAAATAGCCTAAATAATCACAGAAATCGAAGTGGGAAGTATACACATCAAAAAAAGTTTTGCATCACCTCGGTTCCGAGAGTTTCGGAGCCTCTTCAGAAAATTGGAGTGGACATCAACATAATCATTATTTCCGCCCTTTTTATTGCTAATGCATTGGGTGTTGTACCACCATACAGCGAGACCTTCAGAGGTGGTGGTCCATAATGCTGCACACACCCTTAGCTCTAATATCCAGTAGCACGTCCTCCTCTTGCATTGATGCATGCCTGTATTCGACATGGCGTATTATCCACAAGTTCATCAAGGTACTATTGGTCCATATTGTTCCACTCCTTAACGGCGATTCGGCGTAGATCCTTCAGAGTGGTTGGTGGGTCACATCGTTAAATAAACAGCCCCATTCAGATTATCCCAGGCATGTTCGACATGGTTCATGTCTGGAGAACATGCTGGCCATTATAGTCGAGCGATGTCGTTATCCTGAAGGAAGTCATACACAATATTTGCACGATGGGGGTGCGAATTGCTGTCCATGATAACGGATGCCTCGCCAATATGCTGCCGATACGGTTGCACTATCGGTCGGAGGATGGCATTCACGTATGGTACAGGCCTTACGGCGCCTTCCATGACCAACAGCGGCTTACGCCGGCCCCCATAATGCCACCCCAAAACAGCATGGAACCTCCACACTGCTGCACTCACTGGACAGTGTGCCTAAAGCGTTCAGCCTAACTGGGTTGCCTCCAAACACGTCGCCAACGATTGTCTGGTTGGAGGCATATGCGACACTCATCGGTTAACAGAACGTGATGCCAATCCTGAGCGGTGCATTCGGCATGTTGTTGGGCCCATATGTACCATGCTGCATGGTGTGGTGGTTGCAAAGATGGACCTCACCATGGACGTGGGGAGTGAAGTTGCGCATAATGAAGCCTATTGCACACAGTTTGAGTCGTAACACGACGTCCTGTGGCTATACGAAAAGGATTATTCAACATGGTGTCGTTGCTGTCAGGGTTCCTCCGAGCCATAATGCATAGGTAGTGGTCACCCACTGCAGCAAGAGCCCTTGGGCGACTTGAGCGATGCTTCGTATCGACAGTTCCTGTCTCTCTGTATCTCCTCCATGTTCAAACAACTTCACTTTGTTTCACTCCGAGACATCTGGACACTTCCCTTGTTGAGAGCCCTTCTTGGCACAAGTAACAATGCGGATGCGATCGAACCACAGTATTGACCGTCTAGGCTGCATTACAGACAACTCGAGCTGTGTACCTCCTTCCTAGTGGAATGACTGGAACTGATCGGCTGTCGGACCTCCGTCTAATACGCGCTGCTCATGCGTGGTTATTTACACCTTTGGACCAGTTTAGTGACGTCTCTGGACAGTCAAAGGGACTGTGTCTGTGATATAATATCCACAGTCAACGTCTATCATCAGGAGTTCTGGGAAATGGGGTGATGCAAAAGTGTTTTTGATGTGAGTACGACGAACATACCCGTTTGACACTGCAGTGAAATTAGGCGTTAATGAGCTTTGGCAGCAGACGACCGAAGCATGTGCCTTTGCTAACAGCTTCGCATCGCCTGCAGCTAATCTTCTTTGCTCGTGACCATATCGGTTAGATCCTAGACAGCTGGAAAACCGTGATCTGGTCAGACCCGATATCAGTTGGTAAGAGCTGGTGATTGGGTTCTAGTTTGGCGCAGACCCCACGAAACCATGAAGCCTGTTACAAACAAGTCACTGTGTAAGCTGGTGGTTGCTCCATAATGGTGTGAGCCGTGTTTACATGGAATCAACTGGGTCCTCTGGTACAAGTGAACCGATCGTTGATTGGTAATGTTTACCCTTCGGTTGGTTGGAAACCATTTGTAGCCTTTCATGAACTTCATGTTTCCAGACAACGATGAAATTTTTGGATGACAATGCGCCATGTCACTGGACCACTGCTGTTCTTAATTTGTTTGAGGAACTTTCTGGACATTTCGAGCGATTCATTTGGCCATACAGATTGCCCGACATGAATCCCATTGAACATTTAGGCTCAGGCATGGGTGTGTGTGTGCTGTTCTTAGCGTAAGTTGGTTTAAGTTAGTTTAAGTAGTATGTAAGTCTAGGGACCGATGACCTCACCAGTTTAGTCCCTTAGGAATTCACACGCATTTGAACATTTAGGGGGCATAGTCGAGTGGTCAGTTCGTGCACAAAATAATCATCTGCTCCGGCCGATGTGGCCGACCGGCTCTAGGCGCTTCAGTCTGGAACAGCGCGACCGCAGGTTCGAATCCTGCCTCGGGCATGGATGTGTGCTGTCCTTAGGTTAGTTAGGTTTAAGTAGTTCTAAGTTCTAGGGGACTGATGACCTCAGATGTTAAGTTCCGTAGTGCTCAGAGCCATTTGAACCATTTTTTTAATCATCTGCGACAGTTTCGCAGCTATGGACGGTTATAGGGGCAGCACGGCTCAGTACTTCTGCAGGAGACTTTCAACGACTTGTGAGTCCATGCCACGTAGAGATGCTGCACTACGCCGCACCAAAGGAGGTTCGGTACGATATTTTAGGAGATATCTTACGACTTTAGTCACCTCAGTGTGTACCTAAGTCACACTAGAATTAAATTACGCTAAGCGGCGCCGTCTTCTTAGCCTCTGACAATGAATACCTTCATCGTTACGTATAATTCTATTACCTCATATTGCGCTCATGCGTGGCCTGGAAGTTGGCATGTCGGCAAGATTGGCGTCCAGCCTAACGATCCAGTCAGGTTTGTCACTGGTACCGAACAACAATCTCTACATCACTGTCTTCATGACTTGTGCTATAAGAAGATGTAAACGAGACTCGAACGACTTCATCAAGGCTTCCCCTAACGCCTCTGCATGGGTATGCTCCCTTGACATCTATGACGGAACTGTGAGATCAGTAACAACTCTAAATCTACACTTATCATTGCCATAGGAAGTGACAATAGTCCAGCATCTGACTTATTGGAATGCCATTAAGTAACATCACGTCTAGGTGAGATATGTAATAATACAAACTCTCAGATCAGGGAATCAGTGCTGTACATTGTTTTATTTGTTTGGTTTGAAGGCAAAGACCATGCTCGCATTACTTTGTTTTCAAAACTTACTACGCGCTAACCTTTAAACTGCCTTCACAACCTTTTATCAAGAAGTCTCGCTTAGACATTGCGGCTTGATTGTAAAGGACCTCCTTAAATAAATGGGGCGCAGTGCTGCGGCACCTGATCCCTATATGACAAGAAGCAATGTCACTAGCCCAAAAAAGCAACCTGGCCATTAACATCGTGACGAAACGTTTTCTGCAACTGATCTGATGTGTACAAACTCCCGTGGAATCTAGTAAGCAAGATACGCCGCTGCTTCGATATAGTACGAAATATAAACAAGCAGAGAGCGACATCTTCAAGATTACTTCGCAGTTCACAATTAAGTGCCTGACAGAGGGTTCATCGAAACTCCTTTAAGCTGCTTCTCTGCCGTTCCACTCTCGAACTATTCCACTCTCAAGCAACACACGCTGAATAAACGAGAACTTAAATCTCCGCATGTGAGTTTTGATTCCTCTTATTTTATTATGGTGATCATTTCTCCCTAAGTGTATGGGTGCGAACAAGATATTTTCACACTCTGAGGGGAAATATGGTGATTGAAATTTCATGAGAAGACCCCGCCCCAGCGAAAAACGTCTTTGTTTTAATGACTGTCACTCCGGTTGGTGTATCATATCCGTGGCACTCTCTCGCCTAACATATGGGCTACAAATTAAAACATTTATGCAGTAATAATACGAGTATACCTATTACAGGGGTTTTCAGGAACAGAAAGAATGTGGGTTAAGTGGGGGCAAAGCCCTGCGTGGATTAAAAAACATTCCGGAATGTTTGAATTGACTGCAATCAGTTCAGGAGTTGACCACCAGGTGACCGGTTTGTCTTATTGTAACTTATTCTCCCAAGTAAGTTAGTGCCGGCAAGTCGTTCCATAGGTGAGAAAATGAGGTAAGTCTGTTTTTTACTACTTACATGAAACTTTTATGATGCTCCTTGATTACTTGAACATTGTATAATGTAGCGTTTCAAATGAATAATCAACAAATTACGCGCTGACATGGTTGCATTTAATCATCTCTTTCGCGTAAAAATAATTCTTTTAATTGGTCCCCAAAAACCAACTTCCAAGTTACCAGAGTCCCTCACATCGTCGTCCCAAGATTCGATAATTGCGTCACTAATCTCGTTTCTTCCACTACTAATTACTCTCCTGTTTCTTCGGTTCACTCTAAATCGATATTCGGTGCTTATTATGTTTTTCATTACATTCAACAGGTCTTGTAATTCCTGTTCAGTTCTATCGGGGTAGCAACGTCAACAGCGAATCGAATCATTGGTATCCTTTCACCTTGAATATTTCTTTTATATCGATCATTGCTTCATCGACGTACTTATTGAACAGTAGGGCCGAAAGAATGCATCACTGTCTTACACCCTTTTAAATCTGAGCACTTTATTCTCGGTCTTCCGTTCTTATTATTCCCTCTTGGATTATTTACAAACTGTACATTATCCGTCTATCCCTAAAGATTACACCTATGTTGCTAAAAAATTAGGCAATCCTGCACCATTCAAAATTGCCGATGTCCTTTCTATAACAACAAAACCTTTGACAGTGTCTTGATTTTTCTTTGGCGTCGATTATCAAATGCATCATAATAACGGCAATTCTAGCACCTTTACTGATCATTATCTCACACCAGCTCCTAATGCTTCTCCCTTCTTCTGTGTATTGTTCATGCCAGCGGCTGGTATGGATGATACGTTAGATAATTGTGCACTAATTCTCACAGTCATCTGGCTAACTTCCTTAGGGATTGTATGGATGCTTTCTTTTTCCGAAAATCGGAAGGTATATTTCCACTCTCTAACATTCTACAAATCATCTTGACTACTCGTTTAGTTGTAACTTCTCCAACGATTTCAGGAAGTCAGAATATATTATCTGTCCCTTCCATGTTATTTGATCGCAATTATTACAAAGCTATGCTACACTCCAAGTCTGTCGCTGTATTCCCTAGGTTCCACAATGACTCCCGTTTTATTATGTCATCAGATAAGTCCCCCTTTATTCTAGAGGCATTGAATATACATTTTCCCCGAACCTTCTTCGTCTTCAGTAGTAGAAGTCCTGTTGCACTGTTAACGTTCACGCCCTTGGTTTTAATTTTGCCGAAGGTTATTGTGAGATACGTGTGTGCTGAATCTATCCTTCAGACGACAAATTGTTTATCTACATCTTCACAGTTTTCCTGCAGCAGTTTCGTCTTGGCTTCCCTACACTTCCCAGTTATTTCATTCACTACTTATATTGCTGTATTCCTCTCTTTCATTAACATTTTTGTGCCTCCTTCTATTGCCAAACATTTGTGTTAAGGAATGTTTATTCGCAGTTTCCTTCCTTGTCCCTATATTTGCATCTCCAAAATCTGTAATTACAATTATCACACCTCTTGAACTGAACTGCCTACTTTCAAAGTCGTTATCGCTGTTTCTACAGCTTTAGAGAACACCTGTATATCATCATTCCTCAGTTCTTCAGTGCCACATTTCTTATTACACTGACTCATCAAGATGAGTCTCCTAAACTTCTGTCTAATCTCAATCATTGTTTAAACATGATTCGAGCTTGTATGGGCCCCTGGGTACACCTCAAAATTTAATATCTGATTGCGGTATTTGTGTCTGGCCCCTTATGAATTGTTGAGTTTGCAACCGTATCGCATTGTTCACTCGAGTGAGTGGTTGGAAAGTGTGGTGTCGCATTCATTTTTCTCGGGATGAAGGGAAAGCTCATTGGCGGCACATAGAGTTCTTCTCGTGTGAACAGTAAGGTCGCCGTAGAGCTTTACGTGCCCGTACGACAGACGGCTCATCGTCGACAGTGTCACGTGACCACACACCATGAGATATTGTGTAGAGGTTTGGACCTTAAATTACAACATTAGCGCAAAACGTGATGATAAAGAATTGGTGGGCACCAATTCTCCTCCAGTTGACTACCAAATACTAGAGGCAAAAAAATATTTGTTTTTCCTTCAATCTTCCGCCTTGCTTGATGGGGTCCAGTACCCCACGACCCCCTTTCCTATTATCCAAACAGGCAGTTTGCTCCTACGTTCCCATTTATTTGTTGGATGTTTTCCAAAATGGTGTCTTTCCTACAGTTCGTACCCTCTACAGCTCACTAAAGTCGCGCGTAAGTTGCTTCTTTCTGCCTTCGCACATTTTAGTCCAGGTGTTAAAATATAAAAAAAATGAATTCCTGTCTCTTCTTGTGGTAGTGTTTTCAAGATACTTTCTTCGCCGGTTCTACGATGAACCTCATCATTTCTTACCTTATCGGCTACCTAAATTTCAACAACTTTCTATAGCAACAATTCTGAAATGCTCCGAGTCTTTTCTTGCTCGGTTTTCCTACATTCCATAAAATACTGTGCTGCTGAGGTGCATTGTGTCCCACTTTCAATAAGTCTCATTCTGAGTTCGAATGTAATAAATTTCCACGAGACGGGTCATAAGACGGTCCCTCCTTTCAATCACCGTACGGACGTCGAAATGGTAGATACTGAGATAACCGGTGGCGCAGCAGACACGCAACTACAGTCGAATGGTAGTAGAAAGACGTCAGGGCCAGATGAGATACCTGTAAGATTCAACAAAGTTTATGTCAAAGAACTTGTTCTCGATCTGGCAGCAGTTCATCGTTGTTCGCGTGAGCAACGATCGGTATCTACCGACAGCAAAATTGTGCAGGTCATTCCCGTTTACAAGAAGAGTTGTAGGAGAGATGCATATTATTATAGACCTATATCGTTGGTGTCGATCTGCTGGAGAATTAAGAAATATGTTTAATGCTCAAGGAATATGACGTTTGTGCAAAATGGAAATCTCCTATATATTGTCAAAATGGATTCCGCAAGCAGAGATACTCAACAAATTCCAGTGGCAGACGGTACAGGAGAGGTTCTATGCATCACAGACAGTTTTAAAAATGCATAACACTGTGCTGTCTGTAATAAGTAAATTTCATTTTTCTACCGGTTTCGGTTCTGAACCATCACCAACGGCAGGAATGAAAGAATGCCGTTGATGATGGTTCAGAACCGAAACCGTTAGAAAAATGAAATACCGTTAGTACAGACAGAACTGTGTTATGCATTTTTTTTAATTTGTACTAGCTGTTGACTGTCGCCTAAGCAAGATGTACATGTCAGGAAGCACAATTCTTATCCATCATCTATCAGAGATCATTGGAACAGCGGTAAGATCCAAGGGACTGGAAGAAGGCCCAGGTGATAGCAATCTATAAAAAGGGTAGAAAATCGGATGCACACAATTACTGGCCAATTTCTCTGACATCGATTTGTTGTAGAATCATGGAACACACTTTGTATTCATACATAATGACCTTTCTAGACTCTGAGAAGCTCATCTGCAGAAATCAGCACCGTTTTAGGAAACAGCGGTCATGCGAGACACAGCTGGCACTCTTTGTGCATGATATACAACAGCCTATAGATACCGGCTCCCAGGTTGATGCCATATTTCTCGACTTTCAAAAGGCGTTCGACTCAATTCCGCACTGTCGCTCGCTACAAAAAGTGCGCGCTTACGGTCTATCCGATGATATATGAGGTTGGATAGAAAGTTTTCTAACAGACAGGCAGCAGTATGTCGTGCTGAATGGGGTGACTTCAACAGAAACAAGCGTAACTTCAGGTGTGCCCCAGGGCAGCGTAACAGGTCCTCTGCTTTTTACGATTTACATAAACGATCTGGTTGATGGTATTGACAGTGGCCTTAGACTGTTTGCTGATGACACTGTAGTCTACAGGAAAGTAGTATCACATGAAAGTTATGAACAAATCAAAGAGGATTTGCAGAAAATAAATGTTTGGTGTAATGACTGGCAGTTACCTCTCAATAAGTGTAACCTACTGCGTATAACAAGACGAAATCTCCTTTAATGTACGAGTACAGAATAAATGCCCAGTCCTTGGAAGCGGTAACGTCAAGTATCTGGGTGTGACTATTCGAAATGGTCTCAAATGGAATGATCAGATTACACAAGCAACGGGTAAGGTGAACTGTACATTGCGGTTTATTGGTAGAATCCTGAAGCGATGCAGTCCTTCAACAAAGGAAATAGCTTACAGTACTTGGTTCGTCCAGTCTTGGAGTATTGTTCGTCTGTATAGGACCTTAACCAGTTGGGTCTGATTCAAGAGATTGAGAAGGTGCAAAGAAGAGCGGCAAGATTCGTGACTGGTACATTTAGCCATCGCGAGAGCGTTACAAATCTCATAGAAAGTTTAGCATTGATCACCATTCAAAGATAAGGGAAATACAAGCTTGTACTGAGGCGTTCAGACAGTCGTTTTTCCCTCGCGCGATCCGCATGTGGAACAGAAGGGGGGAAATATGACTTTGGCGCGAGTTGTGCCCTCCCCCACACACCGCTTGGTGGCTAGTGGAGTACATATGTAGATGTAGGATGTAGATGTCTACTATTGAAATTTTGAGAGAGCACTTTGCGGGAAGCATCGACCAACATAATACTTCCTCCTACGTACATATAGCGAAATGACTACGTGGAGAAAATTCGAGAAATCATAGCTGACACGGAGGCTTACTAACAATCTTCCTACTTGTCATTCTCAAGTGGAACAGGGAACGTGGGATCAGTTAGTGGTACCAGAAGTACACTCCGCCAAATATTGTAAACTTGCTTTGGTATAGACGCAGATGTAATCAGCAAGATTTTGAAAAGATTCGCTCGTACGGAACTCAGCTTAGCCTTTTTTCACATGATTCCTGCGATCATGGATGGAAGGAAACAGGCAGATTTCATTTTGTTAGATTACCGAAAAGGGCCCCATTGTAGACTGTTAACGAAAGTTCTAACACATGGGACAGATTCCCAGATATGTGATTGGCTGCAAGACTTCTTAAGTAACGGAATTCAGTACATTGCTCTCGACGGCGTCTGTTCATCAGAGCCACAGGTATCGTCAGGAGTGGACCGGGAAATGTGTGATCCGCTATTATTTCGCGTGTATATAAATGATATGGCGAACATGGTGAGCAGCAAACGACAGATTTTTGGTGATGATGCTATGGTGTTTGGGAAGTTGGCACCATTTAGTAACTGTAGGAAGGTACAGTATGACTTGGACATAATTTCGACATTTACATCCGAATACATACTCGGGAATCTACCGTGACTGAGGTTGTCTTGTACCATTATTACCTTCCTTTCCCTGTTCGACTCGCTAATAGAGCGAGGGGAAAACGACTGTCTACATGCCAGAGTAAGATTCCTAACTTCTCTCATCTTCTCTTCCTACGTTGGACGCAGTAGAATCGAACAGTAGTGGGTTGCAAATGCCCGTTCTCTAAATTTCCTCAACGGTGCCTTGCGGAAAGAATATTGCTTTCCCTCAGTGGATTCCAATATGAGTTCGAGAAGTAGGTTCCCAATACTTGCATGCTGATGGAACCTACCGCAAACAAATCTAGCAGCACGCTTCTGAATTTCTTCGAAATCTTCCATTAATCCTAGACGTTGCTGGATTCTTTTTCCTACACATCCGAATTAACTTACATTTTTCTACATTTAGAGCAAGCTACCACTCATTACGCTACTAGAAATGTTTTCTGAGTCGTATCTTCCCACAGTCCTCAAATTAGCCGGTCGCTGTGGCCGAGCAGTTATAGGGGCTTCAGTCTGGAACCGCGCGACCGCTACGGTTGCAGGTTCGAATCCTGCGTCGGGCATGGATGTGTGTGATGTCCTTAGGTTAGTAAGGTTTAAGTAGTTCTAAGTTCTAGGGGACTGATGAACTCAAATGTTAAGTCCCATAGTGCTCTGAGCCATATGAACCGTTTTTCTCAACTTAGGTACCTTACTGTACACCACAGCACCGTCAGCAAACAACCACAGATTTCTGCCCACTCTGACCACCAAAGCATATGTGTTTATAAAGAACAAGAGCTGTCCCATTACACTTTTCTGCCACACTGCTGCGATACCCTTGTCTCCAGTGAACACCTGCTGTCGAGGACAACATAATCCTATTACTCAAAAGCGTTAGGGCCATTCACAAATCACGGACCTAATCCGTATGCTCAGGCCTTCGTCAACTGTAGCAGTGGGGCACCGTACCAAACGCTTTCCGGAAATCTTGAGATATGGAATCTGCCTTTTACCCGCATTCCATGTTCTTTAGGATAACATGGGAGAAAACTGAAAGCTGAGTTTCGCACGAGCGATGTTTTCTAAATTCCTGCTGATTTGTGGCCTGGAGCCCTTCTGTCTCAAGGAAATTAATTATATTCGAATTCGGAATGTGTTCAAGAATTCTGCAGTAAACCGATGTCTATAATAACGGGTCCATTCCGTTTCTTCTCTTGTATTTCTGGAGACACCTGCTCTTTTTTCAGTCTTTAGGGATTCGTGATAAATGAAAACAAAGTAAGGGGTCAATGCCGCAGAGCACCCTCTGTAAAACCGAACTGGGATTCCACTTTCACCTGGTTACATTTGTTTTCAACTCTTTCAGTTGCCTCTCTACGCTAGGGATGCTGATTTCTACGTTCTCGATGCGGGATTCTGTGAGACAGTAGAAGACGATATGTTTCTACGAGCCTCCTGAGTGAATGGTTCTTTTTTAAATCTGAAATTTAAAACTTCCGCTTTCTATTTGCTGTCTTCAGTTGCTATCCAGGACTGAACGACGAGTGACTGGATAGAAGCCCTCGATCCACTAGTTGGTGTGATAAAAGACAGCTGGCTGTAAATGTAAAAAAATGTAAGTTAATGTAGCTTAGTAAGAAAAACAATCCAGTTAAGATCGTATACAGCATTAGTAGTGTGATGTTTGACACAGTCATATCTATTAAATATTTAAGAATAACGTTAGTTCGGAGAACAGCACTGTTATGGTAGTGAAACGTCGACTGCAGGAAAACCAGAACGGAAGAGGATCGAAACATTTCATCTGTGGTGCTAGAGAAAAATGTTGAAAATTGGGTGGACTCATAAGACAAGGAAAGAGAATGTTCTCCGCAGAATCTGCAAGGAAAGCAATGTATGGAAAACACTTGTAAGAAGAAGACGCAGGGTGATAGGACATGTGTTAAGACATCACGGACTAACTTCCATGGCACTAGAGGGGGCTGTAGAGGGTAAAAACTATGGAAGACGACAGATATCGGAAAACGTCCAGCAAATAACTGAGAACGTAGGTTGCATGTGCTACTCTGAGATGAAAAGGTTGGTACAGGAGAGAAATTCCTGACCTGTCGCATTACTCCAGTCAGAAGAAAAGTAAAAAAAAAAAAAAAAAAATGAAAGAAAGTTCATTTGTAAAGTAAACCATATATATAAGACAAGTGTGACACATTTTTGAGTACTGTTCGAGTTCTTGGGACCCCTCCAGTTCGAGTTAAAGGAAGACATCGAAACAATTAAGAGGCGAGGCTCTAGATTTAATATATTACGAAAAGGCCGGGCATAAAATGGGATTCTTTCTGGGCTCATATCTCTGATTCTGTTGGTGATATATAGGAAGGCTAACATTGGACAGCCCTTCAACTAGGTACCCTTTGTATACCCAAAGAAGGACGGTCTTAGTGTGACTATATTACAGTACTGGATCAAAGTATGTATTTTACACACTTCCTACTGGTAGGTAAATAGATCAAATCATGTATTTTTGCATTAGATGTCGTGTATAGTGGGACTTAAGAGGCTTATGGAGAACTAGAACACAAAAAAGATTTATTTACCATTTCTTCTCACCGAAATCGAACTCCAGATTCCAAGACAGCTACGCAGAGCAAACGGCAGAAATTTTTACGATATATTCCTGAGATCTCGACTTCGTACAGGCTGAAACATTTTCTTGTTACCTTTACCCGTTTCCGAGATACAGAGATTGAAAAGTATACTTCATCTACACGTAAAATACGCGTGTAAAATCCAGTACGAGGGCCGGCCGAAGTGGCCGTGTGGTTGTAGGCGTTGCAGTATGGAACCGCGAGACCACTACGATCGCAGACTCGAATCCTGCCTCGGGCATGGATGTTTGTGATGTCCTTAGGTTAGTTAGGTTTAACTAGTTCTAAGTTCTACTGGACGAATGACCTCAGAAGTTGAGTCCCATAGTGCTCAGAGCCATTTGAGCAATTTTTTTTTCCAGTACGAGGCGTAAACCAAATAATAAATAACCACAGAAAACTGCTTAGGTTTTAACAGTATATTATCGAGGCATTTATCTAGAAGCGCAATCTGGGCGTTCTCAAAAACCTTCGTTAGTTCACGGGTAGTTTCTTACAAAAACCCAAACAGCGTTATTATACCATGTTTTTCATACCGAAAACAAGCCGGATTCCAGAAAATGGCTGAAATTTTTACGTAATAATGCTAAGATACTAATCTTGAAAAAGCTTGAATATTTTCTTGGTATTTTTACCCGTATCCAAGATACAAAGGTTCAAAGTTATGCGACTTGTACATGTAAACAGCGCACGTAAAATACGGTGTGAGGTGGAAACGTAGTTTATAACGTGACGGAGAAATATGCTGCAAAGTCCTGGAAATCCCATGTTGCACTACAGAATGGTATGCACACTCTTCATTCAGAGATTTTCAAACAACAGATATTTGCCTTCTTTGAGCTCCGCTAAGGGTCATTTTTCCGCTGGTTGCGCATAGATTCGATCGTGCACACAGGTATTACGGAGATGCTTCGGGAACTCAAATGGGAATCCGCAGCGGGAAGCAGTCGAGTCATTTTACCGAGGAAGGAGCTGTTCATCAGAAGTACTGTAAATCTTGTACCGTTCTTCTTTCCACCGTAACCCATCATTTTGTCTCCAATGTAGCAGAATTTCTACAATCGCCTACTTCGTGGGGGTCACATTTGATGTCAAGTTCATCGTTAATCTCATATTACTCAAAATATGTCCCGACAAATAAAGGCGTACATAAACTATAGCCCAAACAAGTTGATGTGAGCGAAGAGTGACAAGGTATTTTATACAAGCGTCGGGTATTGTGGTGCCACATAAAATACCTTGGCGGGAGCTACAACACCCGGCCTGTTGGTAGGAGCCTTGCGACAAGTGGCACCTGAGGTGTCAGAGTTACCCCGACTGGCCTCGTGAGACACTAATTGCTGCCGCGGAGCACTCCACTGCTCTCGCCCCCCTCCCCCTCCCCAGTCCTACTTCACAACTCCGCCCCCGTCGCGCTGCTGCCCTCCTCCCCTCCCACTACAAGCAGCCAACACATCACACCACTCCTCTCCATTAGCCTGCCTGCGCTGAGGCGCCGCTGAAAAAGTTCTTCTGCAGGTGCAACCACCCGGAGGCTCACGAAACACGCACGCCCTGTGCTAAACTTATTAGCTACCTACTCATCCGCGTCCCGACGCCGTTGGCAGCACTGCTTTGCGATGCAGCGAGCGACGCTGTGCCCGAACAGCAACGGTGCGCCACTATTCTTGTTCATAAAAAGTCACGCTGGAAACACGAACTGCTGCTCAGCGTTTCAAACATATGACGTCAGATTCTTTCTCAGAAATCATCAGCTTTTCATCCTTACAAGTAAGAAATCATTATATCGAAAATAATATTTGTTCGATTTAGTTACTAAAATGTTAAATCTTCTCCAAAAATTGATAATACTGATAAAATAAGATTTGCTTTCGAACACATGAGGTTATATCGTGGATGTAATGATCCTATTAATTACTAATTAATAACCAATGTGATTACGTCAGTGTGTAATTAGCCAATTAATTAGCAATTACAGACAATCGCGGCATACTCTCAGCTTGTATTTAATTTAAATTTTACCGAAGATAAAAAAAATTGTATTAGATTTGACGTTATGATAACTAGTTCGTAACAGATGGTCGTTTCCGAAGTCCAGATTGCTGACTTACAGGGACGATAAAGAGACAGCTTCTCTAACTCAGGACGATCATTTATGTCCAAAACTCGTATCAAAATTCAGAGATCTATCTTTGCAGCTGACAGCACTTTCAACATAAATTTGTTACAATTGTGGAGCACCGCTTGTACAAATTATTCGTTATTCAGTTTAATATTACTCAAATCGCCATTCTAGAGAATCAGTTCGTTCCAGCATATAAAATTATAAGACCACGTACAGTATGAATAGCCATTTTAGAGAAATGATTCATTCCAGCACACAAAATTAGAACCGATTCGATCGAACATACAAATTTATGGTAATGCATACAGCATGAATTAACTCACAAGTGCTGGCCAGGGTGGCCGAGCGGTTCTAGGTACTTAAGTCTGGAACCGCGCGACCGCTACGGTCGCAGTTTCCAATCCTGCCTCACGCATTGATGTGTGTGATGTCCTTAGGTTAGTTAGGTTTAAGTAGTTCTAAGTTCTAGGGAACTGATGACCTCAGAATTTAAGTTCCATAGCGCTCAGATCCATCTGAACCATTAATTCACAAGTGATGTCACATACAACACTGAGAATATTACCGAATTACTAAACTGATTACATGTTAGCAATTCCTTACGGAAATTTTACATTTACATAGTTACACATAACAGTTTACTTGTTTGGAAAACGTTCTCAAAGGTTATCTTCAGATCCGTTTGAAACTTGTATGAGAATATTTTAGTTTCTTAGCACGTTCTCTGCACTCCAAGTACACTACAGATATGAAAATACCTGTTGCAAGCCTTCTGCCAGAAATTTTCGCAAATAGCGCATTCCCAGAATGAATGTTCCACTTTTCAGCTGGAAGTGCGCTTTTATGAACCTTATGAGCTTTCAGTGTGGCCGAGAGTCGGAATCACACCGTAGTCCGGAGAATTTTATATTCGTACCTACTGAGCAATCCATGTACGCGAATCCCGACAGTTCACTGTCCAAGAAAGTCAATTCCCTTTCGTTGACATCCATTCTGGCACATATTTTTAATCTATTACGAAAATTCAAATGCTGAGACACTCTCAAAACTGCATTTGAAAAATTCTTGCACTAATTATTATTTTCTAATAATTATTCTTCTTCATTAAATAGACTGTCTCTTCCTTTTCCTGTATCATTCTGTTAGTGTACGTATATCTTTTGCACGGGATCTCATCTGATATTCACATGATTTTACAGATGGTTTACCGGTTACGTTCGCTCTCTGTGGCCAAACTGTCAAGGTTTTGTTGCCTTAGCAAACGGTCAACATACATTTTGTCTTTTACTGGTGAGCATATTTGCAAAGCGTTTTGTGCCTTTTTGCTTCATATGTGTCTATGTAAATTATAGCATCCTATACGGTCCAGTCACTTTAATACGACAACGACCTATGTTCGATGGCAATGTGCAATAACCACGAGGAGAACTCGGGGGTGGTGGTGGGGGGTTATTTCCGCGCGGGAACAGCCAATCGGTCTAGGGCGCTGCAGTCATGGACTGTGCGGCTGGTCCCGGCGGAGGTTCGAGTCCTCCCTCGGACGTGGATGTGTGTGTTTGTCCTTAGGATAATTTAGGTTAAGTAGTGTGTAAGCTTCGGGACTGATGTCCTTAGCAGTTAAGTCCCATGTAGTTTTGAGAAGATTCGATTTAAAGTTGAATATTGCAGTTCTAGTATTGTTATTGATGAGAATGACTTACCATTAATATTTTCCTGCACCATACTCAGCATCATCTGGATCATACAGCTCTTTTCTTCACTTGGTGCCCCTTCTTTTCTGTCTGGCTTCTTTTGCGCATTTTAAATAAACAATATCTACTTTGTGGATTCTCTCTTTATCTATTTGCCCCACGAATTTTGCCGTATTTCCACTAGCTTTTATGCCCAATAATTCCAAAAAAAAGAACAATTTTCTAACTACACCATGATTGAAGCATAAAATAGCATCATAAACACCAAATTTGAGGGTTGTAATCTGAACAAATACAGTTTTTTTAACCAGTTCCAAATGACAGAATTCTCACATTCATTAAATTTTGGGTTTTCCCATGAAGACATTTCTTCAACAAGGTATCTTCACAAAAGTGTCTAAATATGGGTTTAATTTTATTCATTACTGATACGGGTAAAGAATGTTTGTGGTCATATCTGGCCCTTCTCCTGTACTTGGACCAAGTGTCAGGATCATTCGGGCAAAGACCGTGCACTGGATTTTCATACGTGGAAAGCTTAAGGAATAAGTATCACATACAGCTTTTTTTATGTTTTCTAAATTCCCTACATTTCTTATGGCCAAGCCATAATAATTTTGCAATCTATCTATTTCTTCATTTGTCGGGCAACCGTTACCACCTATCTTCTTACCATCTTCCAATACTATTTTTGACTTTTCTTTCAATAATCTTCTCAACCTGGACCCCATTCTCTTCTGGACATGCCCAGTGCACTCTAGTATAGAAATTGTGACATTAGGACCACAGGGTTGTTCTGCACATACCCAGTCATAAGCCTTGCTGGCACCGTCCCCAGATTGCACAGAGCGTCAGGAAAACCATCATATCTCACGAAAAAATTGTCGTATTTATATAAAACAAAAACTGTTTCACACAGGAAATACCAGGCATTTCAAATATGCTGAAGTCTAAAAATCGAATTTTTGAAACCCACTTGCTTTCTGTCTCCCCTTAATAGACGTCCTACACAAAGTGTATATCAGTCAGGTCATTTACGGCAAGACCTAGTATTCTCGATTTACCATTTCTGTTGAATTTTTTTTTCCTGTCTCGCAGTGTTCTTCGTTTGTGCGGTGCTCAATATCTCTCATTAGGTATTCGACTGATCTGTATGTCCTTCCTTGTGGCATTCACTCACTGCTGCAGAAGGCTAGTTTGTTAAAATTCGGTACAACACTTCTCTCATACTCTGGTGCTTCCTTCAATTTCTCTAGGACACCCATTTTCTACGAAGTATATTGTTCCATGAATGATGCTATGGTATTTTAATGAGATCAGTAGACACTGTCAATTGACGTATGTGTCATGAATGCCCCGACGCCGCAAATGAGGCCTTGTGGCTGTTTATTTTCTTGATTATCAGATTATGGCAGATTCTCTTGCAAAAATGACCGAAGAAAGCGTCGCACTGGGTTCGCATTCGGGAAAGCTACGGTTTAAATTCCACACCAGGAAGGCGTTTTCCTTGGTTACCCTGATGTTCCGCAATGGATGTAGTGAAAGAGTTACTTCCGCCTTCCCGTGTGGTCCTTCCCCAATACGGGAAAAAAGGAAGAAGGGATATTTGTCTTTAACGTCTCATCGACAGTGAAGTTCTAGAGACGGAGCACGAGCTCGAATTTTGAATGATTAGGGTAGAAAATTGGCTGGACCGTTTGAAGGGAACAATCCGGGCATTCGCCTGCAGCGATTTAGGGAAACCACGGGAAACCAAAAACAGGATTGTCAGACGGGGATTTGAACTGTCCTTCTTATGAAAGCGAGTCCATTGTACTAAACCCTGCATTACATTACGCTGTCCTTCATAATTCCTATTATGTACCCCGTGTCTGTTGACCTGCTCGTCGGCGAGAAGTTCAGTTCTAAGCTTACTTCCTCCTTTGTCTTAAAAATATTGACACGATACCGTGATCCACAACAAAGTATGACGTACAGGTAATAATACGTAACTGTTTGAAATGCATTTATGCAACTTGATGATGATCAATAACGCAACATGTCACGGGTGTGTGCCGTGTGGCGGTTGTCATTATATCGTTCATACATGAATATTAATTACCAGGGTCACAGCAAATTACTGTTCCTCTCTTCTCTAGCACATTCAATTAGTACGTAAAACTTTGTTTCACATTGTAATGGTTATAATATAACAGTCGGCACTTGTGTCGCTTGTAGCAATGTAACACTACAGACGTAGATATGGCTTCTTGTTTAGACAATTATCTCACACTTTCCAAAGGAAATTTACAAACATTCTCTATTCTGGGCGTGTTTAGAAAAGAATCTGAATACGAACGAGGATTTCTTGCTTTCCGAGAATAACCATGTTAAGTGGAGTAGGACGTCAAACGGGCCGACTTGGAGCAGGAGAGGCACCACAGGACATTTTAATTTCCTCCATCTATACTTTTATAAATAAAGGATGCATCCTATAGTATACGGTGTACGGGAAAGTGTCGTCTTCGAATAATTGTCGAAGGATAAGGATGGGTTGTATAAAATTTCTATGTGGTTTGATGACTGGCAGCTAGCTCTAAACTTGGGAAATATAAGTTAACGCAAACGAGTAGGAAAATTATCCTTTAATGATGAAACAGAGTATTAGTGTTATGCTGCCTGACGTAGACACGTAAGTCAAGTTCAAAAATGGCTCTGAGCACTATGGGCCTTAACATCTGAGGTCATCAGTCCCCTGGAACTTAGAACTAATTAAACGTAACTAACCTAAGGACAACACACACATCCATGCCCGAGGCAGGATTCGATCCTGCGACCGTAGCGGTCGTGCGGTTACAGACTGAAGAGCCTAGAACTGCTCGGTCACAGCGGCCGGTGTAAGTTATCCAAACCTAATTTCGCAGAGGAAATGTAATAGAATGAGCCATAAATTCGCTTGTTGGTTAGCAGTTGTCGATTTCGTTTTGTTGGGATCATCCTAGGAAAGTATAACTAATTAATGAAAGTAACAGCGTATAGAACGTATGTACGATCCATTCTTGAGTAGGCTACTGCTCCAATGTTTGGCAATTCTACCAGGTAGGATTATAGAAAGACATGGTTGAGAGACATACTGCTAGATGTGTTACCGGCGGTTCCCATGAATACTTCAGTATTACGGAAATTCTCCATGAAGGCGAAAGGGTTGGCCTGGAGGACAGAAGTTGTTTTCGAAGAACAATACTGAGAAAGTTAGAGAACCGGTCATTCAAGACAGAATTCACAACGACCCTACTGTCACGAAGACAAGAGAAGCGAAATCAGGGCTCGTACGGAAGCATATGGGCAGTTGTTTTTACGATCATCTACGTCTACAGCTACATTACACAAGGCACCGTACGCTGTGTGGCGGAGGGTAGTTTCTGTACCGCTGTCACTTAATCCGTTTACAGTTGCAGTCACATATAGTTCGCGGAAAGAACTATTGCTTGCTCGTGAGTCTCCGCTTGGGCTTGAAAGTATCTAATTTTATCTTCATGGTCTTTTCGCAAGATATATACGTGGGAGGAACCAATATACTAGTTGACCCTTCTAGGAACATACGCTGTCGGAAATTTAACAGTAGACCCAACTGTGACACGGAATATCTGTCTTGCTCTCTCACCGTAACGCTCTCGCGCTTGCTGAATGTACCTGTAACTTACCGTGCTGCGCTTCTTTGCAACGTGTCTGTTTCCTCTATCAATCCTGTCTCGTGCAGATCCCATACTGACGCGCGAACATTCCAGTACTGATAGAGCGAGTGGTTTGCAAGCTACTTCCTTTGTTGATGAACTACATTTCCTGAGGATCTTTCGAATGAAACTCATTCTGACAGGTGCCCTAGCCGCGATTAAATTTATGTGGTCGATACACTGCCATTCACTCTGCACACATATTCCTACTGTACATATCTTACGCTAGTAATTGTTTCCAGTGACGGTTCTGCAAGCCCCTAATCATTCAGTAAAGAATCTTTCCGTGTATGTATACGCAAACCGTACGAATGTTTATGCTGAGAGTAATTGTCTCTGCCTGAACCAAGAGTCGATCCTTTGCAGGTCTCCCCGCATTTCGCAAAAGTCAACAGGCGTTGTGACTTCTCTGTATACAACAGCGTCATCCGCGAAAATCCTCGTGGAACTCCAGACGTAATCCATTAGATAATTAATAACGGTCCAGTAACTTTCCCTTCGGGCACGCCCGAAGACTATCCCGTGTGAAGACTACTCTCCATTTAGAATGGCATTCTGAGTTCTGTTTGCTAGATACTCTTCATTCCATCACACAGTTAGTCTGGCACTCCGTACGATCGTATTTTGGTTATTAGGATGCCTAGTGTACTGGAGTTTGTAGATAAATGAACGGTGAGAATGGTTTTAAATTAACATGTAATACAATTTATTCATTAACTGCATTCAAGAACATAACTGCACAAAATCTGTCAAAGTATTAAGATGTGCTTGAAATAAGGTTTGGGGCACCTAATAAGCAATCTGGCCTTAAATTATAATTAATGACTTACGATACGTAAACTAAAATTGAAAGATTAAATACTCACGAGTGCAATTTGACTTCAAAATAAGTCAAACAATCAAAACCGTTACCTGTGAATGACTGTGAAAGCAATGGAAAGCAACTAATCGAATCTAATGAGCAACTCAGAGATTAAAATGCAAGGAACACACACTAGTTGTAATAATGACATTAGCAAATACAAGCATGAATCTGAATTTTAAACTGGGATAAGTGAAGCTTATTAAGCATTGCTGGACTAGAAAATTTCCGGTGCGCTAATTGTTGCTGGTTCGGTCGCATTATATTATCTGTTGAGATGTGGTAAGGCGAGATGGCTGCAAGTTGTGAAGTATTACGCTGGCTGGTGTGAATTTTTAACATCACGAGGACTGCACTGGGTCGCGGCGGTAGACAGATACGGTAGGAATTACCATGAAATGAATATCCTTAGCTGCATACAGGCGTTGATATAAGTCAACGGGAACAGTTAAAAAGGTGCGCCCCGACCGGGACTCGAACCCGGGATCTCCTGCTTACATGGCAGACGCACTATCTATTTTTACATTTTTTTTTTTTTTTTTTTTTTTGCATTTTGTTCGTTATTGATCGTTGTGTTTGGTCGTTGCGGACGTCGCAAGACATCCTGTTCAAGTTCGGTGGTTGATCCTTCCCCCCAGTTTTTCATTACAGAGGCCAACCGGCTCTCTGACCGAACACGCTGAGCTACCGTGCCGGCCCTCTGAGCCACTGAAAACACAGAGTATAGTGCGACTGAAGAGACTGATTTCTGGCACGCCTGCCGTGAGACCCACATTCGAAACTTATTGTGCCGCACTACATTCATAGTGCCCCTGCCCATCAGGCTCATTACTCGCAGCTTTACCGCCGATTCCTGTAAGAGTCGGGCACTGTTTGTGCATCCGTACAGAAGAAGATGGACAAATGCCCGGTGAGCCTTAACTACATGTATATATGAAGATGGTATCTTTCTTTCGGATATGTCCGAAATATAGATACGGTAGGTGTCGGGCATTGGAGATCCACCAACGAGGTCTTCAACAACGTCTCTCTCGACGGCAGCAAGAGTTATTTCTGCAGTTACGAGTTTTACATTTTCGGATCGGTTTATGGAGGCGAACTGCCTCTCACGTTTGGTGGGATGGACTTTACCGGATAAGAATTGCTCTTACTTTCATAAACTTCTCTTTCATATACTTTATTGTGATTAACCACTAGTTTCTGAGGGGGCGGAACTGTGTTATGGACTTCCACTACGTTGTCTCTAGCCAGTGGTCGGGGTTCGTTTCAACTTCGAACACTTACTTTCCTCCCTACCACCAGTCGTCTCCGTTACAACTGTTAACTTGTGACTATCTCAGTCGCTCTATTCGCGACAGTTTGTTGATTTTCACAAAAGGGGAGCTTGCACTTCATGTGGAAAAATTCCTCAGTTTCTGGATTCCTCTTCACATGGCTGACTGTGGAAAAATTCCTATATTTTGGGAGCAACCTACTCTCTCAGGAGCCGTCAGGCGTATACGTCTTATGGTCTTCAGCTTGTGCATTTTCTTGCAGTAATCTGGGTTAGTGGTTCCGCTAATCGACCAGGCGCGCGTTATTTCCGAAGGTGTTGGTAAGGATTGGATGGCTTCGCTCTTTCGACTTGAGCCCAGAAAACGTTAAACTCCCACAGCCACACAGCGAAGCTGGTGTTCCTGTCATGATTCACAGGCTACTGCTAGTTGGACCTTCAAGTGAAATAAATGAATCGTAATACTCTCCACTGGTACTCTGACTTACCGACTATCAAGCGAGATTGCATATTACTCACTTTCGTATAAGGTCATAGCACTGGGACAGAATAACACTGTCTGACATATGCTGAAGTATTTATACGTGGAGTTATTGTTAGAAATAATCATCACAGCAACACGGGCTTGTATCGAACACCTTCCGAAAGGAACACAGCATTTACCTGGAAGCATGTATCTACTACTTCCTGGGTCTCGTCAACGAAAAAAGCGTACTGGGTTTCACACCAGCATAATGATTCCATTTCAGGAGATTTCCGGGCTCAAGGAATGCCATAAGTTGCGAACAGAAAACACGTTCTTAAATTCTACAAGAGACAAATGTCAGAGATATAGGGCTATAGTTTTCTATTTCTGTTGAAAACGAGAATGACCTGTGGCTAGGAACGCTTCGTTCCTGTAGAGTGTTGCTAAGACAGGGGCCAGGAACGCTTCGTTCCTGTAGAGTGTTGCTAAGACAGGGGCCAGTTCTTTTGCATACTCCATTAACATGTGACTAGCAGAGATACAAGATACCCTCCTGTGTTAACCCCATGATTGCTCGCAAAGAAAGTATAGTTACAGTCACAGATGTAGCTGCCTCATGCTGAGATTCTGTAGACTTCTTTGTCTTTCTTCTGAGACTTTTTGCTGCAACCTCTGCGTCGACAGTTACGAGGCATCAGCCCCCATTAACTTCTGGACGCCTTCACGGGCGCAAGGAGCAGAGGCCGCGGAACCAGGGTCGGGGGCAGGCGGCGCGGCAGCTGCAGCGGCGGCGGCGGCGGTCCAGAAGGCGGCTAGGCGGCATCCGGCGGCGCCCACGCGCGCCACGTGTGTCCGCTTCCTGCCCACGTGCGCCGGCGGGCCACAAGTCAAATAGGCCGGGCGCGGCGCGCAGAGGCGTCACAGCACGCGCCCAGCCGCCCTCTGCGCTGTTGCCGGTGCCAGAAGTCGCGGGAAGCTCGCAAGACGCGTCCATTACGCTGGAGAACATCTGGGGGCTGCCATGCAAGTGCGTTTGTAGACAGGCTAACGTTCGTGACGCCGGTCTGTGTGGTAAAGTGTGTCACCTACGAAAAGTTTCGTATGCACACTGAGTCCAGCAGCTTTTCAAGAAAGCCAGATTCTGCTGTAAAATGTAAAGCAAACAGTTGCGCAAACACCGTCTCCACATGCTCGTACACCATAAGTACTCTACCACGTAAACATTTGGGGTTACACTTGTCTGGTATGAGACGTTACCGGGGGTGGGGACGTAGGGGGGTCCATTGGGGGCCGAACCACACAATAACACTGGGTTCGGTGTTGTGAGACAGCGGTGAGGTGAGTGGACTGCTGTGGCCTGTTGTGGGGTTGTGAACCACGGAGGGCTACGGCGGGACGAAGCCTGTCCGTTGTTTCTAGGTCCCCAGTTCGATACACAACACACACAATACACAAAGCAAAGAGATTAAACGACTGTAAAACGTGTTGTGAATACTTCAACTTTTTCTGCAGTATGTATGGAAGTGCTGTGGCTAAATTCTTCTTAGTAATTCAAAAAATGTTCAAATGTGTGTGAAATCGTATGGGACTTAACTGCTAAGGTCATCAGTCCCTAAGCTTACACACTAGTTAACCTAAAGTATCCCAAGGACAAAAACACGCACCCATGCTCGAGGGAGGACTCGAACCTCCGCCGGGATCAGCCTCACAGTCCATGTCTACAGCGCCTTAGACCGCTTGGCTATTAGTATTTCAATTTCCTTTAAAAGAATACGTATAAAGGTCTTCCGACTGTTTTGACGGAGACCGCTATGACTTCCTCTTCTGTCATATTCGTCACCTCAGATCAGCATTTATACCCTACGTTCTCAATTACTTGCTGGATGTGTTCAAATCTCTATCTTCCTCTATACTTGTCACCCTCTATATAGCTCCCGTTACTACCTTAGAGATCATTCACTAATGTCTTGACACAGTTTCTATCGTCCTGTCCCTTCTTCGGGGCAGTGTTTTCCATACATTCTTTTCCTCTCCGATTCTGCGCAGGGCCTCCTCGTTCCCTACTTTATCAGTCAACCTAGTTTTCGACATTATTCTGTAGCACAAAATTCTCTTCCATTCCGGTTTCCCCACAGTCCATGTTTCACTAACACACAATGCTCCACTCCAAATGTATTTTCTCAGAAATTTCTTCCTCAAATTGGGACCTATGTTTGATACTAGTAGTTTTCTCTTGGCCAGAAATCTTCATTTTGCCATTGCTACTCTGTTTCTGATGTCATCTTTGCTCCGTCCGTCATAGGTTATTTTGCTGCATAGACAGCAGCATTCCCTAACTTCATCACCAGTTCTGACATCAAGCGTTTCACTGTCGTCATTTCTCTTACGTCTCATTACGTTTGCTTTTTCCGATTTACTCTCAATGCATGTTCTTCATTCTTTAGACTGTTCGGTCCATTCAGCAGATCCTGTAGCTCTTCTTTACTTTTTGAAGAAAACAATGTCATCACCGAGTCTTATCGCTGATATTCTTTCACCCTGAATTGTAATCCCGCTCCGACCTCGGTGGCCGAGCGGTTCTAGGCGCTTCTGTCTGGAACCGCGCGACCGCTACGGTCGCAGGTTCGAATCCTGCCTTGGGCACGGATGTGTGTGATATCCTTAGGTTAGTTAGGTTTAAGTAGTTCAAAGTTCTAGGGGACTGATGACTTCAGATGTTAAGTCCCATAGTGCTCAGAGCCATTTGAACCATTTATAATTCCGCCCTTGTACCTTTCTTCTATTTCCTTGCTTGCTGCTTCGATGAGTGGGTTGAACAGTAGAACCCTTCTTAATCCGAGCACTTTGTTCCTGGTCATCCAATACTATTGTTTCTTTTTAATTCTTGTACATACCCTATATTACCCCTGTATCTCTATAACGTATTCCTATTTTCTATTATTTTCGAGCAACTTGCTCCATTTGGCATGCGGAACGATTTTTTTAGGTCGAGAGTTACTACAGGCGTATCTTGAGTGTTCTCGTGTCGTACTTCTATTATCAAACGCAAGGTAGAAACCACTTCTCTGACCCCTGCACTTTACGTAAAGCCAAACTGACCGTCATTTAAGAAATCCTCCATTTAATTTTCCATCCTTACTTATAATATTTTTTCCACTAGCTTGGCTGCATGAGGCTGTTGAACTGATTGAGCAATAATTCTCGCACTTACCGGCTGCTGCTGTCTTAATTTCGTGAGTGATGTTGTAATGTTGTCGCATTAATTTATTCTGAAAGCGGTGCTGATATTCAAGACAATAAAAGCGGTTTAAAAGTTGTGAGTTATCTGGGGAAGTTAACCTTGTATTACTGAGCAACTGTTTCACCAGGTATCCAGTCTAGCTTACCAAATTCCCAACAAGACTAACATTAATTATAATCTTTTAGTACTCATCTTACGATAACCGGTGACAATTTAAATAAAAAGAAATAAATCAGTTTATATTTGGACATTTATTTTAACATTGATCATTGTGTGGTTAAAATTTCAGCATATTAAACTTAATTCAATACTAAACTGGTGCCTTATTTATGATTGTGAAAATGTGAGTTTGTAATCTTACGGACCACATCAAATATGGAGCCAAGATTGGGAGACTGCATACAACACTGCATTCATAAAATAACACACAAAGAACGTTGAAACATATGCGAGAGGAAATTAATCACAACCAACCGATTAAAATTTCACACAAAGAAGTTACGTTCGTAGCGCAATCCTGTCCGTCATGAAATTACCACACACTGGTATACTAAATTCATACTAACTCTCTGTGGAATCTTCCCGAAAAGAATAGCTGAGGGCTACTTTGATGCTTACACCACATGCTTCACGTGGTCAACTTGGTTTACACAAAGAGTGTAACTCCACAATAATTTTGATAATTAAAATAAATTACATAGAAACGCAATTTACAAAAGAAAAACCTCGAACTGGTTACTATCGTCTTACTATTAACCTGATGGGTCAAACAAGCACATGTAACTGGTCTCACAAAGTACACCCCACGTAGGTTGAACATAGAGAAAAAGTTGCTATATTTAAAAATATTGTCAAGACGTTATAATCTCACGCACATTCGCATTTAAGATTGATGATCTTAGTTAGAGTTACTGATCAACACGTGGTTCCACTTTATTCACAAAGTAGTGACAAAGCAACTACTGGAAGATATTCTGAACTTCACTCCCGAATTACACTGCAGTGCAATTTAAGATAACATTAGATATTTTAGAGCTAAACCTGAAATAAAGGTGATTAAATTTTCAGTTAGGCTGATCTTAAGAAATCCGTTGTCCTACGGATTTAGTAGACACGCGCTTAGCTGGAGATCTTACCACTTCAGACGCTCGCCGCGGACAGACTGCCGTGTTCCCTTCCTGAGGGTGCCTCACAGATACAAACGGAAGTGACCAGAGAGGCAGCTTCCTACACCAACATGACAAGGGACGGACAGGACTATACTAAGAATAGAAACCTCTCTGCTTTTAGAAAGCGCAGCTACCTGTTCCGACGTTGGTTCTTCTGTTCTCTAGCAGACAAGCTTGTCTGCTACCATCAAGCATGCAACTGGAAATAAATTTGCTCATTAATCCTCTCACACAGAAGGGAAGGGGGATGGCCGTATCTTACCATATACAGTATATAAAAGAAAGCGGATGTAGGTTCCGTATGAGACTGTGTGACATGAATTACATATAAACTGTGTTTTAAAGTGTAGTAGTGTGACAGATCGTTCTTGTTTATGTGTAAAAGTAACACGTTCCGCTGCTGAGTCTCCTCCCAGATAGTCAGAAACACCACAGTAAATTTAGAAGTGGAATTTATGCCGTAAATGAGAACATATTTAAGAAATTAAAATGAAAGGAATCCAACAGAGACCTTTCAATATTTTTCCCGAAGTCTGATGGTATGTCGCTAGTCTCATATATTCGACACACCAAGCTGAATAGACATTTTGTTGCATTTCCCACCTAGTGATTTTAAGTATCCAGTGGTATAGTAGCTATTCCTTCAGCTTTATTTGATCCCAAAACTTCAAGAGCTCTTTTAAATTCAAATCCCGGATCTCCTATGTCTTTCGCATCAAATTTACTCTTCTATGAAGTCGTCAGACGAACTCTCTCCTTCATAGAGGCTTTTTATGTCACCTCCCCGCCTTCCCGCTCTCTCCTGTTCATTGGAATGCCCACTCTCATACAACTTATCGCAGTATCCACGTCCTTTGCGAATGTCAAATGCGCATGACCAATTCTCAGTAATTCAGTACTCACGTTCTCTCACACTAATTCTTCTGGAGGATTCTCTTAAAAACAGCTCTACTCTTCATAATTACTCTCCACCAGTCTGGTCTAAGTCTGTGTCTATTCCTGGTTACGCCTTACAATCTAGTGTCTGACTTCGAAATCTGTGTTTCACCATGGTGTAATACAGCTGGCATCTGCGTTACCTAATACGTCTGAAACTAATGAGTCGAAAATATCTTGATTGATTTTCAAATGTCTGGTTTCACATTAAACTGCATCAGATAGACCAGACACACATTGATAATCAGTTACTTGCGTCTGTAACAGTCTTACCATTTGGAGATGTGAGTATTGTAGAGATCTATTAACAATTCTTTGTTCGACTCTGTTTATTAAAATGCCGCATACAAAAGAAATGGTTTCTGAGAAACTACATATACGGAGTGGAGACTGGTACATGACTTTGGTATATCGCTGTTACTTTACAAAATATCACCACCGAAAATACAGCAAAAGTCATATGTGGTGTAGAATGAGATATTGGGGGGCCCCTCCTCACCCCCTCCCCTTTCACCGAAATTTTGGTTATGGTAGCAGAGTGATCTGTACCATAGCCCGAGATCGACGTTGGGTTGAAAAGTAATTGGTTGTGAGCTGGCAACGTCAACGAATTTGAATGCCAAATAAAGATTTACGTGATGCTTAGACAATTACTTACTTCGCGAAATATTCAATTATTGTTTGCTGTACTGAACCCACTCTTCGTCATAAAAGCGAAAACTAAAAGGGCAGATCATTATGCACATGCATCGTACATAAAAGGCAAGGGAGGTGGAGGTTAACCGTTTTACGCACGTTTACCCGTTTTCCCGCATTTGCTATTGCTGCTACAGATGCAAAGGCATGTCAGTAATTGCGTACTAAAAGCGTTTGAGTGTAATTGCATTAACAAGCAGCACTTCATAGGCTGAAAAACATCTAGACACGTTGTAATGAGGGAGTAATATCATTGAACTGATTTCTGTGATTATATGGCTTGCAGTTATCATATCTAATTTACGCGCGCCGAAACAACTACATCATCATCCGAATTCGCAGTTGCTAAAGCTGAAGCATCGATAAGTGATTCCTAGCTCCATGGAAATGGCACAAACGAGATTGTACCGTCAGTTTATTTCATGAAGCCCATTTCTTAGCACTAGCTTCAACTGTTCATTTACATAACCGATGCTCCATTCAGCAATTTATAATGACTGCCCGTCCAAAAATGACAGCTGAGGGCAGATTTGTATTTAAAGACTAAATAGGCAGGTAACATCTCTTACGTCAGTAGAGCTCTGCGTCACCATTTCGGCGCTGTTAGAAATATTCTTTCTTACGACGTCATGAACGATAGGGGTAATCGCCAATTAGTTATCTTGCTGCGGCGAGCCACAGGTAGCGTGAAATAGGCATAGCTAGTAACATTTTGACCAAGATTACATATGTAGGAATAACTTAAAAACTGCTGTCAGAGGACAGTTTATGGGGACAACTGAAAAATGACTGTCAGCGGATAATTTATGATTTTGCGTTATATTCAGATGCAGTAGGTGAAAGGAAATACAAACATCGGAAAAATGAGACTTGTAGAAAAAGTAAAACGGCTAATCAGGAATGGCTAGAAGACAAATGCAAGGTTGCAGAAGCCAGCATGAGTACGAGAAAGACAGATGCTGCCTATAGGGAAATGAAAGAGGCCTTTGAGGAACGACAGGGAGATGTACGAATACCGAGATCTCAGACAGCAAACCGTTATTAAGCAAAGAACGAAAAGTTGAAAGAAGGAAAGAAAATATACGAGTGGAAGGGCTGTACCAGGAATATGAACATAGAAAACAGGGAAAAGATAGTAAAAGGATATGGTACGGGAGATATTATACTGCGATGAGAGTTGGATAGAGCGCGGAAAGGCGTCTGTGAAACAAGGCCTTTGGAGTAAACAGCATTTCCTCTACGCTTTTGAGATCGTTGAGAGACCCATCCATGATAAAAACAATTCCAACTAGTGTGCTAGATACACAGCGCAAAAGAATTAAACACATTTTCCAAATCTTGTAATTATATTCCATTGCGACATGTAAGTTTGAAATTTGAACCAAATTTCAAACTTACGTGTCGTAAGGTTGAAGGCATCTTTGAACCAGCCTTCAACCTTTCTCTGGTGCAAGAATGTGACGTCCTGTGACATCATTTTCGGGTACAGTGGCGCTTCATTCAGAAAGGTGTCGAAACACGCCAAAATAAGCCCAAATTTTGGAAGTTCATGTAAGCTGTAAGGTGGGTTTGGTAGTCCCAATAACACCACCCAATTTCACCACAATTCTGCCTAACGTCACCATGGACGTCTCACACGATGAGAAGGCCGTCACAGTCCCTGCTGCCCTTATTTTTATGTCTCAGCAGTGGACATCGAAACCGTGACGCCCAGAGTTGAAGTCACAGAGTTTTCTTACGGGTGGCCGAGGAAAACACTTAAGATACACCGTCTCTCAGCATGGACGTGAAAAGGCTACAGGGGATGGCATAAAGGGCGTCAGTTAAACCACATCTGTCCCTGGGGCTTCGATTCCCAAACATTTCGCTTACGAAATTCCAGTTCGCTATGAGATGAGCAACAAGAAGAGATATCTGACAAACTTTAACACTTCGGACACTCTCGGACGTTTCAGCCGTTCTCTAAGGACTTTGTGGAACTATGTCCCCAATGAAAATGATCGCACCCCTCAAGGGTGCTATGCGACCGCAGATTTTGCACTCGTGTAGGCCGGCCTGAGTGGCCGAGCGGTTCTAGGCGCTACAGTCTGGAACCGCGCGACCGCTGCGGTCGCAGGTTCGAATCCTGCCTCGGGCGTGGATGTGCGTGATGTCCTTAGGTTAGTTAGGTTTAAGTAGTTCTAAGTCCTAGGGGACTGATGACCGCAGAAGTTAAGTCCCTTAGTACTGAGAGCCAGCCACTCGTGTAGGTGCTGGAATCACTGCGGAAAGTTCAACAGCAGGTAACGAAATCTGAAAGTAATCAGAAGCAGCAAAGGAGACCTATGATTATAACCCTTCTGTTTTTCGCCGTCTTGTCATGTGATCACCTGGAGTGCAACATTATCATGTGGATAAGTAAAACGGCAAAGAGTCTTTCTAAGACCCTCCACTTCTGCAACATCCCCTATGCAACCCACGCAACTTTGTAGAGCACGTCAGAGACATATCTGTATTAAGCCATGTCTCCGCAATATCCTTTCTTTCAGGAGTTCTAGATCTGCAGGTTCACAGGAGAGCTTCTGTAAAGTTTGGAAGGTAGGAGACGAATTACTGGCAGAAATAAAGCTGTGAGGACGGGGCGTGAGTCGTGCTTGGGTAGCTCAGTTGGTGGATCACTTGCCCGCGAAAGGCAAACGTTCCGAGTTCGAGTCTCGGTCCGGCACACATTTTTATCTGCCAGGAAGTTTCATATCAGCGCACACACCGCTGCAGAGTGAAAATCTGATTCTGGAAATTATTAATTTCAACACCAAAGCATCCTAGCGGTTGCTCTAGCGCCTGATGGTTAGCCAACCCCTTCGATACCTTTTGCTTGCTTTCAGGTCCTAGAACAGCAGCCAGGCTGAATGGGTTGGGAAGTTTCTGAGAAGTACATTTTGTAACGTGCTCTACAAAGTTGCGTGTATGGCACCAGGGGTGTTAGAGCACCCCTTGTCATCACGCCATAGGAGGGGACAGTACAGGAATGCTGAAAAAGCATAAGTACCATTTGGTGCTTCGGATTACGTACAAATTTCGTTGAGTTGTTTTGAGCGTTCCGTACTGATTCCAACCTGTGGCACTCCAAAGGGATGCGATACTGTTGAATGGAGTAGTCCCACAATGTCCGTATAAAGGACTGAAGCGTCGAAGTCGATAGTGTCAGAAGTTGTTAAGAAAACCCTTCCTGTTGCTAAGCTCACTATGAACTGGCGTTTTCATCAGCGAAACGAGTGGAAATCAAGGGGCAGTTTCATTGACATACTTTATACCACCCCCTGAGGCCTTCTTGTGCCGATTCTGAGTGACGGGGTGTATGAAATGTTTTACTCGGCCACCAATAAGAAACCGTGTCATTTCAACGCTAAACGTCGTGATTCTGGCCTCCATCGCAAAGAGGTGGGTAAGAGGACCTGTGACGAGCGTCTCTCGTCTGATAGGTCCACGATGCGTTGGGAAGATTTATGTCAAAATCTGGTGCCAATCTGACGCTATTAACCCACCTTGCACCTCACATGAACTGAGCTGTGGCCTTTCTTTCGCATATGTCGACACCATGCTCTTTGAAGCGTCGCCGATACTGAGTCACAGAGAACCACACTTTTGCTTAAATTCAGAGGGAGGTTGTACGCACCTTTGAGCCAAACTTCAAACTAACCCGTCACAATGGGAGACAATTATGGGGTTTTTGTTGCTAGTGTGTATCAGACAGGCGAAATATCTTCAGAATTTTATAATCCCAATTCCAAAGAAGACAGATGCTGACAGGCTATATTACTATAGAACTTTGAATTTAAATAATGTTCGTTCTCAAGAACTGTCTCCAGAAGAAAGGAAAAACTAATCAATGCCGACCTCGAGGAAGATTTTTGCGGTACCGGAAGAAATATAGGAACACATGATCAATACTGAGTTCATGAGTTATCTTAGAAGATCGACAGAAGAAAAGCAATCTTTAACATCATTTTTATAGCGTGATTATAATTAAAGTTCCTGTTTCAGAACACTGTAAAGAAGAACCGCCGATAAGAATGACATAAATTGTGAACGGATTACTATTGGAGAAGGGGAAATATTTAAGGAAACAAAGATATTTGACGAAAATGTTGCCGTTAGATGGTGCTGTAACCGTCATGGCGTAAATGGTTTCAGCTACAAATGACAGATGAAGTGCAATACAACGGCTATGGTGTAAGCGGCACATTAAAATAATCGTACTGTACAATTTGTATGACCGCACAGTTTTGACATTCAACAGTTTAGTCATAGTTAGGTACGCGCATCCACCATGGCAAAGTCGTACCAAAGTTGGTGGGAAAAATTTCGTTTTAATTGTCCTGAGATGAAAAAAAGCAAAAATACAATAATGAAAGCGGTTTTCAATTATCCTGTGGCAAAAAAAGTGGCATAGAAATCAACAATTAAATCGGTTTTTATTTATTCTGAGGCCCAAAAACTGAATAAAAGGGAACTGACGTGAGACTGACACAGGACATGTCCAGTAAGCTGTCCATTTTCTGCCACAAAATTGAGCAATAGCATGGTCCACAATAGATCGAACTGTCTGAAGGGTCACGTTCGCAATGTGCTGACTATGTGTGCCTTCGGTTCAGATACGTTTGTAATCAGAATCCTGACCACAGCATGTTTCAGATAGCCTCTCAGTCGGAAGTCGAAATGATTAAGATCAGGTGATCCAGACGGCAAGATTGATAACAATTCTAGCAATTCCAACATGCCTCTGCAGCAACTGCTTGACTGGCTGGGCAGCGCGCAGAGAAGCACCCTCTTGCATAAAATTGTCCTGCTCACACATCTACGCTGTTGAAGAGTTGGAAGGACGTTGGTGCACAAAGACTCTCATAGTGTTTACCAGTGATGGTACAGTTAGTAAGATCTACAGGATCCACCTCCTTCAAAAAAACATGGCACTATGGTAAACGTTGCCATGAACCCGCAGCACCCAATTAACTTCAGAATTAAGCGGTACCGTTTGAAGTTCGAGCGGTATTTTTCATTTCCCTTATTTTGCAGTTCTTTGTACTGTCATGTCCTTGTAGTTGGAAATGGACTTCATCCAACCACAGTATGTTCCATGACTATTCGTTGTCCACTTCCATAGGAGCAAGAAATTCAGGATCAAACTTACTGGCTGGTCAGCGTGAAGCAACTCTTGAGCATGGGTAAATTTGTAAGGATAGAAATGCATAGTGTTTCGTAGAATTTTATGCAACATGCTCAAAGGCGTGCCCAAAATTTGGACATTTCTCCATGCACTAGATGTTTGCACACCACTCTTCGACCCCTCCTGCAGTCCTGTAGCCCCCGCCTCTACTGACGTCGGATCAGTTGTTTTCCTCCATCTGCCACACTGCACTTCAAAGGAACCTGCCCTTTCGAATTTGGTAATCATTTTCTCCAGACCCTTGGCAACATGTGACTAACGCCTTTTTTCTTTACCTCGAATGTCCGGAACATTTACAGAGCTACTGTCTCATAGTTACCGCTCTTGTTAAAGAGGCTTACTCGCAACGCGAAATCTTGCATCGAGACAGTCAAGCCGTGCGTCTCAGTCGAAAACTGAGAAACAGCCGCGTTTTCCGCGTCTTTTACGACAACTATTCGGAAAGCAAGCTCGAAGAGGTCGCAAAGTGGAAATCACAATGAAAATCGACAATGTTTTATTTTCAGAAGTTTGCTATACCTTCCAGCTACTGCATTATATTGTCGCCGATCAGATTTAGATATTTGTCACAGAGCTGTACCAACTTTCAAGCACCTTCGTCATAGAAAGCTGTACCCGTGCTTTCCGCACTTCTCTACGCTGGCCTGCAGTTCGTTGTCGGTCAAAAATGCTGTTTTCATAGCCAGCGGTTCATGTGAGCAGAGATGAACATACAGATGTGGCCAAGTCCGGGCAGTACGGTGAGTGGTCAAAAACTTCCCTGGGGCGTCCTCACTGTCCCTGCAGTGAGAGAGAAGGAAATGCGTGACAGTTTCTTATGTGGTGTCGCATGAAATTAGACGAAACCTCTCAGCGGGAGCACATACTTCACGAGAGACATTACTGTTCCAGGCATCTTTATGTGCTCACTGTGCGCTCAGAACTGAAAAGAGAGACGTGATGCTATCGACAGGCATATTAGTGACATTGCTCAAGATATCTGTGCAAAGGTTCATCCGATTTTCACAATCGTTTGCCTTTCACGATCTTTAGTATCATACATTACGAACAGCCTTCGTATTTTCCTGTTCTTCCGCCTACAGTGTCATCTAGTGGTAAAATTTATGTTGAATTTTTAATGTTTTAATGATGTTCCCTTTTTCTTCAATACAATTCTGTTCAAATTTTACGTCGTTCTCAGCAATAGTCCTTTTCCTATAGAGTTTGAAACTGGAGCTGTAATTACAATCACCTTGCATATTCGGTGAAAGTTTCTGACAATGTAGATTGGAACAGACACTCTAAAATTCTGAAGGTAACAGTTGTAAAATTCGGGGAACGAAAGGCTTCTACAACTTGACCAGAAACAACACAACAGACAAGATCTAAGGGCTTGAAAGGCAAACAGTACTTGAGAAGGAAATGAGGACTGTAGCCTCTGACCACATCCCGGTATTATTTAACATGTAAATTCAGCAAGCAGTTAAGGAAACCAAGAAGAAATTTATAAGAAGAAAGCTGAGGAGGAAGAAAAAATTTTTTTTCAATGACTTAACTCTGTCACAGATGGCAAAGGACTTGGAAGATCAGTTAACCGCAATGGATAGTGTATTGAAAAGCAATGATAACATTAACGTCAACAAAAGTAAAACAAGTACAACACAATATATTTGAAGTAAATTAGATTACGTTCATGAAATTAGATTATGAAATGAGACACTGTAAGTAGTAGAAGCGTTTTCTGTTTTGACAGCAAAATGATGGTTGAACTAGAGTGGAAGTCAAATGCAGACCGGCAATACCAAGAAATGCCCTTCTGAAAAAAATATCTAATACGGTATGCATTTAAATACTACAATGTAATTTCTGAAGGTTTGTTTCGAGTGTAGGTTGTGCACAAGTGCAACGTGAACGATAAATGGTTCGTTCAAGAGTGGATACAACTGTGCAGTCTTCGAATTTCAGCAGCAATGTTTGGTTAGAAAAACGCCTTCTCCGTTAATTTCAATGTAGGCAGTAACTTGGAGCAATATTTCTATCTTTCTCCACACGTTGATCGTTCTATTCTAAAGAAGCGTTAGAAAGTTTACAATAGGGACATAAATATGGTTCTTACAAAATCAACTGCTGTGGCGTCGTGGTCTCCTCTGCGCATTTTGTAACTGTCATATCAGATTACGCATTGTTTCCTCTTTGAGGAATAGTGTACAGTTTCCGCATTTGTCGCTGTTTTCTAATACGTTACACAAGTTTGTTAGTAACCACAACCTCAACATTAAGTTCAATATACCTTGAGGGATATCGTAAATCTTATCTCAGGTTACTGTTTGTTTGATACAAAGTTTCTTTATCTAAATGTTAATCACCTCAGAAATTTTGTAACCGTCGTAGCGTAATAGAATCCAATATTAAGCTGCTCGAAATCATTTGGCTGCTGTCTAATGATTGTAATTTTCTGTGAATGGGTATGTGCCCCATGATACTGAGAGACACGTACCGGAGGTATCCTCCCCCGAGGAAGCCGTTTCCTCTCCAGAAATAAGGACGTATTTCTATTCGAATTGACGAGTGGCACATCAGTATTAGGTCTAGAATCCATGTACAGGGGTGCCAAGTGGAAAAGAAATGAGGATATTACATCTACCTCGTAGCCAGAATGTTTGAGGTGCCTGCTCTCACCGAAAGCAGGAAAAACAAACACTGAGAAACATGGCATGCTTTTATCATAGGCAGTATCCTGTAAGCATTAGAAGCAGATCGGAAGGAATTTTCTGTCTTCCTCGAACTGCACCATGTTGTCGAATTATCAGCAAGATACAGCACTTTCGGACTTTACAGCTTTTTGATTAATACTATCCATTTCTGTGGTGAGTCCATTCACATGTCTATACACATTATGTAAAGCGTCTGTTGGCAGTTCCTGAAACAAGTGTCCCTTCTCTGCAGTTATCCCCGAATTTCGTTAGAATTCATTGTGTAGCAACGCCCCTATACGCAACAGCGACATCTGCGAAAGAAGTTATGCAGATTCTGATCTAATTTTTTAAGTTACTTACAAAGACTGTAGAAAACATTTTGACCATCTACAATTTTGGATGCAGCGGCTGACTTAAGAGGTGAATCACTGTGCTAAAAATAACGGATATTAGAAATTTTTTATACTATAGTCATTACTTTCATATCAACCGCAACAAGTAAACATTATAAACTACATAAAACAAAAAAGAAATTCCTTCTTGCTCCGCAATTCTAATACTGAACACTACTGCTATTTAGCCGGCCAGCGTGGCCGAGCGGTTCTAGGCGCTACAGTCTGGATCCGCGCAACCGCTACGGTCGCAGGTTCGAATCCTGCCTCGGGCATCGATGTGTGTGATGACCTCAGGTTAGTTAGGTTTAAATAGTTCTAAGTTCTACGGGACTGATGACCTCAGAAGTTAAGTCCCATAGTGCTCAGAGCCATTTGAACCATTTTGAACTACTTCTATTTACTAGTGATGGTGTTGTTCTAAAGGGGATAGAATATGTGTTGGAAATGTTCTGTCGCTAATCCATGCTGACACTCAGGGTTTTGTGGAGAAAGTGGAAACTTATTTTCAAAAGTAAACACGGAAGGAAATATATTGGTCTGTGTAAGATCTGTAACTGTATCGGGATGTATACAGGAAGGCGAGAAGTGTGTGGATAGGGAGGCGAGACCTATTTCAAGAATATAAACAAGGTTTGATGCCACGAAACATGATTAGAAAGTAAGTGGATTTGGCCACATTTAAAAGATCATCCATGCAAGAAACTACGCTTTGACCTAAATTGCAGCCTTATTGCCATAGCCGATTCCGGTCACAATACAGATCTTGTCAATCGTTCCTTAGTTTGCATGGAGCATCAGCGTATTTAAACCACCATTTTTAAATAACTCTTTATGAGATAGAGGTGTTAGGTGTTAAAATGACCCACATGCGTTGCAGGACGATCGACCTCAAAACGACTCACGACCGCACGAAAGGAATCCACCGATACTAACTGGTTCCACACAACACACCAAGGGTTATATAAACAGGTACTTTCTGAAAATCAGCTAAGTTAGCAAGAACTCTCAAACAGGACAACCACCTAAATTTACAACACTCCAAGGATTTTTCAAGCTCATCCGTTTGACCTACGAATGCCAGAGTGAGAGCACTGCAACCGCACTGGAAACTGTTTCCGACAGCTAACCACAACTCGCCGGACATTTTGTCCTAACACATATGAGACAAGCAACAATGAATAAAGAATTTCGTGAACTATTTTCTGTACTGCACTAGAATATTGAAAAATAGTACCGATGAAACTAAAAGTAATTTTCAGCTATAACGCGCAACCCCATTACAGAATCATCCTTTCGGAATCCCCTAATTGTCCTATGTTCCGACTTAGATGTTTGAAATTTGGCTTAAAGGTGCCTACACCCTTCCCCTGTAACGGTGCACAGACAAGGCCCCTGCGACGTCACTCTCGCCCTCGGCGATATATCTCAATGTCTTGCGAAAACAAGATCAGAGATCAGAAGAGCAGATGAGGTGTACGGTGGTTTAATGATGCCACTCTGGTACCAAGTTAGAGGGTTTTCAGCCCCTCTCTCACCAACGTTTCACCCTCTGTGATTTCGTAGGTTTCAGTTAGAGTCATTTTGGATAAAATAAATTTGGGTATTGGGTCTCCTCATTGTAAACTACTAAACCAACTGAACTGCCGACGGTTCGACCTACTTGCTACAGTCCTTTCCAGGACAGTTAACTGCAGTGAACCACTCTGAAAAGGATCGCAACAAGTCAGCCGAAACGTCGGCAGTTTACTTGTTTTAGTGGTTTTCAGTGACATGGCATGGCCCAATATCAAAAATTATTTTATCCACGATGTCACCCCTTCCTTTGACGCTTCTGTGATGCAGGTAAGTACTACGATGGCCTAGTGTTGAAATCACGTGGTTTCCTTATGGGTGGCTGAAGAAAACATTTCAGACACACTGCCACTCAGAATCGTCAATGAAACCGTAATTTCGGGGCGATGATTCCCACTCATCTTACATCCGAATACAATGTCGAGGTATGATGAGCAGGAAGCTGTTCTTGAAAACCTTTGACACTGCTAACATTCCTCAGAGGATTAAGCTTTCCATAAGGAGATTGTGGCATACCAACCTCATCGAACGAGATCGCATCCCTTTTTTCTGCAGTACGCCCATAGTTTTTTCTCTGATGTATTTGGTGGCCCCTCTAGGGACCGTTCAGAGCCATTCGATGAAATCCGAACACGACCCGAAGCAGCGAAATCTGCTTTTACTCTTCAGCCCTCCTGCTTTGCGCCCTCCTTTGGCCTGATCAGGGAAGTGTGAAACATTGACAAATGCGCAAATAAAGCGAAAAATGTTCCTTCTAACTCCTTGCCGCCCCCCCTCCCCCCGACATACATCTTTTTTGAGCACTTTAAAAATGTGTCTCTACAGAAGAAACTATGACAAGAGACCCAGGCAACTGCACGCATGCTACACTGCTGCCTCTGCACCTGCTAGTAGGCATGTCTAATGAGAGATGCATTTAGGGATTTGACTGCCTGCAGGCGCCTAGGACTCTTGTTACATTTTCTCTCTGCACTCGTACATTTTGAAACGGCTTAACAAATGCAGACAGGTAGCACTGAGGGTGT
Source organism: Schistocerca americana (assembly GCF_021461395.2). Lineage (NCBI taxonomy): Eukaryota > Metazoa > Arthropoda > Insecta > Orthoptera > Acrididae > Schistocerca > Schistocerca americana. The sequence continues at coordinate 413,415,501 of NC_060124.1, read as the reverse complement.
TGCCGAAGTGCAACGTCTTAGATGCACCCTCTGCCGTTTTATTCATGGCTGTGACAGTGTCTGACATCTCTGTGACGACGCCACAGAAGGGAGCGAAACAGGAAAGCTGAAATAACATGGGCACCCTGTAACGTTCTTTAGAATTATTGACATCTGGGATGTATACAAAACTGCAAGTGATGTGCTTACTCAGAGTTACTGTTAATAAAATTGTCTTACCTCTAAAGCAGGAACGGCGGATCGCTTTATATTTTGCTCTCTCATGAAGAAGAATAAAATATACCAGCGGTGTGCAATGCTGGCCGAATTCTTTCAAATATACATGAAATTCTTTTGGCTGATAAATGGAAAGATTTAAGAAATATTCAATGTCTTTAAAAAACATATGACCTGGACAGGGAGGCGGTAGTGATTCAGGTGAATTACTAACACTGACTTTTTCAATAATGAACTTGAATTCAAGTTAAGTTTGGCTTTTCAAAACATCTGACAATTGAAATTACATTGCTCAGAAAAATTACATCCTTTTTACTAAATGAAAGGCTTTCTTTGCTGGCGTAGTCACAAACAATGATATTTGTACATCAAGTACTACCTAAAATCACTAAAGAGCATAAAGACAGATCATCAAATTACGTATATCTGTGTTAACAAATCGTAGAAACATTACAAAAGGGAAATATCAACTACCCTTTTCATCAAATCTGTTTAAGTTCATTGTGACATTACTCAACATAGAACTCACTGTTATCAACTATCAGCCATCTCATTTACCCTAAAGCGTTGGCAAAAGGAATGGAATACAAAGTTAACTTCCTTACCGTATCTGCGAGAAGACTTTGCTTCCACATTTGTATTTCCAGTAATACATGCACTCGTAAGGCTTCTTTGTAATATCAGTCCAGTGACACTTTCTGCTCCCAATTAAATTTACATTTCTTCATCTCACTTTACATTCCATTACAATATCACTCATAGTTTTTAACTACATATTTTACGTGCGATGCAACACAAAATATTGGTATGATAAAATTCCTGCATTATAGTCCAACACTTGGTGGCTTTACAGAGCTCACTGGCTGATACAAACTTACTGTCTTGCTCCAAGCACCCTCTCATTCCAACACTACAACCTCAGACCAGAAGCAATATATTTGGCTCTGCGGTCGTGCAAAGTCAGCGATCCGCTTTATAGAGTCCATCACAGACATACATAGTTTATAGTATAATAGTTTCATTTTAGTTTACATTAGAAGCATTACAACATTCGGCTGTTAGATATAAGTGTATCCCAGTAGACTCCCCTTTGTAGCTTCATGTCGCATTCAGATTTCGTTGTGAGGTCTGGACAGTCCTTGTGGTTCAACCCTGCAAAGCAAACCGAAAGCAATGGTCGTACTGTACTCTAAAGGGGTGCACTGACATTCGGTGCATTTACTGGTCCACAGCGCGCTTAAAGAAGGGTTTAATCGTCCTGGGAATGTCTGAAGCGTCAAAGGTTCTCAAACACGTCTTTCTGTTGCTCATTACATCGGAATCTGTCGTTTTCGACCGCAAGATGCTTGGGAATTCACGCCCCAACGCCCCAAGGAACTGATGGTTTCACTGCCACCCTTTATGTCACCTACTAAAGCTTTTTCGTGTGGACTTCAGGCGGCGGTACGTTTGAAAAATTTTCCCCAGCCATTCACAACAAAACCGCGTGATCTCAAAGCTGGGCCTCAGATGAAGAAGTGAAATGTTGACAAGACGGAGTGTGACGAGCTACCCATTGTATGGCATGTCCTTGGTGGTGTTGGGTTGAGTAGTGGTGAAATTTGGTTCCAATGTAACGTCAATAACATACCTTACACCTTACTTGAACTTCTGAGTTCTGGCCTTCTGTTGTCCGTGTCGAGTGTCGACACCTTGCTGTTTGAATGGTTGCCGAGTTCGAGGTTAATGTCGCAGGATGCCACGTATTTTCACCACTACAGAGGAAGTTTGTAGATATCTTTGAGCCAAATTTAAAAGCTATACGTCTGAATGGGAGACAATACGGGGTTTCGAACAGGCGATATTTTATTTGTGTTGCGCGTTGTACTTTTACGGCTTGCATTGTCTGCACTCTAAACTGTCCACAATAACAGACGCCGTGAACGATCGGTATTATAACATCCAATAAACGACTTTGAACTGGGCAGTAACGACGACAGCCATATAAATGAGCTTCATCTACTTCACCGCTCCCAGTTTTGCTTTTAAATTTACCGCTAATCTCACTTCTCCTGCTCCTCATTACTGTCGCCTTCCGGCGTTTTATTCTCAGTTCATAGCGTGTGGTTAATAGACTCCTCATTACATTCAACAGGTCCTTCGGTTCTTCCTCTCATTCCACGCTTTGAGTAAAATAGTCTGCGAATGTTATCATTGATGTCCTTCCAACCTGAATTTTAATTCCACTTCTGAACTATTTTTTCATTGCCGTTGTTGTTCCCTTCATAGACTGAACAGTAGGCGCGAAAGACTACATCAGTTTCTTGCATCCTTCTTTAACTGAGCAGACCTATCCGAACTCCTCTTTCTAACACCTTCCGCGTGCTGTCCTGTGCCACATTGCTGTTCCCAAAGATTCCGAATAATGACTATCAAACGGCATCTCGCCTAAAACTTTTCCGTGACTTTCTCGTCTCTATGTTCACGCTAAAGGCGCAGAGAGCGGTCTTCTGCATGGCGAGAGGTAAAGGCAGATCACGACGAGATGGGTCACGCCATGCTAGCGTCCGAGCTCCGTCTCTGACATCATCGCATCTCGTCTCCCGCAGATGATGTAAGTCTCGCAGCTGGGGCGTAAGAAACTTGTGTGAAATAACACGCGTGAAGCCTCAGATTGATCAATCACAGCGTGGCGACCTTTCAGCTATTATTTTACTCTTTTGGGATCTATTTTTCCTTACATACTAACCCTGCGATGCATTTATCACCAAACCTTCAAATCCGCGGTTAACGGTAGGTTAGCACAATTTCCTGTTCTTCCCAACTACTTTATGGCAACTTTTCGAGTCCTTTCACTCTGAAGACCATCAGTTATCACAAGCAGTTTTTGCAAATCACATTTCCGTGGACCATATACTTCAATTGAAAAGTTAGGAATTGTTCCACTGTGGCACGCCAAGAGGCCCAGGAACATTGCCACAGTTGTCTGAACGAGATAACAACGCTAGACGGCCTCGAGACTACCAGGGGAGACTAGCCTACACTCTTGACTACGTGACTGACTGACCAAAGGCCGAAGCGGGCAGCAGGACAGAGCAGCAAGACCTAACCAAATATGGTAACGGAAGAAGACTGCGTAAGCGACCAGTGGACCAGAAAGTTCGGGAGGCAGGCACGCGAGTCATGGAAAGAAAGGTTTGTCAGTACCGAAGGGAGAGGAGGGCGCCACAGCCACCAATAGACACCGTCTCCATGTCGCAGGGAGCCGGAAGCTGACTTAGTTGTTCTCCACTAGCCTCGGTGACAGCCGTTGTCAAAATGTCTTCCTATAGCTGCCTATGGGCCATTAATGAGTAGCTGAGAGTCATTGCCAGAGGATACTGTCATTATGCAGTAGAGGGGACTTCCAGAGACATCTAGCCGGCCTCTATGGCCGAGCGGCTCTAGGCGCTTCAGTCCGGAATCGCGTTGCTGCTACGGTCGCAGGTTCAAATCCTGCCTCGGGCATGGGTGTGTGTGATGTCCTTAGGTTAGTTAGGTTTAAGTGGTTCTAAGTGTAGGGGACTGATGATCTCAGCTGTTAAGTCCCATTTGAACCATATTTCTAGAGATCTCTACCCTGATTCTTTATTCATCCTCACCGAGTTTCGTACTCTGTACAATGTACAGGTTTCACGGCAGCAGTAGTTGGAAGTCTACAGGCAGCTCACACTGTCTTCCACTCAGCAAACAGTCTGCTAAGAAATCTGTTACTATTGGTATGTGTCCTTCACACTCTCTCGTGGGACGCGACAATATATGTATATGCACTTATTCTGCCGTGATGAATATATGATCTTGTTCGTTCTAAGCAATCATTCAGGTCACAACCATAAATGTACATAAATTTTAGCTCTTCTTTCATTACACTAGCTGATAGTCTCCATCACCACTTAGGAATTATTAATGCTTAAGCAGGGCACACAAGTACAGTCCACGCGTGCCAACTCCCTCCTTCCGTTCACGTGCCACAGTTCGTGTACATACACTTGGACTGTAGACGGGAACTTGAACCTAGAGAGAGGATACTTGTAGCATGTCAGTGGCAAAACAGACTGGCTAGAGCCTTACTCCAGCACACTTTGTTCAGTGTTATGACTGACAGACCCTGTGTTCTTGTAGTTGTGAGTAGCTGGTATGTGGTTTTACAGTAAAGTCACTTGTATGAGGTTTCATAGTGAAACTGCTGGTAAACAAGGAATTGGTCACTTATTGGCACTCTTTAAGACTGTTCTCATAATTACCCTTGTTGAATCCAACACTTACTTAGCTTGTGGTGCGGATGGTTTGTAACGGCTGACGCATAGTGCTTTATTTGCTTCTTCTGTTGCTAAATGCATTGGTGCCAGCACATGCCTCGCAATGACGGCAGCCTTCAACTATTTCATACCGTGCGGCGTTGCAGGCTCAAGTGGTCACTGCAGAGAGGACGTCTGGCAGCGTGAAGTATACAGCTGCGCCACTCAGGGTGTACTGCGTGTGCGCTACAGAGAGAAAGGGTAGGCTGATGTACCGACGGTGACCGCCTATCACCTAGTGGCCAGCGCCGTAGCCGCTGTCGTAGCAGCTGACAATCCTGTGACGCGTCGCCGGGTGCCCGGCCGACGTTCACTGTAGCGACAGGCAGGCCCTTCCTGTGCCTGTCCGGCCAGCGCGCACACTTGTAACGCCACATACTGAGGGCCGGGTCTGTATCGGAATACTACTGTTAAGCACTCTGCAGCTATACGAACTTTACGAGTTTTAGAGCAGAGACCGCATGGGGATTCTCATGCTTTCCTCTTCTACATGTCCTTGTAATGAAAGTATGGAAATTTATATGACTGCGTAAAGTAACTGAAGAAAACTGCCCTATGTTATTTCAAGATGCAAAACTATTTTGACGATTTGCTTTAAATACGCGTTTCTAGTCTTGAATACAAACTGTAATTTTAAATTCTGTCCTTTACCTCAGGAGCTACGCTTTCTTGCAGTAAAAAATCGGCAATATGCAACAACAAGTAGACGTTTCTGGTTTTAAATAAAGCAGCAGAATTTGTTTCCCTGGTTATTTTCGTAAATTTTCCTCTCCACTTCAAAATTTGTTGACCTCACACGAAACTCAAATCATTCGACGAAATGGAGCACCTCCTGACATAATGTTTAATAAATCAAAAAAACCCGAAAAAATATTTTAATTCCCTGTTTCTCCATAACTTTAGAACCTTAAACATGAAAATATTTTTCTCCTACATCCTTGATTGGAATTCGTGTCACAGAGTGCTGTTAATTTAATCATGGCCGGCCGAAGTGGCCGTGCGGTTAAAGGCGCTGCAGTCTGGAACCGCAGGACCGCTACGGTCGCAGGTTCGAATCCTGCCTCGGGCATGGATGTTTGTGATGTCCTTAGGTTAGTTAGGTTTAACTAGTTCTAAGTTCTAGGGGACTAATGACCTCAGCAGTTGAGTCCCATAGTGCTCAGAGCCATTTGAGCCAATTTAATCATGATGCACTTACCTCGAAATTCTACTTTCTATTCTGCTTAATCTGTCGAACACAGAATTCATTAAAGCGATTTTCTAAGGTAGTTTACTCAAATTGAAATTATTTCCGAATAGCTGTGTATGTAAAACTGAACAAAATCATTCTGTAGCTCTGCCAAATGAAAGTACTGGAAACTCAATAATCTGGTAGGAATGATAAGAAATACTAAACATTTCCGAGTCACACTAATTAATATAACTATTCTGTGTGACAATAGTTGCAAATATGAGAGACATTTCACAGCCAGCTTCGTATTAACCACGCAGCAATGGTCCAGAATTAAGAAAGAAATGATACTGGTTCATGATACATAACTGCTTTTAAAAACAATTGGCAAATGTGGTGCAATGAAAACAAAGAACACGTAACAAATTTTTTGTCGTTTACTTACCCTTGAATGATGCGTAGACACAAATTCCTGTCTGGGAATAGCTGCGATCCAGTGATTTCTCAACTTCACACATTTGGCAAATCGAAACATGTGCACTTTAATGCCTTTTCGGGATTTATAATTACCCTGACAAAAGGAAATTCAGCGCTTGTATCCCATACTTCGAAGAACTGTAGGCGAATACTGTATGAAATACATATAACTTTCACGTGTCACACACTTTCAACACAACATACACCCCAACAGGACTGCCGACTGAAGATAAGATGGCCAACAGTGTGTGACGTCACGTGCCAATATGGCCGCTGTGCGTAGGCCTTGTACCTAGAAGGCTTTGTATGGAGTCGGTGCGTCGTTGCGGGCCAGAGTAGGCACCGCATCCAGAGTTCGGAACATTTCATTGGCGACCCCCAAGCAAGATGGAGACAGGAACAGCCTGGAACGTGGAGTCCTTGGGATCGGGCAGCGTGTTGGACACCATAACGGTCAGCGCAGGGCGTGGCAGAGCTATATGCGGATACTGCCCACTTGGAGAGCGGACTTTGTCTTTTGCCGGTGTCCACAATAAGACGGTAGATTAGAGAAATGATCGAGATTAGTTGTTGCTGTACTGTACAGAGCACAAAGCGTCGTACTTTTGTGGCCTATATCTACTGACTGGCCATTGACAGGTGCCGTCGGGGTGAAGCTATTGTGTGGCGCGTACTGAGAGAAGCGAAGGCAGCAAGAGGTTGTTGTGTATTTTTCTAGAGTGCGTAACTGTTATAAGTTGTGAAATCTATATTCCGTAGTGTGACCATGTGTTCTGTATGCATGCTGTGTTCATGTTAACCTAAATTATCCTAAGGACAAACACACACATCCATACCCAAGGGAGGACTCGAACTTCCGCCGGGACTAGCCGCACAGTCCATGACTGCAGCGCCCTAGACCGCTCGGCTAATCACGGGCAGCAGTAGCTGGTAGAGTGAACCTCTTATGTCCCGTTTGTTCATTTAGTATACAGTGCTGTCATGGTTTCCTGTTTGTAGTGTTGTGTGGGCTGATATTATGAATATTGCGATTTACGTTTACTTCTTCTGCTGTCGGTGCACGCTCGTATGTCACCGGGGTCAAATAACATTAGTATCTAAAGTATTGTAGCTGTGAGAATAACTCATTCTAACACACAGTGGCGCACGAAGTTTGTTACCATGTAGTTCTTTGTTTTCTATCAAGATAAACTCAAAGGAACATATACTACCATTGAATATACTTTGTGGAGAACTGTTGTAACTCAGCGCTTGCTCAATATGTCCACAATTTTGATTCTTCGTTTGCTTGAAACGAAGACTGATTTTAGCGATGACTTTGCAGCACATGTCTTCCGTGATTTTACTGCAATCTTTAAGAACAAGGCACCAGAGCTTCATTGAATCATGTGGACGTTTCAGGAAAATTGTTTCCCTTAGCTTTTCCCAAAAAAAGAAGTCACATGTGTTGACATCTGAACTATTGGGGGACCATAATGCTTTGACTTTCAAACAAGCTCGAAATATGACTGAAATGACCCTGATGTAGAAACGCTCTTGTAGGGATCCCAACACTGTTCGCCGCATGTCGCCTCGCTCCATTTCGTGTGAACCACAGCGTGATGAAGGATAACACACTAGGAAGAAGTTGTGGATCAAAATTGTTGTGGAACATGCTCAAATACGCGTATTGTTCACAGTCTCTTCAAAGAAAAGAAAGGTCCATTAAATCCGTGACTGGAAATTGCCTACCATGATGTTAGCGTACCTGAAGGACCCCTCCGAATTTTCAGTAGCCCAAAAGCGTACATTTTGCTTGTCAACCGTACCGTCCAAATGAAAATGGCCGGCCGGCCAGCATCGGCCCTTCTCTTACAAACTGTGAATGGTTCTCCTGGAAGGCGCCACTGTGTGTTAAACCGTTGCTGAAACCGCCTCTGAGTCGCAACAGGGTTTTTAAATCCATGAAAAGTAACTGCTAATAGCTACTGCGTTGTTAGCCGTCCTTTGTGGGCCATGTTGTACACACTAGTCTCCTAGCGACGGTATTATGAACAACGTGGGATTTCGTAACTCATTTTTTTCTTCGAGCTCTAGTTCAGAGTGACTCACGAATTACGTACGAAGCAAATGGTGACAAATCTCGTGCGTCATCCTGTATTATTGAGTTTGATGTGTCCACATGTACGTCGCAATTATTTGTGGGCGTAATACTGTTTATTTTCATATTAACTGCCAAACGTTTCTACTAATGTCATTGCAGTTTTGTCTCATGATATACATTTGTTAATAAATTATGTTGCAAAATAAGCCCCCACCTAATCCCAGCGTTACAATACCTAAACCACTTTCTGCATTAATCTCGCTGAAGACTGTTTTATCATTTACTACGGTCGCAAAATGAAGATGTCACATTTTGCGAGGCCACCACTTCACTTTCATTGTTACTTTCGGAGGCTACTTGTTTCTCAACACTCGATGATTCTTACTGTAGTTGATTTAAAAAGCAGGTCGCCCGTTGATTCACGATACTGTTCTGACGCGGTATTAGTCTCCCGTTACTAGGCAGCGGTTACACAGTGAAACCACACGTGATTATCAATAAAAACTGACTCATAGTAATTATAAAGACACAAGAACACTTCCATTCAACGAAAACTGAAGTTATTTGCACAGCATAATCACAAATTAGGAGCAGATGAGACAGCAGAGCCCACAGTTAGCACGAGCTTTTGCCGTATTCGTAAAGTCAGGAAATGCGGGAACTGTGTTATACTATACACGGAGCACTGCCGGTGTCAGTTGGTGGTCAACAAATACCAGTAAACATCTTGATACACCGATACACATCACTGGCAAGCCAGGTAGTTGACTTAAGGACGGTAATTTTGCAGGGCAGCCATTAATAAACAGAGGGTTAAAGTGACTAAAATTCTTTTAGACAAAACGCCGGGTGAATTTAAAACTAAAACCAGTACTGAAACCTACGTTTCAAACGTCTTTGCAGCGGTCGGCTTCGAGGGGACCATCCTGGGGATGGTCCATCCTACACTCTCCTGTTTCCGTTGTCACATGACGAACTACTTCACTTTCTCGAACGTGACTGAGTAGGTCAAAGTCAAGATACCTGTGATGCAGTAGTCGTAAAGACAGTCTGCGCTCTTGTGTCAGGTAATTCGCAGGCAGTAGGGAATCTTCAGCTTGTATCAGGGAAACATTTTGCTATAGCAAAATGTCATCAAGTTGTCAATACAAAACAGCAGTTATTTCGTGGCCGTTTGTTTACGTTGGTGTATCTGTGTCGTAAGCCGCAGATTGCTACCGAACACATGCAGCCCATTGGTTTGCAATCGCTGGCAGCCAGGCCTTCGGGACCTTCATTTATTTCAGTAGCTTCTCTTATTTCAAACTGCTTCATCCGTGGCTGTAAGGAAACACTAGCAAATGTCGGCTATTGATGATTTGCAGTCACTGTATAATGTTGACATTCTGACACGCGATTGTTTGTTGGCCTCACAGTTTCTCCTACTTCACCGCATTCATGTCGGAGCTCGTAAACAAATGCAGCATGGAGAGCATTTACGGAATCCAACGTGAACCTCAACAGACCTCTATTGTTACGGCTGCCCTGAAATATTGGCTTAATTGCTCCGTGGCGCAGCGGCTTGCTTGCTCGGTCGCCCACAACTCTACAATACATGAAACGTATTCGCAGTCGCGAATATGGACTGCTATCAACTCTGTAATGGAATGACGACAATGAAAATCTGTGACGGACCGGGACTCGAACCCGGATATCCCGCTTATCGCGAGCTTTCGCCTTACCATTTGGCTATTCGAACACGACTCACGTTCCGACACAAACTTCCATATATATTTCAGACCTGAATTATTTTCTGCAGGAATGACAATTTTCCTTTGTGTCGTAGTGCTCTTAGGTAATTTTATCATGATTTAAGATGCAAGATGTGTACAAAAATGTGCACCCGTTTTCAAAACATACTTTGTTAACTTGGTTTTATTTTAAGGACAAAAATGACTTAATCACGAAACATTCTATATTGCAATAAGTAGTGAAACGGTCATTCAATGTTCACCATACAAATTAACAATAACGATATTGAATTATATAGTGAAATATTGAGAACCAACAACATACGTGTATTTTGGTGGTCACAAGCTGCTGGACACTGCTGCTTTGACTTGCTGATATTTAATAGTGACGCCCAATAGCTGGCAGTACTAGGACATGATGAAGTGGCTGAACAGTCACAAATGTGTACCTCAGGTTTCCATTATGAAAAAACACTGCTGTGACAGAAAAGACACAGTGGAAGTTAATGTACACAATTGTATCCAGAGGGTCTGAAACGGGTATGTCGTCAACCACGTGTCTACAACCTGTACTTGTACATCTCTTATGTATATTCCCGCACAGGTGAGACAGTTTACTTGAAAGATCGTGCCCGGAGTTGGCGGATAAATATGATATTACAGCGGATATGTTATTCCGAATTACGATGCAAAGTTCCTTCGGACATGCATGAAATGCGACCGCTTGCGATAGGCGGGAAATCCGCGTTCAAGTCTCGGTCCGGCATAGATTTTCACTGTCGTCATTCCATTATCAAGCTAATGGTAATCCGTATTCGCGTGTGCAAACATATTTCAAGTATTTCATAACGGGTGCAGTCGCTTCAGTGTTGTTCCTTTGGCCATACTTACATGCATGTCGGAAGCAACTTTCCTTCGTAATTCGGAATAACACAGGCACTGCAGTATCGTGTACATAGTGTCATACTTTTGTACAAGGTAAACGAGCAACAGGATGCTGCTATTTTGTTCATTCATCTACCTGTTCTTCACTATACCCCTTACCTCGTTGCATGAGCTTATTGGTGAACCTATTTGCATGAAATATTGCCAAGAGTAGGTTTAATTCGTGTTAAGGTTGCCAGCTTTCTATATCCGATGAGCTCATATGGCCAGCTTGTGTAATACTCAAAGATCGTTTGTGGTGGAAAATGGTGCTTCTTTGAATGCAGATGTTCGTGTGCGTTGGTTTTCTGCACTTTTTTGCTGTATTTGTGTGCTATGCATCTGTGTTGTACTCCTACACCCCAGAATGGAATCGAGTCGTTATTGTCTATTTCCAGCGTGAACTTCGTGTTTTAGTTATGACCGTAGAAGCACTGGTCAAACTTTTGTAGTTCACGTTCTCCATCTGATCATTTGACTAACGTTTCACCACGGAAAGTCCCAGTGACAAGAAGACCATCTAAGCTACAGCTAGCGAGTCTGCAAGCGATCGTATTGAGAGGTTATGCCGGGATAGCTAAATATTTGACAAATAGAATAAGAAAATCAGCACTCACAGAAGAGGTAATCACTTCTAATGGGGGAAGGACACAGCTCAGCAGGAGGCAACGAACCAAGGTGGCCACATCTTCGAAGGAAAGAGCTAAATTTGCCCGGCGGTGAGGTCAAGAGGCGTTTCAACGAAGGAGCCAAGCCATTTCGCACAAACTTTGCTTTAGACGACAGGATAAGCACAGGGATGAAGAACTCTGTGCTGTTTCTTCGATGGACACATCAGCTGCTACCGCAGAAAACGGTGAGCCCACTGCTACCCTGCCTGTCCGTGTGTGGAATTTGCCCTGCCAGCTAAAATATGTCACTGAAAGGCACAGCTGCACCAACTGATGATGTCTGACGGAGTTTGCTTTTGTAAGACGTTAGTGGTGTATAAGTCGGAGCTCTAGGCACTTTCGTAACCAACGATTTTATATAAAAAGTGACCATATTCCGTAGCTTGTAGCTGCTATTCTGGTATAAACTGGATAAAATGGTTGTTTTAGTTTTATCATAATTGAATTTATACAATGTAGCTTTCACAGCAATTTTTGCGATACAGCTGATAATCAATTTATGAGCATAAGGCCTTGGTCCAAGACACAATTATTGCCTAATGTTTCATCTTCCACTACTGGAAAATGTGTTTAACGACTCAGAAACCTGATACAGACAAAAACCAAGCTCAACAAGCCGAACGGTTTATTTGTGTCCTCGCTACGATCGGTTCATGATGTCATCAGACCACTGCATAAGATCTCGGGGTAGCGCCGACGTATGTTATGGATCCCGTAGAGGGGCCGAGTTAGCGCTATTCGTTTTATTTAGACTAGGGCCCACAACATGTCTAACTCCCTTATTCTTTTACGTTGAAATTGTTATTGTGCTTTTGTATTTCTATGGCTTCAAATTTAGCTTCAGGGACCACAATTTGTCTAATTCTTCTTCTTTTGTGTTGAAAATGTTTTGGCATTTTGTATTTCAATGGGCTGTTCTAGAGTAGTTCTTATTAAATTTCCCTAAAAGCGCAGTGTCAGAGAACCGAATTTGGTGATTTCCCAGTCCTAGTGCGTAATCTACTATTTCGGAATTATCCGTCTTGTTCAGGCAATAATTGCTGTGTTCCTTGAGGCGTGGATTAAGAATTCCTTTTGTAATATAATCTAACAAGAAAGGTGGGAGAATATTTGAAAACAGCAAAGGACCTGCGTCCGCCTCTTTCCACAGCAGGAGTACACTGATCAACCAGAACATTATGACCACCACCCCGCTACCGAACGAGGTGACGCAGTATTAACCACACTGAACTCGCATTCGGAAGGACGACTTTTCAAACCCGCATCCGGCTATCCTGATTTAAGTTTCCCATGACTCCCCGAAATCACTTCAGGCAAATGCCGGGATGGTTAAAGGGCACGGCCGATTTCCTTCCCAATCCTTCCATAATCTGATGGGACCGATATCCTCGCTTTTTGGTCCCTCCCCCAATCAACCAGACAACCAACCAACCGACCTACTATCGATGTAAACCAGTCCAGGAGATAGCAGCGACACCTGGAGAGGAATTACTGGTAGTCGAAAACATGCATGGATGTAGTATCAGTGAGCGTGCTGTCCGTGTGTAGAGTGGGGAGGGCGCGAGATCTATCTGTGGGAAGATTGTGATGGCCCAGAGGGTCGGCACGAGCATTTCGGAAACTGCACGACTTGTGGAGTGTTGGAGGAGTGATGTGGTAAGTGTCTTAAACATGGCGTAACCAAGGTAAATTCATTTCCAGACGTCGTTGGGTAAGACGGCCACCTGTCATTACAGCCGTCGGAAATCGTAGGCTGGGAAGACTGGTAAAACAAGACAGGAGGAGAACTGTGGAGGAACTAGCATTAGACTTTAATGCTGGGTGGATTAGAAGTGTGTCTGAACACGTAGTGCACCGAACACTCCTAGCGACGGGAACGCGCAAGGCAACTACGACTGAACCACGTGACCATCGGCACTGGATTGAGGCGCAGTGGCAAAGCATTGCCCGAAATTCTTCATGATACCTTCTACAATATGAGGATGGGAGGCCGCGAATCGATCGTGTTCCAGGGGAACAGCTTCTTGACAACTATATTGTGAGACGGAGACAAACTGGTGGTGGTACCACAGAGCTCTGGTGAACATCCACGTGGCCATCCATGAGCCCAGTGGAGCTCATACAAGGTCTCATGACGGCCAAGGAATATCGTACAATGGTTGCAGATCACATACGCTCCTTCATGGCCATTATGTTTCCCGACGACAGTAGCATTTTTCAACAAGAAAAATGCGCCGTGTCAGAAGGCCAGGAGTGTAAAAGAGCGCTTCGATTAACACACTGTCGAGTTCCAATCGACGAACCAGCCCACCAACTCAACTGATCGAAGAAATCTGATTGACGTGGTGTCAGAGCTCATCACCTTCCTCTCCGGAATTTACGGGAATTAGGTGATCTGTGTGTGCAGATGTGATACCAACTCCCTCCAGCGAACTACCAAGGCCTTATTGCTTCCATGCCACGACGCATCGCTTCTGTTACCCATGCCAAAATGGCTCTGAGCACTATGGGTTGCTGTGGTTATCAGTCCCCTAGAACTTAGAACTACTTAAACCTAACTAACCTAAGGACATCACATACATCCATGCCCGAGGCAGGATTCGAACCTGCGACCGTAGCGGTCACGCGGTTCCAGACTGTAGCGCCTAGAATCGCACGGCCACTCCGGCCGGCTTACCCATGCCAAGAAAGGACATTGCTGTTAGGCCGTAAGACAGCTCCACACAATTATAGACCTATATCGTTGACGTCAATCTGTTGTAGAATTATGGAACATGCTTTATGCTCAATAATTATGACGTTCTTGGAAGATGAACATCTCCTCCATAAAAAATCAATATGCATTCTGCAAATGGAGATCCTGCGAAACTCAGCTCGCTCAGTTCCTCCACGCGATCCACAGATAAAGATACTTCATTTATTTCTTTTGCAGTCTACCACTATATGTTCTTAAATTGTGTGCAGCTATGTCGAGCACTTTGTCTAGAAAAATGTTGGAGTACATGCGCGTAACGTCTAAATACGTAATTCACTTATGGACTGGAATCGTTAAATGCGAATCGTTGTTAATCAGGTATTCCCAGTCCTGCATAGTGGAAGCAGTGAGATGTTGGTGATATTTGTTTGAATAATCTGCAAGGAAATTTTATGTGTGATAACAACCTACCTCTCCCCTTTCCCCTCGCATCAACAATCGGCCTCACAGGCACAGTCTTACGTAACTTAATTGTAGCTCAGAGTTTCAGGCCTGTTGTATTCAATGGGATAAATTTCTTTTTCTGGAAGTCATTTAAATTATTTTTTTTAATATTGAGAGCCTTTTTTAAGTGTGCGGTACATTTCTTAATGATTCCTTTTTCTGGAAGTCATTTAACGAACTTTTTATTTTATGAAGAACCGTATTCAAGTGTGGAGTATATTTGTTCGTGAGATCGTACCTACGTTTCTCAATATCATTGCTGTTGAAGAACTGATGAGCTTTACTGACGTATTGGCTTACCTGTAGAATTACAGCCTGAATGACCAACGCTTCATTTTCATCTAATTTCTTATTAATATTATTCAGTATAGTATTGTCCCTATTGGAATGTCTATTTGCTCCCTGCTGCTCATATGCCTTACTTGGAGCAGTGTCAGTGAACTTATTTACATTTCTTGATTACGTATCGGTGTGCTAAGCATGGCACTGTCTATGACCGAAACAGCATACGATATTATGGAACTTGTTTGTTGCTGTTTCGGTACATTATGATAAACATTCCTTAGCCCTTTTTAAACAGCTACATCTCATTTTAAATAAAGGTTATGTCAGTCAAATTTCAGACTTTTGAAGAAACTTATAGCTGTTATTTTCAACTACACGTCAAGTCAGGATCCAGAATGTTTGTTAATACGTAGCAGCCTATCGATTTCCTTATTGTGTATATTTGCCAAGTTTTCTTTCAGATGCGTCGTTGTCTGCAACATTTCTATTTGTGTCCAATAGTATTGTTCCCTAGTGACAGCTTTTGTGAGGGCTGTACACAGCTCTGTATTCAATTTGGTTTTCTTAGAAAATAACAAATTAGTCTCATATCAATACCAAATAAAGTCATGTGTCGTAAGTAATGAAAGGGTTTATCCATGCCTGCATTGAACATGTGCTTATTATAATTCGGGATGCATTGCTTCTTTAAACAAATCTTATTGTATTGAATATTAACTCCAACATTCGTTACTACTGTGCTAAATCTAGAAATGTAAAGAAAGTTCATTTCGTCTAGCAAGGCAGTCGATTGCAGAAAATTTTGTATCATGGGCATCCACATCTGTAGAATTAACCATGAATAAGACCGCTTCAGCTGTGTAATAAATTTTTGCTTCTGATCTGGCCAGTTTCGCGGGGTCAGGGCCACATCTTTAGGTATACAGTGGTATGCAGACAAGAGTGTAAAACGAATAAAGATACTGGTCCGGTTAAAATGTAGTTGTACTACACACCAAACAGTATAGGAAAAAAACATGTGCTCAGATTTATAATTTATTCCAAACGATAAGCAGCAGATGACCCAAAGTTCTTTGTCCCATTGTGATAAAACTGTTTAACCGTCAGGAGTTCGGTACTCCAAATTCCCTAAACCTGCTATATTTTAAATTAGGCTACCGACCTCTTGACGGTTACACAGTTTTATCACAATGGGACAAAAATTTTGGGTATTCTACAGCTTATCGGTTTGGAATAAATTAAAAAATGTGAGCTCGTAATTTTTCCTATATAGTTTCGTGTATAATACAACTACATTCAAACCAAAACAGGATGTCTATTCGTTTTTAGTCTTGTTTACATGCAGCTGTATCCGTGAATAAGTGGTTCTAACGCCGCAAAACTAGTTGGATCGGATATAGAGATTTATAACGCAACTGAAGCAGTCTCACACGTAATGATTATTTTATTTTATATGGCATGTTCCGTAGGACCAAATTGAGGACCATGTCTCCATGGTCTTGGAATGACTCAGTACATTAAATTATAAGGGAAGATGAATATAAACGTGTATTAATCCTATGCAGACGACAAGCCATATGTTTAAATAAACATAGTGAACAACATAACACTGGAATTAGCTCCAGTTTTTAATTTTCCTGGAGTTCCTCTGCAAAATAGGAATAAGCCATGAGGAAACTCTTCAGTTTTCACCTGAAAGTGTGTGGATTACATCTAAGATGTTTGAATCCTTGTAGCGGAATACTGAAAATAGATGCATCAGTATACTGCACGTCTTTCTTAAAAAGAGTAAAGGAGGTGTGGTACAAATGCGGAACGGGTATCTGTCTAGAATTAACTGAGAGAAAGCTGTTAACGCTTGGGAATAAGCTGGTACTGTTACCAACAAACAACATTAAAGGAAAATATTTATTGAGAGGCAAACGTGACAATTCCTAGACAACTGCACAGAACTTACACCACATATTGTTCGAACCACCCGTTTCTGAGCCAAAAAATACTCTCTTTGAATCAGAAGAGTTACCCCAAAAATTAATACCATACGCCATAAGCGAACGAAAATAATCAAAGTAGACTACTTTTCCTGCTGAAATACCATTTAATTTAAATACTGTCCTAATCATAAGCCGACCGCTGTGGCCGAGCGGTTCTAGGCCATTCAGTCAGGAACCACGCTGCTGTTACGGTCGCAGGTTCGAATCCTGCCTCGGGCATGTATATGTGTGATGTCCTTAGGTTAGTTAAATTTAAGTAGTTCTAAGTCCAGGGGGCTAATGACCTCAGATGTTAAATTCCATAATGCTTAGAGCCGTTGTGCCCTTTGTGTTCACTAGGACCGGGAAACCATAAACTTCATTTCTCTGACACTATGGTTTTAGTGTGATCTATTAGTTACTACTAGGATGTACAGAGATGCCCCAGAAATTTAAAAGAATAAAATCACTTTCAGTAGAGAAGAAGAACAGCAATTAGACAAGTTGTGGGGCCTAGTGCCAAATAAAACAAACAGCTGCTGATGAATACTCCGGGCTGTTGGTTCATGGTCGAAAACGCTTTTCGGTTTCTGACGTTTCGTCAGAACTGCACAAGACTTTTTCGGAGGTGCTCCTGACGACGCAGAGTCTTGCCGAGTCGCCAAGAGCATCTTCGGAGATGTCCAGAGTAGCTCTGGGTAGACCTTCAGGGACCACGGCCATACGGCCCGGAAGATTCACGAGGATCTATGACATCCGGTGGTGAAAGCCTTGTATACTTAAAACAAGCTGCGTAACTCTTCCCCTGTACAAGCTCCATACCATACGTCGGCGCCATTTGCGACCTTAGACAAAAGTCTGATGACGTCACAAACCTACCGTGGCGTAGACACGTATAAAATGCTTGGTGTGCTGTACTTGATTTTAGTGTGTTAACACCTTTCTGAATCATTAAGGCAGTGCAAGACGAAACTTTAGGCATAAAATAATGCCTTCGACAAAGTTTTAACTGAAACTGACCCTGACGGTGAAAGTCTTCACAACATGCATATCAAGGGTTAAAGTGACTGCCTAGCAGGTGGTCTGACAGTGACTGGCAAGTATTGTTGTACTCCAGTGAAATCCTAGTCGTGCGGTACATCAGTGGCGACAAGAACACAGAATACAGCGGCACTGCACACTGGTCTGATGCACTGACCTGATGTCTGTAGCAGAGTCTGAACTAAATTGTCAGGAAACTCACGGGTGTGACACTTCGTTCCTTCATAGATCAACGTACGAAGACCAAAGGAACTTCAGATTGTCAGTTGTAAACAGCATCCAGAATCAAGTTACGTAATGTATATAGTTTCTATCATTTTAATAAATGTGTGTGAAAATTAATCAAGTTCTGTTTAAAGTTGGTCACCGTCAATCTGCTACTCTAAGCGTGCAAGTGGCATTTTTATCGTCTGACCTAACGGCAGAAGATAAACACGCCACGATAAGACCACGAGACATATTGCTGACACTCGCTTACTTCGTTAGAATGACAAGTCAAATAATCTGATGGTGTGTGTACCGAAGGTCTTACAGTACGCACACCACACGAACATAGCCATTTCCAGTCAATGATTGGTTCACTTGGACCTGAAGACCCAGTCCATTCAATGTAAACACAGCCCACAACACTATGGAGCCACCATCAACCGGCAGAGTGACTTGTCTGCGCCACAGTCGAACCCTATCATCAGCTCTCACCAACTGAAATCGGAACTCATGTGACAAGGCCACGATTTTCCAGTATTCTAGCGTCCAACCAGTATGGTCACAATTCTAGGAGGGGCAATGGAGGTGATGTTGGGCTGCCAGCAAAGGCCTTCGCGTCGGTCGCCTGCTGCCATAGCCCATTAACGACAAATTTCGGTGCTCTGTCCTGACGGATATGTTCGTCGAACATCTCACATTGATTTGAGACTTTATTTCACGCAATGTTGCTTTTCTGCGTAAACGTCGCTGCTCTAAATTATTAAGTGAAGTACGTTGTCCATGAGGAGAGGTGATGCTTGAAATCTGATATTCTCGGCACACTCTTGAAACTCTCGATCTCGGAATACTGAATTTCCTAACGATTTCCGAAATGGAGTAGCCCATCCGTCTATCATTCCACGTTCAAAATCTTTTATTTCCCGTCGTTCGGCCATAATCATGTCAGAGACCTTTCCACATGAATCACAAATGACAGCTCCGCCAACGCACTGCACCTTTATATCTTGCGTGCGCGAAACTACCGCTATCTGCGTATGCTCATATTGCTATCCCAGTGTATATTGAATTTTGACCCAGTGGAATACAAGTTACGGGGTGCCAAACAGATACTGGCTATTGCGGCGGCGGCGCTGGCACGCCATTAGTGGGACAGTGCACTTGCGTTTGTAATTAGGCCGGCGGTATCGATTCCGTAAGCCGCTTAGAGCAAGCCGCGCCGGCCAGCGGAGAGCCCTCTCGCGCGCGACCTCCGGGCGAACAGCGGCGCCAAGTCGGCGCGCGGCGCACTTCATTAAAAACCGCTGCCACAGCCCGGCACCACTCGGCCCGCGCAGCGCTGCGCCAGGTACTTACTGGAGGCGCTATTTCCAGCCGCTATCCATACACTTAGGTACTTAGAATTGATGAACAACCGTACACTAGCCCTAAACTACCGTTATATGCCGTTCACACAGCGCTTGGTAACAAAACAAACGTTTACAGGGTGTTACAAAAAGGTACGGCCAGACTTTCAGGAAACATTCCTCACACACAAATAAAGAAAAGATGTTATGTGGACATGTGTCCGGAAACGCTTAATTTCCGCGTTAGAGCTCATTTTAGTTTCGTCAGTATGTACTGTACTTCCTCGATTCACCGCCATTTGGCCCAATTGAAGGAAGGTAATGTTGACTTTGGTGCTTGTGTTGACATGCGACTCATTGCTCTACAGTACTAGCATCAAGCGCATCAGTACGTAGCATCAACAGGTTAGTGTTCATCACGAACGTGGTTTTGCAGTCAGTGCAATGTTTACAAATGTGGAGTTGGCAGATGCCCATTTGATGTATGGATTAGCACGGGGCAATTGCCGTGGCGCGGTACGTTTGTATCGAGACGGATTTCCAGAACGAAGCTGTCCCGACAGGAAGACGTTCGAAGCAATTGGTCGGCGTCTTAGGGAGCACGGAACATTCCAGCCTATGACTCGCGACTGGGGAAGGCCTAGAACGACACCTGCAATGGACGAGGCAATTCTTCGTGCAGTTGACGATAACCCCAATGTCAGCGTCAGAGAAGTTGCTGCTGTACAAGGTAACGTTGACCACGTCACTGTATGGAGAGTGCTACGGGAGAACCAGTTGTTTCCGTACTATGTACAGCGTGTGCAGGCACTATCAGCAGCTGATTTGCCTCCACGGGTACAATTCTGCGAATGGTTCATCCAACTATGTGTCAATCCTCATTTCAGTACAAATGTTCTCTTTACGGATGAGGCTTCATTCCAACGTGATCAAATTGTAAATTTTCACAATCAACATGTGTGGGCTGACGAGAATCCGCACGCAATTGTGCAGTCACGTCATCAACACAGATTTTCTGTGAACGTTTGGGCAGGCATTGTTGGTGATGTCTTGATTGGGCCCCATGTTCTTCCACCTACGCTCAATGGTGCATATTATCATGATTTCATACGGGATACTCTACCTGTGCTGCTAGAACATGTGCCTTTACAAGTACGACACAACACATGGTTCATGCACGATGGAGCTCCTGCACATTTCAGTCGAAGTGTTCGTTCGCTTCTCTACAACAGATTCGGTGACCGATGGATTGGTGGAGGCGGACCAATTCCACGGCCTCCACGCTCTCCTGACCTCAACCCTCTTGACTTTCATTTATGGGGGCATTTGAAAGCTCTTGTCTGCGCAACCCCGGTACCAAATGTAGAGACTCTTCGTGCTCGTATTGTGGACGGCTGTGATACAATACGCCATTCTCCAGGGCTGCATCAGCGCATCAGGGATTTCATGCGACGGAGGGTGAATGCATGTATTCTCGCTAACGGAGGACATTTTGAACATTTCCTGCAACAAAGTGTTTGAAGTCACGCTGGTACGTTCTGTTGCTGTGTGTTTCCATTCCATGATTAATGTGATTTGAAGAGAAGTAATAAAATGAGCTCTAACAAGGAAGGTAAGCGTTTCCGGACACATGTCAACATAACATATTTTCTTTCTTTGTGTGTGAGGAATGTTTCCTGAAAGTTTGGCCGTACCTTTTTGTAACACCCTGTATATGTGATTCAGCTGACCCTTCTGATGTCGTTTTACGCACCCAGCACTACGCCTTTCTCAGGACGTGTATAAGACAGGCAACACCCGTGTAATCGATTTCAGTTCCCTCTCAAATCTTTCTGCAACTGATAGCAAACGGGATCAAATTATTGACTGTCATACATTTTATTCTTATCATTTCTTGATAGTATATTAGTTCAATTTATTTATATTACAAGCATTGCATCAAACGAAATATTTCAACCTAAATCAATTACTATATTATCACTTTAACAATATGGGTCTTTATTATATCAACACTAATTATTTTAGACACAACAGACTTCTTCAAAAATACCGAAACTATAAATACTGATAACTCAATCAATTACCAAGAAATAATAATATCTTTAGACTAATTATTAATAGACCAACATTTATTATTACAATAATATAAAAATGAGGTTGGCCAAAATTTACACATTATTTTTGGATCAAGATACCTCTAACTTCTGCCATACTTATCCAAGTATCTCCAATCTTCCTTTGTGTAACCAGCGGTGCATTCACACAGGTTTTGGATGATGTCTCCGTTCACAGTACTTAATCTCTTATAAACTGTTCTCAAACATTACGTTATGAAATCTGTTTCTTCTCTGGAAAGAGCCAAATTAACAGACGATATCAAAACAGGTAGCATGAAAGCAACAACTTTTCCGTACATAACTCAGTGAGAAAATTAGTATATTACTCGCCACGTTAATGTTCTAAAGTAGTTTCATAAACAAAACGAGTACTTTGGTTACACTTTACCTGTTATTATGCAACATTTTGTCAATGCGCTTCTCATCTCCTGTGCGAACCGGTCAACAACATTGTTGTCGAATGTGGAATTGCTATCTGTGTGTCAAAAGTGTGTGAAATCTTATGGGACTTAACTGCAAAAGTCATCAGTCCCTAAGCTTACATACACCCATGCCCGAGGGAGGACTCGAAACTCCGCCAGGACCAGCCACACAGTCCATGACTGCAGCGCCCTACACAGCACGGCTAATCCCGCGCAAACGACATCCGTAAGCGCAGCTGAATCACCTTGTGTATTAATCTTTTCACGGGGTTATATACGAGAAAATTAGGAAGGAGAGGCACACAGCAGTCAGTCGCAACCCCATTTCTTTTTATTACTCTTGCACATCTAGATTTTTGGCTATAAATAGCCGTCTTCAGTGCTAAAATACAAGGAAAGTTACAGAATAAGAATTAATAAGAACAATAAGCAAAAAACCATATTATCCAAAAGAAAAAATATGGCTCTGTGCACTATGGGACTACTTCTCAGGTCATCAGTCCCCTGGAACTTACAACTACTTAAACCTAACTAACCTAAGGACATCACACACATCCATGCCCGAGGCAGACTTCGAACCTGCGTCCGTAGCGGTCGCGTGGTTACAGACTGTAGCGCCTAGAACCGCTCGTCCACTCCGGCCGGCTATCCAAAAGCAGCTATCCATTCTAGTCAACCAGTCATTTTAGTTACAATTCAACAAACTCGCAGCAGTACGTGTAGCAATGTGATCTTACTGGTCAAGAGAAAACTGAGGCGGTTGTTTACAACGAGTGTAAAAGCCTTAGTGTACGTCATGTAGAGCAAGTAATGCACTCTGTGTTACAAGTTAACTAACAAATCTTCATTTCAAAACAGTAGTATGAAAACCATTTTTTTTTAGTATCTAAAACCAACACGCAAGTTTGAATATCTTAGAAACGCCAACATACAATGTGCTTTCTCGTATCTTAGTGGAGATGCGATCACTCAAAACGTAAGGAAGGTATCACTAATAGGTTCATACAAATGTCTCATACAAAATTCCTGCATCACTTTAGCAACAAAAACTAAAAAATTAAAATGATTTTGTTGAAGATCGTCACTATAAAATAAGGTTACATACTAATATAATATTTGCCAGAAACTAAAACCTAGCGTTGTCACTCATATCATTGTGGTTAAGTGATCCAATAAATATTTAATATAAATGAAACATAACAGTCCTTGCTAACAACTTTTATGGACGTCATACTAGAGTAATGAAGATCAACGTGACAAGACTGGTTCTATCTGGCACATAATAAAACATACAAACGAAATCTATCGACGTAAAATTTCATAAATAAACGTGTGGTTTAGCTCCAACTGCATTACGCTGTTTGCAGAAAGGCGATTATACCAATCCATTAAGGTTAAAACTAAATATCGATTTACTTCTTTGATGATAACATGACATATAATTGGATAGTACGTTCAAAATGGAAGACAATATGATCCACTAGTATTAATACGCCGTGTTCTCACATACTGCGATGCCAAGTGTTATCGTTTCAAATGCAACTGGGTTGTGGAGAAGGTGAACGCCAGATGACCTGATATCTCCATCTCCTCCAGGAATCCGTGAATCTGCCTTTCTCAGTCTTGAGCAACAACATGACACTCGACCTCAGAGAGGGGAGGATATACCAATTCTCAGGTAGGTGCGCAGCGGAGTTGGATTTCTCAACTATATCCTGACTATCCAAGGCTATATGCGACTGCAGTCTTTCTCGGCGTATTCCAGTGACGAATTCTTCTCGGGATATCAGCCAAGTGGTGGCGTCGTCTTGTCGCAACGTTTCGATGAGTTTCGTACCCATCATCTTCTGGCGAAGCGTCGGGATACTGTGTTCTGCACAACTATATAGGTGCTTGGCCTTCGCCCGCTTCTGCAGGCGAGCCACTAGGAGGATCGCGGGGTTTGTGGCCACAAGGACCACAACCCAGTGATTCTAGAGGTCGATGTGGGAGAATGGGTAGCACTCCCACGGTACCAGACGTCTTACTGACGTACAGACTGGGGGCGATACCAAGAAACTAGCACCTCTAATACTGCTCGAGCTCCGCCACCTACTGCCGAAACAGTAGAACAAATGCTACAAGACCTAACATGTACCATCTTGCAGCTTGCAGGCAGTGGAAGAGCCCCCCCCCCCCCCCCCCCCCCGCAAAAGGATGTGCCACCCCCGCAAATACTTGCTCAAAAATTGCTCTAAGCGCTATGGGACTTAAAATCTGAGGTCATAAATCCCCTACACTTAGAACTACTTAAACCTAACTAACCTAAGGACATCACACACGTCCATGCCCGAGGCAGAAATACTTGCTCAGTCTACACAAGATGGCATTTTAAGTTATTGCATGTTACGTGCTTGGGTACATTCGAAGACAGAAAAGTAAATATAGTAAGAAGAAATAATTTTCGCAGAATACAGCACTTTCTAGCAGTAGATGTGTAAGTTGTTATCAGCATGTTGTACATTCGAATATATAACAAATAATGTGAACACACTAAGCTTATTTAACTGAGTATTAACGTTACTTATAGGAAACTGTCATGGCTATCTAGTCATCAGAGTTTTACGGTAATGATTCTAGACATTCATAGAGGAAAAATGAAGTCTTTTATTTCGTGCTTTCCCTTGGTTTCATTTCCCATCCTGTTGTACCTATTGTAAGTAGGCTGTTTAGGTTTTCTTATTGGTAACGCCACGTAGCGCTCTATATGAAAATCACTGGCTGTGCTGTGTGCAGTCTGTGGCTGCTTTGCGTTGTTGTAATACTCGCCATTGTAGTGTTAGGCAGCTGGCTGTGTACAGCGCGTAGCGTTGAGCAGTTGGAGGTGAGCCGCCAGCAGTGGTGGATGTGGGGAGAGAGATGGCGGAGTTTTGTAATTTGTCATGAACTGCTACATATATTATGACTATTAAGGTAAATACATTGTTTGTCCTCTATTAATATCTTTCATTTGCTAACTATCCCTATCAGTAGTTAGTGCCTTCCGTAGTTTGAATCTTTTATTTAGCTGGCAGTAGTGGCGCTCGCTGTATTGCAGTAGTTCGAGTAATGAAGATTTTTGTGAGGTAAGTGATTTCTGAAAGGTATAGTTTAATGTTACTCAGGGCCATTCTTTTGCAGGGAATTTTGAAAGTCAGATTGCGTTGCGCTAACAAAATATTGTGTGTCAGGTTAAGCACAGTCGTGTATAAATTGTTCAAAGGGGACGTTTCACTATTGATATTTACATGTTAAAAATTAAAGAGCACATGCGTCCATCATCAGACAATTTTAGGAGGCAGGAATCAATGCGAATCCGCTGTCAATATAATCTCCTGATAGAGTGTTTCAACTGTTATTCACGTGTCGACAAAACTATAATGATGTCCAAAATTAAAGCAACAAACCGCTATTTCCCCGTCCTGTGTCTAATTCACCATACAATCATACAGACTGTCAATAGTTGTCCGTACGATCTTGTTCTGCATGAAAGATAGCGTTTCGGTCAGTGAAAAGCCACGCCAACGATGACGTCAGGCACCTATCCAACGGAGTAATGTTTACCGGTTAATTCCACATCCACAGTTGCTGCGTACAGTCACAGACGTTGCAGTGTGGCACAGAGAAGACGCCTACCAAACTATCTACGGCGGACTGTCGTAGGATGAATGGAAGCAGGAAAATCGCAAACTCATGTGGCCCGATGGTTTGACGTGACTCGTTCTGTTGCATTTCGGATATGATTGTATTATGAAAACCAGGGCAGGGCCGACCACGTGTAACATCAGAAGGAGAGGATTGCTATTTGGCTCTAATAGCACGCCGTTTCCGCGTTGGTGCAGCGCAGCAACTAGCGTCTGTCCTCCTACCATCCTCTGGAGGTGTTGTATCGGGACAAACGGTGTAGAGAAGGCTTCGGCAGAATGGTATTCTCTGTTGGAGATCTGCCGTATGTGTGGCTCTGAAGCGTCTCCACAGAAGGGAACGTCTATAGTGGACTCGTCAACATGCTACCAGGACAGTGGAATAGTTGGGCAATTTTGTTTTCACAGATGAATACCGGTTTGATCTGGAGAACGTTTCTCAACGGATTAGCATCTGATTGGAATGTCTGACACGATTTCGAGATCCGAACATTGTGGGAAGAGACCGATATCGAGGAGGATCGCTAATGGTGCCGGCAGGGATCGCGTTGATCACTCGAACAACTCTTCATGATCTTGTATGGGTGAATCAGAAAGGTTTAACAGCAGTCAGGTATCGTGACGAGACCTTTGGACCTCACGTACGGTTGTTACGAGGTGCTGTGCTTCCAGACTTCGTACTGATGAACGATAAAACTGGACCTCATAGAGCGCGGGTGGTTAATATTTCCATGGAAACGGAAGATATTGCACCCACAGCGAGGCCTGCTCACTCTCCTGACTTGAGTCCCATAGAGCATGTCTGGGATGCTCTAGGCAGACGGGTTGCGTCACGACAGCATCCACCAACAGCTCTCCAAGAACTGCGAGCAGCTCCGCAGGAAGGACGGGCGCTATTGCCTCAACATGACATGAATGATGTTATTCACGGCATGCTCTGTTGTTGTCAGGCCTGTATGTCTGCCAGAGGTGGTCACACTCCATAGTGAGCACATTAACCAGTTGTTGGAATGTGTTAGTAAGTCTGGTAAGTTGGAAAAAACGAAAAACATTTTCATCTACTGTTATGGATGTTGCAGTTGTTTACGTTCTATGTTCTTTACAATGTTTCTACTTTTCTATCACTTGTTTGTACTGTTTTATTGCAAAATAAAAACAAACTTTCAGAATTTCCATTTTTCGCTTTAATTTTGGACGCCAATGTATTATGATGAAAACGTGAAGTTAATGAGTGGTTTGCATTCAGTCTACCGAATTAAGAGACATCAATGACATCACTTCAGACGCCACGTACGATTGCAGTGATGCCTACCTATTCTCTTCCCCCCTGAAAATAAATCTAATATCTGCACTAACAATCTACATCTTACATGACTAATCAGAAGCACACACTTAAGCTTTTGACAGAGGGCTTGATAAAAGTTACCTGTCGTAAGTTGGAAGCAGTTATATCAAAATCAGTCTTCGAAAATATTTCTGGTCCTCACTAAAACATTAACAAATTTCGTCGCTCTGTGACAAAAAATCGTTACACAAATTGTAACTTTGACCAATACATAGCGTATTCGTGAAACAAAATGTAGGATTTAATTTTAATTAAGCGTTCTTGAATGTTTTCCATACAATAATATAGACACTCACATCTACACTGTGTGTGTAAAACCATAGCATGACCACAAAGACATGTTGTAAATTAGGAGAAAAATTATGTAAACTGCTTGGTGAACGCTAAAGTTCAGTAAGCGAACGGAGCCGAAATTCTTCGAAGCGTCACTTTCCCGAAGTGAACAAGGTAACACTCGTAGACTCTTTCTCCTTTTCTTATGTTCATTATCTAAATGGGCACTTTAGTTCTCGCGTCTTCGTAAGAGCTTAATTAAATAAAAGAGACGAGGAGCAGAAAAGCGTGCAGTGCTGCCACTCAATCTTTCTGTTCTTGGTTCCTCAGGAGGGATACTGTGCCTCCTCAGTTGTCTCCTCAGCATTTTATTCTGTTATCCTCAATTTCTACAAGCATGGGACCAGCTGTCTTGAGTACTCAAACTATGTGACAAGAAAAAAAGTTATCATCTAGAATGGATGTAGGTAGTCACTCTATAAGGATATACGTGAGATGTAATTTGAGCAATAGATATCGTCCACGGCTGTATAAATATTGTATGCAGCCGCTGTAAACATTTGAAAATCTTTGATCATCATATCATTAGACTAAGACGGACCTTTTGTTTTCTAGATCTTGTCCAGATAGGACACATTATGGCACACCGCCATTAATACTACATTATTTCATTAGTATATTCAGGCGTTGCAACAAAACGGCATTCGTAATTGCATAATGTAATTGTTCTACTGTAAATTGTGTTTATGTTTCAGAATATACTGACATTACTAACCTATGTATGTTTCATTTTGTATCTTTAGCCATTGTACGATTGTTGGGTGACTTGACATGGCAAAAGCTTCCGCACTTCTAAGCTAAACGTTGTTCAGGTTGATCCACCGATGTCTTCGGGTGCTGTTTTTTCACGAACTCCGATTTACCACAGAGAGAAGAAATAATGTTAAAAATACTTGAATGGACCTTTAACTAAAAAGCCATGCTCAAGAGCCGAGAGTTTGTATGAAATTCTTAAATATTCTTCACTATAATTCGTTGTATTGTCTCGATTCAGGAACGAGTGTGTCAAAAAATAATTAAAATACCCTGTGTTTACGGCAAATCCTTGGTCAGGTGTTTGAGCCAAAGCAAACCTGAGAAAGCGTACCGTGACCCGATGGGAATGCCCGATTGGCATTTACATTGAAGCAGTACTGAGTGTGTCAAGAATGCGGCTGTAGGTTCTGGTCAAATAAGTGTCGATAAGCAATACAAAATCAAAAAAAGGTTTGTAATCACAGATTTTACTGCCATTAACATTAACTGAGGTGACAGAAGTTGTAGGCTAATGATATTCATGTATACCGATGACGATAATGCCGCCAACACAGGATATAAGTTGTAAGACATCGTGGTCTCCTGACCTTCATTGTTTACGTATTCCGCCCTCACAATCATATTCCGCACATCAAGACGCTTCATTCGAACCCAAAATCGATAAGATAAAGTCAATGTTGTATGAATTCATGTAAACGATATGCAATTAACAAGTAAGTGCACCATGGTTGAAATACTTGAGGCTGGCGTACACTCATACATTCCAGACACGACAGTCACAGAAACTTTTAGTTCGGGAGAGAAACCGCAAAACGGGACGCCGGTCCCTTCAGAGGACGATCCAGCCTATGTCGGCCAGTGACCGCCTATGTAGCGGACAGCGTGGGCCCGAGTGAAGGGGGGAAACAACCACGTGTTCGACTTAAAAACAAATTCCGCTACATTGTGTGGGAGCGGCCAGCCTACGAATTCTTTACACATAGCATGCAGTTTCAGAGATTTTCACAGGGAGACAGCAAACGCCAAACGCCAATGCTACAGGTTTCTGGATTCGTCACCTTACACGAAACGTCATTCTCCCGTTTCAGAAGAGCAATGCTGATTGGCAGACGATATTTCTGACGCCTTGAGCTGAAGGAATAATGGGAGAGACTGAAAGATATATCCTTCACGTCTGGCGTGGAGAGGCGCCGTTCCATTGTCGCTCTTGGAGCAAGGAACAGGTCTCTCCTCAGTACTTCACTGGGAGAGCACCTCTGTCGAGAGCGAATCGAAGTGCTACTCTATATTGAGTCCTTGCGATTAAGCGTTGTTCATTGTGTTGGCCGACACACTTATTGTGCGGTGTGAACGGACAGAGTTATAGTTAAACGCCTGCAATCGAATTTTGAGTGGCATCACGGTGGACTCGTTATCTGTCCAGTGTACCACGCCAATAGTTAGACTAGGGGCGAATAGGAATCCTTGACTTCATCAAGGTATAAGGAGAAATTGATTGGCGAAGGTCAATCCAGACAGAACGAGAGTTATCTTATTTGTCAGCAGCGAGCGGCGCAGACAGCAGTCATCGCAGCTTACAGTATTGTGCGCTACAGCTATTGCGAGCCCCATATTTCCTCCACAACAGCACACTTCACTGCATTTCACACGCGACAGCCTTGATAGCAACATTCTAAAGGATAATTATTCAAGTTGAGTAGGCGCGCCTCTCAGCCATTCTGCCAAGTCAACAACCATCTTAAACTTTGTATAGATATTTCATTAGCGACTCCTATCCTTGAGAGGTAACTTCACATTCCGAAAAGAACCAGGATATAACTTGTTCAATTCATAACTAAAAGTGCCATTGTGATTTCTCAGAATTTTTTCAAAATAAATTATAACTTTCGTTAGTTTCATGTTTTTCCTACACTAACTAGCACTACTCCATTACCCAAGTATCCCACTAGTTACGTAAGAAATTTTGTGAATTTTTGTGTCATTTCCTTACAGAGGACGACTCCAGAAGATATTTATTGCTGAAAGTTTTTCAGGCATTTCTGTTTAGAACGTTAGGAGCGTCTGTGTGACTTCCGTAGTAGTGTGGGGGTGGAAATTGCATCTTGCAGGAGCCACAGGGTAAAGGGTACATCTCAGATTAATCCGTTTCGCAGAATAACAGAATAACAGATCAACCCCACACCTCAGAAAGTGGACGGTGCTTTGTTGCACGACAGGAATTAAAGGACTTTAAACGTGGAATGGTAGTTGCAGCCGTTTCGGATATCGTTAGGAAATTCGATATTCCGAGATCCACAATACAAGAGTGTGCCGAAAATACCAAATTTCAACATTAACTCTCACCACGAACAACGTAATGGCCGACAACCTTCACTTAACGACCAAGAGCAGCAGCATTCGTGTAGAGTTGTCAGTGCTAACCAGCAAGCAACAATGCGTGCAGTAACTGGGGAAATCAATGTGGGACCTACGACGAACGTATCCGATAGGACAGTGCTGCAAAATCTGGCGTTAATGGATTATGGCAGCAGACGACCTTCCCTAACAGTCTCTATGGGCTCGGTTGGAACTTTGACGACTGGAGTGGCCTGATCAAATGAGTCCCTGTTTAAGTGGGTAAGAGCTGACGGTGGGATTTGAGTGTGCCACAGACCTCACGAACCCATGGACCGTAGCAGCCAACAAGGCACATTGCATGCTGGTGATGACTGAATAATGGTTGAGCTGTGATTACATGGAATAGAGTGGGTCCTATGGTCCAACTAAATCTATCATTGACTGTAAGTAGTGATGTTTCTTTACCTGTACACCATCTGTAACCATTCATGCACTTCATGTTCCCAAACAACGATGGAATTTTTATGGATGACAATACGCCAGTTACAAGGCCACAATTGTTCACGATTGGTTTGAAGAACATCCTGGACAATTCGAGGGAATTATTTGGCCACCCAGATCGCCCGACAAGATCTCCATAGAACATATAGGGGCCAGAATCGAGAGGTTACATTGTGCTGAAAATGCTGGACCGGCAACCCTTTCGCAGTTACGGACGGCCATTAGATGCAGCACGGCCCATTATTTATGCATGGCGAATTTCAACAACTCTTTGGGTCCATGGCATGTCGAGTTGCTGCAATACGCCGGGCTAAAGGAGCCTCAACATCATATTAAGAGGTATCCCATGACTTTTTCACCCCAGTGTACATCATCTGAGCATGTTTAAATTACAAAAAATTTAAAACACGATATTAAAAACAGTTTTATGGATCATCGTGCAAGAGGTGTAGGAAGACCAAGGATGAGAAAGTGGGACATGTACAGGCCCTTGGCATATTCCTAGAGTTGCAGAGGAAGAAGAATAAGAATGGACGCCACTTTTACGGGTAGTGCATCTCGATGTAAACTAGCCACAAACGATTTCTGCAACCTAGAGAGCATCCCGGAGGTTCCAACAATTCGTACGTTAAATCTTTCATTTTCCTCATCGTCTTTGGTAGCAAAGCTGGCTTGATAAAGGAATTTCTTTTTCGTTTGTACCAGGTGGCTTAGAAAATTACTGTAACGTTGGCCAGTTACTGTTCATTTGGGGAGAGGCAAATTAATCGTTTTCCGTGTTTCTCTGGTGTATCCTGATGATGAAGTTCCTGGTGTGATGGTCTTGAAACTGCTGCAGACTATTTCGAAGTCTGAGGTCTGTCTGGCATGGCGATATGAGAAAAAAAGCTCATAAATTGATGTAAATTAATGTATTGCATAAATATCTGACAATCGGAAGCTAATCCGCAGAAATTTCCAATGTTTTACACTATTTGAGAAACGGAAATTATAGTGCTGAAACTGACTGTTGTGTATTACGAAGATAAATAAAAATTGCAATACACCACTGCTCTACGGCTAAATGTACACACGGTGCCTTTGATCGTAACTCTGAGTGAACCCGTTTGATGTGTGATCCCCCAACCCCCCCCCCCCCCCCCCCACCTCCCCCTCCCACGTCGCAGATGTACTTAAGAAAGGACACGGAAAGAGAAGGGATGGTCCCAACAAGTGAGTCGAGGGTGTAGTCCTTGCAAAAGTTGATAGTGCCAAGTTGGATCAAGGGTTCATCTACAATAACTTAAATGAAAGAGCAGCAACTGAAACCAAACAAAATATTCCACAAGAGGAACAGCTTGTGAAAAACAGTATGAAGCTAACTCACTCACACGCTGAAGATGAGTGGGAAGCATAGTATGAAATCCGTATAATTACACGCTTACCAGATACAGCGCGGCAAAAACCACAGGGAAGTGGAGAACATAGTGTGGTAACTAATTCACGAGGTCAGACGAGAAAATGAAGTACACAGCTTCGCTTGAGGCACGATAATTGCATTGTTCGGGTGGTTTTAGGAAATCACATCAAGGAGCCCAGATAACTTAGTTATGGTTGGGACACCGACTGTTGGTGCGTGCTTTAGTGCGCGATTTGCGCTGGTCTAAGTGAAACGCGGCTACTCCTGTCTCATAACCAATCGCCTTGCATTGCTGCTGGAACTTAAATTTAAGAGGGAAGAAGGCTAGTTGCGACACCAGAAACTGCAGATATCATCGGTGCTACAAAAGCTCGGTGCTACAAAAGCTGCCACGGCTCGCACATGTGTGAACTAATCGCCTCGGACACTGTCCAGCCGTAGAGCACTGCTACGAGCCAGTCCCGACTGAGAGTACCATTCTCCTTCGCGTCATCACTTAGAGAACTGTTCACCTTCGCATCCTGGCCAAGAGGCTTGTTGGAACGACACTCTCTGCAAATAAATAAAAAAAAAGAGCTGACCGCTCAATCAGAACGAATGTTAGAAAAGCCGCCAATGAAATGCCATGCAATGGGAAATTCCCTCTCTGCCGGCCGCGGTGGTCTCGCTGTTCTAGGCGCGCAGTCCGGAACCGTGCGACTGCTACGGTCGCAGGTTCGAATCCTGCCTCGGGCATGGATGTGTGTGTTGTCCTTAGGTTAGTTAGGTTTAAGTGGTTCTAAGTTCTAGGGGATTGATAACCACAGCAGTTGAGTCCCATAGTGCTCAGAGCCATTTGAACCATTTTTGAATTACCTCTCTCTTCCGAAACGTGTGAACCATTCACCAATTTTTTAGTTTGAACGAAGTTACTCAGCCGTGCTTGGCTCGTATTCCCGTTATTATGTATTCTACTCCATGTTTTTAACGTACTTCCACCTCACTACGTTAATTTAAATTACTACTGTGACTGAGTTGCTGCTTTGCCTGACCGTGACCGGCGCTAGCAGCGTGTATCGATTTATCCCCTCTCGTAGTTTCTTTGCTGGACTGCTATTACTTCCCATTCGTTGTCTGTCGTAAGCAGTTCGGATAGCGAGTTCGGGCGGCGGGTTCGGGTCTGTCAGTCAGTTGGAACGCCTCTGGAGCGAAGTCCGGACCTGCGAGTCGGGGAGTTACAATGCGACACTAGCGCAGTCGGGTGGGAGCAGCAGTGAGATCTGCGTCGACATGGCTCGCTGACATGGCTGAGCATTGCCGCCACACATCGCTTGAGCCGGGCCGCGGTCTTGGTAGATCGTCGGTCGTTGATGAGTCGGCTGTGTGTGTGGGCACCGACTCCCGGTTTGTCTTCGTGCATATTTAGTGACTGTTGGGTATTGTTCAGGTCTTCGTGCAAGTGTTTGTCGGGTTGGTGTATTGTTGGCGTTATTTCCTTTCACAAGTTATTTTAAATGTTGTCGGCTTACTACCTTTGAGAGGTCGGTCGTCGCATCGGGCGACGTGTGACTGGTTCTCTGTGCACTTCTGGTCCCCTTCAGTTACCATCATGTGGAAATTGGGTCGTCCTTTCCTGGTGCAGGGATGTCTTTTAGCTAGTGGGCGTGTTTCCTCTGCATGGTTGGGTCCGAGCCAGCATTTGCGCCGTCGTGTGTCTGGAAGTGAGTGGGAGACGCACCAGCAGCACAGTCGCGACGGAGTAGCAGTCGCGGACGGACCAGCGGGCAGTCGGCCGGTTGGTGCGGACCAGGAAGGATTTCTCCGTGCGGTGCGGTCGGCTAGGTCCGATGGCGGTCCCTGCGCAGTATCGGAGCGTGTGTGGAGCTGTCCCATCGCTAGGAGCTTCGTGGGTTAGCGACCGAGGACGACAAAGTTGAGTAGTGGTTTCAAGTACTCAAGCGTACATCAGTTCATGTTGTGTCATTCGTTTGGGTGGTTCGCTGTTTGGGTGGTTTTCCTGTTAGCAACACCGAGTGTTTCTACTGCTGACATTTAGCCGCCATGCGGTGAAATTAACTATTTTGGTTGACTACAATTTGAGTGCACCAGTGGAATTTTCTGCCCTGGCCGCTAACGTAATTTCAGGCAGCGTCCTTTCCTCACCGGTTGTAACTGTCCAACATGGTGTGTAATTTTGACAGCTAATACATACTCCACTGTGAATTATCACGTTTTTAACCTTTTCTGTTTGGGTTCTCATCTACCGATTGATCTGAAGCAAGTCGATGTACCGGTCGGTCCGTGGGTGTCCCCTGGTTGGGTTCCGACGGATCAAGTGTAGTTGGGGTCACCACCTGTCTCGCCTAAGTGAACGAGGGCAGACCTACCTCCCTGGAGGCTACTGAGTGCCACCGGTGTTTAATTCTATGTTTTCAGCTGCTTAAAATTTAAGGCTTATGGTTTTCTTCTTTTTCTCAAAAAATTTACGAAATTAATTCTTAAATTTATCCTTCAAGCTTAAACATTGCGCCCTTCCGTCTTTAAAAGATTATGGTAATATATTTTAAAATTCTCAAACTTAATTGTGGCCTTCAGCCATTTGTATTGCACCTTGCGTATGTTTGTTTTATCCCCCTTCTTGTGATTTTTTCTTTTCATTATTTTATTACTATCTCAGTTGGATTTCGGTCTTGTTGATTGGTTAAGATTTTTTGTTTGGAGGCCTTCAGCCGTGAAAGACTTGCATTCGGTAAAGGCTATGTACCACTTTAGTTGTAAAAGTGTTATTACATTACAATTAACTACAATTAGAAGATGAAACTGACCCCAATCCATTGGGCCCTTTCCACACTCCTAATTACCTGTTCTGGCCAGCGGGTTTTGCGGGCGTCTTAGTTACGACAGTCTGGTGCTAGACTCTCACA
Organism: Schistocerca americana; assembly: GCF_021461395.2. Classification (NCBI taxonomy): domain Eukaryota; kingdom Metazoa; phylum Arthropoda; class Insecta; order Orthoptera; family Acrididae; genus Schistocerca; species Schistocerca americana. The sequence goes on along the minus strand of NC_060124.1, from coordinate 413,380,090 downwards.
GTTGGAAATAGAGGTAGCTAGTATCAATCTGAAAGAATACGAGCGACCGCCTCTCCAAAAGACGGCGCTAGCTCCCCCACTCTAGCTAATTTTTTAGACATCGCCAAATCTACGAGATCACGATTTCAGGGGTCGACAACCCCTGAGCTTCAGTGCCAGGTGGTCATAGGTAAAATTCAGGAGGGGACTAATGCGAGTTATCTACGAAGGTGGTTGGACAAGTCTGGTAAAAAAGCAAGGAAATATGTTTTGTTTCATAAACATCTCACTGTACTTCGGAGCCGTACTACCATTTGCGGGACATACTCTTCGTCCAGCGATCCTCCAGCTTTTTCAACCCATCGGGGAAATAGGTTTTATCCAACTCTGCAAAGTACTCGTTGACTGAATCTATCAAATCCTCCTTTGACCAAATTTTTTTGCCAGCAAACCAATGTTTCAAGTTAAGAAACAGTAAGAAGTCATTTGGGGCTAAGTCTTGGGATAGGGAACCAGTTCAAAGCTCAATTTAAATGCGATTTTGCCATTGGTCTCCCTGATGTGTGGGGCTTTCTGGTGAAAGAGCAAATTTGCGTGCTAGCGTTGGTCTTTTTTCAGGCAACGCAAGTTTCAAACGAACTGACGCTGATAGAAGGGTCCAGCTATGGTCCAACCTTTTCCCAAGTAGTCTGTGACGATTATTCCTTCGGAATAAAAATAAAAATAGTGGTCATCGACTTACCAGCTGACAAAATGGTCTTTTCCTTCGACGGTGCACTTTTACTAGCCTTAATTCTTTGTTTTGACTGCCGTTCTGGCTATGTTGTTGACTGAGGGACCCATAGTTCATCAACAGTTATAAATTTGCGCAAAATCTCTTGCTGACTGCGATGAAACATCGCCAGATATCCTGTTGAAACTTTGAGCAGAATGCGCTTTTGGTAGGCTGTGACTTACCACGGCGCCCACCTCGCAGACAGCTCTTTCATAGCCTGCAGTATATTATGTATCGCTTAGTTGTGATGCCTACAGTCTCAGAGATCCCATGAAATTTTATTCGGTGGTTTATTTGTTAATGGTTTTCCTTTGCGGAGACTTGAGCTGGACGGCCAGAGAGCGCTTTGTCTTCGGTGGTTGTCCGTCCACGATTAAATTTATAAATCCAAAAGTAAATGGTTTTTAATGATGGCGAAGAGCACGCGTGTATTTCAACCATTTCAGTTTCGATTTGTGAGGCAGTCCAACCACTCAAACGAAAATGCACGACATTAGATTTTCTCCATTTTCAATCGCAGTCGACTCACTGCCCAATTCAGACAACTGTCAGTAATTAACTGTACACTGTAGATTACTGCAGTTCTTTATACGATCTTTGGAATAATCAAGCTTACCAACCGTGAAGTCGTAACAGTAGTGTCAGATACTTTCATTGAAATTTATCATACGTACCAAACAACGCTTGCATTTTTGACTCCTGGATGATCTTATCAATGGATCTAACTGCTAACTAATATTTCCAAAAGCATCCACTTTGCTGATTGGCTCGTTGTCAGTCGCGATATTATCAGATTCCTAGCTGAACATAATGTGCATCTTACTGCCATCCTGTGTCCTCCACAAGATTGTTTCTGCAGCTGGCACAACTGACAGGAATTTTAAAACACAGTCAGAGTTTGGCGACACGGGGATGCTCTAGAGAAAGGGCGGGCTGACATCGCCAACCGACGATGACCGATTAAAGGGCTGGGCCACCGCACCACCCATTGTACCGGTGACGACCTGAAGAGCTAGGTGTTACAGTGAACCCCCACGCTGTGCCACCGGCCCCTCCTCAGAATGTTATGGCACCCGAGGGTTCGCACCACAACTGAAAAAGAAAAAAGAAAACTAGTTAATCTCGCAGCCAAACATGCAAGATTCATTTGGATACCAAGACCCACATTATGCTACCACAAACACAACAAGAATGTCTCAATCTCTCAACTGAGTAACTGGTAGTCTTAATGAGAACGCACATTAATGCAGCCGGCAGGCTAGCTCTAGCGTAACGCATTTCGAAGCGAAATTATTAATTTTAATTCGTATAAGAACTGTTGAGTGTTTATGTAGCAAATTTTGATACATAAAAAAATTTTATCACTAATTTTTCGCTGTTTAAAATCAGGAGCCAGTATTTAGTATATCTTCTTGTGGAATATGGAAACATAAAAAGTAGTAACAAATTGTTGATGGTTAACTGATTGTTTTTGTTTTGGACGTGTCTAAATACATACCGAAGTTTTGTTGGATACTTTATCACTCAGACTAATAAATTCCAACCTGAATTTATGGACTATAATAATCGTTCAAACAGGATACGCATACTGAGGTCTTTACATCATGTAGAAGTTGTTTGAGTAGCGCACCTTTCGTAAAAAAGTTCATATTATGCAGAAAGTTCGCTTGAAATCACAATTATTCTGACTACCTGATACAAATTTATGTTCACAAATATCTCTAGTATTCACTTCCACTTATTCAGTGCCACTATGGTAAAGTTTACTGCAGAATTTCTTCTGAAAAAGACTACTTGATCCCTTATAAGGGTTCATGACAGTTGAAGAGTTTTCTAATGAACCAGTAGAATCATATCCAGTGATTCCCATTTTAGACTGATTTTTATCACTAACAGATATGAAATGTAACCTGTCGTTGACACCTAGTTTGCAGCGTTCGTCCTAATATTTTTTTAACGAATTTTTTACCTCAATCGCGGACCTCATCTTACACAATTCCAGCAAATTACTGGAAGGAGACTTTGTTACATACCCAGAATTCTTTCATAGTTACATCTACATCTACTTCGACATGAGGGAGCATATTACGGATCCACTACTAGCCGCTATAAGAGATACCTTCAACCACTCCTTATCTACAATTTTTTTTCCCTGAAGCCTTGAAACAGAGACTAGTTAAGCGATTAACTAAAAAGGACGTTGGCACAGCACCCTATAATTGCTGATCTATCTGCATTGTCTCTACGTTGCCCAAGGTCTTTAGAATATATAGTCCACGACCGGCTAACAAACTATTTAATTCCAAACAACCTATTTGACAACTATCGATCAGGTTTCCTTAGAAATATCAACAACGGATACTTGCCATGTATACAAAAGAGGCGACTAACGCATGCTTCTTAGACTTAAGCAAAGCCTTTGGTACTGACAACTTCGACATTTTACTTGGAAAATTTTGTATTCGTAAATTTCTTGCCAACTGCAGTGCATCGGTTTCGCTCATACCTAACGACTCGCCAGCAATGCTTCATGTCAGGCACTATAAAATAACAATGGAGGCAGGCAGTATCACGTGTCCTTCCAGGGTTCGATATTAGGTCCTACACTCTATTCATTATATGTCAGTGATACGTCATCAGTTCTTTCCTCCAGCAAATATCGCTCGTATGATCTCCAGCCGTATCTATGTGGAAAACTACATACATGAAGATAGGTATAGAAAATCTCAATACTGACCTGTGTGCACTACCAAATGCGCACAGAACAGGGGGTTAAGGCTCAACTCATCCAAAGCACGAACGCTTCTGGATAGTCATTCTAGGCTCATTAGCGAGAATTATAGGGGATCCCTATCAACTGTAACACTAGGCGTACAAGTATCAACCTACCCCCCGCACCACCCACCGGATCCATATAGCCTAGGAGTGATAATACCTGAAAATATAAACTACACTGAGCACGTAACTGCAGTGTGAAAGAAGTCATCATCATCTCTCCATTCCTTACAAAGATATGAAAGCTCTTCCCTATAGCCATAAAAACAAACTTTTAGAAACATTCTTACTTCCAAATATTGATTACAGCGATGTTACCCTGCAATGTCTTTCTCGGGAATGATCACGGCGCCTGGAACTAGTTGTGAACACCTGTGTTGTAAGACTATTTGATCAGTATTTCAGAATCGTAAGCACAGAAGCCCTGGACGCGTGCAGGCTAGTGCAGAGACTTCCATACCGTCTGTGTTGTGTACCGTCTTATCAACAACCGCTGGCCGTCACATCACTCCTCGACCTAGACACTCTTTTACGATCCACATTGCACAAACGCCAGTTCCAATCTGAAAAAAATCCCTATTGTTCCACTCCATAGTTCAGCCACTTTCTAAAAGTTCTCATCAGTAGCAGGAACACGACTCTGGAATAGCCTCTCGCATTATATTAGAGAAGCGAATAAGATCTTCAGCTTCAGAAGACAGTTAGTGACGTGTCTATCAAAGCGAAACAAAATGACTACCATTGTTATTTATTATGTAACTATGATGTAATAAAGATACTGTGTGTCTGAAACGCTGGTCCTATGTAAGAGATGGTCTGACGGCCCCGATAAAATCAGATGCAGTAAAGAAGTAAAAATATGCTGCACTAGCCACTTTATGTTATTATGTTATACGGTAGAGAGTACTTACAGTACCATTGTTACTCCTTCCTCCTCCCATTCCCCCCCCCCCCCCCTCCCCGCCATCATTCCTGTTCACGTCGCCAGTGGTCCGCGAGAAGTACGTTCCTCGGTAAGTCACTACGAGTTCGTGTTTCTCTAATTTTACTTTTACAATTATTTCGCGGGGTATACGTAGAACGAAGCAGTATACTGGTTCACTTTTTTACGAACGTACACCCTCGGGATTTTGACAGTAAACTACACTCCTGGAAATTGAAATAAGAACACCGTGAATTCATTGTCCCAGGAAGGGGAAACTTTATTGACACATTCCTGGGGTCAGATACATCACATGATCACACTGACAGAACCACAGGCACATAGACACAGGCAACAGAGCATGCACAATGTCGGCACTAGTACAGTGTATATCCACCTTTAGCAGCAATGCAGGCTGCTATTCTCCCATGGAGACGATCGTAGAGATGCTGGATGTAGTCCTGTGGAACGGCTTGCCATGCCATTTCCACCTGGCGCCTCAGTTGGACCAGCGTTCGTGCTGGACGTGCAGACCGCGTGAGACGACGCTTCATCCAGTCCCAAACATGCTCAATGGGGGACAGATCCGGAGATCTTGCTGGCCAGGGTAGTTGACTTACACCTTCTAGAGCACGTTGGGTGGCACGGGATACATGCGGACGTGCATTGTCCTGTTGGAACAGCAAGTTCCCTTGCCGGTCTAGGAATGGTAGAACAATGGGTTCGATGACGGTTTGGATGTACCGTGCACTATTCAGTGTCCCCTCGACGATTACCAGTGGTGTACGGCCAGTGTAGGAGATCGCTCCCCACACCATGATGCCGGGTGTTGGCCCTGTGTGGCTCGGTCGTATGCAGTCCTGATTGTGGCGCTCACCTGCACGGCGCCAAACACGCATACGACCATCATTGGCACCAAGGCAGAAGCGACTCTCATCGCAGAAGACGACACGTCTCCATTCGTCCCTCCATTCACGCCTGTCGCGACACCACTGGAGGCGGGCTGCACGATGTTGGGGCGTGAGCGGAAGACGGCCTAACGGTGTGCGGGACCGTAGCCCAGCTTCATGGAGACGGTTGCGAATGGTCCTCGCCGATACCCCAGGAGCAACAGTGTCCCTAATTTGCTGGGAAGTGGCGGTGCGGTCCCCTACGGCACTGCGTAGGATCCTACGGTCTTGGCGTGCATCCGTGCGTCGCTGCGGTCCGGTCCCAGGTCGACGGGCACGTGCACCTTCCGCCGACCACTGGCGACAACATCGATGTACTGTGGAGACCTCACGCCCCACGTGTTGAGCAATTCGGCGGTACGTACACCCGGCCTCCCGCATGCCCACTATACGCCCTCGCTCAAAGTCCGTCAACTGCACATACGGTTCACGTCCACGCTGTCGCGGCATGCTACCAGTGTTAAAGACTGCGATGGAGCTCCGTATGCCACGGCAAACTGGCTGACACTGACGGCGGCGGTGCACAAATGCTGCGCAGCTAGCGCCATTCGACGGCCAACACCGCGGTTCCTGGTGTGTCCGCTGCGCCGTGCGTGTGATCATTGCTTGTACAGCCCTCTCGTAGTGTCCGGAGCAGGTATGGTGGGTCTGACACACCGGTGTCAATGTGTTCTTTTTTCCATTTCCAGGAGTGTATATCGCGATGCTCAAGACCCCTTTTGCAGCGACTGCCACTGGACATGACTGCGCATGTCCGTGATATTTTCACGCTTATTAAATGAACCTGTGACGAAACAATCGCTGTTTGCGGAATCGTTATTAATTCCTACAAACACTATTTTAGCTGCCCAGAAAGGCGCGAAACATGTTCCAAAATTCTACGACAGACTGACGTCAGTGATACAAGCCTACGGTTTTGTACGCCTGTTCGACAATAATTCTTGATACGAGAAATGACCTGTATATTTATCCGGTAATTGTGAACGCTTCGATCTTTCCTCGCTTTTTCTTTAAATGTGAAATTTTGTCTGACGTGGCTGTTAATAAAAGCCTTCCTCATGGTGGAAGCCTAATTTATATTGTGTCAATCGTTTTATTTGGTTTGAAACAGCAGTACACATGAGTGTGGCAAATGCAGTGAGTAAGTAACTGGAATGGGATGTGTCAGGTGCAGCATTATAATGAGGATACATTATACCTGCTTTCATCAGCACAAGATTTATTTGTTTTGGACATTTATTAATTCTATTTTAGTTACTTAAGGCCGTAATTATTTATGTATTACTTTTAACTAGTTATAATGGATCAGTTAGCTCACCGATAAACGAAAAATAGGCAGGAAAGCGTCTAATCGTAGTGTTGAGGTGGTAGTATTTCACTCACTGGTAGAGGTGTTGGCTGCATGTGCAGTGTTTTTACGATTAACGATGTCAAAAGATTCTATACTTTTCTGTTAACCAGACAATCCTAATCAACATTTGTATTGCCATGATCTTTGGCCTTTGCTGTATCGGCAGCTTCAGTTCTGAGCAGCATTGTTGCTCGACGCCCAGCAGCATAAGAAAGAGCTAGTCATGAGTCTAAATTATCAGCTGGGAAAGCTAAGCTGGGGCCGTGAAACCTTATGGAGTTCGTCTGTTCAACATATTCACTCTTCATTGCGACATAACAAAGATGAATTGATGGGGAAATTTGGTTTTGTTCGTGAGCTAGCATTTCACCGAGAAAAATCATGTTATTGTAATTCTGGATATGCCTAACGCTCCCCATTCCACAGTTTTTGTCATCTAAGAAGTCAGAAACAAGGAACTGTATGCTGTGTCTGGAAAGTCCGACAGGAGGGGCATCATTTGACAGCCCAAATAAGCTGCATTTATGACTTGTGCAGAATCAGCTGCGGTGTTGCTGTGAAGCAATGTCACCCTTTACATTGCTCCCCGCGATGGTTCGATGTAACAATCTCCCATCACGTAATCAGGACTTTTGGGTGTTCCAAGTAAACGCCTGAGCTCTGACTGTTTAAAGAATCGGACTCCTATCTATAAACAACCTTGAAATATCTGATGTTTAACAAATGAGTTAAAGTGTTAAATGCACTGCTTTGCAAAACTGATGGGCGAGATAGATCGAGCAACAGAAGGTATTAATAAATGAATGAAAGTGCTGGAGTATGTTGCCGGAGGTTGTCACATGGCGTAAGGTCAACATGATCAGATTGCCAAACGGAAATCAGCGCAGAGTTACTGTGCACTATGGTGGTGTTCCCGATTACAACGTGGCCCGCAAACAACACCTGGATGACTCCACAGGGGGAACAAACATTAGGAAACTAAAAAAAAGAAAGAAGTACGAGTGTACTTCAGGAGATTCACATTCCCCACGCTCTGTTTCGGACGCATGTGGAGCGTTCCGAACCTGAAGGAGAGGAGGTGGTCGACTACAGTCAGGTACGGCAGCGGATGACCTCTGCATTGTGCAACAGGGAAGACAGGACGCAAACAACGGATTCAACTGCAACACAGACACATTGAGACTCGACCTACGAGGAGTGGCATCGCTTGTTGTTACCAGATCATACCAGATTGAGTCGGAATAAAGATTTTGGACGTACCTTCATACGGCAAGAGGTAGGAACAGGTAATGAACCAGGAACATTCTCAAACATGATTTGTTTTAGTGGTCCAGGTGCTATGGCGTGGAGGGATGTGGCGTACTGGCCTCAAAAGTTTTGAACATGATGCACTTGTTTCCTCATCGGAGATGTCATAAGATAACATGGGTATCCTCAGATAATATTACAGAAAATCAAATTGACCACATCGCAGGAGCAGCCTGGAAAATGTGCGGAAGAGAAGAGAAGCAGACACAAGTAGCGACCACCATCTTATTACTGCCAGTTTCCGAATGAAGATTGTGGCTTCCAGAGCGAAATTTATGCCAAGGAATGGAAGATTCGATGTAGGTAAACTGAGAGATCCACAGATAGCTGAGGGGTTCCAGCTGGAACTCCGGAATAGATTCTAGGCGCTGGAACTGTAAATGTCTGAGGATAAGGACATGGAGGAAATGTGGACAGAAGTTAAAAATACTTTTGTACAAGTGATTGAGAGACAACTTGGCTTTAAAAATCGCCTGCGGAGAGATTGGATGTCCGAACATACCTGGAGGAAAATCACCCATAGAAAGGAGAACAAGGGAAGAGTAAATCAGAGCACAACCAGGCAACAAAAAGCACAGGCACAAGCTCATTATAGAGCAGCAGATAAGGAAGTGAAAAGGAGTGTGAGAAGAGACCACAGAAGATGGATAGATGTACAAGCTGATAGAGCACAACAGCAAGCTCGGAGGGGGGATGTGAAAGAACTATATGATATCACTAAGATGCTCTCAAAGAAAAGCTTCCAGAGGAACCGACCAGTAAGGAATAAGAAAGGGGAGATACTAACTACACGTGAAGAGCAATCACGTAGGTGGACGGAACACTTTAAAGAAGTTTTAAATTGAGACCTCGTTGGGGAGGTAGAAGAACAAGAACAAACGGAATACAATGATCCTAGTCCCACCATTGGTGTAAATGCATCCACGAAAGCAGAAATTCGGATAGCACTGAAGCAGATCAAGAATGGGAAGGATCCACGACCAGATAATATGACATCTGAGATGCTGAAAACAGACTTGGACACCACTGTCGATTTATTGCGCATCCTCTTAGAGAAGATATGGAGAAAGGAGAAACAGCCAACAGATTGGAAACGAGGTACTATCGTGAAAATACCCAAAAAAGGAGATGTTACTAACTGCAACAACTAGCGGGGCATTAACCTATTGTCAGTACCGAGTAAGGTACTTCCTAGGATCATTTTAAACCGCATTAAGGATTCTGTGGAAGCACAACTGAAGAGAGAGCAGGCGGGTTTTAGAAAACATCAAAGCTGTGTGGACCTCATCAGCACTCTCAGAATTGTTTTGGAACAAAGTGTGGAGTGGCAATACAGCCTCTACCCTGCATTCATTGACTTTTAAAAGGAGAAGTAACAGAGCCATTCCAAGTTCATTGGGGAGTACAACAAGGGTGTATTCTTTCGCCAACACTATTTCTTTTGGTCCCCCCATGAACCATGGACCTTGCCGTTGGTGGGGAGGCTTGCGTGCCTCAGCGATGCAGATAGCCGTGCCGTAGGTACAACCACAACGGAGGGATATCTGTTGAGAGGCCAGACAAACGTGTGGTTCCTGAAGAGGGGCAGCAACCTTTTCAGTAGTTGCAAGGGCAACAGTCTGAATGATTGACTGATCTGGCCTTGTAACAATAACCAAATCGGACTTGCTGTGCTGGTATTGCGAACGGCTGAAAGCAAGGGGAATCTACGGCCGTAATTTTTCCCGAGGGCATGCAGCTTTACTGTATGATTAAATGATGATGGCGTCCTCTTGGGTAAAATATTACGGAGGTAAAATAGTCCCCCATTCGGATCTCCGGGCGGGGACTACTCAAGAGGATGTCGTTATCAGGAGAAAGAAAACTGGCTTTCTACGGATCGGAGCGTGGAATGTTAGATCCCTTAATCGGGCAGGTAGGTAAGAAAATTTAAAAAGGGAAATGGATAGGTTAAAGTTAGATGTAGTTGGAATTAGTGAAGTTCGGTGACAGGAGGAACAAGACTTCTGGTCAGGTGACTACAGGGTTATAAACACAAAATCAAATAGGGGTAATGCAGGAGTAGGTTTAATAATGAATAGGAAAATAGGAATGCGGGTAAGCTACTACAAACAGCATAGTGAACGCATTATTGTGGCCAAGATAGATACGAAGCCCACACCTACTACAGTAGTACAAGTTTATTTGCCAACTAGCTCTGCAGATGACGAAGAAATTGAAGAAATGTATGATGAAATAAAAGAAATTATTCAGATAGTGAAGGGAGACGAAAATTTAATAGTCATGGGTGACTGGAATTCGAGAGTAGGAAAAGGGAGAGAAGAAGAAATAGTAGGTGAATATGGGTTGGGGCTAAGAAATGAAAGAGGAAGCCGTCTGTTAGAATTTTGCACAGAGCATAACTTAATCATAGCTAACACTTGGTTCAAGAATCATGAAAGAAGGCTGTATATATGGAAGAACCCTGGAGATACTAAAAGGTATCAGATAGATTATATAATGGTAAGACAGAGATTTAGGAACCAGATTTTAAATTGTAAGACATTTCCAGGGGCAGACGTGGACTCTGACCACAATCATTTGGTTATGACCTGTAGATTACAACTGAAGAAACTGCAAAAAGGTGGGAATTTAAGGAGATGGGACCTGGATAAACTGAAAGAACCAGAGGTTGTACAGAGTTACAGGGAGAGCATAAGGGAACAATTGACAGGAATGGGGGAAGGAAATACAGTAGAAGAAGAATGGCTAGCTTTGAGGGATGAAGTAGTGAAGGCAGCAGAGGATCAAGTAGGTAAAAAGACAAGGGCTGGTAGAAATCCTTGGGTATCAGAAGAAATATTGAATTTAATTGATGAAAGGAGAAAATATAAAAATGCAGTAATTGAAGCAGGCAAAAAGGAATACAAACGTCTCAAAAATGAGATCGACAGGAAGTGCAAAATTGCTAAGCAGGGATGGCTAGAGGACAAATGTAAGGATGTAGAGGCTTATCTCACTAGGGGTAAGATAGATACTGCCTACAGGAAAATTAAAGAGACCTTTGGAGAGAAGAGAACCACTTGCATGAATATCAAGAGCTCAGATGGCAACCCAGTTCTAAGCAAAGAAGGGAAGGCAGAAAGGTGGAAGGAGTATATAGAGGGTTTATACAAGGGCGATGTACTTGAGGACAATATTATGGAAATGGAAGAGGATGTAGATGAAGATGAAATGGGAGATACGATACTGCGTGAAGAGTTTGACAGAGCACTGAAAGACCGGAGTCGAAACAAGGCCCCCGGAGTAGACAACATTCCATTTGAACTACTGACGGCCTTGGGAGAGCCAGTCCTGACAAAACTCTACCATCTAGTGAACAAGATGTATGAAACAGGCGAAATACCCTCAGACTTCAATAAGAACATAATAAATCCAGTCCCAAAGAAAGCAGGTGTTGACAGATGTGAAAATTACCGAACAATCAGTTTAATAAGCCACAGCTGCAAAATACTAACACGAATTCTTTACAGACGAATGGAAAAACTGCTAGAAGCCGACCTCGGGGAAGATCAGTTTGGATTCCGTAGAATTAGTGGAACACGTGAGGCAATACTGACCTTACGACTTATCTTAGAAGAAAGATTAAGGAACGGCAAACCTACGTTTCTAGCATTTGTAACTTAGAGAAAGCTTTTGACAATGTTGACGGGAATACTCTCTTTCAAATTCTGAAGGTGGCAGGGGTAAAATACAGGGAGCGAAAGGCTATTTACAATTTGTACAGAAACCAGATGGCAGTTATAAGAGTCGAGGGACATGAAAGGGAAGCAGTGGTTGGGATGGGAGTTGGACAGGGTTGTAGCCTCTCCCCGATGTTATTCAATCTGTATATTGAGGAAGCAGTAAAGGAAACAAAAGAAAAATTCGGAGTAGGTATTAAAATCCATGGAGAAGAAATAAAAACTTTGAGGTTCGCCGATGACATTGTAATTCTGTCAGAGACAGCAAAGGACTTGGAAGAGCAGTTGAATGAAATGGACAGTGTCTTGAAAGCAGGATATAAGATGAACATCAACAAAAGCAAAACGAGGATAATGGAATGTAGTCGATTTAAGTCGGGTGATGCTGAGGGAATTAGATTAGGAAATGAGACACTTGAAGTAGTAAAGGAGTTTTGCTATTTGGGCAGCAAAATAACTGATGATGGTCGAAGTAGAAAGGATATAAAATGTAGACTGGCAATGGCAAGGAAAGTGTTTCTGAAGAAGAGAAATTTGTTAACATCGAGTATAGATTTAGGTGTCAGGAAGTCATTTCTGAAAGTATCTGTATGGAGTGTAGCCATGTATGGAAGTGAAACATGGACGATAAATAGTTTGGACAAGAAGAGAATAGAAGCTTTCGAAATGTGGTGCTACAGAAGAATGCTGAAGATTAGGTGGGTAGATCACATAACTAATGAGGAAGTATTGAATAGGATTGGGGAGAAGAGAAGTTTGTGGCACAACTTGACCAGAAGAAGGGATCGGTTGGTAGGACATGTACTGAGGCATCAAGGGATCACCAGTTTAGTATTGGAGGGCAGCGTGGAGGGTAAAAATCTTAGAGGGAGACCAAGAAATGAATACACTAAGCAGATTCAGAAGGATGTAGGTTGCAGTAGGTACTGGGAGATGAAGAAGCTTGCACAGGATAGAGTAGCATGGAGAGCTGCATCAAACCAGTCTCAGGACTGAAGACCACAACAACAACAACATTTCTTTTGGTGTTGGACCCTGTGATGAAGAGAGTGATGGGGCGACGGAAGAGAGGTGTACAATAGGAGATGCAGGATAGGCTCGAAGATCTAAATTTCGCAGACAAAATTTGCTTAATGGCACAACGATATTGAGACATCGAAGAGAAACTGGCCAGGTTACAGAGAGAGGCGGAAGTTGCAGGCCTCAAGATAAATGTTCGCAAAACTAAGAAATGCGGATAAATTCGACCATCACGAATAGGCTGGCCATTTATGGAGAGGACGTAGAAGAGGTCCAGTCTTTCCTCTATCTCGGAAGTATAGTCACGACTACAGGAGGAGCTGAGGAGGACGCCCGAAGCCGAATCCGCAAAGCAAATGGTGCATTTGTGCAACTGTACCCTGTCTGGAGAAAGAGGAACATCTCAAAGAAGACCAATCTCCGACTCTTCAATAGCAATGTGAGGGCTGTTCTGTTGTATGGTTGCGAAACTTGGAAGGTGACTAACCACATCAAAAACCAGCTCCAAGTTTTTATCAACCGCTGCCTCCGGCGTATTTTAAATGTGAGATGGCCAGATATAATGACAAATGAAGATCTTTGTAGGGAGACAAGACAGCAACCAGTCAATATACAAATCAAAGAAAGAAAATGGAACTGGACTGGGCATACATTGAGGAATCCAGATGGAGCTATTGAAATGATGGCTTTGGATTGGGACCCTCAAGGAGCCAGAAGACGTGGTCGTCCCAAACAGACGTGGAAAAGGACGATCGAGAGAGAAGCTGCAGAGGATGGGAAACTTCGAGTGAAGAAATCGTACCAGGTGGAGAAATGTCGCCACGGCCCTATGTTCCAGAGGGAACGACAGGAACTAAGTAAGCAAGTAAGCAAGCAATCACAGGCCAACGTTAATGTGTTACTGTACTCCTTCCCCGCGTGCTTTATTTCAGTGGTGCATTCGGCTCTGGCTTCTTTTTCACTGATGACAATGCGCGGCCGCATAGAGCAGCGCACGTGGAGGATCTTATGGAACGAGATGATATTCGGCGAATGATCTGACCCCCTCGGTCCCCCCTAATAAATGCCATCGAACACGTATGAGGCGCATTGTGTAGAGGTGCTGCAGCACATCCAAGTGTACCAACGACACTTGATCAGTTGTCAACCGCGCTTGTGGCGTAATGCAATGTCTTTCAAGAAGAATTCCCTTCCAATTACTAGGCCAGCATGGGAGCACGTTGTAGAGCGTGCATTTCATTCCGTGGTGATCAAAAATCCTTTTAAAACCAATTTCCCACATTTTGATCCAGGAGAACATAGTAACGCGAGGTGACTTCCGTGTATTTATTGCCTTCGAATAAAGATTATTCCTCTTAATGGTAGATTATTAAAGAATTTAAAATTTTTTAATTCGGTAAGTAATTATGTGAAATATTGAAAATCAAAATTTTGTGGCACCTGGAAGCTGTTAGATAGCCAGCCTACAACTAGGCGCATGTGTCATGACTTAGTTAGACGTTAAGTAAAATAGATACTCCACCGACCGTGTATCCCCCTATGAGCACCACACCATGTGGGGAATTCGCCGTATGCCGCACAAATAATAACAAAGCTTCTTCAAAAAGTTTTGTTTACAAATCCAAGAAACACTATTCGTCTACTCAGATGAATAATAAAAGATTGACAAGTTGAAAGTCACTGGCAAAAGTCCGTAGTTTCGAAACAAACTAGTCGGTCTCAGAAAATGAATGTTTACCCAAAAGGTTAAAGCTCTTCCATCTAGGCATAGAATTATAGTTCCCTTGAACAGCCCACAGTCGATGTACTACAAGAATAGTTTAAGGGAATTCTTACGACATCCACAACAACGAATACAAATCCGACAACGGCATCTTGGTGACCCAGAAAGTTTCTCGTAGGGGTTCGGCGTGGACTAGATGTCCGAATTGCAGTCTGGACTCGGAGACAACAGCCGATGGACAGCCATGCGCCGACCTAAATACTGTCCGGCGCAGGATATCTTTGGGATCTAAATTAGTTCACATGTATTGCTGAAGAAAATATGCTTCCGCGACTCGCGACCTTTCGTCGAGGTGCTAGTACCACTTAGTAAAAATCCAAGAAATCTACTTTTCGGCGAACAGTGGTTGCCTAACATGCCGGCAACCTCCTACGCTGTAACGTATGGCGCGTTGTAGAACTGCAGGCGCAACGTCGCGACGTATCACCACGACATTCCCAAAAAATACTCAATAATACCATTCTCGATGACGGTAGGATTTTCTCCATTTTCGACGCTTATGAATTCGCGTGTATCCACTGTTTACCTTCATGTCGGGATCGTGGTGGTACACGCAACTCCAGTCCAACGTGATTAAGCGGCTGAAGAAGCCTTCCAGAGCGGTCAGCCAGCAACATTTCCGCTTCTGCCTCGGTTCGGAGAGTTATTCTAACGGGGGTGAGCTCTCGCGGAACCCAGCACGTGCCCACTTTTCTCACAAAAGGTTGTGCAAGATGTACAAAAGCATAGCTTGTTGACTCTCACTTGTTCCACTACACCGTCGCTTGTCATACACTAGGCTTCGTGCACCAGGGCCTTCACTTCCCTCGCAATTACGGGTTACTCACGAAGAGATGACATGCCACTCAGTTCGTCATCATTCTGATTGGTTTGCCCACACTGGAAACGTCTATGCCACCTAACCACTCTGTCACGTATTGGAGCATTGTTGCCGTAAACTTATGCTAATTCTGCATGTACAGGGTGTAACAGCCGGCTGGGGTGGCCGAGCGGTTCTAGGCGCTACAGTCTGGAGCCGCGCGACCGCTACGGTCGCAGGTTCGAATCCTGTCTCGGGCATGGATGTGTGTGATGTCCTCAGGTTAGTTAGGTTTAAGTAGTTCTAAGTTCTAGGGGACTGATGACCTCAGAAGTTAAGTCCCATAGTGCTCAGAGCCATTTGAACCATTTGAACAGGGTGTAACACTATCAGGCTGCAACAGTGTAAGTGCCGTTATTTATATTGGAGACTGAGAACGGTGTACTGGACAGCTGCATATCAATGTTTACGTCAGTTCCAGACTAATAACTGCAGCTGTTATAAATTATATGTTTTAGGTTAGTTAGTACCTTCATGCACATGTAGCAAGAGCAAGTCATTAATATTTATTGACCCTTGCGCAGTAGGTCGGGCATTGAAGTATAGACGATGGGATGCAAAAGGTGACAGTTGTAGGCCAGTGCTACAGTACGACCGTGCAGAAAAGTCAGGTCGTAAAGTTATTGGCAAGTTTTTTTTTAATCATTTATTTCCAAACATAATAATTATACAAGAAAAACCCAGTGATTAGTGGGTCTTAATATTCTACAATGGTATCTATAATTGCAGCTACTACACATTAATTTGCAAGACTACAGACAGTATTACTTGGGTTAACGGGCAGACTATTTCTAGTGTTAGCATTACTTTCTAATAACTACCTGTGATTTGTGTTAACTGCCTGCAGCGTTACATGTGTTCCAGTGTTAGTATAAACCTACTTGAGTGCCTGGCTCATAGAGCTAAACCCTGCGAGCGTGCCCCTGACACAAGGCAGGCAAGGAGTTTATTGTCGCAGCAGGTTCCTAATCTACTATCCCATTCTACTAAAACTACTAACTAATCTACGTCATATTCGGTGCATATGTCAAGTCCGTGAAATAGATCACCCCAGTCCCCCTATTCCTGCACGTGGCGGAATCCAACTGTTTAGTCGACCTATCCACGAACAGGCGGTACGGGATCGGAGTGCTGGACGAGATTGGTGATTAGCAACTAGTCACGAAAGTCTCTCAAGAATATTGTCAATACTTTTCGTGATACCTCGTTGGTTTCAAAGGTCTCTTATTGTCTCAGTAGGTCGTAAGTATTGTTGCTCAAGCAGTTGTTGTCGTAGTGCGGCTGCTACATCATCGAAAAGGGGGCACTCGTAAACCACATGGTCAGGAGTACCCTCTGATGCGCCACAGTCACACGCGGGCGACGCCCTCTTCCCAAACCGACATAGATATGTCGGATAGGGGCCATGACCAGTGAGGAAGTGGAACAATCCCCGAGTCGGCTCAAAATATTTCATTCCCATTCTCTCCCTTACATTTGGTAGGAACTGAAAAGTCCTTCTGCCAGTTTCGTCCAAGTCCCGTAACTCCTGCCATAAATCTTCACCCCTCCTACTTATCTCACCCTTATCCCTAACAGGTGCTCCCATAATTTCTTCTATTTTTGTGGTATGGATGAGGTATCTCCCTCTCGAAACCTGGACAGCAAGCTACACCGCTATGCAGAGCGCCTCTCTTTCTTAGCCCAGTACCATGCGGTCTGCTCTCTTATTTTGATGTCAAGAGGGCAGAGCCCCATCATGAGTAACAGGGTTCCCCCTGGGGATGTTCTATAAGCCCCCACAGATCTTAGTAACATGTTCCTTCTCACTTTCACGGCGGGCACCACCCTCGTGAGCCTGTGAGCCCAGACTCCCGAGCCGTAACCCACTATTGACGTTAATATGCTGTTATGATATAATTTTTTCAGATGAGGGGGAAGGTGAAATCTTTTGTGTCCAATGGAAATGAAGTTATTTAGTACTTGTAATGGGTCTGTAGGATTGGCCACTGCAGGGTCTTTCTCAGGGCCTTTATTGATAATTACTACATTTGCTACTTTCCAGATCTTCGGAAATCTGCCAATCTACATCTACATTTATACTCCACAAGCAACCCAAGGGTGTGTGGCGGAGGGCACTTTACATGCCATTGTCATTACCTTCCTTTTCTGTTCCAGTTGCGAATGGTTCGCGGCAAGAACGACTGCCGGAAAGCCTCCGTGCGCGCTCGAATCTCTCTAATTTTACATTCGTGATCTCCTCGGCAGGTATAAGTAGGGGGAAGCAATATATTCGATACCTCATCCAGAAACGCACCCTCTCGAAACGTGGACAGCAAGCTACACCGCTATGCAGAGCGCCTCTCTTGCTGAGTCTGCCACTTGAGTTTGCTAAACATCTCCGTAACGCTATCACGCTTACCAAATAACCCTGTGACGAAACGCGCCGCTCTTCTTTGGATCTTCTCTATTTCCTCAGTCAACCCGACCTGGTACGGATCCCACACTGATGAGCAATACTCAAGCATAGGTCGAACTAGTGTTTTGTAAGCCACCTCCTTTGTTGATGGACTACATTTTCTAAGGACTCTCCCAATGAATCTCAACCTGGTACCCGCCTTACCAACAATTAATTTTATATGATCATTCCACTTCAAATCGTTCCGCACGCATACTCCCAGATATGTTACAGGAGTAACTGCTACCAGTGTTTGTTACGCTATCATATAGTCATACAATAAAGATCCTTCCTGAGGTACTTATTGAAAAGTGTGGAAGTGGCGCAACTAGCTGTGGGGCTAAGAACTGCACCACCTCCGCCACAATGCCTTCTGGTCCTGGGGCTTTCCCTCTTTTTAGTGACTTGATGAGAGCAGCAACCTCCTCCTCAGAGAAGGGGAGGACTGCTCCATCATTTTCGTATCTGGCAAGATCTTCATTTCGTAGCTGTTGCTGGCCTTCAGTATCATCATTCCTATCATCATCAGGTAGCACGGATCGGAGGAGGACCTCAGCAGTTTCCTGCCAGGATTCGGTCATCCTGCCCCTGTGCCTGATCGTTTATAACATCATTGGGAAACGGATCTTCTCCCTTACTAATTTATAGGGCACTCCCCAAGGGTCAAGGGCCAGCTGATTCGCTACAAACGTTCCCCAGCTTTTCATCCTAGTCTTTTGTAGCTCTTTCTGAAAGTTTTCTTTTGCCTCCCGGAATAGTAACAGCCATCTCTGCTTCTCCCACCAGACGACACTGCCCTGGTAGTGCTTCCTCAGTCTTCTGACAGACTGACGCAATTCCTGTAGCTCGGCTGACCATGGTGACGGTGAGGCCGTCATGGCCCTCCTCATCGTTGGTATGGCCGCTTTGATCGCCCTTGTTATTGCACACACCAGCTCCTCGGCGCTGTCGTCTACGTTAAAGTCTTATTTTGGCATGTTTGTGAGAAGACTGTTCGACACAGAGAAAAAACACGCTACACACGGATGTGAGTAAATATTAACGTACTGCATATAACAACCGGCCGGCGACTGATTTCATTCCGGCCGGCGGAAGAAATTCGTAGGAGAAAGAGCATGTTGCTGCAGAATTTTGTGACGGAAATTTTAAAGACAGTTGTTTTCAAACGTCGTATTTAAAGAAACAATGTTCACGACACGTACAGAAAAACATAAACATCTGAATATGGAGTAGGCATAAAACGAATGTACTCTCAAAAATGGGCGTTTTGAGGGACAATATGATGGCGCAGCGAGTCGGAGAAGGCACCCCGCCACACATATTGTTTTGTTATCGTATTTAAATCTTAAATTCACGGACGTTGTAGATCTGACGTAATGCGCTAAGAACACTGATGTCGCTTCACGTGACGAGGTGGCACACGCGAGCTTAAGTAAGTTCGTGCAACAGGCCCGTGGGTCACCACGGGTTGCCCCTGCCTGCCCCTCAGGGACTCGTCATATGTTCCACAGCTGACATGTCCAGTGTATCTTGTGTTAAGCGTTTCATAGAAATACAGATCAACGTCCCCTATAGTACAATACAAGGATAAATTAGAAACTAAAAACTTCTGTGCTATAAGAAATTTAATAATTACATATTACAGTGGGACTGGTATAAATCATTGCAAAATCACCGTTCAACGTAGTAACCATGCATTAGCATACATTTGTGCCGTTGTTGAACCCAGGCATCGAAACCAGTTTGTAAAAAGTGCAGGAGTTGGCTTCTAAATCCATCAATTCAAAGCTTTTTTTAACCTCATCCAAGGCATTGAATTGGAAGTCACGTAGTTGTCTTTCTCAGTTACAAGTTGGTGGGTGACTGGGCCACATCAGAACTCTAGGATGAATGAGGCACCAATGAGCTGGCCAATTTTGCAAACGCTTCGGATGTGAAAAATGACGTGTGTGTTTGGGTGGGGGGGGGGGGGGTGTTATCGTGATGAAGCTTCGTGGCATTAACGTCTTTTAGTGGTCTATTCTTTCTTTTTGCCTACTCAAGTTCCTTGACTGTGGTTGTATAGATTTCGCTATTGATTGTGAACTCCGTCACGTGTGTCTCATCGAATCACTTCAGCACCAGGTGCTCGATTGACATATGTGACAGATTCGGCCTGCTGCTGCGCCGCTTATCTCCAATGTCCATTTCTCCACTACCAAACATCTTTTCCCAATGCCACATGTTGCCGATGTCTAGCTTTAAAGCCATGTGTCAAGAAGCAAAACCTTGACTTTTTCCAAACTAGTTTTCCCTGTGTTTCACGATGGCGCTAGTATGTACAAATTCACGGTGACTGTGTTGAAGACTAGTATTGTGCAGAGAAGGCATCAGGAGATCATCTATTGTTAAATGTCGTCATTAAGTTTTTAGTACTACGGAAGCATTTCTTTTTGATTCAGCCTTCTGATACCCTCACACGCCTGCGTCGTTGGCGTGGTCTTTCAAACTGTCGCAGTTGTAAATGAGATGACGTTGGGTTAATATGGGAACATTAAGGGTTGTCTACTGCAGATCCCCAAGACCACCAATGTGCGCTGAACTGTACCCTCGAGAAAACTTGGGCCTTCAGGTGACAGGTTAGGGTCTTTTTGATGAGGAACTAACCGCTTCTTTACCATTATTTGGTTATGAATTTTATTTCAACTTACTTAGAAATCCAGCCACCAATTAAACTGTCAAAATAAATTGGAACATGAAAAAAACTTGTTTCTTAAAATACAAAGGAACCGAGATATTTTTCCACAGATCTCGGCAGCCGTCATTTTGAGAAAATTACTAATATATTCATATGGTGGCGGCCGTTAAATAGACTCATTTTTAAACAAAGCGTTTTCTTGATCTTAAGGCGAGCACTAATACAGAGAATCCCGCTTCCAACAGATGAAGCTGGCTCAGAGCTCTTGTTTTCGAGGTCTACTTTAAGCTTATTGGCACGCGCGCTCACGTCTTCTGTGATCCCTGTAGAGTGAAGGTGAAAAAAATGGCTCTGAGCACTGTGGGACTAAACATCTGAGGTCATCAGTCCCCTAGAACTTAGAACTACTTAAACCTAACTAACCTAAGGACGTCACACACATCCATGCCCGAGGCAGGATTCTAACCTGCGACCGTAGGAGTCACGCGGTTCCAGACTTAAGCGCCTTAACCGCTCAGCCACACGGCCGGCTAGAGTGAAGGGGAGGAGTTTCATAAATTTTTCCGCCTTCAGTATTCATAATTCAACCCACGTGCTCTACACACTTGTATACATATTTTCTGCTCCTAAGATCTTTTACGTAACTACTCATATTTCGTTTCGGTATTGGGTTAGTTAACTGGTGTTCACCCGTCTGGCGTTGATTCTCTCCGTTCCTTTCTTTACTTGTCGATCTGTTTTGTGCTCCGTTTGAATTCACGTTCTCTTTTTTCAATAATTGTGAAGTTTTACTATCATTGTTGTAGTTTTTGTCCTTTATGTGTCTGGGCACCAACTCCACCGTGACTGTCCAGCATTATGCTCCGTGGGGACCCTAATAACAATTAATTTTACTGATAATTCGTTTATGTTATTTATGTAAAACTCATTCTCAAGTTGTTTGTAATTTCGACGTTATTGTGTTTTGAGTAGACTGCATATTGTTTAAATAAATCTTACGATTACAAATCCAGTCTCTATAGCTCCGTAACAAATTATTCAGTTGCAAAGCCCAGTTCCTCCAACCATAATCAATAGGCGAGGCACCCTGTCGAGTTCAAATCTTATCAAAATGGTTCAAATGGCTCTGAGCACTATGGGACTCAACTGCCGAGGTCATTAGTCCCCTAGAACTTAGAACTAGTTAAACCTAACTAACCTAAGGACATCACAAACATCCATGCCCGAGGCAGGATTCGAACCTGCGACCGTAGCGGTCTTGCGGTTCCAGACTGCAGCGCCTTTGACCGCACGGCCACTTCGGCCGGCAAATCTTATCAAGTAACGTTTCCAGTGTGGGTGGAATTTGATTTTCCAAGCAGTCTATTAACTTCATGGGGATAATCTATCATTTTACTTGATCTGGGATGACAGAATTAGCATCAGTCTAATCTGCATACCCACTGAGTAGTTGATTAAGTGGTTTCGTTCACAAACCCATGACAGGCCATCCTGATTTAGGCTTTCCGCGATTTCCCTAAATCGCCTCAGGCGAATGCCGGGACGGCTCCTTGAAAAGGGCACGGCCGACTTGCTTCCCTATCGTTCCCTAACCCGACGGAACCGATAACCTTGATGTTTGGTCCCCCCCACAAATCAACCAACCAAACTTTTTGTTCACAGCATTCCCGGCTTCTGGAAAAGTGATAGTGGTACATGTAGTACCTTGCGCAGCACACCGAAAGGTGGCTTGTAGAGTGTAGATGTAGTTACCCCAAAGCAGATTGTGTAAAAGAAAAATGTTGTGAAAGGTGGGCAAAACCTGTGTTTTGTCGCATAAGAAGAGGGTTGAGCCCAGCCTGACCCAGTGATCTCTAAGGATACAGCAACCTGCACCTGCTACGTGAGGTGAGGTGCTCCTCTTTATGCCCGTAGGTGGGCGGATTCTTGGCTGGCAGCACTCTCGGCTCGCAGGCACCGGAAGCCCTCGTGAGGAGCACCGCCTTAATAAAGAGGCATGCGCCCGCTAACGCAATAAGTGTCGCCGTAAACACTGTGCCTCGGTGGCGAGCTCCACTGCCGCCACCGCCGCCTTCACGCCTCTCGACCTGCAGCTAGAGTGAACGTAACATTCCTGAGCGCGGTCTAGGCCGTCGCCAGGGCAATTACTCACAGAAGGTGTAATCATATAGTGCCAGGTCGAGAAAGTTTGTTTTCATCAGTATTGAAGAACTGAACTGTTATGATTACTCACTGTCCATCGCGAGATTAATCGCCACTTGGTAGATTTGCGGGCACGTGATACATTAACGGAGATAAATAGCGAAGTTACCGAGTTCGTTTTGTTTATGAACTTACAACATGCTCCATTCCAATATTTACACTCCTGCAAATTGAAATAAGAACACCGTGAATTCATTGTCCCAGGAAGGGGAAACTTTATTGACACATTCCTGGGGTCAGATACATCACATGATCACACTGACAGAACCACAGGCACTAGACACAGGCAACAGAGCATGCACAATGTCGGCACTAGTACAGTGTATATCCACCTTTCGCAGCAATGCAGGCTGCTATTCTCCCATGGAGACGATCGTAGAGATGCTGGATGTAGTCCTGTGGAACGGCTTGCCATGCCATTTCCACCTGGCGCCTCAGTTGGACCAGCGTTCGTGCTGGACGTGCAGATCGCGTGAGACGACGCTTCATCCAGTCCCAAACATGCTCAATGGGGGACAGATCCGGAGATCTTGCTGGCCAGGGTAGTTGACTTACACCTTCTAGAGCACGTTGGGTGGCACGAGATACATGCCGACGTGCATTGTCCTGTTGGAACAGCAAGTTCCCTTGCCGGTCTAGGAATGATAGAACGATGGGTTCGATGACGGTTTGGATGTACCGTGCACTATTCAGTGTCCCCTCGACGATCACCAGTGGTGTACGGCCAGTGTAGGAGATCGCTCCCCACACCATGATGCCCGGTGTTGGCCCTGTGTGCCTCGGTCGTATGCAGTCCTGATTGTGGCGCTCACCTGCACGGCGCCAAACACGCATACGACCATCATTGGCACCAAGGCAGAAGCGACTCTCATCGCTGAAGACGACACGTCTCCATTCGTCCCTCCATTCACGCCTGTCGCGACACCACTGGAGGCGGGCTGCACGATGTTGGGGCGTGAGCGGAAGACGGCCTAACGGTGTGCGGGACCGTAGCCCAGCTTCATGGAGATGGTTGCGAATGGTCCTCGCCGATACCCCAGGAGCAACAGTGTCCCTAATTTGCTGGGAAGTGGCGGTGCGGTCCCCTACGGCACTGCGTAGGATCCTACGGTCTTGGCGTGCATCCGTGCGTCGCTGCGGTCCGGTCCCAGGTCGACGGGCACGTGCACCTTCCGCCGACCACTGGCGACAACATCGATATACTGCGGAGACCTCACGCCCCACGTGTTGAGCAATTCGGCGGTACGTCCACCCGGCCTCCCGCATGCCCACTATACGCCCTCGCTCAAAGTCCGTCAACTGCACATACGGTTCACGTCCACGCTGTGGCGGCATGCTACCAGTGTTAAAGACTGCGATGGAGCTCCGTATGCCACGGCAAACTGGCTGACACTGACGGCGGCGGTGCAGAAATGCTGCGCAGCTAGCGCCATTCGACGGCCAACACCGCGGTTCCTGGTGTGTCCGCTGTGCCGTGCGTGTGATCATTGCTTGTACAGCCCTCTCGCAGTGTCCGGAGCAAGTATGGTGGGTCTGACACACCGGTGTCAATGTGTTCTTTTTTCCATTTCCAGGAGTGTATAATACTAAATTTATGTACTATGCGTGCGTGTGTGTGTGTGTGTGTGTGTGTGTGTGAGTGTGTGGAGTGCACAGGATTGCTTGTGCTGTATAATGATGATAATGAGAGAAGCTTACTCAAAAATGGTTCAAATGACTCTGAGCACAATAGGACTTAACTTCCGAGATCATCAATCCCCTAGAACTTAGAACTATTTAAACCTAACTAACCTAAGGACATCACACACATCCATGCCCGAGGCAGGATTCGAACCTGCGACCGTAGTGGTCACGCGGTTCCAGACTGAAGAGCCTAGAACCGCTCGGCCACATCGGCCGGCTGCAGAGCTTACTCCTCGCGAATAACATCAACGGAGCTGCCAAGACGACGTCCCCGTCTGACGGACGGATCACCATCAGTTGTGTTACATGCCCTCACTTCAAGAGAAACCGCGAAGTAATTTGGTATTTTTTCCAGGACCATGGCGCGAAATTGGTGATCAGGAACTTTACGGCACTACCTCGCCTCCCCTTTCCGGACAAATACCGGGAGTGAAAATGCTGTCCACCAACAAGATTCGAAGTGGCTTACTCCTGAGTCGAGTGCTGACGTATACGCGAGCATTAGCGACCTCGGCCAGCAAGGGATGGGTCGCGCATAGTTGTGAAGAACAGTGAAACCACGAATACGTGACAAGGTATTGGACATCTAAGCATCCTCACACAACCTGTGAGTAGGTCGCCTGCTCGCTCTATATAGTAGGATTGGCTGCGACCTGTTGGAGTTCCAATGACTGCTGCGCTACCACATCTGCATCCACTGCCTAAGTTCTGGCACCCCCGCGGTATAAGTGAAAAAGTCTTGGCCCATCTGGCGGGCGACATAAATACTGATAGTCCGTCAGATCTCTTACTAATATTCTACCTACTATAATACCGTGGCAAAGGAATGGGCTACTACATTACTTGCAGGGAGCCATTGAATGGATAGTGGGGAAATGTGGTAGTAATCACAACACTAATAAATAAAAGATTTAAAAAATAAACAATGAGATATATTCTGATATTATTAAGGTACGAGGCACTTTCAACCAAGGGCTCTATCCGATGCTCCGCTCATAGTGAAACTCGTCCAGAACGACATATAGAAGGAACATTGACCTCTAACCACATAAGTTCAACTTCAGAGTAGTTCAGGTGATAGAAAAGAAGAGTGGGAGACTGCGGTGAGCCTTATCGCATGGCTGGCGCTACTGTCTCCCGTAGTACTGCGAAAAACTCGCGATCGCCAAACGAACGAAACGGCTATCGAATCCAAGCGTCGTTACTAAACCTTGCCTAAAGTAAAGGAGAGTTAAACTTTGCCACAGCGTAGTGGAGCTTATCTACAGACAAGATGCGGTCGTAAGCCGTGCACAGGTGTTCCTTTAGCTGGCCGTCACCTCTCACTAGCGTGACTGTGGCTGAAAAAAGTAGCTCTGAAGCCAACTTGCTGGATGGTCAAGCAACTAAGTCTCGCCTGCTAGGCCATAGAACTTGCGACTTTTTTTCTCTGTAGCTACACACAGTGTATCAATGGAAAGAGCAGTGTTTGGAAATTTTGCAGACAGACTTGAGACATTTAAACTCAGCTTCTGAAAAATATGAGCAGAAAGGCGTGAAAAAGGCCGTGGAGTCCAACTTTCCCCCTTCCCTGGTTTCTGAACCGTTCGCAGGAAGAACGATTTCCAGTAAGCTTTACATGGGATCGAATCTCACTGTTTTATCTTCATAGTGTTCTCACGAGATATACGTAGTCGGAAACAATACATTGGTTGTCTCTTGTGGAAACGTACAACCCCAGAATTTTAACAGTAAATCACAGCGAGATGAAGAACACCTCTCTTACAGCGTCCGAATCTGCCGTAAGACATCACCCTCATTCAGCCAACGGCCTTCTCACAAAGGGTGGAGGAGAGGACAGAGGTTAAGAGCACTCTCTGGCAGTCTGGGGTGGGAAACTTCCACTACAGGCTTATCAACGATCAAAGTAATGAGGACGTAAAACGCAAAACGAACCACAGCATTGAAGACACATAACAGATATCCACATGATGTGTGACCAACTGCAAAAGTACCACGATGAATTCACTATAGGCGAAAAATTCTGGACTAGTTTCCGATTCGGATTTCCGGGAGGGGCTGCCAAGTGGCAGGCGATCAAGAGAAAATGATTGAATAATCAACAAAAGGATAATGTTCGACGCCTCAGGACGTGGAATGTGAGAAGTTTGAAGGTGGTTTGGAAAACTAGAAAGCCTGAAAAGCGAAATTCTAAGACTCAGTCTACATATAGCAGGTCTCAGTGAAGTGAAATGTAAGAAGACAAGGATTTCTGGTCAGATGATTATAGGGTAGTCCCTGAAGCAGTACAACGGGAGTACAATATTTTGAATATGGATGCATTACATCAATGGTTGCAGAACAGCGAAAATAAAGGACGGCCAACCAGTAGCAAAAACTGGTGGTTTTCACTTACCCTTGTCCACTGTTTCGACCGATATTACATGTATAGCAAAAGCTACTCTCTACAACAAGTTTAGCAATATGACAAACAACATGGTATATATCAACATAGGGCAAGTAGTACTTACAAACTTCACATCGGCACTTCACTTAGTAAAAGCTGTCTCCCCATAACATTTATCAGCAATGGTCTGTACGTCCATATGTAAAAATTAAGGCCCCTAGAATCAAGGGCTTGTCGCATCAGTAAATACAATCAGAATAAAAAATGGAAATGAGTGTATGGCGTCATTGGCCGGGAGGCCCCTTGTGAGACAGAACCGGCCACCTTGGTGCCAGTCTTATTACATTCGCCACTACATTGGGCGACCTGCCCGCCAGATGGGAATGAAATGATGATGAAAACAGCACAACACCCAGTCTCTGAGTGGAGAAAATTCCCAACCCAAGCGGGAATCGAACCCGGGCCAGTAGGATGGCAATCCGCCACGTTGCCCATTTTTTTTAAACCACAGAGCTATCGGGGCAGGCAGTTAAAATAATAAACCAGATCACTGTCGGGGAAATTCTGAACACTGTGTAGGGAAGCAGCCTACTCACGCCATATAAAATTCACATCAGTCTTTCCATTGTGTGCCAGCCAGTCCGCTGTAACTAGCTCTGACGTCATAAATGTTGCACAATACATTAAAAATCAAGTAAATAACCTGAAACGTTTCTAGCATGTCAGGAGTAATACTAAATCAATATGTGTTACATATCAGTTCAATAGCTTTAACCAGTTCCAAAATTTGGACGTTTTTCTGTAAAAATCGTTGGCGCAACAGAAAAGAGCTAGAAACTTAAAAATTTATATTTAGATTCCTTTTTCATAATAATTTAGTAGAAACAGTATTCTGGATCTCACAAATTAAAATTTTAGTCGAAATTCATGATTTTCTGGTTTTTGTCTTAAAAATTAGGGAAGCAAGATAGATTAAGTAGGCGAATAAATAAAGCTAGGATGTTTAAATTTAAGTAGAAGGGAGATTCGCTACAATCATAAAGATGTGAGAAGTTTCAACAGAACAACTATAAAACCATAGCTATAGCGTATCTCCAAAGAGCAAGTTCAGAGCTCGCCTACTGCGTGTAGTGTAATTAAATTAATTCTCTCGCCAAAAATATTTGACTTAGCCACGTCAGACTTTTATTATGATTACTTACCTGTGTGCTGATTGCACATTTAAATTGAGAGCTTCATCGGCCATCAGCAAAGGAAGCAATGATTTATTCGATAACTTAAAGTGGTGCATTACTAGCCCAGTGGCTAGTTGGGAGAGCGGATTTGATCAGGCGTTCCCTTAGCCGTCCGCACCGTGGCTTTATATATAAGGGCGCTGCGCGAGAAAGAAAGGCCCCAGTTCTCTCCACACGCTGATTAGTGTACCACCTGTGCCGGGTGTCGCGTCGCGTCGGTATCATTGCTATAAACAGCCTCGGATGCCGTAATAAGTTACTAGGGAAATGCATCTTTTCTACATTACATTCTACACATTTTTATAACAATTATTCCACCCGCCGCCCACAACTGGAGGGGAAGTCACGTTTGGTCTTATGTCAAAGCGGTACGTGGATCAAAACAAAATGTCCAGACACTCTGTGATCACAGTGGTACTGAAACAGAGGATGACAGAGTAAAGGCCGAAATACTAAATATCTTTTTCCAAAGCTGTTTTACAGAGGAAGACTGCACTGTAGTTCCTCCTCTAGATTGTCGCACAGATGACAAAATGGTAAATATCGAAATAGATGACAGAGGGATAGAAAAACAATTAAAATCGCTCAAAAGAGGAAAGGCCGCTGGACCTGATGGGATACCAGTTCGATTTTACACAGAGTACACGTAGGAACTTGCCTCCTTTCTTGCAGCGGTGTACCGTAGGTCTCTAGAAGAGCGTAGCGTTCCAACAGACTGGAAAAGGGCACAGGTCATCCCCGTTTTCAAGAAGGGACGTCGAACAAACGTGCAGAACTATAGACCTAAATCTCTAACGTAAATCACTTGTAGAATTTAGGAACACCTATTATGTTCGAGTATAATGACTTTTCTGGAGGCTGGAAATCTACTCTGTAGGAATCAGCACGTGTTTCGAAAAAGACGATCGTGTGAAACCCAGCTCGCGTTATTCGTCCACGAGACTCAGAGGGCCATAGACACGGGTTCCCAGGTAGATGCCGTGTTTCTTGACTTCCGCAAGCCGTTCGATACGGGTTCCCACAGTCGTTTAATGAACAAAGTAAGAGCATATGGATTATCAGACCAACTGTGTGATTGGATTGAAGAGTTCCTAGATAACAGGACGCAGCATGTCATTCTCAATGGAGAGAAGTGTTCCGAAGTAAGAGTGATTTCAGGTGTGCCGCAGGCGAGTGTCGTAGGACCGTTGCTATTAACAATATATATAAATGACCTTGGGGATAACATCGGAAGTTCACTGAAGCTTTTTGCGGATGATGATGTAGTATATCGAGAGCTTGTAACAATGGAAAATTGTACTGAAATGCAGGAGTATCTGCAACGAATTGACGCATGGTGCAGGGAATGGCAATGGAATCTCAATGTAGACAAGTGTAATGTGCTGCGAATACATAGAAATATAGATCCCTTATCATTTACCTACAATATAGCAGGTCAGCAACAGCAAGCACTTAATTCCATAAATTATCTGTGAGTAGGCTGAGGAGTGATTTAAAATGGAATGACAATATAAAATTAATCGTCGGTAAATAAGGTGCCAGACTGAGATTCATTGGAAAAATCTTAAGAAAATGCAGTCCGAAAACAAAGGAAGTAGGTTACAGTACACTTGTTTGCCCACTGCTTGAATACTGCTCACCAGTGTGGGATCTGTACCAGATAAGGTTGATAGAGGAGGTAGACAAGATCTAACGGAGAGCATCGCGCTTCGTTACAGGATCATTTAGTAATCGCGAAAGCATTACGGAGCTGATAGATAAACTCCAGTGGAAGAATCTACGAGAGACGCTCAGTAGCCCGGAACTGGCTTTTGTTGAAGTTTCGAGCACATAGCTTCACCGAGGAGTCAAGCGTTATATCGCTCCCCCCTACGTATATCTCGCGAAGAGATCATGAGGATAAAATCAGAGAGATTAGAGCCCACACAGAGGCATACCGACAATCTTTCTTTCCACAAACAATACGAGACTGGAATAGAAGGGAGAACTGATAGAGGTACTCAAGGTCCGCCGGCCGCGGTGGTCTCGCGGTTCTAGGCGCGCAGTCCGGAACCGTGAGAATGCTACGGTCGCAGGTTCGAATCCTGCCTCGGGCATGGATGTGTGTGATGTCCTTAGGTTAGGTTTAAGTTAGGTTTAAGTAGTTCTAAGTTCTAGGGGACTGATGACCACAGCAGTTGAGTCCCATAGTGCTCAGAGCCATTTGAACCATTTTTTGTACTCAAGATACCCTCCGCCACACACCGTCAGGTGGCTTGCGGAGTGTGGTTGTAGATGTAGACGTAGATTTTCTGCAAACATTAAGCGGAACCCCTCCACGCCCCCACTTGCATGTTGATCATTGAAAAGGGTCCTCTGTTACCTCTGCTTCCGTGAGTATCTAAAAGGAATTCCGCAGAAAATGCAGTGATTTATTTTCGAATGGTTGGTTAACTATTTTTAACTTTCAGAGAAACATCGTGAGTGGCGAATTTAGAGTAAAAGCTCCACATTTCTCCAGTTGCTACATCATTTGCTTCTTTTGCCACTTCACTAGCATGTTCGCAGACACAGCTGCGAGAGAAGTCTGAAAGAATGATTTATTATGTTTATTAAATCAGGAACTGGGAAAAAGTGAAGTCAGTAGCTTACGAAAGAGCTAATCCTCTGTACAAAGAAATCTTTAAAGTCTTCACATATGTTGTTGCAAAATCCACAGCATTTCTCGTTTCATCAGCTGTCGATGGCCCTCAAAAATTCATTATTTCACCATAAAAGTCTGCTGTTACTGAAATAACATGGTAGATAATGAAGTTTTATGAAGTAACGATACGGTAAAATACTCTCCTCTTTCTGTGCTATCATTTGCCAATATTTCACCTCGGTATCTGAAACCGTTTATGAAATATGAGGAATGTTGCGGATACTGCACTTTGGCTTTATCGCTGACGTGGCGCGATTGAAAATCAGTGTGCTACATCAGTTCAATTTTCTCGAGATTGGTGACAGATAGGTACCTCTACCTGAGTCTAAAGAAAAATTAAATGTGTCAGCTAAATTTCATACACAACAGAATTCTGTGTAATATGCACCAAATGCAAAATCACAGCGATCCCTATTTCTCATTCCACACTTTCGCGAATTTCGCGCAGTGTCTTTAGCGTAAATATCACAATAAATATGACGACAAACGAAATAATGGGCATATCATCATGAACCTAAGATACAAAGAGAAGTTGAGCAAGTTCTTTCGCATAATCATTATGGAATCTAACAGGTATCTCTTCTGGACCTGAAGCTTTTCCACTACCAAGCGACTGTAGCTGCTTTTCAATTCCGCTATCACTTATGCCAATATCTGCCATTTCGACGTTAGCATGACGATTTAAAGGAGGTACAGTGTTACGATCATCCGCGGTGAAACAACTTCGGAAGACTGAAGTATTTCAGCGTTCTCTCTGTTATCTTCCGTTTCGGTCACTGTGTGGTCGCTGAGAGAATGAACAGATGGTATTGACCACTTACGGATTTTACATACGACCAAAATCTCTTAGGGTTTCTACTCAGATCGGTTGAGAATGTCTTACTCTCACAGTCAATGAACGCTTCTCTCTTTGCTCTCCTTACGCTCATTTTCGCCTTGTTAAACTTTCGTTACTTCTCATGAATCTCAGATGGAGTGCTCTTTCTTTACGTAGCGCTTTTCTAACGTGGCTATTAAACCATGCTGTGTCTTTCCCATCCCTTAAGATCTTACTCGGAACATACTTGTCTAGGGCATATTAAATGATGACTTTGAATTTTTTCAATTTTTTCTCCTCATCACTAGTCCTCATAACCGAATATTTGATGCTGACTGTTGAGATATTTTGAAATTTGTATCCCGCCACCGTTGCTTAGCAGATATATCTCCCTCCCTTTCTTAACATTCCTTGTAGGAGCCGTCGTCATAGATGCTGTCACAGCCTTATGATCACTGATACCTTCCTCTACGCCGGACGGAGTGGCCGTGCGGTTCTAGGCGCTACAGTCTGGAACCGAGCGACCGCGACGGTCGCAGGTTCGAATCCTGCCTCGGGCATGGATGTATGTGATGTCCTTAGGCTAGTTAGGTTTCATTAGTTCTAAGGTTTTGGCGACTGATGACCTCAGAAGTTAAGTCGCATAGTGCTCGAGGCCATTTGAACCTTCCTCTACGTTAATTGATTCGATAAGTTCAGGTCTGTTTGTTCACAGGGCGTGTAAGATGTTACCCTCACGACTTGTTTCTCTAACTATCTGCTCAAGGTAATTTTCGGACAAGAGATCCTGAACAGTGCCACTGGATTCCCTGTCTCTGGCAACTGTTTTGATGGCGTAACACTCCCAATCTATATCTGGCAAGTTGAATTTACCCCCTATTACAACGGAATGACCAGGAAAGTAACTAATGATATTCTGCAAGTTGCATCTGGAGCGCTCTACAACGACAGATCCAACCCAGGTTGGCTATAAAAGCACCCGATCACCATTTTTGACCGCTCTTTGATAATTTCACCCAGATTAATTCACATTCGGAATCGGTAATAACCTCGCTAGATTTTATCGAATTTTCTACTGCAATAAACACGCCGCCACCATTGGTGACTAACCCATCCTTACGATGAGCATTACAGTCTGAACTTACTATTTCGTTATCATTGACTTCTGGCTTCAACCAGCTTTTTGTTCCTAACACTGTCTGTGCCTTATAACCTTCAGTATGCGATACTAATTCTGGGACCTGTCCTTGGATGCTCCTGCAGTTTACTGAAATCATCTTAATCTTTCCTATCTCTGTTCTTCGAGGACCAGGATTCTCTGAGGTCACTGTAGCTGATTTAACAGGCAAATCGTCTTTCCTTCCAAGGGAGGGGTTCTCTAACCTAAAAAAGCCCGATGTACACGCCACACGTACTGTGCAACCCTATTAGCCGCTTCCTGCGTGTAGTGCTCGCCTGATATATTAAGGAGAACCCTACAATTCTGCACCCGATAGCCGAGGTCGAGGAATTCGCACCCGATACCGTCGCAGAGCGGTCTGAGCCTTTGGTTTAGATCTTCCACTCTGCTCCAAACCAGAGGACCGCGATCAACCCTGCGTACGAGGCCACAAGTAGACAGCTTAGCGCGCACCCCACGTGCGTTACTAGTTGCCTTCACCAAATCAGCTAACCACCGAACGGAGCCGAGGATGGCCTCAGAACCCAAGCGGCAGGCATCGTTAGTGTCAACATGTGCAACATGCAGCTGGTTGCACCCATGGTGCAGAACTGCTATAGTTGAAGAACATACGTTTCTAGCATTGCGCAACATGTCTTTGACAGTGCATACCATGATAAACGCAGTGAAGTTCCTAAGAATATTGACGTTAATCAGAAAGAACGTAAGAGCATAGAAATTTTACATTGGAGCAAGATTTATCAGGTAATGATAGATAGTGAATTCTCCAAAAGGGGAAGATGTGTATAGGACTTTCTCGTGACCGCATTTTGTCAGCCTAGCTACGCAATATTTATCGAGAACACATATTTCAGGAAGCTGTGGCAGATTATAGATCGATGAAAAGGTCAACTGAATCTGCGTTAACAACAGTCTATATGCCTTCTTACCGCAAACGGTATCTAGGTCTAGGTAGACTATTCAGCGTTGAACATTGTCGGTGAATAGAGATAAGCCAGTGTCTGTATATCAACGTTAAGAAAGCAAAAGGTAGGGTAGTAACAAGTGAGTCCGAACAATTTAATAACACATCACTATCATTTAATAGTCTACCAGTCAACTGCGTAAGGAAAAGTTTCTTGGCACACGGCTTTGCAAAAACTGGATATCGGATATATTCGCAATGCCTTTATGGAAAGTCAACGAGTTCTCAGTAACACGAACTGCAAATTCTCCTTCTCTTTGGTGATACTGCGCAGAATGGAAGTTGGACGCCAAAAGCCTCCAGCATTACAAATATGGAGGGACTAACTTAGCGCCCGCTGCTTCGCTGGCGTAGGCTGTATTTCCAGCAGAGATTCTTTTGTTTCGTTTTTATTTTGTTCACAAATTGCAACACCTCCTAAGATTTTCATGCCCATTAAGGCTATATAAGCATGGGTTTTTCCGAATGTACTTCCGACCGAACACCGATTCTGGTAGCAGGAGTCTAAAGTTTTTGTTAATCGTGCCTTTTGCGTTCTTGTGGAGACATTTCCACAGCAATTTTCATCCCATAACAAATGTTAGTTACTTATTTATATCTAATCGAGAAGTGAAATATCAATTTTCATAAACTTAACTTTAAAATTATTTTAATCTAACAAAATATTTTCTTTAAAATTTTCATCCCCTATTGTGCTCCCTTAGGGGGAGCATAGAACACTGAAACACTTTTCTTTTTTTTTCAAGCGAAAAGACAAATCCCAGTTGTTGTAGATGTAACCTTACAAATTCTTTGGTAGTTCCTTAGTAAATAATTATTTTCAAAAAGCTTTCATCCACTATTTTACCCCCTTAGTTGTTGAATTTCCAAAAATGCTGAAAAACCAAACTCCAGCTTTCGTAGTTGTAGCTTAAAAATTTTCTTAATAGGGACATACTTTCAAAAAGCCTTTATCTCTTCACCCCCTTAGCAGGTGGTCTACAGTGTAAGACCCACATCGTCTCCAAACTTCAAGTGTTTGTCCTTAGCGGTTTGGGCTGGGTGATGATGAGTCAGTGAATTAGTCTGACCCTGTTTCACCCCCTTAGAGGTTGAAATTGCAAGAAAAAAAAAACGTAAAAAACAAAAAAACAGTGTAACACGACTTTTCTCATCTCGAAGCAAGAAGCCAAACACCAATTTTCAAAGATTTAGCTTTAAAAATTCTTCCGCAAAGTAGTATTTTCATAAAATGTTTTGCCCCACATTTCACCTTGTTAGGGGCGAAATTTCAAAAACAGTGACAAGTGTATGTTTTGTTTCTAACAGACAAGTCAAGTATAAATTTTCATTGATTTAGCTTCAAAAAATGCTCGCACAATGAAATGTTTCCACCGAAATCTTTCGTCCATCATTTCACCCATTTCGGGGTTGAATTCTCAAAGTCAGTGAAACACATATTTCTTATTTGTAACTGAGAAGCCACATTTAATTTCCTATTGATTTAGCTTTAAAATGCTTTCGTAATAAAATATGTTCGTATAAAGTGTCATCCTCTACTTCAAGTCCCTAGGGATGCAATTTCCAAAGCTTCTGAAACACGTATATTTTATTTTGTAACCAAGAAGTCAAATACTAATGTTCTCAGATGTAGTTTCAAAAATACTTCAGTAGTTCTTTAATAATGATACATTTTAAAAGTAAGGGTTTCACCCACTACTCCGCGCCCATAAGGATACATTTCCAAAAATGCCGAGACTTGTATTTCTTTATTTCTGACCAAGAAACCAAATACCAATTTCCGTAGGTCTAGCTCCAAATCTGCCTTCATAGCGAGCTTTCTTTCTTTTTTCTTTTTTTAAAACCACAACAGCTAATTCATCCCTTAGGATTGCAATTACGAAAAACTCTTTCTTAAACGACACCTACTGTATATGATCCACACTTTTTTCAAATTTCAAGCTCGTATCCGTACGGTTTGGACTAGGCAATGATAGACAGCCAGCCAGTCAGGGCATTACCTTTTATATATAGCGATGTAAAATGTGGACCTAACGTTGTTTCCTCAGTATTTTATGGACAGGAAGAGAAGCAAATGAATAATTTCTGCGACGATTAAACAAAAATCATAAGTTGTTAATTACAGTGTGAAAATGTAAAGCTGCTAAATTTGGAGATAAAACGAGAAACGGAAACTCATCATTGACAGGAAAATAGAATGCAGATGAGCAAGAGGTCGTAGGATGTCATGGCTCCAACATATCAGTGCAAAGGCCTACGGATAGGTAAAAGTTATTACACACGACAAATAGACATGCGGAAGATGAGTCATGGTGCTGCAAACATCTGCTAATGGATAAGTATCCAGAGAAGAAAAATATTGACAAAACATGATTGACGTATTTAGAACAAACCGCGATTCTGATGGTAGGAGTAGGATTTTATTTACATTTACTGACAGTAAACTTCAGTTTATAGGTAATATCTGATGTTCGCACTTTCATAAGGTTTCTCAGACTGATAAGACTCTAAAAAAGAAATAAAATATCGCTTCTTTATCTGTAGGAAATACCTCATGAGATTGTTCGGTTCCCTTCTGTAGTGAACGTAAGACTCTGAAAGGTCATGAACGTCTAGCTTTATTTCAGGAGAAGGCGTACACGTTTTGATCTCCGAATTTCTGCATCCTCAGAATTCGAGATATTTCTTTATTACACAAACAACCATACGTCTGACGAAATAGCTCCTGTTTTACTTTCAGCAATACTTTCGTCTGTTATCCATGAACACACGTAGCTCATAGTACTGAAGCAGGTTATAAATATTTTAATGTCGATGTCTGTTACATACAATGAACTATTACAGTTCTCTTAATAACACTTGTCAGTTGAAATACTCAGACGCAGAAATTAGTTGTGAAAATCCCAGTCCAGCACCATTTGAGACGATATTGCTGAATATTACAGTCATACCATAGAAATTTTAATGACGTGATGTGATGATTTATAATACTGCAGTTCAGTAAGTCGCTTAAATAATTGGGTAGTCAGTAACATAACATCAGAATTGAGTAAAGTTTATAGTCTTTCCACAATATGTAATGTTTCGTACCACGAAACTTTATATGTATATAGGTTCTAGAGAAGTAGAATTTTCATAGTGAAACTGTATGCTTAACACCAACTAGAGCTACATTTTTAATATCTGGGGATACATGTTTGGTAACTGTTTTCTCAAAATCACAGTTTTGCTTTTACTTTGTTTCGCACTTCGTTATTCGCGTTCTAATAGATCGGACGTTCTACCATATCCCAACGGGCGGGTGGGGGTGGGGGTGGGGGGTGGGGGGGTGGAATATCTATAGCCTCGTGTCGATTAGTTGCAACAAAAATACGTAATACATTCTGTAATACCTAAACATGCATTCACACGCCGCAAGTTCAATGCAGAAAGCACTAAATAAATACAGTCTGCGATCGTAAGTCATCTTTTGTTACGTGTGCTTCCCTTATACGAGACATCGGCTCAAAAACACATTTTGGTGTCTCACGTCATTAGGAGGGAACGATACGGATGGGGAACGAAATTAACCCTGTCTTTCAAATTAGCAGGAGTAGGTCACAATCCACTTGGACGTAGGGAATTTGAGAATGATGAGATATAAATTACAGTTTTCACAAATTATGTGGCCTTCTTCTTTAGCAACTGATCGAGACGCACGTGACAGAATAATTTAAAATACAATAAGAGCCAAGAACATGCAGATAAGATCAGAAGAGATCCAATTTTTATAAGTCCTTACTAATATCCCTTGTTCTCCGCAACCTCTTTCTTTGACATTAAGTTACAAACCATTTTCGTTGAATTACTTTCAGGATTAAAA
Source organism: Schistocerca americana (assembly GCF_021461395.2). Lineage (NCBI taxonomy): Eukaryota > Metazoa > Arthropoda > Insecta > Orthoptera > Acrididae > Schistocerca > Schistocerca americana. The sequence goes on along the minus strand of NC_060124.1, from coordinate 413,342,520 downwards.
AACTTGGTACGCTGTACTTAGCTCAGAAAAGTCTGATGGAACAATACCGACCGTATTCAAACCAACTCTTGTTCATCATTTCAGTTAAATAATTAATTATACCAAAAACGATTATAGGAAAAACTCTTCAGTCAGCCATCCAATAAATCTACAGACTTCTTCCTGCTTGTTAAACCTCCTCACGCACACAGTGAAGCGTTAAATTTACAGCACTGAAAGCTGAGACCACAAGCTATTAGAGGTTTCGTGCCGTGAATCGAGGCTATTAATGCTCGCTATAAAAGCGTCATAAAATCCACGCGGACTACCGCTATTCTCTCAAGCCCTCCGTAATCTCACCTTCTGTGTCAGAAGAAGAATTAGAAATTTATTGCACTTTTTACGTTGCCTTTTTTCAAATGTACTTACTGCAGTCCTTCCGCGAACGACTCCATCTCAGACCGAAGCAATATAATTTGATAGATTTATTTTTCTTTGTAATGGCGAACATTTCACTCACTTTTACACCACGAGTACACATTTGTTATGAGGAGGCTGTGGCGTTATTTAAATTGAATCTTGAAACATTTTTTGATAAAACTTACTATATTGTAATTTACTATACAAAAAAAATTAAAATTTACAAATGAATAACATTATGGTTCAATTGTTATAAAACATCCTAAACGTGGAAAATATCTCAGAACATCTAGTTACAGATCACAACAAAGAATTTATTTTGCAATACGGAGCTTATCCAAAATACGTAACGTTAATGCCGGTCGGAGTGGCCTTGCGGTTCTGGGCGCTACAGTCTGGAGCCGAGCGACCGCTACGGTCGCAGGTTCGAATCCTGCCTCAGGCATGGATGTGTGTGATGTCCTTAGGTTAGTTAGGTTTAATTAGTTCTAAGTTCTAGGGGAGTGATGACCTCCGAAGTTAAGTCGCATAGTGCTCAGAGCCATTTGAACCATTTTTGTAACGTTAACGTCAGTACGAGGTATAACTACATCGGGCAGCAAGGCAATGTGTGTGATAGACGAGAGACTGAGCTTGCCTTCGCTTATCCTCATTTTGTGCCGTTGAAGACATGCGGTCACTTTACCAGATCTGTGACCGAGCGTTCTCCATGTACATGACCAATCAAACTTCTACGTGGTAACAGATGCAGGATTGCCCACTCGTCTCATGGTACAGCAACTCGCACTATCCCGTTTATGTCTATTACTGGGGTGATAAAGGTTCTAAGCTGTCCTTCTTCTCCTTTGTTGCATGGGTACTACAGCTATCGCCGCATCTCTGTCGCCAAATGGTTTCTACGGAATGAAAGTGCATCTCCATCTATAAGTTATGGATTCTTCGAACTAACCGAAAACATTCCGTCCTTGGGAAGCTATTTGGTGCCAAACTAAAAGCACGTGACAGGAATGGTACATCTGTATGACACGGTATCATTTGGCTGCAGCTCTTCATACGGCAATAAGTCTTACATTTAGTAGTCCTCACTGCATGTTGTGTACACGAAAGACTTTTTGTAGAGAGCTAAGAATTGTTGCGTCGCACTAGGTTGGATATAGGTCAATATTGTTAGGTCAATATTTAATGCGTAACTATTATGAAGTTTAAAGCCACTATCTTCCACAAAAGTCGCGTAAAATTTATAGAACTCAAATATGATGTAGATGTCTACAAAATCTTCCAACTACTATCGTCGCATCTTGTAAAGCACGCGAAACTAAATGTGGGAGCTAACAATACCAGGCTGCCATTTGTGCGTTGCTGGAGACAACAGTCCAGCCAACTGACTGTCATATGTCAACTAGTATGAAACACACTATCTATGTTCTGTCATCTGACATAACTTGAATCTCGTTTGAAGCACATAGGAAATGTATCTGCGGTGTGTGACTTATAAGTACGCATAGTTTTATGTTAAATAAAGTGTATTGTAATGCAGTTTTACCATAAATTGCAATCTTAAGTTTTCAAGACAATTTCAACCTAAATTCTCACCAGTCTCTATCGCATCATCTACACCCGCTGCTGAATGGCTGTTTTGACGTCACCGTCGTTGTCGTGTCGCTGGCAGCCTAAATTATTTTTCAAGTGCATCTATACAGCTCAATGAAATCTTATGTTTGAGTCTTATGTAGGAAGGCTATGCCATAAACCAAAAAATGTCTCTTCACCAGACTTGTCCCACACTAAGTTCTGTTCGCAGCTCGTGGTCTAGTGGCTAGCATTGCTCCCTCTGGATCACGAGGTCCCGTGTTCGATTCCTGGAGTGGTTGGTGTATTTCTTTGCTTGGGGGCTCGATGTTTGTGTTGTCCTCATCATTTGATCATCATCATCATTCGTGAGAGTGACTAGATTGGACTGTGAAAATATTGGGACTTTGTACGGGCGCTGATGACAGCGCAGTTGAGTGCCTCACGAACCAAACATCATCAATATCACCTTACGTTCTGGGATGTTCTCCCTATTTAAGATGAAATATTGCTTTATATTTCAGTAATTAAGCTACTCCTAAACTAAATCACAATTCACATGATTATTATGGCCAAAACTGATTTGTTGAAATTCGCTTTCTCTGGAGGTACTGAATGCTTCTATTCTTCGTTAGTTCTTATTTTCATTGCGAAACAGGTTTTGTCTCCAGTGATATTTCGGCTGAAAAATTCAACGTGATGGTTTAGCATGGTAGTAAACTCCCGACATTCCACAGGACCATTGGAGGCGCCCATGGGCACTTCAGGCGCACTCCATGGATGTTCTTTCCACTAACGATGTGTATTCTGTAGCCATTTTTCTTACACATAAGGTTTTCCACACTCACGGGCCAGCCAACAGCGTGCACATGACTGCAGTGAATATCGCCACACATGATTTACAAACTGTTTGTCTATTGACAAAAAAAAATATTCAAATGGGTTTTATTGATGTTTAAACACTTTTATTCATCACTAGAACAGTCCTTTTTGAGTGTATAAAACTAGTTTTAACAATCCCTTTCAAAAATAATCACAGCCAAATGACATAAAATATAATGAGAACCTAACTATTTAAGTTACAACATGCACGCGTGCGCACTTTCTAACGTATTTCTCCATTGACGTTGATCATCGGATTGCTTAGCCACAGCAGCCCTCCAGGCCATTCTAGAGTATTCTCGAATGCTAGTCAATAAGAATCAAGGAAAACCAATGTTTTCTTATAAGGGCGTGCTCTTTACGCCCAATGGGAGGCGAGAAATGTTTTTCTCAGTCGTTCCAAATTATCCAAGTGTCGCCCTATTGAGTGCATCTTGCATTTGTCAGCATTACAGTTTACATAATTTGCGTTATTTGGCTGGAATTACTGTCACCCAACAAACCAACTTCGTACTCCAGATTTAATACTCCTTAGATTAGGGCCAATTAGCTAAAAATATTTTACCGTTTCTTGCATACAGGAAACGAATCATTACTGGCATTTGAACCTCAGTGTGAGATTCAATTAAATGAGGTATTCTGCATAAACGAATCAAACTTAAACATGGATGAACACTTGGTTTTTGTCGTCTGTGAGTGAGTAATAGATGCAGGTGAGCAGTGCACATGTGCGTGATGCCAACTATGACACAGAATGGGCCAGTTGAAAAAAAAATATTAAAAAACACCTAGGAGTACTATGGTGAACGTATGCCTGAAGGAGCACACAATGCCACAGTGCGTGCCCCTTCTATGTGATACAAAAAGCTATGTCTATTCCATGGAGAACAAAATATGACCATTCAGGGCTTGCTTGATAATGCATAAATCAGTATGGCGCAGTAATCTAATGGAAGTTGTAAGTGCATTAAGTTTGTGTTCGTGTAATCTAAAATACAAATTCAATTTATTAGTAGGTGTAAACAGTCCTGAGCACATTTAGAATAAGCAACGACCAAAGTGTTCGGAACTCATAAGGATAAAATATTGCTTTCCAACTAATACAGATAATGCAGTTCCAATTAACTTGTCCCAACACAGTCAAACAACGTTACAATAAGGGACATAAATGAATACACAATGTAGTAACACATTACTATTTAATACAGTAGACAGAACTTCAATAAAGCAGTCCCTCAGAGATCATTCAGGCTACAACACAGCGAGACATGAATTGAGATACACAAGTAACAACGCACAGTGAAAGCATTCCCTAACAGATCTCACCTCAAAACCAAATCCAAAAATACTCAACCAAAGCCGATCCGTACTTGATGCTAAACGGCCAAACAAGAGATAAGAAATTCACAATGGGAAGCACTGCGTGTACATTCATACCGAATATCCGAATAGTAAATTGATAAAATTCAACAGCAGAGACAATTAAAATTCTTACTACGGACACTTTCTTGAGCTAATACGTTTCCTACTGAATATACTATGTCCAACAGCGACCTCCTTGGTAATCTACGAGCAATTTAGTTAGGCAAGCTCTGGCTCACTCTCATGCACTACAGCAATCGTGTATCAAAGCAGGTCTACACGCATCATGTGAGAAAGGACATCCACACTCCTTTCATTGTCGTGTACAGAAACATGCCACAGCAACCACCGCATCATTGCCGACTGCGCTGTAGTCCTCTGATCCGTGAAATCCGACACCATCCTCTTCTACAACGAGAACGATGCCCAGAATTAACAGCAAACACCTCTCAGCTTTGGCCGTCAATCCACCAGGCTGCCTCACTGCATAGTCACAAGTTCCTGCTTCGACTCTCTAAAAGGCAGTCCTCGCCCTCCAAACTACTTGTACTGTTCAGTTCACTGGACGATTATCAGTTGACTCTCTTCAACAGGGTCTGCCCACGCCGACGGCTGGTGGCGTTCCTAGCACTTGCTGCGATCTGCTCGTCACGTCTCGCATAGTCTTCCACCAAATCAATTTTAACCACAAAAGCGGTGGCAGGAAACACGAATGTGCGGCAGTTCACGGCGCAGCAGGAAAGAAGGTAGAGCGCAATGATCTAGCGATGACATCTTAATTGTAGATAGACCTGCAAAGGAGTGGAAGAGTTCTGGAAGTAGGGCGTCCCATTCCTTGGACAGCGTGGGGATGGTCGTTGGTGCGTGCTCCATAGGATTTAAGTCAGGCGAACGGGCTGGCCACTCAATTCGCGCATTGTCATCCAGAAAAATAATTTCAGGGCCGAATGCATCCCCCGCCTGCAGCCCCGAGTAAGTGCGCTGGCATGCGCGACAGCGACATCTCCCATCCGCTGCCAAAGTGATGTTGTGTAGCATCGTCACGTGTCCGGTGCTCCGTCGAATTAGAAGCTGTGTTATGTTGGATATCCGCGGCTTGTTGACTACTACTGGTAGCATTTTCATACTGGCTTCTTCGGAATCCCAGAGCGGTACGTAAGTTGTACGCCATCCTGAAATGTCCAACACATAATACAACCGTGCCAATGCTTGCCACCTAAAATGTAAACAATACTCATACTGACAAGTACAGTGCCACAGTCCTTTTTCCTTAGACAACTTGTGAACAAGCCTATATTTTGTTCTACCCTGATTAGGAGACCTCACTACCCGTGAGGCCATTTTCTAGGTTGGCCTTCGGCTGTGTGTCTGAGCAGGACTTTGAGGTTTTTATTCAATGTGGTTCTAATAATTATACCATAAAGGCCTGTACCGTCCCTGTCGAAAATCGTAATACCTGTGGGCACACCTTATTCCATTAGGCATAAACACAAATTCTCTGCATGCTTCCCTGAATTGCCGTATTAAATCATCAAGGTTTGGCTTGTAATACCAGAGTTCTTCCAGTACAATTACAGCAGCTGAATAATTAATCTTATTTCCATAAAATGTAATTGCTAACTCATCAATTCTTTCTTGACTGGTAGGAACAAGGAAGGCGAGGCGTAGGTCGTCCGGATAGTTTCTGATATGGTCCCAGTTGCCATAAAAAAAACACCAACGCAGACATTGGCTGTAAATAACAATCTTTATTCAGAACGTTACTGTACCTTTGCGTTTACAAAAAGTCATGTACACTCTATTTCTAACAACAAACGTTACATACTTCACTTCACTTTGAACTACATCATTCTTAGCAGGCTCATCACCAGCAATTTGCAAACCAATATAAAAAGGATTAACACCTTGAAATATCTTATTTTTTGCTCGACATTTGGTCTCCAAATCTGTCCATGATTTTACCTTAGATATGTCAGCACTTGTCTCGGGTTTGGAATAGGTTACAAATTTGAATCGATTTTTTCTAGTGTACTTACGCCAAGGAACGCCAGATGAACGTTCGAGTCTAAGACTAAATGGGCCTATTTTATTGCTACAGGCTATACGCACTTTTTGCAAAGCTCCTTGGTCTTCAAAAATTTTCTTATTTGCTCTATCATTCAATGTTAAACGTTCCACTCTTACATTAACTCTATATACATACCTTACTACTTTATTAATTATTACCGACGCATATTTGTTAGCAAAGAACTTAAACTCATCTGTTATGTCATAATGTTTTAATGTAGTAAAATTCATGGCATTCTCATCATCTTTCTCGGTGGCGCCCATCTTTCCATATTCGAACCGAGCAGAATCAGACTGCGTATATTCGGTGCGCCACCTGCACATCCGACTGAAAATAGGCCTACTGAGAATCGTCCGACGGCGCATCCAACGCCTCGGGCGTGCAGCGCGACCCCTGCGGTTCATCTTCATCCGACGAAACGCAAATAACTTCCTCCGGGGCCTCCATATCCGACGAGTCCGACGCCACTTCCACCTTCATAGATAAACAATGAACAATATGACAATCAGCATGCACTACGTCAAAACGTGAGATTAAGGCTTCATCACCTATAGCAAATTCATTTGACACAAATATTACCAAGCCTCGGTGTTTTATAACCATACCTGGCTTGTTCTTCACATTAACAGTTACAGGGTACATTCTTCGATGCCGATGAAGGGAAACTTGCGGATACTACTAGGTACCAACAACATTTGCAGGAAAAACGTAACCCGATACCTTGGGGTCTAGCTGGATGAAAAACTATCTTTATGCAACAGATAAAGCTAACAACAGATAAGGTAGTCGCTATTCTGCACAAACTCGCCAGAATAAAATCGGCACAGTATAAGGTGCCGCTACAAATGATCAAGACATATTACAACGCCGTATACGAGTCGATACTGAGTTTGCCTCAAGTTCATGGGCACACAGATTATGTCCATCGACATACATGAGAGGCCGCCAGACGTGGGATGTTTGGGGCCTTCGGAACGACGTCTACTGAAGCCCTGTGCTTAGTGCTCGGCACGTATCCAGAGCGGCAGCGTACTGGCTGAGACGAGGCCAACATGATAAAGTTGAGGAGATACGAGGATATTCCGCCAAAACACGACATAAAAGGATGGACGCTGAGTGAGTGGCCAAGGCAGTGGGACACCAGTGAAAACTGTGGGAGAGAGCATGAGTTCTTTCCCAGTATTTAAGAGCATCTAAAAATGAGACATGGCCCTAGTATAGGCATGTCACATTTTCTTACTCGTCACGGACTGTACCCAATCTATTTCAACCGTATAAATCAGGATAGTGCAGCCAATTGCACATAAGGAAAAATGGGCGCACCAGAGCGTGTTATTCTCCGGTGCAACAAATAGACCCAAGTGAGAAACTTCAAATGCTACAAGAGGACCTGCGGCATCCTGACAAATGGAAGATGATCAACACCACAGCAGACGAAGTCTCAGGGATCCTCAAGGAGAGATAGGCAACGTTGGGCTGCGCAGTTCGGGCCACAGCTACAACAGGCCCTCCTAGACAACAGCATCAGCAAGGAAACGGGGGGAACATAAGAGCTACCACTGCTATTCAAACCTATATTTGCAAAGTTTTAACGTTCTGGCAGTATAATAAATGTATTGCGTCAGTCCCTGCTAAGGTTTCACGGTTATGACTTCTACATTTACAAAGGTTCAATGATCAGATGTTACAGTAATAAATGCAGATGTCAAATTTAAATGTAAGATTTGGATTAGTAAAGTCTTAATGCCCTGCTAGTGTAATAATTGTGTAAATTTTGTCACTGATGAGATTTTACAGTCATGATGTGCTATTTCTGAAGGTTCTACAAACTGACGTTTTAGTAATATGTAAAGCTTTTAAAGTTGGGCATGTAAGATTTCTACTTCTGACTGCACAACGAGATGCATATTGTGTCTTCATTACGAAGTTTTATACTTGTGACCCTACATTGGTAACATTTTCACGTTTTAACACTACAGTACTAGGTACTAGCAAAGTTTTAAATTAGAATGGGAACGTTTTGCTGTTCTAATAGTCTAATATGTAAGATAATTGTCTTAAGAGGGCATTACAGCAATGACGCCCTAACAGTAGTCAAGTATATATTATACGTAGTTCTTGTAAAACGCCAACATTTCGCTCATACATTAAGGTTATTTTTAATAATGTCAGCTTTTACATAAGATAACAAACACATTCGTAAAACTAGTTATTGTAATACTCCGAATCAACTCAATGAACGATGGTTACAATGTAAGCACAACAGTCGTAAATTATATATATGATAATCACTCACATGCTGTCAGCCCTAAATAAATAATTTTTTTAAGGGTCCATATTCCTGATAAAGAAACTGTATACTGAAACCAACAGTTAAGTCAAATGAAAATTTTATCGCTTAACATTTGCATGCTTATGATATGAGTATCAATTTAATTAAATACTTTTATGTATTATTTCATCAACTTTTAAAATTAATTCTTTAACTCTGGTTATAACTTATTTGTCATATCTAGTTAGAGTAGACTTCCGTGGACTAAGAGCGAAATACTAACAAATGCGCTTTAAATCTTGATCGAGCCAATTTTTGAACCAGCGCTTTCCAACTGATGTCAAAGTAAAATTTCAGTTTAGAAGTTTTCATTAAAATTTAATCATGCCGAAGCCTTGTGAAATTAGATGAATCCGCTTCTAACCTCCTGTAGATGGCGAAGTATAGACTTATTCCAATTAAAGCGTAGCACGCAGACTAGATTTCCTTATCATGCTTATTCTAATGATTAAAGGCAAGACCTCAGCTATCTGTCAGATAATTTTTGTCATACTTCAAAAAATGGTTCGAATGGCTCTGAGCACTATGGGACTTAACATCTATGGTCATCGGTCCCCTAGAACTTAGAACTACTTAAACCTAACTAACCTAACACAATACCCAGTCATCACGAGGCAGAGAAAATCGCTGACCCCGCCGGGAATCGAACTCGGGAACCCGGGCACGGGAAGCGAGAACGCTACCGCACGACCAGAGCTGCGGCTCTTGTCATCCTTCCAACATCATTTTCATCATTATCATCCAACAACTTTTTCAGCTCATATGTTCGTATGTGATAAAAATTAACATTTAATGAATGTGAGATGTTAAATCGTGCAGTTTTTAAATTAAGCTGCTCATATCTTCTTACGCACATGAAAGAGAGTTCTGGTTTTGAATACCTAACGGCACACGATCAATTAACTTGATACTGATAATCAGACTGAAGAGTATTCTCATTGCGACAAGTACACTAGGGTGCCAAACTTGAGCCACCTGTCACGTTAGGTAACATAACTCAACGAAACTTAGAACGTATTTAGAGAAAACTGCTACAGCTGAATGAAGTCGGTGTTCTGTGAGCAGACACCACCTCAGCCGAGTATTGTCGATGTTTATGTGTAAAACCATATAGGTTTAGACTTACAGACGTTTCATGATGCTGATAAATAACAGCGTGTAGAGTTTTGTTTTGTCATTCAGTCGGTCGTAATGGAAGTCAACAATTTTTCATTTCACGTGTAGTGTTCTGTGAGGAGTCTACTGTCCATTAAAGTGGAGAAGCCACGACAAAATATTGTGGGTAGCCCATCGGCCACATTCCACAGTAAAACTCGAAGGAGATGATTCTACACCCACCAGCTCGGCGTTTCTTCTAAGTGTTTGCATATTATATTTCTTTGATAAGCACGACAAAGGAATATATAATTGTGTTATTAAAATTATAAATGATTTAAAATTAATTTGTTTCATTTTAAAAGCTTTAAGAATTTACATGTAAAAAATCACGTAAAAAATTCGGAGACAGTACTTTTTATTCATATGTCCAAAGCAAATGCATTTATCAACTATCTTCAATTAATTGTTAACATTAACGTTATTGCCCTTATATTCGTTGTCGACCTCCGAAAAATTTGATTCGCAGCGCCAGCTTCACCTTCTTTTCGACATCTCTGTTTTGCTGTATGAAGCCGAATGTTTGTGTGTGAATCCGAAGACCTGGGGCGGTTTAATCTCAAGTGTGCGGCTAGTTATTTAGTTTTTTGAGCAGTCACATACGAAAGTATGAAGCAGGCATACACTCAACTCGGTGTGTAGCATCAGAGGCTATCTACACTAACAGTAAATCGAATAACAAATTCACCTACAGCAGTAATTCTAGTTCGTGATGTAAAACGAATATAAACAACATTTGCATATACACGTTCAAACAAATTATGTCACAGAAAATCTGTTTAACACGAGCAAACAGGCACAGAAAACGTGGTAACCAGCGATGTGGTTGATGGTTCAACTGTGTGATCTAAGTCTTAGCAATTCCCTGTGATATTATTTGGTTAATATACTATGCTGCATTGTCGTTCGGAGTTCAAATGTAGGCTACCTGATAACTGGGTGTACATGTCAGTTCGGAAGGCAGGCGAGGAGCTACGACTACGTGGAAATCGGAGAAATGAAGGCTCATAAATTGTCTCAGCAACGATTGTCCCTCCCGTCCACCATTCGCGAATGGAACAAGAAAGGGGAATATAAAACGATGATATAGTCCATTTGCACTCTAAAGAAATCCATACCGTTTCACAAGGAGCCAGTAAGGAAGATTCACGAGCTTATACCGACCCTTCGCAACGTCTCTGTTAAATCTGTGGCACTGCAGTACGTATATAAGCCCAGGGAGAGTTTACTTGTCACACGGGGAATGCGTACGTTATTATCTAATATAACTAACGCAAGAAACACACAGAAGAGAAATTACGCAAGTCACTGTACGCTGCAATGCGCCACTAGAGGAGAAACTGATTCTTAGTCATCCGGTAAGGCACATTCCACGACACGAGCGCTACTCAGGGAACATTCTTCATCAAGAGCACAAGTTTGTCGCCAGCACAAATTGCTTTTTCAAGGCCGCAGAGACGTTACAGACAACCTCACTCAGTTAGCCCTTCAAAAGCCGACGAAATCGTCGAACTTATGCCTGATCTTGTTGGATCAGACCAGCGTTTAACTGTATAGATGAAGGTGGCTTGTTAAATTTAAATCAGATTTTGACCGAAGATTTTCATGAACGAAAAGATTGTACCCAAATTGTGCCGAAAAGCCCGACAACTGAACAAAAGGACAGTCGGGGAAATGTGTGCGATGGATCTTCTTGAGAGGCTGCCCAATGGCCAGGAGTCGTTTAGTCTTGTGATCACAGGTGACAAACCCTGGATTTTTAGTACGATTCTGAGACAAAGCGGCATAGTGAGGGGTGGCACACTGAGACATCTCCTCGACCGAAAAAAGCTGGAATGACCAAATGAAAGATCAAAACATTGCCGAATTGACTTTTTGACAGTAGAGATACGGTGCATAAAAAATTTGTTCCTCGAGGAAAAACTGTCGATGAAATGTTTTACAAAGACGTTCTTGAAACGCTCATAAGAGGGCGAATCGAGTGAGACACGACATTGTAGACAAGTGGCCATGTGACATGCAGAGTTGTCCCCGTGTCACACGGCCACTTCCATTACAAAATTTTGACCTCAAAAGACGCTCCTGTTGTTCCACAGCCCCGTCATTCACCTGATCGGAGTCCTTGTGACTTTTTTCTTATCCTGAAATCGAAAAAGTCTTAAAAGGACGTCATTTTGAGACTCTGGAGAACACCATGACTGGAAACAGCAACTCCGCCTGTGTATAGCTGCCGACGGGAACTACCTTGTAGGGGACAATACTGTTGTTCGAAAAAAATAAAAATTTTGGTAGATAAAAAATCAGCCTCATTAGTTTTCTCATACACCTCGTATGGAGTCCGAACAATGATTTAATGAACCACACATAGTTCCTCAAATTTCATATACGCTCATATAAGCGGCCTCGTGTGTGTGAGTATTCTCGTTACCCAAAAAGCCGGAGCTTTTGCGGTAAACGTTTCTTCTGCGCTTCGAAAAAATTACAGGAAAACACAAGTGGTCTAGTTCTTTTCTTCTGATAGTCACAGGGAGTGTTCTCCTCGATGCCTGTGGGATGCAAATGGGAAGGAGGTGAACCACGGTTGGTACACACTCGTACCAAGAGGTACTTTCCAATTACTGGTTGGCCCGCAACATTGTATTGACGTATATGGCAGATCGACCTAAATGGCATTCTTCTGGTGGTTGTTCCTCATGCAGTATTCGTATCCTTAACTCGGATCGGAAGATGGCAGACTGAGGTTAATTACAGAGCCAGAAACAACGACCTGCTACGCCAATTCGTTGACCTTGCCGTTATAAACCAATCCTACATCAGCTGGGTCCCATATAAAGAAGATTCTCATACTTTGTTTATTTTGCATTGATTCTTGTATAATTTCCAATAGTCCAATACTCGTTTTGCTATTCCAGTTCAAGTTTTAAATAAGCTGAAATACCATTTTTGACTGGTATATCACCCGCAGGCTCCTAAGTCGATCAAATTTCACAGCCTCTCGAATCTCTTTCGCATTGAAAAATATAGGACACACGAAAATTGCGTAGGTAATTTCTGCTTCTGGAAAAGAAAGGCGCTTTCAACTGCTGATGTCCCTTGATACTCATGAACAAAGTGTGACATTTAGAGATAAGTTTAAGAACAGAAGTTAGAAGTGATTGCGCAGAAGCAGTTTATTAATAATTTATTCGTAAATCACTAACAGTCAACATCGAGGTTATGCAAAATATCTTAATGGAATTCTACACTGAGTCATGGGGCACGTTCCTGTATCACGGCGGATTTTCTTTTGGCCGGCGTAATGCAGCAACTCAATGTGGAATAGACTCAACAAGCTGTTGGAGGTTGAAATATTGAACGACGCTGCCGCTATAGCCGTCCATAATTGCGAAATTCTTGCCAGTGCAAGATTTTGTGAACGAAATGACCTCTCAATTACGTCCCACGAATATTCGATGGGGCTCAGATCAGAGTGGCCAATCATGCGCTCAAAGTGTCCAGAAGGCTATTCAAACCATTCGCGAACTGTTGTAGCCCAGTGGCATAACATCATTCTTCTGGAAGAATAAATCCACGAATGGCTGCAAGTGGTCTACAAGAAGACGAACATAACCATTTCTAGTCACTGATCGTTTCAGTTGGACCAGAGGGCCCAGTCCATTCCATACCATTATGGAGTCACCACTATCTTGCACACTGCCTTGTTGACAACTTGGGTCCATGGCTTCATGCGCGACACTCGATCCCTAGAATGAGCACTTACCAACTGAAATCGCGACTCATGTGACCAGTTCACGTTTTCCAGTTATCTAGAATGGTATCGATATGATCACAAGCCAAGGAGAGGCGCTACAGAAGATGTCGTGCTCCTAGCAAAGGCATCCTCGTCGGTCGTCTGCTGTCATAATGAACTAAGGCCAAATTTTGCCTCACGTTCCTAAAGCAAAATTGCTTGTGTGATAACACTGACAAATCCACGCAAACACCGTATCTCTAGGACGTTAAGTGGCCAGTGCGTTGGCCTTGATGGCAGGTAATGCCTGATATTTGGTGTTCTCGACACACTTTTCCCACAGTGGATCTCGGAACACTGAATTCCCTAACCATTTCCAAAACGTAAAGTCCTCTGCGTCTAGTTCCAACTACCACTCCGTGCTCAGAGTCTGCTAATTCCCGTTGTGCGGCCATAATCACGACGGAAACCTTTTCGCATGAATCACCTGACAACAAATGGCAGCTCCGCCAATGCACTGCCCTTTTATGCCTTGTGTACGCGATGCCACTGCCATCTGTATATATGCGCATCGCTAGCCCATGACTTCAGGATGTAAATGGGACAATAACTGTATTATAGGTAACACCGTGAAGCCAGCAGTAAGTGGTATGTACCGAGACTAACGCAGACACTGCTAGAGGGCAAAGGTCGGGTGTTACCAATTTTGACCTTACGAGCCTAGGATTGTCACTCATTTCTCATAGGAGGTGAGTTAAGGTAATATTAGGCTGCTGGTTCTCGTGCCAAATAAATTTTCTCGTCATGTACTGTTGAACATGGAGTGCAGGCTCGTCAGCTTCCCCTGGTAAAGCGTTCGTCCGAGCCTATTTCTACAGCTTTTTTTTTCTTTTTTTTTTTTTTTTGTCATCAGTCTACTGACTGGTTTGATGCGGCCCGCCACAAATTCCTTTCCTGTGCTAACCTCTTCATCTCAGAGTAGCACTTGCAACCTACGTCCTCAATTATTTGCTTGACGTATTCCAATCTCTGTCTTCCTCTACAGTTTTTGCCCTCTACAGCCCCCTCTAGTACCATGGAAGTCATTCCCTCATATCTTAGCAGATGTCCTATCATCCTGTCCCTTCTCCTTATCAGTGTTTTCCACATATTCTTTTTCTCTCTGATTCTGCATGGAACCGCTTCATTCCTTACCTTATCAGTCTACCTAATTTTCAACATTCGTCTATAGCACCACATCTCAAATGCTTCGATTCTCTTCTGTTCCGGTTTTCCCACAGTCCATGTTTCACTACCATACAATGCTGTACTCCAGACGTACATCCTCAGAAATTTCTTCCTCAAATTAAGGCCGGTATTTGATATTAGTAGCAATAGCGAATCTGCTTTTGATGTCCTCCTTGCTCCGTCCGTCATTGGTTATTTTATTGCCAAGGAAGCAGAATTCCTTAACTTCATTGACTTTGTGACCATCAATCCTGATGTTAAGTTTCTCGCTGTTCTCATTTCTACTACATCTCATTACCTTCGTCTTTCTCCGATTTACTCTCAAACCATACTGTGTACTCATTAGAATGTTCATTCCGTTCAGCAGATCATTTAATTCTTCTTCACTTTCACTCAGGATAGCAATGTCATCAGCGAATCGTATCATTGTTATCCTTTCCCCTTGTACGTATTTTAATTCCACTCCTGGTTCAAATGGTTCAAATGGCTCTGAGCACTATGCGACTTAACTTCTGAGGTCATCAGTCGCCTAAAACTTAGAACTAATTAAACCTAACTAACCTAAGGGCATCACACACATCCATGCCCCAGGCAGGATTCGAACCTGCGACCGTAGCGGTCTCTCGGTTCCAGACTGTAGCGCCCAGAACCGCACGGCCACTCCGACCGGCTCCACTCCTGAACCTTTCTTTTATTTCCATCATTGCTTCCTCGATGTACAGATTGAAGAGTAGGGGCGAAAGGCTACAGCCTTGTCTTACACCCTTCTTAATACGAGCACTTCGTTCTTGATCGTCCACTCATATTATTCCCTCTTGGTTGTTGTACATATTGTATATGACCCGTCTCTCCCTATAGCTTACTCCTACTTTTTTCAGAATCTCGAACAGCTTGCACCATTTTATACTGTCTAACGCTTTTTCCAGGTCGACAAATCCTATGAAAGTGTCTTGATATTTTTTCAGCCTTGCTTCCATTATTAGCCGTAACGTCAGAATTGCCTCTCTCGTCCCTTTACTTTTTCTAAAGCCAAACTGATCGTCACCTAGCGCATTCTCAATTTTCTTTTCCTTTCTTCTGTATATTATTCTTGTAAGCAGCTTCGATGCATGAGATGTTAAGCTGATTGTGCGATAATTCTCGCACTTGTCAGCTCTTGCCGTCTTCGGAATTGTGTGGATGATGCTTTTCCGAAAGTCAGATGGTATGTCGCCAGACTCATATACTCTATACACCAATGTGAATAGTCGTTTTGTTGCCACTTCCCCCAATGATTTTAGAAATTCTGATGGAATGTTATCTATCCCTTCTGCCTTACTTGACCGTAAGTCCTCCAAAGTTCTTTTAAATTCCGATTCTAATACCGGATCCCCTATCTCTTCTAAATCGACTCCTGTTTCTTCTTCTATCAAATCAGACAAATCTCCACCCTCATAGAGGCTTTCAATGTATTCTTTCCACCTATCTGCTCTCTCCTCTGCATTGAACAGTAGAATTCCCGTTGCACTCTTAATGTTACCACCGTTGCTTTTAATGTCACCAATGGTTGTTTTGACTTTCCTGTATGCTGAGTCTGTCCTTCCGACAATCATATCTTTTTCGATGTCTTCACATTTTTCCTGCAGCCTTTTCGTCTTAGCTTCCTTGCACTTCCTATTTATTTCATTCCTCAGCGACTTGTATTTCTGTATTCCTGATTTTCCCGGAACATGTTTGTACTTCCACCTTTTATCAATCAAATGAAGTATATCTTCTGTTACCCATGGTTTCTTGCAGCTACCTTCTTTGTACCTATGTTTTCCTTCCCAACTTCTGTGATGGCCCTTTTTAGAGATGTCCATTCCTCTTCAACTGTACTGCCTACTGCGCTATTCCTTATTGCTGTATCTATAGCGTTAGAGAACTTCAAACGTATCTCGTCATTCCTTAGTGCATCCGTATCCCACTTCTTTGCGTATTGATTCTTCCTGACTAATGTCTTGAACTTCAGCCTACTCTTCATCACTACTATATTGTGATCTGAGTCTATATCTGCTCCTGGGTACGCCTTACAATCCAGTATCTGATTTCGGAATCTCTGTCTGACCATGATGTAATCTAATTGAAATCTTCCCTATCTCCCGGCCTTTTCCAAGTATACCTCCTTCTCTTCTGATTCTTGAACAGGGTATTCGCTATTACTAGCTGAAACTTGTTACAGAACTCAATTAGTCTTTCTCCTCTTTCATTCCTTGTCCCAAGCCCATATTCTCCTGTAACCTTTTCTTCTACTCCTTCCCCTACAACTGCATTCCAGTCGCCCATGACTATTAGATTTTCGTCCCCCTTTACATACTGCATTACCCTTTCAATATTCTCATACACTTTCTCTATCTGTTCATCTTCAGCTTGCGACGTCGGCATGTATACCTGAACTATCGTTGTCGGCGTTGGTCTGCTGCCGATTCTGATTAGAACAACCCGGTCACTGAACTGTTCACAGTAACACACCCTCTGCCCTACTTTCCTATTCATAACGAATCCTACACCTGTTATACCATTTTCTGCTGCTGTTGATATTACCCCATACTCATCTGACCAGAAATCCTTGTCTTCCTTCCACTTCACTTCACTGACCCCTACTATATCTAGATGGAGCCTTTGCATTTCCCTTTTCAGATTTTCTAGTTTCCCTACCACGTTCAAGCTTCTGACATTCCACGCCCAGACTCGTAGAACGTTATCCTTTCGTTGATTATTCAATCTTTTTCACACGGTAACCTCCCCCTTGGCAGTCCCCTCCCGGAGATCCGAATGGGGGACTATTCCGGAATCTTTTGCCAATGGAGAGATCATCATGACACTTCTTCAATTACAGGCCACATGTCCTGTGGATACACGTTACGTGTCTTTAATGCAGTGGTTTCCATTGCCTTCTGCATCCTCATGTCGTTGATCATTGCTGATTCTTCCGTCTTTAGGGACAATGTCCCATCCCTAGGACAAGAGAGTGCCCTGAACCTCTATCCGCTGCTCCGCCCTCTTTGACAAGACCGTTGGTAGAATGAGGCTGACTATGCCGGAAGTCTTCGGCCGCCAATGCTGATTATTTATCAAAATTTAGGGAGTGGCTGGGATCGAACCTGGGACCGAAGACGTTTTGATTATGAATCAAAGACGCCATCCCTAGACCACGGGTACACGCCCTCTGCAGCTTCCAGACAGTTTTTATTCGCAGATGCCTGGTCGACAAACGGTAAGGTCGTGTGCGGTTTATAGACGTAGAAGTTAATGTTCTTTCTCTCTTTTTCTCTCTCTCTCTCGCCTTAACGGCGCTTGAGAATTTTTCCTTCAAAGAAATTTGCACCATACAGCGAGCAGTTTGGGAGCAACGGCTCGCCGCCAACAGGTGAAGCTGTGAGCAGCCCAGAGGCCGTGCGGCCCGGGCCTTTACGAGCGGCGCCGACACTTGCTTTAAACTGGCCGGCACCGCTAACGGCGCAGCCCACGGCCCAGCACTTTGGCGGCGCGATTGCCGGCTCATTTCACTCTCCCCGGCCGTAACCTGCGGCCGCTGGCTGCCGGCTGGCGGCTGGCCAGCGCGCCTCGTCTCTATGTCCTGACGATGTCGTTCACTGTGCCGCTGGAACGACCCGCCATTTATTGCCTGTGGCGCCGTTCTGCCCTGCTTACCTAACCTTAACTATACAAAATCAAATGGGTATTGTGCGAAAACGTTTAAATACAAACTTAAAAGGAAGAAAACGCAATATATGATAATGGAGATATCGGCAAAAGCAAGAGCACTGATATAAGAAAATCGAGGAATCAATCAAGTAGAAATAGGGTTGGCTGTTGACACGACAGAAACCGCAAATGACTTGAAAAAATAGTTTAAATTTATTTGTACCACAATTTTCCGAAAGCCCAACAACATCCTTGTAATCTATTTCCTTAGAAGTTTACAAGGAAATTACAGTCATACACCGATTAAAATGGCTCTGAGCACTATGGGACTTAACTACTGAGGTCATCAGTCCCCTAGAACTTAGAACTACTTAAACCTAACTAACCTAAGGACATCACACACATCCATGCCCGAGGCAGGATTCGAACCTGCGACCGTAGCGGTCACGCGGCTCTAAACTGACGCGCTTAGAACCGCACGGCCACACCGGCCGGCTCATACTCCGATTAGCCAGAACATTATGGCCACCTACCTTATAGTTAGTATGTCCACCTTCGGCTGAGCTATCAACGAGCATGGAGGCGTTGGTAAGTCGCTGCAGGCAGTTGGCACCACATCTGCACACAAATGTCACCTACTTCCCCTAAATTACGGGGAGGAGAGCGATGTGCTCTGAGGGCACATTCAGTCACATTCCAGATGTCTTGCCGGGCGGGGTGGCCGAGTGGTTCTAGGCGCTACTCTCTGGAACCTCCCGACCGTTACGGCCGCAGGTGCGAATCCTGCCTCGGGCATGGGTGTGTGTGTGTCTGTGTGTGTGATGTCCTGCGGTTAGTTAGGTTTAAGTAGTTATAATTTCTAGGAGACTGTTGAGCTCAGAAGTTAAGTCCCATTGTGCTCAGAGCCATTTGAACCATTTTACACCAGATGTGTTCGATCGGATTCAGACCTAGCGAGTTGGGGGACATCAATTACAACTCACTACTGTGTGCCTCGAAACACTCCATCACACTCTTGGCCTTCTGACATTGTTGTAAAATCCCATTGCCGTCGCGAAACATGATCGTCACGACGAGGCGTGCGCGGTCTGGTACCAGTGTACGAAATTCCTTGGCCGTCAAGGCATGAGCTCCACTGGACCCACGGCTGCCCATGTGAATGTTTCCAAGCTTCTATTCGTCCCGCAGTACTGGTGTCATGGAACTGTTCCCCCGAAGACAACCGTTTCACGCCCTCCCATTGCCAATATGAAGAAGGCATATGGATTTGTCAGACCTTGCAAAGCTTTGCCATAGCGCCAGTGTCCAGTGTCGATGGTCACGTGCCCCTTTCAGTCATAGTTACCGATGTCCTGGTTTTAACATCGGCACATGCATTGGTCTTCGGTTCCTCTGTCCAGCATTGAATTCTGATGTTAGTTCCACCACAGTTCGCCAGCTGTCCTGTTTTGCCAGTTCGCCCAGCCTACGACGTCCGACATCTGTAAACAGGGGTGGACGCCCAACCCCAAGACGTCTGAATACGGTCTCACCTTGATTTCGCCACGTGTTCAAGATACTCAGCACAGTACTCTTCGAACACCCGACAAGTCGCGCAATTTCCGAAATTCTCGTGCCGAGCCTCCGGGCCATCACAGTCTGCCCTGGGTCACATTCAGATATATGGTGCGCCTACCAAATTCTACACACGGACAGTACGCTCAATGATAATGCATGTTGGACTAACAGTAATTTGTCGCTAGGTGACGGTGCTATCGCTTGGATCGGTTTCTATAGATAATAGGCCGGTGTTCATAATGTTCAGGCAGATCGGTGTATAGAATTTTGAGGAAGTGGTGTTTTACATTCTCACTAGGGGAGGCCGCCAATTGTGAAATTCAGATTCGATTCATACTGCGTATAATAAAAGCTCATGGCCAGAGGTGTAATGTGGCTAAGCACCAAGATGCACTTCTCAGCCGTTGTCGAGCAAATCGACAGTTAAAAGAAACCGTTTCGGTGAAATACTCTCTACGATTAATAATTTTCTACAGCGTCGCGGCGCAGCGGTAAGCGCTCGGGTTCGTAATTCGAAAGACGCCGGATCGAATCTCGCGCCATGCAAATTTTTTTTTTAGTATTTGTTTTTTTGTAATTCAAATGTACACACACACACACACACACACACACACACACACACACACACACACACACACACGCACGCGCACACACACACACATATATATATATATATATATATATATATATATATATATATATATATATATATATCCCGGCAATCAGTTGCAACAATTATGCATATACTAAGTTGTTGAAAGTCGTTCCTGGTGGAAAAACTGGCGACTTCTAACATCATTATGTTTTCCGCAAACAAAGTTGTATTTCACAAATGTTATTAATTGTCTTCATAATGTTTACCACGTATAGTTAACGGAAGACGTAGAAATGTTATTCCGAAACGAATACGTATAGTGTAAGTCAAGCGTTCGAATTAGAATAGAGACCTCACGAACACAAATTTGCTCTGGCAGGTATGAAATATAAACTCCGTAACTCGCTCGTTACACTTGAAGGGCAGATATTGAATGGGCCGAAACGAGCTGGCGCATAACAGCGTAGTTGCCTGCTAACTTCGAAAGAAAGTAGATGCGGTCCCTAGCGCAACTTATAACATCGTCGAAAATCAGTGCGTACGTGAGAGCTTTGGTACACCCTGTTAAACAAACGGAAAAATGGAGGCGGTACAATTGGAATGCGATCCGGGCCCTTCGCATGACAGTGATGTGATCGAAGAAGATTCTATACACAGTGAAGTGGCGAAGCAACAACTGAAAGATGCGTCGTTGTATTTTTAAAGCCTCCTTCGTAACAGTAATCGCATCGCAGCAGAACCGTCATCATCAATCAACGAATAAGCCATTGTAATTGGGGAAGAAATGTTCCAGAATACGCTGCAAATGCTGGCCGAAAAAACCCTCGTTCATGATGAGGAACTGACAGACATTAATGAAATCGACGATAATAATGCCTACGAAGACGTTGAAACGAGTCCCACTGCCAACTAATCATCAGACCAATACGAGCCAGACGAGAAGAAAAAAAAAGGGTACGACTATATTTCTCTGGATTACAAAACTAGAGCTGTCAATCTGGCGAAAGAACATCCAAGCTGGAGTCTCAAAACTGTGCAAAAATGGGGTGCTCTCGTTTGACAAATATGGGCTATTTATCCAGGTGGGAAGAGCATATATATGTGGCGGTAGCAAGTTTGATAAATATTGTACCATCGATTCATGAGTGCATTATCGCTTCGTAGAAGCCCGACAAAACTTCCAGCATGTTACTACCAGAAACCTGCAGCAGTGGGCCTTGGGCGCTGCAAGTCATTTCCCAGATTTCAACTTCAAAGCTTCAAAAACGTGGGTCACCGAATTTAAAAAGAAACATGGGATTCGGCAACGGAAAATCACAAAATTTGTTTCCCGGAAAGAGACGGCTACCCAAGACGAAATTCTGGCCGCAGCGGACACATTTCTGATCCAGACGCGAACGTTGACAACTAACTTCGACAAAGATTTCATAATTAATACTGATCAAACAGGTACGTAAAAAGCTGTTCACAAATGTCATATGACATGATGATAGAATATGATAATCTGATATATGATAGACAACACAGATTTCGTATATTTCTTATATAAACGATATTTTTATGTTTTGTTTTTCAGGGTGCCAGTACCAGTCCACGTTCAACAGAACTCTCGCCGAAGAAGGGTCAAAGGCTGTCCTGGTAACCCGACGCGACATGAACAAGGTGACGCATTCGTATACGGCGCAATATTCAATCACGATGTCTGGTCGAGTCTTGCCTCTTGTTTTCGTATGCCTCCAAGAGTCAACAGGTACGTTTCTACCCAGAGTACAGAAGACAGTCGACGAGTACGCCAAGAAGTATACCAACGTTGTTATTACATCCTACAAATCCGGTAAACTAACAACGGGTTTGTTCATGGACTTCTTGCGTAATGCTTTGCAACCATAAGTACAAAAGAAAGAATTTCTCCTTCTGATCGACTCTTGGGGTGGGCAAACGAACCTGGCGTTATACGATGAGATGTTCCAGGACGATTAGAAGTTACCAACGTGCACTATAAAAGTCATTCCTCCAAAACGCACTCCTCTCGTCCAACCGTGTGACGTGTATTTTTACCGGCAGGTAAAAAATTTGATCAAGCGCCTTCAAAATTGTGCTTTTTTAATCGAGCGAAACCGTGACATCAACTCCAGAGACGATTGTACAA
This sequence comes from Schistocerca americana, assembly GCF_021461395.2. Lineage (NCBI taxonomy): Eukaryota > Metazoa > Arthropoda > Insecta > Orthoptera > Acrididae > Schistocerca > Schistocerca americana. The sequence continues at coordinate 413,319,829 of NC_060124.1, read as the reverse complement.
AAATCCAATCCATCGTCCACCACCAATTGTCTTCTCCGATTTTTGCCGATGTGATACGATACGCGTGGTGTGCATCAAACCCGACGAACGATAGAACAATTTTTCAGAATGTCAATCAGGTGTGTTTACCAACAGATAATTTAAAAAATAATTGTTCTTGTAAAAACGCATCGTTTATCAGATGTGCTCGATGTCATGCTGCTTTCTGCTTTCCATGTTTCTATGATAACTATCACTCTGGTTCGTCTGATACTCCAGCTACTTCTGGTCACTAATTGTTAATTATGTGCGAGTGTATACCGAACTTTTCAATAAATTGTATCCACTTGAATATTATTTGTGATATTGTGTTTTATATCAAGTATTATTTTTCCACGACAAACGACTTTCAACAACTTATTCCATAGCAACTTCCATCATCTAACAAATATATCTTTAAACCGAGAAGTGAATACCAATTTCCATAATCTGAGTCTTAAGACTTTTTTAATTTAAGGATATATTTTCTTAAAATCTTTCATCCCCTATTACAATACTTAAGGGTTGAATTTGCAGAAAAAATGAATCACGTAGGTAATACAATTCAGTCTTAAAAATCATTTAGTAGATCTTTAGTAATTATTTGTTTTCCAAATAAATTTTACCCATTATTTTACTTCCTTAGTGGTTGAATTTCCAAAAATGCTCGAACACGTATTTTTTATTTTCTGTCTGAGAAACAAAATACAGGTTTTCGTTGTTCTAACTTCAAAAGTCTCTTAATAGTGACATACTTTCAAAAAGCCTTTCATCCCCTTTCTCACCATCATAGTAGTGGAATTTTTTAAAGAATACCAACAGTATGAGGTCCACACCCTCTCCAAACATTACCCTTAGGGGTTCAAGTTCCAAAAGTACTGAAACACACATTTTTTTCATCACCACCCGATAAACCGAACACCAATTTTGCATTATTTAGCTTTAAAAAATCTTTCGCTCCTATTTCACGCCCCCGCCCCCCTCTCCTAGGGGCTGAACATCCAAAAGCAGTGACGTGTGTGTTTTATTCCTAACAGAGAAACCAAATACAAATTTTCATAGATTGAGCTTCAAAAATGCTTGTACAATGAAATCTTTCAATAAAGCTTTCACCTCCTGTTCAACTCGTAAAGGGACTGAAGTTCAAAAAACAGTAGAACATGAATATTTTATTTCAAACTGAGAAGCGAAATTTAAATTTTCATAGATAATGCTTTCCTAATACAATATTTTCATAAAAATCTCAACCTCTATTTCACCTCCTTAGGGGTTCAGTTTCCAAAAGCACTGAAAGCCGTATTTTTTTTATTTGTGGCCGATAAATACCAGCGTCCATAGACGTAGCTTTAAAAATACTTTAGTGGTTCTTTAATAACATTATAGTTTCAAAAAAAGTTTACTACGAATCATGGAGGTGGATTTTACTTTGAAGAAAATCGTTTTTCAGAAATCAAACCCTGATTATTGACAAAAAGGCTTCATAATGTAAGAAGAGTCTAAGAATTACTAAATTCTCCCATAACAGAGAACCAACAAACAATTCAACCAACTAGGTTATTTGTGACGTAGTGAGAAACAAAAATGTCAGCTTAACACTAATAATGAAAGTTACTAGCTATCTCATGGACAAACGTTTCCTTCAATCAATGGTTCTGACTAACAGACATTTCATTCTTGAGCATACCTTCGTTCCCCTCATAATTCCTCCAAAGACTTCTCTATCAATATATATAACGAGGAAGTATATATAAATGAGTTTTCATCTATGTAGTAAAGTATTACGGGTAGTTTCTCTAAGATTTACAAATAACATATCCCATTCTCTGAAAAACTCAACTATTCGCTACTATGACTTAAATAAGAATGCCCCAGCCTGGCATAACTGACTGACAAGCAAGTCAGCCACATACAAAACTAAACACACAAAAAATTTCCTACGGATGGTCTTAGCTGTGGTAAGGCAAGGAGAAATAATTTTTAAAAAAGTTACGAAGAAGTGAATATGGAAATTACAGTTATAAGTTATGTTACAAGTGCCAGGATTCGGGTTACAAAAAGTACAAGAGATTGGTGTAATTTGAGTTTTATATATGAAGATTGTATTTGCGCAGGGAGGAAACACACATGCTATTTCTGCTAAGTTTTGTAGATCGTAAACAAGTATTGCATCGCTCATGCTGTTGAAGATCCGTTTTAATATCACATATCATTCATCCTGAGGATTGCTTGTGATTATAATTGAAGGTAAAATGTTGCATCACTTACCTCCAGTGAAGACAATGTTAATGTCCCTTGATGACTAAGAAACAGATTTCTTGAAGTACATCCCCCGATGAGGTCGCTGACCTTGTAGTGCTGAAACCCTACGTGAGTAACGTCGGCCAGTATGAAGAATGTAATATTCAGGCTTAGGGGCAGCCACTAAAGCAAATAAATGTCCATCACTGATGGCACTCTGATGATTAATAGTAAATGTAAAATCAAATATGGCCAGACTAATGGAAATAGTTCTCCACGAACAACTCATGCTACCAGTTCAAGTATCGTAGGTTACTTCTCACTCAGTATTCCTATTTCTTTTAATTGTGTGCAAAACTTAGGTAAATCGCTGGCAGCTTCATTGTAAATATGCTTTCTTACAATATGTAAAAAAAAAAAAAAAATCAGAACTCCACATGCAAAATTGTCTCTCTGAGAAGTGATTTTATTTTAAGAAATGTTTGGGACAATACAAGGGCATTGCACGAAAATGTAAAATGAACCTTATGTACAAAAGATACATATTTGTAGATTACAATAAACATTGTGATCATGAAACGTCTACATACAGAAGGAATTGCAGAATACTGTACCAGATACAAAGTAAACAAGAAGAGCAGCCGACGAAACATCATCAGTTTCTAATGGTGACAAATGGCCATGAAAATGTACGTATAAATCAAGTGTGCACTCAATATTAGATCTTATTTTACGGAAGATGTTTACTTACTCAGACCTAACAAGTAACATCCAAAACACGTCAAAAGTGGTTAAAAAACACTTACATGGAAAACGTACACACAATGTAAGAGGAAGATGGTATATAAACCAGACATTAAGGACAAACAGACAAATGCATCATGATTCATGAAAGGAAAAGGAAACGGAATTATGTGCACATTAAAGTCATAGTCTCAGTCAGTTTGTGTGATATTTTCCAAGTGCGCTGTACTGCTCTAATGTACTGATCAGCTGTTTAAATTCTCCACAGCATTCATATTATATGTTCGCTACAACCATATACTTTCTTCTAATATCTTTTAGCTCAATTTACTTGTCAAAACTTAATTGTCGCATAATTATATGTTTCATTTAAATTAACATGCCAAAACAATATGTCAGTTTATCTGTCAAAAATATCATATTAAATTTCCTTTAAATATTTCGTTAGCGTATCATCATGACCACGTAATATAATCGTTATTCAACCTGCATATGCTAATTTGTATTTCCAATCTATAATGAACATCGAACTTCAACCACAGCATATAAGTAATTTAATTCGACCTTCCCACTCATACATTTTACAGCGATTTTTCTTTTTAGTAAACATTTCTTTCTTATTTCAAGTGGATCTGCAACATTGTAAAATTACTCTCTTCATAGATCTGTCTTCCACTATGACCAATTTGGTGGCAGTGAAAACTAAATAGACAATAAATGTGAATTATTTACAATAGCACAAAACATGTGAGAACCTTATAAAAGCATCATGGTGCCATGCAGCTACGTTATACACGGTGTTACAAAAAGGTACTGCCAAACTTTCAGGAAACATTCCTCACACACAAATAAAGAAAAGATGTTATGTGGACATGTGTCCGGAAACGCTTGGTTTCCACGTTAGAGCTCATTTTAGTTTCGTCAGTATGTACTGTACTTCCTCGATTCACTGCCAGTTGGCCCAGTTGAAGGAAGGTAAAGCTGACTTCGGTGCTTGTGTTGACATGCGACTCATTGCTCTACAGTACTAGCATCAAGCACATCAGTACGTAACATCAACAGGTTAGTGTTCGTCACGAACGTGGTTTTGCCGTCAGTGCAATGTTTACAAATGCGGAGTTGGCAGATGCCCATTTCATGTATGGATTAGCACGGGGCAATAGCCGTGGCGCGGTAGGTTTGTATCGAGACAGATTTCCAGAACGAAGGTGTCCCAACAGGAAGACGTTCGAAGCAATTGATCGGCGTCTTAGGGAGCACGGAACATTCCAGCCTATGACTCGCGCCTGGGGAAGACCTAGAACGACGAGAACACCTGCAATGGACGAGGCAATTCTTCGTGCAGTTGAAGATAACGCTAATGTCAGCGTCGGAGAAGTTGCTGCTGTACAAGGTAACGTTGACCACGTCACTGTATGGCGAGTGCTACGGGAGAACGAGTTGTTTCCGTACCATGTACAGCGTGTGCAGCCACTATCAGCAGCTGATTGGCCTCCATGGATACACTTCTGCGAATGGTTCATCCAACAATGTGTCAATCCTCATTTCAGTGCAAATGTTCTCTTTACGGATGAGGCTTCATTCCAACGTGATCAAATTGTAAATTTTTACAATCAACATGTGCGGGTTGACGAGAATCCGCACACAATTGTGCAATCACGTCATAAACACAGATTTTCTGTGAACGTTTGGGCAGGCATTGTTGGTGATGTCTTGATTGGGCCCCATGTTCTTCCACCTACGCTCGATGGAGCACGTTATCATAATTTCATAGGGGATACTCTACCTGTGCTGCTAGAACATGTGCCTTTACAAGTACGACACAACATGTGTTTCGTGCACAATGGAGCTCCTGCACATTTCAGTCGAAGTGTTCGTACGCTCCCCCACAACAGATTCGGTGACCGATGGATTGGTAGAGCGGACCAATTCCATGGCCTCCACGCTCTCCTGACCTCAACCCTCTTGACTTTCATTTAAGGGGGCATTTGAAAGCTCTTGTCTACGCAACCCCGGTACCAAATGTAGAGACTCTTCGTGCTCATATTGTGGACGGCTGTGATACAATACGCCATTCTCCAGGGCTGCATCAGCGCATCAGGGATTCCATGCGACGGAGGGTGGATGCTTGTATCCTCGCCAACGGAAGACATTTTAAACATTTCCTGTAACAAAGTGTTTGAAGTCACGCTGGTACGTTCTGCTGCTGTGTGTTTCCATTCCATGATTAATATGATTTGAAGAGAAGTGATAAAATAAGCTCTAACATGGAAAGTAAGCGTTTCCGGACACATGTCCACATAACATATTTTCTTTCTTTGTGTGTGAGGAATGTTTCCTGAAAGTTTGGCCGTACCTTTTTGTAACACCCTGTATACCGGTATTCCTGAGACTCTAGATACGTATTGAAAAGCATATAACTTTAATCTGTTTTATTATTATTTCACCATGACCAAGAACCGAAACCTAATCTTCTCTTCACATGGCCTTTCCCGTCTTACCACGATTAATATTGCTGATCTGAAATACACAATGAACCGAACTTGTCGATTAGGGCAAGAGTGACGAGAAGCATGCTGGTCATAAACAAAATGTGACTGATGAAGGTCATTGTCGTTGTTTGTGCACTATTAGTAATCCACATTCCTAGATATTTGAGTGAATAGAACGCGTCCTAGGAGAGTAATCGTTGTTGAATATGGGAAGGAATTTCTGTAAACAATACGTTTCTGAAATTTGTATTGCTCTATTCATTAGTGATTGTATGTTACATTCTTCTTTTGGTATAAAAGTTAGATCTGAACCTAATGTGTACCTATGCAGTAATGTAAATTCTATATATGAAGTTAGTTTTCACACCCTCAGGTGTCTGGTGACAAAGTATTGGCGAACATAAACTCTGGTAAGGTAGACACTAATGGCGAAACCAGGCCAAGCCCAAAGAGAAGAGCGTACGAGTACGAATCAGTGTTGGAGTCTCTGGCTTCCTTTAAAGTTTTGCACCTAACTGGAATTAATTCCGTAAGGCTATTACTGTTCCATTAGGGATGAAAGCAGGGGCGTCACAGCGATGAAATATTCAGTGCGCAAGTAGTGCACCACGGAGAGCTCCAGGCCGACGCTAGAAGAGCAGCCAAGTCGTCCACGGCTCTAGATCCTAAATGCTACTAGTGCGTTAGAGAGTTACTGCAGCTACCGTCTGAAATAGTCACGAAACAGTTTCAAGTTAATTTTCTGCAGAGACTGTAAGATTGGCGTCGTAATTAATCTATTTCCAACAGAACTATTTTTCCAAACTTATTTATAAACTGTGAACCTCAGGTTATCAACCAACCAACAGCTTAGTTTTAAAGGAGATATTTCAACAGGTTTATCATCGTCGCACTCAGGCAAAGACACTGTCACGCCAGTAGCATCGTAGACATACTTCATTCTTATATTAATAGTTCGTTTAATTACAAATCATTGATGCGGCATATCTCGAGTTTTTGAGACACACACCAATGAGCCAAAATATTGCGTCCACCTTATAATAGCTTTTGCGTTCACCTTTGGAAAGTGTGGTATGGATTCGATAGATGCTTGGTAGGTTGCTGGAGATACACGACATCAGACCTCTACGTACAGCTCACACAACTTTCTTAAATTACTGGCAAGTGATTCGTGGGCACGGAGATGGTTCCCGTTACAGGCGAATCTGGTGACCAACAAATCAGCGTCAGTACCCTGTTATGACTCTAAAACAACTGTAGCGTGATTCTTTCCTTGTGGTACGGACATGTATCCTGCTGGAAGACGCCATCGCCATAAGGAAAGGTATCAAGCACGAAGATAGTTGTTGTTCCGCAGCAACGTTGATGAGTCCACAGTTGTTTTTATTCGTTCTACCGTTACCACGGATCTGATGGAGACCAAAGTGAATATCGTTCACAACATAACTGAAACCAAGAACAAGGGTCCCGATTAATTTAAAGGAAATACGTGGACAGGTAGCCCAACTTGATGTGTCATTTATCATTCCTAAACAAATATTGTTATTTAATCACACTTCTTTTAAGAGACAACTGACTGTTGCCAAGATTCTTGCGAAATACATACATATAGTTAAGATCTTTATATTAAATTCACAATTTATAAGGACATGATATATACAATTACACATAATACTCAAGGATGTCAAGTGCGCAACACAATGGTTCAAATGGCTCTGAGCACTATGGGACTCAACTGCTGAGGTCATTAGGCCCCTAGAACTTAGAACTAGTTAAACCTAACTAACCTAAGGACATCACAAACATCCATGCCCGAGGCAGGATTCGAACCTGCGACCGTAGCGGTCTTGCGGTTCCAGACTGCAGCGCCTTTAACCGCACGGCCACTTTGGCCGGCCGCAACACAATGGCGGCCCGAATATAAACAGTTAATTTATTAAATAAACCTCAGTTACCATATTAAATATATCTGCGGCGGCGTACTGCCACCGCAACTACATCACAATTGTGGGTTGATCCCACAAAAGGACTTGAGTATAAGTTCAACAAACATTATATAAAAACATTAAAATGCCTACATATCCATTGGTTATTCTGCTCTCATGTAGACAATACACGGCGAAGCTGTCCAAATGCTACCAACATGTAAAACCGAAGCAACAATAGCACCTCACTGATTGGCCACCAGCCTGTTCCACATGTAAATACTTAAATAGGCTATCTGTCCACTAAAGCACAATTAAAATGATAACGACCAACAGAGCCTTAATTCTTAAACGAATCAAGAACTCAGTGCTCAATTTGCCCAACGACTTTCATCACACCTTCAAAGGGGCCTACAGTAACGGAATTACTAAGCCAATTACTTAGCCAATTACTTCCTAATCCGGTGACACCCCCGCCATGGCACGATACCAAAAAAATAAGAACAAAATACTCAACCTGAGACTGGAACGGGAGATCCGAAGATCTGCTTGTGACCTGCCAACACTTGGGCCTCGTGCGATGTCTGGACAGCCACCGAAGCAGATAAACGCGTCCCTGCCCCGGGCCAGCAGAACAGCAACGCGTCAACCACTGCCGGTAAAGGCTGTCAATATATACCAAAAAACAAGCGTCAAAACAAGTTTGATACAAATTAACGTACACAGTAATACTTAAACGAGCAACTGAAAATTTAACTACTAAAACCTGAGTACGGGAACGACCTGCTCATAACACTACAAGCTAACCTTCCCAGCAATAACAAGAAGCAATGCACAAAGTCATTGAAAAGAATAATTACATAATAACGCAAAGAACATTTAAAAAATCGAGGTGTACCTTCACTGGTGCCTCTTAGGGGCTAATAGTTACTGTATTTGCCGGCTGCTGTGGCCGAGCTTTTCTAGGCGTTTCAGTCCGGAACCGCGCTTCTCTCACGGTCGCAGGTTCGAATCCTGCCTGGGGCATGGATGTGTGTGACGTCCTTAGGTTAGTGAGGTTTAAGTAGTCTAGGGAACCGATTACCTCAGATGTTAAGTCCCATAGTGCTTAGAGCCATTTTTGAACACTGCATTTGGAATATGCACCAAATGGCACACTGCAAAATAAACTGTCCCTCTACAGCTTGAAGGTCTCATCAACACGGAGTAAGAAAGTGCGCAAATACAAGCACGCACACACACACGCGATCTACTCGTGCGGACCTGTAGGCTGAGCGCGCACGACTTTACTTACGGGCCGTATCCAATATCTCGCCCCAGGAAGGGACACGAGGTCTACGACAAACATAAATTACAGTCATTAGTATTAAATACTCAGTAATAACAAAACTGATTTCAAGAACAAGATTAACATAAAAAATACTACCTAGGTGCATGTAGAAATCTCCAGATAAGGACACACTGCCTCAATGGAGTCACCGAAAGGCATAAAGAAGCTGGATTCCTGGCCAGCTCACACTGCACAAAGTTGACAAGGTTTAGGCACAAAACTTACTAAACAGCCTTCGTAGATAATTTCAAACAAATGCTTTAGGACTCCAGGAAGGCATCACATAATAATGACCTGCTGTTCGTGACTGCTAACAAGCCGTTCAATACATCTCGGCGTATTTGGCACACCACAAGTAACTGACGCATTTCGTAACCATGTTTCACGAGACGAGAGCCGCTCCTCAATCTCTAAACTCGCCGGTAGCAGAGGTCAAAGCTGCAGAAAAACGCAGGCCCCATAGCCCAACGGTCAATGGTGGTAACTGGCTGCAGTCGCCAGGACGCCGAGTATTCAGGCACACACGTCCAGCTCGGTGTCCGACAGACCACTCGCCACCACACAACCCCAGAGGGAACACACAACCTAACAAAGATCATACGATGACACCAGATCACGAGCGCTCTTACGGAAGCGTCCACGGAGCCGTGCTCACTCCGAATTCTGCGTTTCCTTGAACTTGGCTGTCTATCTGTGTTTGGTTTCCCGACGCTGTTGGGGTTATACCGTGGTTCTTCCTGCTTCTACGTGTGGCAGCAGTGATGTGTATCGATGTTGTACAGTGTACCATCTTTGGTCTGTGCATATAGTTTCTGGCTAGGGGATCTGCGGGCAGTCGGCCGCTTGGTGTGGACCAAAGATGTTGTCTCAGTGCAATGCAGTCGGCTGGGTCCGCTGGCGGTCCTTGCATAGTGTCAGAGCGTGTGTGGAGCTGTCCGATCGCTACGAGCTTCGTAGCTCACCGACCCAGGACGTCAAAGTTGAGTGGTGTGTGAAGTACCCAAGCTACGTCCGTTCATGTTGTGTCGTTCGTTTCGGTGGTTCGCTGTTGGGGAGCTTTTCCTGTGAGCAACACCGAGTGTTTGTAGTGGTGAAATCGAGCTTCCGTGCCGTGGAATTAACTATATTGGTTCACTACAATTTAAGTGTACCAGCGGAATTTTCTGCCTTTTAGTCGTTAGTGTTCTGGTTACCTGCCCTGGCCACTGACGTAAAATTCAGGCAGCGTCCCTTTTTGATGACGTTAACTATATTTCCTTATTTCAAATACAAGTGTACCAGCGGAAGTTCCTGCCTTGTGGCCGTTAGTGTTCCAGTTACCTGCCCTGGCCACCAATTTAATTTCAGGCAGTGTCCTTTCCTCACCTGTTGTCGCTGTACAACACGCTGTATAGTTTTGACAGCTTAATACATATTTCATTGTGGATAGTCACGTCTGTAACAGTTTGGTCTTTGCGTTTTCATGTACCGATTGGTGGCTAGCAAGTCGTTTGGTCGGTCGGTCCATTACTGTCTTGGCTGGGTTACCGAGGTATCAGGTGTAGTTGGGACCACCACCTGTCTCACCTAAGTGAACGTTAGTGTTTCGAGGGCAGGCCCAAACCCCCCCCCCCCCCCCCCCCCCCGGAGGCGTCTGAGTGCCCAATGCCGTTGTCTACACTGTCCTTTTATGGGTGTTTAATGGTATGTTGGTAATATATTATAGCCCATGCTTTAAAAGAAAAAGAAATGTATTTTATGTCAATGAATTTATGTAAATCAATTGTGGTCCTTGAGCCACTTGAAACCTTATTCTTAAATTTAGTTATTGCTTTTCATTTAGTGTGCGTTTGGCCATTGAAAACTTAAAGGTTAAGGTGTTTCTTGGATTTTTTGAAAATCAACTGTGGGCCTTCAGCCGCTTAAAGCCTTATTCTCAAAATTTCCCCTTAAGCGAAAAGATTGCAGCTTTCTGCCTTGGAAGATTATGGTAATATATTTTAAAATTTTGATATTTAATTGTGGCTTTCAGTCGTTTGTATTACACCTTGTATATGTTTGTTGTATCCACTTTTGCACTGAAGCTTTCCACCTAGCTGTGATATGTAATTTGAACTTCATGTCTTGAGTTACTTGAAATTTATCTTGTTGCTTTTTAAGATTTCTTGTTTGGAGGTCTTCAGCCGTGAAAGATTTGGATTTTGAAACTTGTAGTTGGTAAGGTTTGGTTAAGTACCGTTTTGGTTTAAAGGTGTTATTTAATTACAATAATTTGCAATTTTAAAGTGAAACTGACCGACACCTTTTTTGGCACTTTCCACAATCCTAATCACCTGTTCTACTCAGAGGGTTTAGCGGGCATATCAGTAACCAGGATAAAAAATGCTCCTAAGGCAGCATAAAAAGGGTGATTATGTCTTGGGGAGACTCGGGGATGTAAGAAAAAGTAGCTAGCTTTTCGACTTATCCGGCAGCTTTAAAAACATTTCAATGAAACATTTTTCATACATTCGCTTTTTTTACTAGTTAGTATTAGTAGTCATGTCTTGTAATATACTGAAGTGCTAATGAAATCTGGTATAGGCATGCGTTTTCAAATACAGACATATGTACACTGGCAGATTACGGCGCTGCAGTCGACAACGCCTATATAAGTTCAAAAATGGCTGTGAGCACTATGGGACTTAACATCTGAGGTCATCAGTCCCCTAGAACCTAGAACTACTTAAACCTAACTAACCTAAGGATATCACACACATCCATGCCCGAGGCAGGACTCGAACCTGCGACCGTAGCGGTCGCGCGGTTCCAGACTGAAGCGCCTAGAACCGCTCGACCACACTGGCCGGCTAAGACAACAAGTGTCTGGTGCAGTTGTTAGATCGGGTACTGCTGCTGCAATGGCAGGTTATCAAAATTTAAATGAGTTTGAATGTAGTGTTACAGATGGCTCACGAGCGATAGGACACAATATCTCCGAGGTAGCGATGTTGGGCATTTTGCCGTACGACCATATCACGAGTGTGCCGCGAATGTCAGGAATTCGATAAAACATCAATTCTCCGACATCCCTGCGGCCGGAAAAAGATCCTGCAAAAACGGGACCGACGACGACTGAAGAGAATTGTTAAATATGACAGAAGTGCAGCCCTTCTGCAAAATGCTACAGATTTCAATGTTGGGCCATCAACAAGAGTCAGTATGCGCACCACTCAACGAAACATCATCGATATGGGCTTTGGCAGCCAAAGTCCCACTGTTGTACCCTTGCTGACTGCGCAGCATACAGCTTTACGTCTCCCATGGGCCCGTCAACGATGACTTTGGTCTGTTGAAAACTGGAAACATGTTGCCTGGTCGGGAGAGCCTCGTTTCAAACTGTATAGAGCAGATGGTAGTGTACGGATATGGAGACAACCTAATGAATCCATAGACGCTGCATGTCAGCAGGGGACTTTTCAAGCTGTTGGAGGCTCTGTAATGCTGTGGGCGTGTGTAGTTGTAGTGGTACGGGAACCCTGATACGTCTAGGTACGACTCAGACAGGTGACACATACGTAAGCAGCCTGTCTGATCACCTGCATCCATTCATGTCCACTGTGTATTCGGACGGACTTGGACGTTTCCAGCACGACAATGCTACATCCCACACATCCGCCAGCCATGGTGGCCGAACGGCTCTAGACGCCACAGTCCGGAACCGCGTGACTGCTAGGGTCGCAGGTTCGAATCCAGCCTCGAGCATGGATGTGTGTAATGTCCTTAGGTTGGTTAGGTTTAAGTTCTAGCGGACTGATGACCTCAGATGTTAATTCCCATAATGCTCAGAGCCATTTTGAACCCATACATCCAGAATTGCTGCAGAGTGACTCCAGGAGTTTAAAGACTTCCGCTGGTCACCAACCTCCCCAGAAATGATTATTATTGGGCATATCTGGGATGCCATGCAACATGGTATTCAAAAGAGATCTTCCCCCCCCCCCCTCCTTGTCCTACTCGTACTAGTTTATGGGTGGCCCTGCAGGATTCGTGGTGTTAGCTCCGTCCAGCACTACCTCAGGTGTTAATCGAGTTCACACCATCTAGTGTTGCTGCATTTCAGCGTGCTCGCGGGGGCCCAACGCGATATTAGGGAGGTGTACCAGTTTCTTTGGTTCTTCAGTGTATAATGTATCATGCCAGATATAGTAACATGATACATGATGTCGTATAACATGCCACATGCTTTCATGTCACACAACACAGCATTTATCATGACGTTACATAAATTATACAATCCATCCAACCCCATTCTGTGATACTTCGTGTTATAGTTGGACCCTCATTCTGAGATACTTGCTAGTGTAGAAGTGGGAAAAGGTGGCTTGGAAGGTATTCTATACTCGGCTATATTTACATGTCAAGATAACTTGTAGTAGAGCTGGATGATTAACCGGATCTTTTTAACGATGAAGGAGGATCCTTTGAACGGTAAATATCTTTCGCGTGTACGTAAAATGTGAAGTAGTTCACACATTACGCACACAGAAAAGATATTTACTGTTTATATAGTCATCGGAGTTCACTTTCCCAAACGCTGGAAGCTACTTATCTACATTGTTCTAGAAAATGAGTAGGTAACCAAGTTATGTGTTCCTTCAATAAATACTTCAGTCCTGTGAAAAGAGAAAATACGCAGTTGTAGTGTTATTACCCTGCACATTTGGCGAATTTTGCTACAGATGATTGGCCTATTGAATAAGCCTGCATGAATGCACTCCAGTAGATGGTTCCTTTCACTTTCCTTTCCTTTCCTTGCGTATTCATACTTCGATGGCCGTCGCTGTGTTAGTTCTTTGCGTATCCACAAATCACGTTGTCTTGTCAGAGACTGCCGTGTGTCGCACAGTATCACCCTTGCACTGCACAATGTATTGCGCAATATATTGCGCGACAGTCAGTATTTTTAAACTCTGCACAAATTGTCAATTCTGCTCTCAAACAGTAATATGCAATAAATATTACGCGTGTGTGTGCCGCTTTAGAAACCCTTGAATAAGATATGGCGTCAATACAGCCTCCTACATAATTTACCTCCGAATCTGTTGACGCATATTGAAGGCCCTAAAATGACATGAATCGTTCCATTTCCCCTCAAAATATACTGCAACGGTTGTACAGCTGTATTTTCATACATAACCAGAAAGTCAACGTTCGATACGTTATGCGACTACTAATCATTGCCCTTCCTGTACACTAGTAAATAGAACGAGTGAGAAACGTCTGACTATACGCTTCCGTACAACACTCAACCTCTCTCATGGTCGTCGTCCCCACGTGAAATGTACGTCGGCCGCAGTGGAATCGTTGTGCAGTCAGCTTCAAGTACCGGTTCTCTAAATTTTCTCAATAGCATTCCTCGAAAAGAACGTCGCCTTCCTTCCAGGGATTGCCATTTGAGATCCAGAAGCCTCTCGTATATACTTGAATATTGACCGAGCCTACCGATAACAAATCACACGGAGCCGGATGGTGCAGTGGTTAGCACGCTGGACTCGCGTTCGGGAGGACGACAATTTAATCTCGCGTCCGGCCATCCAGATTTAAGTTTCCGTTGTCTTCGTAAATCGCTCCAATCAAATGCCGGAATGGTTCCTGTGAAAGTGGACGGCCCATTTCCTTTCCCCTCCTTGTCATCAGCCGAGCTTGAGCTTCGTCTCTAATGACCTCGATGTCGACGGGACGTTAAACCAAATCTCCCTTCTTCGATAACCTGGATTCCTTCGAAGTCTTCCTTTAATCTGGCATGGTGCCGATGCTCAAAGTGGGTCGCATTAGTGTATATGTTGTCGCCTTTGCAGATGAACCACACTTTCGTAAACCTCTCCCAATAAATCGGAGGCTACCATTCGACTTGCCCAATGCAATCTTTACATGTTCGTTCCATTTCATATCACTTTGCAACATTACTCCTAGATATTTAATCGGCCTGACTTTGCCAAGTAGCACACTGCTAACACCGTGGTCGAACATTACAGCAATGTTTTTTCTATTACTCTGCATTAACTTATATCTTCGTACATTTAGGAGCTAGCTGCCATTCATCAAGCAACTAGATTTTATCTAGGCCATAAGAACTCTCTGAAAACGACCAACATTGAGAAAATTCAGTTATAACTTATGACGACTTACACATAGCAAGGACAGGTGTAAGACTTTTACCAGGTCTAGACTCAGACTTCATTTTTCGTTCCTTGTACAAGTGGTTCCGTTCTTGCACCGCTTATTGAATTTGCACGTTCTACTATTTTTTAATTCTGATTACTACTTATATGCAACAATGCAGCAGAGGAAAGTTGGTGCATTAAATCATTCGCACATAAAAGTCGGCAGCAAGCATCGAAGCAACAGACATGTTTTGCTGCAATTCGCAATGACGATTGGGCGAGGGTCGCGAAGACAGGTGGGCCTCTTTCTCGGCACCACAGCGCTATTACATGGATGTCGATGTAGAGCCAACATGGACTCGCTTTGCCCCATTTCGTGACCTCCTATGAAGCAGTCATCGTCATCTAGTTAGGACACCAGTGCTATTCAAGTGTCAGAACGAATTGTTCTCGTAAATGTTGAACCTGTGATGCACGAAAAGAGTTTGAAATTGTGTGCATCAAATGATGCTTTACTGTTCAAAGACAGCAGTAAATATTCGATAAAGTCCTGTGGGCCCGCATCTCGTGGTCGTGCGGTAGCGTTCTCGCTTCCCACGCCCGGGTTCCCGGGTTCGATTCCCGGCGGGGTCAGGGATTTTCTCTGCCTCGTGATGTCTGGGTGTTGTGTGATGTCCTTAGGTTAGTTAGGTTTAATTATTTCTAAGTTCTAGGCGACTGATGACCTCAGCAGTTGAGTCGCATAGTGCTCAGAGCCATTTGAACCAAAGTCCTGTGGCAACGGATTATATAAAATTGAGCAAATTTCTATTCGTACTTGTAATAAAGTGAGCTAATGTTTCTGTTGTAGTTCAGATCAGCTATCTTCCAGAGTAACCAAAGAACCCACAGTTACGACCGGACGATTATAGTTTCGGTAGGTGGTAACGAAAGCGGCTAGGCGGCAAGCATTATCAATAGATCATCTGCATCATACCCCTGTAGTCCATTCTTCGCACTAACTAAAAACAAAAGTGTGAGAAAGATTCACATTCACGAACATACAGATTTCTGCGTAGCAAATTTAATAACAGCACTTTTTAGCCAACGTTCCAGTTCCTTTAACGAGGGAGAATGTACAGTGACAAGCCACTGGAATCGTATTCTGGACAACGAGTGAAAGAGGGACATGCTTCAGACTGAGGACGAAGACGTATAGTGTAGGCTCAGTCATGTTTGGCTGTCACATTCAGAGTCCCCTCTGATACGTGATTTCAAAAATGGTTCAAATGGCTCTGAGCACTATGGGACTTAACATCTTAGGTCATCAGTCCCCTAGAACTTACAACTACTTAAACCTAATTAACCTAAGGACATCACACACATACATGCCGAGGCAGGATTCGAACCTGCGACCGTAGCAGTCCCGCGGTTCCGGACTGAAGCGCCTAGAACCGCACGGACACCGCGGCCGGCTGATATGTGGTTTCGATGAGTTACTTAACATATTAACAATTATGGCAACTAACGCAATTAAATACATCAGCCATCATATCCTGCGTCACTTGTGACAGTTCATTTAATGAAAACAATCAGTCGTGATTACAATTGATGTTTCATTTCTGATTACCACTTAAGACCATTTTCTGCCATTGAGCGATACTAAATTTTATATATAATTTTCTATGAACGATGTCAGGAAGGACACGATTGCTCACCTAATACGGCGATCAGTACACAATAAAGCTACAAAAGTGGGGTACAAAATTTATACTCATTAGTGTCTCACATAGAGGATGTCACATACACTGACAAGTACCAATCGTTAACCACTGAAAAGCACGCGAATGCTACGACTTATAAAGGAAGAACTGCGTCCCTCGTTCTACGCGTGATCAATGAAAAAGCCAGTGAACATAAAACACGACAAATAGGGTGCGTATAACATGAAAAGTCGCGTAATAGGTAAGTAAAATTTTAAAAATCTAACGTAACTGATAAATGAATTTAAAGAAAATTTGTTGTAGTTGTTGTGTTCTTCTGTCCTGCAACTGGTTTGATGCAGTTCTCCATGCTACTCTATCCTGTGCAAGCTTCTTCATCTCCCAGTACGTACTGCAGCTTACATCCTTCTGAATCTGCTTAGTGTATTCATCTTTTGGTCTCCGTCTACGATTTTTACTCTCCACGCTGCCCTCCAATACTAAATTGGTGATCCCTTGATGCCTCAGAACAAGTCCTATCAAACGATCCCTTCTTCTAGATAAGTTTTGCCACAAACTCCTCTTCTCCACAATCCTATTCCGTACCTCTTCATTAGTTATGTGATCTACCCATCTAATCTTCAGCATTCTCCTGTAGCACCACATTTCGAAAGCTTCTATTCTCTTCTTGTCCAAACTATTTATCGTCTATGTTTCACTTCCATACATGGCTACACTCCATAAAAATACTTTCAGAAACGACTTCCTGACACTTAAATGTATATTCCATGTTAACAAATTTCTCTTCTTCAAAAACGCTTTCCTTGCCATTGCCAGTCTACATTTTATATCCTCTCTACTTCGTCCATCATCAGTTATTTTGCTCCCCAAATAGCAAAACTCCTTTACTACTTTAAGTGTCTCATCTCCTAAGCTAATTCCCTCAGCATCACCGGACTTAATTCGATTACATTCCATTACCTCGTTTTGCTTTTGTTGATGTTCATCTTATATCCTCCTTTCAAGACACTGTCCATTCCGTTCAACTGCTCTTCCAAGTCCTTTGCTGTCTCTGACAGAATTACAATGTCATCGGCGAACCTTAAGTTTTTAATTTCTTCTCCATGTATTTTATTATCTACTCCGAATTTTTCTTTTGTTTCCTTTGCTGCTTGCTCAATATACAGATTGAACAACACCGGGGAGAGGCTACAAACCTGTCTCACTCCCTTCCCAACCACTGCTTCCCTTTCATGTCCCTCGACTCGTATAACTGCCATCTGGTCTCTGTACAAATTGTAAATAGCCTTTCGCTCCCTGTATTTTACCCCTGCCACCTTCATAATTTGAAAGAGAGTATTCGAGTCAACATTGTCAAAAGCTTTCTCTAAGTCTACAAATGCTAGAAACGTAGGTTTGCCTTTTCTTAATCTAGCTTCTAAAGTAAGTCGTAGGGTCAGTATTGCCTCACGTGTTTCCATATTTCTACGGAATCCAAAGTGATCTTCGCCGAGGTCGGCTTCTAGCAGTTTTTCCATTCGTCTGTAAAGAGTTAGCGTTAGTATTTAGGAGCCGTGACTTATTAGACTGATAGTTCGGTGATTTTCACATCTTTCAACTCCTGCTTTCTTTGGGATTGGAATTATTATATTATTCTTGAAGTGTGAGGGTATTTCGCCTGTCTCATACATTTTGCTCACCGTATGGTAGAGTTTTGTCAGGACTGGCTCTACCAAGGCTGTCAGTAGTTCTAATGGATTGTTGTCTACTCCCGGGGCCATGTTTCGCCTTAGGCCTTTCAGTGCTCTATCAAACTCTTCACGCAGTGAAGGAAATTTATAATAATTAAAAATGGGAAAATTTGTAGATTTTGTGGTTACTTCAACATCAACAGCCTGTCACTAGTAATTTCACTGTATTAATTATGGCTTGTGAGTTTACGGGCATTCCGAAAATCACTTGCAGCCATTATCATCTAACACAATGTGACATTAAAAATATAAATTGTTCATGATCAGCTGGGTGTTCACATATTTGGACTTTAAATGATTGTCTTCAATATAACAAATAGTACTACAGCTGTAAATTTTATAATGCAATTTTTGACCTTCCTAACAGCTGTTCAACACCTCCTCCACAAAACAAGTCTACGTAATGTAGCTGCTCGTCTTTCTTAAGTTCCATCACAAATCTTATGTTGGGATGGATAGACTTTCGATGTTCCAGAAAATATCAGTTCGGCTGAACATCCGAACGTACGCACACCGATAACTAGCCTTAGCCCAAAATGACACAGCGATCTGTCTTTCGTTCTCTGGGTCTGAGCGCCGTGTTTGTTGTTAAATTAATTATCTGCGCTACACATCCATCGGCAGCGTTGCAGGGCACGAGCGGCATACAGTGGGAACCCTTAAGCAGCTGGCGGGCGAGACGCCGGTGCGCCGCGTCTACACAGCCCCCACAGCTAGCGCCGCCTCCAGGGCGTCGGCTGACTCACGGCAGAGCCATTGGGCGGGCGTAATGAACCGCACCGGACGCCTCGGGCTGTGCAGATAGCAACCGCTGCCCCCCTGGTCATGCGCTCGGCGCACAAAAAGCCCAGCCAGAGCACAATAGCCGGACGGTCTGCGGCGTTCCATTTCCTTTCCGCTGCCCCAGTAGCCGCGGGTGCCTATCGCCGTTTGAAGTAACTCTAATGAGATCCGTATCGGGCGCATAGCATTCTTTATAGGCCATTTCCCCTCCTCGGAGTGCACTCACTGCTCTGAATGATTTTATTTCTCCGGTGCGGCGTTACAGGGAGCTGACGTTGCGTAGTGCAACGGGGGTGGGGAGGCTGACGCTGTTTGATTGCCCCTAGTCCTTAGTCGCTCAACGGCGCGTACTGCTCTTTAGATGAGATCGGTCCGTCTTGCGGAAGTTTTGCGTCCACGGCTAGCACCGTAATAGCGATTGGCATGCAGCGCTCTGTTGTAAAAGAGTACAATGAACCTTGGTAAATTCGATACAGTGTCGACAGGGGCAAAGAGCCACACCAATAGCACAGCGATAGACGCACCGCCACAGCGAGGCTATATAACTCAACTTCGTTCCTTTCTATAGCGCCGGCCGCGGTGGCCGTGAGGTTCTTGGCGCTGCTACGGTCGCAGGTTCGAATCCTGCCTCGGGCATGGATGTGTGTGATGTCCTTAGGTTAGTTAGGTTTAAGTAGTTGTAAGTTCTAGGGGACTGATGACCTAAGATGTTAAGTCCCATAGTGATCAGAGCCATTTGAACCATTTTTGAACCTTTATATAGCAGTGGCTATGAATTGGTGTGGGATTTCGAGCGAGGGGTGAGTATAGCTAAGCAACTTCCACCGTCCGCCTTGGATGCATCGTTCATTGAGTTTGTCAGTCCTACCATCCAGTTCTAAAAGAACCGCTTCTTCCATTAAGTAGTCTAAAGATAGACTAGTCTTAATTGTCGAGGAAAATATTTTGTACTAGAACCGCAAAAGAGCTGCTAAATCATGACCATTGCAGCATAACAGAAGCCAAGGATAGTTACGAATTTTGCTAGTAACGCTAGGAAAAAAACTGACTTGTATGGCAGTTTCATTATCAGACAAAGGAAAGGTATTAATCGTTCCCCCCTTGTAGGTAGCACATACCTCTTCCACATCACTTGACTGCCTAACCGCGGCGGCTCTTGAGATACGAGGGCTATCCACAAAGTACATTACGTTTTCGTTTGTGTCCGTTAGGGGCGGGGCTAGCGCGGCCATCTTGGTGTCATGGCATTCCGCCGCTCAGTCGGCATCCTGCCGTGCTAGTGAGAGGTTCGTGCTGTACTCCGTTGAGTTACTGTGGCAGTTGGAAATGTCAGCGTTAATTGAAAATGCCGCGAAGTGTGAAGTGCGTGATGTAATAAGGTTTCTGACTGCAAAAAACTATACACCGATAGAGATGTATCGGCAGCTTTGTGAAGTGCATGGGGACAACATAGTCACCGAAGTTGGAGTGCGTCAATGGGTCATAAAATTTAAAAATGGCCGAACTAACGTTCACAACGAAGAGCGAAGTGGAAGACCTAGCATAGTGACTGACGAACTTGTCGAAAAAGTCGACGCCGCGGTCCGTGAAAACCGTAATTTCACAATAACGGAACTCTCTATGGGTTTTCCACAAATTTCACGAAGTTTGTTGCACGAAATCACTACCGAAAAGCTTGGTTACCACAAGTTTTGTGCAAGATGGATACCAAAACTCTTGACAGAGATTCACATAAATCAGCGAATGGCTGCAGCGTTAACGTTTTTGGACGCTTACGAGAAAGATGGCGACTCATTACTCGATCGCATCGTTACTGGTGACGAGACATGGGTTAAGAGGCACTACAATAAACTCTCAAAGGCATTGCCAAACTCTGCACAACCTTAGAAGAGCAATACAAAACAAGCGTAGGGGAAGTTGGGCTCAAAGGTCTTGCTGATTCACGACAACGCCCGGTCCCACACGGCAAATGCCACTCGTGAAGTTCTCGAATCTTTTAAGTGGGAGTTGTTTCCTCATCCACCATACAGTCCTGACCTGGCACCGAGCGACCTCCACTTATTCCCAGCATTGAAGAAGTGGTTGGCTATGCAGCGTTTTGACGACGATGCACAGCTGCAAGAAGAGGTAACCACGTGGTTAAAGGCGCAGGCGGCCGAATTTTACGACGAAGGAATTTCCAAGCTCGTCCATCGCTACGATAAGTGCCTTAATTTAAATGGCAACTATGTAGAAAAGTAGTATTTAAGTGTGGCTTTCATCTGTATATAATAAAAAAAATTTCCAGCACTTTATTTATTTTTAATTCCAAAACGTAATGTACTTTGTGGATAGCCCTCGTAATATTCATGTTTGAGTTTCAGGTCAGTTTCACTCTTCCCAAGTCTCAACATACTATAGTAACATACACAGGGTGCTGAGAAACAGTCTGAAAAGCTTGTAAGGATGTTGCAAGTTAGGTTGTGCTGAGAAATAATTGTTAAGAAAAAAGCTTGATACATTTTACCGGTTCCGAGTTAATTAGCGTTGGCCGGCCGTTGTGGCCGAGCGCTTCTAGGCGCTACAGTCTGGAACCGCGCGACCGCTACGGTCGCAGGTTCGAATCCTGCCTCGGGCATGGATGTGTATGGTGTCCTTAGGTTAGTTAGGTTTAAGTAGTTCTGAGTTCTAGGGGACTGATGACCTCAGAAGTTAAGTCTCATAGTGCTCAGAGCGATTTGAACCCAATTAGCGTTGAAGTTAGGCAATCACGCCATGAGCACAAATTCAAGCTGCCCGCATGGACGGTGTCGTCAAACATGTCCCTTCTTGGGTTTCCTAAAACCGAACAACAGATACATAAAAACTGGACACGAGACGGTAGCAAGGATCTAAACAGCGCCAAAGTGCTGAGCACTCTCTTGCCATAATATCTACGCTAAGAGAACAACTGACACTAATTGTATCTGGAAGGTCACTTCAGTTCGAACGCGCAACGGCCTGATTGGCAAACTTCAATGCAAATTGACTTGGGAAGGACACAATGTATCGATTTTTTCCTAATAGTTATTTCTCAGTATAACTACTCTGCAAGAGGCTTACAAGCTTTCAGAATGTTTCTGATCACCATCTTTATAACAACATCACTGGATGTTTCACGTCTGCATACAGCTTCTGCTCCACTGCGCATTATAGGTTGTCTACAATTTTGTAATACTGAATCCACCAAGAGATAATTCGAAGCAATTATTGTATTAACGAATGTTGTTGGAGGTACAAAAGAGGAATAGTAAATGCAAGAAATCGAATAAGTATGGTATACCAATTAACACAGGAATGTTTTTTACGTGGTACATGTCTGGCTAAGAGCAAAGAGCCTACGAAAGAATACTCACCAGACAAAATACAGGATGGGCAAAATGAACTTCACATGGAAACAACGTAGTGTACCTTAAGATATACAACCCAACTTTCGTAATCTGTATTGGATGTGGTGGTGGTGTTAGATTGCCAATCACAATGCGCATGAAACATACAAAGCCAGTTTTATTTTGCCCACCCTGTGTTAGTAACCCCTTAAAACAGCATATTGGTGGTTATGGAGGGCTGTAGAAGATTTAGAACTGGAAGCAGGCAGACATGCTGCCCTCTCCCACTGGTGAATCATTGTAGCGAAGTGACATGTATGGTTGGATGGTGTAGGGGGGAGGGTGTGGGGGAGGTGGGAAGGGACAGATTGTTCAGTCATCGATCCCGATATGTCTGTTACAGTGGTGTACAGAGGCACTGTATCAGTCCTATAACATGGGGCGACAAGGAGACATGACAGAATGATGAAAAGCGGCTATCGTGCTTGGACATGCCAACGACCAACAACTGAATGACGTGGTCCGTTTTTCTACGGTATCCACTCAGACTGTCCAGTGAGTCAACAAGCAACAAAGTGGTGCTTGCAGCTATCGCTACTAAGAATGTTACAAATTGGGTGTCAAGCAGGGGTTAGATAAATATTTTAAAAGAAAGTTTTTGTTTACTAAAAAAGAAGAAGTACGAAATCCTACTATTACGAACTCAGAAGCTCCATACCTTAAGTCAAGGAACCGTTGAAGTCTATTGTTAATGGACAAAGTGGACCTGGAGCAAAATTAATTAAGCAGCAAAGAGAGATGCTTCATAAGTGGCATAGTTATAATGGAAACTTTTTAGTTAAAATAGTAGGGAAGTGGCTCAACTATTTAAAAAGTGTAAATAGAATGATGATTCAAGGTCTGCCTCATACCATGGAAATAATTTGTAAATATTTGTGCTGGTTGAGGAAATCATATAGATTAATAGTTTGCGAGAGAATGGTAAAAAAATGAGATGATGAAATGGATGAATTTAAAGGATTATTAGAGTTTGTCTTATAATTTAACTATTTTAAATTTAATGGTAAGTTTTACGTGCAAGAGAATGGCTTAGCAATGGGTTGTACATTAGCAGGGCAGACGGCACACATATTCCTGAATGCATATGAAACAGCTTTCTCAAAGGGATGATAAAGTATATTGTGTTCAGAATACGAGATGTTGACGATATACTTACAGTATGAAGCATCTAAGTAAGAAATAAATGAAATAGTGAGTGATCTTGTGAGGTAACGGGCGAGTTGTGGCGGCCTGAAAATATTCTAAGTTCAGAGCTGGCGGCCACCGCTGGGGCCGCTCGGCAAGCCGCTGCTCGTTAACAACTGCATGATGCTGCACACCAGCCAGACCACTTGGTCCATCGGCCGCGTGGCTGGGAATTCCATTGCGACGCTGTGTGCATGAATGAGACATGCAGGGAGTGCCAAATATGGTGGAGTTCGTAAAACTTTAATGACAGACATTTCACAGTTCGTGTAGAAGTTAATAGTAGCCAGATGAGTCATGATACCTTAAAAACAAACGTGTACATTACCATTATTTGCACGATTCTGATGGTGCAATCAGATCTTCAATATCTTTATTAGTTTAAAGTTTAGTGTCTGTCTGTAAATTATACAAGTAACACCCAACAACGAATTTCCAAGATCTAAACAGTTCATCCGATTTTGTCGATCGATATGTCTTTAGAAAGCTATTAGTGTAAACCTTAATTGGTATAAATTACAAGCATCCAACTTGAATAGTAGATTTGTTGGAGGTCAAATTGGCCAATTACTATAGATCGTGTCAGGCCATAAGTACTCCACAGTTACACGGGAAAAAGGTAGCAGCATACTTATAAATATATTTATTAATCTATGTCTTTGTTTATATCCGAAATATACTATTCATGAAGAAATTGGTCAATTATTTACTATGAATATAAATCTCTCGGTGTACATGCCGCGTCAATACAGGATAAAACTCCAAGCTTTCGGCCACTACCTCCATTGTCGTCGTCAAGACTAAATCTGACTGTCGTGAACTAGCGAGGCTCCCACTTTTATATGCAAAGGACGGCTATTGATTGGCTGGAATACGTCATAGCAACAGCGATATGGCGCGTAGTGAAGTGGTGCCCTCTACTTCCATAGATGTAGTCTCTATCCCGCGCTATATCGCTGTTGCTATGACGTTTTCCAGCCAATCAGAAGCCGTCCTTTGCATATAATAGTGGGAGCCTCGCTAGTTCACGACAGTCAGATTTAGTCCTGACGACGACCATGGAGGTAAAGGTCGAAAGCTTGGAGTTTTATCCTGTATTGGCGCGGCATGTACACCGAGAGACTTTTATTCAAGAAATACGTCGCGAAAGACTTCGTAGCCCATTATTTACTATGTTTTCTTAAACACAGAGACATTAGGCTATTGGCTTACTGCTGTTGTATTCCTTTGATATATGTTTATTTAATTTGTTTATGTATTTAATAAAAGAGTTAGAGCGTGTTTATGGTCTAATTGTAGGAATATTTATTTAATTTCAAGTTATTTAAATGTAAATCCAGTGTTTGGAATGTTTTTTAAAATGTTTGTGAATGTGCGTTGGGTTGGAGACACGACGAGAGCCCTATCGTCAATCACAGAGCTCCTTGCTAAGGGAGGCGACTACCGAAGTGAATGGAGGGGGAGTTCTGAGCAGGACGGTGCGAGGGACAGTCGCACAGGACACGGAAAGTTCTGAACAGTATGGGAGAGGACACGGGAGAGTCCTGGGCAGTTCGGCGCGACGGACGCACAGTCGCGGGGAAGACTTGGAGAGTGGAGCAGTTTTGCGCGTGGTAGCGGGAGATAGAAACATTTCGTAGTGCCAACTTGTGAAACTGGTGCACCTGTGAGATTTCCGTGGCTTCTGCAGTGAATACGTAGAATGGGTTTAGAAGTGAATAGCTCGAGAGCTCTGTTGTTGTTCATAACTAAATACGTGAAGTTGGAATCTATTGTTTCCCTGTTATTCAACATATATTTTAATTAATTTATGGACCATCGACACCAATAACTGTTTTGAAATAGTAAATGGCATTCTAAAAGGTACTTCTGCTATCGTACTCATCATTTAAAGTCGTTAAGGTAGTACCTGCAGATTTTATTTAATTGCAATCTTTCATTTATAAATTACTATATTGCATTACAAATTCGCAATTACTGAGTGATAGGAACCTTCAACCATTCGATTCATGTGTCTCTTCGTATTGTATACTGCAAACTCAGCAGTATTTGGCTTGTAATGCGACAACTATGTATTCCATCCCCTAGGCAACGAAACCAGCCAGAACTTTTAATATTTCAACACTGAGTCTGAGGGTACGTAGTTCAGGCGCACATAATTTCATTTTTTTTATTTGAAAGCCTGAAATCTTCACAAGAATATAATATCTTAAAGTAGAACACATATACAAGCTATAGAGATTTTTAAATTACCATGATTTGAGACAGAAATAGCATGATTAAGCCAGAACTATCTAGGAAACCAACGTCGACAGTGCAGTAACTGCAAATTCCTCTTGCCATCACCATAAACATAAAATAACAGTCTTGAAAAATGCGGTGCATAGGGCATATTCTAAGAACAAGGATTACAAAACACTCTCGCAGAAAGTGGTGGAAAATGTTTGTGATGTGGGTTTAACACACAGGACTCATTCAGCTGCAGCTCACAGAAAGCAACAAAATGACAAAACTCTACTCTACAGAAATATAGATTCATGCCACAAGATGCAGTTGCATCAAGTAAATCTGCGAGCTGTTAACAATAAAGAAATTAAAATTACGTTCAGGATGGACAGAAAACTGGTGCCTGAAGTATAAGACAGGCACAGGAGAGAACTGGAAAGGGTATCTGCTATATAAGAAGTAAAGTGTCAGTATTGTGAAATAGAGTACATGGGAAAAACTTTAATATTCGATGTCCTTGAGCAGCACCCACCATCTTTTTCTAGCTAGCAGCTTTAGGAATTTGTGTGTCCTATTGGTCATTCCTTGTGGATGCATATACTGCAACGTAACTGCGGTATTAGGTTTTAGGATTTGTTAGGACATGGCAAGTCGTTCTAAGAGTTTACGGCAGACGGTAACATCGGGATATGGGGTGCGGGGGGGGGGGGGGGGGGGTGGAGGTGTAATGGATATATGGATATGAAACGCATTACGGGATAGTACTACCTTTGGTTTGTGTAGGTATCCGCCTTTACCTTTCAAGTAGGCCTTCTGAGAATGTTATGCGCCAACATAAGATGTTGATGCAAGAGATTTTTATTTTATTTTTGAATACATTGCTTGAGACAGTCAGGGAGCAAAATAGTATATTTTAAATTAATTATAATGCTACCCAGATTGCAAAGACACATTTATTACAAGACGATCAGTTCCGATCATCACATGATTATCTTGAGCCCTTCAAACCCATATTGATAGACGATCGCTGTAATTGGAGCAGGAGCCACTGAATGAATAACTGATTTTCATCATTTTGCGGTTCCTGCTACATTTACGGCGATTCTCCATTAATGTTGTTTCGAAGGTTTGAAGACGTTCATTTGATGATCGAAACCGGTCGCCTAGTAATGAAAGTGCCTTTGTGGTCTAAGCTGTTTTATAATTAATATCGAAGAGCTTGTATTTCACAGTGCATGTTGGATGTTGGATTTTTATGTTTGACGGTACCTAATGGCATAGAAAATGTAAGGTATGCCATACTGCAGGACAATAAAAATATTTACATGGATGCGGACCGGTGTGGCCGAGTGGTTCTAGGTGCTTCAGTCTGGAACCGCGTGACCGCTACAATCGCAGGTTCGAATCCAGCCTCGGGCATGGATGTGTGTGATGTCCTTAGGTTAGTTAAGTTTAAGTAGTTCTAAGTTCTACGGGACTGATGACCTCAAGTGCTAACTCCCATAGTGTTCAGAGCCATTTGAACCACCATTTACAAGGTTGTCTCAGTATGTACAGTATAAGCGATGCGTTTGTTTCCTTTTTTACAACACTTGATATTGGAATGACGTAGTCTCGAAGGATTTGGTAAATATATTGCACATTTGACTACTGGTGCGTAACATACATGAGACAGTTGTTTGATGGCTTCGCAACAGCTAACGCGCAATCATGTGGCACAGCGTAAGAACTGTAGTCGCAAAAAGGAACCAAACCGATACAGACCGGACACAAGTGTCAGCTTAGCAAATGACAATTGTTTTCAAGGCCTGGTGTCAGTGAATTAGGTCATTTCTTAACCGGTTTGCTAGCGAAACAGTGGGACGGAACTGCATGCAACAGACATTTGCGGTCGAGTACCTCGAAAAAGTCCACTGCACATAGCTGCATATGAAGCCGAAAGTCTCATACATGAAAAAAAAAAAAAAATCCACAGAAACGGGACAGTAGCTGACGAGAAGGTTGTAGTGTAACCCGACGAGTCACAATTTTGCCGTTTCCTTAAGATGCTGATAAACATGTTTTGTGAAAAAAAGCAAAGCCGTCTACCATAAATAGTCCTGAAACCTTAAATCTAATGTATAGTTCTAATGCACCAGAAAAACATTTTTATACGTTACCTTACTAGTGAAGGTCAACAGAAATAAGAAACCGTATAATCTTCTTATTAAAAAAGTTTTTTTTATCCAGATCGCAGTAATTACATAAATGGGTTACTGGTTCTGACAAGTTTTAATTGCTGCCTCCTGGTTGAAAATAAACTTTTACAAGAAAATTTTTCCAACAGTTTTTACAGACTAAATTGGCTATCAAGAATATTTTCTTTCAAAACATGTGCGTTACGTACCATCTGTATACATCAAACATTGTGCCAATCTATGTAGTCCTGAGTCATCTAGTAATGAATATGTAAGAGCTCAACTCTGCTGTTGATGAAAGCGTTTATGGAAAATCTAACGTCAAGCTTACAATGAAACGTGTCAGACGTGGACATACGACCCTGGAACAGACGCATTGGTGTGGCGAGATACGTCAAGTAAGGAAAATATGATATGGAAACAGTCACAAAAATTACTTGAAAAATACTTTTGGTGCATAAGATATTACTTTCTCTATGCGTGTTGATAGCTGACGACACACTGCAAGTGTCAAGCGGACAGAATCATATTACGGAGTACCAAATTCCTACACAGTAACTTAGAAACATAACACATACTTGTTTTTGAAATCTGTATAATACGTACAACGACAACAATAACTTAAGGTAAAATTTTTACATAACATTTAAAAACAATTTCAAAACAGTTTCTTATTAAGAGGCAGGAAGTGCCTGCGTGAAGTTGCTGCAACAAGCGTACTGTTTAAAAGCAGATAAACCACGTCCCTCATATAAATATTTCATGAAATTGAAAGATTAAAACTAAGAAATGAAATGGGCTACACAGGAGGAAGAGAGGGGTTTTTGGGAGAAGGTTCGTTCCTGTTCTCGAAAGAACAGTGTTTTAAATTTGCGCAAATATCTAGAGTGTTTACATACATTCACGGTATAACAGCAAACTGCAGTCAGATTTCGTGCTTACCGATAGCTACGATATGTTTAAAACATAATTGTGATTCATACCTGCCACCCATGAGCTAAAGATTTACAAATAACACGTCTCTACTAACACACACCAAAAACGTTTTGCATCACCTCGGTTCCGAGAGTTCCGTAACCTGTACAGAAAATTGGAAAAGAGAACAACATAAACATCGTTTCCGCCCTTCTTATTGCTCGTGAAAGCCACACATGATATGTTGTACCACCATACAACGCGACTTTTAGAGGTGCTGGTCCAGACTGCTGTACACACCGGTACCTATAATACCCAGTAGCACGTCCTCTTGCATGCCTATATTCGTCACGCCATACTATCCAGAAGTTCATCAAGGCACTGTTGGTCCAGATTGTCCCACTCGTCAATGGCGATTAGCCGTAGGTCCTCAGAGTGGTTGGGGGGTCAGTCCTTCATAAACAGCCCTTTTCAATCTATCCCAGGTATGTTCGATAGGGTTCATGTCTGGGGAACATGCTGGCCACTATAGTCGAGCGATGTCGTTATCCTGAAGGAAGTCATTCACAAGATGTGCACGATGGCGGCGCGATTTGTCGTCCATGAAGACGAATGTTTCGCCATTATCCTGCCTATATGGTTGCACCCTCGATCGGAGGATGGTGTCCACGTATCGTACAGGCGTTACGGTGCATCCCATGACCGCCAGCTGCGTACATCGGCCCGACATAATGCCACCCCAAAACAGCAGAAGTCCTCCACCTTGCTGTACTCGCTGGACAGTGTGTCTAAGACGTTCAGCCTGACCGGGCTGCATACAAACACGTCTCCGACGATTGTGTGGCTGAAGCCATACGCGACACTCGTCAATAAAGAGAACGTGATGCCAATCCTGAGCGATCCATTCGGCATATTGTTGGGCCCTTCTGTACCGCTTTATGGTATCGTGGTTGCAAAGATGGACCTCGCCATGGACGTCGGAACTGAAGTTGAGCACCATTTGCCCTACTGCGCACAGTTTGAGTCGTAACACGACGTCCTATGCCCGCACGAAAAGCATTGTTCAAAATTGTGGCGCTTTTGACAGGGTTCCTCCGAGCCATAAGCCGTAGTTAGGAGTCATCCACTGCAGTAGTAGCCCTTGGGCGGCCTGAGCGAGGCATGTCATCGACAGTTCCCGCTGTCTATATCTCCTCCATGTCTGAAGATCATCGCGTTGGTTCACTCCGATACGCCTGGACACTTCCCTTCTTGAGAGCCCTTCCTCCCACAAAGTAACAATGCGGACGCGATCGAACAGTGGTATTGACCGTCTAGGTTTGATTGAACTACAGACAACACGAGCCGAGTATCTCATTCCTGGTGGAATGACTGGAACTGATCGGCTTTCGGACCTCCGTCTAATAGGCGCTGCTCATGCATGGTTCATTACGTCTTTGGGCGGGTTTAGTGACCTCTCTGAAAAGTCAAAGGGACTGTGTGTGTGATACAATGTCCACAGTCAACGTGTAGCTCAGGAGTTCTTGGATCCGGGGCGATGCAAAACTTTTTAGGATGTATGTATTAGAAAGTCAACGAAGTGCTGTTGACAATTGGCACTAAAATTTTTTGTAAGTTGATGATGTACAGTTTACTCAGAATATGGTACCTATCAAGTGAATCGGCCTTGTATGCACGTATTTTGAAAAAGAAAAAGGTCTTCGTAAGGAATTTCGAATATTAGACTGTAAAAAACTGTTGAAAATCTTCGTCGTTAAAATTCCTTTGAGATCTCAAGATGGAAATTAAAATTTACTGAAACTATAAGCACATATACACCACCGGCCATTAAAACCGCTACACCAAGAAGAAATGTAGATGATACATGAGTATTTATTGGACAAATATATTATACTAGAATTGACAAGTGATTACATTATCACGCAATTTGGGTGCATAGATCCCGAGAAATTAGTACCCAGAACAACCACCTCTGGCCGTAATAACGGCCTTGATACGCCTGGGCATTGAGTGAAACAGAGCTTGGATGGCGTATACAGGTACAGCTGCCCATGCAGCTTCAACACGATACCAGAGTTCATCAAGACTAGTGACTGGCGTGTTGTGACGAGCCAGTTGCTCGGCCACGATTGACCAGACGTTTTTAATTGGTGAGAGATCTGGAGAATGTGCTGGCCAGAACAGAAGTCGAACACTTTCTGTATCCAGAAAGCGTCGTACATGACCTGCAACATGCGGTCGTGCATTATCCTGCTGAAATGTAGGGTTTCGCAGGGATCGAATGAAGGGTGGAGCCACGGGTCGTAACACATCTGAAATGTAACGTCCACTGTTCAAAGTGCCGTCAATGCGAACAAGAGGTGACCGTGACGTGTCACCAATGGCACTCCATACCTTCACGACTGGTGATACGCCAGTATGGCGATGACGAATACACGCTTCCAACGTGCGTTCACCGCGATGTCGCCAAACACGGATGCGACCATTATGATGCTGTAAACAGAACCTGGATTCATCCGAAAAAATGACGTTTTGCCATTCATGCACCCAAGTACGTCATTGAGTACACCATCGCAGGCGCTCCTGTCTGTGATGCAGCGTCAAGGGTAAACGCAGTCATGGTCTCCGAGCTGATAGTTCATGCTACTGCAAACGTCGTCGAACTGTTCGTGCAGATGATCCAAATATCATGGGCTCCGTGGCCACACTTCATTACTGATGTCGAACGTTGTAGACTGGGCAGACTGGTAAAATAAGACAGGCAGCGAACTGCGGAGAAACTATAATTAGACTTCATCGCTGGGCAGAGTACAAATGTGTCTGAACACACAGTGCGCCAAACGCACCTAGTAGTGGACCTCCGCAGCCTATAACTCGTGTATGGGCCAATGTCAACATCACGCCATTGGCAACTATGACTGAAATGGACACATGACCATCGACACAGCACGTTGTCACAGTTGTAGAGCGCTGCATTGTCTGATGAATCCATATGCCCTCTTCCTCATGCCCATGAGAGAGCGCGAAATCGTCGCCTTCCAGGGGAACATGTCTTTGACACCTCTATACTGCGGGACTGAGACAACCTGGCGGCAGCTCCATTGTGCTCTGCGCCGGCCGCTGTGCCTCGGGCATGGATGTGTGATGTCCTTAGGTTCGTTAGGCTTAAGTAGTTCTAAGTCTAGGGGACTGATGACCTCTGATGTCAGGTCCCTTAGTGCTTCATTTGAGCCATATGCTGTGCGGAACGTTCGCGTGGGAATCCATGGTTCGATCGGAGCTCGTGCAAGTCATTATGACGGCCAAGGAGTAAATTACATTAGTTGCAGACCTTGTGTGGCATTTCATGGCGATCATGTTCCCCGACGGAAATGACAATTTTCAAGGAGAAGATGTGCCATGTCACAAGGCCAAGTGGTTCGAGGAACGGTGGTTGAGTTCCAATTGATATGGTGGCCCCCCCAACTCGCCAGTTCTGAGCCCAATCGAACACATCTGGGGTGTAATTAAATTCTGTGTCAGAGCTCATCGCCCACCTCACCGGAATTGACGGGAATTGGATGACTTATGTGTGCAGATGTGGTGCCAGTTAATATCAGCAACCTACAAAGGCCTCATTGCTTCCATGCCACGACGCATCACAGCAGTTATCCTTGCCGAAGGGAGACATACCGGGTATTAAATATGTGGTCGTAATGTTTTGGCTAATCAGTGTAAAGAATATGTAAACTATCCGATTCAAAATGTAATTCGTGAATGTCATTACAACGTAGCATCATAAAAAAGTGCGAAATATATACACACGGTAAATTTGAAATGGCAATAAAAACTAAACGAGAAGCGATAGAAATACACCGTTTGTTGCAATATGCTTGGGACAACAGTACATTTTCAGGCAGACAAGCTTTCGAAATTACAGTAGTTACAATTTTAAACAACAGATGGCGCTGCAAGTGATGTGAAAGATATAGAAGACAACGCAGTCTGTGGATGCGCCGTTCTGTACGTCGTCTTTCTGCTGTACGCTTGTGCTGTTCACAACGTGCAAGTGTGCTGTAGACAACATGGTTTATTCCTAAGAACAGAGGATTTTTCTGGTGTTGGAATTCCACCGCCTAGAACACAGTGTTGTTGCAACAAGACGAAGTTTTCAACGGAGGTTTAATGGAACCAAAGGACCGAAAAGCGATACAATAAAGGATCTGTTTGAAAAATTTCAACGGACTGGGAACGTGGCGGATGAACGTGCTGGAAAGGTAGGGCGACCGCGTACGGCAACCACAGAGGGCAACGCGCAGCTAGTGCAGCAGGTGATCCAACAGCAGCCTCGGGTTTCCGTTCGCCGTGTTGCAGCTGCGGTCCAAATGACGCCAACGTCCACGTATCGTCTCATGCGCCAGAGTTTACACCTCTATCCATACAAAATTGAAACGCGGCAACCCCTCAGCGCCGCTACCATTGCTGCACTAGAGACATTCGCTAACGATATAGTGCACAGGATTGATGACGGCGATGTGCATGTGGGCAGCATTTGGTTTACTGACGAAGCTTATTTTTACCTGGATGGCTTCGTCAATAAACGGAACTGGCGCATATGGGGAACCGAAAAGCCCCATGTTGCAGTCCCATCATCCCTGCATCCTCAAAAAGTACTGGTCTGGGCCGCCATTTCTTCCAAAGGAATCATTGGCCCATTTTTCAGATCCGAAACGATTACTGCATCACGCTATCTGGACATTCTTCGTGAATTTGTGGCGGTACAAACTGCCTTAGACGACACTGCGAACACCTCGTGGTTTATGCAAGATGGTGCCCGGCCACATCGCACGGCCGACGTCTTTAATTTCCTGAATGAATATTTCGATGATCGTGTGATTGCTTTGGGCCATCCGAAACATACAGGAGGCGGCGTGGATTGGCCTCCCTATTCGCCAGACGTGAACCCCTGTGACTTCTTTCTGTGGGGACACTTGAAAGACCAGGTGTACCGCCAGAATCCAGAAACAATTGAACAGCTGAAGCAGTACATCTCATCTGCATGTGAAGCCATTCCGCCAGACACGTTGTCAAAGGTTTCGGGTAATTTCATTGAGAGACTACGCCATATTATTGCTACGCATGGTGGATATGTGGAAAATATCGTACTATAGAGTTTCCCAGACCGCAGTGCCATCTGTTGTTGAAAATTGTAACTACTGTAATTTCGAAAGTTTGTCTGCCTGAAAATGTACTGTTGTCCCAAGCATATTGCAACAAACGGTGTATTTCTATCGCTGCTCGTTTAGTTTTTATTGCCGTTTCAAATATATCGGTCATTTTTGAAATACCCTGTATACAGTATGTGTTAAAATATGTGTACGACCCGTTATGGCTGATAGATGTGGAACACGTGAGTATATTTTGCTAACAAATGTATGTTGGAGGAGGATGAGGGCAGTTTGAAACACACAAGCTAGGAACGAAGTACATTGGATTCTGTCTGAGACTGTTGACACGCTAGGACCTCCACCGAAACGGGACTGTAGGCAGACAAACCAACGCAGACAAGCAACAGATAGCATACTATACGTGCTGTGAGGCCAGAATACTTACCAATGGTACTGCTTCATTTGTTGTGTGGCACACACAGTCACTCTACCCTCTTACGCAGTAAACGTTAGAGAACAGCACTGTCTTCTCTTCCGTGGTTTCATATAATATGCAGTTTTCACTCAGTCGTGTGGCTACCGTAAAATGGGAATGAAAAATGACCGTCTTATACACAGCCGTAAAGTACACCGACTTGCTTTTCGCGTACAGGGTAGCCCAACGTATTGGAAGACAGGTTGCCGGCTGCATGAGAAATCTTACCCCAACAGGCCTCACCCAGCCAACACTATGTCTGCAAGACTGGAGAGGCGTTTGTGAGAAACTGACGGCATGAGGTAGACTTCTACGAGCACCCGAGCTGTAACACAATATGTGCGTGAACCACAGGGAAGTGTAGTACGTTCCGCACTATGAGCTCTTTCATCCCTACGAAGTTCAGACGGTTCATGAAATTACTAAGGACAACTTTCCTCCTCGTCTCAACTTTTCCCGATGGCTTCTCGAAGAAAGTAGGCAGGATGATCACTTTCTACGATGTATCCCATATTCTGATGTGTGCACCCTTTATCAGCTGGAGGAAAACTTTCCAAGGCCCCCATCGTCGCTTTGTGGGGTGGTTCTCATTGATGACCAGGTATAGATCCGTACCTCGTACTCACGTTTGTTGATGGCCCCAACCACCTTGTATTTCTTGAGAGATCCTACCCAGGTTGTTGAACGAGGTGGCTTTGGACATACGTCGTGCCATATGGTTCCATAAGGCAGCAGCTGGTCTCATCGGTGATATGCTCGAATTTTTCCAAGGATTCGGACCACCATCAGAGATACACAAAATTAATCGAATTTGGTGGTGGTCACATTGAGCAGCTTCACTGAATGTATAAAACTGATGTTCTTCTCTACATTTCAGAGAAAGTGGCATGCAAATGAAGAGTTTTCGAACATTGCATAAGCACAGTACGCTTACACAGTTGCCACCTACCAACTTCAGCGCCTTGCAACATACCTCACCTCACATCATTGGACCTGGAACCCATTAGTGTGCATAGAATTCATGGAAATATGTATACAAAGTCTGTAAAACTACAACATGTCAATATTTAAACATAGCTCACCAGCTTAGAACAACACGAATGATACCAACTGCTATACACGACTATCAAAGTCTTTTATGTATTTTATCACACTACTCATCGTTGTCAGGATATCTTCGAAACAACTCTCGTATGAACTTGTGGGACATGATGATACGATGTGAGTACCTGTCTGTCGTTCCGCACCACAGTCATACGATGATGATGAAGATTACCTCAGTTTTGGAGAGTATCTGCACATCTTCCGCGGCCAGTTTTGATGCGGTTTAGGATGGTCCGAACTGCCCATGACTTGTAAAACGTAGGAGGTGTCTTCTTGACGCAGATCACTTCGTTGCATTTTGGAGGACACTTTTGTTTCCAGCAGCATTTTTATTCATAGACAGTACTTTTCAATTTTCGTGACAGTCCGGGCTGTGATAAGAGTGGGATGTCCTTATCTTAGTTTCTTACGGTCCGCAGGGGATACGTCGATCAATACTGGAAAGTCATTGTTCTAAGCAATTTTCTGGTACTCAAACTGTAGTATGCTCTTCCAGCTGAAGTCAGGGAGTGGAATGTGGCTCAAGGTAAGTAATCAATATGTGACTCAAATGGCTCTGAGCACTATGGTCATCAGTCCCCTAGAACTTAGAACTACTTAAACCTAACTAACCTAAGGACATCACACAACACCCAGTCATCACGAGGCAGAGAAAATCCGTGACCCCGCCGGGAATCGAACCCGGGAACCCGGGCGCGAGAAGCGAGAAAGCTACCGCACGACCACGCGCTGCGGACCACTCAATATGTGAAGGATGATCGTATTGAGCCATTATTAATGCACATGGCTTCGTTAAGTTGCTCGTATATCTTTTTAAAGAGTGTTGTATATTAAGTCAGATAGGCGCACAGTACCCTGTTGTTGAGGATAGCAGTCCGAGTTCTAATACTCGGAGAGTGTCTTCTAACGATACCCAACGAGTGCCAGAGAGTGTATGTGTGGAGAACGTTGAGGTTAATGCTTTTGAGCTTAGCAGATGTTCATGTCAAGTACTTCTTAAAAGAAAGTGATCTATCTAGCGTTATCCCGTAATCTTGGATGCAAGTTTTGATGAAATTTGTCTACTTCAAAACAGACATTTAGGGCCCTGTGCGCCAATCTCTTGGACAGATGAAAACATGCAAATTCTGTTTTATTTTAGTTTGTTTGTGTTGTGTCTAGACAAGACAGCCTAGACACAATGAGAGGAAGCCGAAAGGCACGCGCTAAGCTAAAGCAGGATGGCGTGAGGTCTGAAACAGGATACGTAATGAATGCTATAAAGAAAAGTACGTAGCTGCTGGAATACTTAACTTTAATCCATCCTTTTGGTACATCTGAAGATTGTGGCGATACAAGTGAGACTCTTTAGATACATGCAATGTTACTAATGGCGCCTTGCTAGGTCGTAGCTATTGACTTAGCTGAAGGCTATTCTAACTATCTGCTCTGCAAATGAGCGAGGCTTCGTCAGTGTGCATCGCTAGCTGCGTCGTCCGTACAACTGGGGCGAGTGCTATTCCGTATCTCGAGACCTGCCTTGTGGTGGCGCTCGGTCTGCGATCACACAGTGGCGACACGCGGGTCCGACATGTACTAATGGACCGCGGCCGATTTAAATCTACCACCTAGCAAGTGAGGTGTCTGGCGGTGACACCACAGTTTGTAACCCCTATTTAGGAAAATATTGGCTTAAGACGTCTATATCAGGCGTTATGATTTCTTCAGTTGTTTCAAAGATTTTGTGTCGGGTGGCTATTGCCCAATAATTTGCACTGCCGAACTTACTGGACTGTGTCCCAGGAATACATGTATAAGATATAAGGTATGTATAAGTTAAACAAGTGAAGGAAGAATGGATCCCTATGGTAAGCCATTATTCAATACTTTTGGACAGCTGGTGTCTATTCCTGCAGTTACTCTAAATGTCCCTTTAGCTCTCATGTTGTCCACTAGTTTTGTTGTCCGTCTGCGTGGGACGTGTTTCAATAATTTATAGAGCAATACAAGCCTCTAAAGCGGGTCATAAGCAGCGCTTAGGTCAATGGAAGTTAGTGATGTTTACTGCTTCATTTGGTATCCTCCTCCAACATATGTTGTTAAGGATAAGATCTGACCAGCGCATCCCCGTCCTGGTGCGAATATAGCTTGCTCAATAGGAAGGTTCCCAAAGACCACTAGATAAGTCCAATTTAGTAGAATTGTTTCAAGAAACTTGTAAAGAATGCTCAATTCTGCGACTGGGCGATAGTTCTTGCGCTCTGATGTCTTGCCAGGCTTCAGTATTGCTATAATTTTTGACTACCTTATATTCTGTGGGATTGAAGCACATATCACAATGTCAGAATAGAAATCCACCAGCCACATGTTTGCATAGTCGCTACTATGCAGAGGAAATTCTGGACGGATTACATCATTTCCTGTTGTGTTTCCAGGATTTAGAGTAGACAAGTCGCTTATCTCAATGCCTTGTGAGTTCGAGATTCAGTGACTGCTTTTTGATACAGCTTAAGTGGTTGTGGGTGGCAAAGCGAGTCCAGAAGGTTCGAAAGATGGTTGTCATCAAACGTGTCACACTCTAATACCTTAAGGCAAAAAATCACATCGACATGTAGAAATAAATCCGAAAAGAGTGGAATTATAAGGAATTACACTGCAACTGAACACAAGGATATGATTTGTACAAGACCATAGAGATACTTAAACCTACAAGTTTCAGTTTCACAACAAGCATTAGGAACAAAATACACTCCTGGAAATGGAAAAAAGAACACATAGACACCGGTGTGTCAGACCCACCATACTTGCTCCCGACACTGCGAGAGGGCTGTACAAGCAATGATCACACGCACGGCACTGCGGACACACCAGGAACCGCGGTGTTGGCCGTCGAATGGCGCTAGCTGCGCAGCATTTGTGCACCGCCGCCGTCAGTGTCAGCCAGTTTGCCGTGGCATACGGAGCTCCATCGCAGTCTTTAACACTGGTAGCATGCCGCGACAGCGTGGACGTGAACCGTATGTGCAGTTGACGGACTTTGAGCGAGGGCGTATAGTGGGCATGCGGGAGGCCGGGTGGACGTACCGCCGAATTGCTCAACACGTGGGGCGTGAGGTCTCCACAGTACATCGATGTTGTCGCCAGTGGTCGGCGGAAGGTGCACGTGCCCGTCGACCTGGGACCGGACCGCAGCGACGCACGGATGCACGCCAAGACCGTAGGATCCTACGCAGTGCCGTAGGGGACCGCACCGCCACTTCCCAGCAAATTAGGGACACTGTTGCTCCTGGGGTATCGGCGAGGACCATTCGCAACCGTCTCCATGAAGCTGGGCTACGGTCCCGCACACCGTTAGGCCGTCTTCCGCTCACGCCCCAACATCGTGCAGCCCGCCTCCAGTGGTGTCGCGACAGGCGTGAATGGAGCGACGAATGGAGACGTGTCGTCTTCAGCGATGAGAGTCGCTTCTGCCTTGGTGCCAATGATGGTCGTATGCGTGTTTGGCGCCGTGCAGGTGAGCGACACAATCAGGACTGCATACGACCGAGGCACACAGGGCCAACACCCGGCATCATGGTGTGGGGAGCGATCTCCTACACTGGCCGTACACCACTGGTGATCGTCGAGGGGACACTGAATAGTGCACCGTACATCCAAACCGTCATCGAACCCATCGTTCTACCATTCCTAGACCGGCAAGGGAACTTGCTGTTCCAACAGGACAATGCACGTCCGCATGTATCCCGTGCCACCCAACGTGCTCTAGAACGTGTAAGTCAACTACCCTGGCCAGCAAGATCTCCGGATCTGTCCCCCATTGAGCATGTTTGGGACTGGATGAAGCGTCGTCTCACGCGGTCTGCACGTC
The DNA here is from genome assembly GCF_021461395.2 of Schistocerca americana. NCBI lineage: Eukaryota > Metazoa > Arthropoda > Insecta > Orthoptera > Acrididae > Schistocerca > Schistocerca americana. Next base: position 413,280,258 of record NC_060124.1, on the reverse strand, counting down.
CAGCACGAACGCTGGTCCAACTGAGGCGCCAGGTGGAAATGGCATGGCAAGCCGTTCCACAGGACTCTATCCAGCATCTCTACGGTCGTCTCCATTGGAGAATAGCAGCCTGCATTGCTGCGAAAGGTGGATATACACTGTACTAGTGCCGACATTGTGCATGCTCTGTTGCCTGTGTCTATGTGCCTGTGGTTCTGTCAGTGTGATCATGTGATGTATCTGACCCCAGGAATGTGTCAATAAAGTTTCCCCTTCCTGGGACAATGAATTCACGGTGTTCTTATTGCAATTTCCAGGAGTGTACTTACCAATGGTACTGCTTCATTTGTTGTGTGGCACACACAGTCACTCTACGCTCTTACGCAGTAAACGTTGGAGAACGGCACTGTCTTCTCTTCCGTGGTTTCATATAATATGCAGTTTTCACTCAGTCGTGTGGCTACCGTAAAATGGGAATGAAAAATGACCGGCGTATACACAGCCATAAAGTACACCGACTTGCTTTTCGCGTACAGGGAAGCCCAACGTATTGGAAGACAGGTTGCCGGCTGCATGAGAAATCTTACCCCAACAGGCCTCACCCAGCCAACACTATGCCTGCAAGACTGGAGAGGCGTTTGTGAGAAACTGGCGGCATGAGGTAGACTTCTACGAGCACCCGAGCTGTAACACAATATGTGCGTGAACCACAGGGAAGTGTAGTACGTTCCGCACTATGAGCTCTTTCATCCCTACGAAGTTCAGACGGTTCATGAAATTACTAAGGACAACTTTCCTCATCGTCTCAACTTTTCCCGATGGCTTCTCGAAAAAAGTAGGCAGGATGATCACTTCCTACGATGTATCCCATATTCTGATGTGTGCACCCTTTATCAGCTGGAAGAATACCTTCCAAGGCCCCCATCGTCGCTTTGTGGGGTAGTTCTCATTGATGACCAGATATAGATCCGTACCTCGTACTCACGTTTGTTGATGGCCCCAACCACCTTGTATTTCTTGAGAGATCCTACCCAGGTTGTTGAACGAGGTGGCTTTGGACATACGTCGTGCCATATGGTTCCATAAGGCAGCAGCTGGTCTCATCGGTGATATGCTCGAATTTTTCCAAGGATTCGGACCACCATCAGAGATACACAAAATTAATCGAATTTGGTGGTGGTCACATTGAGGAGCTTCACTGAATGAATAAAACTGATGTTCTTCTCTACATTTGAGAGAAAGTAGCATGCAAATGAAGAGTTTTCGAACATTGCATAAGCACAGTACGCTTACACAGTTGCCACCTACCAACTTCAGCGCCTTGTAACATAGCTCAGCTCACATGACTTTACCTGGAACCAATTAGTGTGCATAGAATTTATGGATATATGTATACAAAGTCTGTAAAACAACAAAATGTCAATATTTAAACATAGCTCACCAGCTTAGAACAACACGAATGATACCAACTGCTATACACGACTATCAAAGTCTTTTGTGTATTTTATCACACCACTCATCGTTGTCAGGATATCTTCGAAACGACTCTCGTATGAACTTGTGGGACATGATGATACGATGTGAGTACCTGTCTGTCGTTCCGCACCACAGTCATACGATGATGATGAAGATTACCTCAGTTTTGGAGAGTATCTGCACATCTTCCGTGGCCAGTTTTGATGCGGTTTAGGATGGTCCGAACTGCCCACGACTTGTAAAATGTAGGAGGTGTCTTCTTGACGCAGATCACTTCGTTGCATTTTGGAGGACACTTTTGTTTCCAGCAGCATTTTTATTCATAGACAGTACTTTTCAATTTTCGTGACAGTCCGGGCTGTGATAAGAGTGGGATGTCCTTATCTTAGTTTCTTACGGTCCGCAGGGGATACGTCGATCAATACTGGAAAGTCATTGTTCTAAGCAATATTCTGGTACTCAAACTGTAGTATGCTCTTCCATTTGAAGTCAGGGAGTGGACTGTGGCTCAAGGTAAGTAATCAATATGTGACTCAAATGGCTCTGAGTACTATGGTCATCAGTCCCCTATAACTTAGAACTACTTAAACCTAACTAACCTAAGGACATCACACAACACCCAGTCATCACGAGGCAGAGAAAATCCGTGACCCCGCCGGGAATCGAACCCGGGAACCCGGGCGCGGGAAGCGAGAACGCTACCGCACGACCACGCGCTGTGGACCACTCAATATGTGAAGGATGATCGTATTGAGCCATTATCAATGCACATGGCTTCGTTAAGTTGTTCGTATATCTTTTTAAAGAGTGGTGTATATTAAGTCAGATAGGCGCACAGTACCCTGTTGTTGAGGATACCAATCCGAGTTCTGATACTCGGAGAGTGTCTTCTAACGATACCCAACGAGTGCCAGAGAGTGTATGTGTGGAGAACGTTGAGGTTAATGCTTTTGAGCTTAGCAGATGTTCATGTCAAGTACTTCTTAAGAGAAAGTGATCTATCTAGCGTTATCCCGTAATTTTGGATGCATGTTTTGATGAAATTTGTCTACTTCAAAACAGACATTTAGGGCCCTGTGCGCCAATCTCTTGGACCGATGAAAACATGCAAATTCTGTTTTATTTTAGTTTGTTTGTAACCCCTATTTAGGAAAATATTGGCTTAAGACGTCTATATCAGGCGTTATGATTTCTTCAGTTGTTTCAAAGATTTTGTGTCGGGTGGCTATTGCCCAATAATCTGCACTGCCGAACTTACTGAACTGTGTCCCAGGAATACATGTATAAGATATAAGATATGTATAAACTAAACAAGTGAAGGAAGGATGGATCCCTATGGTAAGCCATTATTCAATACCTTTGGACAGCTGGTGTCTTTTCCTGCAGTTACTCTAAATGTCCCTTCAGCTCTCATGTTGTCCACTAGTTTTGTTGTCCGTCTGCGTGGGACGTGCTTCAATAATTTATAGAGCAATACAAGCCTCTAAAGCGGGTCATAAGCAGCGCTTAGGTCAATGGACGTTAGTGATGTTTGCTGCTTCATTTGGTATCCTCCTTCAACATATGTTGTTAAGGATAAGATCTGACCAGCGCAGCCCCGTCCTGGTGCGAATATAGCTTGCTCAATAGGAAGGTTCCAAAAGACCACTAGATAAGTCCAATTTAGTAGAATTGTTTCAAGGAACTTGTAAAAAGTGCTCAATTCTGCGACTGGGCGATAGTTCTTACGCTCTGATGTCTTGCCAGGCTTCAGGGTTGCTATAATTTTTGACTACCTTATATTCTGTGGGATTGAAGCACATATCACAATGTCAGAAAAGAAATCCACCAGCCACATGTTTGCATAGTCGCTACTATGCAGAGGAAATTCTGGACGGATTACATCCTTTCCTGTTTTGTTCCCAGGATTTTGAGTAGACAAGTCGCTTATCTCAATGCCTAGTGAGTTCGAGATTCAGTGACTGCTTTTCGATACAGCTTAAGTGGTTGTGGGTAGCAAAGCGAGCCCAGAAGGTTCGAAAGATGGTTGTCATGTAACGTGTCACACTCTAATACCTTAAGGCAAAGAATCACATGGACATGTAGAAATAAATCCGAAAAAAGTGGAATTATAAGGAATTATATTGCAACTGAACACAAGGATATGATTTGTACAAGACCATAGGGGTACTTAAACCTACAAGTTTCAGTTTCACAACAACCATTAGGAACAAAATATTTACTTCTCACGGTCTTTGAATGAGTGAGAACTATTCTTATACTTTGGAAGACGGCGCCATCTACGAATTTACAACATGACAATGTGAACAATACAATCAGTTTCCATTAAACTACGTACGAGTTTCCACTACTTATGGGCAACCTGTGAGCTTTTGCTAACTACAAGTGCAAACAATCGGCCCGATTCCCATTCACGGTTTGTTTCAGTGGTGCGGCACTGGTGAACGTCGCCATGGGATGACCGCTTTCATGGGTTGTAGCCAACTCTTTTATGAAGTATTTCGAGGACAAGGCGCTAGAACAAGGCAATCCAAAACCAACTTGTTCCTTCCGCTACGTGGACGACACCGTCGTTGTTTGGCCGCATGGACGGGGCAGCTTAAATGAATTTCTCGAACACCTCAACCCGCTGCACCCGAACATGTAGTTCACGGTGGAGGTGGAGCAGGATGGTGCCCTACCGTTTCTTGACGTCCTGGTGAAACGGAAACCTGACGGCTAGCTGTGACACAGTGTTTACAGAAGACCTACACACACTGATTTGTACCTAAATGCCTTCAGTTGCCACCACAACTCCCAGCGTGAAGGCGTTTTGCGCACACTTGTTCACAGGGCACGATCGATCTGCGATCAGGAGAGCCTTCCAGCAGAACTGCATCACCTCGAGACAACATTACGAAAAAATGGGTACAACCAGAAGCAAACAAGACATGCACACAGAAAGACTGCGCCAAGACAACAACAGGAAGAAACAGAAGAACACAAGTCATTGCCGTGCATTCCGTTTGCCGGGAACACCTCAAGAAAAGTCGGCAGAATCCTGGGGAAACACAACGTGAAATGTGTATTCCAACCCCCTGCAAAAACTTTGACTCTACTGGGTACAGTGAAAGATGACCTAGGCCTTCGGAAACCAGGCGTTTACGAAATTCCCTGTCAGTGCGGAAAATCATACATTGGGGAGACAGTCCGCACTGTACAAGAGAGGTGCCGCGAACACAAGCGCGATACCGAATTACTCCAGGCCACTAAAGCAGCCGTGGTTGACCATTGTTTAAAGACTGGCCATACTATGGACTATGGAAAAACAAAAATACTCTGTCAATCCTCCTATTCTGGGACTGCGTTACTTAAGAGGCCATCAAAATCCGACTACAGGACGATTTAATTAATAAAGACAGCAGCCTTCAGTCAGGCTTGGAAACCTGCACTCAGCCTGGAGAGAAAGATGCGGTCCCAGAGATCCAGGACCGCCCCCGAAGGCGGCAGCAGGGAGGCTGCAGACCCCAATTCAGACCCAGGCGCCGCTTCCCTCACCACCTCCAGTAGCCGACGCGCCGGCCGCACCAAAGACACCAGGAAAGGAACGGTGGAGGGGGTAACGGCTAGCATATATAGGACCCCGAGAGGAATAGCACAGCGTTCGTCACGAACCACATGAAGATGGCAGCGTGTACGTCTGCCGAAATATTTTGGAGAAATTACGACGCTACCCTGCCGGATACCCGAGAACTGTCCAAATATCCTCGGACTTCTTACCACATCAGGTCAGGGTAAAACCTCGAGCTTTCGACGATTTCAACAATCGTCTTCGTCAGGAGCAATTGACTGACAAAACTGCTGCAGTGGTCGCCTTATTAGCCCAAAGACAGCTTCTTATTCGTCGGTCGTTACGTCATGTTGTTTCAGATGGTGTCAGTGACTGTGCTGTTAGCGCCACAGTTTACACCGTTGCGTAGACATTGCGACGAATGTCTCTGCCTCTTCTTTGCATCTAGAGCCAGCTTTCATGCACCGCTCAGATTACATCCACCACCATGGTTGAGGGCCCTCTCACACATTCTTATTTCTACTGCGTCCTTAATTATAGAGTCCCAGTATGAGGAAGCTTGGGACAAAACTTTTGTTTCTTTCAGCTTTACCATGTCTCTAGAGACCTGCCTTCGTCTTCCTCCTCCGAATAAGTCGTAAGTCCGTCCAGCTTTAGTTATGCTGCCGGTAGCCATAAAACTAGTGGCAGGCTATACTTCATTGAACTAGTGGCAGACTATGCTTCACAAAGACAAGATATCAAGAGGGATGTAATGATGGAACACATTAATCAGCTAATAATAAAACGCAGAAGCGAAGATAGTTTACACTACCGTGGTAAAAGTAACTGTACCAGCACCTACGAGGGTGGCTCCAATCACTACGATTTTGAACCATAACGACAATGGAGGGATACGCTTATCTTTCACTGCTTTGTGAAGTACATATGAAAATCACTGATGAATTCTACTTGAAGAAATTGCTCTTCTTCAGCGCTTCCGATGTTTGTTCTTTCTGATACCAGTTCTCATTGTTCTCTGCGCCACAACAGGCTGTGCATCATCATCCATTTGAGAATCCTTCAAACTGATTGTTTGAAAATTTTCTATTTTTTTCATGTCTTTTGTTGCTATTTCAATCCTCTGTCGTCTCACGCGGAAACGAGACCGTTGCCAGAGTAATAATGACAAGCACTCTTCACACAAAGCGTTTAAAAATTTTACCGTTAACAGTGGAAACTAGCAGCAAAAACATTGCTGTACAAACAGGACCGCAAACGAATCTTTTGTTATATATCAGCGAGTATGTGTTTACGAGCCTCTACCGACTTCAGTTCTAGGTAATGCAAATGTGTTTTAAATGTAAATTGTCCTCTTAAGCTCCCGTCTATGTGAGGTCATATTTCACCCACGACCTACCTTGACACCATCTCTCTCACTCATCTCTTAGCATTGTTCTGGCGCTGTCGACAATGTTCCACTGCCACTTTGACCCTCACTTTCTCTCACATTGCCACTGTCTGCCTATCATCTTTCAGAGTGTAGTACTTTTCCCTCTCTCTCCAACAGCCACTGTCTCCTTTTCTCTCATCTCCTTCTCTCTCAGCACAGGGAAGCGTGAATATGTTCGCACGCCAAAACCGTTGGGAAAATTTTTAAAGGTGCTGAGGAAGGTGGAATATGGCAGTTGATGTGTCCTTCTCAGTCGGAATCTTTTATTAAACACGAGCATATTAACTCTGTTTGTGATGCGATAGGTGCCTTTTTCCGCTGGTACTAAACCAGTCTGTCCAGCCAGTTACGAATTCTTTCAAACATCCCCAGGTCACAACGTAATATTTCGCTGGGCTATACGATACTCGATCTACTCGTCTTGGACCATAACTGCGCGTAATATTTCTTACATCATTTGGAATATTGGTAAAATCTAAGCGAAATTACATGTGTTATCAACTGAAAAATTTAATTTCAAATACCTGTATGTTAAGTTTGCTTATTACTAAATTCAGTGGCGTCTCGTAAGAAGACGCTCGCAATACCTTCAAAAGAGATTTTTTGCAGACCCGTTGTTTCAAAAACAAAAATGTATCCACTGTTTAAATGTCCATAACTGGCAAATTAATTGACGGAGTTGCCTCATCTTTCGTAGTGTAATAGTTTGTAGTTCCTGCAATCGTCACACAAGCGTTGTATTGCGTTGTTTTGTTTTGTCAGATGACAGTCGCCAGACAGTCAGTGTTTTGTTCTTTGTTGCACCTAGTTACTCGAGTAAACATGGCTGGCGGAAGGCTTACATTCGACGAAAGGAAGTCAGTTTTGAAGTGGTATTTTAAGTACGAAAAAACTAATGAGGTTCAACGGCAATGGCGAAATGAATATCAAACAGGGCCAGCGACACGTTTAACGATTCGTCGTATTCGAGACAAATTTGAAGCCGAAGGCTGTGTTGAAGATGTACACAAACGACGATCTTGACAACCTGTAACAGGAACAAGTCCAGCTAACTCCCGTCGTGTGTTACAATTCACTCGCTCACCACAGAAGTCTGTGAGACAGTGTGCCCGTGAAACTGGAGTGAGTCGCTCAAGTGTTCGGCGAATTTTGAAGACAGCAAAGTGTAAGTGCTACATCCTACGATTGCTACACTCAATGAACGAGAACGACCCAGACCGTACAATGGAGTACTGCGAGTGCTTTACTAACTTGGTGCCCAACGATGAGGAGTTTGCAGAGGTGATTGTGTGGTCTGATGAGGCACAGGTCAAACTCAATGGTACAGTAAATCTCCACACTTGCATCTACTGGGTCGCCGAAAATCCGAACGTCCATTTAGAGAAAGCCCTGAATTTGTCAGGAGTAAATGTGTAGTGTGGGTTGCCTTACCAGGGCTTGATTGGGCCATTCTTCTTTGACGGCACAGTTACCGGTGAGGTGTACCTTCAGAAGCTTCAGACATCCATTTTGCATGCCATCCGAGACTTGTATGGAAACGGAAGTGTTTACTTTCAACAAGATGGTGCCCCAGCCCACTACAAATATCGTGTTAGGGTATATCTTGACGAAAATCTAGCAGGAAGATGGATAGGCCGTAGAGGTGCTGTTGAGTATCCACCACGTTCCCCTGACCTAACTCCTCTGGACTGTTACCTGTGGGGAACACAAAAGGATGTCGTTTATCGACAAAAACCACGCACATTGGATGAACTTCGAGAATCCATCGTACACTCATGTGCAAATATCCAACTGAACAGGTTGGAGTCAGTAGTTCGTGCTGCAGTTCGTCGGCATCGTTTGTATTTGCATGTTAATGGTGACCATTTCGAACACCTACAGTGATATCTTTAAGTTGGACTTTAAGCTACACTTTCACCAAAAATGAGTTAACTCCGTCAATTAGTTCCCAAGTTAGCGACTTTTAAAGAGTGGATACAACTTTTTGCACCCCTATATACAGGGTGTTACGAAAAGGTACTGCCAAACTTTCAGGAAACATTCCTCACACACAAATAAAGAAAAGATGTTATGTGGACATGTGTCCGGAAACGCTTAGTTTCCATGTTAGAGCTTATTTTAGTTTCGTCAGTATGTACTGTACTTCCTCGATTCACCGCCAGTTGGCCCAATTGAAGGAAGGTAATGTTGACTTCGGTGCTTGTGTTGATATGCGACTCATTGCTCTACAGTACTAGCATCAAGCACATCAGTACGTAGAATCAACAGGTTAGTGTTCATCACGAACGTGGTCTTGCAGTCAGTGCAATGTTTACAAATGCGGAGTTGGCAGATGCCCATTTGATGTATGGATTAGCACGGGGCAATAGCCGTGGCGCGGTACGTTTGTATCGAGACAGATTTCCAGAACGAGGGTGTCCCGACAGGAAGACGTTCGAAGCAATTGATCGGCGTCTTAAGGACCACGGAACATTCCAGCCTATGACTCGCGACTGGGGAAGATCTAGAACGATGAGAACACCTGTAATGGACGAGGCAATTCTTCGTGCAGTTGACGATAACGCTAATGTCAGCGTCAGAGAAGTTGCTGCTGTACAAGGTAACGTTGACCACGTCACTGTATGGAGAGTGCTATGGGAGAACCAGTTGTTTCCGTACCATGTATAGCGTGTGCAGGCACTATCAGGAGCTGATTGGCCTCCACGGGTACACTTCTGCGAATGGTTCATCCAACAATGTGTCAATCCTCATTTCAGTGCAAATGTTCTCTTCACTGATGAGGCTTCATTCCAACGTGATCAAATTGTAAATTTTCACAATTAACATTGTAAGTAGGCTGTTTAGGTTTTTATATTGGTAACGCCACGTAGCGCTGCCAGCAGTGGTGGATGTGGGGAGAGAGATGGCGTAATTTTGAGAGCGGATGATCTGGACGTGTGTCCATCAGAGACAGTACATTTGTAAGACTGGATGTCATGAACTGCTATATATATTATGACTTTTGAACACTATTAAGGTAAATACATTAATTGTTCTCTATCAAAATCTTTCATTTGCTAACTATGTCTATCAGTAGTTATTGCCTTCAGTAGTTTGAATCTTTTATTTAGCTGGCAGTAGTGGCGTTCGCTGTATTGCAGTAGTTCGTGTAACGAAGATTTTTGTGAGGTAAGTGATTTGTGAAAGGTACAGTTTAATGTTAGTCAGGGCCATTCTTTTGTAGGGATTATTAAAAGTCAGATTGCGTTGCGCTAAAAATATTGTGTGTTAGTTTAGTGTTGATCAGAATAAGTAAAAAGAGTAATGTCTGAGAACGTTCAGTTTTGCTCAGCTGTTTGAAAAGCAAATAACGTAAGAGATTTATCAGCACAGCAATTCATTAATTTTTCTATGGGGACGTTTCATATGTCGACCCTTACCCGAGGATACCTCGCTGGAATCTTCTGATTTTTTCTTGTAATTTCTGTAATTAGTGTAGCTGTTGTTTATTGCTAGCGCATAATTATAGAGAGTGGAATGCATGTAGATTTGCACCAAGTATTTCGCAGCTGCGCTTGAAATTAATAAGATATTATTTTCAATGTTTTTTTCTTATTTTGGTCTTCAAATTGTGCTATTCTGTGTTATCGTGTGAAATATTGTGACAATAATGGCGTGTGAAAAACGTAACACTAGGCTCCAAAGCAAACTGAGAAATAATAGTGACGACGAGCGTAGCTTATCAGCACCACTGTGTAGCAAATTAACAGACATTCGAACGTAGTAATTCGGTAATTGTGCATAGGGAAATGGAGCGGGCGGCAAATAATAGCGTAGACAGTGAAACAAATAGTGAACAGGGAAGCATTATCGATCGATCGGTCAGCAACAGCTCGCCTCAGGATTCCGAAATGACAGGACGCAATCTTGCAAATACTGTAGATTCAGGTTTTGCGTCCTCGCCGTTTTCTCAAATAAGTCAAGACACATTTTCTGCTTTTCAAAATACGAATATTACCGGTTCAAATGCACTGCCCAATAGCACTGAGGAACATGTTTCAGACACCAGTGCATTGTTATTACAATTAATGCAACAAATGGGACAAAAGCTTCAAAAGTTAGACACAATGGAACAAAATCTTCAAAAGTTAGACACAGTGGAATAACACCAGAGACAAACACAGCAACAGTTAGACGCAATGGAACAAAATCTTCACACCACGCTTGAACAAACACGTGAAGATTTGACTACTGAGTTACATAAAATCGAATCGAAATGTCAAAAAGTCTGTTGACGTAAAAACACAAATTTGTGAGCATTTCCAACCTATTTTTTTGCGGCATGAAAATACGTTACAGAATCATGAAGCAGCCATAAAAGAACTGCTAACTATTGTTCATGAAAATCATGAGACCTTGCAAGCTAAAATTGACTCAGTTGCATCTACCGATTCGGTTATGCAACTTGCAAAAACTCAGGAAAACTTAAAGGACACAGTAGATACGATTTCAACACAAATGTACACTCTGAAACGTGGTTCAGAAAAACACACTGAGGAAGTAAGTACACTATCGGAGAAGCCGAACATTCGGATCAGTTCACTAACTTATCTACAAAGGTAGATCATGATCTCAATGACACAGGGCCAGTAGCCATCACTGACACAGAAGAGTATGAGCAAATTAAGAAATTCAAACAAACCCAGAATCAAATTAATATGCAACACAAAAGAGAAATCCGGGATGTACAAGATCAGTTGGCACAAGTAATACAAAAATTACATATTTCAGAGGACACTCGCGCTCCAACACGGGAAGAGGGACTTAGAAATACGAAGAAGCTGCAAAATAATAACACAGGACATTTCGGAAATTATGAAAGAAATTGAGATGGAACCGCCGACATGACGTAACAATGACCGATATGAGACTCGCCGACACGATGATTTTGGCTATAAGCTGTTCATTACTACACGTAAATTCAAAACATTTAAGAATTCTGGCAACGACATACATCCACAAGCGTGGCTCCATCAATTCTCTCATTGTTTTCCTCCCAACTGGTCATTAGAGCACAGTTTAGAATTTATGTATGGCTACTTAGAGAATGAACCAGCTGAAAGAAAGTGATCGGTCATTCACGATTGTCACAGTGAAGGAGAATTTTACAATACCTTCCTCTCAGCATATTGGTCTCAAGCTACAGCATGCCAAGTAAAACATAGCATCATAATGATGAAACATCTCGAACAATCTGAATTTTCCAGTCTTGTGAAATATTTTGAAGACGTGTTGCACAAGAATCAGTACCTGTTGAACCCTTACAGCCCCCTAGAACTCATCCGCATTTGGTTAATCAAATTGCCTGAACATTTACGACGTATTATTTTGGCAGGACGTTGCAAAGACGACACTGAAGCTTTTCAAGGACTGTTACAAGAATTGGAAATTGACACTGACAATCACGGAACGCGAAAACAGGAGCACAACAATTACAGGTTACATCCGTCACAATTCCGTGATGACAGAAATAATAAATGGACACGACAAGGCTATTCTTACAACGCAAATCCTGACCAAAACAGACACCACCCGTATGACAACCGTTGGCAGAATAATAGTTACAGGGAAAGATTGCATTTTCGTAGCAAGGAATATGACAGAGATAACCTTAAAAACAGACAATATGGGACCCAAAATAATTATTATCACGAGAGACAGAATAACGGTCCACCGTGCAGTGATAATTCAGGGAGAAATTCTACACCACTTAACCGACAAGAAAGAAACTACAGGAACTACCGACATGACGACAGACGATATAAGCGCAACGACAAACCTGAATTGCATCAGAACTGGCGGGATTCAAACAGGGCAGGGCCCTCTCGACAAGGTGAATTTGTAGAAGTTAGGTCTCCTAATCCCAATAACGATACGCGCCAACAAAGAGACAGACAATGACTCACACCGCAGGCAGCCACGTGCGCCGGCTGGCTCAGCGAAAAATAACATAGACGCTAACCTTGAGAAATATTTTAGCATTCCTTACCGACATATACAACATGATAATTGAGTTTAAGTTGTAACTCTGCGTACTAGGAAGAGTAAAGGATCGCACCACATTTCACATGTACAACCGTTTACTGAAAGATAATCTGCTTTTTAACTTAGACTTTGCCATATAATTTTTCACTTCACGCTAGTAGTACAATTTGTCACACTTAGAAACTGTTAACATGCAACAATATTTTGAAGTTAACTATCCAGTCTAGAACCTAGGGAACATATTTAGACAGTATTTACGAGTGCATTGTTATAGTGAACAGACGACACAGTGTTATTGTGTGTGTACATTCTTGCTTGTTAACTGCACGATTACATAACGAATATACAGCTTACATATTTGGAACATATACTGCTAATGAGATTTTACTGCAACATTTTGGTTTACTTGAAAATACATTATGCATTTAAAGTGCTTTCTGAGAGATACCAGATGACACAGTGGCTAGTTTATTTGACAGCTACACGACTATATGACGACGATACTAATGTGTGACACAATTTACATTGTTGCTTTTGCACTGTATCTGTTTTATATCTGCACAGTTTTTCTGAATTCTTCTGGAAAGGAAATCATGTTTTAGTAGTAACTTTTGTGGTATGGATACAATGAGACAGTCTTTTTCGTAGCACAACAACACGGTACAACATAGTACTTTCTTGATCACGGAAATGTAGGTGATAAGTACAATATCTATATTCATAGCATTTAGCTTTTATTTATTACGAGGTAAGTACATTGACTTCCACAGAACTCTGCTTACGGACGATGATAATTACTACACTTAGCAAACTTTTACCATTAAGTAGTGACAGAGATTATCTTACAACAAGACGCACAGTTTAGCGCTGCAGTAGACGTATTTGCGTGATTAATTTTGTACTTAAAACATTTATTTTTAAAGATTTTTGAATTACAAAGAAAGTTTTCCGTGATATATTTCATTCCATTGCTGTAATCTGTAACACCTGAGGGTATAATTACATTAATCCTCAGGGGATACACGCCTACTTTGTGTACCATGTGTCTGGCAAGCACAAGGAGCCCTAGCTAATATGGTATTTGCCTACACAACTTTACACATCGGTACCATATTTCTCTAACACATAAATTACACAGCTATCTGATCATTTAACTGAGAGATAAACATTTTTTTACTACATCAGTGACACATGTTTACACAATTACACAGTTGGATGACGTCACACTTATGAAACTGCATTTTGTCTGTACTGTGTGAACTATTCATATTTTTTCGGAACCATTGTGATACTATGAGAGCTTTGAATGATGTATTTGGTATGGGATCATGATTTTTAAAGTACATTTGAGGTAGATGACACTATTGAAATGAGCAGAGAATTTTTTTTAGGTTTTGAAATTATTGCAGAAAGCTACGACGTTTTTGTGATTTGACTGAGGTGTTATGATGTTATTATGATGACGATGTGTATTATGCTGTTGAGGTATGTTTATGATCAATGAGCTGATGCTATATGAGGAATTTGATTATGCTACATATTTATTATGATGAAATATTGAAGAAATGTCGACGAATATGTATATGTGTGATAAGGTAAGGAATAATGAGTAGTGGTTAGAGACTCTGACTTGTGAGAAAGGATGTTGGAAACCAAGAATCATACTTTAAGAGTTATGAAATGTGTGTACATACATGCTGACAAAATGCTGACACAATGCTGACAAAACTTTCTGGACACTGTTATATATGAGATTTTGTTTCTACACACTTCTAATGTAAATTTCTAACCTTTCAATTTTTTTATTTTATGTGAGACTGTCACTATAGTGGAAACTGCTGCCATAAATATTTCAGTAAAGAAGGTAGATGACCTTGACGTTATGTGCTGTGGAGACCCAGCAGAGCGACAGTCACCTAGAAAAAAAGCCATTAGTGTGTGCCTTTCAGAGGCACATGTGGAGAAAAATAGAGGCCATTATCCTCGCTATTGGCATTTCTTTGTAGAAAACATCGCAAATACGACACGCTCATTACTTGGAAACATATTGTACTTTGTGCTACTTACTGAAATGGTTATGAACTGAAGGGAAATATTCTTACATCTGCACACCTGATTATGACAAGTGTCTTTCTATGAGAATTGAGACAATTTCTACTAACTTATGAAATGCCTCATGACTACTGAATGATATTTTTATGCTTTACTTTGTACATAGTTGCTTATATTATTTGATATCTGTTTTCCAATTAAATTAAATGCAGGACTAGTAACAGTAACTGCATACATAATTTTCTTAAGTACTTGGTAATTTTTATGGTAGAATAAGTTGTGGTGCACCACTTTAGTTACATAGACATTAAGATGTGAACAGACATTTCCCTTATATGTGTTGTTCTCTTTAGTGTACTATTTTTTCTGTTTCAGCTTTGTCATATTTACGTATAAGTTATTGCATTTGCTGCTGCTGTTTGGTAGGCATAGTGTTACTGAATTTGACTATGTATTACTCTGTTAGGCCAGTTTTACTACCAATTTATTTTTCTTGTTTGCTGCACATTGCCTTATATTAGTTGTAATATTGCAATTGCTTTGCTAATTTATTTATACTGCTGCTGGCTTTGCCAATTTCCATTTTTTTGTCATTGCTGTTTGTGTTAATTTTTTATGTGCTGCTGCATAGCCTCATCCCTTGGTATATATATCTGAGCTTAGTAGATTTAAGTTAGCTTAAGAGGGGGTAGACTATATAAGAAACTAACTATGACAGATTGGAAGAAATGCATTGAAAAGCTACAAGAAAATGGTTTGGCCAAAAAAGTAATGTACAGTGGAGAAAAACTATTTTTGAAAGAGTATGTGAACATAATACAGAAAGCATGCTTGGATAGGATTTCTTTTTTTTGGTGGAATCAAATGTTGAAATAAGGGAAAGATCTATGAAATGAAGTTTTGTGTTGGACTGCAGTACCAAATGTTACACTGAAAACGTACCCTGTCCTTCCTTTTGTATTTTTCCGCTATTTGTTTATGTACCCTTGTGTATTTGTCTTTTTCTTGTCTTTATGTGTTTAGGTAATACGATTTAAGTTGTAGAATTTTTCAGATAATATGTTATTTAATTTGTAAAGATGTTTAGACATTATTTATTCTGTTTTGTTTTAATGCTAATGTGTGAAATTAATGTTTTGAATCTATTCTCATTATTTTATTTATTTATGTCATAATTCCTGTAACACTGATGTATATATCTATTTCTATTCTTTTGTAAAGCCTGTATTACTACAAATGTTATGTGTACTATTATGTTCTTTAATGATGTATTTTGTACCTTTGTAATTGTATTCTTATGTTGTAAATTTATAATTGTATAGACACCAGTTCTTCAAATTAAGTTACATTTCACTGCACGCATTTCTGTTGGTCATAGTAATGCACAATGTGTGAGAAGTACGGACTGTTAGTGTTTGCACGTGTGTTAATAATTCAGCAAGGGACTGGATAAGAGTATTGCTGGTTCTAAGGACATTTAAAAAAAAAATTGTGAGTGCACAAGTGGTGGTTTATGGACTTGCTATATTCTCCGCAAGACTCTTCGATGGTGATTGTGCACCTGCACAGTCGCAATAGATGGCTGCTGGTCGTCTCTACAAGGACTACAGTGGGTCTGCATCTTTGATGATCCACCAATACCATTATTTCTACAAGGACTGCAGTGGGTCTGCATCTTTGATGACCCACCAATACCATTATTTCTACAAGGACTGCAATGGGTCTGCACCTCTGGTGGCCCACCAATACCATACTCTCTACCAGGACTACAGTGGGTCTGCTCTGTGATGACCTATCTACCAACATTCTTCTAAACTTCGACTGACTCTGCGGTGGGTTTGCTCTGTTTTGGTCTATTACCTGTCTGCATGTCAAGAGTCAGCACTGTCTTTCCGTTGGAAGGACAACACTACTTCTTGAAGACTGCACGGAAATCCACTACTTCCGTGTGCATTTTCTTTTACTGCTCAGACTTAGAGGAAAACACTGAAGTTTTACTGTGATGAACGATCAGGACGGTCTTTATGGACTATGAGAAAATTTTAGCTTTTGACCAACATTGTGTCAATAAGTGTGTGCATTTGATTTCTTTGTTATTGTAATTATGAAAATTTTTTTGAAATCTGTATTGGCCACTGCCCAAAACAATTTGCAAAATTTTTTGTGGGGAGCATGGAGGCTATGTAAATACGCTGTTTAGGTTTTTATGTTCGTAACGCCACGTAGCGCTCTGTATGAAAATCACTGGCTGTGCTGTGTGCAGTCTGTGGCTGGTTGGCATTGTTGTCATACTTGCCATTGTAGTGTTGGGCAGTTGGTTGTTAACAACACGTAGCGTTGCGCAGTAGGAGGTGAGCCGACAGCAGTGGTGGATGTGGGGAGAGAGATGGCGGAATTTTGAGAGACATTACATTTGTAAGACTGGATGTCATGAACTGCTATATATATTATGACTTTTGAACACTATTAAAGTAAATACATTGTTTGTTCTCTAACACAATCTTTCATTTGCTAACTATGTCTATCAGTAGTTAGTGCCCTCAGTAGTTTGAATCTTTTATTTAGCTGGCAGTAGTGGCGCTCGCTGTATTGCAATAGTTCGAATAACGAAGATTTTTGTGGGGTAAGTGATTTGTGAAAGGTACAGTTTAATGTTAGTCAGTGCCATTCTTTTGTAGGGATTATTAAAAGTCAGATTGCGTTGCGCTAAAAATATTGTGTGTCAGTTTAGTGTTGACCAGAATAAGTAAAGAGAGTAATGTCAGAGAACGTTCAGTTTTGCTCAGCTGTTTGAAAAGCAAATAACGTAAGAGGTTTATCAACACAGTAATTCATTAATTTTTCTAAGGGGACGTTTCAACATGTGTGGGCTGACGAGAATCCGCACGCAATTGTGCAATCACGTCATCAACACAGATTTTCTGTGAACGTTTGGGTAGGCATTGTTGGTGATGTCTCGATTGGGCCCCATGTTCTTCCACCTACGCTCAAAGGAGCACGTTATCATGATTTCCTACGGAATACTCAACCTGTGCTGCTAGAACATGTGCCTTTACAAGTACGACACAACACGTGGTTCATGCACGATGGAGCTCCTGCACATTTCAGCCGAAGTGTTCGTACGCTTCTCAACAACAGATTCGTTGACCGATGGATTGGTAGAGGCGAACTAATTCCATTGCCTCCACTCTCTCCTGACCTCAACCCTCTTGACTTTCATTTATGGGGGCATTTGAAAGCTCTTGTCTCCCCAACACCGGTACCAAATATAGAGACTCTTCGTGTTCGTATCGTGGACGGCTGAGATACAATACGCCATTCTCCAGGGCTGCATCAGCGCAACAGGGATTCCATGCGACGGAGGGTGGATGCATGTATCCTGGCTAACGGAGGACATTTTGAACATTTCCTGTAACAAAGTGTTTGAAGTCACGCTGGTACGTTCTGTTGCTGCGTGTTTCCATTCCATGATTAACGTGATTTGAAGAGAGGTAATAGAATGAGCTCTAACATGGAAAGTAAGCGTTTCTGGACACATGTCCACTTAACATATTTTCTTTCTCTGTGTGTGAGGAATGTTTCCTGAAAGTTTGGCCGTATCTTTTTGTAACACCATATATATATTGGTCTGCGTGTAGGTGGACAGGAAATATAGTCCGATTAAAATTACTAGACAATTGACGTATGTCACTTGCCACACCGGCTGTTGACTAATGCTCGATTATAGACAACACACAAACATGAAGGGTAACTTCACAAATGCTGCTGATGTGTAACGCGGAGCAATGTTGGAAGCGGGTGCCGAGAGGTATGACACAAATGTGAGATTCTCTGTCGACATCTGATTTTAAAGGACCAATAACTGAACTACGGTAGACGACGCGTGTTGCAGCACTGAATTTAAATTCGTACCATAACCTGACCACAACCATATGATGTGCAGTGTTTTCAAGGAAACGGCAATTAACAACCTGCAGCAGAACTAAAATCTCGATCGCTTTGTTCGCGGGGTGTAAAGCTAATCTCTATGAGCAAACTCAAGAGAGAAAAATTTCTCGCTGTCATTGGTTACCTGAAACTATCGTCACACTAGCCACAAAAGCAACCGCGTTACCAACCGATGACAAGCCCTGGTTGCCAATTAACTGCACATTACAGATGGCACAGGCAGAATCCGAACGAAAATAGAATGATAGGAAGGAAAATTAAAGTTACTAAAAAAAGTAAATATGATGATGGGAATGACACAACGAATATTAGAAAGCAAAATACAGCTAAACCATTTAATGGAATAAAAATAATAGTTAGTATCTTCTGATTAGATTCGGAAATAAAAAAAAAATGGCACATTAGACGATATTCGAACTGTACGATCTTCTTTCTACACTGCGCTGTGACACTACACTGCGTGATGTTTTTATATTTATGACTCTGGTATTCCAGTCGCACTGACCACACAAGCTGCCACGCAACCTCCACGTCTAAATTCAGCTTTACGCAGTGTAGTTCAAAGACTTCCAATGTAAGCCTCTAACTGTATATGTGATGCTGAATCACGTCTTTTGCGGAAGGATCCAGTAGTGTTTGTTTGGTGCTATGTCTGAAACGTGTGTATCTCATTAGAATCGTTGTGTGTGTGTTTTTTGTGTGGTTATCATGTGCGGCGAAATGCGGAAGGACCAAACCCAGGGTTGGGTACCCGAACACATCTAGAAATCCGGATAAGGAACTAGAAGTGAAGAGACCAGTTTTTGGCAGTCCAGCTACGGCGAATGGTTCGGGCGTGACGTTGAACGTTCTCATTGGATGAAACAAGCTACAACGCGTGAACTGGCAGCTATTCAGTAATTTTAATTGTAATACAGGTTCGTACGTACTTATAAAAGCAGAATGTCAAACTGGACCGAGTTCTAGTAATATAATGTAATGTTACGTACCATGAAAATTATACATAATATGTATTGCAGGTATACATAGTGCTAGAAAGGAGTTACTTATAAAGATTGAAGGTTTTCTTTATAACAGTATATAGTTAAGAAGTAGTGCCATTTTTCACTTTTGTTGTATTAATTTCATTGGTTCACAGTTAGGTTCAGCATATTGGGTTATTCTCAACTGATCACATGAAAAAGTAGAAGTCACGAATAGAGATGATGTGATTGTAAACTTACTGCAAAAGCAATCACCCGGAAAAGGAGAAAATACCTTGTGTATTGAAACGGGTGTCATTTGAGTGTTCTATTCGTGTTTGTTTACGTATGCTATCTTGTTGGTTGGACAGTTTGACAGCTTGACATTTACGAAGTTACGACGAAGTCTTGTATGTTGTTTGCGACCATATTGATAGTTATGAAAACTTTACGCTGTCATGATAGATCGCTAAGAACAGTTAAAAATGTTAGTTGAACTTCTTTCGTGCATATACCTTTTGGGAGTAGCCCATCATCAGGTTACCAATAAATTTTTAGACGCAAACAACGTCACACGTGAAAATACGCAATGATAAAATAGTAGTGCCAAGCGGTCAACATCAACATCAATGTACGCTGATGTTGATCACTTGGTACTACTATCTTAGTGTGAATTTCTAAGTGCGACACTGTTTCCGTGCAGATTCCTTTTTTTGTAACCCTTGTATTTTGATAGTCTGATGGGCAACGCCCCAAGCGCGTAACGAAATAAAGATGTTCAGCTAACAACTTGCGACTTTGCGACTGTTAGTAGCGACCTATGAGCATTGGTTCTAATTTTTATGAATATTTTATTGTTATTACTTCAATGTTACATAGATTTTACGCCTCTTATAAGACTCCTCTGTGGTGTGGCAATGCTGCAGCGTACCTCGTCACCTATATACGAAAATCTTCCCCTCCGTAACTGAAAAACGTTTGAAAGAGTACCCAGACTAGAAGAGCACAATATACAATATTCAATTCATGCTGGTTCGGTCAGTGATATGGCATTGTATTATACGTCTGTCGCAATGAGTAAAAGCTTAAAAAGCTTTATCCTTTTACACTTATTGCTTTTCAATTAATTTGCAGACAGATACTTTCATTTACATATACGCACTCATTCGTTTTCGTCTCTGTATCTTTATTATGTCAAGCGCCCTTTACTTCAAGCTATGCATTCAGAACAATTTTCATAAATTTCGTAGTAATAACCAAAGAGCATTTCGCAAGCACTCCCTCTGTGGAGGTGTGTTATTGTTCCGTCAGGGAAGCAGTCGCCATAGTTTGTTGTTTTGCTTCCTGACGCCTCTCGCAACTCACAGATCTTTAATTTCTTCTGTGATGTCGAGGGAGCTCAAATTTCAGGATGCTGTGGAATAACGGTCGTGTGAAGATCAAATGCACAGCTCGATGTAAGAGAATGAAAGAAAAAGAGCATAATGAAAACGACACTCCATTTCCCGTCCACGGAAACTTTCAGCCCACTGCTCAATTTCAATTCCATTTTTGTGAAATGTAGTCGCTAAAAATGAAATTAATATCTGTTGAGTAAACATCCTCGCAGAATTTATAAAACGATAGATAAGGAAGAATGCCATGTCTTGCTGCTGTGTGTTTGCAACTATGACCAGTTATCTCGCCACAAATATAATGCAAACAGCATGTCATTCAGGTTCACAGGGGCCATCCACCTCATCTCTAATATTATTTATTTTCATTCCAAGAGTCAAATGAAAGCACATGGACGAAAGCACTAAACTAGACGTCAAAGTCACTTAAATGGATTTTCAAAACATGTATCTTCGTAATAAGTAGATGCTTTTTTTTTTTTTTTTTTTTTTTTTGTCATCAGTCTACTGACTGGTTTGATGCGGCCCGCCACGCATTCCTTTCCTGTGCTAACCTCTTCATCTCAGAGTAGCACTTGCAATCTACGTCCTCAATTATTTGCTTGACGTATTCCAACCTCTGTCTTCCTCTACAGTTCTTGCCCTCTACAGCTCCCTCTAGTACCATGGAAGTCATTCCCTCATGTCTCAGCAGATGTCCTATCATGCTGTCTCTTCTCCTTATCAGTGTTTTCCACATATTCCTTTCCTCTCCGATTCTGCGTAGAACCTCCTCATTCCTTACCTTATCAGTCCACCTAATTTTCAACATTCGTCTATAGCACCACATCTCAAATGCTTCGATTCTCTTCTGTTCCGGTTTTCCCACAGTCCATGTTTCACTACCATACAATGCTGTACTCCAGACGTACATCCTCAGAAATTTCTTCCTCGAATTAAGGCCGGTATTTGATATTAGTAGACTTCTCTTGGCCAGAAGTGCCTTTTATGCCATAGCGATTATGCTTTTGATGTCCTCCTTGTTCCGTACGTCATTGGTTATTTTACTGTCTAGGTAGCAGAATTTCTTAACTTCATTGACTTCGTGACCATCAATCCTGATGTTAAGTTTCTCGCTGTTCTCATTTCTACTACTTCTCTTACCTTCGTCTTTCTCCGATTTACTCTCAAACCATACTGTGTACTCATTAGACTGTTCATTCTGTTCAGCAGATCATTTAATTCTTCTTCACTTTCACTCAGGATAGCAATGTCATCAGCGAATCGTATCATTGATATCCTTTCACCTTGTATTTTAATTCCACTCCTGAACCTTTCTTTTATTTCCATCATTGCTTCCTCGATGTACAGATTGAAGAGTAGGGGCGAAAGGCTACAGCCTTCTCTTACACCCTTCTTAATACGAGCACTTCGTTCTTGATCGTCCACTCTTATTATTCCCTCTTGGTTGTTGTACATATTGTATATGACTCGTCTCTCCCTATAGCTCACCGCTACTTTTTTCAGAATCTCGAACAGCTTGCACCATTTTATATTGTCGAACGCTTTTTCCAAGTCGACAAATCCTATGAAAGTGTCTTGATTTTTCTTTAGCCTTGCTTCCATTATTAGCCGTAACGTCAGAATTGCCTCTCTCGTCCCTTTACTTTTCCTATAGCCAAACTGATCGTCACCTAGCGCATTCTCAATTTTCTTTTCCATTCTTCTGTATATTATTCTTGTGAGCAGCTTCGATGCACGAGCTGTTAAGCTGATTGTGCGATAATTCTCGCACTTGTCAGCTCTTGCCGTCTTCGGAATTGTGTGGATGATGCTTTTCCGAAAGTCAGATGGTATATCGCCAGACTCATATATTCTACACACCAACGTGAATAGTCGTTTTGTTGCCACTTCCCCCAATGATTTTAGAAATTCTGATGGATTGTTATCTATCCCTTCTGCCTTATTTGACCGTAAGTCCTACAAAGCTCTTTTAAATTCCGATTCTAATACTGGATCCCCTCTCTCTTCTAAATCGAGTCCTGTTTCTTCTTCTAACACATCAGACAAATCTCCACCCTCATAGAGGCTTTCAATGTATTCTTTCCACCTATCTGCTCTCTCCTCTGCATTTAACAGTGGAATTCCCGTTGCACTCTTAATGTTACCACCGTTGCTTTTAATGTCACCAAAGGTTGTTTTGACTTTCCTATATGCTGAGTCTGTTCTTCCGACTATCATATCTTTTTCGATGTCTTCACATTTTTCCTGCAGCCATTTCGTCTTAGCTTCCCTGCACTTCCTATTTATTTCATTCCTCAGCGACTTGTATTTCTGTATTCCTGATTTTCCCGGAACATGTTTGTACTTCCTCCTTTCATCAATCAACTGAAGTATTTCTTCTGTTACCCATGGTTTCTTCCCAGCTACCTTCTTTGTACCTATGTTTTCCTTCCCAACTTCTGTGATGGCCCTTTTTAGAGATGTCCATTCCTCTTCAACTGTACTGCCTACTGCGCTATTCCTTATTGCTGTATCTATAGCGTTAGAGAACTTCAAACGTACCTCGTCATTCCTTAGTACTTCCGTATCCCACTTCTTTGCGTCTTGATTCTTCCTGACTAATGTCTTGAACTTCAGCCTACTCTTCATCACTACTATGTTGTGATCTGAGTCTATATCTGCTCCTGGGTACGCCGTACAATCCACTATCTGATTTCGGAATCTCTGTCTGACCATGATGTAATCTAATTGAAATCTTCCCGTATCTCCCGGCCTTTTCCAAGTATGCCTCCTCCTTTTGTGGTTCTTGAACAGGGTATTCGCTATTACTAGCTGAAACTTGTTACAGAACTCAATTAGTCTTTCTCCTCTTTCATTCCTTGTCCCAAGCCCATATTCTCCTGTAACCTTTTCTTCTACTCCTTCCCCTACAATTGCATTCCAGTCGCCCATGACTATTAGATTTTCGTCCCCCTTTACATACTGAGGCTAAAAACATTAAATGACTATATCTCTTTTCAGAGAATGCAGTGAAACTGTCAGATGCTGGGCACTTCAATAAAGCATTATTTCCCAATATATATATATACACCGGTGTGTCAGACCCACCATACTTGCTCCGGACACTGCGAGAGGGCTGTACAAGCAATGATCACACGCACGGCACAGCGGACACACCAGGAACCGCGGTGTTGGCCGTCGAATGGCGCTAGCTGCGCAGCATTTGTGCACCGCCGCCGTCAGTGTCAACCAGTTTGCCGTGGCATACGGAGCTCCATCGCAGTCTTTAACACTGGTAGCATGCCGCGACAGCGTGGACGTGAACCGTATGTGCAGTTGACGGACTTTGAGCGAGGGCGTATAGTGGGCATGCGGGAGGCCGGGTGGACGTACCGCCGAATTGCTCAACACGTGGGGCGTGAGGTCTCCACAGTACATCGATGTTGTCGCCAGTGGTCGGCGGAAGGTGCACGTGCCCGTCGACCTGGGACCGGACCGCAGCGACGCACGGATGCACGCCAAGACCGTAGGATCCTACGCAGTGCCGTAGGGGACCGCACCGCCACTTCCCAACAAATTAGTGACACTGTTGCTCCTGGGGTATCGGCGAGGACCATTCGCAACCGTCTCCATGAAGCTGGGCTACGGTCCGGCACACCGTTAGGCCGTCTTCCGCTCACGCCCCAACATCGTGCAGCCCGCCTCCAGTGGTGTCGCGACAGGCGTGAATGGAGGGACGAATGGAGACGTGTCGTCTTCAGCGATGAGAGTCGCTTCTGCCTTGGTGCCAATGATGGTCGTATGCGTGTTTGGCGCCGTGCAGGTGAGCGCCACAATCAGGACTGCATACGACCGAGGCACACAGGGCCAACACCCGGCATCATGGTGTGGGGAGCGATCTCCTACACTGGCCGTACACCACTGGTTATCGTCGAGGGGACACTGAATAGTGCACGGTACATCCAAACCGTCATCGAACCCATCGTTCTACCATTCCTAGACCGGCAAGGGAACTTGCTGTTCCAACAGGACAATGCACGTCCGCATGTATCCCGTGCCACCCAACGTGCTCTAGAAGGTGTAAGTCAACTACCCTGGCCAGCAAGATCTCCGGATCTGTCCCCCATTGAGCATGTTTGGGACTGGATGAAGCGTCGTCTCACGCGGTCTGCACGTCCAGCACGAACGCTGGTCCAACTGAGGCGCCAGGTGGAAATGGCATGGCAAGCCGTTCCACAGGACTACATCCAGCATCTCTACGATCGTCTCCATGGGAGAATAGCAGCCTGCATTGCTGCGAAAGGTGGATATACACTGTACTAGTGCCGACATTGTGTATGCTCTGTGGCCTGTGTCTATGTGCCTGTGGTTCTGTCAGTGTGATCATGTGATGTATCTGACCCCAGGAATGTGTCAATAAAGTATCCCCTTCCTGGGACAATGTATTCACGGTGTTCTTATTTCAATTTCCAGGAGTGTATACATATATACACACAACCGCGAGCAAACAAATCTCACGCCGCCCGTACTAACGCGGGAATGACAGCGAGCGACAAGACGCCACTCGCAAAGCAGTAGCCGTGCCTACCCCTCGACCACAGAATGTGCCCTGTCTCCTTGTCTATGGTAATACAATTTATAGCACACAAGAAACGATTTAATAATGGCATTAGTTCAACGCAAGATCAGTTAAAAGTTAGGTCCAGTAAAGATTTACCAACGGATTTACCTCCAAACCAGCTTCCGGACCACAGGCGGAAATTAGTACACTTGGCCTAAGTTTTCACCAGACCGATAAACCAGAAATCTAATTAAACAGTTGCCAAAAATACAGTCACGATACGCAAGCCCTTCAAGACCTTGCTATCTTAGTCACAGTTATCATTAACGGCGAAACATACACAAATGAATGACAAGAAATTCACCATTGAAATAAAAAAAAACAACACACCACAAAGGTTAAATTAATTAATTTGCAGATGAGCCAGTCACTGAAAGCTCAGTTCCACAAGATCAGGACTAACCTCACTCGGCAGCCATACATTTGTGTGCGTGATAACTAGGTTGCCCAAACAGGACTCCAAAACCCAAAACAACAGGTCACACGTTAGCTGTCTTGTTCTCGGATACTAGGCACCACCGGGCTAAGACAATCGCGACGAAAAAAAAAAATCTCTGTAATTACAGCTGCCAGCAGCAAAACAAATGAGTCAGGGTGCATGAACGTAAAGCACAAGCCACTGTTCCAGCCGGAGCGTAACATTTTCAGTCCACATACGGACAGAACAACACACGTGGGCATAAAGGGAGCAGCGGATTCGTACCAAGCAAACTATACTGCGCCAAAAAACGACCCACGTCACGTCGACAAACCGGAGCACTGCTCCCGGAGCTGGTGTCTGCTCGCTGGACTGCCGCAACTCTCTGTCCCCAGGAAAGCGATGCTGACTGCCGCCTTGCTCAACTCTTCTATCTCGGCCGTGCACAACAACTCTTCTCTTGTCGCCTCAGAGTGCGGCCGCAATGTCCGTTCTCCCCTGCTGTCCGCCCCAGACTCCCGTACTCGCACTCACTCCCCCGTTAGGACCCTCTCCGACAGGAGGCGCTCGCGATCGCACATAGTGCCAAACTCAACCAGAGGAGCCAGTCACTGTAGTAATAAATAGCGTCCTGCGCCCGAGAGCCGCGCCACGGTTCACACACGTTGAATATAATTATACACCATTTATAAAAGCTAATCCAGTTGCAATAGAGACCTTCTTATACCTCATTAAAGAACAAGAGGGGCAGGATGTTTATAGTAAAGATAACCTAGATGATGAAGCTTTCCTCAACACATTTGCCATTCTCTTTGAAATAGGCTTTGCATTAAGACGTACAAAAAAGGGTGCTAGCAATAATATTTAGCCAGGGTGCCTGACTTGGGTAACAAGAATATCATGTTGAACAATGTGGGAATACATCAAAACTTCACAAGCAGTCATAATCGCGTTGCAGCAGCGCATTACAAACAGTATTGTAAAGTTCTTAAAATGTTATTAGGAAGAAAAAAATTATGTGGTACACAAATAGGGTAGCTAATTTTCAGTCCTGGAGGAAGTGTCTTGTCAGCATCACAGGGATGAGGACACGAAATCACTGCGTAGCAGAAATGTTTGAGGTACTGATAAGTCGGATATATGGGAATTTGTGGTAAGGGGTATGGGACCAAACTGCTGAGGTCATCGGTCCCTAGGCTAGCCATACACAGTAATTAAACAAATTTACTCTAAGGGCAGCACACACACCCATGCCCGAGGGAGGCCTAGAAACTCCGACGGGGGGGAGCCGCACGAACCGTGACAAGACGCCTCAGACTGCACGGCTCGGGTATATGTACATTATTTAATTATCACTATCGGAATATAGCAAGTGAACTACACTGAGGAACCAAAGAAACCTACATAATATCGTGTAGGGTCCCCACGAGCACTCAGAAGTGGCTCAACACGACATGGCCTGAGCTCGATTAACGTCTGAAGTAGTGCCGGAGGGAACTGACTCTGTGAATCCCGAATGGCTGTCCGTAAATCCGTAAGAGTACGAAAGGTTGGAGATCTCTTCTGAACAGCACGTTGAAAGTCATCCCTGATATGCTAAATAATGTTCTTGTCTGTGGAGTTTGGTGCCCAAAAGAAGTTTTTAAACGCTGAAGAGTGTTCCTGGAGCCAGTGTGTAGCTATTCTGGACGTGTGTTGTGTCGCATTGTCTTGCTGGAATTGCCCACGTCCATCGGAATGCTCAGTGGACAGGAATGGATGCAGGGGATCAAACAGCATGCTTACGTCGTGTCACATGTCAAGAGTCATATGTAGATGCATGAGGGGTCCCATATCACTCCAACTGCACACGTCCCACACCTCCACCAGCCCGAACAGCCCCTGCTGCCATGCAGGGTCTATGATTTCATGAGGTTCTCTCCATACCTGGACACGTCGACCATCTCGATACAATTTGAAACGAGACTGGTCCGATCAGGCACCATGTTTCCAGTCATCAACACTCCAATGTCGGTGTTGACGGGCCCAAGCGAGGCGTAAAGTTTGGGTGGTGCAGTCATGGAGGGTCCAGTTCAAAAATCCCGTATAGATGATGTTTCGTTGAATGGTTCGTACGCTGACACTTGACTGCCAAGCATTTAAGTCTGCAGCAATTTGCAGAAGGCTTGGTCTTTTGTCACGTTGAACGATTATCTTCAGTCGTCGTTGGTCCCATTCTTGCAGGATCTTTTTCCGGCCGCAGTGATGTCGGAGGCTTGATGTTTTACCAGATTACTGATATTGACGGTACATTCGTGAAATGGATGTACGAGAAAATCATCGCTACCTCGGAGATGCTGTGTTCCATCTCTAGACTATAACATCACGTTCAAACTCACTTTAGTCTTGATAACCTGTCTATGTGGCAGCAGAAACCGATCTAACAACTGCGCCAGACACTTGTGGTGTTATATAGACGTGGCAGCGCCGCATTCTGTGTTTTAAATATCTCTGTATTTGAATACACATGCCTATACCAGTATCTTTTGTGCTTCAGTGTAAATAGAAGCTTAGTTCTCACAGGACATCATGTACTTCTCCTAGAAAATAGCTTTTCGGGACTTGTATCTGAGGTCCTTCTCCATGATACTGACTATGGGGAAATTGAGTTAATAAAATCACTAAAGACGAAGGATTTTCATGGATATGACGTGGTATAGTACCTAGCAGAAAAGCACTGCTCGTCATATGTTAGCCCAGTATTTAGACCTATCTGTAAATGCCTTTCGGAAAGGTCAATTTCCTGACCAATGAAAGTACTCAGTGGTGAAGTCACGTTATGAAAAATGAGAAAGGGACAATATAGACAATTTTACACCTACTACTGTGGCATCGGTGTTTCCTAAAGTCGTTAAATGGCTGTATATGTTAGGGTAACTCATTATTACCATTTACATAGTTGTGAAATGTACAGTTGGTTCTAGAAGTTGCTTAACAACTGAAAATATATTCTCTTTCTCTGTGAGGTTCTGGACGGATTAAATAAAAGACTGCGAACAATAAGCATCTGCTTTAATTTAACTAAGACATTTGAGTGCATGGATAGCAAAATATTACTGCAGAAGTTGGACCATTATGGAAAAGGGGACTAGCTCACAATTGATTCACCCTTTAATTTAGTAACAGACAGAAAGAGATATCAAATAATTCAGTTCAAGGCATAAGTTAATGGACTGAGGAAAATGAATTGATGCTAAATCATAGCAAGAACTTGTAGAAGATAAAGTGATGATAATCCCAGTAAGACTCGGTTCTTACAGATTAGAGCACACAGTTAACAAAAACTAACATTTGATTACACGGAATGGGTATGTGATTACTGACTGTTCAATCCGAAATTGCTGTGCGTACAGATAGACAGCAAGCTGTCGTGAAAGTCCACGTTCAGGATCTTGTTCAAAAACTAAACGATGTTTTATCAACCATTAGAACAGCATCTGAAATAAGTTCAGCACTAGAAGTAGTCTACTTTTCTTACTTTCGTTCGATTATGACGTACAGCATTATTTTTTCAGATAACTCTTCTGATTCAGAATTCTTTTTTTTCCTTTTTTTTATTTTTTATTTTTTATTTATTTTTTGGCTGAGAAACGGGTGGATAGAGCAATATGTTGCGTACGTCCACGAGCCTCTTCTCTACCCTTATACAGTGGTCTGAGAATTCTGACACTGGTCTCTCAATGCGTATTTTCTTTAACGTCTTTTCTTGTTAACAATATCAGCTTATTCACAAGAGGTAGCAGCTTTCACTCAGTTCAAAGCAACCAGAAATCCAATCTGGATTTGTAACACACCTCTTTAATCTACTGTAGACAGGCAGGCAGTATTCTGTTACATCCATTTTCACTAATCTTCCAGAAGTATTCAAAATTGTTAGCAGTTTCAAGTCAAGACTGAAGATTTTCTGTATGGTTCACGCCTTCTATTCTCTCGAGGAACTCTTGGAAAAAAATTAGTTAATTACTGCGTTACATTGTTGATTATGTTTATTGGCACTTAAGGCTTATGTCTGCAAGGGATTCGTATACGTTTCATTTTATCTACTATAAATCTTTTCTTACTATTTAATATGCTGACACGTTCCAAGACCACGGAGATCTGCTCCTCAGTTCCTACGGAACATGACGCATAAAATTAAAAAGAAATCAATTTCAGGATGGGGAGAGACGTTACACGTATCATTCCAAATCCGAGTTTCTTTCCTGTCCTCAGCCTTTGTAATTATGCATCTGTCTACGCTACATCCCATCCAAGCATGTTAAAATGCTAAAGAAAGGTAAATATCTGCTTTCAGTATGACACGTGAGCAAGTTATTGATACACATACAGGGGCTGGACTAAAATATAGAAACCCCACGAGAAATGTTTGTTTGAACATATATGTATACGCTGTCCAAGCCTGCATATTTCCCTGTTATATTTGCGCAGTCCCATCAGTACATAAGAACTGTCTGTCGTGGTCTTCTGCCTAGTTGCAAGTGCATTATGTCTAAGCTAAGTGGATTCTACCGTGCGCAGATTATCCTCGTATGGTGGATACTTCCTTAGCCTATAGTCGAAGTGTTTGGTATTTCGAGAAGCATAATATCGAAGGTTTATAATGCACACAGGAAAATCGGGAAAAAAAATCATCCCCTAAGTCGCAACACGGTCGAAATTCTTTGCTGAGTGACTGTAACAAAAGGACATCAAACAGGATAGTGACGAAAAATAAGAGAACGACAGTTGCTAAAGTTACTGCAAAACTAAGCTTCGCACATACAAACCCCGTCAGCACAAAGGCAGCAAGAAGGGAATTCTGTAAACAGGGAACAGGTCAAGATGGAATTACAGCACCACTCATCGTTGATGAAAATGCCCATACCAGGAATATGTGGTGGCCACGGCATAAAACTTTAAGTATGGAACAACGGGAAAAACGTCACTTGATCGGATGTCTTGTTAAACACTGTTTCAAACTTCTGACCGAGTTTATTTATTTATTTATTTATTTATTGAACCTGGTAAGATTAGGGCCATCAGGCCCTCTCTTACATCTAACCAGGCATTACACTTATTTTACTTTCATATGTTTTAGTAGGCATGTTAAACTACATCGAGTACAAAGGTGAAATAAACAATTACAAAGGCACACTTGGAAAAATACATACATACATACATATCGGATCACTTTCGTAACACATTTTATGCCAGTCACATGGAAGAAGACGATTTCTCAGTGTGCGCATGCGGGTTCCTTTGACATTCGCACAGCCTAGCTCCGGCGCCACCTCAGTTTACCTGAGAGCCCGCGGCCCAACGAACGTTGGCTGGGTTGAGGAAGCACGCTTCTGACGTTTGAGCAAAGTACAGCTATTGACACGGTACACACGTACCGTTTATTTTACATTTGATGCGAGTCTTTTGCCCTTTTGGGCGTTCTGTATTAATGTTGGAATCTGCCTCTTTAGACAGTTTGTGGTTTTAGTGCGTTCCGAAGAAGGCGTGGTTATCAGTGCCAAAACGTAGGTCACCATCCGGTTTCTATTTGCAGTCGAGGAGGATTCTTTATAATCGTTAAATTATTCACCATTGCTGACGCGCTACAATGTTAAAAGTTCTCACATACACATACAGTTTATTTTCGTAGACGATAAGTACTGCTATAATTAGACATTATCGTAGAGACATATTTTAGATAGGAGTGCTAGCAGCAGGGGGTATGAGGGAGCCTGATGGTAAAGGGAGGAGAAGAATAGGAACTTGATGAAACATAATTAATTAATTATAAAGGAAAAGAAGATTGCGTGGCTAATAGATGAAGAGGGAGAAGCGAAAGGAGCAAATAGGAGACACTAGCTTTGCTATTTGACAGAGAGGAGGATTTTCCTTGTACATTAATTTTGTGGGAAACGTTATGAGGAAGATAATAGGAAATGCATCAACTTCTTCTTAAAAGCAGGAGGGGATTGAATTTGGCACAAGGTAAGGGGCAGTTTGTTCCAGAGGCGGACAGTGGCAACTGAGAAGGAGTTTGCAAAAGTTTTTGTTTTGTTAGTGGGCGCAGTTAGGATACTAGATAACAGTGACCTCGCGCCTCGATTATGATGGCATTAAAGGTGTTTAACCTCTGAAGCAAGGTACTGGGGTGCTTGCGCAACGAGGAGCCTGCTTGCGCGACAACGAGTTTACATCCTAAGAGCGAAACAAGGCATGAGTTCGTTGATCATTTGAGCAGATATGTAATGGTGTTGCATGGGCCGTATGCTTATCCTTCAAGGATACATTATAGGGATTGATTATGAGACCATTTAGGCTGATCAGATCCACCCCATGGTACAATGTTTGTTCTCAAATGGTGATGCTGTGTTGCAAGAAAACGGAACCCTTATTCATACAGCTGGCAGCGTCCAGGATTGGTTTTATAAGGATAAGAGTAAACTGTCGCCTCTACCCTGACCACCACAGTCACATGACCTCAATTTTATTGAGCCCTTTGAGGGAGGGTGATTGAACGCTATACACCTCCATCTTCACCTCCATCTTCACTACCTGAACCTGTTTTTCAGGAAGAATGGTAACCATTCTGGGACAACTAGAAACAGTTTTCAATAACTACATCGAATTAGAAAAGGTAATATATTGTATTACTGGTGTTTCCACTTTTTATCCATCTCATGTATGAGACTGATTGAAGTGTGTCTGATGCTAAACGTTACTGTGAAATTAAAATGTTACTGTCAGTCTTTCGTTTCCAAGTTTCAAGTGTTAACGAACTTCATGCTGTAGAAAATGAATTATGGTGCTCCACATTAAGTATCTGCGTTTAACTGAAAATAATCTAAAGTGATGGTAGGAACTGTATGACTGCTCTTTCTGCAGAAACGCAGCAAACGGATGTACGAGGGCTATTCGGAAAGTAAGGTCCGATGGGATACGAAATGGAAACCACAGTAAAAATTCAATGAAGCTTTGCACAAATTCGTTGGTCAGTGCCTCTAGTATACCCGTCGATCGCGTCACGTCGCTCTTTTCAGTTCTGAGCACACAGTGAGCACGTAAAGATACTTAGAATAATGGTGCTTCCCGCCAAGTATGAGGGCTTGACGTGAGATTTCGCCTGATGTCATGCAGCCCACATAACACAGCTGTCTCGCGTTTCCTTCTGAATAACAATTCTCGACCGGACTCTGCAGGGGCAATGAAGATGCTTCTGCAGAGTTTTGGATGGAAAATGATTTATCACCCCCCAATAGAGTCCATAACCCACTCTCTCTGAATTTCGGCTCTGCCCACAGGAATCGCTGTCTATGAAGATAATGTTCTGGCACAAACAGCGAGAGGTAGACTAGCGCAGAGAATTGGCAGGAAGCAGAGGCCTTCTATTTCGATGGTATTAGGAAGTTGGTACAACGATACGACAAATGTCTAAATCCGAATGGCGACTATGTAGAGAAATAGCTGGAAAGTGCAGCTAACTGTAGCAAATAAAACTTTTTTGATTTTCACAATGGTTTCCATTTTGCGACAGATCGGACCGAATGGGCCTTGTAAATTCTTCATGAAGCAACGGATGCATTCGAGAGGTGTCCTGAATCATTGTTCAGATTTGTTGGAACTGTTTTTGTGGCACAGGCATCTACTTGATGAACCTGGCTCAAACGGTACCGACATTCAGATTCGTTTCTGTGAATTCGGTTAGTGTTTTCCATCTATCTCTACACCAGAGGAACGGGACGTTGGTGTAGACTCGCATTCACACATGTGAGGAAAACGACATCTCTTCTGATAAGACACTGCTTAAAAACGCTATTTTGAGATTCAGCCTTTGTTAGCGTATTGTCGTATGTGTCACTGGTGTCCTGACCGGAAATTGCTCCCATTTCCTGCTAAAACGTCATTGTGTGGTAGTGCCATTCATATACAGGGTGTTTCAAAAATGACCGGTATATTTGAAACGGCAATAAAAACTAAACGAGCAGCGATAGAAATACACCGTTTGTTGCAATATGCTTGGGACAACAGTACATTTTCAGGCAGACAAACTTTCGAAAATACAGTAGTTACAATTTTCAACAACAGATGGCGCTGCGGTCTGGGAAACTCTATAGTACGATATTTTCCACATATCCACCATGTGTAGCAATAATATGGCGTAGTCTCTGAATGAAATTACCCGAAACCTTTGACAACGTGTCTGGCGGAATGGCTTCACATGCAGATGAGATGTACTGCTTCAGCTGTTCAATTGTTTCTGGATTCTGGCGGTACACCTGGTCTTTCAAGTGTCCCCACAGAAAGAAGTCACAGGGGTTCATGTCTGGCGAATAGGGAGGCCAATCCACGCCGCCTCCTGTACCTTTCGGATAGCCCAAAGCAATCACACGATCATCGAAATATTCATTCAGCAAATTAAAGACGTCGGCCGTGCGATGTGGCCGGGCACCATCTTGCATAAACCACGAGGTGTTCGCAGTGTCGTCTAAGGCAGTTTGTACCGCCACAAATTCACGAAGAATGTCCAGATAGCGTGATGCAGTAATCGTTTCGGATCTGAAAAATGGGCCAATGATTCCTTTGGAAGACATGTCGGCCCAGACCAGTACTTTTTCAGGATGCAGGGACGATGGGACTGCAACATGGGGCTTTTCGGTTCCCCATATGCACCAGTTCTGTTTATTGACGAAGCCGTCCAGGTAAAAATAAGCTTCGTCAGTAAACCAAATGCTGCCCACATGCATATCGCTGTCATCAATCCTGTGGACTATATCGTTAGCGAATGTCTCTCGTGCAGCACTGGTAGCAGCGCTGAGGGGTTGCCGCGTTAGAATTTTGTATGGAAAGAGGTGTAAACTCTGGCGCATGAGACGATACGTGGACGTTGGCGTCATTTGGACCACAGCTGCAACACGGCGAACGGAAACCCGAGGCCACTGTTGGATCACCTGCTGCACTAGCTGCGCGTTGCCCTCTGTGGTTGCCGTATGCGGTCGCCCTACCTTTCCAGCACGTTCATCCAGCATGTTCCCAGTCCGTTGAAATTTTTCAAACAGATCCTTTATTGTATCGCTTTTCTGTCCTTTGGTTACATTAAACCTCCGTTGAAAACTTCGTCTTGTTGCAACAACACTGTGTTCTAGGCGGTGGAATTCCAACACCAGAAAAATCCTCTGTTCTAAGGAATAAACCATGTTGTCTACAGCACACTTGCACGTTGTGAACAGCACATGCTTACAGCAGAAAGACGACGTACAGAATGGCGCATCCACAGACTGCATTGTCTTCTATATCTTTCACATCACTTGTAGCGCCATCTGTTGTTGAAAATTGTAACTACTGTAATTTCGAAAGTTTGTCCGCCTGAAAATGTACTGTTGTCCCAAGCATATTTCAACAAACGGTGTATTTCTATCGCTGCTCGTTTAGTTTTTATTGCCGTTTCAAATATACCGGTCATTTTTGAAACACCCTGTATATGGAATATACACAAGTTTCTACCATACATTAATGTTTGATTCGCGAATAATTTTCTTTCGGATAGCTTCCCGGAGTCCTCTCAACTGAAGTAATTCAATACCCTGTACAAAAGATAAATCCTGGAGATCACGCAGGATGAAATTGGGACCTCCGTATGGCTGACAGATCCATGTGGCAGCCGGCTCAGTCATGTAGTATTTCAAGCTGGATTAAAAGAGAATAGCGAGATTATGCAAATAACGACAGGATATATGCTAACATGTCGCTTGTCAATACTGGAATACAGTCAATCACACAAAGACGTCGATTACCATGCGGAAGTTTATTTATGGTATTTCAAGAACTAAAATTAAGAATTTAGTGGTTTTCTAATGGAATTTACGTATTGGTGAAGTAAAAATAATGAACGTAACTGATCAACTCCGTCAGAGGTTTTGTGTTTGAACTGACAGGAACTGTTTAAGTGTGGAGCATTGTGTAAAGAAAAGAAAACTGTGCTAAATATTGCAATCTTACAGAATGTGTGAACAGACGTAGTAGTAGGTCTCTTTGGTATGATTTGGTCAAATGATTGTCCAGGAAAGTGGCTGTCAAACGCGTAAATAGTGGGAGTTGACGATGTTCACTTCTGATGACGCTAGAACACGTTACTTCTTCCACTAATTAGTGTTTTAATAATGTACTTTTCATTCTGTGCCACACTACATTAATAATTGAAAATATATTGACATTGTTGAGCAGCAATGAGGAAGATTAATAACTTGAAATGACACAATCAAGAGCCAGTTGAAATATCAAACGTAATATACCCTGTACTTTCGTTATATACTACGTGAGACATTCGCCTTTGGGAATAAATGATCACTTTAAAGTGATTCTGGAACAATAGCAGTAGCAAGTGCTAATAACCTCGTCATTGAGTGCCCATAAGCTTCGAATACACACACATACACACACACACACACACACACACACACACACACAAACAATAATAATGATAATTTGTTGCTATTAAAGCAAGCGATAGTAAAGCGAAAATATACTACATAACCAAGGACTTCTGCAATAAGAAATTAATATCCAGCAATGTCCAACACAAACACTAAAGTGATTCACATAGAAGCACTTTAGATAGCAGAATGTTTAACTGTGAACAAAAAGGCCAGCATGGAAGTGCTGGAAACCACAGAAAGAGAAAAAAACTATGGAAAATTTTGGGATCAGTTAGAGAGTGGTGACAATACAGAAGACGTCTTAAGAGTTAATGTTACATACATGGTGAAAAAAATTACAGTCATGAATAGGAAAAGGGTAATAGTTTTCTTCGGCCACAAAAACAGGATGAATCCCAACAGACGTACAAAAAGACTATTCACTGACTTCAGTAAATTAAAAAAGGATCAAAGATGGTGCAAAAAACATTGGAACGGATATGGATGAACTCCTCATTTCTCCATAACATATTGAGGAACTAATGTCTTTCAGAAAGAAATTGCATAGCTTCAAAAGTTTTCATGAAAAACTCAAGAAGATGATTGGAGAAACATGAACGGAAGAAAAAAGACATGAACATCGGAAAATGAAGAGAGAAAGTGAGGAAAGGGAGGAGCAAGTGTTGAAATAGTCGTAGTCCATAGAGCTTCATGCGTAAAAGACTATTAACAATAATGGTGATAATAAGAATATTAATGGAGAAGATGCAAACCGTCGGTCACCGAAGTGAATTACACGATCACCGAAGTGATTTACACCGCTTTGGAATAAGATGAAACTGATTTCGAATAGCAGTGTTCGACAGCACCGATATCTCAAAATTTCAAAATTAAGAATTTTTCGTCCACAAGAAAGTGCTCAATGAGAATAGTTCCCATGTTTTCTGGACGGTGGATCTGTAACTGTTGTCAAAATTATAACAATATGGTTTCGCTAGTAATAAATCCCCATTCACCGATTTCCCTGCCACATTTCACTCCGAAGTTGTAATGTACTCCATAACAATACACTATTCTGCTTCCCAAATGCAGAAAATATAGTGTAAAACCCTTAATACCTACATAAACCACTAGTAGGTTGTCTAGGACCACCAGAAATCAGTTTTGGGTGATTCCAAATAGTGGCGGCTATTCCTGGAGGATTACAGTGTAGCGCCTTCGCAGTAATATGTATCACGTGAAAAGTTGCAATATGCGCTAATAATGTATAAAAAATCGTCTCTTTTAAGTTTCGTATACCGCCAGCCCGTGTAGGCGAATGATCAATCTTAAGGGTAGATAACCAGCTACTGTAAACGAATGAAAGCGTTTTTGGAATGGCGAAACGTCCCGGCGGTTTAAAGGCAAGCAAGAGACGTGTTTGATAGAGTGGAGCTATTGGGAGTTGGATGGGGGCATTACGTCGTGTAGGGCTGCTTCGAACGGCGCTCGCAAAAAGCGGTCGAAGTAAACGAGTAGTGCCGCGTCTGTGGTAGTAGTTTTGTTATTTCATTGTGAATCAGACTGTTTGAAAGTAAGACCTAATGACTAACTGGTGTGCTAGTTTCCTATTGGAAATGAGTGCTACAAATAGCATAGTCAGATTCTTCTCGGGTTTCCAGCCGGATCAAACTGTCATGTGAGCACAATATTTCAGCGATCCACCTGGCCGTAATCATCACGTGAGAAAAGCTACGCTGCTCTCGCCGATAACTGGTTCAACTCGCAAATGACTGCACTTTTATATACATCGAAAGTACAACAGCGCATGAGCTAGATACAGTGCACAAGCACTCAATAATTCCTGCTGCCCCCCGGCGAAAAAAGAGTTGCAGCGCCTCCAGTGGTGAATGCTGTTGAAAACGATTTATCGTAACAAATGATTATTAATACCCAGCCGATTCAGATGCCGTTGTTTCTTCATGTCCGATAAAACAGGATTTCGCGTTTTACTTTGCGGGTATCCATTATCATTAATCGTGATAAGAAATGCTTTCTATTGTTACATGTATCCCGTAATGAGTGTTGCAGAACATGCTTGGACCACAGAAGGGGTAACGGGCACTAAACACTCAGATGACAAAGTTAAAAAACATAAATTGAATGAACTGCACACAAGCACTAACATCGATTTTGCTATGCTTCGTTAAGTTGATAAAAAGCGTCAGCTGGATACAGCTTACAGAATGAGTATAAAGAAATTTAATGAAGATGTTACTAACAAGGGAACCTCCCCATCGCACCCCCCTCAGATTTAGTTATAAGTTGGCACAGTGGACAGGCCTTGAAAAACTGAACACAGATCAATCGAGAAAACAGGAAGAAGTGTGGAACAATGAAAATAATAAGCAAAATATACAAGCTGTGTAGTCCATGTGCAATATAGGCAATATCAAGGATAGCGTGAGCTTAAGAGCGCTGTGGTCCCGTGGTTAGTGTGAGTAACTGCGGAACGCGAGGTCCTTGGCTCAAGTCTTCCCTCGAGTGAAAAGTTTACTTTCTTTATTTTCGCAAAGTTATGATCTGTCCGTTCGTTCATTGACGTCTCTGTTCACTGTAATAAGTTTAGTGTCTGTGTTTTGCGACCGCACCTCAAAACCGTGCAATTAGTAGACGAAAGGACGTGCCTCTCCAATGGGAACCGAAAATATTTGACCGCAAGGTCATAGGTCAACCGATTCCTCCACAGGAAAACATGTCTGATATATTCTATATGACACTGGTGACGGCATGTGCGTCACATGACAGGAATATGTTGTCGACCCACCTAACTTGTACACTTGGCGAATGGGTAAAAAGATTCTTCTATCTTGTCCGATTTAGGTTTTCTTGTGGATGTGATAATCACTCTCAAAAATTGATGAAAACATAAGAGTTTGTCACAAAAACTGCAACAAATGAATGCAACAGTTTCACAGCCGCACAGTTTTCCCTGTGCTCTGTCAAAACATATGTTTTTAACGTTTTCAAATTTTTCCGTGTGTAGACCGTCAAATCCTGCATCTGTCCAAGCAAATCTGAACATGTCCTGGAATTTGGGAGAGCGAAGTTGATTATGTGTGATTGCCTGAACTTTGATAAGTGACACGCGATCACGTAAACAATACTGCTCTGTGTACCTGTGCAGCTTCGCAAAATCATAGAACCTTTTCACAAAGTATTTCACTTGCCGAAAACCAAACACATCTAACGGTTGCACAGGAAGTGTACAACCTGGAAGAATGGTAATCACGTCTACTCCCACACTAAAATTGTGCAATGCCTGATCCTTCTGTCCTACATAGCTGTCAAGGAGTAAGGCAAAATCTTTGTCCGCGTAGGGAGCAATCACACGTTCATAAGTCTTTCTCTAGTCTTTTCTCCATTTTTCCTGACGCACTGCAATTCACAATGACATTGAGCGTTTGCGCAAGTAACCTATTCACCTGTTGCTGAACTTGCGGTCCAAATAGACCATTTTTTTCCTGCAAACATAAATAAAATGGAGGTAAAAGAAATCCTGCTTTGTTCAGAGCATATTGTATGATATAACTATGTGAAGTGCCATGCAGCTGGCCTACAGTACATTCCGTGTTGCATTCTCCAACTGACGATAACGTGCGTGTCGATTTCATTTCGTAGTTAAAATCGGACTGATCTGTGTTGATAATATAAGCGTCTTCATACTGTTGGAATCTGACGTTAGTTTCTGTAACAAACATCTTGGAACACTCTAAAAGTTCTTCCAGTTTATTCGCGTAGTTCTTGCTTACATATTTCGTAATCTTCCTGCTCGTAATTTTGCATTTCCTTTCGAACGTGACAAGCCAATAAGATGAATCCTTGAAGTCCAGGCGGATTTGTTTAGCGTAATTCAATCCCCAAATCTGTAGGTATGTATCATGCACTGCACTTAATTCATTTCTGGCTTTAATAAATTGTCGGTATACACGGTTTTCTATTTCACTGAACGTCTATCTTCGGGTTCCACCTCGTTCCACGACTTCTTTGCAATATTTAATTGTGCTTTTATCCTCCATCCCTTTAAATTTCTTAAATTTATTTGTTACTTCACTCCATAATCTAGATTTGCGTCTTTCAATTGGTTTGGACTGTAAGCTGTATCGGAGCATTTCCTTCATGTAACCCAAAGAGATACCATCCGATTGAAGTCGCAGTATTTCCTCTTCGTGTTGTTCGTACGGATCGTCAACAGTCTCATCATCTGGTACATACAGCCCTGCAGCAATCAGCAAGGTATCGCCATCACCACACGTACTGTTTATCGACAAATGTAGGAAATAATCATACAAATGTTCGACACTCGTTCGCCGGCCGAAGTGGCCGTGCGGTTAAAGGCGCTGCAGTCTGGAACCGCAAGACCGCTACGGTCGCAGGTTCGAATCCCGCCTCGGGCATGGATGTTTGTGATGTCCTTAGGTTAGTTAGGTTTAACTAGTTCTAAGTTCTAGGGGACTAATGACCTCAGCAGTTGAGTCCCATAGTGCTCAGGGCCATTTGAACCATTTTACAGTCGTTCGATCCCTTAAGGAACTTTCCGATTCCTTTCAGTTCGGAAAATATTCATTGACCTTGTTATTGAAGTTGCGAGCTATATTTGCTGGATTCATATGGCCCACGGAATACATCTCACGTATTTAATACACTCTCGTCCAAAGTAGCGAACAGTCAACTGCCAGCCAGGGAGCCTCGTTACCAGGAATACTCTCTCTTCCGTGCGCTGTAGTCGACTGACATCGTGTGTTTCGATGTTTGTTTAGGTGTAGCGTCCCCATACTACGGCGCAGCTACCTCGCATCGGACGGACGGAGGGACAGATAATTTTTTCACTCGAGGGACGACTTGAACCACGGACCTCTCGTTCCGTGGCTGCTCACGCTAACCCTCTTTTTAATTTTTTTATATCTCACTTTGTTCGTTTTCGTTCGTTGTATTTGCTCTGGACGGACGTCGAAAGACATCCGTTTCATTTCGTTGTTCATCCATTAACTCAGTTTTTTCTTTATTACAGAGGGCAGTTAGCCCTCTGACCGCTGAGCTACCGTGCCGGCTATCCTGGGACCACGGCGCTCCGTAGCTCACACTGTCCTTGATGTTGCGTATCTTACGCATGGACTACTCAGTTTGTACATTTTGCTTATTTTTTTCATAGTTCCACACAACTTCTTCCTGTTTTCTCGACTGATCTGTGTTCATTTTTCAATGCCTATCCACCGTGCCAACTTATAACTAAATCTGAGGGGGATGCGATGGGGAGATTCCCTTGTAAGAATCGTTACATTCTGTGCAAGTTGATCAACTATGTCAAGTTGTAGGGGAAGTTTGAACTTGCACTTACACTTCAGAGAATCGTGGTATTTTTCGGGGTTTGGTCAATCTAATGGTAGAACTGGATCCACTTTGAAGGAATATATTGAAAACATTAATAATTGTGTAATTTTGTAGCTTTTTAAATCATTTCAGAACAAGCTGCTAGGCTCTATTTATACTGTTGGCCATGAGTTGATTTGTAGTGAAACATCGCAGTTATAGCGACGGACTACGTAGCCTTTTTTCA
Source organism: Schistocerca americana (assembly GCF_021461395.2). Taxonomy (NCBI): domain Eukaryota; kingdom Metazoa; phylum Arthropoda; class Insecta; order Orthoptera; family Acrididae; genus Schistocerca; species Schistocerca americana. Next base: position 413,238,397 of record NC_060124.1, on the reverse strand, counting down.
ATTCGTATTTATTGTTCGATATGAATTAAAAAGGAGAACTATATGATATTTTCATGAATTTCATAATACCCAAAGATCAAACTGCTGCAAAAATAAGTAGTGAAGTGTGCAAGAACCCCCCCCTCCCCCGCCCCCCCCCTCCCCACACACACACCCGCTGCCTCCACTTGCACTAAACCTCCAGAAATGTCTCAGTTTAGCCGGTGGTTCTACAGATGGTGATATAAGGGACGTACAGTATAACTGGCCACGCTTTCTCACCCACGTTTTGCGATAATTAAGCCAGTCCGTCCTCGAAGTGACTCATTGAGCCGCCGCGTAGGAAGTATTTCTAGATGTTATATGGAGATGCTCTCGAAGTTTTATGTCCTCCTGCAGAGCTGTAGCAGCGCCGTCGGATGAACGTGCAATACTACTGTCTGTGTTTTACACAATAAAGCAGGAAGAACTTTTTTTTGGACGAATACCTTTTACGCAGGTTGCCGTTATTATGGGTTTATTTAAGAAACGCCGGAAAATGAATTTGTTCACAATGGTTATAAATTAACGGTACGAGAGCATGCTCTACCGCATGACTTTATCGAAAGGCATCCTGTAGGTAACTGCCGACTAAGGCAGACAGTCTGTAACTTGAGCATTCGATAAGTATACTCAGTATAAGATCGTACAACTTCAGTTACGTCGAAGTTATTCAGTTATTTGTTAGTATCAACTTTTTCTGGAATCGTAAAATTACTGAAAGATAGTGTTTGTGACCGGCAGACTACTCCTAATGCCTGAGTGGCAAAAGGCAACTTAAGGTAGCTAATATTACTAATAACAATTACTTGACTCCAGCTAGAATGCATGCACTTTCCCTTCGTATCTGTTTCCTGACGTCACGAGCGGTTTCTGCATCGGCACCTTATGCCAGTGGACCGCATTGTCAATATATAAAATGGTACGAACTATTGCAAGAGGCCTTCCTCAGGGCTTTGTGCAGAGCTGACAGCTCAATGAGAGAGACTTTAGATCTTATATGATATAATATCTAAATTCTCTCTTATTCACCATAAACACAATGAAAGGAGAGAGACTGAGTGCTCTATAGAGAAAAAACACTTTTGAATTACAAAAGTTTAATAAGTTTGTAATACACAATTTTGCTGAAAGGAAGGAAAGGAGACTGGACATCGTCTACAAACCTATAAAGGTGATAAAACCATTTTCATTTTATTCCATAAAGTAGTCTTGCCTGCAGAATTTATTAAAAGCTATATACTTCTGCATGATTTTTTATGTTTTGGTATCAGAGTAAAAAGTTGCTAGTACACCAAATGCTGCGTTTTCCTCATTCAGGAAACATTGTGAAGGGGCAAAATGTTGCATGCGGTTGTTTGGACAGACGTAACGCCCCTCTCAATCTACAGCCCACCCGCCGCCACCGATTCCAAGGATGACTGGTAGTTTCATTCAACAATGATACTGAATGCACTTGCCGACGCATTGATTGAGAGAAAAGCATTCGAGAGTTGAAATCACTAATCACTGATCCAGGTCTATATTTTTCAGTGGTTTTCTTCAAGACCTAACGTAATAATGGAATAAGTCCTTTGATAGATATCCTTCAGAATCCTTGTCAAGTGCGAGCTAGTGATTCATCGTTAACGCCCTGCAACACAGAGGACGCATAACCCAACATATCTTTTTCTTAGGCGACAACGCTGCTGAGAAACCTCAGTCCTGAAATTTGGTGTCAATCACTCACAATGGAAAAGCATTAATTTAACGTATTTCGCATTTACATGCAGTCATCGTCAGAAATATCTTCAAACAAAATTCTTCATTGCTAGGGAAGCTTTTACAGTATTCATCCACACAAAGACCTTAATGCATGTGATGGTTCTTTTAGTGGGACCTTCATCGAACTATTTAACTTAATACCTATCATTCTTCGAGTGAAAACGCAATCTATGGAACGAGGTATACAGGTGGTCCGTTGATCGTGACCGGGCAAAATGTCTCGCGAAATAAGCGTCAAACGAAAAAACTACAAAGAACGAAACTTGTCTAGCTTGAAGGGGAAACCAGATGGCGCTATGGTTGGCCCGATAGATGGCGCTGCCATAGGTCAAACGGATATCAACTGCGTTTTTTTTTTTTATATATGAACCTCCGTTTCTTATTACATATTCGTGTAGTACGTAAAGAAATATGAATGTTTTAGTTGGACCACTTTTTTCGCTTTGTGATAGATGGCGCTGTAATAGTCACAAACATATGGTTTACAATTTTAGACAAGCAGTTGGTAACAGGTAGGTTTTTTAAATTAAAATGCAGAACGTAGGTACGTTTGAACATTTTATTTCGGTTGTTCCAATGTGATACATGTACCTCTGTGAGCTTATGATTCCTGAGAAAGCATGCTGTTACAGCGTGATTACATGTAAATACCACATTAATGCAATAAATGTTCAAAATTATGTTCGTCAACCCCAATGCATTTGGCAATACGTGTAACGATATTCCTCTCAACAGTGAGTAGTTCGCCTTCCGTAATGTTGGCACATGCATTGACAATGCGCTGACGCATGTTGTCAGGCGTGGATCACGATAGCAAATATCCTTCAACTTTCCCCACAGAAAGAAATCCGCGGACGTCCGATCCGGTGAACGTGCGGGCCATGTTATGGTACTTCTATGACCAATCCACCTGTCATGAAATATGCTATTCAATACCGCTTCAACCGCACGGGAGCTACGTGCCGGACATCCATCATGTTGGAAGTACATCGCCATTCTGTCATGCAGTGAAACATCTTGTAGTAACATAGGTAGAACATTACGTAGGAAATCAGCGTACATTGCACCATTTAGATTGCGATCGATAAAATGGGGGCCAATTATCGTTCCTCCCGTAATGCTGCATCACACATTAACCCACCAAGGTCGCTAATGTTCCCCTTCCGTTGCCCAATAGTGCATATTATGCCAGTTTATGTTACCACTGTTGGTGAATGACGCTTCGTCGCTAAATAGAACACGTGCTAAAAGTCTGTCATCCACCCGTAATTTCTCTTGTGCCCAGTGGCAGAACTGTACACGACGTTCAAAGTCGTCACCATGCAATTCCTGGTGCATAGAAATATGGTACGGGTGCAGTCGATGTTGATGTAGCACTCTCAATACCGACGTATTCGAGATTACCAATTCTCGCGCAATTTGTCTGTTACTGATGAGCGGATTAGCCGCGACAGCAGCGTGATCATTTGTTGCAGGTCGCGGTTGACGTTTTACATGTGGCTGGACACTTCCTGTTTCCTAAAATAATGTAAATATCCGGTGAACGGGCCGGACACTTGGATGATGTCGTCCAGGATACCGAGCACCATACATAGCACACGCCCATTGGGCATTTTCATCACAATAGCCATACATCAACACGATATCGACCTTTTCCGCAATTGGTAAACGGTCCATTTTAACACGGGTAATGTATCACGAAGCAAATACCGTCCGCACTGGCGGGATGTTACGTGATACCACGTAATTATACGTTTGTCACTATAACAGTGCTATCTATCATAATGCGAAAAAAGTGGTTCAACTAAACCATTCATATTTCCTTACGCCCTACACGAATATGTAATAAAAATGGGGGTTCCTATTTAAAAAAAAAATAACGCAATTGATATCCGTTTGACCTATGGCAGCGCCATCTAGCGGGCCAACCATAGCACGACCTGGTTTCCCCCTTCAAGCTAGACGAGTTTCGTTCTTTGTAGTTTTTTCGTTTGATGCTCATTTCGTGAGATATTTGGCCCGGTCACTATCAATGGACCACCCTGTACATTTCAGCCGCAACTCTGCTAATGCCTCATGGCGTTCGGAGAAAGGAGTATGTCATGTGCAGCGAGATGACGAAACCGGAAGACAGATGTACCTACACGCCCAGGTGCAAACGCCATATGATCACCGGACGCAGGGAAGTAAACCCATCCACAGTAACGTTTGCTATAAAGCCAATGAAATACCTGGAGAATTTGTGGCAGTGTAGCAGCTTCGTAATCTCCGTGTGTGTTTGTAAACGCCAGACGTATCTGTGTTTATAGCTGTGAACAATTGATTTCCGTTTGTAAGATGAAGTCTGTGGTTTCCTACCGACATCTATATCAGAGTCACTTGGATGGACATAGCACGTCGGTAGGAGATGGCAAAGGAATGAGCGATGGGGGCTCGGTTTCACAGAATTTTGTGCGTGAGCCAGTTAAAAGAATAAGAACTTCAGAAATGCGTCGCAGCCCAAGAGTGTGGGAGGAGCGGAAGTAGTCGGTATTGGCGGCCGCAACCGTGAATGGTCAGTGCGGACTACGGCGAGAGCGGTAGTGTACACAGCATAAAAGGAAGAGAATGGCAGTTCCACGGTGAGCAGCAGAAAGCACAAAAACCCTGTGTTTGCAGCGAAAAGTGACGAAAGTGGCTAAGAATAATTTATTTACGGCTAGGAGGGTAAATTCTGTGGAGTAGGGGAAGCGGCTTCAATTAGCACTGGAACTGTCTTCGCTCCCTGGTTCGAACCCTGCCACGATTTAAATTTTGATTAATAGTCAACAATGGCGGCCGAAGGCTCCCACCATAAGAAGCCACCATCATTCTGCTAACAGCTATTGGCATTAAGTGTACTGTTTCCATATATTCGCTCTCTCCTCTACGTTTTACAGTGGAATTCCCATTGAACATTTAATGATACCGCCCTTGCTTTTAATTTCACCGAAGGTTGTTATGACTTTCATATATGCTGAATCCGTCCTTCCGATAATTATTTCTTTCTCGATTTCTTTACCTTTTCTCGTATAGCTACTTTTCTTAGCTTCCCTGTAATTCAGATTTGTTTCTTTCTTAAGTGACTTCTATTTCTAAATTCCTGAATTTCCCTGAACATTTCTGTACTTCCACCTTTCATAGATCAGCTGAAGTATGCCATGTGTTGTCCATGGCTTCCTCGCAGCTGACTTCCTTGTACCTAAAATTTTCTTTCCAACTTTCAGATTTTCTACCTTTCTTACCACGTTCGTACTTCTGAAATCCCATGCCATATCACGTAGAACATTATCCTTCCGTTGGTTATTCACTCTGTCTCATGGTCACCTTCCCATCGGCAGTCCTCTCTTGGAGACCCGAATGGGACTCTTCTGCCAGTGGAGATAGCATAATGATATTTTCATTCAGTTACAGGCCACATATCCTGTGTACACTTATTGACTCTTTAATGTACCGGTTACCATTGCCTTCTGCATCCTCATACCGTTGATCATTGGATGCCTTTCTTTGAGATTTGTAGGTGATTGCAGAAAACATTGCATTAAAACATTAAGATTTTCCTCTGGAGGAACCGACTTTGGCCCACCTGAACAAGAAAGCTCCATCACTGACCAAGTCTCTTCAGATTTTAAATTTAATTTGCCAATATATTGTTGGGATGGAGGTTTTATGTTTGGAGAATCTTCAATAAACGAAACAAAAAAATCCCTATTATTAAGGTCATATTTCCACCATGTTTGTAAACCAAATAAACACGGTTTTGTAGTTAACATTCCGCTCCGTTTCGCAGATAAGAGTATATAGCTTAACATTAAACAATTGTTTTATGGGTACTATGCACTAGTCAAGTTCACAAGTGATTTCCACAACGCTGGACAAAACAGAATCTAAGGACTCTCTGTGACTACTGACCTATGGCCCTTCTTGTATTTATTACTATCAATTTTTCGGCGTGACGTACCCTCCACTTATACTACGAATTAATACAGGGTCTTCAAGAGTGTCTGAGGGGCTTGGATTGTTATTTAAAAAATTAGCTTAGTCCCACAGGCTGAGAATTTTAATTACAGTTACAGGAATTGCCAGGGGCAGAAATAGTCAGCTCAGTCATTTAGGCGGTTAAGTAAAAGGGTGGACATCACAAGAAGTGCCATTATTGTGTAAAGGTAAAAGGTAGCAAGAGATATTAAAGTCAATAAAATTTTTGTGGTAACTTCCCTTGTAGCCATGTTCTATTCTTCAAGCGTCCTCGTCGTACTGATTGACTATGTTTTAATAAGGGGAAAAAGTAACAAGTGAGCAGGAAAATTTGAATGACGTTAAGGTGTTTTCCACTTTACCGTTAATAAGAACTAGCTGAGTACGCAGCTTTTCCCCAGTAAGTATGTATTCAAGTCTTCTATTAGTCCATCTCCTCCTTTCTCCTTATTTTTGCTCATCTCTTCCTCTCCCCTCGTTCTGTCCATCTCCTCATTCCCCCTTACTCTGCTCACGTCCATGCCCCCATCTGTCTGTTCATCTCCCCCTCCCTCATTCCTCTGCCTTCTCTTCCTCCCCTATTTCTGTCCATATTCTCTTTCCTTTCTCTGTCCGTCTCCTCCTCTCAGCCCTCTGTAGTTCTCCCTCTCCTATCTCTGTTTATCTCCTCCTCCTCCTCCTATCTGTGCCTATCTCATGTTTCCCCTTTGCTGTCTGCCCATCTCCTCGTCTTCCTTTCTCTCTGCACGTCACCACATTCACTCCAATAGGAGACAGGTAGTTCTTACCCCTACAGCATTTCTTTCCAGGTTCTTACTAATATGTGTACCACATTTCATTGAAATCGTTCCAGGGCTCTATGATTAGCTTTTATTTCACGCATTTTGTTGCATACGCGTATGCAACATATATTCCACACATATTTAACATTATTTAACATAGTTCATTCGTATTTGTACACATATTTGACCTGCGTCTCCAACAAATTTTGCCCAGCAGTTCCATTTTCACGCTACTTAATCTTTATGACGTAATATCTCGTGAACTATGCACTGTACTGTGATACAATTTTGTAGGTACATGAAATGGTATATGCGTCTACTGTCTGTGAAATGTGTTGTGAGTACATTTAATAGTGCATATGTTATAAATGAAAACGTCGTTCTTGATGTAGTTGTTTCTTACGCATCTCAGTGTTTATTACGTCATATCCTCTCAACTAAGTGTCGTTCAATGATATATCTTCCTAGGTACATTCTGCGGTAAATTTGGATATCGTCCGTCAACTGTGTTCCGAATAGACTTTGTAGCAAAAAAAGTAGTAAATTAAAACTTAATGCAAGGTGCGGAAATTTCTCACGCAGCTCAGTGTTTATGACGTCACGCCTCCTGAAGTATGTGTCGTACAATAATATATCTCTGTATCTACCTTCAGCGGAATATTTGGATACTGCCTGCCAAAGTGTTGCGAAATGAGATAGTAGGAAAGCTGTGATAAATAAAAACGTCATGCATGATGCGACAGTTTTCTTTATCGCAACTCATTATTTGACGTCACATCCCCTGAACTGTATGTTTACTGTGATATTTTTTGTAGATACATTTAACGGCAAATGTGGACACAGAGCGAAACGTGTTGCTTTACGTGGTATCTTTTTCATGCATTCAATGTCGAAGACGTTGTATCTCGTGAACTAAGTACTGTGTAATGATATAATTGTACTGGTATATGTGACTACAGTCTGCAAAATATATCACGAATACAGTTAGTAGTAAGGAAATAAAAAATTAGAAGGTCATGCAACATGTGTCAGTTTCATTGCATGAACAGCGAAAATGTAGTAAGCGACTAACTTGTTTCCTTTAATCGTTTTGTGGGAGTCCTCAGTGAGAGAAAGTTTGGTAAAGGTTTGAAATTATGTGTAAAGTTTGTAGCAAGTTTCTAAGGTTCTCATTCTCAAATACAAGATGACTAAAATATGGGTATTCTCGCGTCGTGGGCTACACGGCTTATTCACCCCACACTAATCCCTTTGATAGGTAGGTGATTCTTACTCAAAATTCATTATTTCCAGACAGTAAATAAGATACACCAAGTTAATCTGAAATCGGTCCTGTAGTTTAGGAGGAGATGTTGCTCATACATTCATACATGTTACTTGCATTTGTATATACGTACATCAATTTTTATACTATATATAGATGACGCTGCAGTGAGTACTTTGCACGAATGAATGTTTGTAAACAATTTCCAAGTAATGAATAATCATTTATGAAATTATGGTTGATGATAAATGAATGTAGATCTTAGATTAAAACTTTTGCGTTGAGTGTGGTTTAACATACATTTCAGCTTTCAAGTTCACTTGAGTAGTGATCCCACATCCAGCCACGGATGCATTCAGACGCTGAGAAATGATTCGATGAGATGAAACTGTCGGAGGCCGATGACTTTGCTAAGGAAATCACGGCCTGGGTCAAAGTTTTTACTATCTAAGCAGATTATTTAGAACGAGCATCTAATTAAATAAACTGAAATGTGACTAACATTATGAATTGATTAGTTTATTTTTTTTCAGGGGACGGAAAATGACATGATGTGCATCACCAACGATGCGGTGATTTGCGAATTAAGCGTATGGAGGCCCAAAAATTAACAAGAAACTTCCTGACTGAAAGGGAAGTCACTTCTGGCGAAGAAATGTTACAAAGAATAGAGATCGTTATAAATTTTCTCTTAAAATTTTAAGCTAAGTTTACACTGAGTGAAAATTATATACAATGAAATGGAAAAAATACTATAAAACTCTTTCAGTGTCCAGGATTCTCCGATCGGTCCGAAACTCTCAGCAAATCTTTGTAGTATTTCGAGCTGGAACTGGTGTTTGTGGAAGCGTAAAGCTGTCTAGTGGCTCTCGAAGCACGTACGAAGAGTCTTTCGGAGATAGCGTCCTCTTGAAGTCTGGCAACAAACTGACTGCTGCACAAAGCTTGTTTCCACAATAACGGAAACGCCTTCCCTCGGTGTACGTCATTGTCACGCGGTAGCGAAGAGCCTAAGTGATCTTCACCTGTCGCTCGTTATAGCGGTGTCCAAAGAAGAACTGCAGTACTGCATGGCATACATGAAATGCTCATTTCTGTAACTGCCATTTAGTGGTGAGACAATATGAAAACCTCTCACACCCATTTAAGAAAGAGTGTCAGAGAGCGGTGAATTGTTGCTAAGTTAACATATAAACCGAATTCTCTCTCGGTACTTGACAGAGTATGACATAATATTAAGTAGGAAACACTTTCTTAAAGTTTTGTAAAATAATACTGATTTGGTCTTACGCCATCTTCAGGCGACAACTCAATGTTGTAAACAAAGGTAAAATGAAGTGCGACTTACGGATATTACTTATATAGAGGACAAAAATAGCTACAAGAAATTGTGACACATAGCGTTTACAAAGGAAAATGTTACATTTGAATGTGATGCACAAATAATTACAATTAATGAAAAATGAAACATAATGTTGACTTTACAGTGGTAACCTATTATAGCTGATACTTAATTTAAGAGCGAGCTTAAAGGCAAGTTTAGTCATTTGAAAGTAAGCTTTCAATCTTTCTCGTATGTTTACTGATTTCATGTTTGACAGTGTCACGTCACCCTTTTGCTGTTGCAGTCGCAAATGTTGGGAGCCAAGAACGTTTCTTGATAAGCCTGCATGTGTGCTTATACCGATCTAGTTTTATCTTCATGGCCTTCACCGTGTATATTGCTGGCTTGGGTGGACAGTATAAAAGTGCGGAATCGATTGACTGAGTTAATGTTAATAATTGAACACCCATTCCTTTATTAATAACTTGAGTTAAAATCAATATAATGGTACAAATTTGCTTGAACAAAATTCTCTAATAATAACTGAAATGAAATTTAGGAAAGAAAAATTTCTTGTGCAATCTGAATAAAAGAATTCCGCAACGGTATCACAAGAAATTAAGTAGAACGACGAGTGGAAAAAGCCCTTCCAAATTTTTACTTAGTTTTTTAAATGAAATATTTAAGAAAACACTGTATAACCTAAATTCTCTATAACAGAAATACTGGTTTGCTTTCAAAATGGCTCAAATGGCTCTGAGCACTATGGGACTTAACATCTGAGGTCATCAGTCCCATAGAACTTAGAACTACCTAACTAACCTAAGGACATCACACACATCCATGCCAGAGTTTAACTGTATGTTCATAAAAAGACACACATTGCATAATTTCATAATCACTGTTTTACTTTAAAGTCCAAAAAAATTTCAACTTAACTGTATTTTAGAAAGATGCATATCAATTTTATCAACTTATAAACGGATGGGTACCAAATCTAAATTTACATAGAACCTCGAGGATAGAAATAACTTCCATGACACATTCTGTTGGATCCCAGGCGCTCATTCTGTCCTAACATGTACGTCGACGTAGGAACATCAGTTCACTCCAACTCATACAAACAGAAGGAAATGTCACATACTAAACTGAAACAACTCAGTATTAACAACAGGAAACTAGGATATCATAGCATAGCCACACAGTATAGCAGTACAACCTAAAAGTCTAACAAGCGGGCTGTGAACCAGCAACGTGCACTCATACAAAGCCTGTCGCTGTACACAACATTAAATTGCAGTGAGCAGTTACATTCGTAGAAACGGAATAAAGCAATTAGTCAGGTGCCTGTTAACGCCATACAATGTTGCAAAGTCAGTTTCTACGTATGGTGAGATCCGTGAACACAGCTTAAATAGAATATAGGCGTACAATCTGTGAGTAGTAACTAGAAAATGGCGATATAGCCACCAAATCACAGTACCTGTTTTTATCTCAGGCATATGCGTACCACGACCAGCATTCACTCTGTGCGTCAGATTTAGTTAGACACACCATAATCATTGCCGTAAGTCAAAGCTGCAGCGCCTCCTGAACTGCAATACAGAGGTTGCGATAGCTGAGCGTGTCCGTAGACAAACAGCATTGACAGCTTGCTACAAGGCTCCTGCAGCGCGAGCGAGTGCCCGCCTTTCCCCGTGGCTCCATGCACCGAGTGACTGATCACTACCTTATCCCCACTGTGGCTAGATAAAAACTTCTGGTACAAGAGAGAATTGACCGCAAGGCGCCAGGAAATGTAGCCAACATCTGTCTTCGGTCTGGTAGGGCGAGATTTTCGTAGGAGAGGTCAATATATTGGTGGACAGCCAAAATATTGTAGCGTCTGCTGCTTTGATGAGCGTCTCAGTAACTGTCCGCGACTGCTCAACGAATAAAGTGACGAAACATGCAGCTCTTCTTTAGATCTTTTCTATTTCCAGCGACAGTCCAATGTCTTAAGGTCCTAGACTGACGATCAATACATAGTGGACAGCTTGTGTGGATTTTTAAGCTACCACCTTCCTCAGAATTCACCTGGCATCTGTCTTACCAGCGATTTGTTTTAAGTGGTCGTTCCACTTTAAATAGTTCCTTACTCATACTCCCAAATATTTAATATATGTTTGGCAATCATGTTGTCGTATAATAATGAGTCTCTCTATCTAATTATGCGCAACATGTTACGCTTGTTTATGTTGATGGTCAACTGCTGCTCTCTTCACCAAAGGTCAATTCTCCACAGGTATTCCTGTATTTCGGCACTATTTTCTAGCACTGCGATATTTTTAAACGAAATAACACAATTGTGAGTATTTCCCTTGGACCACCGACCTGAGGTGTTAGAGGTGGATACCTCGCGCATGACACGCTTACTCGAGGCGGGTGTTGCAGCAAACAGTTTGGACTTCTATTCCGTTTCGTTCCGGAAGCAGGACGCCAAATGTGCGCATTTTCCTCAGAGCTTGAGAATTTCATGTTTCCAGCAATGGCATTTTTCAGAAGGACCTTATAGCCTCCTGTAGTTTTGGAATGTCAACATTCGGATCAGTTTGGATTTATATTTGAACATACATGTTTGAAGCCAACCCCCTTTATGTTCGATTTTTCTTCATCTTAAGTTTTGTAAAAACAGCGAAATGAGTTATGTCTTCCTCTTTGTACCCTTTTGGGTCCAGAGCAAAATCCTGAAAGATCTTGTATTTCTCATTCTTTGTAATTTGATTTTAGTAATAATCCTGAGTAAGCTAACGAATGTTTTCATTTATGGACGAAGTGGTCAGCTCCTTCTACTAATATTGTTTAAATTTTGTGTTTGTATGTTCCAGCTAATTAAGCCGTTGGATGTGGACGGTTTGGTGACGTGGTCATTGCACGCCATCAGCACGCTATCCAACCTGTATTTACGTCTTTGACAAGTCGATACTGTAGCCTACTTTTCTTTCCTACGAAGTCCAGTTGGCATTGGTATTGTCTTGCAAATCATTTCTTGTACTTAAATTCAATATCTTTACAGTCCTACGTCACCAAGGTTCTCCGCTCTCCAACGACGACACTTGCGCCAAAGTTACATCAAAATATGAAATTTCAGGTAATAGTTTTAGCTCTACACAGCAGGAAGTTCATTTTCATCATAAATCTAAAAAAAATCTACAGCTTGATGTTATTCTTATACTCCTGCTGTCGCCAAAAAGATGGGCCCCACCTCTCGAACAACTGTTACTCAAAAAATTCAGTTTATTCACTTTATTTTCTGTGATCGATACATTACAAAGATTAGCCACATGACGTTGCTAAACATAGTTAACTACACAATTTATCAAGGCATATCTGGCACTTCCAAACCTCCAGCGTTTGAAATGCTCGATAAGTGGTTGCTAATCCCTTCACAGCACCGCACTTTAAACCATTTCATTTACTGCCTCCACCAAGGTCTCCCGCCGATATGAGTCCGTAGGAGTGTTTAGAGTCGCCCATATTTCGTTTTCCACTAAAACATTAGAAATGTCATGGTACGATTCCTTGCTCGACAGATGCCTACTGAGATACAGATACTAGCGTCTATTTCGACCTAGTTGCAGGTCAGTTCGCTTCACCATTCCACGCTGCATCGCATGTTGCATATCGTAACCACAGCCGGCCTTTCATCTCGGTATGACGCTAATGGAAATAAGAGCACTATCTTCATGGCTTTTGTGGCGCGCGTACCAAATTGCGATAAAAAGGATAACCGCCCGTGCGCGTTCTTTTGCTCGCTTTTACGCGGACAGATAAGGCCCGTGGCGTGATGATGCCCTGTCGTTAAGGTGCCGTGGAGCAACACTCGGTGCCCTGGGATGCACGCGAGGCGTGGCCAGCTGCCGTGGACAGCCCTGCCAGAGCGGGTCGTGGAACGTCGCTGCCGTAAACACGACACACCGGAGGAGCTATCCCCCTCCATGCGGTGCACGACAACTTCGCGTGCTGCTGAACAAAATGAAACATTATCCACTGTAGCCTCTTCGTACACAGGCAGTTTCTGCTAGAAGTGTTCTAATGCAGCCCTGTCGCTGCCAAAGGACGTCGAGTAGAAAAGCTGACTTACCTTTACTTTAGTCAAGAAGTCCTTTAGGCGATCTCCAACCACGTTTGGCTCTAATAAATTACACTTGACTTGGTTACCGGAATATTTATTTTTTCACTTATTACGACGCGTATTAGTATCACTATCGTTAGATCTACAGATCTAGCCAACTTAATAGGACGAAATGTAACATAAGACATGGTGGTGTGCACCCCTCCCCCCCCCCCCCCCCTTCTCCTGTTGTCTTATTTTTCTACTGTAGCTGTCAGTTCCTTATACTAATATTTGACGTTTGTGTTTATATGTTCAACCCGGCCGCGGTGGCCGAACAGTTCTAGGCGCTTCAGTCCGGAACCACGCAGCTGCTACGGCCGCAGGTTCGAATGCTGCCTAGGGCATGGACGTGTGTGATGTCCTTCGGTTAGTTAGGTTTAAATACTTCTAAGTCTAGGGGACTGATGACCTCAGCTGTTAAGTCCCATAGTGATAAGAGCCATTTGAACCATTTATATGTTCCATCTAATTAAGATGGTTTGGTGACGTGATTATCACGCGGCGCCAGAGCGGTATCGGCTGCACACTTACGTCTTTGAAAAGACGACACTGCAGCGTAATTTTCTTGTCTACGAATTCCAGTTATCATTGGTATTGTCATGCAAATCATTTCTTGCACTCCAATTCAATATTTTCACGGTCCTGCGTCTCCAGTTACGACTTTTGAGCCAGATTTATACCAGAATATAAAATTTAAGGTAATAGTTTTCATTCTGTACTGTGGTAGAAAAATAAGACAAGGGGAGTTGGGCACACCGTGTCTTATGTTACATTTCGTACCACAGACCTGACGATGCTTATAGCGAAACGTGTCATAAGCTCAAAAAAGGAAATTAATATTTTGTCGTACAAGACGAGAGTGTTTTACTAGATTCGTTTAGCGTCAAAAATTATCAATAATATAACAAATGAATGATATTACGTGAACCAACAAAAGCTGCAGCAGTGCGTATTTGTCGATGGTCAATCAGTTTTGGTCAAGCGACAATCTTCGGGTCACAGATTTACAAGGTAACCTCAAGGAATCTTTATTTAACCTGATGTAATTTTAATCTGTGACCTGCAGATGGTCGCTTGGTCGAAACAGCTTGTACGTCAATAAATACGCATTGTGGCAACTTTCGGGGATTTTCGTGATGCCGCTCATTAGGTGCATTAAAGCTCTGGAGCATGTACGATGATATATTTTTCATGTAGGTAGGGATAAGGTGCACCCGTAACGGGTATCCACAGGACATGTGGCCTGTAATTGAAGAAGTGTCATGATGATCTCTCCATTGGCAAAAGATTCCGGAATAGTCCCCCATTCGGATCTCCGGGAGGGGACTGCCAAGGGGGAGGTTACCATGAGAAAAAGATTGAATAATCAACGAAAGGATAACGTTCTCCGAGTCGGGGCGTGGAATGTCAGAAGCTTGAACGTGGTCGGGAAACTAGAAAATCTGAAAAGGGAAATGCAAAGGCTCAATCTACACATAGTACGGGTCAGTGAAGTGAAGTGGAAGGAAGACAAGGATATCTGGTCAGATGAGTATCGGGTAATATCAACAGCAGCAGAAAATGGTATAACAGATGTAGGATTTGTTATGAATACGAAGTTAGGGCAGAGGGTGTGTTACTGTGAACAGTTCAATGACCAGGTTGTTTTAATCAGAATCGACAGCAGACCAACACCGACAACGATAGTTCAGGTATACATGCCGACGTCGCAAGCTGAAGATGAACAGATAGAGAAAGTGTATGAGGATATTGAAAGGGTAATGCAGTGTGTAAAGGGCGACGAAAATATAATAGTCATGGGCGACTGGAATGCAGTTGTAGGGGAAGGAGTAGAAGAAAAGGTTACAGGAGAATATGGGCTTGGGACAAGGAATGAAAGAGGAGAAAGACTAATTGAGTTCTGTACCAAGTTTCAGCTAGTAATAGCGAATACCTTGTCTAAGAATCACAAGAGGAGGAGGTATACTTGGAAAAGGCCGGGAGATACGGGAAGATTTCAATTAGATTACATCATGGTCAGACAGAGATACCGAAATCAGATACTGGATTGTAAGGCGTACCCAGGAGCAGATATAGACTCAGATCACAATATAGTAGTAGGAAGAATCAATACGTAAAGAAGTGGGATACGGAAGTCCCAAGGAATGACGAGATACGTTTGAAGTTCTCTAACGCTATAGATACAGCGATAAGGAATAGCGCAGTAGGCAGTACAGTTGAAGAGGAATGGACATCTCTAAAAAGGGCCATCACAGAAGTTGGGAAGGAAAACATAGGTACAAAGAAGGTAGCTGCGAAGAAACCATGGGTTACAGAAAAATACTTCAGTTGATTGATGAAAGGAGGAAGTACAAACACGTTCCAGGAAAATCAGGAATACAGAAATACAAGTCGCTGAGGAATGAAACAAATAGGAAGTGCAGGGAAGCTAAGACGAAATGGCTGCAGGAAAAATGTGAAGACATCGTAAAAGATATGACTGTCAGAAGGATAGACTCAGCATACAGGAAAGTCAAAACAACCTTTGGTGACATTAAAAACAACGGTGGTAACATTAAGAGTGCAACGTGAATTCCACTGTTAAATGCAGAGGAGAGAGCAGATAGGTGGAAAGAAAACATTGAAAGCCTCTATGAGGGTGAAGATTTGTCTGATGTGATAGAAGAAGAAACAGGAGTCGATTTAGAAGAGATAGGGGATCCAGTATTAGAATCGGAATTTAAAAGAGCTTTGGAGGACTGACTGTCAAATAAGGCAGAAGGGATGGATAACATTCCATCAGAATTTGTAAAGTCATTGGGAGAAGTGGCAACAAAACGACTATTCACGTTGGTGTGTAGAATATATGAGTCTGGCGATATACCATCTGACTTTCGGAAAAGCATCATCCACACAATTCCGAAGACGCCAAGAGCTGACAAGTGCGAGAATTATCGCACATTCAGCTTAACAGCTCATGCATCGAAGCTGCTTACAAGAATAATATACAGAAGAATGGAAAAGAAAATTGAGAATGCGCTAGGTGACGATCAGTTTGGCTTTAGGAAAAGAAATGGACGAGAGAGGCAATTCTGACGTTACGGCTAATAATGGAAGCAAGGCTAAAGAAAAATCAAGACACTTTCATGGGATTTGTCGACCCGGAAAAGGCGTTCGACAATATAAAATGGTGCAAGCTGTTCGAGATTCTGAAAAAAGTAGGGGTAGGCTATAGGGAGAGACGGGTCATATACAATATGTACAACAACCAAGAGGGAATAATAATTTCGACGATCAAGAACGAAGTGCTCGTATTAGAAGGGTGTAAGACAAGGCTGTAGCCTTTCGCCCCTACTCTTCAGACTGTACATCGAGGAAGCAATGATGGAAATAAACGAAAGGTTCAGGAGTGGAATTAAAATACAAGGTGAAAGGATATCAATGATACGATTCGCTGATGACATTGCTGTCCTGAGTGGAAGTGAAGAAGAATTAAATGATCTGCTGAACAGAATGAACAGTGTAATGAGTACACAGTATGGTTTGAGAGTAAATCGGAGAAAGACGAAGGTAATGAGAAGTAGTAGAAATGAGAACAGCGAGAAACTTATCATCAGGATTGATGGTCACGAAGTCAATGAAGTTAAGGAACTCTGCTACCTAGGCAGTAAAATAACCAATGACGGACGGAGCAAGGAGGACATCAAAAGCAGACTCGCTATGGCAAAAAAGGCATTTCTGGCCAAGAGAAGTCTACTAATATCAAATACCGACCTTAATTTGAGGAAGAAATTTCTGAGGATGTACGTCTGGAGTACAGCATTGTATGGTAGTGAAACATGGACTGTGGGAAAACCGGAACAGAAGAGAATCGAAGCATTTGAGATGTGGTGCTATAGACGAATGTTGAAAATTAGGTGGACTGATAAGGTAAGGAATGAGGAGGTTCTACGCAGAATCGGAGAGGAAAGGAATATGTGGAAAACACTGATAAGGAGAAGGGACAGGGTGATAGGACATCTGCTAAGACATGAGGAAATGACTTCCATGGTACTAGAGGGAGCTGCAGAGGGCAAAAACTGTAGAGGAAGACAGAGATTGGAATACGTCAAGCAAATAATTGAGGACGTAGGTTGCAAGTGCTACTCTGAGATGAAGAGGTTAGCACAGGAAAGGAATTCGTGGCGGGCCGCATCAAACCAGTCGGTAGACTGACGACCAAAAAAAAAAAAGGGAGAAGTTGGTATCCGATCCCGTCCTCACTTCCAGAAATCGGTATACTATCTATGAGCTAAGATCGTAATGTAAAAGAAATGTTCAGTCATGGATAACACAGAAAAGAAGGACTTCACAAATGAATTATTGTTGCTGTTATTGCACAATCATTCAAATAAGAAAAAGAGGACTGTCCTAGCTGACAAAAGACACAAAAAGTTTGTTTTACAATTTATTTGCTCTCAGGAACACATATGTGAAAGGTAAGTATAAGAGATATTAATATGTCGAACAAAACGGTGAGAAGAAAAAATGAACCAACAATAAGCACAAGCGGAAATTTCTCGATTACACTTGAAACATTGTTGAGTAAGCCACATGTAACTACGAAAAAAACAATAAAATAGAAGAATCATCATCTCAATAGGTCTTGCCCACACCAGCCTTTGGCAGTGGAACAAAAACAATTGTATTGATCATACTACATGGTGCTATTAATCAATGATACAAGGTGTTGATTGTTCTGATTGGACACCGAATGCATGGATGGACAACGATCGACTAGGTTAAGTTCAATCGGAAGTTTAAAAGTTAAAACACAAAGAATATAGTGACTCTACAATTCGCCATAAAAACCCCTCGTGAAATTTCCAACACGAACTCGAGTACTTACCCTAATTCTTTTCCCGAATATATATAGATCATGGGCCAAAGCAGTAATCACCAATGAAGAGACGCCTTCAGGGGGCTGAAGGCAAGGTTTGTGTCTATCAAGAACTTGTGCTCGAGGCGATGTCTGCTCCCGTCCCAGTCTGGCTCCATAGAGCAAACATCTGCGTCCGGCGGTCTCCATCACCCAAGTGTTGGAAGTTTCCCTGATCGAAACTACTGTCACAGTCTATAAAACTTCGCTTCTCCATCCTCCTGGGCACTGCACAAAACAAGCAGCCACATCAGAAACTTACTGAGGCAATCAAAACTGCTAAGTTACTATTACCCACTAACAGTAGAAATCTGGACTTCTAAGCCGACGTTGCTAATTTTTGAGAAGTGTGGAAATTTCAACGCAAGGAAAGAGGGAGAGAGAGGGGGGGGGGGAATGTTTTAACAGCCGAGATGGCGGCAGTATGTAACGGCAATCTGTTGTTGAGGAACCCTCAACATTTCATTCCCATTTGTGTAATCTAAAATAGAAGGGACTCCATATCTGGCCATGTGCTTGACTTCATGGCACCACCAGAAAGTGTCTCTACCTTTAAATGAAGATTGTTTTCGGCTCGGGAAGAGTTGCATGTATTACCTGGCCATTCAAAGCCACTCGCTTGTGAGTCTTTACAGAGATTGAGAAATTTCGTTGTAGGGCATACCATAGTACCTCCTAGTCTCGAAGTAACAATTGCAAACATTTCCAATCACTGTAGTACAGTTTATAACTTTAGTATAGTTCTTCCATCTGATCCTCGGCTCTCTGGCTCCTAGCAATACACATTGAGAAGCTTTTGTATTTGCTTTCCGGGTTTCCAAGGAATTTGTAAACCAAACAAACCGCCTGTTGTAAGAGGAATTGCAAGTAACATGCGTGTTACTAACCCATCGGCTTTTCTCAGGGCTTGTGGGGTGAGTGGTATACATTGCGTGTCCCTGCTCCTAAGGAGAAAACATTTCCCTTGTTATAACTTTACGAAAGGCAGCCCGCTGCCCGCGGTATGACCAAGGCCACTGCGGGACAAAAGGGGTTGGAAACCTGTTCCTTTTGTACGGACGTATAAGAACTGCTCACCCTTTCCCTCTAACAGGAGATTCAACATAATCACAGTGGAAAGGAAGAAATAACAGACTTACTGCTACTGATTTTGTGTATTCGTCTCTGTTATTTCGTGAATTCCATTCCTGTTGCCAGAATGGTACAAATTCGTACCATGTGAAATGATTCAGCCAGAGAAGTGGAAGACGCGTTTCAACTTATTCTAAGAAGATACCTGACTTCTGGAGAACGGAGAAGCTTTCCGCCGGCAGTGATGGAATGTACCCAGTGCCATGTCGATGTGAAAATATATCTTTGTTACTGATCGGGCCACCTAAGAGACTCTTCTGTTACTACTACGCACTGTGACGCTGATTTGTTTTTATCCACAGCGCAAAATACAGTAAGATGCCGTGGGGCCTCCCGCTGGTTACGCAAAGGCGGTTTCAGAAAAGCCCAACAAACCTTAGACCACAGAGTGACAGCAAGGCCCTACTCATAAACTGGAAAATCGGTTCATGGCTGGAGGAATGGGGAAAACAGTGAAATGGACTGAAGACTCTGTCTCATGAATTCGCACCATTCAGGGCATGACATGCAGGATAATATTAATAACCCAGACAAACTGCAGGAATGGACTCCTGACGAGAAATGGAGGAGAAAAGGTCCTATGAACACGTGTCCGGAAATGCTTCGTTGCGGCGGTAGATGGTGCTGATGAATGACAGTTCCTCTGACCACATGATAAGTTTTCCCTGTGTGCAGCAGGCTGTGTGTATGCAGCTGAATGGTCCCATATTCATTTTGGAAACAACTTGAGATGGTGTTTGTGTACGGACAAGCAGGTGGAATTGGTCGAGGGATGGCATGGCTATACCAAAACAAGTATCCTCACAGGCACCAATCACATCACACAAATTCTAAAGCCTTTTTTGGGCGTTTGTGTGATCGTGAGTCCCTTTACAAAGCGAAAGTGCAGGGAGGCGGCGGACTGTGCGTACACAAGATATGGAGGACCGGGTTCTGCAGGATACTGAGAGTAACCAAGCTCCAGGCAAGTGACCCGCCTGTATGATGGAAGCCAAAGTATGATTATGAATATCCTACATTACAGCTTCTACTATCCCTATTACCTGCAGTCCCGTGGAAGTCATTTTGAAGAACGTTAGCGACGTGGATGCGACGCAGCTCTTTACTGTGTTCTGCGACGATTTGTTGTCGTTGAACATACACTGTCCGTGTCCGGACACGTCCTCATAGGACCTTTCTTACTCCATTTCCAGTCAGGAATCTGTCCCTGCAGTTTGTCGGTTTTATTAATGTTCACCATGTGTTAAGCAACAAGCCACAGTCCAAATGCCATTTACCTGCAAAGCCTCAACAGGAAAGGAAATGACATGTGTCAGTGTGGTAATATGGGCACACCCGACCACATTTTCTTGACGCAAATAGTAGAGAGAACCAGTGGAGACAAACCAAGCAGAATATGAACATTTAAGAAATTAAGAAAGGTGTACAATAACTGACATTACACCGAACAATATTCTGCGAAATGAGAAAGACAAATCAGCCAGTGTACGAAAACTACATAATGTCACCTCAATCCCGACTCCCCGCACAGCATAATTGTAGAAGCATGGATGAGAATAACGAGGCGCTAACGAGTGCTTGTAGTGTTGTTGAAGATGTGTGTGCGAGTGTTGCGTTACATAATGCACGTGAGCAACAAACAGCCCTACAATAGACCCGCATTACAACATCCACACGTCGGCACAACATGCAATTCTACCACTCAAACTGCAACGGGGAGCTGCGCATCGGAGGAAGGTGGTGGTGAGGTGATTAGTGTTTAACGTCCCGTCGACAACGAGGTCATTAGAGACGGAGCGCAAGCTCGGGTTAGGGAAGGATGCGGAAGGAAATCGGCCGTGCCCTTTGAAAGGAACCATCCCGGCATTTGCCTGAAGCGATTTAGGGAAATCACGGAAAACCTAAATCAGGATGGCCGGAGACGGGATTGAACCGTCGTCCTCCCGAATGCGAGTCCAGTGTGCTAACCACTGCGCCACCTCGTTCGGTCGGAGGAAGGTGCGATACAGTGCCGTAAACAGTTACGCTGTTTTTCCGAGTCTGTTTTCAAAGACAACAAAATTATTATTGTGGCAGAGATAGAACGGCAAAGTGCTCTGACGGAATTACGGATTTCTGTATAAATACGCGCATGTTTTTATAAGGTTATAGTTTTTACTGTTGTTGTTTCTCTCTGTTCACAGCTCTGTAATTCAGAACAACATATAAAATAGCTTTTACTGTTAAATATTGTCTGTCTGACACACTCTGTTCATTTTAAACGTTCGTTTTTCTCTGTTTTTAGACAGTATGTATAAACATTTTCTCTCAATTAATACTGTACAGAGCCTTTTTACCATTACTTAATTGTTATATTATTATTACTACACTGAGTCATAACTTCGACTTTAATTACATGTAACGACTTAAAAAAAAAAGCTAAAAGATCGATCTCTTATGTACGAGACAGTAGGTCTAAAGGAATAGATAAAGAATAAATAAATGTTTTTAAATGATATTTAGTTGTTCATGAAGCTTCTTACACCAGGACACAATAGTTCGATATTGATTAAAGTCAGAATGCATTTCGAAGTGATCTCCACCACCAACATTGCCATGAGGTATGACCATCAAGGCACTGGTGGTGTGAACTGCAGTGTCGTGCTACAATATACAATCTGGTAATCTGGCAATGTAGGGCATAACAACGAAGTATTCAGCTCTGACTTTCTCTTTCTCTGGAGATAAGAGTAAAGATAAACTGCTCCCATAACTTTAGATATCACATCACAAAACCCGCCGTTTCTTTAACGAAGTCACAGGAAATGCATGCAGCTATGCTATCGCACAAGGCGAAAATATCCAGCGTCCAACTTAAAGAGGTGAAGACTGCTACCGGCCTCGGTGGTCGAGCGATTCTAGGCGCTTCAGTCCGGAACCGCGTGACTGCTACGGGCGTAGGTTCAAATCCTGCCTCGGGCATGGATGTGTGTGATGTCCTTAGGTTAGTTAGGTTTAAGTAGTTCTAAGTTCTAGGGGCTTAAGTCCCATAGTGCTCAGAGCCATTTGAATCATTTGAAGACTGCTGCAAGGCGACCCCTTCGGCAACAAAGGTGAGTTCTCGCTTAGAAGATTCAGAGTGTGCTCGAAATGAAGCTCCAAGTTTGGCTACAACGCTGCGACTATGGTAATTTTCTTGTCCAGTACTGCCGAGCATTAAGACTATGTTAAGTAAATACCAAATTAGTTCAGGTGCCATATCCATGGTTCCAAAAGTGGGAGGGATGTGGGTCTCGAGAATTGCTGCCTCATGTGTCTTCCTCCCAAGTCCTCTATGAACACCTTGACGACGATCTGCCTGCCACAAACAGAAGCGAGACTTAACGCTGAACCGCACTGAATTTCATTCAATATCGAAACTTACTCTGACTTTGTAGTATGTCATTGTCTGTGGTAGGGTAACCGACGATTGGCTACTCGAGATAACCTACCTTCCAGTAATCTTTTTTTGTCAGCCCGTGGTGACAAACTGCCTGTAACCTCCGTCCGGATTTAAGCTGTTGCCACCCTTGTATTCAAGACAGCCAATAGAACAATCCTTTGATATTTTCGTGGTGCAGCCGTCCTAGGAGGACCCGCGCCAATTTTTCTTGGCACACCATTATTCCGAGTCACTTTCCTCACCCCTGCACAATAGCTGTATTTGCGATCTCCCCGTCTCCCTCGTTGCAATTGTTCGATCTTCCTCTAAGTCCACGTGCACCGTCTCTGTGTGTGCTGTGTTGCTGTCTCCACCTAAAAAGCTACAGTAACGTTACAGTCGCCCAGTAATAATCACGTACCACAACGTTCATCATCTGTAGGAAAACTAGAAAGGCAAGGAACCGAAGCGTTTCAGATTAGAAAGATGCTGAAAAATAGGTGATCTGAAAAGAAACGTGAGCCTTGCGCGGCTCGTGTTCATGCCGTTTCTTGGTTTACAGCTTGTCTTTACGGAACTGTCGCCTCGTTTCTTATTCGATTTACTGGCGTCACTAAGTTGATGGGTTGCCTGCCCGTGAGTGGCAGCAGCAGCGTGTATCGATAAGAGAACTGTCGTATTATCTTTGAACTGACTGATAGTGTTTCCGGCTCGTAGTGTGTCGGGAGTTCAGTTGGGACGAAGTGCCAGTGAGGTGCGGACAGCCAGTACTCGCCGACCGCTG
The DNA here is from genome assembly GCF_021461395.2 of Schistocerca americana. Taxonomy (NCBI): domain Eukaryota; kingdom Metazoa; phylum Arthropoda; class Insecta; order Orthoptera; family Acrididae; genus Schistocerca; species Schistocerca americana. The sequence goes on along the minus strand of NC_060124.1, from coordinate 413,214,881 downwards.
GCGACACACATAACTTGAGTGGGGACGACCTTGGTTGACTGTTCGGGCGGTCGTCTCATCAGACAACCAGTATTTGGTCGCCGACCGCTTATGGAAACTCTGTGTGTGTCGACTTGTGATATCTCCTTGTTGTTCCACAGTGATTGGTTTAAGGATTTTCGCAGTTTTTGGTGCAAGTGTTTAAATGAATCTGTGTGTACCTTCTGCGATTTGCACTGAGCAGTTATCGGTGCTGTCTTCGTTCTGGAGGAGGCAATCGATCGGTTGGGACAGAGTAGCGGGTGTGTGTTGACTCGTCGTGTTGATGCTGTCCAGCATGACATGTAGTTCGACAGCCTTGATGTTAGTTTATATTTTTGAGTGGTTATTGTTCCTTGCCTGTATTGAAACGCAAATTTTGAAGACGTAGTGATGCTGGTATCTTGCCGTCGCTGATGTTTTCTGTTGTCGTGACGTTCGTCGGGCGGAAGGGGATTGTTAGGTTGCTGATCGGTCCTTCAGCCGTTCCTGGGTCGGGTTGCCGTCCGATTATTTAATCTTACTTTTGGCTGCCTGTCTCACCCAAAGTTATGTTACAGTTACCTCCTCAGGCACTTGTGAGCACCACTGTTTGTGACTGTGATTTTCTTTTGTCGCAAGTACTGTGCCAGGCCTTCAGCCGCGTATTAAGTTTGTCTGTTCTATGTTCAGTATATGGTCTTCAGCCGAACCTTATGTGATGTATTTTAAGATTAGGCCTTCAGCCGTGTTTTATTTAAAATTCTTAAAATGGCCTTCAGCCACACTGTGTGGATGCCTATCTTAAGGTGTGTCTTTAATTATTTTGAATAATTGTTTGGGCCTTAAGCCGTCAAGATATTTCAAGTTTTCTTAAGATGGTTTTCTGTTGCACTGTGCAAATGCTTGTCTTTAAGGGTGGCCTTTTATTGTGTTGAAATATTATTGGGCTTTCAGCCAAGGGATTAATTAAAATTTTCCTTAGTACAGCTTTCAGCCGAAATTTGTAAATGCTTGTCTTTTAAAGAATATCCTTTGCTGATCTGAAACATCATTTCGGTCTTTAGTGGAGTAGATATTTTAATTTTACTTAAGTAAGACCTTCAGCAGCTTGTCTAAATCCTTGTGTTTTAAAAGGAATTATTTAAACTTTATTATTGAGAAGTTACTTGGGCCCTTTAGCCGACAACTGATCCTTGTTGTTGTAAAAGGAAAACTGTGCATTGCGTTTTGGAGGAATAAAGTTATGTATTCTTATGTAACTAACAGTAACTGAATTTGGCCCCTTTCCACAACCTGATCCGCTCTGTCCTGCGAAAGCACATTTCAAAGGAGCAGTTTCTTCTCATAATCACAGAAAAGAGAAACATATGACAGAACACTGACTAGAAGAAGGGAAAGGATGATAGCGCACGTCTCAACAGTACATAGAGTAATCCCTCCCCCCCCTTCCCCTTCCCGAAAATCGAAATTTATATGACGCCTGCCGCTAGGCATCAGAGGCCGGTTCCTACAGACACCTCTGCACCCCAGCTGGCATTTAGGGTCGCGATTTGTGACATCGTACCCAGAACAGATCGCAAGCCTCAAGTTTGGTTCCAATTGGGGAGCTGAAGCCAAAGGAGATATGATTGTGCGACGACATCAGATGCGAATTTGCTATCGAGTGGAGTTTTATAGGCCTTCATTCAAAAGCTCAGGCATGCACTAAACAAAGGAAGTGGCAACTTAGCAAAAAAAGTATGCGTGGCGTGTTTACATTTTATTTATATCATGTTAAAGAGGCGCCTCTATAGGCTCTGTGGGAAATTACGTTCCGTTTTGGAGAAAGGAGTTCAAATGGGTCTGAGCACTATGGGACTCAACTGCTGAGGTCATTAGTCCCCTTGAACTTAGAACTAGTTAAACCTAACTAACCTAAGGACATCACAAACATCCATGCCCGAGGCAGGATTCGAACCTGCGACCGTAGCGGTCTTGCGGTTCCAGACTGCAGCGCCTTTAACCGCACGGCCACTTCGGCCGGCTGTAGAAAGGAGTACATCAGTTATCTTAATAACGGTGAACAACGTTTGTCACTGCAAATCAAAAACAGAGGATTGAGCCGTGCCATGATAGGTAGTCGCGTCACATCTTTAAATCCGATTTTTGCCCAAGATGGTGATGAACCTCGTGGCAGAAGTGTTGGGGCACGGCTTCCGATGGTTTGGCTGCTGGGTCGAGTTTGAGGTGCCGGCAATGGCGTGTACAGAGTCGATTACTGGTGTCAGGTGTGCGGGCGACGTTCCTGTGAACGCGAGGAGAACTTCCTCGACGGGGCCTGTGTTACTCGTATCTTCCCAGGGGAGTTTTCAGCCTTTTTCTGACGCGGTTCTCTTGCAGTCAATTATACCTCTTGCTTCGATCGGTGACCTTCACGGCCACCGCGTTTGTCTACGCTGGAATTTGTGTGTCCGAACACCGCCACAGGACTTATTAAATGGCGTGCGGATTTTAATGTACTACACGGTGATTGGTGAACGGAGATCCTATGATGTTATTGTGCCGGTCATTTTGTTACCGCTTGGAGTGAAACTGGTGTTTTGATCGTGGCACTGTAAATTCCCCTCTGTCTGTTACACGATGAAAGTACATTGCCGTGTAATTTAACTTTGATATCGTGATGCAGCGCTTGGTCCTTGCGTCGCTGGTATCAATGTTCGCGTGAAGAACCTCACACCAGTAGATGACGTTACAGACGTCCGTGCAGCGTAGGCACCAGCCATTATAGTCGTAGTGTAAGGACACCAGTGGCAGATCGTACAGCTACCACAGCATAGATATGAGAACTTGTAGGCTCAGATGAGTCAACACCAACTGTTGCGAACCTGTTATTAGCAGTGGGACTACGGGCACGCCCACTATTAGCGCGTCTTCCACTTATTTCACACCATCGACATGCACTGTTACTGGTATTGTCGAAGGATCACTTGGAAGATGGAATGACGCGCTGTGGTCTTCAGCGATGAAAATAGATTCTGCCAACACGGTTGTCTGTGGATACGACTTAGAAGTTGTGAGCGCTGTCTCGTAGAATGCGTTCGTGCAAAACACACTGGCCTTATGGTCTGGGGTGCTACAGGCTACGACACTCGATCACCTTTGGTGTTTCTCGAGGGAATTCTAACCAGCACTCGGTACGTGCAGAATGCTGTTACACCAGTTTACTTGCCATTCTCACAACAGGAGTGTGATGTGTTGCTCCAACAGGGCAATGCCTGTAAAACTCAACGTGCTCTACAAGACGTGTAGCAGCTTCACTGGCAGCATGATCTGCAGACTTGTCTCCAGTCGAGCACTTGTCAGAAGTGATGGGACTGAATATGATGTGTGTGACTTTTCAACCATCAATTCTTACAGAACTATGTAAAGAAGTCGAGCACACGTGACATAATGTATCCCAGGACAGTACAGGACAGTATTCGCCATTTCTATCATCCACTGAAAGCCAGGATCAGTGCCTGCATTGCCGCTAGTGGAGACTACAATTAATACTAAAATGGGCGTTTCAGCGTAGGTTGATACCTTGTACCTCAGAACCCCTTGGCTATTTATCTACACGCTCCGGTTCCGAGAGTTCCGGAACCTGTACACAAAATTGGAACAGAGACCAACATAAACATCGTTTCCGCCCTTTTAATTGCTCATGAAAACAAATATCGCATGTTGTACTACCATACAACAAGACCTTCAGAGGTGGTGATCAAGATTTTTTTTTTCACACCGGCTTCTCCAATGTCCAGTAGCACGTTCTCTTGCACTGACGCATGCCTGTATTCGTCGTGGCACACTATCCACAAGTCCATCTAGGCACTGTTGGTCCTGCTTGTCCCACCCCTCAACTGCGATTAAGCTTACATCCCTCACAGTGGTTGGTGGGTCACGTCGTCCATAAACAGGCCCCTTCAATCTATCCCAGGCCTATTGATAGGGTTCGTATCTGGAGAACATGCTGCGAAGTCGTTATGCTGAAGGAAATCATTCACAAGATGTGGACGATGGGGGCGCGAATGGTCGTCCATGAAGACGAATGCTTCACCAATATGCTCCCGATATGGTTGCACTATCGGTCGGAGGATGGCATTCAGATATCGTACAGCCGTTACGGCGCCTTCCATGACCACGTCGACCCCACCTTATGCCACCCAAGCCAGCAGCGAACGTCCACCTTGCTGCACTCACTGGACAGTGTGTCTAAGGCGTTCAGGTTGCCTCCAAACACGTCTCCAACGATTGTTTGGCAGAAGGAATATTTGACACTCATCGGTGAAGAGAACGTGATGCCAATCCTGAACGGTCTATTCGCTATGTTGTTTGGCTCATCTGTAACGCCCTGCATGGTGTCGTGGTTGCAAAGATGGGCCTCGCCATGGCCGTCGGGAGTGAAATTTCACATTATGCAGCCTATTGCGCACGGTTTGTGTCGTAACACGACGTCCTGTGGCTGCACGAACAGCATTATTCAACATGGTGGCTTTTCTGTGAGGTTTCCTCCTAGTCATAATCCGCAGCTAGCGCTCATCCACTGCAGTAGTAGCCCTTCGGCGGCCTGAGTGAGGCATCTCATCAACAGTTCCTGTCTCTCTGTATCTCCACCGCTTTGGTAAACTCCGAGACGCCTGGACACTTCCGTTGTTGAAATCCCTTCTTGACACAAAGTAGCAATGCGGACGTAACCACGATATTGACCGTCTAGTCATGGTTGAACTAAAGACGATACGAGCCGTGTACCTCCTTCCTGGAGGACTGACTGGAACTGATCGGCTTTCGGCCCCCATCCGTCTAATAGGCGCTGCTCATGCATGTTTGTTTACGTCTTTGGGCGGGTTTAGTGACATCTCTGAACAGTCAACGGGACTGTGACTGTGATACAATAAATAAAATGGTTCAAATGGCTCTGAGCACTATGGGACTTAACATCTGTGGTCATCAGTCCCCTAGAACTTAGAACTACTTAAACCTAACTAACCTAAGGACATCACACAGATCCATGCCCGAGGCAGGATTCGAACCTGCGACCGTATCAGTCGTGCGGTTTCGGACTGAGCGCCTAGAACCGCTCTTCCACCACGGCCGGCTGTGATACAATATCCACAGTTAACGTCTATCTTCAGAAGTTCTGGGAACCGGGGTGATGCAAAAGTTTTTTTGATGTGTGGATACATGTAATCATTTCATGCACTTCATATACACTGTTGCAACAATAAACCTTGAGTATATCGGAAATCTCTAAATGGGTATACTAATTTTTCCCTCCGGCAGCGTAGTTATGGTGAATGTTGCCACAATAGGCACTTAATGTCTAGTTCCTCGAAGACTTATACTTCCTGGGCTTCGATTACTTGCCAGTCATGCCCTTGAGTTCAGGTATCCATTCCTTGTAAGATTAATTATCACGACAATCCGCACGAAACAATTTGAAACGAGCAGCTGGTACACGAGTCTCAGCTTCAAGTAATTCGTCGGTCTTTCGAAAGACTTCTTCTTAGTTATTATTTGAGGAAACAGTTTCCCACACAGCCTAAAAGTTGCGCATCTTCCCACGAAAAATAGAAAGAACATCGTTACTCATAAATGGTTTTGTAAGCTGCAAAGTCTTGCTCGCGCTGCATGCGGTACTTCGTTCATTCCTCTTGGTTTTCATCAAAAGAGTGGAAGGAAGGAGGCAGCTCCCGGACATCGTAACTCTGTGCTTCAGTCGTATTTGCATTGTGTGCTGTGCTTCCCCCATGTTTGTTAATGCTTTCTAGAAAAGTTTGGGGTTGTTGGCTCTGAAACTGAATAAGTGCAGTAAGTAGTTGCTTTCCAGAGGTTGCCATTGCATACAAAATTTAAATCACTTCAAGAATAGATGTAAAAAAATTAGGAACACTGCAAAAATGAATAAATCTAACATCATTTATATGCGCCGACAATGAAAGAAGTATTGACTAGTTTAGTATGCAGAGATATCGAAGGTTCTTCCGTGGATCGCAATAGTTACTAATAACAAACTCATCACCAAAAATGCCTGTTGCTTCAGTCAGTTTGAAATGTTAGATACACACTCTAAACACATCAAACACTGTAGGATGATAGAAACGTAATTGTATTTATTTACGATACATGTAATGTCATGCGTACATAACCTTTTATCATTGCCTCAGCAGTTTCTCTGTGTTCCACTGGCAGTGGATGATAATATTGACTAGCAGTCATAGTAGTATAAGCACGGTGCTGGGTTCAAATGTCGCACTGCAATGTCTCCCGCAAGCTCGGTGTGCTCTGAGAGTTATCTCAAGATAATCTGAGACGGAGCTCCGGGTGCGGAGACTTAACCAGATACGTTTTTCAGTCACAACTGCAGGCAGCGAGCTGATGCGAATTTGGAGAAATCCACTGATGGCGTGTGTAGCGCGCCCATTGGCCTATGGCAATCTTCTATACAGGGTGTTTCCGTAAGATCGTGCAAAAATGTAACAGGAAGTAGAGAATGCTCCTCTGAACAATTTGAGGTTGGCGTCATTGGGTCGGAGAAGCCAGCTTAAGGAGATATGGAAGTAAACTTGTCTACTGCTTTGTCTAGCAATACTGTTTTCTAGGTTGTTTACAACTAACATGCGTACAAATTTACACATACTGTGCTGTATATTTACATGTACATTCTTTATTTCCTCTAAGGAAACAATGAAGACGAACCTGATTACTAGGAAGTCATGATGTAGGTTTTATTCACTTGAGGTTCGTGTAAAGAGTTCTACCTGAGTATTTGGAGAACTTACCTTTGGCTGTTTGTGAGAGGATGTGCGTACTACAAACCGGTGCACCACCTCACATCAGTGTGCATATCCGCAGCCATCTCAATTCTGTATTCCTGGTCACTGGATTGAAAGTGGAGATCCTATTCCATGGCCTGCTAGGTCACCTGGCCTCTATCACCTTGACTAGTTTCTATGGGGATGTCTAAAGTCACTTGTGTTCGAGACCACAGCGGATACGGAGGCAGAACTAGCTGCCAGAATTGTAGATGGCTGTAATGTTATTCGAAACACCCCAAGGATATATGTCAGGGTGCGTCACAATCTTGTTCGCCAATGTCCTGCTGGCACTGAGGTTGATAGCCGTCAGATTCAGCACACTTTGTAAGCAACAACGCAAATGGTTCGTTCATTGTGTCAGTGATGGTATTTGCAGATAACTAATGTAAATAAATAGAAGTACACAGTAATGTGATTTTCTTCCTATTATTATCTTAAGCCGGCTTCTCCGTCCCCAGGTTCCCTATCTAAAATCGTTCAGTGGAGTATCCTCAATGTGCTCTTAAAATTTTGCACGCTCTTACGGAAACGCCCTGTATAAACGGCTCCAGGTGGCCGGTTCAAACGTCTCTTCTGCGGAGATGAGAGCGGTCAACGAAGACGCTATCGGTACTGCGTAAACATTAACTAAAAGTAAACGGTACTACATATTTTATGAACAAAGATTGATTTCTCGTGGAAAGTATCTGATGTCGTCAAACGCGCCAACGAAAATGTTATCTAATACGTAAATTGATGGCGGAGGGGAGAGAAATGAAAGGAAAGAAACTAATGATATCAGCTGCATTGTGACTCTATGCGGGGTCAGTGGTGACGAATGAAAATGTGTGCCACACCTGGACTCGGACCCAGGACCTCTGACTTAGTAGGCACTTGCGTTAATCACTACGCCAGCCAGACACAGTGTTTATCGCAATTGTGGGGACTATCTTGTCACATCCCTGGTGGACCGACATTCCCACCTAGCACCACATATCCACAGTCCCGGTCCATGTCCTCCATGATGATTATGATGATGACGTTTGGTTTGTGGGGCACTCAACTGCGCGGTCATCAGCGCCCGTACAGAGTCCCAATTTTTTCACAGTCTGATTTTTTTCACAGTTCAATCTAGCCACTGTCACGAATGATGAGGATGATCATGAAATGATGAGGACAACACCCAGTCTCCGGGCACAGAAAATCCCCAACTCGAACGGGAACCGAACCCGGGACCTCGTGATCGCGAGATAGCAATGCTACCTACTAGACCACGAGCTGCGGACCCATGTCATCCATACTCGCTAATTTTATATTCCCGCTGGCGGTCGTGGGTTGATGTGCAGCAGCATTAAAGGGTGTGGATTCACTGCCCATGTCCGCAAGAGCAGATACCACGTGGAAACCGCAGCTGTTATAAGTATTAAGTAAAATGAAGGTGCAGGGGGGAAACATCAGTCCGAAAGGCATTTGAACCATGATTTGAGCCTTTCGCAGGACAAGCTACCTAGGTGCAATCTGCCTCACACACCCCGCATGACATTACCAATCAGTCGATTAAAAGAAAAAAAAGAAAAAAGAAACGCAAACAGCAGACAACAGGTTTTCGCAGATCACATTCTAGAAACGACTTCAGAGAACGCAGAGGAAGAAGCGTAGAAAGTTTACCTCAGAGAATCGCGGTTATTGTCTCCATATTTTAAATGGTCTGTACTTCGTTACTGTAACTTCGTAATATGGGTGCACATACAAACACCATCCTGAAGACCTTGAAAATTATGTGTGTCAGGTGGACGCCGTATTCACTAAACTTCCACTGTACAGTGGAATTAAGTTTCAGTGGAAAAGTATGCCTAACTATTTCGTTCTCTAGATATACCTCTTGACGGCTCCCTTCCCGAAAAAACATTGAGAAATGAACCTTGAGAGTTCAAGTTCATGTAATCTGAGTTGTTGTAGCATGTCTCAAACGACCACCCGTGATATGAAAGCTAAAATAAGAATATCTTCAAACTGTTAATTTACCACCTCAAAAATCATAACTGTGGCCGTAGAGTTCGCGTATCACTGGGGCCCTCACCCACCATAGGTACCGAATTACAAAACGAAAAATGAAACAACTGTCTCAGTCACATGCCGCAATTTAGGTACATCTGCACACTCCGCAGATTTAATGGAAATAAAATAATCTCAGTTTCACATTAGCTCATTTTGTAAAGCAAACGGCTGACTACTGTGTTAACAACTAATTACATATACTTGAAATTAAAGTGCAGATACTGCTCATTTACATCTTCGCGATAACAGTAGGTTGTTGATTCCGTGCCTTCCTATCCATTGTCAGTATGGGTTGCTCCACACCTCCATCGCATAGCTTACGCATCAGGCCTCCGCGAACTCTCCGTTCGAAGCTGATGGCGGCTTCGAAGTTCTTTCCTAACGACATGAAACAATTTCTTCCCAAAATCATTAATAATAGAAATTCCCCCATTTGTCGTCCGTCACTCACCTACTATTTGAAGTTAATATTTTCCTAATTTATATCAGAGGTTAATATTTTAGTTGAGAATAAAGAAGCATATGTAACACGCCTCTTAGAGCCTTCAGTTTGTTAGTTAGTTGTATATTGCACATACCATTTGAACGATTCTTTCATCGAAATGGTGTGGAAAGAGAAAGAAATGATGTGGAATGAGTCAGTTTACACCATATGTAAGCACGGTTAGTGTCAATATTAATGAACACATTATTTTCAATCATACTCATGCAGCTGTACGTAGAACAACGTCTTCTTTTCTCTCAGGTTACCGGTTTTTAAGTATTAATTCGTCCATATACTATAAGGAGTTCTCCAGGAGAAACGATTTTAAGTGACATTAGAAACTTGCTTTGCTACCTGTCAGACTTTTATGTTTCTGGTCAAATGCTCAAAATCTTTTGTTGCTGCACATTGAACTCCTTTCTAAGCCACAGACACCTTTAATAATGGGTAACATAGGTAATTTCTTTCTTTGATGTTACGAACATAACTGTTCTTCGGAAATTGTGATGGATGACCTCCATTGTGACGGTGTAGTTACTCCTCAGTTTTCTGTACTCATTATTTTCTTTCTTAGTGATGAGTTACCCTCGAAAATTATTCCGTAAGGTATTATTAAGCGGATATATGAAAAATATATGTAATGAGCGTGGTTCGTTTGTTTCTAGAACGAGAAATTATACTAAGTGCAAAAGTAACTGAACTTAGTTGTTTGAGAAGCTTAATAATACGCTTCTTCCAGTTAAGGTTCTCATCAATACTTACCCTAAAAAATTCAGAGCATTCTACCATATTTACTGACTCTTGTTAATATACTAAACCAATTGCGCAGAACTGAATATAGTATGCTTTCTCAAAATTACGAAGAACTCTCTTTCACAGAAGCACTTAACTGTAAATGGAGAATTTTTTTTATGTTTGCTTAACTAACTTATTTCTATTCGAAATATAGTTCCAGTCATGAAGATATTCTTTAAATAATGATGTAAATACGCTAACTCTAATATGATTGATGCTTCATGCCGGCCGAAGTGGCCGTGCGGGTAAAGGCGCTGCAGTCTGGAACCGCAAGACCGCTACGGTCGCAGGTTCGAATCCTGCCTCGGGCATGGATGTTTGTGATGTCCTTAGGTTAGTTAGGTTTAACTAGTTCTAAGTTCTAGGGGACTAATGACCTCAGCAGTTGAGTCCCATAGTGCTTAGAGCCATTTGAACCATTTGATGCTTCATGTTGGTAGAACGATAAGATGCTAAGCCAATGGGTCAATGCATCTGTCACAGTGTAAGTAGGCTGTTTAGGTTTTTATGTTGGTAACGCCACGTAGCGCTCTGTATGAAAATCACTGACTGTGCTGTGTGCAGTCTGTGGCTGGTTTGCATTACTGGAATATTTGCTATTGTAGTGTTGGGCAGTTGGATGTGAACAGCACGTAGCGTTATGCAGTTGGAGGTGAGCCGCCAGCAGTGGTGGATGTGGGAAGAGAGATGGCAGAGTTTTAAGAGCGGACGATCTGGACGTGTGTCCGTCAGAAAAATGAAATTTTTAAGACTAGATGTCATGAACTCATATATATATTATGACTTTTGAGCACTATTAAGGAAAATACATTGTTTGTTCTCTATCAAAATCTTTCATTTGCTAACTATGCCTATTAGTAGTTAGTGCCTTCAGTAGTTAGAATCTGTATTTAGCTGGCAGTATTGGCGCTCGCTGTATTGCAGTAGTTCGAATAACGAAGATTTTTGTGATGTAAGTGATTCATGAAAGGTATTGTTAGTCACGGCCGTTCTTTTGTAGGGATTATTGAAAGTCACATTGCATTGCACTAAAAATATTGTGTGTCAGTTTAGTGTTGATCAGAACAAGTAAAGAGAGAAATGTCTGAGTACGTTCAGTTTTGCTCAGCTGTTTGAAACTCAAATAACGTAGAGGTTTACCAGCTCAGTAATTCATAAATTTTTCTGCGCGGATGTTTCAACCGTAATAGCAAAAGATATTCCATGTTAAAAAAGTACAAACCAAAATAGCTTCAGGTCTTGAAATGTAATGGGGATAAAATTAAAGCGGGAACATACGACGGCGACAATACTGTGGTGAGACCACTCGCCACTGCCCTCATGAAGAGCCAGCGGTCAGCGGCATGCCCCCTCGAGTGCCAATTACACGATACTCAACCATTCAAGCACGCCCCATTGACAAGAGTCATACCATTCCGATCATCTCCCGGCGTCCCAATAAAGCGTTCATTACCGAACGCGGGTCGAAGTGCGATTGTTTCAGCAGGGCCAGCGACCGCGATCTCTTTCAGTCGTTTTCTGCCCCTAATGACGCCAGCTGTGATGGCCATAATCACAATGACGGTGATCAGCATGTTAATGAAGGTAGCGGCTGCAGCGGCGGAAAATATGGAGGAAGCGCGATTGCAGTAACGTTTCCATGCCGGCGTTAATGACGGGGTTGTATGGGGCGCCTCTTCCATAATGCATGGCCGCACCTCGTGGCGCCGCCAATCTCCGAGGGATATCCGCGGAATTTATCCGGCGCCGTTATTGCGGCCGTCGTGCGCAGGTGCCCGTCCTGAGGGGCGTGCCGAATCCGCGGGGATTGGCTGTCTTTCTTTACGAGCGGACATATTTGCGACGAATTACAATCTCGTATCCCCGTCTTTGCTTGCTCTTCCTTTTGTTACTTCCAGCGTTCCCGAGAGATTTTTCCAATCGGATCGACCTCCACTACGACATGTCTCCTCTTCCTGCTGCTGCGTGGTCTAACAACCCTACCACAACAAAGGTCAAAATTTTAATAACGATTGTGGTGTTGCTCACGCTGCTAAATACTGCATTATCGGGGAACAACAGTCATATTATGTGGCAGGTGTCATTAGAGCACAGTTAATAAAGTCATTTCATGTAATAATAAAAAAAACTAGTCACTTATCTTTTTCTGTTTCCAACGCTGGTCTCGTTGTATTATCATGGCTCAATCGTTGTAAAACTAGGAGGTTATGATTCCGAGCTCGAATCCAAAGAGGCCTAGGTTTTATCCTGCTATATTCAAAAGTTTTGTAGATGCGCTTCACAAAACATTCTTCAAGATTAAACCTTTCAAAGTTAGCACAATGGTGACGTAAAATAAATAATCAGCACTCCGAATTTAAGTTACACTTCCTTTTAATTGCAATATCACGTAAACACAAAACATCACTTCACAATAAAAAACATACTTGAAAACATCTTCCTCACAGTCACTGTTAAAGTTCACATTTTATAAGCTGACGACAATATTCGTCTTTCCAACATGACGTCCACGACTTGACTTTTTCAAGGTCCGACTCTCTAACAAGTTAACAACTAACTAACTAATAATCGCTTACGTGCCCATAAATCTGAGTTACAAGTACGTCAAAGATCATAGTGACAAAAGAAAGAATGTGTGTGTGTGTGTGTGTGTGTGTGTGAAATCCTATGGGACTTAACTAAAAGAAAGAATACACATAAGAATAGTATCATTGCAATATAAACATATCGATGTATCAAAAGTGACGTTTTGTCCGAAAATGAGGTCAGACAAGATCTGTTTTGAAGAAATCGAAAAAAATTGGGTAACATGCCTGCACACCAGGAAATGTGGATGCAGTTAAAAAATAAATGCGTCGAGTCCTAGGAAATCAATCCAACGCTTGTCGCAAAAGACCGGTATATCACGTACATTACTCCACCTGGACATGGAGTCTAGTCGCGGCCATGGCTGGCCATCCAGGTAACCTGATTTGTCTGTCTGCGATTACGTTGTGCGGTGAGGCCCCAAGTCTAAAGCGTATCGCAACAATCGTCGTAGACTTCAACAACGTTTCGGATAAGACTGCAGCAAGTCTGGCAGTTCAGCTTCAATCCGCCTTCAGCAGCTTGCTGACCAGGGCCCAAAAGTGTCAAGAGTTGGAAGGTGGTCACTTTCAGCATCTGCTAAATTCAGGTTAGAACTGTATTTCCTTTCCTCTGCTACATTTCTTTGTACGCTGGAACTCTGTTTTCCAGTTCACATTTGTTGCCCCACGCGATTGTGATTGCAACATGATACCATTATCCTCATTTGCACAAAAATTGCTTTTGACGTGACTATAATCAGTGTAATTATGCTTATTTTTTATCTTAAAACTATCTGTTTGTGTCATGGATCATGCTTATTAGACATCTTTGTGGTTTTATCTTTGAGGTGACAATTACTTTGACTACTCATGCTGTGTCCAGAGTACAAGCGTTCATTTCCTGTTGACTGTGCATGGCGAATAATGTTGTTGTGGAAAGTGTCTTCTGTGGTATTATTCATGAATGCGACTTTATGGTTCAAAATGATTCGCATGTGACTTGTATTGGCCAATTTTTCGTAAGCGACACTATTGTATTTTTGTGTGGGTTTGTACATTGAGAGTTTGTTGTCAATTTTGTCTTTCTAATGCTGATTCTGGTACTAAATGATGGTTGTTGACCGAAATCGGTAGTAAACAAACAAATTGTTTTGATGCAACCTAGTCTCATGAGCTATCTGAAACAAAACGGAAAAGCATGTGAGCGTAAGATATGTCCAGTATGACTTTGTAGGACTCCATCCCGAAAGATAGTGGAGAACGGGGCCGAGTGTCAGCGAAATAAATCTGTCGTGCTAACCACCATCCAAGTATTCTAGCTAGCGACGCGAGTACAACAAACAATTGTAGCCTTTCTCAGCAACGACTTCTGAACTGATGGATGAAACTGCTTTTGAGCTGGTTTGCCGTACCCATCATGTCTTCAGTAAATGCTAAATGACCAACTGGATATGATCATGGGACTAGAATTTCATGTGGAAGTCGGTGCGCTCCATCCTACATGGTCTTCTTGGGTCTCTGAATTCTATTTAGATGAGCTATACCCTTTCGGCAGTAGCTGAATAATCTGAATTATCGCATTTCTGACCACAGTGGTGTGGGATCTAGTTTGGGGAAGCTGCGAATGTATACGACCTTAGACCCAAAGAAAGGAGGAAACGATAGAAAAACCCTCATGAAAATAAACAGAACAAAATAACAACTAAAGGCAGTTTGCTCCACTGTTCAGATTTTTCTACATCTCTACAACCTACTATTGCATAACATCCAGTGAAGTATTTCTGCATCTAACCCATTGGATCACTGAGATCGTCCCTGGCACTGTATTCACAACGTAGTCGAGATTTGGCGCTTGATCCTGCCCAACTCTTCTACAGCCTTCTTAATTCTTTTAGTTTGTAAGGATACTTCCTATGACTATGTGCTGCATGTTTTAAATGGGTCTAAGCGTGCTAATTCCGGTTCATGTTGACAGAAACTGCGGTACAAACCATTTGGTTGATTGTTGCCTCCTGGAAGTTGGTGTTAACGTTATAATAGTTAACGCATCGTGATACTGTTTCCTGCTCACAGAGACAGGATGAGACGTTACTAACTGACCTCTATACATGGTTTCTTCACAGTAGGCTTTCTCTTCCAGTCTCAGCACGCCATATTTTAAGAGAGACCGCTTTTTATTTTGAGAAAAGAGCAGGGGCGAAACTGATGGATTAACACCAATATCTGTGTAAAGTCAGAGGAACAGGTATTTGAAGGACAATTGAATGGTTAGGGAAAATTAATGATATTGGTTGGACTAGTTTGCGATACGAGATGCGAGAAAGACAAATAGTTACACTAAAAGAAACATTAAGACTTAATTATTGGCGAGAAATGTGTTGTGAAGTGAAAATAGACTGTCGGCGGTCGAGCTGCAGTGTTTAAAGGTAACTGTTACGGAGCGTTTCTTACGGTGTACTACATGTATTCAGAGGAACAATGTTACGATTTCAAAGATCCTCTATGGAAATAGTGCAAGCAATGTGTGGATTTTTCGAGCTCACTGGGCAGTTATCAGTTACTCGCACTGTAAAAACCACCTTATTGCCTGTTCGGAAATGTTAGTCAGGATCTTCTTGATTTGTAACCGTCTCTCTACAGCAGAAATGATGCATTAATAGCATATGTAATTCTTCGGTTTCCTTAAGCCAGCTTGGTTAGCTGTGCAATAGTCAGCAACTCTTTATTCGACAGCCTTCTGACATTTAGTCCTCACAGTGACATTCTGGTGTAAATTTACTCGGTTTCTACGGTATTCCGCGGATAAACAGTTTTCACACTTGCCTGTATGCTCTACGTAGCGCACCTCAATCTATTGTTTTACAGAGCGCTGTTTTCCTTCGGTACTCTCTCGTTTCAAGCCATGTTTCCTTTAAACTTTATCTGTATTAAAGTAACAGTTTACTTTGTATACCTCGCTTCTCCAACTTGTACTCCGGAATCCTGATGTTATTTTGTGACTGTGTTGTGTTACTAAAGTAACACTTATAAAATTTACAAGAACAGTTTGATAATGTAAACCAAGATGCTGAAGTCATCAGAGCATTTCGAGAACGAAATAATGGTGCTACCAAGCAACGACGCCAAAGCGGGTAAGATGTGCAGAGCTATCACTTGGAGCAGATGTAAGGGTAATAGAATACGATAATGTTCTGGACGCTGGACTCGCAAGAGACCGCTGTTGCATACAAAATTGTAGTCCTAGCTGCGATCTGTATTACGTTACGCCACTATCGAATCACTTTAGGTATTACCTCCAGCTACGAGAAGTAATCATAATAATGTGTTGAATGTTGTAAACAGGACGATGAAGATGTGAAACAGGAACTTTATCCACAATTACAAAGGAATGAAGTACCTATTCGTTCTCGATGCTGACTATATCCAATTTCCACGTCTTCGGTTTACTCTGTACCTGCAGAAAACTCCTACGAATACCTATTGAAGAAAAGCCACAGTGAGAACGCCGTGAAGTTAACAGGAACCAGCACTGGGAAGTAGACGAGGCAAAAGTATGGCCAGCCGCTGTGGCCAAATGGTTCTAGGCGCTTCAGACTGGATCCGCACGACTGCTACAGTTGCAAGTTCGAATCATGCCTCGGGCATGGATGTGTGTGGTGTCCTTAGGTTCTACATCTACATCTACATCTACATTGATACTCCGCAAGCCACCCAACGGTGTGTGGCGGAGGGCACTTTACGTGCCACTGTCATTACCTCCCTTTCCTGTTCCAGTCGCGTATGGTTCGCGGGAAGAACGACTGTCTGAAAGCCTCCGTGCGCGCTCTAATCTCTCTAATTTTACATTCGTGATCTCCTCGGGAGGTATAAGTAGGGGGAAGCAATATATTCGATACCTCATCCAGAAACGCACCCTCTCGAAACCTGGACAGCAAGCTACACCGCGATGCAGAGCGCCTCTCTTGCAGAGTCTGCCACTTGAGTTTATTAAACATCTCCGTAACGCTATCACGGTTACCAAATAACCCGGTGACGAAACGCGCCGCTCTTCTTTGGATCTTTTCTATCTCCTCCGTCAACCCGACCTGGTACGGATCCCACACTGATGAGCAATACTCAAGTATAGGTCGAACGAGTGTTTTGTAAGCCACCTCCTTTGTTGATGGACTACATTTTCTAAGCACTCTCCCAATGAATCTCAACCTGGTACCCGCCTTACCAACAATTAATTTTATATGATCATTCCACTTCAAATCGTTCCGTACGCATACTCCCAGATATTTTACAGAAGTAATTGCTACCAGTGTTTGTTCCGCTATCATATAATCATACAATAAAGGATCCTTCTTTCTATGTATTCGCAATACATTACATTTGTCTATGTTAAGGGTCAGTTGCCACTCCCTGCACCAAGTGCCTATCCGCTGCAGATCTTCCTGTATTTCGCTACAATTTTCTAATGCAGCAACTTCTATGTATACTACAGCATCATCCGCGAAAAGCCGCATGGAACTTCCGACACTATCTACTAAGTCATTTCTATATATTGTGAAAAGCAATGGTCCCATAACACTCCCCTGTGGCACGCCAGAGGTTACTTTAACGTCTGTAGACGTCTCTCCATTGATAACAACATGCTGTGTTCTGTTTGCTAAAAACTCTTCAATCCAGCCACACAGCTGGTCTGATATTCCGTAGGCTCTTACTTTGTTTATCAGGCGACAGTGCGGAACTGTATCGAACGCCTTCCGGAAGTCAAGAAAAATAGCATCTACCTGGGAGCCTGTATCTAATATTTTCTGGGTCTCATGAACAAATAAGGCGAGTTGGGTCTCACACGATCGCTGTTTCCGGAATCCATGTTGATTCCTACATAGTAGATTCTGGGTTTCCAGAAATGACATGATACGCGAGCAAAAAACATGTTCTAAAATTCTACAAGAGATCGACGTAAGAGATATAGGTCTATAGTTTTGCGCATCTGCTCGACGACCCTTCTTGAAGACTGGGACTATCTGTGCTCTTTTCCAATCATTTGGAACCCTCCGTTCCTCTAGAGACTTGCGGTACACGGCTGTTAGAAGGGGGGCAAGTTCTTTCGCGTACTCTGTGTAGAATCGAATTGGTATCCCGTCAGGTCCAGTGGACTTTCCTCTATTGAGTGATTCCAGTTGCTTTTCTATTCCTTGGACACTTATTTCGATGTCAGCCATTTTTTCGTTTGTGCGAGGATTTAGAGAAGGAACTGCAGTGCGGTCTTCCTCTGTGAAACAGCTTTGGAAAAAGGTGTTTAGTATTTCAGCTTTACGCGTGTCATCCTCTGTTTCAGTGCCATCATCATCCCGTAGTGTCTGGATATGCTGTTTCGAGCCACTTACTGATTTAACGTAAGACCAGAACTTCCTAGGATTTTCTGTCAAGTCGGTACATAGAATTTTACTTTCGAATTCAATGAACGCTTCACGCATAGCCCTCCTTACGCTAACTTTGACATCGTTTAGCTTCTGTTTGTCTGAGAGGTTTTGGCTGCGTTTAAACTTGGAGTGGAGCTCTCTTTGCTTTCGCAGTAGTTTCCTAACTTTGTTGTTGTACCACGGTGGGTTTTTCCCGTCCCTCACAGTTTTACTCGGCACGTACCTGTCTAAAACGCATTTTACGATTGCCTTGAACTTTTTCCATAAACACTCAACATTGTCAGTGTCGGAACAGAAATTTTCGTTTTGATCTGTTAGGTAGTCTGAAATCTGCCTTCTATTACTCTTGCTAAACAGATAAACCTTCCTCCCTTTTTTTATATTCCTATTCAGTTCCATATTCAGGGATGCTGCAACGGCCTTATGATCACTGATTCCCTGTTCTGTACATACAGAGTCGAAAAGTTCGGGTCTGTTTGTTATCAGTAGGTCCAAGATGTTATCTCCACGAGTCGGTTCTCTGTTTAATTGCTCGAGGTAATTTTCGGATGGTGCACTCAGTATAATGTCACTCGATGCTCTGTCCCTACCACCCGTCCTAAACATCTGAGTGTCCCAGTCTATATCTGGTAAATTGAAATCTCCACCTAAGACTATAACATGCTGAGAAAATTTATGTGATATGTATTCCAAATTTTCTCTCAGTTGTTCTGCCACTAATGCTGCTGAGTCGGGAGGTCGGTAAAAGGAGCCAATTATTAACCTAGTTCGGTTGTTTAGTGTAACCTCCACCCATAATAATTCACAGGAACTATCCACTTCTACTTCACTACAGGATAAACTACTACTAACAGCGACGAACACTCCACCACCGGTTGCATGCAATCTATCCTTTCTAAACACCGTCTGTAACTTTGTAAAAATTTCGGCAGAATTTATCTCTGGCTTAAGCCAGCTTTCTGTACCTATAACGATTTCAGCTTCGGTGCTTTCTATCAGCGCTTGAAGTTCCGGTACTTTACCAACGCAGCTTCGACAGTTGTCAATTACAATACCGATTGCTGCTTGGTCCCCGCATGTCCTGACTTTGCCCCACACCCGTTGAGGCTGTTGCCCTTTCTGTACTTGCCCAAGGCCATCTAACCTAAAAAACCGCCCAGCCCACGCCACACAACCCCTGCTACCCGTGTAGCCGCTTGTTGCGTGTGGTGGACTCCTCAGCGGAACCCGAAACCCCACCACCCTATGGCGCAAGTCGAGGAATCTGCAGCCCACACGGTCGCAGAACCGTATCAGCCTCTGATTCAGACCCTCCACTCGGCTCTGTACCAAAGGTCCGCAGTCAGTCCTGTCGACGATGCTGCAGATGGTGAGCTCTGCTTTCATCCCGCTAGCGAGACTGGCAGTCTTCACCAAATCAGATAGCCGCCGGAAGCCAGAGAGGATTTCCTCCGATCCATAGCGACACACATCATTGGTGCCGACATGAGCGACCACCTGCAGATGGGTGCACCCTGTACCCTCCATGGCATCCGGAAGGACCCTTTCCACATCTGGAATGACTCCCCCCGGTATGCACACGGAGTGCACATTGGTTTTCTTCCCCTCTCTTAGGTTTAAGTAGTTCTAAGTTCTAGGGGACTGATGACCTCAGATGTTAAATCCCATAGTGCTCAGAGCAATTTGAACCATTTGAGAAAGTATGCTAAATATAGAAACTGGTAGTTTAAATACATGAATAGCATGAAGAGGAAGACAGAAGTTAATGCAAGAAAAATGCGGGAAGGGAAAGAAGTAATGGAAGGAGTACTACCTAGCAGAGGGAGATATCGACGCTGGTAGACTATATTTCGTAGTTTCTGCTTATACATGCCGCCGTCATGTCTATACGCAGTGCATAATCATAATATTTAACTTTGAAAAAATAGTTCATGCCGCCGTTATGTCTATACGCAGTACATAATCATAATGTTTAACTTTGAAAAAATACTTCAATAGCCAAGATCGCTTAAATAATGTTTACAGGATAACCGGTTTCAACACAATAAAGGTGCAATCATCGGATCTGAATGTAGTTTAACATTTATAAACCACTTGGATGTAACGATACATGAGGCGAACCAGCTGATATAAAACATTCTCACAAAAACTAAAAAAACATTAGAGCAGTTGTTTTTTGTCTTTAGTGACAATGATTTATATCAGCTGGTCCGCCTCATGTATCGTTATATCCAAATGGTATATAAATGTTAAGCTACATTCAGATCCGATGATTGCACCTTTACTGTGTTGAAACCGGTTATCCTGTAAACAGCATTTAAGGGATCTTGGCTTTTGAACTATTTCTACAACAGAGTGATCGCCCCACTATGCACTATATGTTCACTCTAGGGGCGTGCGACGGTAAGGTGCTAAGACTTCAACGTACAAGGACTGCAGACATGTAGCTGTAAATAAACAAAGTAATAAATCCCTATTAACTATAAAAAATCGTTTTTAGTTGTATAAATGGCAAACTCATCGACAGTTACTTATTCGTTAGAGCTTCTCAATAATTTTAAAGAAAATGGGTTTCACCAGTGTGGTGTCATTATTTAGGATCTTATGAATTGCGGAACTGTGATTGTTGTGTTCTACTCACTTTTTGAGTTTTATACATATTTGTGTTGTTATGCAGTTATGTAGTTATTATGTATTGTAGTTGAGGATTACTTAGATGACAATCAGTTTGTCTTTAGGAACGGTAAAAGCACCAGGCAGGCATGTTCAAAATGGAAACAAGGTTGAAGAAAAAAAGGACGTTTAACATACAATGTATACAAGAACGAAGAGGGAACAATGCTAGTAGGAGACAAAGAAACAAGTACATCGATTAAAAAGGGTGTAAGACAGTGCTTCAATCTTTCGCCCTTCTTTTCAATCTCTACATCGAAGAAGCAATGACGGGTATAAAAAAGAATATTAAAGAGCAGGATTGAAATTCCGGGTGAGAGGTTATCAGATGTATGATTTGGTGATGACATTGCTGTCCTAAGTATATATGAAGAAGAATTATAGAATGTGTTGAGATAGAATGAACAGTCTAATGAATACACAATATGGATTGATAGTAAACCGGAAGACGAAAAAAGTAATGAGAATAGCGAGAAACATCGGTACTACGGAACACCGAAGAAGACAAACTTAAGAAATTCTGCTATGCTGGAACCAAAATTACCCATGATGGACGAAGCAAGGAGGACAAAATGATAGACTACAACAGGCAAAGGGAGCATTGCTCGCCAAAAGAAGTCTACTGGTATCAATGATTGGCCTTAATTTGGGGAATTAATTGCTGAAATGTACGTTTGGAGCACACCACTGTATGGAAGTGAAGTGTGGACTGTGAGAAAACAGGAGCAGAAAAAGTATCGAAGCGTATGAGATGTGGCGCTATCGAAGAATGTTGAAAATCGAGTTGACTGATAAGAAATGACGAGGTTCTCCATAGAATCGGAGAAGGAAGGGACATACAGAAACCACTGGCGAGAAAAACGGACAGGATGACAGGATATCTGGAAAAGCATCAGGGGACAGCCCCCATGGTATTAGTGATAACTGCGGAGAGTAAAAACAGTAGAGGAAGACAGTGACTTCAATACCTCCAGCAAATAACTGAGCACATAGGTTGCTAGTGCTAATCTGAGATGAAGAGGTTAGCGCAGGAAAGGAACCTGTAGCGGGCCATATCAAACCAGTCAGAAGACTGGCTAGAAGAAAACGAAAAGAAAGTAACTTATCACGGAACCCTACATCTGGCAGCTCCTGAAAGGACGATTGCACGTCGGTAAAGGACAAGAATAGTGATTGAAATCGTAATAATGAAACAAATGTGAACATCAGATCTAGCTAAAATTTGGAGAGAAAATATATCGTGTTTGTTTGGGCATGAATTTGTAATTGTCATACAATCGATTATCTATAATTTTTCTTCTACATTAGCGGCCTTTACTGGTTCATTTGTTTAGAGATAATCCAACGGATAAAAAGTTGTTTTCTCAATGCTCTGTATAAAAGAAAGAACAAGAAAAGAAAGCCCAGTGATCAGGCCCTGAAGACCACGTGATAATCGACCGACCGCCGTGTCATCCTCAGTCATTCATCATGGGATGCTGTATGGAGCGCCGCTCGCGGCTATTGTCGATGTTTGCTCCTTCGAGCAGTTAGCTCTAAATCAGGTAGCTCCTCAGCTGGCCTCATGAGGCCGAACGTGGCAAGGTCCAGTCGTACAACCGATGAAAAATCCCTGTCAGTACCGGGAATCGAACCCCGAACCCCAGCTTGATGATCTGTCGCAGTAGAATGCTGTGTATGATCTCTACAGTGTTACGCACTTGGAATCCACAGCGTTTCCACAATGGATAGTGGAACATTTGATGCTCCTTACATTTCATCGTCACTCGTGGTAGAACGCAACCATTTCGTAAAGAAGTCTGTTAAATATAGTGCATGATTCGTAATAATTATGCACAGTGTAAGTGCAGTTCGCTCAATATTCGTCACCCTATTTAAAGTGTCAAAAGCCGGTAATTTTTTCATTATTCCTCCCCTCGGGGACTGAGTGGCGTGCTGTCGTTATCTTCGTATCGTCATAGCTGACAAGAAGATCCCAGTGCATGGCGTCACATGACAGTTTAAGCTTACTTAACTTCATATTAGGGTACGGTTTGACCCTAATGAATATTGTAGACTGTCGAAGCACACGGTCGTACCGTCTTTTCACTGATGGCTGTATGAGTGCGTACAAAAAGCAAATAAATATAAAATAAAATTAAGAAAAAGGAAGAAGAAAAGAATTCCAGTGCCAGCATCAGCAGACTGCACAAATGCATTGTATCAAAACTTTTGCGAAAGTAATTTCAGATTTGCCTTGTAAGAGTGTGTTAAGCCCATTACTGTTAATGATACGCCTAGATCTAAATGTATGTTCCGAACTGTCGAGGCCCACTGTGGTATCATCTTTCGACTGTTGATATGGCAAAAATTTCCCTCTTTTTCGTATTGGTTCCACTGACCTGCCGAACAGAGGCCTTCCATTACATGCAGGGAACGAGTCACTGTTGCCATTACATGCCTGTAAGCTGGTTTTTTGAGACACTCTTGATGCAGTCACAAAGGGTGTGAGTGTACCTGCTCCACAGAGACATGATTTAGTCTAACAGGCAAAAATCACCAAACTAACCTCGTATTTCAAAGAGAAAAGAGGACACTTTGATTTCAGGCCTTGAAGTGATCACCAGTAATAATTTGGGCCAAACTACTAACAGTGTGCAGTTATGACCATCTGTTCTGCAAGTACATCAGTGAAACACGTGCGCGCACCAGCTGCGGTTCGCTCCCACTGCCGCTGCTGAATGTCCGAGATCTAAACATTGCACAGCTGAGAGCATAGGAGGGTTATGAAATACAGTTTTGATACATTTAATAAGCTGTACTCATTGTGCTGTACTCATTGTGTCAAAGTGCTCACTTTACAACATATTCTGGTTTCAGAGATAATTTTTCTTTGAACATTTTTTATGTTGCAATTCATAAATGCAGTTTGAACGGCTGAAACGAAGGAGTGTGTTACAAAAGAAGCAGCGTAGCGCTGTTTATCTATTACCGTCGGGGTTGCGCGCTATTTTCCTCGAATTTAAGAGCCACCACTGTTAAAGTGAGGTACATTTATAGGTGGTTCACTGTTTTTCTACGAGATTGTCATGTTCATATAAATCAAAATCATTAATTCCTTTTATAATAGTCCTTCAGTTACCTAGATTTATTCATTTTGATTTTGAGATGTATATATAAAATGCATAATATCACTACAGGATAATTGTTAAAATAATATTGAACGTATATGTGTGCGAGGTTGACATATTGTGTACTCGTGGTACATACTATTTTTCGCTTAGAATAACGTGAACTCTCCAAACATATTTTTAAACATGTTGGACAGATGAGTTCACCGCCTCACTACACTTCCCTTGCCTTCAACAAGAAGGCTTTGGTTCTCCCTCCACTGTACAGTACTTCGTATAGGTGCACTGTGTGGCAGATGTGGAAGGGTGAGCACAAAAGTAAAAAAGCTGTGCCTTCAGAACACAATAACTATGTAATATCAGAATTATGGCCCAAGTTTTAGCGCAGGATCGAATGCGTGGCGCTTATTTACTTCTTCTTTCTTTTTTTGTTCATCATACTTCTGACCGGTTTGATACACCCCGCCACGAATTCCTCCCCTGTGTCAATCTTTTCATCTCAGAGTAGCACTTGCAACCTACGTCCTCAATTATGTGCTGGATGAATTCCAATACCTGTCCTCCTCTACAGTTTTTGTCCTCTACAGCTCCTTGTAGTACCATGGAAGTCATCCCGTCTTAACAGGTGTACTATCATCCTGTCCCTTCTCCTCGTCAATACTTTCCAGATATTCCTTTCCTGTCCGTGTCTGCGCAGAAGCTCCTCGCTAATTACCTTATCAGTCCGCCCAATTTTCAACATTAGTCTGTAGCACCACATCTCAAATGTTTCGATTCTCTTCTGTTCTGGTTTTCCCAGACTCCCTGTTTCACTACCATACAATGCTGTATTCTATATTTTCGGAAGTTTCTTCCTCAAATTAAGGCCTATGTTTGATACTAGTAGACGTCCGTGGCCAAGAATGAAATTTTTGCCATTGCTTGTCTGCTTTTCATGTCCTCCTTTACTCCATCCGTAATTGGTAACTTAACTGCCTATTTAATCAAATTCTTAACTTCATCTACTGCATTCCTGACCTTCAATCCTGATGTTAAGTTTCACGCTGTTCTCATTGGTACTACTTTTCGTTACTTTCGTCGTTCACTATCCATATTCTGTACTCATTAGATTGTTCATTCCATTCTGCGTATCGTGCAGTTCTTCTTCACTTTCACTGAGGATGACAATGTCATCAGCGAATCGTATCACTGATATCCTTTCACCTTGAATTTTAATTCCATTCCTAAACCTTTCTTTTATTTCCAACATTGCTTGTTAGATGTACAGATTGAACAGTAGGGGTGAAAGAGTACATATACACCTTTTTTAATTCAAGCAGTTCGTTCTTGGCCCTCCACTCTTATTATTCCATCTTAGCTCTTGTACATATTGTGTGTACCCGTCTCTCCCTAGAGCTTACCCCTACTTTTCACCATAATTTCGAACATCTGTGATCATTTTGCACTGCCGAAAGCTTTTCCCAGGTCGACAGATCCTATGAAAGTGTCTTCATATATCTTTAGCCTCTCTTCCATTATCAACCGCAATGTCAGAATTGCCCCTCTCGTTCCTTTACTTTTTCTGAACTCAAACTGATGCTCATCTAGAACATCCTGAATTTACTTTCCCATTCTTTTGTAAATTATTCTTGTCAGATACTTGGATGTATGAGCTGTTAAGGTAGCTGTGTGATAATTCTCGCATTTGTCAGCTATTGCAGCCATAGGAATTGCATGGATGATATTTTTCCGAAAATCGTATGGTATGTCACGAGACTTATACATTCTACACATCAAAGTGAATAGTCGCTTAGTTGCCACTTCCCCTAATGATTTTAGGAATTCCGTTGGACTGTTATGCAGGGTGGTACATTGATAGTGACCAGGCCAAATATCTCACGAAATAAGCATCAAACGAAAAAACTACAACGAACGAAACTCGTCTAGCTTCAAGGGCGAAACCAGATGGCGCTATAGTTGGCCCGCTAGATGGCGCTGCCATAGGTCAAATGGATATCAACTGCGTCTTTTTTAAATAGGAATCCCCATTTTTTATTAAATAATCGTGTGGTACATAAATAAATATGAATGTTTTAGTTGGACCACTTTTTTCGCTTTGTGATAGATGGCGCTGTAATAGTCACAAACATATAAGTACGTGGTATCACGTATCATTCCGCCAGTGCGGACGATATTTGTTCGTGATACATTACCCGTGTTAAAATGGACCGTTTACCAATTGCGGAAAAGGTCGATATCGTGTAGATGTATGGCTATTGTGATCAAAATGTCTATTGTTATCAAAATTCCCAACGAGCGTGTGCTATGTATGATGCTCGGTATCCTGGACGACATCATCCAAGCGTCCGGACCGTTCGCCGGATAGTTACGATATTTAATTAAACAGGAAGTGTTCAGCCGCATGTGAAACGTCAACCACGACCTGCAACAAATGATGATGCCCAAGTAGGTGTTTTAGCTGTTGTCGCGATAATCCGAACATCAGTAGCAGACAAACTGCACGAGAATCGGGAATCTCAAAAACGTCGGTGTTGAGAATGCTACATCAACATCGACTGCACCCCCATTATATTTCTACGCACCAGGAATTGCATGGCGACGACTTTGAACGTCGTGTACAGTTATGCCACTGAGCACAAGAGAAATTATGGGGCGATGACAGATTTTTAGCACGCGTTCTATTTAGCGACGAAGCGTCATTCACCAACAGAGGTAACGTAAACCGGCATAATATGCACTATTGGGCAACAGAAAATCCACAATGGCTGCGACAAGTGGAACACCAGCGACCTTGGCAAGTTAATGTATGGTGCGGCATTATGTGAGGAAGGATAATTGGCCTCCATTTTATCGATGGCATTCTAAATGGTGCAGTGTATGCTGATTTCCTACGCAATGTGCTACCGATGTTACTACAAGATGTTTCACTGCATGACAGAATTGCGATGTGCTTGCAACATGATGGATGTCAGGCACATAGCTCGCGTGCGGTTGAAGCGGTATTGAATAGCATATTTCATGACAGGTGGATTGGTCGTCGAAGCCCGCTCCGGATCTGACGTCCCCGGATTTCTTTCTGTGGGGAAAGTTGAAGGATATTTGCTATCGTGATCCACCGACAAAGCCTGACAACATACGTCTAGCTTCAAGGGCGAAACCATATGGCGCTATTTTCTTTTCTGGATAACTTAGTCAATTAGGTAACAATTTCCTGTAAGTAAGAGACGATAGGGAACTAATATTTGTCCGTAATGTAATGATTATTTTTTGTGTTTCAAGTGGCGATCCCAAGCTTTGGTGTAAGCAAGTGAAGATAGATTTCACTCCACAGCCATTACTGATATCAGCTTGAATCACATATGAAAGAAACATCGATTTTGTTGGAACTGATCTACGGCTGATTCGTCATCTTTCCTCGCTAAACCCTGGATATAATTTTAAATAAATTTAGTAATCACGCAGATATACCCCTTAAGTTACATTCTTGTCAGAGTCTCGATATGATTATGAATCCTCATGGAATCGACAGTCTCTGAATAGTCGTACCGTATCGCAAACGTTCTTATCTGTTGCGTACATGAACTAAAAAAAAAAAAAAAATGGTTCAAATCGCTCTGTGCACTGTGGGCCTCAGCTGCTGAGGTCATCAGTCCCCTAGAACTTAGAACTACTTAAACCTAACTAACCTAAGAACATCACACACATCCATGCCCGACGCAGGATTCGAACCTGGGACCGTAGTGGTCACGCGGCTCTAGACTGTAGCGCCTAAAACCGCGCGGCCACTCCAGCCGGCCATACGTTAACGTTTTAACTATCAATTCACCTAGGGCGTAATCTAACGTTGCAATATTCGTTCACTAAGAGCTTGAAAATAGAGTGAGCAATGATAAAATTTTAAAAAAAAGAGTGTTGTTGTTGTTGTTGTTGTGGTCGTCAGTCCAGAGACTGGTTTGATGCAGCTCTCCATGCTACTCTATCCTGTGCAAGCTTCTTCATCTCCCAGTACCTACTGCTACCTACATACTTCTAAATCAACTTAGTGTATTCATCTCTCGGTCTCCCTCTACGATTTTTACCCTCCACGCTACCCTCCAATACTAAATTGGTGATCCCTCGATGCCTCAGAAAATGCTCTACCAACCGATCCCTTCTTCTAGTCAAGATGTGCCACAAATTTCTCTTCTCTCCAATTCTATTCAATACCTCCTGATTAGTTACGTGATCTACCCATCTAATCTTCAGCATTCTTCTGTAGCACCACATTTCGAAAGCATCTGTTCTCTTCTTGTCCAAACTATTTATCGTCCACATTTCACTTCCATACATGGCTACACTCCATACAAATACTTTCAGAAACGACTTCCTGACACTTAAATCTATACTCGATGTTAACAAATTTCTCTTCTTCAGAAACGCTTTCCTTGCCATTGCCAGTCTACATTTTATATCCTCCCTACTTCGACCATCATCAGTTATTTTGCACCCCCAAATACCAAAACTCATTTACTACTTTAAGCCTCTCATTTCCTAATCTAATTTCCTTGTCATCACCCGAGGTAATTCGACTACTTTCCATTATCCTCGTTTTGCTTCTGTTAATGTTCATGTTATATCTTCCTTTGAAGACACTATCCATTCGGTCCAGCTGCTCTTCCAGGTCCACTGTTGTTTCTGACAGAACGACAATGTCATCGGCGAACCTCAAAGTTTTTATTTCTTCTCCATGGCTTTTAATTCCTACTCATAATTTTTCTTTTGTTTCCTTTACTGCTTGCTCAATATACCGATTGAACAACATCGGGGGTAGGCTACAACCCTGTCTCATTCCCTTCCCAACCACTGCTTCCCTTTCATGCCCCTCGACTCTTATAACTGCCATCTGGTTTCTGTACAAACTATAAATAGCCTCTCGCTCCCTGTATTTTACCCCTGCCACGTTCAGAATATGAAAGAGAGTATTCCAGTCAACATAGTCAAAAGCTTTCTCTAAGTATACAAATGCTAGAAATTTTGGTTTGCCTTTCCTTAATCTATTTTCTAAGAAAAGTCGTAGGGTCAGCATTGCCTTACGTGCTCCAACATTTCTACGGAATCCAAACTGATCTTCCCCGAGGTCGGCTTCTACCAGTTTTTCCATTCGTCTGTAAAGAATTCTTGTTAGTATATTGCAGTCGTGTCTTATTAAACTGATAATTTGGTAATTTTCACATCCGTCAATACCTGATTACTTTGGGATTGGAATTATTATATTCTTCTTGGAGTCTGAGGGTATTTCGGCTGTCTCACACATCTTGCTCACTAGATGGTAGAATTTTTTTAGGCCTGGCTCTCTCAATGCTGCCATTGGTTCTAATGTGATGTTGTCTACTCTCGGGGCCTTGTTTCGACTTAGGTCTGTCAGTGCTCTGTCAAACTCTTCACGCAGTATCATATCTCCTATATCCTCGTCATCTACATTCTCTTCTATTTCTATAAAATTGTCCTCAAGAACATCGCCGTTGTATAGACCCTCTACATACTTCTTCCACCTTTCTGCTTTCCCTTCTTTGCTTATTACTGGATTTCCATCTGAGCAAGTCGTTCTCTTTTCTCCCAAGATCTCTTTAATTTTTCTTTAGGCAGTACTTGTCTTACCTCTAGTGATATGCGCCTCTACATTCTTACATTCGTCCTCTAGCCATCCCTGCTGAGCAGTTTTGCACTTGATATCGATCTTATTTTTGAGACGTTTGTATTCTTTTTTGCCTGCTTCATTTATTGCTTTTGTGAATGTTCTCTTTTCATCACTTAAATTCAATATCTCTTTTGTTACCCAAGGATTTCTACTAGCCCTCGTCTCTTTACCTACTTGATCCTCTGCTACCTTCAGTATTTCGTCTCTCAAAGCTACCCATTCTTCTTCTACTGTATTTCTTTCCCCCATTCTTGTCAATCGTTCTCCAATGCTCTCCCTGAAGCTCTCAACAACCTCTGGTTCTTTCAGTTTATCCAGGACCCATGTCCTCAATTTACCACCTTTTTGCAGTTTCTTCAGTTTTAACCTACAGTTCATAACCAACAGATTGTTGTCAGAGTCCACATCTGCCCCTGGATATGTCTTACAATTTAAAACCTGGTTCCCGAATCTCTGTCTTACCATCATATGATCTATCTGATGGCTTCCAGTATCTCCAGGCTTCTTCCATGTATACAAACGTCTTTCATGATTCTTGAACCAAGTGTTAGCTATGATTAAATTATGCTCTGTGCAAAATTCTACCTGGCGTCTCCCTCTTTAATTCCTTACTCCCATTCCATATTCACCTACTATGTTTCCTTCTCTCCCTTTTCCTACTCTCGAATTCTAGTCGCCCATGAGTAATAAATTTTCGTCTCCCTTCTGTATCTGAATAATTTCTTTTATCTAATCATCTCATCAATCTCTTCGTCATCTGCAGAGCTAGTTGGCATATAAACTTGTACTACTGTGGTAGGCGTGGGCTTCGTATCTATCTTGGCCACAATAATGCGTTCACCATGCTGTTTGTAGAAGCTTACCCGCATTCCTATTTTTTAATTCATTATTAAACCTACTCCTGCATTACCCCTATTTGCTTTTGTATTTATAACTCTGTATTCACCTGACCAAAAGTCTTATTCCTCCTGCCACCGAACTTCTCTAATTCCCACTATATCTAACTTTAAGCTATCCATTCCCCTTTTTAAATTTTCTAACCTACCTGCCCGACTAAGGAGTCTGACATTCCACGCTCCGAGCCGTAGAACTCAAGTTTTCTTTCTCCTGATAACAACGTCCTCCTGAGTAGTCCCCGCCCGGAGATCCGAATGGGGGACTATTTTACCTCCGGAATATTTTACCCAAGAAGACCCCATTATCATTTATCCATACAGTAAAGCTGCATGCCCTCGGGAAAAATTACGGCCGTAGTTTCCCCTTGCTTTCAGCCGTTCGCGGTACCAGCACAGCAAGGCTGTTTTGGTTAGTGTTACAAGGCCAGATCAGTCAATCATCCAGACTGTTGCCCCTGCAACTACTGAAAAGGCTGCTGCACCTCTTCAGGAACCACACGTTTTTCTGGCCTCACAACAGATACCCCTCCGTTGTGGTTGCATCGACGGTACGGCTATCTGTATCGCTGAGGCACGCAAGCCTCCCCACCAACGGCAAGGTCCATGGTTCATGTGGGGAGGAAAAAACAGATTAACAGGAGATAATAAAAAAAGAGTAACGGAAGCTAATTATTTCGTCACGACTGCCTGATGCCTGAGTAATCTCAGTAATCAAGCAAAATTTGTTTTATATGTCGAAAAGGAGACTTTTTACGATCGGTGGTCGAAAGTCACAAAAGAATAGAGGTCACAAAAGAATAGACGTTGTTCTTGGCGATCGCCGGGTTAGGTATAAAAAAGTGAAGGAAGATAGGAATCCTTTTGCACTCCATAGCCACTGGGGGGGGGGGGGGGCGGGAAGTGGGATATTTGTTAAAATTGCGTGTCAAATTTCGTACATGAATGCAGAGACTGAGAAATAATTTAATTTTGGCAAAAATTACGACGAAATTGAGGGGTCAAGTAATGAATAACATCTTCTTAGTAATGAGCATAACGACGTGCTTGACAGAAAAAAGCCATGGCTTACTAAACGGATAAAAATATCTTGTAAACAGAAAAGGGTAATGTATCTTATAGCTAGAAGGAGTAATAATCCCGAGACAGAGAAACATTATAAAAACGACTGCACTGTATTACGAAAAGTTTTTAAAAAGTCCCAAATTATGTATATTATGTCTAAGATTAGCACATCTGATAATAAAATTAAAACAATGTGGAATATTGTGGAAAGGGAAGCAGGGCAACCGAGATCACAGAAAGACTGTTTTTCTATCGAACACTATGAATCCTTTGTTGACAAGAAGTCAGAAGTAGAAAACATTTTTAATAATCATTTTTAAGTGTTGTCGAGAAAATAGGATCCAGCTACTCATTAGAAAATGCAAGGCAGTGTATGGAAGAAGCAGTATCTATGCAATTTGATAAAATTGAAATTCAACCCACCTCTCCTACTGAAATTAGGAAAATAGTAAATTCACTCAAAAGTAAAAGCTCACATGGAGTTGATGATATTTCCAACAGAGTATTAAAAGCTTGTTCCCAACAAATAAGTTGGTTTCTCAGCAACATATGTAGTACTCACTGAAACAGGACATTTTTCCAGATAGAATGAAATACGCTATTGTCAAACCATTGCATAGAAAAGGGGATAGATCTGATGCCAATAACTGACGCCCAATCTCACTTCTGACAGATTTATCTAAAATTCTTGGAAAGTAATGTATTCAAGACAAGCCTCACATATTTGTAAAAATAAAGTACTAACAAAATGTCAGTATCGTTTGCAGAAAGGCTTTTCAACAGAAAATGCTATATGTGCTTTCATTGATCAAATATCAAATCCACTTACTAACTGAACATCATCCATTGGGATATTTTGTGATCTCTCAAAGGCTTTTGATTGTGTGAATCATTAAATTCTTCTAGATAAGCTTAAGTATTGTGGTATGAATGGGACAGTGCAAAAATGGTTTAATGCACATTTAACTGAAAGAATGCAGAAGGTTGAAATTAACGGTACAGATAGTCTGCAAAATCCAGGAGAATCCTCTAACTGGAGAGGTATCAAGAATGGTCATCCATAGGGTTCAGTCTTGGGTCTGTCATTGTTGTTAACACATATTAACGACTTGCCACTCTATATTCATGATGATGCAAACCTAGTTCGTTTTGCTGATGATGCAGGTATAGTAATTACACCCAACAAGAAAGAATCAGCTGAGGAAATTGCAAATAATATCTTTCAGAAAATTACCTCGTGGTTCTCTGCAAATGCACTCTCACAAAATTTTGAGAAAACACAGTTTAAACAATTCTGTACAGTAAATGGCATAACACCATTGATAAATATACACTATGAACGGAAGTCTCTTACTAAGGCTGAATACTCAAAATTTCTTGGTTTTTGCATTAATGAGACATTGAATTGAAAGGAACACATCGATGATCAGCTGAAATGGTTAGGTTCAGCTACTTGTGCTATTGGGGTTATTGCAAATTTTGCTGATAAAGATATCAGTAAATTAGCCTACTATGCCTATTTTCATTCATTGCTTTCATATGGTGTCATATTTTGGGGAAAACCGTCATTAAGAGAGAAAGTATTCATTGCACAAAAGCGTGTACTCAGAATAATAGCTGGAGCCCACCCAAGATCACCTTGGATACATTATTTAAGGAACTTGGGATATTCAAAGTACCTTCGCAATACATATATTCACTTATGAAATTTGTCATTAATAGTGCATAGCTACAACACTAGAAAAAGGATGATATTCACTATTCACTTTGGCACAGAAAGGGGTGAATAAGGCTGCCACAAAAATCTTTGGTCATTTGCCAAATAGTATTAAAAGTCTAGCAGATAGCCAACCAACATTTAAAAGCAAATTAAAAGAATTTTGGCCTGTCAACTCCTACTCAATAGGTAAATTCTTAGATATGGAGTAGTAACTGTAAAAAAAATTAATTAATTAATTAATTTGTGTAAAGAAAACTTATGTTAAAGTGGCACGTTCCACGTCATTACGAAATGTCATAATTATGATCTATGGAACAAGGATTAATGCATGTATGTATGTAACGAGAAAAAATTGCCTAGTAGAAAGCGGGTCCAAGAATACATACCTTAAGTGCTACGAGCACTTTTGAGTAGAAAAGCCGTGTAGCAACCATGATAAAGTACTCAGAGCTCTTCAGGTATGCACATTAGAGCCGTGTTTGCTAGATGTTTTTTCTTGTTTCGGACCATACTTCTGCGTCTTCCCAAAAATGGAAGAAAAGACCCTACAGTAGAAAAGACCCACTGTCAGAGAGATCAGAACGATTTTTACTTACAGCTTTCGACTCGGCTGCTTCCGGATAAGGGACCCTTACTTCGGATACACTTACCTCTCTCCATGACACCTGGAAGCTTGCGACGTCATCACTGATTCATGTATATCTTCATCGTAAATTCTCGGTGCCATAGTATTCTGTCATAAGGTAAAAGTAATATTGCCTGTCCTGTTAGCTACAACTCCATACTTTCACCGTCTTCACAATTATTCTGTGTCTGTTTTAGATCCATGTGTCAATTTATAACGCATCTCCACTTTCTATACATTCGTCTCAAACAATACAATGTATTTATGTTGAAATGCTAATCCCATTTCCACTCCGACCATCGTAAAGTAATAAGAGTCAGTGAACGCGTATGTTTGTTGAGTGTTCATAATGTTTGGTAGCAGGTAAACTTTTTGTCTACTATTCTGGCAGTTTAGATAACTTTCGTGTGAGATTAAAGAATGTCAAAGGGGTTATGTTCCTTGTAGTCGAAGCGACATTGTGCTTAAGTAGGCGAAGATCGGTAATGGTGTTGTCTGACAACTTCTGCTACCTCTGTGTGGGGGACCCAGATTTTGCCAGTGTGCTGAGCACTTGGTATTGGAATTTTGAAAAGAGAGGCTGCTCTAGGCATCTTCTTTGCAGTAGTAAGTATGGTAACTGAGTCTGTGTATGTTTCAGCCTAGTCGAAGTTTTAATCGATTCCTTTTCTAGCTTCAGACCTTTACAATCATGCAGAATATTTCGTTCGGTATGGGAAGTGGTAGGGTTTGTTGTAACTGTTCGATTTTTCTACTAATTACTTTGTTCTAACGGAGCTTAGAAGTTAATATGGGAGGGTGGAGCGCGAACTTTGCCTAGTTTCAATTAGAAATCGTGGTTTCCAGTGTGGATGTGCATGTGTTTGTGTTTCATATATCTTTTTCTGTTTAGCTGACATTCCGTAATTCCCATCCGTCAGTGAATGTACCTTTGTTTGTTCATTCCCAACTGTTCGTCGTTGTTTTGGAGAATCTTCAGTTCTCGGAATATGTTTCATCTTGGAATTACACCGCGATTACTTATGTATATGAGTAATTTACGTCCACAGATTAACCGGATTTTCAGAATTTTTATATTTTCCCTTGTCTGACTTTCTGTGGCTAGGGCCACGTGTTTGAAAAACGAACAAGCCATTAGCCCGACAGTTTTATGATCTTATTCTATACTTTTGGGGCTTAAATTACATTGCCTTCACGTGTGTGCTGCGTTTTACAGGCATTCCCGATCTGATCTGCATTTCGGATTGTAATTCTTGTTCCATAGACTGAGTTTTTAGTATTTTGCGTTATGCTGATGTGACAAATCTTTTGCCGACTATAAGAGTTTGTGGGGCAAGTCCTAGTTATTGCAGTTCCTTTTCTACCTGCTGTGTGATGTTAATGTGAGTTTGAAGTGCATTTGTGAATCCTTACCATTGTGACTCCTATTTTGTGAGACTCTAATGATTTACAAGCACATCAGGCAAGGTAACTGATTGATTGTTGCAACTTCTTATTTAAAAAAGGCTCCAGCCAACCGTTATGTTGTATACTAATATGAAGTGCTTTTCAGATTTGATTACGTAAAATAACTGTTAAACCTAGCTAAAATAAAATTTCACTGTTAATGTTTTATTCCACATATCCCAATCTATGTTTCATAGGATACAATCTACAACGTTTGTCTCTTTTACGCTTCATGCAGGCCAATTTATTTAATTATTTGTTAAGAGAAATTTCAGTTTTATAAAGTACATTCCCTATGAACAGATCAATTGCCTATTTGCGAACAGATTGCACACTCCCGTTTTATGAGAGCGCCTTCGCGTCCGTCTGGTAAAAAGCATTTACTGTTCGTGAAATTTTAATAGGCTACATATAGTTCATGATTTCCTCAGATAACCTTCACAGTCTATAGAGATACAATCAACCGTTTTTGTAGTTCATTTCGGCCCAGACATGTATCAGTATTTTCAGTGCTATGTTCAGTGGCTTCATTTACTTTGATTCCCACATCAAGCTATACGCAGTGTACAGTGGTAGCTTCGTATCTACTGCACAATTAACAGCTTATCACGGTTTTTGATATTGTGCTATTTTTTTCCTTTATTTATGCCATGGTAACACAAGATGAAACGTACAGCATGGTTGCATTGCTATGCTGCAGAACTTTATCGTTTTTGACGGCACGTTTGTAGCGAGTAATTTGTGAACTCAGAAAATTACATTCTCTTCGTCTACACATGCCAAATACCGACATGTCAGATACAATGCAAAACATATACAGGAAGAAAAAACAGACAAAAAGACACCAACACAGATAAAAAGTGCAAAATAAATACAGATTCAAGTACGAATACAGATACAAGTCGAACACGTTTGTACCTTACTAGCAGACAGAGATGGAGCTCCCAATTCAAATACAGATAGAGCCGCAGTCGTTTTTCTTATGTACAAGGCACTCGAACAAATATACAGAGGCACAGAGAAATATTTTTCTTCATAAGTCAGACACGAATGTAATAAAATATCGCAGCTGCGTTGCCGACTTCTCCTGTGGCAAGGTAGAGTTTCCAGGAGCAGGCCACGTCCTCTGAAGTACCAGGGAGATTCGACGCCGAAACTGCCGAAGGGCGCAGCCTTGTCCGCAGTTCACCCAGCGTGCCGATACACCACTACTGTCGCTCCACCGATGCCTCTGTGTGACACCGTGATAGCGTCCCCGACCTTTTGTTCGGTTGCAACATCGACGAAATCGTCAGAAAGCGCTTGTCTTTTGCAGAACGCTACCAACTCCAAACTGTAACACTCCGGAACTGTTGTGTCGAAAATAGAATAATTCAGCAGTGAGCCTCGTCTTTTATAGATGCTCGACAATGTTAAGCGTCTTTTCCGTGGAAATGCCTCTTGAGGTCACTGCTAGGCCTATTATCTATCATAGATTCATCCATAATTAGCATAGGTGCACATTTACACGCACCAGCCGTATAAGGGAAGAGGCATTGCACCTTCCACAGGTTTTCCGTTTGCCAGTTGTGGTGAGAACTTTGAGATTCTGCTAACCATATCACTTTCATATAGATTTCCAGATATCGTCGTGAAAATTGGTTTTCATCTTGTCACGTAGTCTCTGAATGATAATCAGGTGTGGTTCACTCTTAATGAGGGTTTTCATCTATGTGTAACGCATATTAATTTGTCCTATTATTACCCTAAGAAGTTTAAATTGTTAGGTGTAGATATTCAACTGCGCACTGTTACACTCAGCTGACTTTAACCCTTCTGTGGAGGACGAGGTTGTCGAGCCCTCTTTCTAGCTTGAGGATTGCTGCTCTTCGGCTCTGTGTATGTGTCTGCATGTGTGTAGATCGCAGCTCTAGCTTTCGGTTCTGGGTATTGTCAGAGTTTAATTCTGCTCCTTTCCTCTCTTCTCCAAATATAATTTCTGGGCGCCAATACTTATTAAGGTAGTAACACATTATCATAATTGTACTAAAATATTTTATTCAATTTATTTATATTTAGTACATCGTTTCAGCAAAAATTCCGACATTGTAATTCAGATAAATACTTCATCTGAAAAGAGTGTATCGAAAAATTTGAGAAGTCTCTCTGTTAAGCACTTTGAAGCACTATAATAGCTACAAAGTTTCAGAAGAATCCGTTCTGGTGCAACCCCCAGGCTGTGACTAAGCTGTGTCTCCGCAACACCATGTCTTCCGGAAGTTCTAGTCCTGACAGTTCCGCAGGAGAGCTTCGGTGACGTTTGGAAGGTAGGAGATCAGGTACTGCCAGAAGTACAGTGGGTGGTGAGTCCTGCTCGGATAGCTTAACCTGTAGAGCACATGCCGGAGAAACGTAAAAGTCCCGAGCTCGAGTCTCGGTCCAGTACACAGTTTTAATCTGGCAGGAAGTTTCAGAATTTCAGGACTTTCACAAATATACAATTTATATGGAATAATGTTCGAAATGTGCGCTCACCGTAATCAGTACTTTCCTTAATTCTAAGACTGCGAACTGACAACTGCATGCACAACTATGTGAGCATAAATGTTATATCTTGCCATCGTGTTCAACCAAGTTCGGGAAAAATAGTCATTTTTTCTTTTTGGAGCATCTTTCTTTTTCCTTCTCCACGGTCCTCATATGTCTGTAGTTTGTCGGTTCCATCCATGAACCCACGAACCGCCTCATGTTTAATACGTAGCTTATATGGTCAACCGGCGAACGGACGCTTTGTCCTGGATTGAGTGTTCTCTTCAG
Organism: Schistocerca americana; assembly: GCF_021461395.2. Lineage (NCBI taxonomy): Eukaryota > Metazoa > Arthropoda > Insecta > Orthoptera > Acrididae > Schistocerca > Schistocerca americana. The sequence goes on along the minus strand of NC_060124.1, from coordinate 413,176,746 downwards.
AACGTCAGTCTGCAAACCGAACTGCATGAAGTAACGCCGAAAAACGCCAATGGAAAGTGTACCGCGTTAAGCGAAGCTTGTAATTTTTTATAACTTCCTGCCGTTTCCGTGACTAATATTTCTCATGATACCTTACTCTCTGAAAACTAGTTGAAACATTAGGAAATTACTATGCGTAAATATATAAACTCTTTTAGTAAAATTTTGCTTTGATGAGGTGAGTGATCGCGAGTCCCGGTCTTGGTTCCATGCCTGTGTGCACATTAAGACGACGCTAGTTAGATAATAGAATAAAACCATCTTTTCATTTATTGAACCAAGACCTAGATCGAGACCTAGGTGCCACGTTTAATATAAATTCTAGCTCTTGGCATGCACAGTACAACGCGATAATACTGTACACACATTGAGCAGACAAGGAATACTGTCCCTCTTGTACCCGGTACTTCACTATCGTTCATGTTCCACGCTGTCCGAGAAGGATATGTCAGTGGACTTACACTGAACATAATTTTCACACGTGTTTTTAATATAACCAGATAATTGGTGTGAAGAGTTTTATTTTATGAAACTCATCTTCAGGCGTAGCTGATAAACTGCTTGCAACATTTCCCATCAAAATGACTTCTTCCATTCTTTTTCTTTTTCTAACTGGTATTTGTCATAAAATATAAATATTCTTTTCTGTGGGCGACCTTACTTCAGACCATTTTTCGGAGGATAGAAAGCTGTCTGATTTACAAAAGCCTTAAGGAAAAGCTATGCCACTTCAGCGCTTTCTTAGGCATGGATAAAGAAATGGCAGGGAGTGTCATTTCGAGATTGCCCCTTCCCACCAACCCATAAAATACTGAAAGTGTTCATCTTTTGAAGTATATCGCTTCCAAAACATCTCAGCGAACCTTAAGAGAGAAAAGTACCTGAAAACTAAGAGGCCCGCAGATGGAAAGGATTGCAGAAAATCACAAATGATACGTTGGGGAGCGTACTGGAGCGCATCTACATGCACCAACGACCATGCAACATGTGTTAACCGCACTGGTGGATGAATGGGACTCTGTACGACAAGAACTCCTTACCAAATTGTGGCCACCAAGGAAGCACGCGGCAGAGCATGCTTTGCTGCCCGTGACGACCACACACTCTATTAAGAAGCACGTCCTGTCTTTTCTAATGTCCGTGGGACCAACATAAAGCACAGTGACTTCAGTGTAATCATAGCCCTCCGATAAAAGTGTTATTTCTGTTCGTCTGTTTACGTATTTCTTTCAATTACCTTCCGTATTACACTGAAGCAGTTTCTTATATTTATGATCAGAGTTTCACCTATGTTACACGGCAGTACCACTTCGCTAGAAAGCTATTTTCGTCATTAACTTTTCCACGCTTGCACGCCAGTGTAATATCAGAACTGGTGAAAGTTACAAAAAATCCCACAGGTGTGAATGTTGTATATTTGAATATTTGCATGTTTGTTTTCAATGCAGTTTTGACACCCAAGTAAAGTCACGCGGAAGAAGAACACTGGTAAAGAAATACGATAAGGTACTATGGAATTCCGATTCAGCTATACGAAGAACAAGAAGATTATTCATCTTATCAATATAGCGACATTTCTAGCAGAGGCAGCCCTACGCGGTAATTCCAGGAGGGGATCCGCAGACCGCGAACCGTGGAAGGAATTGGTGGTGTCAGAATTGGGACGTGTCGGGGAAGGAGAAGAGAAGGCCGCAGCTGAGTCAGCGGGGCCACGGCTGTCCGTGTCTGGAAACTTCAGCGGTAGCAGCTGCAGTCTGCAGACGGGGGAGGAACTCTGCCGAGGCACCTGAGGCGCGCCGCTGTTTCTACCTCGGTTCAAGCATTGTGTTATTCTTTCAACACCGGATTTATAAAACTGCAGAAGACTGTCGTGTCCCGAGTTTGCATCTCGTAGCGGATGTTCTGTTTTCATGATTTGAGAAATTTAATTTATTTTGGACGGACAACTTTCCTTTCGTCACATTTGCCAACTCACCTAAGGGAGCGAACTCGGGAGCATTTCTTTTCCTTCCCCCTTTTGTAAGTCGGTCTTTCGACTAGTTTGATGCAGCCCATCACAAATTCCGCTCCTGTGCCAAATTTCTCACCTGAGGGTAGCAACTGCACCCAAAATTCTTACTTACTGGATACATTCTAATCTCTGTGTTCCCCCTACAGTTTCACATTGTGTAGCTTCCCCCGGTAACATGGAAGCTCTTCTCTAATGTCTATCCCATCATCTTCTCAGAGTGTCTCACGTATTTCTTTCCTCACCAATTCTCAGGAGAACCTTCTACTTTCTTATCATATCAGTTCACCTAATCTGTTACATACTTTTGTAACGCCTTCGATTCTCTTCTTATGTAGTTTCACCACACTGTGACTGACAACCGTAGTACGTTGTGCTCAGAACGTTTATTATCAGAAATTTTTTCCTCAAATTAAAGGCGTTATTCGATACTAGACTGTCTCATTGCCTTTAATACTATGTTTCAATATGTCCCCCTCGCGTCGTTCGTCATGGGTTATTTTGGTGTGTGCCCCTTAGACTCTTTATTCCATTCAACAGGTTCTGTAATACTACTTCACTTTCACTGATAATAGCAATGTCAACAGCTAATCTTATCGCTGATATCGTTCACTATAATCGCACTCTGAAACCTTTCTTTTATTAGTGCGAATGTTTCTTCGATGTATGAAGTGAAATGTAGGGGTGAAAGAGTTTTCCCTATTATTCCAATCCGAGTATACTTTGTTCCTCTTACATTCTTACATCTCCACTGGGTTCTTAAACATATTGTGTACTAATCCCCTTTCTCTGTATCTTACGTCTATTTCGCTTAGAATTTCGAACATCTCGTAACTTTTAACATTGTCGAACACTTTCTCTAGGTCGACAAGTAATACACTCCTGGAAATTGAAATAAGAACACCGTGAATTCATTGTCCCAGGAAGGGGAAACTTTATTGACACATTCCTGGGGTCAGATACATCACATGATCACACTGACAGAACCACAGGCACATAGACACAGGCAACAGAGCATGCACAATGTCGGCACTAGTACAGTGTATATCCACCTTTCGCAGCAATGCAGGCTGCTATTCTCCCATGGAGACGATCGTAGAGATGCTGGATGTAGTCCTGTGGAACGGCTTGCCATGCCATTTCCACCTGGCGCCTCAGTTGGACCAGCGTTCGTGCTGGACGTGCAGACCGCGTGAGACGACGCTTCATCCAGTCCCAAACATGCTCAATGGGGGACAGATCCGGAGATCTTGCTGGCCAGGGTAGTTGACTTACACCTCCTAGTGCACGTTGGGTGGCACGGGATACATGCGGACGTGCATTGTCTTGTTGGAACAGCAAGTTCCCTTGCCGGTCTAGGAATGGTAGAACGATGGGTTCGATGACGGTTTGGATGTACCGTGCACTATTCAGTGTCCCCTCGACGATCACCAGTGGTGTACGGCCAGTGTAGGAGATCGCTCCCCACACCATGATGCCGGGTGTTGGCCCTGTGTGCCTCGGTCGTATGCAGTCCTGATTGTGGCGCTCACCTGCACGGCGCCAAACACGCATACGACCATCATTGGCACCAAGGCAGAAGCGACTCTCATCGCTGAAGACGACACGTCTCCATTCGTCCCTCCATTCACGCCTGTCGCGACACCACTGGAGGCGGGCTGCTCGATGTTGGGGCGTGAGCGGAAGAAGGCCTAACGGTGTGCGGGACCGTAGCCCAGCTTCATGGAGACGGTTGCGAATGGTCCTCGCCGATACCCCAGGAGCAACAGTGTCCCTAATTTGCTGGGAAGTGGCGGTGCGGTCCCCTACGGCACTGCGTAGGATCCTACGGTCTTGGCGTGCATCCGTGCGTCGCTGCGGTCCGGTCCCAGGTCGACGGGCACGTGCACCTTCCGCCGACCACTGGCGACAACATCGATGTACTGTGGAGACCTCACGCCCCACGTGTTGAGCAATTCGGCGGTACGTCCACCCGGCCTCCCGCATGCCCACTATACGCCCTCGCTCAGAGTCCGTCAACTGCACATACGGTTCACGTCCACGCTGTCGCGGCATGCTACCAGTGTTAAAGACTGCGATGGAGCTCCGTATGCCACGGCAAACTGGCTGACACTGACGGCGGCGGTGCTCAAATGCTGCGCAGCTAGCGCCATTCGACGGCCAACACCGCGGTTCCTGGTGTGTCCGCTTTGCCGTGCGTGTGATCATTGCTTGTACAGCCCTCTCGCAGTGTCCGGAGCAAGTATGGTGGGTCTGACACACCGGTGTCAATGTGTTCTTTTTTCCATTTCCAGGAGTGTATGTACGTGTTTTTTTCTTTTTTCTAAGTCTTACTTCCATCATTAAACGCAATTTCAAAAGTACCCCTTTGGTGCCTTTACCTTCACTAATGCCAAAATGATCGTCATACAAAACATCATCAGTTTTCTTTTCCTATCTTCTGTATATTCTTCTCCTAAGCGACTTGGGTACTTGAGTATCTACAAATCAACTTGGATAGTCGTTTGGTAGCCACTCCCTGCAATCAGTTTAAAATCTCAGAAGATATTTGGTCTGTGCCTTTCGTTTCTTCAGCCTTCCAGAGCTCTATTTTAAGCATTATTGCTCGATACTTTTGTAGGTTTTGTTGTACGTTGCCGTTTTCTAAGTCCATGGAAGCAGCCGGCGAACTACAGGCATTTTATGGGAAGATGGTTGAAGAAAGATGCTCCACTAAGAAAAAATAAGTGACTTTTCCGTACGTATGTGGACACCATAGGATATACATTTATGCTGACATAGGCGTTAAATGGTTCAAATGGCTCTGAGCATTATGGGACTCAACTGCTGTGGCCATAAGTCCACTAGAACTTAGAACTACTTAAACGTAACTAACCTAAGGACATCACACACATCCATGCCCGAGGCAGGATTCGAACCTGCGACCGTAGGGGTCGTGCGGTTCCAGACTGAAGCGCCTTTAACCGCGTGGCCACTCCGGCCGGCACATAGGCGTTACAGCCAGACATTTTTTTCCCTATTGGACCAAACTGCTGAGGTCATCGGTCCAATCTTAGAACTAAATAAAATACCGATAATAGTGAATGTTCACTTCGAATTTTCTTCCTTATAAATTGTGAAATGTAAGATGTCTGAAAGTTTGTTGCCATTATATTACTCAAAAATGCATAACATAAGTATTTCAGAAATTTTTGGATAAATGCTTCTCAGATCACGTATTTATCTGAACTACAATATCTTGGAAGTTTTGCTGAAGCGATATATTAAACACTGGCGCAATGAAATTACGTAAAATGTTTTAATACAACAGTAATATTAAACAGTATTATCACCATATTACTATTTTTATACCCTTGACACAGTTAAACGTATGGGTGGCGGGAGATTGTATTTGGAGAAGTTGTGGAGGGGCAGAGTTAAACACTGACTAGCCCCACAACGGAACTCTAGATACTTACCAACGCACACATACAAACACACACACACACACACACACACACACACACACACACACACACACAGAGAGAGAGAGAGAGAGAGAGAGAGAGAGAGAGAGAGAGAGAGAGAGAGAGAGAGAGAGAGACCAAAAGTCTATTCCTCTAGGGAGTGGTTAAAGTTAAAGTTAACTTTTTGTAATAGGCTGTAACTTAGAATCTGCATCTGAGGATTTAAACCCCTTAGGAAAGAATAGGGCAAAATAATACGCGTCACACACGTGAAAAGCCTCAGTAAAAGTGAACCACATTTTATTATGAATCTGGGGACTACGCTACGACATCAAAACGCATTTTTGGCCTGGTATCTGCAAACCAATATAAAAGAGACATGAGAAGCAAAATCTAAAATATTTGATCACAATTGGCAACCGAAATACTTGTGGAAGGTGCATTGCTTGTATCCTTACTTAGATGGTGCGATAAATATGTAACTATGTGAAATAGCGATGCGTTTATAGTAGACAATAGACGAAGCAGCGAGGTCAAGAGGCCCTTCCGCTGAAACAACACTTAGAATTTTCGAGCAGCTATAAAAGACGGAACACGCAGCAGCCTTCCTCTGTTTCCCACGCAACAGCTCCCGAGTGGCACAGTTTTATGCGGATAGCGTGCTGCAGAAAATGAACGCTGTTTCTGCCGATTCCTAAGAAGTCTCAGCCGAACAAATTTCCGCGAATGTTGCGGCGCGCACTCACATAGAGGTAACGGAAGAGCGGCAACTGTGTTTTGTCGGCACGCTAGGTGAAGAGAGGGCAAGGCTGCGTCCTGTGGGAGTCAGTGCTGCGGCTGCAAAATTTTATTCAGTTCGTAGCCAACTTATACGGAAAATCTTTCTGTATACCTCTGTATTTCTGTTAGAGTTCCGCCGGCCGGAGTGGCCGAGCGGTTCTAGGCGCTTCAGTCTGGAACCGCGCGAGCGCTACGGTCGCAGGTTCGGATCCTACCTCGGGCATGGATGTGTGTGATGTCCTTAGGTTAGTTAGGTTTAAATAGTTCTAAGTTCTATAGAACTGATGACCTCAGAAGTTAAGTCCCATAGTGCTCAGAGCCATTTGAACCATTTGTTTGAGTTCCTCGTATACCCAAAACAACGGACCGTACCTGTATGTTTATTGGCATTTGTATTTGGATCAGTATTTTTGTTTCTGTGCTACTTATGTACGATAAAATTCGAGTCGTATTTCTACTTCAATCACATTTGTTTTGTATTTTTTATCTAAATTTGTGTGTTTTTGTATGTTTTCTGTTCCTGCGCGTGTTTGAATTTTTGTATCTGTATTTATGTCTATATTTTTCATTCTTATTGGTATATAGTGCCACGTTTTAGTATATCTGTGCTCCCATTTTTGTATATGTTTTTGTACTTGCACTCCCTATTTGTGTTTTGTGTTTAGCGGATATATTTGTTGTTTTTATAATAAAGTTTCACTTGCAGAATCTGCTAATCTCCCATCGAGTGCCTTCCCCGGTGGCAGGCAGGGAATTGCCTTCCAGGTGTGACTGGCGTCGGGCAAACAAAACTCCTGGGACGGATCGAAACTGCCTGTCCAGGACAGGTGGACTTCGTCAGCTGCAGGGGGAGCAATTCGCCTGGGGAAAAGACGTCCTAGAATCAGAATCCTGGTTGGCGTTGGAATGTCATCCCACCACTTGCAGATGAACTAAAAGCAAACTTCAGTAGCTGGTATTGATGATGATTATTATATAATAAAGTTGTCATATTTGAAGTGTTCTGATATCACCATAGCTGTAAGCAATATAATTTTCTTTCTCAGATTATTCACGACAAACGAAAACGTTTCTCGACTAAGACGGGCTCACACAAATGCTGAAGTCATGCAGGGTAGCCGCGCATATACACGAGTGTGTTTCGTTTAAACTGTCGCTTTCCCTTTCTTTACTACAAACTGAATCCCAGGCAGACATAAGATACATTGCCTACATGCTGGCAATTATCTCCTCTCTTTACACAATTCTCTGTGCTAGCGATTGTATTTTGTAATATAGTCGTATTTGTTAAGTGATTACATCGATTACACGCTTTAGAATGAAATAACCATGCGTTTCAGGTTCACTGAAATGCAAAGCAATACAAAAGTGTTGCATACAGACATCTTTGTTTTATACTTCGAAACTACGCAAAGCTTCTGCATGCCGGAATGAATGTATTGCATTCATACAGGCAACATTAATTTACCTTACTATAGAATAACATGTTACCGAGACGTCCGGATGGAGAACCGTATCATATAATGTACAAGGTGTTTGTTTTTACTTAAGATAACTACATATCTCAAAAATTATGCACACCGTGCCATCGGATCGCCACATTGTGTGCCATAATTCGTCACTCCACACAATGTTTTTCCACCGTTCAGTCATCCAAAGTTTACGCTCCTTACATGAAGCGAGGCGTCGTTCGACATTTACCGGCGTGATGTGTGGCTTATGAGCAGCCGCCCTACCGTGAAACAAGTTTTCTCATCTCCCGCGTAACTGTCATCGTACCTGCAGTGGATCCTGATGCAGTTTGGAATTCCTGTGTGATGGTCTGGATACATGTCTGTCTATTACACATTACGACCCTCTGCAGCTGTCGGTGGTCTCTGTCAGTCAACAGATAACGTCGGCCTGTTCGTTTCTGTGCTGTACGTGTCCCTTCACGTTTCAACTTCACTATCACATCGGAAACAGTAGACATAGGGATGTTTAGGCTTGTGTAAATCTCGCCTACAGACATGTGACACAAGTGACACCCGATCACTTGACCACGTTGTCCTTGAGTTCAGTGGGGCGCCCCAGTCGGCTCTGTCACGATGTCTAATGCCTACTGATGTCACTGATATGGGGTAACTGGCTGTAGGTGACAGCACAAGGCACCTAATATGAAAAACGTATTTTTTTTGGAGTGTCCAAGTACTTTTGGTCACAGAGTGCAAATTTCGGACATAAATATCAACCGTTAGGAGAAATGGCTGCTGTACACTATGGCAGAAGAGCGCAGACTTTTTTGACAAATTAAACGAGTATCCATGTCACTGCCAAATGTAGGATGATGTTTACTAGAGGTAAAGAGGAGAGGTGGATCTCGTCACCTGTAGGGGAACCAATTCGCCTAAGGGAAGGATATCCTCCAATCAGACTCCTGGCTGGCGATTTTCATCCCGTCATTTCCGGATATAAAGTACAAGGAAACGTCGGAAGTTGGTAGTATTAACAGTTATTGTTACAGTGGTACTAAGGCTATCATGTTTTAATTTACTTCTTTCTCTTATTATTGTAGACGTACGCAATGCAATATACTGAATTACTTGATTATTCATTAAAAACGTGGCATCAAAAGTGCTAAAATTGCGCGAGATGACCTTGCATCCAGACATGTATGTTTCAGCTAGTCTTACCACGACACAAACAAATGAAGAAAACGCTACATCAAAAACTATGATAAGCTTTAAACTATGTAGTAGATCTGAAGCTACCAGCGTAAACAACAAGTAGCTCCATGTGAGAGGGAAAATGAACAAAAAAGATCACAGAAGCACAAGCTACCCTGATACATAGAATGAAATTTTCACTCTACAGCGGAGTGTGCGCTGATATGAAACTTCCTGGCAGATTAAAACGGTGTGCCGGACCGAGACTCGAAATCGGGAGAGCTTCTGTGAAGTTTGGAAGGTAGGAGACGAGGTACTGGCGGAAAGCTGTGAGGAGGGGGCGTGAGTCGTGCTTGGGTAGCTCAGTTGGTAGAGCACTTGCCCGCGAAAGCCAAAGGTCCTGAGTTCGAGTCTCGGTCCGGCACACCGTTTTAATCTGCCAGGAAGTTTCATACCCTGATACATGTTGCGGTGAAAACAAAACTACAAAAACGGTATCTTGTATAAGGAAGAATTCCTTTCCAGTCCACGTATGTTTCGCTTAAACGACCACTCTCCCCTCATTTCAAGGAGACTGACTCCTATTAATGGGGCGAATGCATTGTCTGCATAATGGCAGTTATACCCTCTCTTTATACATTCAAAAAGTTTCTCTGCACGAACTACTTCTTTGCACTTTTTAATGCATCTTAAGGATTTTCTGAAGGATATGACGAGAAATGGAGGGTAATTCCGTAATTAATTTTTGTATTTTTTTAATAATTTTAGAGGATATATTCGAAACATTCCTGTATGCTTCCATTAATTCTAGGGGGAATGCTCGTCATCCCTGAGATTCAATAATGAATAAAGTATAAAATATCATTAGTAATCAAAGTATTTTTCTCTTCAAATAAAGTAAGATAAAATTTTTAATGGAATTCAGCATCAGGTGCATTCAAGCATACATTCAAAAATGGTTCAAATGGCTCTGAGCACTGTGGGACGTAACATCTGAGGTCATCAGTCCCCTAGAATGTAGAACTACTTAAACCTAACTAACCTAAGCACATCACGCACATCCATGCCCAAGGCAGGATTCCAACCAGCGACCGTAGCGGTCGCGCGGTTCCAGATTGAAGCACCTAGAACCGCTCGGCCACTCCGGCCGGCAAGCATACGTTCCAGATCCTATTTCAATGCTTGAAATACTTAGGAAATCACAGTGCGAATTCCAGATCATGAAATTCATTATTATTATTATTATTTCTAAAGTTCTTCATTCCGATGTATCCCAGTTTAACCTTTCCATTTTCAAATAATTGATGAACAAAATCACCTATTAGTGTCAACTATCTACTTGACAAAATAATCTAACAATCGTTATTAAGCTCCAGATGATTTTTTCCACCAAATCTAGTACCATGTAAGGCATTTACTTGTAGCTCGCTAATTTAAAAAAAAAATTAGAACTGTTTGTATTATTGAGCTTTTTGAGCACAGGCTCCATTTATATTGATAAAAACTTTTGTAAATAAGATTTAAATTTATTCAGAGCATGATGTACCATACACTGAAGAATATTATTTGTATTAAATATTATATTTTATAAATGGACAATTCAGAAAACAACAACAAAGACCTGTAAAGGTTTATGCTGTTGAAGAGATAGCAGAAATAATATGTAGTAAACCTGAAATATATTTCTCACTTTTTAAAGATAAAGACAGAGATATAACAGATTTTGATTTCTATGGTGTAGAAGATATCAATGATGAAAAAGATGAAAGCATCAGCTGATAATGTCCATAGGGGCAATGTATCTATTTTATTTTCCAAAATATATCTTTCTTTATTAAGGAGACTCAACATTTTTTTAATTACTTTGACAAAATAAAATTCATGTCTAATATTTCATAGTAAATTCACAGTTCTGTGTCGTTCAGTACTATTAACCAAACAACCTTTATAATCTTCTGAACCCATTTTATCTTTAACACTACATTTCTTGATATGTGTCGATAGTTTCCTCTCTTTTATCACCATCCTTATGTGCCTAATGTTTGCCCTTATACCACAAAATTCTTCCATTACTTTTCCATTAATTCATCCTTCATTTTGTCTAAAATTTTCTTATTAATTGTGGAATGCCATACATATTATCAGTTGGGTAATTGTTCGCATCAAAGAGATCAACCATTGATTTCAGATGCTCATAAAAATTTCTAGTTTTTCTGCTGTAGATTTATGCATCTGTTTCTCCCTTTCAAAGCAAAATTTTTGACCATAGTTTAGTTCCCTAAGTCTACAGTATACTCATACAATTGTAAACTGTTTTGTTAAACTTAATTTTGGTAAGTCTTTCACACGTACCTGCATCTGAAAATAATTTAATATCCACTTCGTTTCTTATGTTTTCCACAGTTTTTACCGACACCAAATTATTCAATTAAATTGTAGAAATCTTTCCAAAAAGCGTTCTTCGATTTGGTTCTCATTTCTTTGTTCGTCTGTATATTTATTTACACAATTAGAGTGTTTAAATTTTAATACTCTGAATATCTGTAGAGATAAATACTTTTTAACAGTTCCGTAGTGAACTGCTAAAGTATTTTTATCAGCCAGAAAAGTCAACAACTTGCTTTCCTTAGGTCCTATACAATTTTAGAACTGCCTGACATTGTACTTATCTTTTCATTTCTTTCTTCTTAGAACTGAAAGAATCTAGACCATCAAATTCAAATCTAGCATATGGTAAATACTGGTTTATTTTAATCATACATATAATTTACATCTAAATAAACTAAATAATAGATATCTTCTCTGCATCATAATCTATCATCTACTTGTTATTTGCCTTTATATCCTTTTTTCTGAAATTAGTGTCTCATTATATCATGTAATAGTTCAAGCATTTGTACAGTATCTTTTGGTTTTACAGCAAAGGTAAGCAGCAGGTCATTGTATTCACCAATATTTTTCATGTTAAATTTTTCTGAAACTAGTAATTAATGGTCATCACTTCATTCACAATCATTCAGTTTATTGTAAAGTTCTTGTTTCAATGGAAGCTATGTTCTTCAAATTTCTTCTTATTCTTCATATAATAATAGGCGTTGATAACTTTCCTGATTGCCCAAGTGACCACATTTTCTGTAAAAACCTTTGAATGTGGGTCATTTGATATTTTTTCAAAACTGATGAAAGCTTGTCAAGCCAAAAATCTAAATTTCTTTCTTACCATAACTAATACGTCTATCTTCATTGTTCAAAATCAAATCTATTGCTCTTTTGTGAAAACATAGTTATTTTATAAAAAAATGAGAGTCATATCATGAGAGATTATGTAAAGAAACTGGTTCAAATCTAGCATGCTTCAAGTAAAGATTAAAGTGATTGCATAATTGAGCTATATATTTCCCAATCAAATGATTATAGTGACGAATGGTTTTATTATTTTTTGTTTAATGACATCTAAATAATAAGAATGTTTTAGATCTTTCATATCTTGATTGTTCTTCATATGGTAAGTGATCAATTCTTCAATTTCAGAAAAATATCTAGCAATTTCATCAATGTCTTTTCCCAAAAATTCAATGAATTTTTTATAACACTTCCTTACATGATATACAACTGGATCTTTATAGTTTTCATTGATGTACTTGATATAGTAAAAAACACTTGCTTTGTGTTTTTAATATTTCGTAGAACAAGATAAGCTATTTTATTTTATTTCCGTTAGATTTATAATTTCATTGCTAAGATTATATCTGTCTTTTAATATTTATCTGTATAAACCATTGTTATTATCCTTCTCTGTTAATAATGGATATTTTAGAGGTAATTTAAATATGTTTGTCTTTTCGGATTTGGTTGACAATTAGATAATTTTAAAAGCAAAGTCCCAAAATCTGCATAAAAACCGAATGGCGCCTTCTGTGTATGTTGCTAATACTTAAATGTTACATACAAAACTTTCTCTTGTAATTATTCTTTGAATGGTTTGTTATCAAAGCAGTTTGGTATGTGAATATTTCATTTTTCTTTACAGTTCAATTTGAGTAAACATGCATTACAAATAAATTTTATTTCTTCATTTTTTGTAACTTGGCTGGAATAGATAATTTTTTTATAAAACCGTTACATGAATTACTCCCAGGAGATTTACCTGTTTATCTTTATTATGCTTTATAGCTTTTAATGTGTATACATGATTTTTTCATCAAATTAATAAACATTAATAGTGTCAACTGTCAGGATACTGTCAGTCACAGCTGGAAATGCAAATTTTTCAAGTATTTGGTCAGTATCAATACCTACAATTCTATATTTTGTAATTCCACCAGCATTTTTATTTACAGGAAAGAAAGCAGTTGTTTTAAGAGGACTCCACATCATTGACCACTTTATTAGTTTGCATTTATCATCAATTTCCATACCAGTGCAAAATTCTAACTGACTGGAAAAAAGCTCAGTTGACTTCTGTATATAAGGAGGGTAAGAGAAAGGACCCACAAAATTATGGACCAATATCCTTAACATTAGTTTGCTGCAGAAACCTAGAGCATATTCTGAGATCGAGTACAATAAATTTCCTATAGAACAAAATGCTCCTGTCCACGAATCAGCACAACTTTCTACATCTACATGTACATTTATACTCCACTAGCCACCAAGTGGTGTGTAGTGGAGGGCATAATTCCCGCCAAAGTCATATTTTCCCCTGTCTGTTCCTCTCGCGGATCGTGCGAGGGAAAAACGATTGTTCGTCGCCTCAGTACGAGCTTACTTTCCCTTATCTTTGAATGGTGCTCATTGCTGCGATCTGAAAGTTGATGGTAATAATATATTCTCCACATTCTCGTAGAAGATCGGATTTCGAAATTTAGTGAACACACCCTTCCGCTTAGCGTGCGGTCTATCTGCAAGTGTGTCCCACTTCAAACTTTCTACGAGATTTGTAACACTCTCGCGATGACTAAAGGTATCAGTCACGAATCTTGCCACGCTTCTTTGGGCCTTGTCAATCTCTTTAGTCAGACCCAACTGGTAAGGGTCCCATACAGACGAACAATACTCTAAGACTGGACGAACTAACGTATTGTGAGCTATTTCCTTTGTTGAAGGACTGCATCGCTTCAGGATTCTACCGATAAACCGCAATTTAGATCTCACCTTGCCGGTTACTTGTCTAATCTGATCATTCCTTTTGAGATCATTTAGAACAGTCACACGTAGGTACCTGACAGATATTAGCATTTCCAAAAATTAGGTATTGATTTTGTACTCGAACATTAATGGGGATTTTCGCCAGGATATACGCAGCAGGATAGACTTACTAATATTGAGAGATAACTGCCTGTCATTACTGCACGCATTTATTTACTGCAAATTCTCATTGACTTGTTCACAACTTTCGAGTGATACTACTTTCCTGTAGGCTACAGCATCATCGGTAAACCGTCCAATGCCGCTGTCAGTACCATCAACCAGATCGTTTACGTCAATCGTAAAAAGCAGCGGACCTATTATGCTGCCCTGGGGCACGCCTGATGTTACGCTTGTTTCTGTTGAAGCCTCCCCATTCAGGACGACATACTGCTGTCTGTTAGAAAACTTTGTACCCAACCGCATTTGTCATCTGATAGACAGAAAGCGCGCACTTTTTGGAGCAAGCGACAGTGCAGAACTGAGTCGAATGCCTTTCGAAAGTCGGGAAATATGGCATCAACAGTGCAGCCAGTACTTAGAGCCTGTTGTATATCATGCACAAAGAGGGGCAGCTGTGTCTCGCATGACCGCTGTTTCCTAAAACCGTGCTGATTTCTGCAGATGAGCTTCTCAGAGTCTAGAAAGGTCATTATGTCTGAACACAAAATATATTCGATGATTCTACAACAAATCGATGTCAGTTAAATTGGTCAGCAATTATATGCATCCGATTTTCTATCCTTTTTATAGATTGCTATGACCTGGGCCTCCTTCCAGAGCGGTGGAACTTTCCGCTGTTCCAATAGTCTCTGATAGATGAAGGATAAGAATGGTGCTATATTTGTAGCATAGTCAACACATAATCTTACGGGGATGTTGTCTGTGCCAGATGCCTTCCTGGCGTCTAAGGATTTTAACTGTTTTACAATCCCTGATATACTAAACACTATTTCAGCCATCCTTGCGTTTGTTCTATAATTGAAAGGGGGAATGGTGCTGCAGTCCTCTACCGTAAACGAGTTTTTGAAAGTTAATTTTAGAATTTCGGCCTTCTGTTTCTCATCATCAGTTGCATTACCCGTACTGTCAGCGAGAGAGGGTATTGAATTTTTTGTAGCCTTCATAGATTTTACTTACGACCAAAATTTTTGGGGCTATTATTAGAATCTGCAGATAAGATATTGCTTTCAAAATCGTTAAATATTCTCTAATTGACCTTTTGACATCAGCTTTTATTTCGCGTAATTTTTGTTTGTCAGTGGGGCAGTGACCACGTTCAAAACGACTGTGCAGAATTCTCTGTTTCTCAGCAACTTCCTAATATGTTTGTTGTACCAAGGTGGATCCTTTACCTCCTCTATATTTTTGCCAAGCACATACATCTCTAGCACATGGTGGAAAATACCTTTAAAATCTGACGAGAGATGCTCAATATCTTTGTGTCCCGCGGGTAATGCTTGTAGCTGACTATGAAGATATTCAGTAATGACAGTTTTATTTGCTTTACCAAACAAGATAACTCTACGCTGTTTCTTTGTTGTTTTTTTTTTGCAACTTCAACTGACATAGAAGCCACAACGACATTATGGTCGCTAATACCTTCTTCTAGATTAACTTCCTCAAAAATATCAGGTCTGTTTGTCGCCAAGATACCTAATATGTTCCCATCTCGAGTTGGTTTTCTAACCAATTGCTCCAGGTTGTACGTTGAGAGCGCTCCTAGAATAACTTCACATGAGTCTTTGCTTCTGCCCCTTGTGATAAACGTGTAGTTTTCCCAGTGGAATGGATGCCAGATTAAAGTCTCCAGCTATAAATAATGGATAATTTGGGTATTTACTTCCGGTCTACTCAAGACTTTCCCTGAAAGTTCTGCGACGTTTGTTGCGGATGCTGCATCCTAATACAATGGTCAACCCTTGTCTGATTTACAGCTTTATCCAGACTGTTTCACAGTCTGACCCAGTATCGATCTCAACTGCATTTAAACAGCATTTAACTCCAATGAACACACCACCTCCCATAGCATCAATCCTATCCTTCCTAATCATTGACCAATCAGAGTTCAAAATTTCAGTGCTATTTGTGTCTGGTTTCAACCAGCTTTTGGTAAATAATACAGTATTGGCACTGCTACAATTTATTTGCAAGAGCAGAGCTCGTGTGAAACCTAGCTTGCTGTTATTTCACATGATATATTGCAAGTTGTGGATGAAGGGCAACAGGCAGAATCCATACTTCTAGATTTCTGAAAAGCTGTTGACACTAACCCACTCCAGACTGTTAACAAAGCTACATGCACACATAATGGGACCCCAGATATGTGACTGGATCGAAACTTCTTATAGTATCGAAACCACTGTGGTGTAGTCGACAGCGAGTGTTCTTCAAAGACAGGGGTAACATCAGGAGTGCCCCGTGGTAGTGTAAAAGGACCATTACTACTATTTTCTGTGTATGTAAATGACCTTAAAGGCAGGGTATCATGTAATCAGCGTTTTTTCACTGATGATGCTGTGGTGTAAAGGAAGGTGCCGAAGATTAGTGACTGGAAGTTGATACAAGATGAAAATGGTTCAAATGGCTCTGAGCACTTTGGGACTCAACTGCTGTGGTCATAAGTCCCCTAGAACTTAGAACTACTTAAACCTAACTAACCTAAGGACAGCACACAACACCCAGCCATCACGAGGCAGATAAAATCCCTGACCCCGCCGGGAATCGAACCCGGGAACCCGGGCGTGGGAAGCGAGAACGCTACCGCAGGAGCACGAGATGCGGGCGATACAAGATGACCTAGCCAAAATTTCTAGTTGGTGTGATGAATCGCAGCTGGCTCTTAATGTGGAAATATGTAAATTAATGCAGTTGAGTGGGAAATACAAATCTGTGATGTTCTCAAATAGCATTAGTAGTGTCCTGCTTGGCGTAGGAACGTGGTTTAAATATCTGGGCGTAACACTGTGGAGCAATATGAAATTGAATGAGCCTTTGAGGGCTGGTAAGCGAGACGAACGGTAGACTTGGTTTCATTTGGAGAATTTTATGAAACTGTAGTTCATCTGTTAAGGAAACCACGTATAGGACACTATAACGACCTGTAATTGAGTAATGTTTGAGTGTTTAGGATACACTCCAGGTCAGAGTGTAAAGAAGATATCAAAGCAATTCTGAGGCTATCTGCTGGGTTTTGTTACACATAGGTCTCATCAGCATGCAAGTGTTTTGGATGTTGCCCAGAAGCTGAAGTGCCATTCCCTGGAGGGAAGAAGAAGTTCTTTTTTAAGAACACTGCCGAGAAAAATTTCTCTGAACGGCATTTAAAGCTGACTGCAGAACGATCCTACTGCCACCAACATACATTTAGCTTAGGCACTACAAAGATAGGAAAATTAATGCTCATATGGAGGCATATAGATAATCGTTTTTCCCTCGTTCTAACAGTGATTGGAGCAGGAGAGGAATCGACTAGTTTGAGTACAGGGTACCTTCTGCCAAGCCTCTGGCTCGTGGGGTATGTATGTAGATGTAGATGTATAACCCACATAAAACTATTTGATCATTATTTTTCACATTAATGTAAGCTTTCTTACTTTCTACTGTTTCTGGCAAGTCAGTATAGGATGAGCCTTTTAATGGAATATATTTCTAATTACAAGAAAATAATTCTATTTAATTACCAACCTGATCCTCACTCTTCGTATAATTCTGGGTCTGAAGCCTAAATTCTTAAATTCTTGGATCTGTTTGCATTTGTTGCCAACAAAATAAAATAGAATTATATATCATTCCATTATGAAACTATAGATTATTTTCACTATTGTTTGGCTTTGATGCTTGCAAGAAAATGTTAGGGTCAAACAAGTTTAGGCTTTACTCCACATTTAAGGTTTTTAGACTGTTTGCTAATTCTTTATTGAGTAGATGTTGAGTAACTGCTCTTCTATTTGGTTTTTGTTTCCTGAACACAATGGTAGAAAATGAAAATATTCCTTCAGTGGTTTATCTTTATTATTTTGGAAAGTTTCATCATTTTCAGTTTCAGAATCAGATAACTGTTTCCAAAGATTTTCACCAATATATTCCTGATGTCTATTTATAAATGCAGTTAGGTAAGCGGTTTTCGATTTACTGTATCCAGTCAAATTAATTCACTTACAATAATTACAAAGTTCAACAATCTTGAATTGATCCATTTTGATCTTTATAACAAATACATTTTAATTGGATGAATTTAATTCAGCTGAACCTGACTTTTAAAAGTAGCTTTCCTATTTCTGTAATATTCTATAAAACATTTCTTACTGTTTTTATGTTCATCTTTAGATGATAGTTTCAAATCAAAACAATCTAAATCTTCAATTCATTGACAACCAATAAATTTTTTGGAGATGTGTTTCACAATCAGCTGTCTGTTCATCTTTTTCATCGACAACATATCTTCAAATAATCTTCACTTGGCATTATTTGTAAATGATTTTTGTAATAATATGCCAAACCTTTTTTTAACACATGTAGGGTATTTCTTTATTGTTGTATATTCTTCTTTGATTATCATTTATACCTGATCCTCACTTATTACTAGAACCATCTTTTGTGAATACCTGTAAAATAACATTATTAGTTGATTTCTGTACTTCATATATTTTACACTTTTTACATTGGACACAGTCCAAAGACCGATTTCGTTGTTGATTAATGGTGAAAAATTTAATAAAAGAAAATAAAATTTAAATACTAGTAATTTTTTGGCTTTTCCAGTATATTTTTTAACAAATTTCTTATCTCAGGAACTAATGAAGATGGTTTACTGCAATCTACGCTAAATAGTGATAAATCAGTAGCACCAGCTGCAACTATTCTTTTGTGAATTCATGATATTCGTAGGATATATGCAGAATTTATTCCTGCAGGTAATCCGTAAAATTTTCTTTTAATAACTCAATGTATTTTTATGTAAAATTACATTCATCCATTTCTGCATAGAAAAAATCGCTAAAGAATAAAGATCTTCTACCTGACTATGCGTTGACTATACCATTTGACACTGCATGCTGACGAATCCTGTACTAGATAGTGGCTTTGAATATCCCAGAAATAATTGCAGTGTTTGTGGAATTACCACATATAGCCAGTTGCTGACAAATATATAACTTCATGACTAGATCTTTGACATAGTTCATCTATTTATTGTAAATTCTGTGGTGAGAATGTTAACAAAGTACTTGTTAGCTGTGGTTAATCATGTATCCATACCACGTTCTGTGAAAGAAATATATAAATTACCATTTGTGAATAATAATTGATCGAAATTGATAATTTTACATAATGGTATATTCATAGGATACATCATCCTTGAACAAAAACAGCAACCATTAATTTACCTATATGCAGAATTTATTCCTGCAGGTAATCCATAACATTTTCTTTTAATAACTCAATGTATTTTTAATGTAAAATTACATTCATCCATTTCTGCATAGAAAAAATCGCTAAAGAATAAAGGTTTTCTACCTGAATATGCGTTGACTATACCATTTGACACTGCATGCTGACGTAATCCTGTACTAGATAGTGGCTATGAATATCCCAGAAATAATAGGAGTGTTTGTAGAATTACCATATATAGCCAGTTGCTAACAAATAATATAATTTCATGACTAGATCTTTGACATAGTTCATCTATTTATTCTAAATTCTGCGGTAAGAATGTTAACAAAGCAGTTGTTAGCTGTGATTAATCATGTGTCCATACCACATTCTGTGAAAAAAATATATAAATTACCTCTTGTGAATAATAATTGATCGAAATTGTTAATTTTACATAATGGTTCAGCTGGTTCAGTTGGTACAGTTGGTGTGCTTTTTGGTATAGAACTTGTATTGCTGGAATTGATATCTTTCTGCCATACGAGCTCTGATTAGCTTTGATGTGACAAGGATATAGGCAGAGGGGTGGTGTGGGGTTTGAGACCTCCTGTATCACCTAAATGAAGTTACACATGACCTAGTTCTGATGTAGTATAACTCAACGTGTTTTAATTTTCAGTCATAAAACAGAAAGGAATGTGCACCATTCGTAGTCAACAAGGCAGCTAGTAGCTTTAAACTATCGACATATCAGTAGCACCACCTGCAGTCGCTAAACCATAATTAGCCAAGACCAGCTACTATACATTGTTGACATTACTTGGGCTGAATTATTTTGTCAGTCAGTTCTGTTTTCCAGTTGAGTTTAATGTAGCTGCTGCCGTTTATTGTTTTTGTGCTGTGTGTTGTTATGATGAGTTCTAGTTATGGATAAGTCTGCAACAATAAATACGAGGAAAACCGTTTTGGAATTGTCCACTAGCGTCACATGAACTTAAAAAATATGTATCCACTGCTGTTATAGCTTAATAACCTTCCAAAGCTGTTTAATGCTATTGCTGAGGTCGTTATTTGGAGATTGCTACAACTTCAGGGAAGCAATAATTCAGTACTTCACAAGACATCACAGCAGTAAACAACATTACAAATAACAATACACTACCATCAGTGCATAAAAATACACTTGGGGTAGCCTTTGTCTCCCAAATATGGCGTTGATAACGAAAATATCACCCAAATCTTGATGGCTGCATTTCATTAAAAACATTTGTATAAATTCTATCATTAATAACTCAAACGGCGAAATATCGTTCGATTTGGTCACCTAGGCGGTACTAACTTACGAGAACTAGTTCTGGTATGGAACAATGGGGAGGAGTTTGTGGAGAGCAGTACCGGTAAGTGATGATATCAAAGTCTATAATTCGTTCGTTTCTAAAGGTTGTTCAGAGTTCTGCTTGAATTTTTCCGAGGTGACTGCTCCCTGCATCCACTCTTCGTTTTCATCCAAAATCTATTTAGGCACTTGTGAGGCTATGATAACTGAAGCCAGGAGTTTCATGCACAATTAAATCTTAAAATATGCATGCATTTATGCACTATCAAATGACCAGAAATGCACAGGTAAAAGAAAAACATGCAGTATCAGAGTTCCTTCTTTTGTTGTGATGTACCTTATTTTAAAATAGTGTAGAACAAGCAGTTTTTTTCAAATTCTCCAACGACTGGGGTAGTTCTGTCGGTTGAGGCACTGAGCTGGCAAGTCCTGGCTTAGGGAAGCGAGGTGGTTCGAGCACATCCACCGACAGTCTTGAAAATGGGTTTCTGTGTTTTCCCATTTTCAGTTTAGATGAATGTCGGTGTAGGTCCCTTACCCAATTCCTTCCGAAATCATTTCTTTGCTGGTACATTTCTATTCTCTTAAAGATGCAGCTCCACTGCTTAAATGAAAAGAGAAGCGTTGAACGTGAAAAGGGTGTCTTTTCGGAGGCTGGTAGCACCTGAAGCCCCACCTACTATTTTCCCAATTAAGTGCGTAAAAACGTGATTCTATCGCAGCTCACATCAGGAGTTCTGTTGGTGACAGAAGAGTAGGGTCAAGTGTTTTGGACAGCCCTTGGTCTATTTACAATAAAAGAGCTAAAATTCTTTCTCGAAAGAAGCTTTATCAAGTATACTCCGCAAATAAGCATCACATAAGAAAATTAATATACCACCGGATAGCGGAGACGCGCAAAGCACACAGGGGAAATCGGACAAAATTGGTGTTAAATACTGCGTCTTGAAAGGTACAAAGAACCTGCGAGAACCTTCATGAAGCTAACAGATCTCAAATATCTTCGTGTTTGGCCAGTTCAGAACCCAACAGTGCATAAAAAACGTACGATTGATAACCATTCAGTTGGCCGAGACACACTTGCTTAAGCACTTTTAAATATATATAATAAATACTTAATTGACAAATTAGCTGGTTAACACTTCAAGAATTTACGTGAGCTAGAAGAAAAAATTAAAGAAGAGCGGCAGCAGGTGCGCAGTGATAGAGATACAAATAAATAAATTGACGTGTTATACAACCCTGTCTTGGCAAGGCGTAGTGGGGTCGCAAAGATTAAGTGGTGCAGAACCACCTGCAGCCGGCTAGCAGTTAGCCGGGCACGGACTTGCCTCCGTTTTCGAACGATTCGTCTGCTTTATTAAGTAGATTTCACCCAGGTCCTACCAAAAGAAACACAAACGGTAGTCTAATTGGCAGAGAAATACACAATTAAATACAGGGATTCGAAACCTGTAACGCGGCCAGAATCTAAACACAGGTCCTAATAGAGCTACCGACCAGAAAGTTCGTCTGCCGTCGACAAATTTTTCCATACTCGCACTGTATGGACGATCGGTAAACATGTAGCCACCACAAGGAGAGGAATACTAAACCCGAAGCTAACGCATTCGGTTGGGTGATGAACCCCTGACTAACTACCGAAACAGTCACAGTACTGGTACACAAAATAGAAATTATAGCTATGGTTACCGCTGATGCTCGGCTCCCTCGCATCCGATAAGCAATACCGGAAGCTCATCAGATATATCCGTACAACAATCCAGGAAGGACAGTGTGGAGCCGACACACAACTTCAACACAGCGACGGCCCGCCATTCATTTCCTGGCCTGCTCAGTCACTCAATAACACAAAACGCTTCTTCCCTCTGTCCGTGTCCCACACGTCCAAAGATCTGCAGCCAGCCGTAACCGAGGTAACAATAGTTCGCAATCCAGGAAACCACCTGAGTGTATCTTCCTCGTGTCGCTACCACACTGCTAACTGCCGAACTTATACCAGCTGGCTCACTATTCACCTCGCCACTAGGATCCAACTCGGCTGCCTCATCCTGAGCGAACTGTTTCACCTTCACGTTCTCGTTGTCACTGTCTTCGTGCCTCTGATCTCAGTGCGAACCATCCCCTCCTAAGGGGAAGATGTTCTATTAGAGACCATTAGGTGGCTTTCGGAGTATGATGTGGATGTAGATGGCTCGACCTATCGATCATGCAATGGTTCCTTCTTCCTTCACGAAACCAAAACCACAGGGGGAGGGGGGAAGACGCATCAAAGACTTAACTGACACCGCTTCGCTTAACCTGACTCAGATGGAATTTTGTCTCATTTTACTTATCCCCAAGACTGAGCGTGTCTGGAGTGCGAACCTCTAGCACCCCATAGGGACCCATAAAACGGCGTGCCAGTTTACTGAAAGCTATACCTGTCAGAGCCTTACTTCCGAAGTTCCTAATGAAGACCATGTCTCCTCCTTGCACATTCCCCAGACGCCAGCCCGTGTTATACGCAACGCTTCCTTCCTACTGGTGCTCGGTGAATCTTGTGCCCGGTACCGTTAAATGCCAGGATCAACCAAGGTAAGGTACGATGTCACTTGGTTTGAGCATCAGAGTGGACGGCGATTAAGGATGACTTAAGATAACAACTGAAGCACTTCAGAAATGAATGCCGGGGATAATACGTGGTGGTGGTAACATCTCTAACCCAAGAATGGAAAGAAAAGTTCCGAAATTCTCTAGAAATGAAAGAGGGAGCATTGTCGCTAGTAACGACCCTAGAAGGCCCAAACCAAGAGAAAATAATACATAGGTGCCTAACACTTCGCTCAAACTGGGCAAGAGCCAGCTGAACTGGGTAGCACCATCGATGGAGACAAATATATAACGATTTCCACATTGCACTGGATCGATCTCCACCCAGATTGATTGGAGCAACCCCCTCTGCATATCAGAATTGGGCTTGTCCATGTTTCACTCTCAGCACTGTTTAACCTACTTCCTGCCATTTCAACACATGCATGGCCGGATGACGATTGTACATATTTTGTGGTGTCTTGTAGAGTCCAATATTGAAAGTCAGCGAGAAGAAGAATAGTGGGTATGCAAATCCTGAACTCTTCATCCCGCAGACATCTGCAGCACTCTGTGTCCTCTGTAAGTCGTAAGTGGGAACAGCTCGCCCAGGCCTGAACTTTTTCCTAATGGGCATGGTTCGCAAAAACCCTGCTATTCCTGCACAAGGTCCTCAGCACGAGAAAGCCAAAAATTAGAATGTTCACAGAAACCTCTCCTCGAACATACCACTCAGGGTATTGACAAAACTATTAGCACACCCTATAACTTGGCGCACGTTGAGCCAGAAGGTAGAACTGTCAGAACCGAAGAATTACTGTGCGATTTTGGGAAAATTTGGATATTTGTGGTAAGATCTTAAGGGACCAAACAGCTCAGGTCATTAGACCCTAAGCTTACACACTACTTAATCTAGCTTAAACTTCCTTATGCTAAGGAAAATACACACACCTATGCCCGAGGGAGGACTCGAACCTCCGACGGGGGGAGCAACACGGACCGTGACCGGGCACCTCTGACCATGCAGCTACTCCACCCGACAATGCCATTTTCAGAGAACCAACGGTGGTTTGTCGGCTGTCCTTCCAGATGAAGGGTTCAGCCTTCTTTTCTAAAATATTCGAGGGAACAGCCAGTTCTGCGAATTTCGGTACGAATTTCAGAAAAAAAATTGTCATCCCAGTAAAACGCGTCATACCCTTCTTGCTTTTTGGAAGTCTACAAATGGACTATAAATGGAGAAGGACCAACTTGATTGGTCAATACTAGCCCCTTCTGCTGAAATTAAATATCGAAGAAAGATTATCTCACGCGGGGATAAGGTAATCATAGATGGTTTGGCAGTAAGGGCCGCTTGTCTCAGACGCTCAAGAACAAGCTGTAGATGCTCCAGAAAGCTGGCACAATAAATGATAGAATCATCCAGATTTAAACTTGAAATCGCAAGCATGGAATCAAGCAACGTGGATAGAACTATTGAGGCAGTAGACAGGCCAAAAGAACTCAGTTAAACTAATGTAACTTCCAATTGATATAGAAAGCTGTGGCCACCTTGGTCTATTTGGCCAATTTGGTAGTAGGCCTGATTAAAACCAAAATCGGAAAAATAACGAGCAGCCAAAAACCAAGAAAGACAGCCTTGCAAACTGGGAAGGCGAACAAATTCTAAATTGACCTTCTCATTAAGAACATGGAAGTCCACAACTGGCCAGAATCACGTTCCATTACCCTTTTCTACCAAAACTATTGGCGAGGTATATGGCGAGCTGGACAGCCATATAACGCCCCCCCCCCTCTCCCCTCCCATGATTATTTTGTTAATCAACTCTTGTGGTGCTTCTGTTTTAGGTGGGGACGATACAGTGGCTGTCTGACCGGAATACGATCAAAAAACAGAATACGATATTCAGTACGGTTTGTAACGCCAAATATGTCAGTCAGCACCTAGCGATAACTAGTCGACACAGTGTGTGTCCATCTTTTCAGAGATGGTTGCGGGACTCGGCTGTTCGATACAGGAGGTCAAATCAAACACCTTTCAGCCGTCTAGTCTCCAAACTTATTTTATTTGGCTATCAGTTTCAGAGATTTACTACGCTATCTTCAGGCCGCTGACGGACATGTAGGAAGATTCCACTTCGATTCTGGCCAAAACAGGGGCGATGATTCGAATACTGGTATTTGTAGATTTCTGCTTGCTATAGCGATCACTTCAACCATCGTCTCAAACTGTTCAACATGTCTACCAAAGACCTGAGCTTGACTGAGAGGCAGATGACCCAATTCGCAGTCCATACTAAAAATATTGTTATTACATAGGCTCACCTCCTTAGAATGTTGACATAAATTGAAATTCACTTTTGGGTGAAATCCAAAATAAAATCGGTGGCTTGCGTAATCTAACACAAGCCCGGTTTGACTAACAAAATCGCATGCTATTGAAACGTCAGCACGGGACCCTCCACCACAAAAACTTCCATAGACCAACAAAACTCTTCAATGTGACAGGAAATTCATATACAGCCAATGAGGGGATGAGCTTGACCATCAACGGTCCTAAAAGGTACATCTCCAGGATTTAAACTTGAGCATATACCAGTATCTGGAATATCACTGAATACTCATTGGCGAAACACTACTACTCGAGTCCAACAAAGGGCACAAGGCTCGTGATTAACATAAGATCAAACCAAAGACAGAGAACTTTTGGTCACCACTTTAAGTTTATTACACTGACGTGGCAACACTGAACCAGAACCGGAGTGGCCGTGCGATTCTAGGCGCTACAGTCTGTAACTGAGCGACCGCTACGATCGCAGGTTGGAATCCTGCCTCGGGCGTGGATGTGTGTGATGTCCTTAGGTTAGTTAGGTTTAATTAGTTCTAAGTTCTAGACGACTGATGACCTCAGAAGTTAAGTCGCATAGTTCTCAGAGCCATTTGAACCATTTTTGAACCAGAACCACGCTGGGCCCTTTTCTGCCGCCAGCTGTTAGGACATTTCTTGCCGCCGGACTCGCAATGGCAGACAAAATGTCCCTGCCGACCACAATGATAGCAACGGCCTTTAATGGCTAGCGTCTTTTTGGCGGAACTCTCTTCTGGATTGGGGTTTCCAAAAGCTTGAGACAACACCCTCTTGCAGACTCACCTTCGATGGGATTGCTTAAGCTCTTCCACAAAAGTAACCAGACTATCCAAGTCACCGTAGGTTACGGATCTCTCAGCAAACAGAAACCAACATCGTTCCTCCAGCTTAATACCTTGCAAGATAGTGTTAAGAACTTCATGCTGAGACAGCTGAAGGTTAAGACCCACGGATGCTGTACATACTTCAGAATCATAGTGATCTAGTTCCTCGTTCCCCTTCTGCACCCACAAGAAATAATAATTCAAAAAAATGGTTCAAATGGCTCTGAGCACTATGGGACTCAACTGCTGTGGTCATTAGTCCCCTAGAACTTAGAACTAGTTAAACCTAACTAACCTAAGGACATCACACACATCCATGCCCGAGGCAGGATTCGAACCTGCGACCGTAGCGGTCTCGCGGTTCCAGACTGCAGCGCCAGAACCGCGCGGCCACTTCGGCCGGCAAATAATAATTGACTAGTTTAGTCTTTGCCCTAGTAGACAAACTCCTCCTTAGAACGTGAGCACATAACCTCTTTAAGGACCCTCTTCTGTTTAAAATTGCGCCGACCATTTTGGCCAAGGATCCATGACATAAACGATAGATCACCTACAAAACAGATTCCCACGACATGTTGAAAACTTCGACTTGGTCCTCTAGTTTAACGGAAAACCACAAAAAAGTGACTACTGCTGCGTGTCAACAGCGAGGCTTGGTATGTCATGCTACATGCTCGGAAAAGGATTGAGCGATTCAGCAAATTTTGCAGAATGTTTCTTTATGTCATAAGTCCCATGTGATGGACTCAATAGCCCCTCATTGATCTCCCACTCTAAGATGTAAAAACAAATGTGCCAGTTGACCATCCTCATATAAAGCCAATCAGTCTCAGGTTTGAACTGAACATCAGTGACCACTGTCGCTAAGTCTTCAACCCACACGAACCAATTTGCAATTTTCATCTCCATTCTACACACTTGTTCTTAAGAACGAAGGGTTTGGTGAAGCTAAAAGGCACAATATTATATGCGACATTAAACTCTCCTTTCTGCTTTGTCATCACATGGAGTGGCACCCCAACTGCCATGCGATTTAGTGCCGATAGTGTGGGAATGTCTCCATCTTCAGTTATCCATAGATGTAACACTCATACTTTAGTTGTTCCTTCCTAAAATAGTCCACTCCAACAACGACACTAGACTTCATGTAGAACACAAAAGTCAAAACAACAGCAATTATGTCTGAACATAATACACGTCAGAGTACTGAACTTTAACTAAATGAAGTAACACAAGGTATGTTCAACTGATTTCAATCCTTCACCCCAAAGACAACCTCGTTCTGCTACCAGAAAGGACTGCAATTCCCATGTCAGGCTATCTGTGGTAGGAAGGAATGGGACAAAGGGAGACTGAACATCATTCAAGTTTTGAACGTTCTCTATATTTTAACAAAACATACTAAGTTAGATTGAGAAACAACTATTGGGCAAACACCTCCAGTTGTACAGACAACTTAAAATAACTTACAATCATTCAACTATAACTGACTGAGTTGTAACAAAAACATTAAATACGATAATAAAAATTGTAGCAGTACAATAAAAGAGCTAAAATTCTTTCCCGATAGAAACTTTAAGATTTACCATCCAAAACAGAAGTATAATGTGCAAATAAACTTCATATAAGAAAAATACTATACTTCCGGATAAAGGGAGTTGTGCAAGGCACACAAGGGAAATAACCATACAAAGTAGGTGTTAAATATTGTATCATCAAAGGTATAAACAGTCAACGAGAACCTTAATGAAATGAACAGATCTTATATCTTCTGTTGTTCAACAGGTTCAAAAACCAACAGTGCATACATGGAGTATGATTAATAACAGTTCAATTGGATGAGCCACACTTGCAGAAACGCATTTAAGTAAATAATCTAGCCATTACTCAGCTGAGAAATTAGCCAGTTAACACTGCATGAATTTGCATGAGGTAGCAATAAAAAATTGAAAAGGAGAGCTGCAGTAGACGTGTATTGATTAAGACACAAATAAACACTTTGACGTGCTATACAACCCGGTCTTGGTAAGGCGCAGTGGGCTCACAAAGGTTAAGTGGTGCAGAACTACCAGCACCCGGCTGACCATTCCTTCGGGCGTGGACTTGCCCCCGATTTCGGATGCTGCGCCTGTTCTATCAGAGACGCAGATGTCATCCAAGTCCCATCAAAATAAACACAAATCTTAGCCTAATTGACAGAGAAATACATAATGTAGTACAGGAATTGGGCCAGGCCTTTATAACAGACCGAACTGCTATCAACTGTCGGCGCACCAATCGCCTCCCCGTCGTGTTCAAACTCGGCCTCCTCAACCAGAGTGAAATGTTTCACCTCCCGGTCTCACTGTCACTGCCCTCACGTCACCGATCTCAAAACGAACTACGCCCTCCTAAGGTAAAGATGTTCTGCTGAAGACTGTGACGCGACCTATTGATCGCGCAACGGTTCAAACACCTCCTCTTTTTCTTTCTTCTTCTCTTCCAATGTATAAAGTTTATCTTCTTGTAAGAGGTCAACAATGATACGCTGCTTGGGCGCTGCCTAACCTGCATTGTTATTACATGCGGAAAAGTTTGACCCTGGCCATTTGTTACTTTCCCATTCCACTTCTCCCTGTGTTTCCATCCGCGAATCGGCCTGGCGGAATTATCGTACACGTCTCGCGGCAGTAATAGTGGGCCGCGCGGGGTTAGCCGAGCGGTCTGGGGCGCTGCAATCATGGATTGTGCGGCTGATTCCGGCGGAGGCTCGAGTCCTCCCTCGGCCATGGGTGTGTGTGTTTGTCCTTAGGATAATTTAGGTTAAGTAGTGTGTAAGCTTAGGGACTCATGACCTTAGCAGTTAAGTCCAATAAGATTTCACACACATTTTTGAGTAATAGTGTCTTCTCTTGTTCCCTTCCCTTGCCTTTCCTCTTGTTTCCTGCTACTCATTGTCTGTTCCGTTTGTGCCTGCCATATAGTTACAATTATTGCGCCAGTCATGTCACCAGAAACTTCGAATGATATATATTGCGTAGTCCTGCATAGTGCTAAATTCTTTATACCGTACAAAGTAGCTTATCCATTCTAATGCCTTTTCTAAAAATTCTGCATATAATTCGTCATATTTCTTTAGAAACAAATTTTAAATCGACGCAATTCGTCGCATGTTTGGCACTATGGATCGTTACTAATAAAATATAAACTCTCACCTTTCATACTTTTAATATGATATTTAGCCAAGAATATCTCCTCAAATTCCGCATACGACAAATGTCCTTCTTCTTTCTTCTGAAACAACATATCTTCACGTTCATTCTCATGGTATAACGACTTCTGACATTTGTCTTACAAATTTTGTTTTTCATTTATAACGGTGTACTCAGGGACCTCTATGACAAGAATCCTTGTATGACCTGAAACTTACAATGATTCATAGTACGTATCTCACATGCCTCTGTCTGCGATAAACTTCCTTCTTCTTCCATCAAAGACAACATATCATGACGTCTTTTATTAAAATCTTACTAACTCTGACATTTTCCTTCTCAGTCTTGGTTTTGTTTCGTGAAATGGTTCAAATGCCTCTGAGCACTATGGAACTTAACTTCTGAGGTCACCAGTCCCCTCGAACTACTTAAACCTAACCAACCTAAGGACATCACGCACATCCATGCCCGAGGCAGGATTCGAACCTACGACCGTAGTGGTAGCGCGATTCCAGACTGTAGCGCCTAGAACCACTCGGCCACTTCGGCCGGCATTGTTTCGTGACAGACTGCGTCAGCTTCTCTGCAACAACAATTGTCTTGTCCACGGCTTGAATTTTCCATTGAAGTAAGGAGTTTCTGGCAGATTATTGTGCCCTCGGTAACCTTGCATTCCTTCTGTCATTTAGCGTACTCGTCCCAAATTTCTCCATGTTCGGTTTTGTGTTCCACTTCTTACTACTTCAGTCTGTGTATCCTTCCACGCCACACGCGGAACATTGAATCTTTCTCTTACTGGAAAACGTACATTCTTGCATGTTCTCATGATTGCGGATTCCCGAAAAGGCTTATAATACGCTGCCATCTGGTTCGTGATTATTTTGAGATATCTGTACCTCTTCAATAAATCGAACTGCCGTTTCAACCACTTACTCAGTGATTGTACAGAATGCCATAAGGTCAACGAGTCTTCGTCTAAGAGGTACCGCTAGAAGTGGGGTTCATTGAACCTAAAGAACCATCACATACAAAATGTGTGTCGGAAAAACGATCAATCAGAACAGAAGTACAGGTTTCGTGTAGATTACAGGAAGTTGAATATTGCAATATTACATTCTTTGGATTATCTTTCTTCGTGCAAGCTCTTCTCTGTTTGTAGTTTAACCTACGGGAAAAATCAACTGTCTGTATATCCGGACAACAGGCCAAAAAAGTATTACAACTACAAACGTACAGGGGCAGAAAATCATTTATTACACTTACAGGTGAATGCAAGCATAACCCTTCGGTCTTCGAAACACATCAGTAACATATCAGTGACTAGTGAATGCTATCCCCAGAGGATTCACACCCTCAAATCGTCTCATTTACATTTATGACATTATGAGTTTCAACTTAGACATGCAATGACGTGCGAAGGAGTACGAGTAGTATTTAAGGGACTGTGCTTGTCAAAATTTCATTTTATTGTGCCTGATGTGAAATATTTAGGACGTAGGAATGTCATAGATAAGGTCCAGCGCAGTTTAAAACTGATAGAAACTGTAATGAACAATCCAGACCCGACGAATGTTACAGAGTTTGCAGATATTTCTGCGTTATGCCAATTTTTGCTAGAGGTTTATTTCGGGGTATACTGGTGTAGTAAATCCAATGACTCAAGTGATCAAAAACGGAACAGTTTCTGCTTGAAGTTCGGAAAGTTCAAAATCGATGGAAACAATGAAAACATCTTTGAGAATAGCTATCTTATTGGCTTTTAAGGACTTCACAAAATCTTTTCGTCCAGCTCTGAACAGAACTGAGAGCAATTAAGCGAAAACAGGAAAGGAGCTATATGTGGCTATGTATGGCATAACTACAACCGACGTCCTTTATTCAGCCTAGAATTCATTACCAAAACAATCATGCAATACTGAAGTTCTTGCTGCACACAAAGGGACCTTAGCAGTTACATGGGCCTTGAATTTAAATACGTACTTATTCAGCAATGTAGATGAATTAAGTAGGTAAGCCAGAGTACGTGTCTCACTTGGCAGGGAAGAGGAATAATGAACGCTCAGGTGGCTACATTGCCATGTTAATCATGTAAATTTGAATTTGTTGATGGAATACTTTACAACAGCACTGCTAACAGCAACCGTGTAGTCTACGAGAACAGATGTTAATAGAATGGGAAGATAGTCCATTAGCAGGACTCAGTGACCTAAGAGCAAATAATCTACGAGCAGGACAAATCTATAGATGGCCAAACCGGAAATAAGCCACTTCTAATTATGGTTCACACGGTGATTCATGTAGTATGCAGAATGATGCAGCTTAAACCAAGGGACTTTTGTCAGAACTCTCAGAAAAGACCGAAAACATGGTAATATTGTAGGGCTCTTGCCAGGAACAGAGATGGAAAATGGAAATTATGTCTTGACTGTTCTGGATCATTTCTCAACACATTTATTAATGACGCCAATCCCGGACCAAATTGTTGAAACTGTGGCGCATGTATTTCCTAAGGACCGGATTTTGAAATATGGCTGAGACTGTTAAAAACTGACAACCTAAGGACGACACCAGCTCATCTGGAGGAGAATGAGCAAGATAAATCACTGTGGTGGCAGTGTGCATGATTCAGGGACACATATGTACCATATGTGTTTAGTGCTTACAACAGGAAGTTGGATAACAGTACATGGCTGATCCCTTATGAAATGGTCTATGATAGGTGCATGACCACGCTGTTTAACTTAGCTTCAGCAAGAGGCAGCTGCAATGAAGTGAGGGACTTAGCTTACATGGCACGAGTGTTTATCGGCCGCACCTACTAAACTTAACACTAACTACTGAGAGAGAGAGAAAAAAGAAGAGAGAGACAGAGAGACAGAGAGAGACAGAGAGAGAGAGAGAGAGAGAGAGAGAGAGAGAAATGGAGAGAGAGAAAGAGACAGAGAGAGAGAAAAGGGATGGTTGGAGGTATATAGTTAACTCATTTAGTTAATAGAGAATATATTAATTTTTGATTCTTTATCTAAAAATGATGGAATTAATTTGGTATTTTGTATATGAGGTTTCATTAATAATTTTTGTATACAAGTAATTAGAAGCCATAGAATTAATGTGACATTTGATTTGGATTTCGGAAACTAATGTTTCAGTATGATGTTCGATCATAGAGGTTGCAATTCTCTCCTCATTCTGAAGGTTTTCGTGTAAGATTTTGACCCTTATTTGTAGCAATGGCTACAATGTCAAATTAAACCTGTCGTAACAGAATTACAGAACTGTCACATAGCAAACTTTGGCAGTAATTGTAATCCACATGAATATTTGTAGCTTCTACCGACTTGTGTTGGTAACACCTACTGTAGTGTCGCGAATTAGTAAAGAGTGGGAAACGTGGAATATTGTCAAAGTTTCGTTGCCTATGCCGGGAGCCAGAGGCAGTAGGTTAGCCAAGAGGTAAGAGGATTGCACATGTATTGGAATGTGTCGTCACACAGGGGCAGTGGCCTGGTTACACACAACAGGCGAGAGAAAATTGCTTAGCATGCGGGTTTGTGTTACACAGAGACTTTCGTAGAGTGTAAGACAGAGGTATAGCGTCAGCTGTACTACATTTCACAACTTCGCGTAAGTATGCTGTAACAACACGTAACTCTGCCACAAGAACACCTAACGGGTGAGTACGACAGATAAATCAGCAGTATAAGTGGAACGAATGCGTTCAGTACAAACAAGCATGACATCAAGACGTCGCTAGTGCTTCCTTTAAATACGCCAGCTTTGATTGCAACAGGGCACTCACAGACTTGCGGTTAGATGTGTACTGGGTCGCTGCGTAGCACTCAGCTCGGTGATCGACATGTTAATCTTTATTAAGGAGACGTTGCAGTAAGGGTGGCCCATCCAGCAGCAGACGTGAGGGGACAGTACCAACTCTGGTCCTCTCTGCTGCCGCTGTCAATCATCAACCCAGGATTAGCAGACATCGCGGCAGACTCGCTCGCCACTAATGCTGACCACATCAGTGAGCTGTCATCGAGATCGTACAGGGACAAGGCCCTGTGGATCCGTCGTCAAAACCGGGTGAGCCGACGACGCTGGGGGACTGCAGTCCGTTCCGCCCATCCACCGCGGACGAGCCACCAGGAGGAGCAGGGAATAAGACGGGGTGGGATAGCTTACACTCCACAGTACGAGAACGCCTCTCGTGCCGATAGGTGGCGCAGTGGATAGCACACTGGACTCGCATTCGGGAGGACGACGGTTCAATCCTGCGTCCGGCCATCCTGATTTAGGTTTTCCGTGATTTTCCTAAATCCCTCCAGGCAAATGCCGGGATGGTTCCTTTGAAAGGGCACGGCCGACTTCCTTTCCCATCCTTCCCTACTCAGATGAGACCGATGACTTCGCTGTTTGGTCTCCTCCCGCAAACAACCCAACTCAACTCTCGTGCCGATAGCGCCGGGACTCCAACCTGGAGCCTCCTACGTGCAGCGGCCTGCTGTCCGCCGCCGAACTGGCCGGCCAGCCGGGCGCCACCAGCCACGCGCGGCCGAAGTAAGCGCATGCCATTGCTACGTCACAGTACGTGGCGCTGCGCTAGCAAAACTGGTGCAGCCCAGAGCTGCTGTCATCGCTCCGAGCCAGCGAGGACTCGGGGAAGGTCGTTGATATCACCAAGCTCAGCCAGCCTGTGTTATGCGGGCCACATTGTACTTGGCAGGAATAAAGGTGTCATGAATTAATAACGTCTCTTTGGCGTTTCTGACGCGTCCACAGTCATTTCCTAGGATCCTGACAACTGGAGAGGTCACTGCTCGACTTCCAGTCCACCGTAGGTGACCGGGACAAACGAGGTGCCTACAGATTTGGTGTCAGAAGTCCTCACGCCCACCGCCTACGGATTTAGTATCAGAAGTGTTCGAACCGCCCACTACAGCACTGGCCTGCAGATCTGGTATCTGGAGTCGTTGACACCACCTCTGCAGGACTGACACCACTGAGTTGCGGTCAGAACTGTCGACTTGTGGTAAGTGCACGAGGCTATTTTTGTTAATAACTATGGGTGCACATTCTTTGTTGGGAGTGCACCTACAACCACTAATGGAAGAATTTATTAATCAACAGATGAGGGACGGTATTATTGAGAACAGTGAAAGCCCGTGGTATGCCAACATGGTGGTAGTTCCTAAGAAGTCATTGGACGGTACTAAAAAGTATAGGTATTGTCGTGACTATCGTTTTTTGAATGCACGAACTGTAACAGATGCGTATCCAATACCGAACATCACGCAAACATTGGACAACCTAGGTCGGCGTAAATATTTTTCGAAACTAGATCTAAAGAGTGGGTACCATCAGATAGAAGTAAGTCCCGAGGATAGACCAAAGACGGCCTTTACAACAATCCTTCGTCGCTTTCAGTATCGCAGGATGCCATTTGGGTTGAAAAATGCTCCTGCTACTTTCTAGCGTCTGTTAGATGGTGTGCTCCGGGGACTGAAACCGAAGATTGCTATGGTATACTTCAATGATACTGTTACTTTTTCGCGTAATATAGAAGAGCATGTGGAACGACTGAACGAAGTATTTAGTAGGCTAAGAGCGGCAAATAATACGCTTAATGTCGAGATATGTCAGTTTGCCCAGACGCAAGTGACTTATCTTGGGCATATTATCAGTCAGGATGGGGTAAGGAAGGATCCTCGTCTAACGTCGACTGTGCGTGGTATTCCAGTACCACAAACCACTAAACAAGTTTAGCACTATGTCGGTTTATGTAATTACTACAGACGATATGTAAAGGAGTTCGCAGAAATTGCACATCCATTAACGAGATTGTTAAAGAAAGGTGTTAAGTTTGAATGGACAGCACAGTGTCAGGAGGCATTCGAGAAGCTCAAACAGATACTAACATCAGATCCAGTGTTGATACTTCCTGATTTCGAACAAGAGTCCATACTATGTTGTGATGCTAGTAATATTGTTGTAGGTTGTAGGGTTGTAGGAACATCCAGTGGCATATGCTTCCAGGCAACTGAATAAGGCAGAGAAGAATTATTCAGCTACAGAGAAAGAAATGTTAGCAGTGATTTACGGTATCTCGCATTTTCACTGTTATGTATACGGGGGTAAGTTCAAGGTGATTACAGATCACGCAGCATTGAAGTGGTTGTTGGGGTTGAAAGATCCTTCGAGTCGTTTAACGAGATGGGCACTAAAACTAAGTGAATTTGACTATGAGGTAATTCACAAACCAGGGGTAAAACATACGAAAGGCAGATGGGCTTAGTAGAAAAATAGCAGCTGTACAAGTTGTGGGCATAAGTGAGGAGGAGTGGATAAAGGCGCAAGCCTCTGACAGAGAGTGTGAATTGTTCCGAACGCAACTGCAGTTTGAAATGCAGGATGGGTTGCGTTGCAGGAAGACGAAGTGCGGACTTCACGTTGTAGTACCGGAGACACTGAGGGAAGAAGTGTTGAAACAAGCGCACGACCATGTATTGTCAGGTCATGGTGGTAAAAGAACGACGGATAGACGGGTAGCTGAAAGGTTTTGGGGGAAGACACGTCGCATTGATGTAGAGCAGTATGTGCAAAATTGTATACCGTGTGTGCAGAGAGCAGATTTAAGTCATCAGAAAATTCAGTTACAGAGACTACCTGAAGAGGATCGTCCATTCGCATTCATCGAGTTAGACATAATCGGAGCATTTAACAAGATCCAAGGGGGTAATCAATACGTATTAACAATATTAGATCATTTTTCCCGAGAGCTGGTAATGGCAGCTATTCCAGATCAGAAGGCAAGCACTGTTACGCAAGCCTTAGTAAACAACTGGTTGCTGAAGTATGGTGTGCCTGATACTATAGTTACAGATAAGGGCAGTAACTTTATGTTGGAGATGATGAAGCAGTTATGCCGTTTATTGAAAGTTAAGAAATAGCGGACAAGCCCATTCCATCCTCAGTCAAATGGACGGACAGAACGGGATCATAGGACGTTAGTTAAGATGATTAGTCATTACGTAAATTCAGAACACACGGATTGGGACGTGTATTTAAATCAGTTGACAAGCGCATATAACGCGAAAGTTCTTACAGGAACGGGGTTCTCACCATATGAGGTAATTTATGTTCGAAAAATACCATCACCATTTGATGTGCTCAAACCTCAGGTAGGTTCACAGGATGAGGCAGTGAATAATTTCGCCAAGAAATTGAGAGAGATTTGGCAAAGGGTACGTCGTACTAATACTAAAGCTTTGGAGAAACAAGAGAGTATTGTGCAAAGAACAGGTAAACTGCCGCAGTACAGAATTGGTTAATGGGTATGGGCTAACCCTTATTTTCCGAAGGTTAAAAGGAAGAAGTCTTTGACGAAATATTCTGGACCGTATTAGGTAAATGAAATAGTGTCTCCAGTGAACTTAAAGTTGCAGTTACCAACCAAGTCGTCAGTAGTTTATTGTGAGTAGGATTAAGCCGTTTAAGGGCGCAGTGGATGCGTTATCGCAGATTCCTCCAGCAGTAACAAAGGGTGTGAGGGTACCGAAGCTAAGAGAACAGCAGAGGAACGTTCCTTACGCACTTAGTTCTAGGGATAAGTAGAATAAGTGTCCTCGGGGAGGAACATGTCATATTTATTGTTATTAGGTAACAGGGTATGTGTAGTTTTTACTTGTCATTTGTGTGTTTTAGACGTGGTAAGGAAGGGAGTGATTGACATGGCTTCCTTTTCCTTCAGGTGCCGTGGCGGGATGTGGCCCGGAAAACTTTTCGTCAGTCTGGTACTGCTACGCTGTTGCAGAGGAGAGGTGGTGCAGGCGCAACCACTAGATAAGGGAATTTTGTTTGCAAGACAATTAGATGTGGTATTGCCATGCCGCAGGTGGACAATTGTATTCATGTATAATACATGGGAAGTGAGGAATGATGTACGGACACTACAGGATAGGTTTATGGCGCTACAGGCGGCCACGGAGAAGGAGGGGTTTTTTCAAGACATACAGAGCGATTATCAGGAATTGAAGCTCTCATACGAAAAGCTGAGAAGGCAGCTGTAACAAGTAATGGAAGTGGTAACGCAAATGCTCGTTCGCAGGGAACGAGGGTGGTTGGATGCAGGGGGAAAATTGCTGGAAACAGTGTTTGGAAACGCGGACGAGGAAGATACAAAGAGCTTAAATAGTATGGTGGGGGAGGTGCAGGAGTTGGCGGAGGAGACAAAGTCGAAAGTGGATTGGCACACGACACGTATAGGTAACATGGAGCAGGGGATACTGAATGTCAGTAGAACAGTGCAGGAGTTGACGTCAGACCTGGAACGGTATGCAGCAAATACCAGGAAAGTGTTGAATGGGGATATAGAAGCTACACAGGCGAGATTGAGCCGAATAGATGGGAAAATATAAGTAGCAGCTTTATTGAGGGCATTAGCAGACAGGGTGGATGATGCATGTGTTAAATTGGAAGCGTTATATGAGGCTATGCATCACGCAGTGCATGGGCAATTGAGTGCCACTTTGTTAGGTCCAGATCAAATGCTGAAGGCGTTGCTGAAAGCGCAGAAAGAATTCTCAGAAGGAATGCATCATGTCGTGCCTCCAGCAAAGCGGAATTTACCGTTATTCTATCGCATGTCTAAAGTGAGAGTAATTACGGATTAGGCGAGTATACACGTAGAAGTGCAAATACCAGTGATGGGTATCAATTCGCGGTACCAGTGTTATACAGTACACCCTTATCCAATTAGATGGGGTGCACTTGGGAAGTGGGTGCAAGTGCAAACTCGGGAAGTGTTGTTAGTGTCGAGATGGAGGAGTGCTCATGTGGTAATGTCTACGGAAGATTTGGCAGACTGTTTCAGGGGATGTGTTTTTATTTGTATAGCAAATGAGGTGGCAACCTACAACCATTCTTGTGAGATGCAGTTGTTCTTGTGGAATATGGGAACCTTAGAATGCGAAAAGAAGATGTTACTTCCAGGACCGAAATTTCAGAAAGTTTGGGAACATTGGATTTACTCTGTGTTCGAACTAGAGACCGTAGTTGCCACTTGTTACAGAAATGGTAGATTGACAGATATATCAAAGCTTGAATTGCAGGGCAGTGGGTTATTGATTAATGGCACTGGATGTGAAATAGTGGGGAAGCATTTTCACATACCAGCAACTTTCACGGATACAACAATGATTAACGTGACACAGCCTATCTCGTATTGTACAGAGGAACCACCACACACATGGCCTCGCCAGAACCTAACGTTTATTAACGAGTCCGTGGATCCCACATTGCTACAATCTTTAGATTATCTCAGAAAAAGAGCAGATCTCAGTTAATCAACTACTGCAGCACGTGCAGCAATATCGGGAGAAACGTAAGCAAAACACAATTATATTTGGTGTGTCAACGGCTAGCATAATCTTAGTTCTAGTGTTTATTTGTGCAACTTTCTCATGTGTACGGAAACAGATGTCTCGTTCTCAAATAACAACCGTACATCAAATACTTATGGGATGGATCGGGAATAGTGGAACGTAATATAAATAGATAATCAATGATAAGATTGGAATCAGTATTAAGTGTAAGTAGATTATTAGCGGATAAGAAAA
Organism: Schistocerca americana; assembly: GCF_021461395.2. Classification (NCBI taxonomy): domain Eukaryota; kingdom Metazoa; phylum Arthropoda; class Insecta; order Orthoptera; family Acrididae; genus Schistocerca; species Schistocerca americana. The sequence continues at coordinate 413,137,367 of NC_060124.1, read as the reverse complement.
GTTTGACAGTGTTGAAGGAGTAGTTGTAAGATACCTGTAGAGTATAAGAAGTGTGTCGTGCACAACCAGTAAGTCCAGAATTGTAAAATTCGGGACGAATTTTCTTAAAGGAGGGGATGTGTAGTGTCTCAGAATAGTAAAGAGTTGGAAACATGGAATATTGTCAAAGTTTCATTGCCTATGGTTCAAATGGCTCTAAAGACTATGGGACTTAACAGCTATGGTCATCAGTCCCCTAGAATTTAGAACTACTTAAACTCAACTAACCTAAGGATATCACACAACACCCAGTCATCACGATGCAGAGAAAATCCCTGATCCCACGGGGAATCGAACCCGGCAACCCGGGAACCCAGGCGTGGGAAGCGAGAACGCTACCGCACGACCACGAGCTGCGGACTTCGTTGCCTATGCCGAGAGCCAGAGGCAGTAGGTTAGCCAAGAGGTAAGAGGATTGCACATGTATTGGAATGTGTCATCATGCAGGGGCAGTGGCGAGAGAGAATTGCTTAGCACACGGGTTTGTATTAGACAGAGACTTTCGTAGAGTGTAAGACAGAGGTATTGCGTCAGCTGTACTACATTTCACAACTTCGCCTAAGTATGCCGTAACAACACGTAACTCTGCCACAAGAACACCTAAGGGGCGGGTACAACAGATAAATCAGCAATATAAGTGGAACGAATGCGTTCCTTACAATCGAGCATGACATCAGGATGTCTCTCGTGCTTCCTTTAAATACGCCAGCTTTTATAGCAACAGGGCACTCACAGACTTGGGGTTAGATGTGTACTGGGTCACTGCGTAGTGCTCAGCTCAGTGATCGACATATTAATCTTTATTAAGGAGGGAAGGCAGAAAGGTGGAAGGAGTATATAGAGGGCTTATACAAGGGCGATGTACTTGAGGGCAATATTATGGAAATGGAAGAGGATGTAGATGAAGATGAAATGGGAGATAAGATACTGCGTGAAGAGTTTTTCACATGGCACTGAAAGACCTGAGTCGAAACAAGGCCCCGGGAGTAGACAGCATTCCATTAGAACTACTATTGGCCTTGGGAGAGCCAGTCATGACAAAACTCTACCATCTGGTGAGCAAGATGTCTGAGACAGGCGAAATACCCACAGACTTCAAGAAGAATGTAATAATTCCAATCCCAAAGAAAACAGGCGTTGACAGATGTGAAAATTACCCAACTATCAGTTTAATAAGTCACAGCTGCAAAATACTAACGCGAATTCTTTACAGACGAATGGAAAAACTGGTAGAAGCGGACCTCGGGGAAGATCAGTTTGGATTCCGTAGAAATGTTGGAACACGTGAGGCAATACTAACCTTACGACTTATCTTAGAAGAAAGATTAAGAAAAGGCAAACCTACGTTTCTAGCATTTGTAGACTTAGAGAAAGCTTTTGACAACGTTAACTGGAATACTCTCTTTCAAATTCTGAAGGGGGCAGGGGTAAAATACAGGGAGCGAATGGCTATTTACAATTTGTACAGAAACCAGATGGCAGTTATAAGAGTCGAGGGGCATGAAAGGGAAGCAGTGGTTGGGAAAGGAGTGAGACAGGGTTGTAGCCTCTCCCCGATGTTATTCAATCTGTATATTGAGCAAGCAGTAAAGGAGACAAAAGAAAAATTCGGAGTAGGTATTAAAATTCATGGAGAAGAAGTAAAAACTTTGAGGTTCGCCGATGACATTGTAATTCTGTCAGAGACAGCAAAGGACTTGGAAGAGCAGTTGAACGGAATGGACAGTGTCTTGAAAGGAGGATATAAGATGAACATCAACAAAAGCAAAACGAGGATAATGGAATGTAGTCAAATTAAATCGGGTGATGCTGAGGGGATTAGATTAGGAAATGAGACACTTAAAGTAGTAAAGGAGTTTTGCTATTTGGGGAGTAAAATAACTCATGATGGTCGAAGTAGAGAGGATATAAAATGTAGACTGGCAATGGCAAGGAAATCGTTTCTGAAGAAGAGAAATTTGTTAACATCGAGTATAGATTTAAGTGTCAGGAAGTCGTTTCTGAAAGTATTTGTATGGAGTGTAGCCATGTATGGAAGTGAAACATGGACGATAACCAGTATGGACAAGAAGAGAATAGAAGCTTTCGAAATGTGGTGCTACAGAAGAATGCCGAAGATAAGGTGGGTAGATCACGTAACTAATGAGGAGGTATTGAATAGGATTGGGGAGAAGAGAAGTTTGTGGCACGACTTGACTAGATGAAGGGATCGGTTGGTAGGACATGTTTTGAGGCATCAAGGGATCACAAATTTAGCATTGGAGGGCAGCGTGGAGGGTAAAAATCGTAGAGGGAGACGAAGAGATCAATACACTAAGCAGATTCAGAAGGATGTAGGTTGCAGTAGGTACTGGGAGATGAAGAAGCTTGCACAGGATAGAGTAGCATGGAGAGCTGCATCAAACCAGTCTCAGGACTGAAGACCACAACAACAACAACAAGGAGATGTTGCAGTAAGGGTGGCCCATCCAGCAGAAGACGTGAGGGGACAGTACCAGCTCTGGTCCTCTCTGCTCCCGCTGTCAATCATCAACCTAGGATAAGCAGACATCGCGGCAGACTCGCTCGCCGCCAATGCTGACCACATCAGTGAGCCGTCATCGAGATCGTACAGGGCCTAGGCCCTGTGCATCCGCCGTCACAACCAGGTGAGCCGACGACGCTGGGGGACTGCAGCCCGTTCCGCCCGTCCATCGCAGACGAGCCACCAGGAGGAGCAGGGAAGAAGAGGGGTGGGATAGAGTACACGCCGCACTACGAGATCGCCTCTCGTGCCGACAGCGCCGGGACTCCTACCCGGAGCCTCCTACGCGCAGCGGCCTGCTGTCCGCCGCCGAGCCTGCCGGCCACCCGGACGCCACCAGCCGCGTGTCGCCGAAGTAAGCTCATTCTATCGCTACGTCACAGTACGCGGCGCTGCGCTAGCAAGACTGGTGCGGCTCGGAGCTGCTGTCATCGCTCCGAGTCAGTGAGGACTCGGGGAAGGTCGTTGATATCACCAAGCTCAGCCAGCCTGTGTTATGCGGGCCACATTGTACTTGGCAGAAATAAAGGTGTCAAGAATTAATAACGTTTCACTGGCGTTTCTGATGCGTCCACAGTCATTTCCTAGCATCCTGACAACTGGAGAGGTCACCACTCGGCTTCCAGTCCACCGTAGGCGACCGAGACCACTGGGGGCCTAAACTACTGTGAACGAGGTTCTTTAACACAACTGTGCAGAAATAATTAAGAATTTCCTCGTATTTCCTTCAATTAATTTAATTCGACGTCTGTAAATCACTAGTTTCGCAGTTGCAGCTGAAGTAGCAGTAAAGTAACACACCAACACCTCTGACGGATTGGCCAGTTATAAGAACGAGACTCTATATGTTCGGATACAGCACGGGTGGTGATGCTTAGAACGGGATGGATCAACTAGAGGTTAGCATCGTGTGGCGGGTGTTTCAAATTGAAAATATTCTAATTACAATAATTTTACGTATGTGTTTATGGTTTTTGTTAACCGATCGTGTGATGGACGCTCGCTTCTAGGGCCGCACGGAAAGTTTCTTTGAACCGTGGGTTGGACACCCATGACATAAAGGCTCGAATCAACAAGTGCTTTCTCCACCTTTCCACTCAACACGACCGCGGTGCTGCTGTGGTCAAATATGTTGGAACATTGTTTGTATGAGTAATCCAGTAGTGTAGAACGGTCACATCATGAAGTTTTATCTGCCTTGGAAATGATCATATAAGGTCCTAGATATTTTCAGAAGAGTTACACTAAAAAATGAATTGTCGTTTCGCTGCACCACAGTGTGCATGTGTCTTGCTAAGCCTTGTGTGAGCAGGCCAGCTACTGAAACAGCCTGAAGAACATCCCTGAGGCCGACTCCTCAAGCAGCTGAGACAATAAACGAAGGCACGAGTTGGTGACCAGCCAGTAAGCGACCTACGCACAGGTCGATGCTGCCGTGCGAGAAAGGCGCAGAATCAATCAAGCAGCGGGCGTGAGCAACATGCTAAGCGCGTGTTAAGCGTGTTAAACATGAATACACGACTACGAATACACGAGTGTCCGAAAATAGTCAAGTGTATCCATGTCTCATAACCACCAAAATGACAAATTGAGCGAAATTCTTTGTCTCTTCTTCCAGAGATCTCATTCAGCTTCGTTGTTTACATTGGGGTACCCCTTACGTAATCTCATAATCATACCACATCATGCTGGTGCGCCTTTTGAGCCACAAATGAATACTGCAGTAGCTAGTGATAATTTTAAACTTAGTGTGAACCATAATGGGAGTGAGATAAAAGAGCAATTCCAGAAAGTATAAGAACTAATTAATACTATCGAGTCAGCTTCCGTCAGTCACAGGGTACAAAACACAGAAAGATACGGGTAACTTAGTTCTCTTACAGCTAAAACTCAATTTATGTGTCACTTACAGGGTATAAAAAGGAATTGTTTCCTTTTTATATTATTTGCTTATTTATTTCACCCTACGAGCTCATTCAATTTCCGTTTAAGTGGGACGTGTGAATTGTACAATGAGATGGTAGGGGAGCGTGTCGTACCCATAGGATTGTGTACTTAATAACGTAGGATGTTTTTCATCATTACTTCAGCGTAGCGACTGATTTCAGAATCACAACGAATGCGAGCTAGACACCGCCTTTAAGAGTTTCTGCCGTTTTCTACTGTTCCCGCTGTTGCTGTACATGAGGTTTGTTTTGTGTCTCATTAATGAACATTTACAGAATTCTACGTTTTAAGTGCTGCATATGTTACAGTTATTTTAAATGTACCGTTAATTCTTCAGTTACTAAATTTAATGTCAAGTAAATTTCTATATACTTTTGTAATCAATTATAGTTGATTTACAAATTAACTAACTTTCGTTAATATATTAACTATATCGCCTGATTGAAAATGGAAATAGATAGCTTAGACTTCAAATTACAATTAACTTGTAACTGGTTTTTAATAATACATAAGCTTAATATTTTTCAGTTGCTGGTTATTGATGTGTCGTAAAGCAATAATGTAACAGATAGATGACTAAATACAATGTTCACAAGATTCTTTTCGATTGTAACGCTTGTAAATTCCAATGCAGTACTTGACCTTTCTGTACCTTGGAACATATTTTTACGTTGGAAAAACCTTAACTTCCCGAAGTATTTTTTACGATGTCAGAGAAAGTCAGCAGCGAATAAAAAGTAAATGCCTTCATTTAAAAATAGAATAAGAAAATAGATTAAACTTGCGTTAGAGAGAGACTACTTGAGGTGGAAGTTTAAGAAGCGTCCCAAATTACAAACCATTGCTTTCCCTTATAAGTAAGAAGCATTAGTAAAAATAAATTGAATTTTATTCAAGCTTTTAACAGTGCTAAGCAATATCAGCAAGATATGCATAGCATTATTACTTCTTTCAGCTGGGTCATCAAGAATTTTCGTAAGAATTTTTTTACCGTTGATCGCTTTGTGTTCCATAAAAAGGTCAGTGTTGAATCAACATATCAAGGGTTAGTATATTCATACCTTGTGTCTTTGCCATTTTTAGTTCTTCCACTTAGGTCTCCTTAGTCAACATTGTATAATCTGACAGTTATCTTAAATGATAAAAACCAACATTGAATGCATAAACAAAAAACTGAAAATAATAACTTGAAGTTGGGTATAAACTAGAAACCGGACATGTTTAATAAACCACCACCACAAGCAACTGGTACCGTAATTTCTTCAACATCACATTTTTGAATCGTGTTTGTCATAAAGATGAGAATAAATGTCATCCAGTCTTCTTCAAATGAACATTTAAGTTGTTTTAACCATACCTGTATAAGACATCACCAGTGATTTTTAAGTTTCTGTTCTTTTCGCTTGCCCACTGGATGTCTAATAGACACTAGACGCGCACTTTATAAATTACCAGTTGATTTTAAGTCACAATTAGGCGTTTTATTTGACATCAGTTTGCTTGCTGTAGCTGCACTTGATCTCGCTGCTGGGCTAAAAACGAAATACTAATTCACTTGCAAATGAGAGATAATACAGGGTGTTTGAAAATTAATAATCGGTTTTAAGGGTTTGTAGCACATATTTCATGCGCCTTACAATTATAAATAATACACCAAATGAAAGAGAACCACAAACAGTTATTCTTATAATTATTCAGTGTGAACACCGATGACACATTGAGTCGATAGGCGAGTTGTTCCGAAGCCTTGATCAATGTGTCAGGAGTAACTCTTGCAATGACACTGTTTCTACAGTCGGATAGATCAGCTGGTATCGGAATCCCATACACATGATCGCCTCAGATCGTGTGTGAACGTGGAGGTCATGCATAAAATGCTGTCAACCGGCCCCTCCAGCCCAATCCGCCGGTCGGATACAACGTCGTTTAACCAGTCGCATAGTGAGTTATGCCAGTGAGGCAGCGCACCATCTTGCTCCCAAATAAAGCTGTGTTGTTCAGCTTCTTCCCACTGAGGCCCATAAGAAACATCAGTTACAGTTGACTCACAGAAAAAGAAAGACCCATAAACTTTCCGCGGGGATATATCTTGGGGCTAAGCGTGAAAAACTCGCACTCGTTCAACACGTTTTTTAGTTATTCTTTGTCATTCCATACTCTTCGCTTTTCGCACAGGTATACAAGCAATACTGTTTGAGTTGCTCTTTCATTTGGTGTATTATTTGCAATTGTAGGTTGAACGTAATAAAAGCTACAACGCCTTAAAACCGGTATGTTAATTTTGAAACACTCAGTATTTGTTCTTATCTGATCAACATAAAAGAAGTAACAACGTTAAATAGCTGCAAATATTAATAAGATTTGATTGTAGGTTGGGAGTGCGTCTACTACGCGTTAAATTTCTCCTTCTATACGCAAGTAAATTAAATCACATTTACCTAAATACTGTGGATTTATTTATTGTTGATAAAATCTTCTGAGTTGTTAGGCAGCTTCATACTGCTTTTCAAAGGTCTTCAGTCCTCAAAGTTTCGATCCGTTATACTGGAATCTTCTGCAGGATAACACTGTTGCCCGTGGATGGCATTTCGCTCATAACTTGAAATATCCAGGGACATCAGTGAATTCCTGAAGAAGATCCCAGCGTAGTGATCAAAGCGCCTAGCATGAAAGAAGTCTGAAGACGAATCTGATGCGACCGAAAAAAAAACAGAAAATTTTACCTTGAATGAGAATGGTACGAATGCCTGCGATTTGTACTGATTCATTTAGTTATTGTTGAAATTATTTTCACAGCAGGGAAGAGAAATATAAATAAATTAATAAATAAATAAAAGGAAACGAGAGGGAATTGGTTGTATTTAGTTTTGCTGATCAGCAGAGGGAAAAGTGGGCACCTTTCGTTGATAATTAATGCTAATGCTAATTACTGTCCTACGTTTAAGGGTCGAATAAAAAAGCACGAAGAGAATAAGATAAAGACTGTCCCCACGATTTTATTCCCGATATGCCGCGAGGCATCACTGCTCATATTGTTTCCGAACGAAACACTGAATCGCTCTGCCGCATATCTCGCTCGGAATATAGAAGTTCGGCCGCGGCACGAATCTGAAGCCGGCATCGGCGAACTCATATCTGAGACGGCCCGTGGCGGTGCTCGTTACAGAGATCCGCATCACTCGGCTGTGTCCGTAAATGCGCACTCGCGAGCTTTAACGTCGCGAATAAAAAGAGGACGCCGCCGCCCTTCCCCCGGGGGCCGTTTTTATTACGTACACCAGCGCGGCACTCCTGTGCGGAATTATTCCTCTTCATCTTGCCTTTATTTATTTCCTCCGCGAGTACGGCGCTGCTGAGTACTTTACAACCGCAAGCAGACGCCGTCGGGCAGGCGGAGACAACACCGGTTCGAGTGCGACCACAAAGAGACGTCGCCAGCTCATCAGCCCCGGGCCAAACTGGCAGACAACTCGCCTCAGCCGGCTGGAGCCGCTGCTCTTCTGCCAGACGAAAAGGGGGCTTTGTGGAATTACGGTTACTGATAACTACTTCGCAAACGATGTGACGCAATGGAAATGAAAAAAAAAAGAAAAAAGAAGTCCATGTTCGCAGGACTGTTTTCTACAGAAATGCGCTTCAGCGTGGCAGGATCGTGATAAACAAATGTAACGTGACAGTCTGCTTGATAGGTGATTCTAGGAGCGACGTTCGCATTGGGGAGGAAAAAGCCTCCTATGACTGTTCATAAAACGTTCGGTATCTGACTTATAAGACGTATGAAGAAAGATGTCACAAACATGCATTCCATATTGTATCGCCTCATATCAGTTGGATAATCTAAATCTGCCAGTATAGCCAAACTGTAGCCTATAAACCTTGCTCCAACAGTAGCTGCATCTCTGTCCTGATAGTTTTCTATGAAAAAACGTCAAAAATGATACCCTTTACGTACGATGGTCAACAGGATCCAGCCAGTGCTTTCGAAGACCAGCGAGATAACAAGCCTTCTGTCTGCTGTGATGATCTGCAGTGGTTGGGCCGACAGAAAGGCAGGTCTCTGCCAGTGCACCCAGATACGAAAATGAACCTGTAGCATAAAAGAATGAGCAACGTGAATAGAATGGTCTGACCTGCTGCACTGCATCACAGCCTCTGCTAGGATGCACTTAGAAAAAGACAGATTGATTGTAAAACTCTTGGAAATAAATGACTATTATGTGAATGTTGTCTTATTAGTGCCTTGGAGCAACACACAACCACAACTCTGCAGTTTCACTCAACTATCCTACACATATGGAAGGGGCCACATCTCGCAGGCTCCTACGGTATCAACACAAAGACTGTCAGATGATTGCTGATGCTATGATAGTTTATTTTACTACAGCTGACCTTCACCGCGTTTTCATCTCAGATATTACTTTTAAAGTGTTTTATACCAATTCAGCACATGACTGTTTTTCTAACTTTTATATTTACATTCAATACGTTGCTGGCCAGTGCTTCTGTATGTCAACTACTGGTTGAAAATGGTATCATCATCACCATGATTTCCTTCCAGTGAGCCGGGTAGGAACTATGTGAATGATATGCTTCCATTGGTTACTGTCCTGGTATAGCTTTTCCCTCTCCACTATATCCCATGTTACTCCTCTCCTCTTGAGATCTTCCTTAACCTGGTCTCTCCATCTCTTTCTAGGCCACCCAATTGGTCTTCATCCTGGTCTTCATGATGGTCTTGATGATTGAGTTCTGAATGTTGGTTCTTACACACATCATTTTAGATTTAACTAATTAGAAGGAAGGGCGTTCATCTAACTACGGACTTGTCCCCACTTGGCCGCAGTTTACTACAATTACTCCTCGTGAGCGCAAGCAAAAAGCAATATATTGCACATTAATGTAATTAATAAAATACGAAGTGAAAGAATCTGTCAACTATAAACATACAGAAAATTAAATCAGAGCTAGGATAATTTGAAAAAGTCTGTAAGAAGGAAGTGAGACGACAGTGACACTAGTCTGAACTTCACAATCTTGAAAGAGCGTAACTGTGGATGAAAGTGCAATAATTGTTCTAAGCATGCCAGGAAGTTCATGAAATCAGGGCAAAAGACAAAGCCTGTTCTTTCTTGGTGTGCCTTCGAATACCTGACTAAGTGTTAAATCACGGAAACCAACTAAGTTCAAAGACCCCTTAACTGATCTCCTTCCTGAGATGTCCCTGCTGAAAGATATTCTCAGCACATTTGATGAATTGGAGGGTCGATTCCTGCATATGGCAGGCCTGTTGCTGACCACTACACATCAGCCAGTCTGTGATGGCCTGCCTTGTGGATACGCTAGTCTGTCTTTCGCCGCATCTCCAAAGTAAGAGTCCTCAGAGCGTGAGAGTGTCTATCGTCTCTGCCCTGCACAACGCCCGGGCGTAAGGTACTTCACCAAAGACCCTGGCCACTCTTACTTTGCCTTAAAACAGCAACCAAACGCTCCACCTAGCAAATATTTTATAAGTTGTCCAGTGAGCTATCCTCCCTCGTTCTGAGAGAATCAAGTTTCAGACTCCAACTTCTGAGTAACCTTTTTAAGTCAATAAAAGCACTCAGATACAGATATTTTCTTCAGATCACCTAATGAACTAATTTCCTGCCTTTTAAGAGAGAAAGATATTCTCGCTCCATGTGGAATGTTCCCCGGATGTCATACTTATACCATGACAAGTAGAGAAGCTCTTAAAAGTAACAGCCACTGAACTTCACACGAGAATGCTGAGATTAATATCTGCCAGGCAGCCGAGCACCTTCCCAGTTGTTTAGGAGAAGCGTTACCATCGGAAACCAAGCTGTTCTCTGCGCTGACTTGTAAAAGTAATTTACCTTGCACTGGATAATGTCTGACGTGGTTCAGCAACCATGATGGTCCAGCCTGTGTCCGTAGTTCATGCAATATTGAACACACGCTTCTCGTTGGTGCCGAAGCAGACAGAACGGCACCCGTAAATGACTACGTGGTGCTCAATGTCCGTGTCACCATTCCGTACTCCCACTGGACTAGTCTTTAGAAGCCAACTACCCCACGGGAGCTCTGGATGTTGGTTGCCAGTGAACCCTGCCCTAACCTACTGTCAAGTCTATCTGAGATTTTGTCAGATTAGTACAAGACATGCAATTAACTTCACAGACACTGGGAAATAAACATATGTTAGTTGCTTGATCTTTGCAGTCACTGATGTCATGCACGTCATCAGTATCAGTTATTCGTCATTTGGTTAAAAATCATATTAATTAACAATTATTAAATGACTTGCACGTGAGATGCGTTTGCCCATGTCCCATATTTTGGGAAAACTTCAGATAACCGACAAAATTTTTAATCTTCTGGCTTCAGAGTTGTGTTTAGTAATAACGAGAGCATACAAAAATGTTTATTAAATACTAGAGGTAAACTGCAACCTTTGGCACGGATTGGTTTGTACAGAAATCGCATGCAAGCACTGTGGAAAAGAATCTGTTGTTCAGTCAGGCAGAGCTGTGGCAATTAAGTTAGCATAACATGAAAGATGCCCAAGATTAGGAAAAGGCAAATTCAACATTTGGAAACATCTTTAAACTGATAATTACCCATACGATGTTGATACTTTCAGAGTTTTAAGAAAAGTAGAAATCGTTAAACATATTATGTAAAATCTCAACTTAAATGATCAACTTTATTTCTTTTCGCCGTCCGTTAAATTTCAGTTACGCAAATATGTGATTGTAAAAATAACATAATATTAGTAATCTGTTGTTGAAAGTAATGATATCTAAATATAAAATGTTATTTTTCACTTTTAGTTGTATGTAAATATTTCCATACGACATAAAAATATAATACTTTCCGTTCTGATCACATTACATATCATCATTTTTGTACCTGTTGTTTCTTCTGTATAAGCATACTAATACAGTATGTCCCAAGTCATTTTATCTGTTTTTGTTACATTCACTTGTCGCCTTCTGATGACCTAAGACGCCGAAAGCCAGTTCATGACTAAGTAAACAAGTTGCAAAACATCTAATATTGTTTGTATGATGTTCAAAGAATCGACTAATAATTCAGTTAAAGACACATACATTGTCTGATCTAAAGTACCAGGAAATTTATTAGTGGGCTTAATATGCAGTGTGTCTACCCTTTACTTTTGTAAGGCTTGAACTGTGCTGGGGCCACTACCAGTGACGTTTCTGGAAGACAGTGGGGGAATGGCAGCCCATTACTCCAGTTCGGAAGGTGCTGGTATCTGGAGGTGCGTCGATGATCTAACTCATCCTAAAAGTGTTCCATAGGAACTCTGGGCAGGCTATTCCATTTCAGGAACGTTACTGTCTATAGACCATTGCCTCACTGTTGCTCCTTTATGGCAGAGTACATTGTCATACTGGTACAGACATTCCTCTCCGAACAACTTCTCTAATGTACGCACCACACAATGCTCTGATATTTGTTCATGTCTTTCTCCATGTAGCGTTTACTTATGCACCATGATAAGATGGCGGATCTTGTGTTACGTTTTGTGCAGTGAATTACGCCGAAAATCGTTAACAAAATACATTGTGCAACAGTGTAATCTTAATCAAGAGCTTTGCCATTACACTAGTGATGCATGTGAAGCTCCAAGGTGATGAAATCGCAGTGATATCATACATAGCCAACCACAAAGAAAAAAACCAGCAGAAGACATCACTGACTTCGATTTCTGGCCATCAAATGCCCACCTCTCCTCCTCCCCCCCCCCCCCCAAATGCCACATAAGCTACTACAATAACAAACAATGGACAAAGAGTTCTAGGTAAATCTAGTTTAAGACGGTTTATTTTTAAGTAACACTTCTCTGGTTCTATTTATGTATAAATGCCTGAAAACAAACAGAACATGTTCAGAACGCGATGTATTGTGTAAGATTAAATATAAAACAAAAATAAAAAAGTGACTGGTAGCAGAAATTACAAATAAACAGTTATCCCGTACAGTCACGGTTCACAAACGTAACCATTAAGGCCGTAAACAAGTAGTGAGTTATGTAAAACAACAATTTTGCTACTAACGTTGTCTCAGTACACATCAACGTACTTTCTGTAGTGAGATAGGCAGATTTTAAGTCCTTCAGAAAAGAAATGGGTTCCACTATGGGAAGAAACTTTTTCAGAAGACGTTAAACGCCTACGAAACTTTCTTCCATCGAAATTATCATTGGGGTTAGGAAATAAACAAAAAAATATTTCTAATGCTTTCGCACAACTACCATGTCCGCCATGTAAAATTTTATATTTTCTTGATAAGAGTGAGCGTCTGATATTGGTTGTTTCTGCTTCTCAGTACATTGCAAACAACCCGATAATACTGCTTAATAATCTGTTACTTTGTTATTTTTCATTGATGGTTTTTCAGCTGAGTTGCTAATATGGACTTTCTAGTTTTACATAACGTGTTTTGAAATAAATTCTAGAGAACTTATGTAATTTTTTACAGTACCCATTAAAATGTTTTTGTGAACTCCTTCCCACCCTGGAGGTGTATTTCCGAAATGTCTGCTGATGCGCTCTTGTTTTCCTAAGATGTCTATGCCATTTAATAAACCAGTACTAATTTATCCCTTCAAAATTACCATAAATTATACTAAAAACATAAAACAATTAATAACAATAATTAAGAACTAATAAAATAAATAACAATAATAATAGTAGTAGTAGTAGTAGTAGTAGTAGTAGTAGTAGTAACTAAGACGGAGAGAAGAAATGGAGAAACTATGTAGTAAGGAAGAAAAGATTAATAAGAAATACATTAATGAAATGTGTGAAACCGGCGCAACTGCTACATCAGTTTGTAAGTAACATTAATGGAGAATCCACCCTAAAACTTCAATTTGTTTTTTAAAAAAAATATTTGCTACATTGCATCATTGAAGTGTTTACTCATAGATCTCTAAATGATTTGACTTTATTCGAATTACAAGTACGTCTAAAAGTATTTGGAATATGGACTGTGCGAGTGGCTATGTCACACTAAAAGCTACCAAAATGGTAAAGGTAGTACACGTCTGTCAGGGGTTTGCCTCTGACGCATTGCTGGCAGGATGGAATCACAAAAGACCAAAAATACGAAGAAAGAGTAGTACAGCGTAACTTGGTCCAAGAGACGTAAAAATTCAAGAAAATGGCTACCCAGGGCTTTAAATTACAGTATGAAGAAGCCTTTGCGGTATAGGAAGGGAAAGCGTATGGTGCTTGAGAATTTTTGTAGGTATGTGTCTTGTACTAACTTCCATTGTTTAATAAAATTCTAAAATCCATTAACGTATGTTTTATTATCTAAGTTCAAGGTTATACTTTTGTCCTAGATATCAACGAATGCAACCGCATTTTTGCAAGAAATAGCTTTAAGGTATTTGCATACTTCTGGGCATTAATATTATCGATTATTTTATTATCATATTTAGATACCATCAATTGAAGGAAATTGAATTTTCGAACATGAAAGAACGCGGAAAGTAAGTCAATAACAATTCTCAAAAAATGAACGCATAGAAATTCTAAAGAACATATAGTAAATGCACCTAAAAATTCTGGAAAAAGGAAAATTGAAGTCCGAGTACCGAAAGCTAGTTTTAAAAAAATACTATTAAATGCTATTAAAATCACATCAGAAATTCCTATCTCAAAACCAGTGAAGTTACGGACTTAATACCTTGTGTACGCTATATCTTTGCGTGATAAACACGAGTTTAGAATTTTATGAAATTAGCAAATTGATGAAAAGTCAAATTTTTGTATGACATCTCCACTTAAGTGATTTAAAAGGTTTGGGTGCTGAGTGTCCAGTAGTCAGGAAGTCGCAAATTCTAAAGTAAGTCGACGGCATACTGGAGTATTTCCCAGTTCACTATCCGGGTGACAGATCATGTTCTGGTGATTTGTTTCAGATATTGTGTCTCATGCCAATACAAATTAATGTTTCACTAGATATTTCTCTGCATCTCATGGTTTTTCTTATCATAATACGGAACCGTTTCTTTCCTTCGCGGGGCATCGGTCCCTCCCCCTATACAGCTACAGCGTATCTGCACTCTCCCTTTTGGCTCTCTCCAGTGAAATTACAGATTTTGTGATTAAGAACCTAAATTTCACCTCAACGCCTAAAAGATCGCACGCACGAACTACATAAATCCACTGCCTCCCTTATACCATCACCGTTACCGGGACATTTCATTTGGATGTTGTGACATCTACCTGTTGTGCACAATCGCTGCCGGGTTCCTTCCTTCTTTCGGCTGTATGCAGATATTCGGCATTAAAAGTCTAAGTCTGTTAAAGAAATAACACTACCAGAGTTTAGATTAGTGTGAGCCGTTTTGAGTCTGACCCTGTAATTTGGAAGGAAATAATATGTCGACTTTTCAGTGACAGAGGAAGCCTATAAATGCTTACCGAAAGTGGCTGTCTCCATTACTTTTTCACTGACCCGATTTCGATGAAACTTGATATGGAGATAGCTTCCACTTCGAGGAAGAAAATACCGGTAGGTTACTATAGAAAGTGATGTGTCGTCCGAACAAGGCACAGTCAGGGCAAAAGCACAACAGGCGCAAAGATGCGAGCTGGAGGTAGTGGCATAGAAACTCGACACTTGCGCGAGTTCCACCAGTGCTACGGGCGGCGCTGAAGATGAAGATATTGACTTCGCCTTCGCCATTTTCTGGCCTACTACAATCCGCCAATGACCGGACTACAACGGACAGAAGCCTACTCGGGAGACAGAAAAGCAGCTCTCGCCCACTTGATTACAGACATCGTCCAGGGCTGACTTAAACAGCGAACGTCGTTTAATAAAGTTTTAGAAGTGAACAGACAGTTGTAGTAAATTGCATTTGCTTTGTACTGTGAAGTTTACCTACTATTATTTGTATTTACCCTTTGGGGGCCTTTCGTTGTGTTATATTACAAGTAATGTTGCAGATTTCTCACTCGTCAAGACACAAAAGAGTTAAACCTTTTTACGGATTTGTGTGACTTTGTTACTAATTTGTTGGAGTGTTATAGAACCTTCGTTCTCCTATCCTGTTACCTGGCCTTGGGGCATAGCTGTGTAATAGAGTCAGCGATAAATCGCCTTAGCGGTGTACTGCACCAGAAACCGTTTCACGAACTCACAAACTCGGCCTACCGTAACAGTGGCAACTCGGCCTCCAGTGCAGTAACGACGAGGCCTTTACAAGACTGGCGATGATGGTTTGCAAACGAGAGTATGTAGCACGAGGTAATTACTGATTTAAAGAATTTACGTGAATTAGGGATAAATATATACTCTTTCAAACAGTTGTTTGCGCTTTGATTTCTATTCTGTATCATTTTTGTGAAAATGGTTTTATTCGTTGTTATGTGCTACGTTATACGATAGAAAGTAATGAATTCAATACTTATAGGATCATCAATTAGTTTATCCATATTTGTTGTATAATACACTCGTTGTATAATTTTTAGGCACTTTAGTAGCGCAATGTATAGATGCACGCTCCTGCCCCATGCTCCTCTGTAAGTGCTGCTCGGAAGGGCCGCTGTAGATGTCGATGTGTCGTTCTACTGGACAGTTTGGGAGGGATGAGAAAGGGTCGCACATCATGAGCTGTGCTTACAGTATGATAGCCAGACACATGGAGGCAGCGGATTTGTTGCACGTACAGTAGCTTACCTACTCACCATCACTCAGCGAACGAAACTATTGACATGCGAGCGCAGTTGTGCATAACAGCGAGTCTTGCCGTAAATCATTTGGGTTTCTGGTGGATCTGCGGTTATCTTTTCAACTCCGAAGTATTTTTCAAAACGTTATGTAGCCTGCCAGGCTTAATACGTACCCATTATTGTTTTACTCTTTCTCCAGCAGTGTGTCATTGTGATACAATACTAGTAACGTAGTACATTTAGACTCATTTTTCTGCTCAAAATGAGAAAATTTTTTATTCCTTTGCACTTTCGTGTTCGCCAGACCACAAATTAGACTGAAATCTTAGGCAAAATTTTTACCCTCAGACAAGCACAGACGTATCTACATTTTTGCTATCTCAAAATGAGTGTTTATATTCACCTATAAGAGAATAACAAGACACCTACAATGCTTCGACTCTTTAGAAAACGATTTTCTGTTAAGATAGCACGAATTTTATCCATCATTTTTTCACTAAAACGTCAGCGTTTCTTTAGGAAACTTGTAAAATCTTACGATCGCATGAAAATTCATTTCATTGCAACCGTGGTTACAGGTGACCAATCGCTTCCCTTAGTTTTTATTTCCACCTGCCTTCTGAGAAGTTTGGTGCGGGAATATGCTGCGTCCGTCTGTTGCTCTTAACTGATGGGAATATACCAATTTCTGCCCTTCTCAACTGTTTTTGCTCTCTATGGATCGCTCTGAACACATGTCCTTCTGGTCAGTGTTTTTCACATATTCCTTCCTCCGGTGATACTACAGAAACTCTCCATTTGTTATTGGGCCACTAAACTTACCGCATCCTTGTGCAAAAAATCTAAAAAGCTTCCATTCTCTTCTTTCCCACTTAGCCCATAGTCCATTACTAACTTTCACGTAATGGGGTTTTCCAGGAGTAGATTCTAAGAAATTCCTTTCTGAATTTATATTTAGATTAAAAAAGGTTTTATGAACACGCTATGCAAGCCTGAAATGTATTTCACTGAAACGTGTGACACGGAAAACATACAATGCAATGCATAACAGCGCGATACGTCTGCCTGAAAGCCCGACCAAACTATTACCAGACCGAAACATGTCATGGCTCTTGCCAAAACTCTCTGCTTTTATTAGAAATTTACCAAAATTACCTGTTGTTTTTGTTGTTGTTGTTGCTGTTGTTCAGGTCTTAACTGCGAAAACCAGATTGATGCAGCTCTCCACGCTAGTTAATCCTGTGTAAGCCAAATCATCTCTGAATAACTACTGCAACCAATATCCTTCTGAACCTTCTTACTATATTTGTTTCTTGGATCCCATCCACGACCTATATCCTCCTCAAATTACTCCATTATCACACTGACATTTCAGTATGCATGAAGATGTGTCCTATAGACGATCCTCTCTTTTACTCCATCTGCCCTTCAACTTTTTTCTCCATTTACATTTGATAGCTTTTCATTTGTTATTCTATCTACCCACTTATTCATAGGCTTCCTTCTTCAGTATTACTTTCAAAAAGCTACTAGCTTCCCCTCGTCTTCCGCTTTTCACTTTTGTAAAATGCAACCTTCAAAGAAAGGCTTCCTAAGATTTAAATCTATACTAAATGTTAACAGATTTTTCCCTTTCCAACATTTTTTTTTCTTTTTTGTTATTGTCAGTCTGCATTTTATGTCTTCTCTACTTTCACTTCATCAGTTGTTTTTCTGCTCATACAGCTAAATTCATCAAATACTTTTCGTGTCCCGTTTGCTAATGTCTCATTGTCCAGTATATTTCCAATACGTTCCATCACCCGTGTTACGTCTGTTGACACTTTTCTTACAACTTCTTTTCCAGGTACAATCCATTTCGCTCAGCTGCTCTTCCAAGTAATTTGCCACCAGTGACGGAAAAACAAATACATGGATATACCTCGAAGTAATTATGCCTTCAGCCCTGAAGTTTGTCCTTAGTATCCTTCACAGTTTGCTCTGCACGCAGGCTGTCCCACCGTCTCTCTTTCAAGTCCTTTGACTCTTATATCGAGCCTGATTCATGTACATACTGTAAACGAACCCGTATCCGTACTGTGCACACATGATTTACTGAACCGATGGTTTGGTAGAATTCATATACCTCCGCGTATGCCTCACTGGTATTGGAGTGAACAAATTCTTCGTGATTTCCGTACTTTATATCACGGCTGGCTGCCTCAAGGATTTCATTAATTATGAGGGAGTATTATCTGCTCCGTAGATCTTATGACTTAGGCCTTTCAGTTTTCTGTCAAATTCTTCCTGCGGTTTCATACATCCAATCTCATCTTCATAAATCAAGGAGAAGGAGTTTAGTGTTGAACGTCGCCGTCGGAAACGAGGTCATTAAAGAGGGAGTACAAGCGCTCCTTATGAAGGATGGAAAATGAAAGCGGCTGTGCCCTTTCGAAGGAACCATCCCGACATTCGCCTTAACTGATTTCGAGAAATCACGAAAAAGCTAAGTCAGGATTGCAGCAGGCGGATTTGAACCGTCGTCCTACCGAATGCGAGTCCATAGTGATCACCACTGTGCTACCCCACCCAGTTTCATAAATAAAATGAAAAAATAAATTGTTTCAAAAACTTTTCTGGTCTCAAACTTGTATGATGTATATCTGCAGACTTAAGTGACAAATGAAAATTTGTACCAGGGCCGGAGTCTCCTGCTTACTAAGGAGATGAGCTTTCTACTACTCCACTGTCGCACAGTAGGTTTGCACAACTGCACGGAGTAACACTAGAAGCCTCTCTCCTCAATCCAGATTCCCATTCTTGCATCAGCCCACTTGGTATTCCCTCTAAACTTGAACAGCATTCGATAGAGGACGCTCCTGTGAAGCATGCGTTTCCGCACCAATTTTTGCTACAAAGCCGACGCCGGGAGCTTGCAGTCCCAGTGATGGACACTCACCTGAAGATGTCTGGACGATTTCCAGCCAAAACATCGTGGCCAGAAATCAACATGATCCGGCTGAAATCCCGAAACCTCATCGAACAGCATTGCAGAGGCTCTCGAACTGTATTGGAACGCCACTTCAGCATCGAACTAAACTGAGCACCCTGCCTGAAACTGAGGTGAAGGTGCTCTAATCAAATGGAACTCTGAGAATAGGGGATACCAAGCGTGCTGGGGCGTCAATGGTGATTTGGATTCAGGTGGGAGGCGCTCTAAGGCAGTCCGTACAGTTATACACTTCTGGTCATTAAAATTGCTACACCAAGAAGAAATGCAGGTGATAAACGGATATTCATTGGACAAATACATTATACTAGAACTGGCATGTGATTAAATTTTCACGCAGTTTGGTTGCCTAAACCCCGAGAAATCAGTACCCAGAAGAACCGCCTCTGGCCGTAATAACGGCCTTGATACGCTTGGGCATTGAGCCAAGTAGAGCTTGGATGGCGTGTACAGGTACAGCTGCCCATGCAGCTTCAACACGACACCACAGTTCACCAAGGATAGTGACTGGCGTATTGTGACGAACCAGTTGCTCGGTCACCATTGACCAGGCGTTTTCAGTTGGTGAGATATCTGGAGAATGTGCTGGCCAGGGCAGCAGTCGAACATTTTCTGTATCCAGAAAGGCTCGTACAGGACGTGCAACATGCGGTCGTGCATTATCCTGCAGAAATGTAGGGTTTCGCAGGGATCGGATGAAGGGTAGAGCTGCGGGTCGTAACACATCTGAAATGTAACGTCCACTGTTCAAAGTGCCGTCAATGCGAACAAGCGGTGACCGAGACATGTAACCAATGGCACCCCATACACTCACGCCGGGTGATACGCCAGTACGGCGATAAGAAATACACCTTCAAATGTGCGTTCACCTCGATGTCGCCAAACACGGATTCGACCAAAATGATGCTGTAAACAGAACCTGGATTCATCCGATAAAATGACGTTTTGCCATTCGTGTACCCAGGTTCGTCATTGAGTACACCATAGCAGCGCTCCTGTCTGCGATGCAGCGTCAAGGGTAAACGCAGCCATGGTCTCCGAGCTGATAGTCCATGCTGCTCCAAACGTCGTCGAACTGTTCGTGCAGATTGTTGTTGCCTTGCAAACGTCCCCATCTATTGACTCAGGGATCGAGACGTGGTTGCGCGATCCGTTATAGCCATGCGGATAAGATGCCTGTCATCTCGACTGCTAGTGATACGATGCCGTTGGGATCCAGCACGGCGTTCGGTATTACGCTCCTGAACCCACCGATTCGATATTCTGTTGATAGTCATTGGATCTCGACCAACGCGAGCATCAATGTCGCGATACCATAAATGCAATCGCGATAGGTTTCAATCCGACCTTTATCATAGTCGGAAACGTGATGGTACGCATTTCACCTCCTTACACAAGACATCATAACAATGTTTTAACAGGCAACGCCGGTCAACTGCTGTTTGTGTATGAGAAGTCGGTTGGAAACTTCCCTTATGTTTGTACGTTGTAGGTGTCGCCACTGGTGCCAACCTTGTGTGAATGCTCTGAAAAGCTAATCATTAAATATCACAGCATCTTCTTCCTGTCGGTTAAATTTCGCTTCTGTAGCACGTCATCTTCGTGGTGTAGCAGTTTTAATGACCGGTAGTGTACGAAGGCACTATGTCAGGGTGGTGTAGTGGTTAGTGCATCTGACGTGAGAGAAGGAAGCATGGGTTAGGACTGCGGCCATGGTGAAAATTTTCAACCGCGCGTATAGACCTTATCTTCCTTAGTTCTTTCTTCCCTTTGTGCAATGCAGTCTTCAAGTATACATTCTTCGTACAGACCTTCTGGGTATTCCTGCACCTTTCACCTTTGCTTCTATGCTCTGACCCGCTTATGATCTGAGCTCTTGGTATTCACCTAGCTACATTTTTCTCCAAATACTCTTTCGTATAGCAGTTTATGCCTTTTCCCTAGTCATGCATTCTACCATAGCTGGTTATTTGTTTTCCAGCCATACCTGCTTAAACATTTTGCACGTACTTCTAATCTAATTTTTTATGCTGCAGTAAATGTACTCTGTTTAAGGTGTTTGGGACAGAAGGAGATATTCTGGATCATGTCTTCGTTAATTGCTGCTACTGGGGTATATTGCTGTGGTTTCTTTTAGTGCCGGTATGTTTACTTCACGGCTCATTTGATAGCAGGTGGTGCTCATTATTACTGCGACGGGAGTTTGTTTTGCTTATCGCGGGCTGCCACCCTAGGGATTGTAAAAAAATGCGATCTGTGGTCGGAAACTGGGCGTCCCAGACTGGAGTCCAGTAACGACGGCCCGACGTACACGCTCCAGCAGCAGGGGGCGTCCGGTTTTTCTTTTTCGGGAGGACCACGTGGCAGACTCCTCGGCGGATGTCGGATGTGGGGCGGCACGACGGATACCCGAGGCGGCAAGAAGCGTGGACAGAGGGCGCCGCCGACACGACCCGCCGCGCTCTGCTGGAGGCGGAATCCGGCCGGGCGGCGCAAAAACTGCTCATCAGGCGGCATTCTTCTCTGACACTGCGGGCGGCGCGCGACAGGTGCTCTCTGCACCCGAGCGGAAGCCAGGGTCCCAAATACAGACGGTGAACTCTCAGCGTTTCTCAAGCTAATGGAAATGTCCGAAGTACTGAAACACACAAATATTTTATTGTGTGACTTTCCAGGCGACAGAAGGGTGGCCGCAAAAATTTACTTCATTGCAACTACTCCCTGCTACATTTTCGTCATCTGGTAGAATATAAAGCTCAAAACGGTGTGCGCCATATGTCTGCAAATATTTTAATTTAATCGTGTCAGAAGAATCGTACATAAAATCAGAATAATTAACACATTCATGTCAAGTATATAACAAATACAAAAAGAGTATAAAAGTATACATATATATAAGCAGGGTCAAGTAGTTTTTTGTTTTATGAAGTCTTGGACCAGAACATGGCCACGTCCAGCGCTTCCGGGGTGGTATTCATCAAATCCTTCATGGTGCAGGTGTTTGGGCACAGCACACACTGCGTGAGGTGTGTGGTGGTTTGAGTGTGTCCACAGTCACACAGCGCCGGTTCATTTGGGAGGCCCCATTTGCGCATATTCTCTTTGGATCGTGTGACACCAGAGCGCAGCCTATTAAGAGATTTCCATGTCGTCCACCCTCCCATATGGCCGGGAGGGAGTTCTTCGTTTGGAACTAAGCGTTCCCCAAGGTGCGCGTTTTCTTCTCGCCTCATTGCCAGCCTCACTTGCTACGGTGTCCCGACGATGTTTTCTGCTGTGTGCAGGAAGCTTTTTCTAGATTTTATTCGACGGCGGGCTGGCTGGTGTTTCTACAGCGGGTGGGCAGGTGAGGTCAGCGCCTTTGTCTTTTCCCTCATGGCCGCTACTTTCCTTCTAATACCTGGTGGGGCCACGCCTGCCATGCAGTACAATTTATCGGTCGGGGTTGGTCTCAGACAGCCTGTGATGATGCGGCAGGATTCATTAAGCGGTATGTCCACTTGCTTGGCGTGGCTAGAATTGTACCACACTGGGCACGCGTACTCCGCTGTTGAATAGCACAAAGCAAGAGCTGTGGTTCTCACTAGTCCAGGCTGTGCCCCCCCATGTAGTGCCCGTGAGTTTGCGCACAATATGTTACTGAGCTGTGCGCGGCTCGTGTTCATGCCATTTATTGTTTGTCATCTTCTTTTACGGTACTGCCGCCTCGTTTTCTGATTCAATTAACTGGCCTCACTAACTTCTGCCTTACTTGCCCGTGAGTGGCAGCATCAACGCTTATCGATAAGTTGGGGTTGGGTTGTTTTGGGGAAGGAGACCGGACAGTGAGGTCATCGGTCTCATCGGATTAGGGAAGTATGGGGAAGGAAGTCGGCCGTGCCCTTTCAAAGGAACTATCCCGGCATTTTCCTGGAGCGATTTATGGAAATCACGGAAAACCTAAACCAGGATGGCTGGACGCGGGATTGAACCGTCGTCCTCCCAAATGCGAGTCCAGCGTCTAACCACTGCGCCACCTGGCTCCATTTATCGATAACGGCACTGTCGTACCGTCTCTGGAGCGACCGATAGTATTTCTGTGTCGTCGTGTGTCTGGAAGTCATCTGGAGACGGACAAGGAGTGCAGTCGGGCACAGAGCAGCGTCGGGGACGGAGCGCCAGTGAGGTGCTGAGAGACAGTACTTGCCGACCGCTGGGGACACACATGCACTACCCGACAGAAGGAGACGAGAGAACGACCGTTGATTGCTCGTACTGTCGGTCGTCTCATCGGTGGACGTATATTTAGTCTTTTGACCGTTTCCGGGTGTGGGGCAGTCGGACAGTTGGCGCAAAGCAGCGACGGGCTCCCCGTCGCGCGGTGTCGGGCCGGAGCCGCTGGCGGCGTGCACGCGTGGTTGGAGTTGTGAGGCGCTTCTGGCGAGGGTTACGAAGTTCGTCGTCACCCATCGATCTTGGAGTGCTCACTTAACCTATTATCTAGCATCATCTGCTATCAGTTCGCAGAGTTTCGTTGGCGCTGACCATTATGGGACTTAACTTCTAAGGTCATCAGTCCCCAGAACTTAGAACTACTGAAACCTAACTAACCTAACTAACGACATCACACAGATCCATACCCGAGGCAGGATTTGAACCTGCGACCGTAGCGGTGGCGCGGTTCCAGACTGTAGCGCCTATAACCGCTCGGCCGCCCCGGGCGGCCCTTCGTCTCGTCCTGGTTGTTGCTTTCTGCGAGATTCCCACGAGCAACAACATTGTCCATTAT
Organism: Schistocerca americana; assembly: GCF_021461395.2. Lineage (NCBI taxonomy): Eukaryota > Metazoa > Arthropoda > Insecta > Orthoptera > Acrididae > Schistocerca > Schistocerca americana. The sequence goes on along the minus strand of NC_060124.1, from coordinate 413,113,386 downwards.
TGAAGTCGGCTAGAATTGCAGCGGTTTTCTTCGATGGGGTTTAACTTAATTCAATTCACTACTTCATTAATGAACACCAGCGGTATCTTCTGTCTTGTGGCCGTTAACGTTCCGGTTCCAGAATGAGATTTTCCCTCTGCAGTGGAGTGTGCGCTGATATGAAACTTCCTGGCAGGTTAAAACTGTGTGCCGGACCGAGACTAAAACTCGGGACCTTTGCCTTTCGCGGGCAAGTGTTCTACCAACTGAGCTACCCAAGCACGACTCACTCTCCGTCCTTACAGCCTTACTTCTGCCAGTAACTCGTCTCCTAACATCCAAACTTTACAGAAGCTCTCCTGCGAACCGTGCAGACCTAGCACTCCTGAAAAAAAGGATATTGCGGAACATGGCTTAGCCACAGCCTGGTAGAGCACTTCCCCGCGAAAGGCAAAGGTCCCGAGTTCGAGTCTCGGTCCGGCACACAGTTTTAATCTGCCAGGAAGTTTCATATCAGCACACACTCCGCTGCAGAGTGAAAATCTCATACTAGAAATATCCCCCAGGCTGTGGCTAAACCATGTCTCCGCAATATCCTTTCTTTCAGAAGTGCTAGTTCTGCAAGGTTCGCAGGAGAGCTTCTGCAAAGTTTGGAAGGTAGGAAACGAGGTACTGGCAGAAGTAAAGCTGTGTGGACGAGGCGTGAGTCGTGTTTGGGTAGCTCAGTTGGTAGAGCACTTGCCCGCGAAAGGCAAAGGTCCCGAGTTCGAGACTCGGTCCGGCACACAGTTTTAATCTGCCACGAAGTTTCAACGTTCCGGTTACCTGCCCTGGGCGTTGATGTAGTCCTGTGCAGTGTATTTTCCTCGTCGTGTTGTTGCTGTCCAGCACGGCGTGTAGTTCGACAGCTGAGGTGCGTTGGTTGTTTTGGGCGTTTATTCTGACGCGGCTGGATTGGGCAACAGTATCCAGAACGTTGTGCTATTGACGTCTTGTTGTTGTTTGCTTCTCCGGTGAAGCAGAACTGATTTTGATGGTTGGTTTGTCGGCTGGCCTTTTGTTGGGTTGCCTTCCGATTAAGAGGTTCTAGGTCTGGCTGCCCGTCTCACCTAAAACTGCGTTAGTGTTACCTTCCCAGGCCAACCCTTGGAACCTTCTGAGAGCCGCTCCTTGTGTTTTACATAGTGATTTCCTTTCAGTCTTAAGTACTCTGTGTCGCCTTCACCCGAGTTTCAGCTTATTAAAATTGTAAGCGTTTTTCTCTTTAGGCCTTAAGCAGTGAAATTGATTCCTCCCTGGTTTATGGCCTTCAACCGAGTTTTAAACTCCCTTAAACTGAAAATTCAAAATCTTGCTCTTGTCCTTACAAATAACATTATTTTTTGGGTCTGAGGCCTTCAGTCGAGTTTGTATGAAATTTCTTAAGCTAAGGCCCTCAGCCTCTTCAAATTGAAAGTTCTTCTTCCTAGGCCGTAAGCCATAAAATTGTTTTGACATGGTGTGTGGCTCTCAGCTGAGTTTCAATCTCTCTTCAATTAAAATTTCAAAATTTTTTTCTTGCCCTTAGGTCATAAGATTGTTATTTCTTAGTATTTGGCCTTCACCCGTGTTCTGATCTCTCTTAAACCAAAAATTTAAAATCTTGGTCTTGCCTTAAGTCATAATATTGTTACTCTTTAGTATGAGGCTTTCAGCCGAGTTAGCATGAAATGTTTGAAGCTAAGTCCCTCAGCCTGATAAATTGAAAGCCCTTCTTCCTAGGCTTTAAGCCATTAAATTGTTTGGTTGATATGCGGCCTTCAGTCAGTTTCAGCCGATGTGCAATTAACATTGAAAATCTTTGTTTTGGCCTTAAGCCGTAACACTGTTCTTGCTTAATGTGAGGCCTTCAGCCTATTTTATTGAAGTTAAGAAAAATAATAATTGAAAGAAGTGAAACTTCCGGAAAAACTCATGTACCTAAATTCCTTGTTTGGGTCTTCAGCCGATTTAAATCAAATCAAAGGAGCCCTTTCCTTAAAACCTTGAGAGTTTTTAAATCTTGCTTATGTTATTGTGTGTTTTAGCTAATAAAATTTATATGTTGAGTGCAACTGACAGCAACCTATTTTGGCCCGTTTCCACAAATATAACCTCACCCACTCTGTCCTGCTAGTCCAGGTATTTCAGTTACGAACAGTTGTCGTATCGTTTTGAAATTACGACGGCAGCCGTCTTTGTAAGAGGGACGCTCAATAAGTAATGCAACGTATTATTTTTTTCTGGAAACAGATTTGTATCGAAGATCCCAATACACCATATTATTCCCCAATCCTTTAGCTACAAAATCCTATTTTTCAACACAATCTCCTCCCAGAGTGACGGCTTTACGTTGCCTTATTGGGAGGACCCACATATCCGCAGGCACCAAGCCACTGGTCGACGTCGGAGACAGCATCTTGCTGCATCAATAAACTCTCCATCCTCCACATACAGCTTTCCGCATAGTGCGTCCTTCGTTGGGCCAAACAGAATCGGAACGTGCGAGATTCGGACTATAGTGTGAATGAGGAAGAACAGACCACTAAAGTTTTGTGAGGTGCTCTTGATTTTGCAGGCTTATGTGAGCTTTTACATTGTCGTGGAGAAGACGTTCGTTTGTATTTTTGCAGCGACGAACACGCTGAAGTCGTTTCTTCACTTTCTTGAAGGTAGCACTGTACAATTTAGAGTTTGACGTTGCACCATGCACATCAAACAGAATAACCTGTTCAGAGTCTCAGAGGACCATCGCCATCACATTGCCGGCAGAGGGTGCGGCTTTGAACTTCTTCTTAAGAGGAGAGGTGATGTAGCACCACTATGTGCATTGACATTTTGTTTCCGATTCGAACAGATGAACCAGTGTTTCGAAAAGTGGTTCAAATGGCTCTGAGTACTATGGGGCTTAGCTGCTGTGGTCATCAGTCCCCTAGAACTTAGAATTACTTAAACCTAAGTAACCAAAGGACATCACACACATCCATGCCCGATTCAGGATTCGAAACTGCGACCGTAGCGGTCGGGCGGTTCCAGACTGTAGCGCCTAGAACCGCTCGGCCACTCCGGCCGGCATTTCAACTAAGAGTTGTCACAATCTGCATCGTATCGCAGAAGCAATTCCACACAGATGGTCCTCCGTTGCTCATTACTGTCGTCTGTTAGGTGGCGAGGGACCTAGCGGGCGCCGGCCGGAGTGGCCGAGCGGTTAAAGGCGCTACAGTCTGGAACCGCGCGACCGCTACGGTCGCAGGTTCGAATCCTGCCTCGGGCATGGATGTTTGTGATGTCCTTAGGTTAGTTAGGTTTAAGTAGTTCTAAGTTCTAGGGGACTTATGACCACAGCAGTTGAGTCCCATAGTGCTCAGAGCCATTTGAACCTAGCGGGCACACGTCTTTGAATATGCCAAGTGATGGACTAGTCTGTCAGCAGTACCAACAAAGACGTCCAGTTAGGTGGCAAGGCGTTTGATCGTGATCCGATTGACCACCTAGAATGAGAGTGTCCGCACGTTCCACCACTGCAGTAGTCACAGCTGTGCGTGGGTGGACGCCACGCGGGAGACTGGACAAAACTGCACCAGCTTATTGCTATGATTACAGACGCCTCGCCCAACGACTCACCGTGGTTTTCTTCACTGCCAGGTCTCCGTGTTCGTCAGAGTCTATGAATATCTTCGATGATCTGGCTTTTCGCCAAAAGAAGCACAATCTCAGCTCTCTGCTTAGAACGCACCTCCGTTACAGGTGCCGTATAGCACCGACTCCTATGGGAACTTCGTGGAACTATAGGAGCTGAAGCGAGAATATTCCATGATGCCCCACAACAAATGCTGCAGTATTTCAATTGAAACTGTCTGAGAACAAAATGTGTTACATTACTTATTGCATGCCCCTCGTAGATTAAATTATGGAATTCAGTTTCTCCTGTTATGAGAAGTGACGATAAAGTCGTATATCCAGGAAGTACAGATTCCGTTTCTGTCAGTGATAGTAAAGAAATTGTCAAACTAGGGATTTCGTTGTATAATAAAACGGAACTAAATTCAACTACTGGAAAATACACACGTAGTAACCAAATCACTGAAAATAATGAAATACACTCATTTCATATATACATGAAAAAGACGAGTTTAAAAATGTGACCAATCGCATGTGATTAAAACAGTGGAATAATTGTGTTATCCTACAACGATTAAACTAAAGAGTCTTCGTCATAAGATATAAACAAAAAAAAGTAAGTGACTTCTAAGGATGTGTTCCAGTCTCCTCATGAACATATCTGTAATTTCTTCTTTCATCGATCAACAGACTTCTTCTGTTAACCGATGTTCCTTCGTAGTTACGTTTCATGTGCATATGTTTATCTGTTCTATTCAGGACTTCATTCCCAGAATGTTAGGCTCTGCATGGCATCGTTTAATTTATTACATGGTTGCCTGGTTTATTTCCTTGGTAGCTGGCCACATCTACAAGTTCAGCAGAAACAGAAATAAGGACATGAAGCACGCCACATTTTTTTTAGGGAACCACACTCAGCAAGTTACAATTTTGAACTCTGCAAAGTACACTGTTTATGCCGCTGCTCTAGCGTGGAGTTCCAAGTTTTATCTAATGCATGGGGCAAAGCAGATCTTACAGATTCCAGAGAGTAAGACCTGAATAAAAGTTTCCACTGGTTATAGCACGAATCAACGAACCATGTTGGGGCACTGAAAGGATTGCTAGTTTTCTTAATGGGCTGTCTGAATTCCCATGTTCACAGTGTATGGACAATGCTCTGAAAGGAAGTGGACTCGATGCATGGCACATCATGCAGCACCATAACACAACTGTATTGGGGCGTAATGGTCCATTAACCTGTTAGTGTGCATGGCACATAAGATGAAGTAAATCAAGATGAATGAAATGTAATCGAATAAAATCAGGTGATGCCGACGGAATTAGATTAGTAAATTAAACTGAAGGTAGCAGGGTTTAGCTAAGTGGGTCACAGATGTAAAGAAATCGTAAAATGCAGTCTGGCAGAAGCAAAAAGAGCATTCCTTAAAATGAAAAGTTTGCTGACGTCAAATGTAAATTCAGATAGTAGAAAGAATTTATGTGAAGTCTAGTGTGAAATGGAGATAGATTGTGGACGACAACAGAAAAATCAAGAAAAGAATAGAGCCCACTAAAAGATTAGGTAACACGTTTATTTACTTTTTTGTGTTAATTTTTATTTTCAAAATTGATAATACAGTGAAGAGCCAAAGAAACTGGTACACCTTCCTAATATCGCGTAGGACCCCCGCTGGCATGCAGAAGTGCCACAACACGACGTGGCATGGACGCGACTAAGGTATGAAGTAGTGCTGCAGGCAACTGACGCCATGAATCATGCAGGGCTATGCATAAATCCACAAGAGTATGATGGTGTGTGAACAGCACGTTGCAGGGAATCCCATATACACTCGATAATGTTCATGTGTGGGGAGTCTGGTGGCCAGCAGAAGAATTTCAACTCAGAAAAGTTTTCCTAGAGCCACTCTGTAGCAATTCTGGACGTGTGGGGCGTCGCATTGTCCTCATGGTATTTCCCAAGTCCTTCGGAATGCACAATGGACATGAACAGATGCAGGTAACCAGACAGGATGCTGACGTACGTGTCACCTATGAGAGTCGTATCTAGACCTATTAGGGGTCCCATATAACTCTAACTGCACACGCCCCACACCATTACAGAGCCTCCACCCGCTTGAAAAGTCGCCTGCTGACATGCAAGTTCCATGGATTCGTAAGGTGGTCGCCGTACCCGTACAAGTTCATGCGCTCCATGGAATTTGAAAAGAGACTCGTCCGACTAGTGAACATGTTTCCAGTTATCAACAATCCAATGTTGGTGTCGACGGGCCCAGGTGAGGCGTAAAGGTCATCAAAGGCTTCGGCTCCGAAAGCCCATATGGATGATGTTTCGTTGAACGGTTCGCACTTGTTTATGTCCCAGCACTGAAATCTGCAGTGGTCCGGGAAGGATTGCACTTCTGTCACGTTGAATGTTTCTCTTTAGTCGCCGTTGGTCCCTTTATCGCAGAATCTTTTTCCGGCTGCAGGGATGTCGGATATTTGATGCTTTACCGGATTCTTGATGTTCACGGTACACTCATGAAATATTCGTACGGGAAAATCCCCACGTCCTCGCTATCTCGGAGATGTTGTGTCCCATCGCTAGTGGCCAAACTGTAGCATCTAACAACCCTACCACAACGAAGGTCAAAATTTAATAATGATTGTGGTGTTGCTCAAGCTGCTAAATACTGCATTTTCGGGCAACAACAAAGTTATTATGTGGCAGGTGTCATTAGAGCACAGTTAATAAAATCATTCCATGTAATAATGAATAAACTAGGCACTCATCTTTTCGTGTTTCCCACGTTGGTCTCGTTGTAAAATCATGGTTCAATCGTCGAAAATCTAGGTGGTGATGATTCCAAGCTCGGATACAAAGAGGCCTAGGTTCTATTCTGCTATATTCAAAAGTTTTATAGATGTGTTTCACAAACTATTCTTGAAGATCAAACCTTTGAAAGTTAGCACAATGGTGATGTAAAAAAATAATCAGCACTCCCAATTTAAGTTACACTTCCTTTTTATTGCTTTTGTTGCAATATCAAGTAACACACAAAACATCACTTCACAATACAAAACATACTTGAAAACATCTTCCTCACTGTTAAAGTTCACATTTTATAAACTAGCTACAATGTGCGCCTTTCCAACATGACGTCTAACACTTGACGTTTTTTAAGGTCCGACTCTCTAACAACTAATAATCGCTTACCCGCCCAAAAATCAGAGCTACAAAAACGTCAAAGATCATAAAGACAAAAGAAAGAATACACATAAGAATAACATCATTGCAACATAAACATATCGATGTATCAAAGTACTTCTACATTAATGAAATCAATACTGAATGTTGTCTCAGAAATATGTCAACTACTTTACAGAAACACAGTAGAATATTACTGGTGTCGAGAGGTCCATGTGAGGTGCCGTAATGGTTACGTAATTCAAGTACCATTACAAGCACCACTTTTAGACTCACTTAAATATTGACAACCTACCATTGTAGCATCAGTAACCGATCTAACAACTGCGCCAGACACTTGTTTCCTTATATAGGCATTGCCGACCGGAGCGCCGTATTGTGCCTCTTTACGTAAAAAAATGGCTCTGAGCACTATGGGACTTAACAGCTGTGGTCATCAGTCCCCTAGAACTTAGAACTACTTAAACCTAACCAACCTAAGGACATCACACACATATATGCCCGAGGCAGGATTCGAACCTGCGACCGTAGCAGTCGCGCGGTTCCGGACTGCGCGCCTAGAACCGCGAGACCACCGCGGCCGGCCCCTGCTTACGTATTTTGTATTTGGATGCGCACGCATGTACCAGTTGCTTTGGGGCTTCAGTGCACAACGATATGTAAAAAAAGAAGATTATGTTTTAATTATAAAGAAACTACGATTTTGACACATGTTCAAAGATTGCATTTAACACGCCGAACCTTCTAAAATTTGTAAAAGTGGTTAGTGCAAAGCAGCTGAAAATTAATGAAAGAGCGCTGACTTTTGATCTTCTTCTTCTGCTATCACGTTTTATCGTGTGGAGCTCGAGCTGAGAGGATTTAAATACCGTGAATGTAATTAATCTGTTCGATAAATGTAATTTAAATCTAGCTGTTTGTCGTGTCTGTTATTAATTCAAGCCACTGCCTTTTAATCATTTATGCTGTTATCCCGTCATTTTACAGGAAAAGTAGGCGAGGTTGGTAGCGAATGGTTCGGACACGTACAACTGGATATAATTGGTGCCCTGTCGTTAATTAGTTTTAAGTTATGGGCCAGAACCCTGCTTAGATATTTATTCCGTTCATTTTTCGGCTGCATGCAATATTTTGCAGTTAAAATTGTTCGGGGCTCATCGGTGCTCGTTTCCCTACAATTGTGTCTGCCAGCCTACTCATTGGCCTGATACTAAGCAGAACCGAAAAGAAAAATAAAGAGGGTGCGCTTCAACAAGGTAAATTGTTGTATTAAGGCTGGGAACTTGCTGTGACGCAACACGTTGTACGCTTTTTAGTCAAACTATCCATCCGCAAAAAAGGTTCCCTCGATATTGCCGCTGTTCGCATTGTTGTAGATTTCCCCCTTTGGAAACTGTTAGCCCAAGGCTTGGTGACAGAGAGCAAACTCAGTTTTATTTAGGTTGGAACAGTTATGCAGAGGCGTAAACACTAGCACAGGACAAATTGCCGTGTAACATCAAACTGAAAACAATGACACGATCTGTGTCGCTTCTGGATGACTATTTTCATCAGTAAATGTCTTTACAGGGGCTTAATTTTAATGTCAGCAACCTACATCTCCCATTTCAAGCTCATGTTACAAAATATTTTACCTTAAGAAAATAGTCACCACCTGCGACCCTTTCATCCTCTTCGGTTGGCGTGCATTTAGTCAGACACGAATACAGCAAGGTCACCGGATCTCTGCGCACGTGAGAACGTTTGGATCATCATAGACAGGGCCCTCCAACCAGATCGAGATTTTGAGAATCTGACAGGCCATTTGGATAGAATTTTATACCTTGCCAGTCCTGAGGACATCCAACAACTCCATCAATCAATGACAAGCCGAATAACTGATTGCATAAGGGCCAAAGGGTATTACTGACTTACTCATTTTGAGAATCTCTTTGACTTGAATAAATCGCCCGATTTTTTCTGATTGTACTCATTGGTTTGTCTGTAAATGACCATCCCATCTACCGATTTCCGGTCTATTCATATCATTCGTACATTGTGTGTCGTTTTTCTTAGAGTTTATAAACAGCATTACCTCTGGTGGCTTTACAGATATTTTGGATTGCGTTTTTTGTAATGTGTAGCTGCAGTGGCTCCCATGGTTGCATCGGTTCGTTTACAAACAAAATTATTTTTAAGGGTTTTTCATTGCCTGTTCGACACAGCGCTTCCAAATAACTCTAGTAGCATATTCGCTTCGTCGATGTATATTAAAAGGACCTTGATGAGGAGTACTAGTTTCGGCTGATCCCTACTACACACAGAAAAACGAAATAAGATGCAGCTACCGAAGTAACAGAGAAACTGCACCCGACGATCAGGCAGTTCCTGAACGAAGAAAATCCTCGACGCATAAAGGAATCGAATCAAAGCCCAGTAGATCATGGGGTGCGCTCCAGACACCAATAATAAACGCTATAGCTTCAATATCCTCTTGAATTTCCACAGAAACGTCATCCGCCGAATAAAATATACCATTCGAGTAATATGTAAGTAAATTCAATAGTTTTTTATTATTTATTGCTTTCCCTATCCTTTATTTTCACTCAGTTCTAAATCATTATATACTGGCGATGGATTTTTAATCCGTCATTTATTTTCTAATCAGATCGTTTTGGTTTCTAGTGATCATGTTGATCTTAAAGAATCCAGGTGACTTTGCTGACAATGGAATTTCTCTTCTTCTAAACACTCTTTGAAGAAAGATGGTTGGTTGGTTGGTTGAAGGTTAAGGGACCAAACAGCAAGGTCATCAGTCCCTTGTTTCAAATATGCGCCATTCAGCTAATGGGACAACTCAGTAAAGTCAGAACAATAAAACGGAAAAAGGGAAAAAACGTAAAAAGGCAGTCATGTCATTGGTAAAAAACAAAATTAGGGAAGTCGGCAAGAGAACGAACCCAACACTATGCTGAAGCAGCCTAGGCAAGACCACCTGTGACTTAAAAAGTACAACTGCTATAATGCAGAAAGTACGTATGGGAATAGAAATACTAGCAAAGCCTTAAAAAGAAGGATAAAAACAGAGTAAAAGGGGAAGAAAATAGGAATTCGGTCAGGGAGGTGAATCAGGAATCTCTGAACACTGCTGACAGTGGGAGACACCCAAACACTCACTGCCCCGCCCCTGCACCAGAGAGAGATTAAAAACCTTAAAACTGAGAATAAAAACCACTCTCCCGGAGGAAACCTAGAACCAGAGAGACCATCCGGGAATCGTCAGCCAACATCAAAGGTAAAGTGTGGGGGAGTCTGTACTTAGCACGCAGAGCCAAAAGAAGGGGCATTCAACCAAAATGTGGGCCACTGACTGGAAGGCTCCACAACCACAGAGCGGGGGTGGCTCATCACGCAAAAGGAAACCATGGGTCAGCCTGGTATGGCCAATGCGGAGACGACACAGTGTGGTCGAGTCCTTGCGGGAGAGGCGAAAGGAAGAACGCCATGGGCCGGGATTCACCTTAATTGCACGAAGTTTATTAGACAGTGGAGTAGCCTCCCAAGAATTGGCCCATGACTGTGCAAAGTGGGATTTGATGTGAAGCCGTAAATCCGCTGCAGGAGGGGTTACAGAAAACGGGGGGTAAGTAACTGCTCCGCCAGCCAAACGATCAGCGAGCTCATTACCCGGGATACCCACATGGCCCGGGACCCATAGGAAGTCAATGGAACAAGCAGCACGGTGAAGATCAGCGAGATGGTCATGGATGGCAGAGACCAAGGGATGGCGCGAAAAACACCGGTCAATAGCGAGAAGTCCACTCATCGAGTCCGTACATAACAAAACGCGGTTGTGTTGGGATTGTTTAATAAAGGTAAGGGCCTGGGAAATTGCCATCAATTCCGCAGTAAACACCCCACATGAGGGTGGCAGCAGATGATTTTCCGTTCCAACAAACGACGTGAAGGCATACCCAACACGATCAGCAGATTTAGAGCCATCAGTGTAAAAAACTACAGCATCCCTAAACTCCCATAAAATTTGGCGGAAAAAGGTACGGAACACCACCGGGGGGACGGAATCTTTCGGACCGCGGCGGAGATCCATCCGAATTCGAGGTCGAGGAACTAACCAAGGAGGGGTGGAGGGGAGGGAGCGAGGAAGACAGGACAAAGAAGGAAGCTGAAAATCACGGTAAAGAGACACAAGGCGCAGCCCAACCGGTAAACCCGCCCGAGGGCGGGAGTCGGGCGGGCGACGTCCATGGTCTGGGAATAGGATAGAATAGGAAGGATGAGTGGGAGAAGAACGGATAGTAAGGGCATAAGACACCAGAAGCTGGGACCGCCGAACAGAAAGGGGGGGGATCCCAGCTTCAACCAGGAGACTATCAACACGGCTAGTAGGGAAGGCACCGGTGGCCAAACGGATACCACGATGGTGGACTGGATCCAGCACATGCAGTGTGGAAGGAGCAGCTGAACCATAAACTTGACAACCATAATCCAAACGTGACAGAACTAGAGCACGATAAAGACGGAGGAGGAAGGAACGGTCCGCACCCCAAGAGGAGTGGGCAAGGAAGCGAAGGACATTGAGTTTACGGAAACATCCTACCTTCAGGAGTCTGATATGGGGCAGCCAAGGGAGCTTGTTGTCGAAAAGAAGACCCAGGAAACGAAACTGTGGATCCACAGGCAATCTTTGTGCAGCGAGATAGAGCTCTGGATCAGGGTGGACCATAGTACGGCGACAGAAGTGGACCACCCGCGATTTTAAAGGAGAGAATTGAAACCCGTGTGAGAGGGTCCATGCAGAGGCACGCCGTATAGCCACCTGGAGCTGCCGTTCTGCAGATGGCATCGAGGAGGAACTGACCCAAATGCAGAAATCATCCACATATAGGGCAGGGGCGACCAAGGGACCGATAGAGGCCACAAGTCCATCGATAGCAATGAGGAAAAGAAGGACACTCAAGACAGAACCCTGTGGGATGCCCGTCTCCTGGGTCCGTGGAGAACTAAAAGCAGTACCAACTGGAACTCTGAATGACCGATGGATCAGGAACTGGCGGATAAAAATCGGGAGTGGGCCCCGAAGACCCCACTGATGAAGGGTTAGTAAGATGTAATGGCGCCAGGCCGTGTCATAGGCCTTGTGAAGGTCAAAAAACACTGCAAATAAATGGCGGCGCTGGGAAAAAGCCTGCCGAACTGCGGATTCCAAGCGAAGTAAATGATCGATTGGAGATCGTCCCTCTCGAAAGCCACACTGGTAAGAGGACAATAGATCCCGAGATTCGAGGACCCAAGTGAGCCGACGGGCTACCAGCCGTTCAAGTAACTTACTACCAACATTGGTCAAACTAATTGGCCGATAGCTATCAACAGATAGGGGGTTCTGACCAGGCTTAAGGACAGGAACCACAATGCTATCCCTCCACTGAGAAGGGAAGTCACCCTGGAGCCAGATACGGTTAAACACCCGAAGAAGATGGTGCCGTTGTGAAGCACTGAGATGTTGAAGCAGCTGGTTATGAATGGAATCTGGGCCAGGGGCCGTATCGTGAGAAGAAGATAGAGCAGAAAGAAATTCCCATTCAGTGAAAGGTTCGTTGTAAGATTCTGACTCACAAGTGGTGAAACATAAGGTGACAGCTTCAGCCTGCTGTTTTTGATGAAGGAAAGCAGCTGGATAGGAGGCCGACGCTGATGCCACTGCAAAATGGGTCGCAAGATGTTCTGCGAGAACTAATGGGTCCGTACAAATGCCATCTGGGAGGTGAAGGCCTGGGACGGTGGACTGCCGATGGCAACCTTGGAGAGAGCGAAGTGTAGCCCATACCCGTGACAGAGGGACAGTGGAACCAAGGGAAGAAACGAATCGTTCCCAACATATCCGCTTGATCTGTTTGATTAAATAACGGGCTTTAGCGCGAAGGCGCTTAAAGGTAGAAAGGCTGGCTACAGATGGGTGCCTCTTAAAGTGTTGCAAAGCTCGACGGCGATCACGGATGGCAATGGCAATGGCCATACTCCACCACGGGACTTGCCGACGACGAAATTGTCCAGATGAGCGCGGGACAGCAAGGTTAGCAGCGCGAGCAATCGCGTCAGACACGTCACGTAGGACGTCATCAATACAACCAGACAAAGAGGGAGAAAACTCGACCTGTGCAGTATATAGAGGCCAATCGGCGCGGTGGAAAGACCAACGAGGTAACCTCTCCATCGAGGAGCGGGAAGGGAACGTGATAATCAACGGGAAATGGTCACTGTCACAAAGGTCGTCGTGTGGCGACCAGTGTAATGAAGGGAGGAGAGAGGGAGAAGAAAGAGAAAGATCAATGGCAGAAAAGGTACCATGACCAGCACTGAAATGAGTAGGGGAGCCATCATTGAGGAGGCACAGGTCGTGGTCTGCAATAAATTGGTCTATAAGAAGACCTCGTCTAGATGGAAAGGCACTGCCCCACAAAGGATGATGAGCATTAAAATCCCCAAGGAGGAGGAAGGGAGGAGAAAGTTGCTGAAGAAGGGTGGTTAAGGCAGCAGGTGTAAGAGTCCTGTCAGGAGGGAGATAAAGATTGCATACTGTGACTGCAGAGTCTAAGTGGACCCTAACAGCAACCGCTTCCAATGTAGTTTGGAGAGGAATCCACGTGCTAGCAATGTCTGTACGGACCAACGTACAAACGCCACCAGAAGCCCGCAAGGGTCCGACCCGATTTCGACAGAAAACACGGAACCCACGGAGGATCGGTGAGTGAGCATCAGTAAAATGGGATTCCTGTAGAACCACACAAGCTGCTGAGTAGGACGGAAGAAGGGATTTCAATTCCGGAAGGTGACGATAGTAGCCATTACAATTCCATTGGAGAACCACAGAACGATGGTTTAAATGAGGGCTGAACACGCTAAATCCAGTCATACCGCAGGGTCCCCACCCGTCACCGACAAGGAGGGGGCGACATCCATAAACGACAGGTCAGAATCCGGTTGTGAAGTCGGGGAAGGGACCGCCGGTAACACCAGAGGCTCTTTGTCCCGGGACTTATGTTTCTTCTTCTTTTCAGGCTGAGATCGAGGAGGGCTGTGTGGCATAATGGAGCCAGCTGCAGCAAGATCAGGAACAGAAAGAGACCGGGCGACCTGGGGGCCGATAGACCGCGGCTCTCGCGGTCGCCGCGCTGCAGCAGACCTTTGACCTGGAAGGTGCCGGGAAGGGGCATCCCGGGAGAGGCGCCCTTGACCGGCAGACGCCGAAGGACACTTCTCCGGCTGGGGAGGGGGAGCAGGGCCCAGAGGAGAAGGTGTGGGAGCTGCAGGGGAGGGGGGAAGGAGAGGGGTCCGGGATGGGGGTAAGGAAGGGGGAGGAAGGGATGAAGATGTAACCAAGGCGTAACTAGATGTCATGGACACAGGGTGCAATCGTGCATATTTCTTACGGGCCTCTGTGTAGCTTAAACGATCAAGGGACTTATACTCCTGTATCTTTTTTTCTTTCTTATAGACTGGGCAATCTGCTGAACGTGGAGAATGACTACCATGACAATTTACACATACAGGAGGGGGAACACAGGGACTCCCCTCATGGAGTGGACGGCCACAGTCACCACAGAGAGGGTCCTGGGAACAGCGAGAAGACATGTGGCCGAAACGCAAGCACTTAAAACACCACATAGGAGGTGGGATGTACGGCTTCACATCACAGCGATAGACCATAATCTTAACTTTCTGAGGAAGGGTATCCCCTTCAAAGGCCAGGATAAAGGCACCAGTATCAATACGATTATCTTTAGGACCTTTCTGAACACGCCGAACAAAGTGAACACCCCGCCGTCCGAGATTGTCCCGAAGTTCCTCATCAGTTTGAAGGATGAGGTCTCTGTGAAAAATCACACCTTGTACCATATTTAGAGACTGGTGAGGGGTAATGGACACGGGAATTGTGCCAAGATGGGTACAGGCACGAAGGGCCGCAGATTGGGCAGCCGAAACAGTTTTTATCAGCAACGAACCCGACCGCATCTTGCTCAGGGAGTCCACTTCGCCGAACTTGTCTTCAATGTGTTCCACAAAGAATAAAGGTTTGACACTGGTGAAAGTATCTACATCAGTCCTGGTGCAAACTAGATAACGGGGGAAAGGTTTTGCCCCTAGACGACGGGCCTGACCCTCCTCCCAGGGGGTAGCCACGGAAGGGAAGGCCGAAGGGGCAAGAGAAGCAGCACTTGAGGAATCAGTACCACGCAGAGAGACGGCCGCAGAAGAGCGACCAGAGTTTTGGACCCGTATGCGTTTCATCTGCATAGCGTCCGCCCTGATACCACCCACTCCGATCAGGGGCTCTCCTCACAGGCGCCACCCAGCCACAGCAAGGGCCGTCTGGCACGGCGGCCATTGCCGGGAGTTCCGATGCTCCAGGATGACGAGCAACCACTCCAAGGCATGCATGAGGAGGTCACAGCTCAGGTATCAGAAGTGTGATCCCTGTGTGTTCAGGGGGCTCAACCAAAAGGGTACATAGCGACCCCACCACACGGGCTGGCTACCGTGCTGACTATGCACCCTAGCATCAGACAACGACGTAAAAGAAAAGGTGGAATGTACTAGGAGGGCACACGTCGGAGACACTAGGTAAGGTGCTCTTCCCCAAATGGCTCACACTACGGAAGAGAAATTTTGGAATGGAGGTCAAACCCCAGAGGGGGACCAAGGAATGCCAAAAGGAGGAGATGATTACGCAACAAAGCCGGAGTGTAAAACCAACAGAACCAGGAGGATAGCGGGGGCCAACATAAGCAAGGACACCAATAGAGGGAGATGAGAGGGCTGGGGGAAAGGGGTATGGAGGGGAAAGGAGGGGAAGGGAAAGGAAATGCAGCCCGGGAGAGAGAGAAGGCTGCAATGGCTCGGGGCCCCGTGCTCGCCACGCACGTATCCACAAAAGAGTTGTGGACCCCCTGGGGGGCCCCCGTGAGGGGGATGGACTCCTTTTAGTCGCCTCTTACGACAGGCAGGAATACCGCGGGCCTATTCTGATCCCCGGACCCGCAGGGGGGCTGAAGAAAGAGCTGAGTTGAAAAACTTGTTCTCTGATACTCACCACTTCCTAAGGAAATATGACAGGCAACGAGACCAATGGGACGACTAATGAACCAATATAGAAAGAAAGTGTTGCTGAGAAAACGACATAGACAACAACTACATGCAACAAATGTGTGTGTGTGTTTGTGTGTGTGTGTGTGTGTGTGTGTGTGAGAGAGAGAGAGAGAGAGAGAGAGAGAGACTAACTGTGTAAGACAGGAAATTTGTGGCTCTCTCTCTCTCTCTCTCTCTCTCTCTCTCTCTCTCTCTCTCTATATATATATATATATATATATATATATATATATATATATATATACATAATCTCAGAGAGCTACTGTCTAACTCCACCATGATCTGACTTCTGCTCTTTGGATGTATGTATGTGAGAGAAATGTAAGACGAGAAATTTGTGGCAATATATATGAGAGAAGAGCTAGTACGTAAACAGTTTTGTAATTTTATGTTACTTTTAGACTGGGCTAAGGAGTGCACCATTCGCGTAATTATGATACATGTTGAAACGAAGAGACCTGACACACCCTTCGGAAACATTGTTCAAACCGCGTAAAAGTGCATATGTAGAAGTACAAATGTTTTCCACAAATGTCTCGTGTTACACTATGTGATCAAAAGTTTGCGGACACCTGGCTGAAAATGACTCACAAGTTCGTGGCGTCCTCCATCGGTAACGCTGGAATTCGGTATGGTATTGGTCCACTCTTACCCTTGATGATACCTGCCACTCTCGCAGGCATACTTTCAATCAGGTGCTGGAAGGTCTCTTAGGGAATGGCAGGACATTCTTCACGGAGTGATTCACTGAGGAGAGGTATCCATGTCGGTCGGTGAGGCCTGGCACGAAGTCAGCGTAGCAAAACATCCCGAAGGTGTTCTATAGGATTCAGGTCAGCACCCTGTGCAAGCCAATCCATTACAGGGAAGTTACTGTCGTGTAACCACTCCGCCACAGGCCGTGCATTATGAACAGGTGCTCGATCGTGTTGAAAGATGCAGTCACCATCCCCGAATAGCTCATCAACAGCAGGAAGCAAGAAGGTGATTAAGACATCAATGTAGGCCTGTGCTGTGATAGTGCCATGCAAAATAACGGTGGGTGCAAGACCCTTCCACGGAAAAGACGACCACACCGTAACACCACCGCCTCCGAATTTTACTGTTGGCACTACACACGCTGGCAGATGACATTCACCGGGCATTCGCACATGCCACCGGATCGCCACGTTGTGTAGCATGTTCGTAGCTCCACACAACGTCTTCCTACTGTTCACTCGTCCAATGTTTACGCTTCTTACACCAAGCTAAGCGTCGTTCGGCATTTACCGGCGTGATATGTGGCTTATGAGAATCCGCTCGACCATGAAATCCAAGTTTCCTCACCTCCCGCCGAACAGTCATAGTACTAGCAGTGGATGGATATTGATGCAGTTTGGTGATGGTCGGAATAAATGTGTGCCTATTACACATTACGACCCCTCTTCAACTGTTCGTGGTCCCTGTTAGTAAACAGTCGAGGTCGGCCTGTACCCTTTTGTGCTGTACGTGTCCCTTCCGGTTCCACTTCACCATCACATCGGAAACAGTAAACCTAGGGATGTTTAGCAGTGTGGAAATCTCGCGTACAGACGTATGGCAGCAGTGGCCCGCAACCACCTGACCACGTTCGAAGTCCGTGAGTTCCGTAGAGCGCCCCATTCTGCTCTCTCACGATGTCTAGTGACTACTGAGGTCTCTGATATGAAGTACGTGGCAGTAGGTAGCAGAATAATGCACGTAATATAAAAATATAAGAAAATGTATAGTTTTGGGGTGTCCGGATACTTTAGATCACATAGTGTACAAAATTGCTCTCTCTCTTATATACATGAGAAGAGCTACAATGTAACTTCATCATGATCTGACTTCCACACTCTGAAAATATCTCTCGCTCCCTCTCTCTCTCTCTCTCTCTCCCTCTCCCTATATATATATATATATATATATATATATATATATATATATATATATATTCTGGAACATTGTTTAAACCACGTAAAAGTGCTAAGTAAATGTACAAATGTTTGCCACAAATTTATCGTCTTTTAGAATAAACTTGCTTCTATAAATAAATTAATGAACCTGGAATTTTGAACAGTATATAAATAACTGTATTTCCTCAACTCTCCTCCTATGGTTGGTAAGATGACGCGGCATGGGGAGCAATGCTGCCTCATGACTGTATTTTGGAAGCGGTAAGTTTAATTATAAGGCAAGTCCAGCCTATTGATTTACAGATGGCTTAGGAGGACTTTATTACAATTCCAAGCCAATGGAAGCAATTAAGGAGTTAGAAGAACACTTAACTATTATTAATGCATGTGTTAACTGATAGAAACGCAAAAATTAAATGAAATTATTCATAGATAGGTGGATAAACAAACAAAGAATTTCCGTGATAGAGAGTATTATTCTAGTTCTTAAAACTGTAGTTTCTGGTGCTTTTTCTTTTCATTTCTTCTACAAAGACCACATATATTGTTGTAAATTGAACAGTCTTCACATGACCACCGTTTGCACACAATGAACTGTAGATTGGGTTTCAGAGTAAAGTTCCAGATATTATACACGTTCATCTTAATTAAATAGTTCCTCTGAGTCATTACAGGGTTGGCAGCATTTGCAAAAACACTTTCACTTCAAGAAGCTCGATTCGTTATGCGAATATAGATATTCAAAATAATGTATTTAACCTGCAACCACAACACAGATGATATTGACAGACTATTTCAAAATACAAGCGTGAAACTGCCTCAAAATAGATCTATACCCTTTGTAGGTTTGCGTCTTCAGGCTTTCGACCGTCTATGGCACAACGGCCTCATCCGCAAACTCAGCGACGCGGGATTCCCCGACGGGCTGCTGCGTCTAATACACTCATACCTCACAGACAGGAGTTTCAACACTGACGTGCAGGGAAAACAATCAACACGACACGGTATACACGCGGGAGTACCCCAGGGAAGCATCCTAGGGACCCTACTGTTTAACCTCTACATAAACGATCCCCCAAGCACACACAACACAATGATGGCAATCTACGCGGATAACACAGCCATCCCTGCGCAAGATTGGAAACACCATCAAACATTACGTCACGCCTACAGACTGCACTCAGAGTGGCCGAGCCTTGGTTGGAGAAATGGCGTGTTAGAGTAAACGTCGACAAGTGCGAAGCCGTTCTGTTCACTAGAAGACCGAAGCAACTGCGCAAACACCGCTACTGCAGACCAATAACTCTACATGCACGTCCAATACGTTTCCGCGAGAAAGCCAGATACCTCGGTGTCTGGCTGGACCGGAAATTATTCTGGGGGGACCACATACAACACATGACCAACCGAGCTAGCGCGAGGCTCAAACAGCTCTATCCTATGCTCAACAGGCGTAGCACACTGAACAGAAGGGTGTCGAGGTCCATGTACATGACACTTATCCGACCCCTGATGACGTACGCAGCTCCTGTCTGGGGATAGCAATGCTCCACGATACACACGCATCGCGGACCTTCACCGGGAATATCGACTTGAGACTCTCAAGGAGGTAACCCACAAACTCACCACAAGACTATACAGAAACTCCAGACATTCGCAGAACCCGTTTATTCTGAATCTGGGGAACTACGACCACAACCATAGATGGAAACATAAAAGACCAAAAGACATACTTGTAAGGACATAACATCTATGGCCAAGCATACGCAAACATAACAGCACAGGCGAGCCCCTGTTAATCAGACGCCATTACTGGATATCCAGCTGGAATACATATGGAATAACGGGCACCACACAGGGAAGCCGTACCGTACACTGCATGCAAACAAGCTCCACACATCCCCCACACAGTGAGATGATCTATGGCCGATCTCCCACTACTGTATAACGATATTGATTGTTCCAGGAATGTAGCAGCAGCAGCAACTGGGACACATCGCCATCGCTTGTCATGGTAATGATGCATGATACCTATTTTTGTGTCGGCAGCCGGGCCGACACCGTGAAGCTGAGGTGGCTGAAAATGCACGCGAGACTAACGCAGACGGGCTTGATGTACTGGAACAGGATACGTAATTAATGTTAGGAAGAAAAGTACGGAGCAGGTTTAATACTTAACTTTAATTAATCCTTATGGTACATCGATCTTGAAGATACACAGGAGACTTTAAGTACAATCACTGTATGGCTAATGGCGCCTTGCTAGTTCGTAGCCATTAACTTAGCTGATGGCTATTCTGTCTCTCGGCTAATGAGAGAGAAAGGCTTCGTACATCTGGGCGGTAGCTAGGTTCTCGTACAACTGGGCGGTAGCTAGGTTCTCGTACAACTGGGGCGAGTGCTCTCTCGTATCACGAGACCTGCCTTGGTGGTGGCGCTAGGTCTGCGATTACACAGTGGCGACACGCGGGTCCGACATGTACTAAATGGACCGCGGCCGATTTAAGCTACCACCTAGCAAGTGTGGTGTCTGGCGGTGACACCACACCTATACTAACAAATCCAACCTTGCATGAGCTATCGCAGCTAGTAAGTCACTACTGCTCTTACTACCCATCCCACTGTCGCAGAGGTTTTTTTCCCACGGCACGAGCCATGGCACTTTTTTCCCTCTGCTCTTCAAATCGCTACCCTCACTCGCGTTTCGTCCACTATCTATCACCTGATGGACCGTGTTAATGCGTAGCCTTACCCAGACGCACGGACAACATCACAGCCCAGCATCCTGTGATCCACTTACTAGACAACTAACATGTTTACGGAGGTGACAGTAGAACTTTTGGTTTGGTCACCACGTTGGTGCGGGCAAGGAGGGGCCCCATCTCTATTTAAATCTCCTACTGCTTTCATGTGTCGACTGTCCTAAAGTGGTAGTGAAATAGACGCACCTTGGCCTTTCGGTGTAAATATGTCTGACTAATATTAAACACTCGGCACTCCATTGTCATTAACTTGTCTATCGCTTGCATAATTCGATTTTTCGGTAATTTGTTTGAATGCCCATTATATAACAATACTGCGTTATGTTTCTGAAATTTGAGAGACTTAGCTCGGCGAGTAGATGAAAAAAATTCTCTTCTAAGGCTAGCGGATATGTTCTATATTTCTACAGAATTTGCGCACTTGTGTAATCTACAACGAAGTTTCTGCTAACAAACTGGTGTTCCAGATACTGACAAGCATGGGAACGGAAAGTATGGTTTCTCTCCTACCTGCAACATCTCTAGTAATTTTACCCTGCGTGTATTTAGGCGCATATAGTGAAGATTAATTCGTTCGCTTGAAATATTTGTTAGGCGACACGGATTCATTCTAGGAAGTGTTACCCTCCTAATCCACAACTATTGTAAAAATAGATGTACTTATTTTGTATGTATATGTCTATATATGTCTGTAAGTGTTCGACAACTCCTCCTCAACCACTGGACCGATTTCAACCAAACTTGGTATATATATATATCACTTACTGTCGGGAAAGAATCGCTATGAAGGTAAGAAGCACCTGAATATCAAAGGGTAGGGAAGAAAAATCAATGGAGCCAAACGAAGTGCCAGTACCCATAATTCATTCATCGAGTATTTGTGGCTTTGGACAAACTTTAGATATAATTTTGAAACCTTTACGAGTATTTTTCTCATTGACAACAAGCACAAAATAATGAAAGGAAAATATTTATCGTTTGATAGATTTTCATAGTTCACACAGTGAAACTGACGCATCTGGCATGACGTTTTAATTTATTACTTCTTTACCACTAACTATTAGGCAAACATTTTGCAGACAATATCCACATATACCGCTGATTATATGTAGAAAAGTATGATACTTGTTGACACGTAGTGCAACATACACGACGCCATAAAAGTTGTGCTGCATGAAAATGGAACAACTGGGCGAAATTCGCCACACACACAGGTGAAATATGTGTACAAATACGAGTGAAATATGTGATATACATGTGAAATATTGTTTTCACGTGCATAGGTGGGCAAAGCCGCTGGTAAAACGCTCATCCTAAACCATTGTAATGATTTCAAGCAAATTTAAAAAATGGCTCTGAGCACTATGGGACATAACATCTGAGGTCATCAGTCCCCTAGAACTTAGAAGTACTTAAACCTAACTAACCTAAGGACATCACACACATCCATGCCCGAGGCAGGATTCGAACCTGCGACCTTAGCGGTTGCACGGTTCTACACTGAAGCGCCTAGAACCGCTCGGCCACCAGCGGCCGGCAAGCAAATTTAGTGCCCATGTTAGTTAGGGTCTGGGAAGACGTACTGAGGGGTAGGAACTACCATCCTCCTATTCAAGTAGATGTGATAAAGTGAAAAGAGAATGGGGCAGGAGGAGATGGACAGACGGAGAGATCGCAGGAAGGAAGGAGACGGACTCAGATAAGAGAGAGGAAGAGAGGAACAGAGGGGGTGGAAGAAGTGGACAGAGTAGACGGAAGAGATGGACATAGAGGAGAGGAAAGGGATAGACAGAGTGTTGTGTACATATCCGCGTAGTCAGCGCGTGCACAACTTTCCCAATAGAGCGCGCCCCGCTAAGCACAACAGCGCAGGCGCAGCGCTCGTCCGTCTCCGCACTACGAGATGGCGCTGTCTTAGAGATGGACCAAAATTCTGCTTCCGCCGATCAGCGTATTAATATGTAACACAGCCAATGAGATTGCTGCTAACGTAGAATCTTTTCTCCTAGCGGATCACACACACGCAGTGATACCTGGATGTGTGAGGTATTATAACGAGTGTACAGACCTCCGATTAGTCAGTCTGCAATAGTCTGCATTTATCAGCACCTGTCTGTACCAATCTACCTTAGTCTGTACCAGTCTATAGCCAAGTTTCAGTCTGCACCTAATAAGATTATCATATTCCTGTACATACCCATGAAGAGAAATGTATAGACACTTTGTCAAGTATCAGAGGTGTGTGAGAATAAGATTAACGTACCAAGACCAAAGGAACTTCAGATTGTCAATTGTAAACAGCATACAGAATCAAGTTAAGTAAGGTTTATGATTATTATTATTTTAATAAATGTGTGTGAAAAATAATCAAGTTCTGTTTAAAGTTGGTCGCCGTCAATCTGCTACTCTCAGCGTGCAAGTGGCATTTCTATCGTGTGACCTAACGGCAGAAGATAAACACGCTACGATAAGACCACGAGACATATTGCTGACACTCGCCTACTTCGTTAGAGCGACACGTCAAATAATCTGATGGTGTGTGTACCGAAGGTCTTACAGTACGCACACCACACAGAGAAAGAGCGGAAAGACTAGAATAAAATACTAGACTGTACAATGAAATCGCATCCCTTTAAAGAGGCGATGACGCCACCGCTTCTCGCACTTGTTTTGGTAACGAAGTGTTACAGGGGCTTAGCTCCCATAATCACACCCGCACCCCCCAACCCCAATCCTCTTGGATCAACGTCTGGGCTGAGTGATACTGCTTCCCATATACTTAAAACGGTAAACCACCGGAATCGGGTGGTCCGGCAGACAGTTTTCCAGAGCCCTGAGCGTGGTGCGGCCGGCCACGAGTGGTGTCGCCATCCCGCTAGTCTGGGCGGATGGCGCCGCTGAGGGGCCGTGCAGCGTGTTGTGACGCGAGGCACGTGGCCGCTGGGGCCGCCTTTACGCCCTCGCTTACGGCTGCCGCTGCAGGAAAAACAACAGCGCCAAAAAGCGACGCGACGCAGCGGTTTTACGGCCGTTGGGCTGCGTGTCGGCGCACTCGACCGCGAAGGGGGCGCCCTGCTGCGGTTGGCCACGTGCACGCACCAGCAGCAGCGCTGTCCTCCGGGCTCCCTTCTCGACTACTGGCGCTGTTTAACAAGCAGTGACCATCCGCAGGTGTTCACCTCAGAATCGCGGGCCTAACAAGGCTAACCTGTCAGTGGGAGAAGGCCCCAGAAGACAAAGGACGCACCTGGCATCCCAGAAGAGCGATAGAAGCAGCGAAAAACAGGAATTGTAACATCCGCAGATGCATGCCCACTAATGCTCATAGTTTCGAGTGACTAGGAGTAAATTCCGGTGCAGTGTGGGCTGTAATAATCGTACGGCAGCGAAATTTCCTAATGTGCTAATGCGGAACCAGTTCTATATCTACATCTACATGATTACTCTGCAATTCACATTTAAGTGCTTGGCAGAGGGTTCATCGAACCACAATCATACTATCTCTCTACCATTCCACTCCCGAACAGCGCGCGGGAAAAACGAACACCTAAACCTTTCTGTTCGAGCTCTGATTTCTCTTATTTTATTTAGGTTGGGCTCAACAAAATATTTTCGCATTCGGAAGAGAAAGTTGGTGACTGAAATTTCGTAACTAGATCTCGCAGCGACGAAAAACGTCTTTGCTTTAATGACTTCCATCACAACTCGCGTATCATATCTCCCACACTCCGTCCCCTATTACGTGATAATACAAAACGAGTTGCCCTTTTTTGCACCCTATCGATGTCCTCCGTCAATCCCACCTGGTAAGGATCCCACACCGCGCAGCAGTATTCTAACAGAGGACCAACGAGTGTAGTGTAAGCTGTCTCTTTAGTGGACTTGTTGCATCTTCTAAGTGTCCTGCCAATGAAACGCAACCTTTGGCTCGCCTTCCCCACAATATTGTCTATGTGGTCTTCCCAGCTGAAGTTGTTCGTAATTTTAACACCCAGGTAGTTGAATTGACAGCCTTGAGAATTGTACTATTTATCGAGTAATCGAATTCCAACGGATTTCTTTTGGAACTCATGTGGATCACCTCACACTTTTCGTTATTTAGCGTCAACTGCCACATGCCACATCGTACAGCAATCTTTTCTAAATCGCTTTGCAACTGATACTGGTCTTCGGATGACCCTACTAGACGGTAAATTACAGCATCATCTGCGAACAACCTAAGAGAACTGCTCAGATTGTCACCCAGGTCATTCACATAGAGCAGGAACAGCAGAGGTCCCAGGACGCTTCCCTGGGGAACTCCTGATATCACTTCAGTTTTACTCGATGATTTGCGGTCTATTACTACGAACTGCGACCTTCCTGACAGGAAATCACGAATCCAGTCGCACAACTGAGACGATACCCCGTAGGACCGTAGCTTGATTATAAGTCGCTTGTGAGGAACGCTGTCAAAAGCTTTCCGGAAATCTAGAAATACGGAATCAACTTGAGGTCCGCTGTCGATAGCGGCCATTACTTCGTGCGAATAAAGAGCTAGCTGCGTTGCACAAGAACGATGTTTTCTGAAACCATGCTGATTACGTATCAACAGATCGTTCCCTTCGAGGTGATTCATAATGTTTGAATACAATATATGCTCCAAAGCCCTAGTGCAAACTGACGTCAATGATATAGGTCGGTAGTTCGACGGATTACTCCAACTACCCTTCTCAAACACTGGTGCGACCTGCGCAATTTTCCAATCTGTAGGTACAGATCTATCAGTGAGTGACCGGTTGTATATAATTGATAAGTAGGGAGCTATTGTATCAGCGTAATCTGAAAGGAACCTAATCGGTATACAATCTGGACCTGAAGACTTGCCCGTATGAAGTGATTTGTGTTGCTTCGCAGCCTCTAAGGCATCTACTTCTAAGAAAATCATGCTAGCAGCTGTTCGTGTTTCAAATTCTGGAATATTCCATTCGTCTTCCCTGGTGAAGGAATTTCGGAAAACTGCGTTCAATAAATCCACTTTAGCGGCACAGTCATCGGTAACAGTACCATCGGCACTGCACAGCGAAGGTATTGACTGCGCCTTGCCGCTTGTGTACTTTACGGAAGTTTAGGCTGGAAGAAACATTACGCTGGAAGAAACATTAGTTCCCGTTGTGACCACCAGATGCAAATCTGACGCTGTGCACTGTTTATATAACAGTATGACATCCATGCTGTCACCTGAGAAACCATAACGTGACCGAACGGTATGGCTGTCGAGAAGAGAGGCCATGCAGTACCAGAGACACCATTTTATGCGAACGGTAGCAATTACAGTGCTACACTGAGAGACTATCGCCGACTGAAAGAGCTAAGGAGAGCAACATTGAGCTTCGTGTGGCACCGGTAAGAGGAAGACGTCCTATTCAATGTGGTTCAAATGGCTCTGAGCACTATGAGACTTAATATCTGAGGTCATCAGTCCCCTAGAACTTAGTACTACTTAAACCTAACTAACCTAAGAACGTCACACACATCTATGCCCGAGGCAGGATTCGAACCTGCGAACGTAGCGGTCGCGCGGTTCCAGACTGAAGCGCCTAGAACCGCTCGGCCACTCCGGCCAGCCGTACGTTAACGTTTTAATCATCAGTTCACCTAGGGCGTAATCTAACGTTGCAATATTCGTTCACTAAGAGACGTCCTATTCCGATGGAAGTTATTGATGAGGTTGCTGTTGAAACTTCCTGGCAAATTAAAACTGTGTGTCCGACCGAGACTCGAACTTGGGACCTTTGCCTTTCGCGGGCAAGTACTCTACCATCTGAGCTACCAAAGCACGATTTACGCCCGGACCTCAGAGCTTTACTTCTGGCAGTATCTCCTCCCCTACCTTCTGCAAGTTTCGCAGGAGAGCTTCTGTAAAGTTTGGAAGGTAGGAGGCGAGATACTGACAGAAGTAAAGCTGTGAAGACCGGGCGTGAGTCGTGCTTCGATAGCTCAGATGGTAGAGCACTTGCCCGCGAAAGGCAACGGTCCCGAGTTCGAGTCTCGGTCGGGCACACAGTTTTAATTTGCCAGGAAGTTTCATATCAGCGCACACTCCGCTGCAGAGTGAACATCTCATTCTGGAAGTTGCTGTTGCCGTAACTGTCCAAGAAGCAGATGCTTCGGTAGCTCATGCAATGTAACGAGAATTGTTCGTCCCATGGCGAACGATACCCATAGTTTTACACTAGTATCCGTACAAGATCCAGACTGCGCAGCAATTGAAACCTCATGATCCACAACAACGTTCTTAATGTGCTTTTGGTTTCTGGCACGGATCGAAGTTGATGACATGTGGCCAGGACGAGACATATTTTACTGTATAGGTTGCAGTGAATACATAGAAGTAAAGAATTTGAGAATAGTCATTTCACTAGCCCTATTTGACTGTGTGGTGTGGGTTCACAAATATGTTTACCGTCGGTACGTTCTTCTTCGAAGAGAATAAACCCAGATGGCCTGTCCTGTCAGGTGTATTGTGACATCTGCACGTTACCAAGACCTCCTTGTACAGTACGTGATTCCTGCTTTGGAAGAACGCATCTGTCTGGAAGCCACTGTTTCCATGGAATGTGATATGGGGCAGCAACTCTTGTCACTCTCCCAGTGGGAGATTTGCTTAACGCATCCTTCCACTAACGTGTTATCTCCAGGATTTATCCAGATACATGGCCTGCAAGACCACGTGGTCTGAATCCATGTGACTTTTGGTTCTGGGAAAATCTAACAGAACGCTTTTACCAATGAATAAACTGTGCAAGCGTGTAATGGGACACCATCCTCTAACACTACCTTCTTTTATAGATATAGCCGACACCAGGAATATTTTCGAATCTTGGATAGGTGAACATTACCTCTGGTGTTTAACTAAATGACCTTCATATGATTTTGTATACGATGCAATATATTTCAGGTTAATATGTATAAAAAGAAATTAATTTATTACAGTCAATATGTACTATCTCAGGACATACCGTTAAAATTGCTTTTCCAGCAGAAATATTTGAAATTACGCAATATCTGGCATACTTAAAATTCCTATTACTAATAGCACAATCTGACGATATTTGTAAAATTTATTTCTGGACTTATTTACGAAATAATGGTATAACTTGGCGAAGATTCTACTTTTGTCGCCGGCCGGTGTGGCCGTGCGGCTCTAGGCGCTTCAGTGAGGAACCGCGTGACCGATACGGTCGCAGGTTCGAATCCTGCCTCGGGCATTGACGTGTGTGATGTCCATAGGTTGGTTAGGTTTAAGTAGTTCTAAATTCTATGGGACTGATGACCAGAGATGTTAAGTCCCATAGTGCTCAGAGGCATTTGAACCATGTTTTCTTCTTTTGTCAAGAAAGTTTGTAAACTCTTCTGTTTCGTAATCTCTTTGTAATATTTTAAGTACTGCAGAATGAGTTAGCAGAGTAGTGGGCATGCCTCTGATGGAATCGGACGTATTTTTATGATTGGTAATAACAATGTAATTTGTGGTGGAAATTGTAAAGGCGGTGTGTTATTGAGAAATTGTGACAACAGAATAAAATTCAAGAGAAATACAGGCAAATGTTTATCAGTTATTATGTCAACGGAACTAACAAAGTTAAAAAAATTTCAACCTCAAAAATATATCCCTAGACGTTCTGCAGCCAACAAAGAGAATATGGAGATAAGTGAAAAATAGTTTCTTTGTATATCTTACGCTTCTCGAAGCTTTCAAAAGTTCTGAAGAGACTGAAAAATTTAAAGGTGATGTGTGGGAGGGTAAGATTACAAGGGACAGTTAATAATAGTATGAACATTACGCCTTTGTTACTTAATTGTCTTTTCTGGTCACGGCCCGTTCCTAATCCGTTACATGCAGCAACGTTACTACACGTCTTTCTTGTATTTGCAGCGTCAGATTAGCACCTGGTGGCCCAAATTTCAAATTATTTTTCCCCAGCGTTAATCGGTTCCGCGTTAATGCATTAGAATATCTACCACGTTTCGCTACCATACGATAATTACAGTCCACAATGGACCTTCATGAGTAGCTGCACTTTAATTACAACTGCCCGGCATGTTCGTGGACAACAGTTATATTTCTGGATTTAACTGATTCGCAGAGAACCACAAGGACTGAAGCACACTGTCATTGATTGTGAGACTGCAGCATGTATGTAAGCTCTTGACATGTGTCCATATTATGGCGAAGCAGCTTTATATCTGCTGTAGATACATGTTCTATATACATGAACATTTACGAAAAGGTTTCTCACCGATTTACCTGATGTTCACTTCTGTATGGGCCCAAAGTTAAAATTTTCATAGATGTTGAAACGCTGATTAACTACACTAGCGCCTATTTCTTCATAATATCCGGGAACTGTTGCAGAAATGACTCACTATGAGCTCACGTTCCATGGATTCAGAATTCCAGTCTGTAAAAAAGACTCTGAGGACTTCAGAAATTTTAAGTGTTACCGACCTCACTACCAAACCAAAAGCTGATGTACATGATAACAATACTGAGTTCGGAAATTTTATAATGATGTTTTCACCCGTTTTCCGGAAATTATTTACAGGAACATAACCTTCACTGGAGCCTTCGGTGGCCATTTTCCACAAGTCACACCTCGGGAGGCCACAATTTGTCATTTCCCCACAGTCTGCAGGTGGCTTGCATAATATAGTGCCGAGATACGTAAGTTGAAGGCAAGCAAATATAAATCTTGAAACAGAAAGACATGACAAAATTAACAGATTTCAGACCTAAAGTAGACAGACAGACAGACAAGTCACAGAATGTGCTTAACGAAAGTGATGATAACGGGCACTAGAAAGTGTTGGAACGGATCATAATTGAGTGTGTGGTGCATTTAGTAGATAGTCTTTATGTTCTGATTCTAGTTTC
This sequence comes from Schistocerca americana, assembly GCF_021461395.2. NCBI lineage: Eukaryota > Metazoa > Arthropoda > Insecta > Orthoptera > Acrididae > Schistocerca > Schistocerca americana. The sequence goes on along the minus strand of NC_060124.1, from coordinate 413,083,839 downwards.
ACATTAATTATAAACTTTACATCCGTCAAAAAGGCTATATTATCAATAAATTACATATATGAAAATTTTGTACGTTAATGTTAATAATAATTCTAACTGCTAACTTAAATTTCTTAACATTTTGTTACATTATTTATTCGTAGGAAATATAAGATATTGGGACTTGGTTTAAAAATAAGTTAATCCTATGAGAGTGGTGGTTTTATCTGCGACTCTGATTTTCACAAACCTATTCTTCTCAAATTATGTGTCTGTGGTTCAGGCTCCTATGGTTCTCAGCACATTAAGTATTTTTAAAAATATTTCGGTTTTTTCAGACTGTGAAAATTGCTAGCGGTATTCTGCAGTAATATTTAATTTGCTGATTTTAGTCCCATATCCACGCCGATATCTGTGAACATGTCCGTAATAATAATTCATTATTACTAGCTACATGATAGTGTCTGTCTTAGGATTTTCCTCTATTTGAGTTGGATAAGTTCGCCAGTAATAACTGTTAATTGGTTAAGTCACTGTTACTTTCCATTCGGGATGAAGTGCCACTGATACGACTGAGATGTACAGTGGAGAGGATAAATGCGTTGTTGATACCTGCCAGCAAATGGGAGTGGCACAGTGACACGTACATCCCATTACTGTCGTACCGGCAGCAGCCTTGTGTCTGAGTCATTCATCTTTAGTTTGCAGTAACAGATGTTATTTGTGTGATTACCGGAAGCTGTAATGAATGCTATTCTGGGACAATACAGCGTCTGGTACCTTCACTACATCTTCTGACTACTACTAGAGTTTTGTAAAAGACATCATATTTACTTCAGTGACTGTAACACTTTCTTTATTTCACGATTGCAATTTCGGGCTGTGAAGATGATATGGCTATTAAGCCATGTCAATCTAAGACGAGCTGACACATTCATATGTCGTTGCCATTATTATTAAATATATTGGTGACGCTGTTATAGTAATTACAACGACATATGAATGTGTCAGCTCATTTTAGGTTGACATGGCGTAATAGCCATAACATCTTCACTTGATAATGGCTTAAGGCCGAAATTGCAATCGTGAAATAAAGAAAGTGCTACAG